>NC_140989.1:113613423-115008423 GCF_052327205.1 Somniosus microcephalus
TGGGGGTGGGCGCGAGGGGGAGGGAGGGAGGGAGACAGGGGAGGGGAGGAAGAGGAGGGGAGGGGAGGGAGGGATAGGACAGGGAGAGGACATGACAGGGAGAGGGGGGACACACAGGGGCAGGGAGACCAAGCGCCCCAAAATTGCCCTCGCGCCCCAAAATTGCCCTCGCAACGCGGGGGCTCCCCAGCTAGTCTATATATATAAAATAGCTCTTCTGTCTGTCTGTCCCGATGTCTGTCTGTCTGTCCGTCCGTTCTCTATACGTTTGAAAAGTTACAGAGCGTACCGACGCGCGCGTCGCCTCAAAAGAAAGCTTGCGATTCCGGACCGGTCATAGGCATATTTACGTTTCGGCCGGACAAAAATCCCGCCCGCGGTATCCCAAAAACGTCAGCATTCCGCTCATTAGCATCTCCTTAGTGACCGTGTGACGTCGAGGTCCACCAATCGGACGGCGGGTTCCTTCCTACAGTTGAGTGTCAAGTGACTCGACGATTGACCAATCCTACGCTTCGGTGACCTGAACCGGATCGACCAATCGGTGCGTGTGTGGGCGGGCCTTATCCTTCTGAACCGAGGTGAGTGGCCGCCATCTTGATTTTTCACAATTTTTTCCCCCACACTTTCTGTGTGTTAGGGAACTAAGTTAAATATTTTAATGATGTGTTAGGGAACTAAATAACAATTTAATAGGGGGGGGGAGAGCCTCGGGAAATCGCGGGGGGGGGGAGAGCCTCGTGAAATCGCGGGGGGGGAGAGCCTCGGGAAATCGCGGGGGGGGAGAGCCTCGGGAAATCGCGGGGGGGAGAGCCTCGGGAAATCGCGGGGGGGAGAGCCTCGGGAAATCGCGGGGGGGGAGAGCCTCGGGAAATCGCGGGGGGGAGAGCCTCGGAAATCGCGGGGGGGGGGAGAGCCTCGGGAAATCGTGGGGAGGGGGGGAAGAGCCTCGGGAAATCGCGGGGGGGGCGAGCCTCGGGAAATCGCGGGGCGCTCGCGCCGCCCGCACTGACCGCGCATGCGCCGCCCGCACTGACTGCGCATGCGCCGCCCGCACTTACCGCGCATGCGCCGCCCGCACTGACCGCGCATGCGCCGCCCGCCCGCCCACAGCGGCCGTCCATCAGCCGCGCAATACGCGGGGGACCTCAGCTCCGGACCTCAGGCGCTAGGCAGGGGGAGGGGCCGGAGAGAGGGACAGAGGGGGAGTGGGGGAGCAGGGGAGGTGAGGGGAGGGAGGGAGAGGAGGGGAGGGAGGGAGGGGAGGGAGGGAGGGATAGGACAGGGAGAGGGAGAGGACATGACAGGGAGAGGGGGGGACACACAGGGGCAGGGAGACCAAGTGCCCCAAAATTGTCCACTGACCGCGCATGTGCCGCCCGCCCGCCCACAGCGGCCGTCCATCAGCCGCGCGATACGCGGGGGACCTCAGCTCCGGACCTCAGGCACTAGGCAGGGGGAGGGGCCAGAGAGAGGGACAGAGGGGAGCGGGGGAGGCGAGGGGAGGGAGGGAGGGAGAGGAGGGGAGGAGGGGAGTGGAGGGAGAGGAGGGGAGGGGAGGGAGGCGAGGGGAGGGGAGGGAGGGAGGGGAGGGGAGGGAGGGATAGGACAGGGAGAGGGAGAGGACATGACAGGGAGAGGGGGGACACACAGGGGCAGGGAGACCAAGCGCCCCAAAATTGCCCACTGACCGCGCATGCGCCGTCCGCCCGCAGCGGCCGTCCATCAGCCGCGCCATACGCGGGGGACCTCAGCTCCGGACCTCAGGCGCTAGGCAGGGGGAGGGGCCGGAGAGAGGGACAGAGGGGAGTGGGGAGCGGGGGTGGGGGTGGGCGAGGGGAGGGAGGGAGGGAGACAGGGGAGGGGAGGGAGAGGAGGGGAGGGGAGGGTGGGATAGGACAGGGAGAGGACATGACAGGGAGAGGGGGGACACACAGGGGCAGGGAGACCAAGCGCCCCAAAATTGCCCTCGCGCCCCAAAATTGCCCTCGCAACGCGGGGCTCCCCAGCTAGTATATATATAAAAGACCTCTTCTTTCTGTCTGTCCCGATGTCTGTCTGTCTGTCCGTCCGTTCTCTATACGTTTGAAAGTTACAGAGCGTACCGACGCGCGCGTCGCCTCAAAAGAAAGCTTGCGATTCCGGACCGGTCATAGGCATATGTACGTTTCGGCCGGACAAAAATCCCGCCCGCGGTATCCCAAAAACGTCAGCATTCCGCTCATTAGCATCTCATTAGCGACCGTGTGACGTCGAGGTCCACCAATCGGACGGCGGGTTCCTTCCGACAGTTGAGTGTCAAGTGACTCGACGATTGACCAATCCTACGCTTCGGTGACCTGACCGGTCGAACAATCGGTGCGTGTGTGGGCGGGCCTTATCCTTCTGAACCGAGGTGAGTGGCCGCCATCTTGATTTTTCACAATTTTTTCCCCCACACTTTCTGTGTGTTAGGGAACTAAGTTAAATATTTTAATGATGTGTTAGGGAATTAAATAACAATTTAATAGGGGGGGGGAGAGCCTCGGGAAATCGCGGGGGGGGAGAGCCTCGTGAAATCGCGGGGGGGGGAGAGCCTCGGGAAATCGCGGGGGGGGAGAGCCTCGGGAAATCGCGGGGGGGGGAGAGCCTCGGGAAATCGCGGGGGGGAGAGCCTCGGGAAATCGCGGGGGGGGAGCCTCGGGAAATCGCGGGGGGGGGAGAGCCTCGGGAAATCGCGGGGAGGGGGGGAAGAGCCTCGGGAAATCGCGGGGTGGGCGAGCCTCGGGAAATCGCGGGGCGCTCGCGCCGCCCGCACTGACCGCGCATGCGCCGCCCGCACTGACCGCGCATGCGCCGCCCGCACTTACCGCGCATGCGCCGCCCGCACTGACCGCGCATGCGCCGCCCGCCCCGCCCACAGCGGCCGTCCGTCAGCCGCGCAATACGCGGGGGACCTCAGCTCCGGACCTCAGGCGCTAGGCAGGGGGAGGGGCCGGAGAGAGGGACAGAGGGGAGTGGGGGAGCGGGGGAGGTGAGGGGAGGGAGAGGAGGGGAGGGAGGGAGGGGAGGGGAGGGAGGGAGGGGAGGGGAGGGAGGGAGGGAGGGATAGGACAGGGAGAGGGAGAGGACATGACAGGGAGAGGGGGGACACACAGGGGCAGGGAGACCAAGTGCCCCAAAATTGTCCACTGACCGCGCATGTGCCGCCCGCCCGCCCACAGCGGCCGTCCATCAGCCGCGCGATACGCGGGGGACCTCAGCTCCGGACCTCAGGCGCTAGGCAGGGGGAGGGGCCAGAGAGAGGGACAGAGGGGAGCGGGGGAGGCGAGGGGAGGGAGGGAGAGGAGGGGAGGGGGAGGAGGAGAGGGGAGGGAGAGGAGGGGAGGGGAGGGAGGCGAGGGGAGGGGAGGGGAGGGAGGGAGGGGAGGGGAGGGAGGGATAGGACAGGGAGAGGGAGAGGACATGACAGGGAGAGGGGGGACACACAGGGGCAGGGAGACCAAGCGCCCCAAAATTGCCCACTGACCGCGCATGCGCCGTCCGCCCGCCCACAGCGGCCGTCCATCAGCCGCGCCATACGCGGGGGACCTCAGCTCCGGACCTCAGGCGCTAGGCAGGGGGAGGGGACGGAGAGAGGGACAGAGGGGAGTGGGGGAGCGGGGGTGGGGGTGGGCGAGGGGAGGGAGGGAGGGAGACAGGGGAGGGGAGGGAGAGGAGGGGAGGGGAGGGTGGGATAGGACAGGGAGAGGACATGACAGGGAGAGGGGGGACACACAGGGGCAGGGAGACCAAGCGCCCCAAAATTGCCCTCGCGCCCCAAAATTGCCCTCGCAACGCGGGGCTCCCCAGCTAGTATATATATAAAAGACCTCTTCTTTCTGTCTGTCCGATGTCTGTCTGTCTGTCCGTCCGTTCTCTATACGTTTGAAAGTTACAGAGCGTACCGACGCGCGCGTCGCCTCAAAAGAAAGCTTGCGATTCCGGACCGGTCATAGGCATATGTACGTTTCGGCCGGACAAAAATCCCGCCCGCGGTATCCCAAAAACGTCAGCATTCCGCTCATTAGCATCTCATTAGCGACCGTGTGACGTCGAGGTCCACCAATCGGACGGCGGGTTCCTTCCGACAGTTGAGTGTCAAGTGACTCGACGATTGACCAATCCTACGCTTCGGTGACCTGACCGGTCGAACAATCGGTGCGTGTGTGGGCGGGCCTTATCCTTCTGAACCGAGGTGAGTGGCCGCCATCTTGATTTTTCACAATTTTTTCCCCCACACTTTCTGTGTGTTAGGGAACTAAGTTAAATATTTTAATGATGTGTTAGGGAATTAAATAACAATTTAATAGGGGGGGGGAGAGCCTCGGGAAATCGCGGGGGGGGAGAGCCTCGTGAAATCGCGGGGGGGGGGAGAGCCTCGGGAAATCGCGGGGGGGGAGAGCCTCGGGAAATCGCGGGGGGGGGAGAGCCTCGGGAAATCGCGGGGGGGAGAGCCTCGGGAAATCGCGGGGGGGGGAGCCTCGGGAAATCGCGGGGGGGGAGAGCCTCGGGAAATCGCGGGGAGGGGGGGAAGAGCCTCGGGAAATCGCGGGGGTGGGCGAGCCTCGGGAAATCGCGGGGCGCTCGCGCCGCCCGCACTGACCGCGCATGCGCCGCCCGCACTGACCGCGCATGCGCCGCCCGCACTTACCGCGCATGCGCCGCCCGCACTGACCGCGCATGCGCCGCCCGCCCGCCCACAGCGGCCGTCCGTCAGCCGCGCAATACGCGGGGGACCTCAGCTCCGGACCTCAGGCGCTAGGCAGGGGGAGGGGCCGGAGAGAGGGACAGAGGGGAGTGGGGGAGCGGGGGAGGTGAGGGGAGGGAGAGGAGGGGAGGGAGGGAGGGGAGGGGAGGGAGGGAGGGGAGGGGAGGGAGGGAGGGAGGGATAGGACAGGGAGAGGGAGAGGACATGACAGGGAGAGGGGGGACACACAGGGGCAGGGAGACCAAGTGCCCCAAAATTGTCCACTGACCGCGCATGTGCCGCCCGCCCGCCCACAGCGGCCGTCCATCAGCCGCGCGATACGCGGGGGACCTCAGCTCCGGACCTCAGGCGCTAGGCAGGGGGAGGGGCCAGAGAGAGGGACAGAGGGGAGCGGGGGAGGCGAGGGGAGGGAGGGAGAGGAGGGGAGGGGGAGGAGGAGAGGGGAGGGAGAGGAGGGGAGGGGAGGGAGGCGAGGGGAGGGGAGGGGAGGGAGGGAGGGGAGGGGAGGGAGGGATAGGACAGGGAGAGGGAGAGGACATGACAGGGAGAGGGGGGACACACAGGGGCAGGGAGACCAAGCGCCCCAAAATTGCCCACTGACCGCGCATGCGCCGTCCGCCCGCCCACAGCGGCCGTCCATCAGCCGCGCCATACGCGGGGGACCTCAGCTCCGGACCTCAGGCGCTAGGCAGGGGGAGGGGACGGAGAGAGGGACAGAGGGGAGTGGGGGAGCGGGGGTGGGGGTGGGCGAGGGGAGGGAGGGAGGGAGACAGGGGAGGGGAGGGAGAGGAGGGGAGGGGAGGGTGGGATAGGACAGGGAGAGGACATGACAGGGAGAGGGGGGACACACAGGGGCAGGGAGACCAAGCGCCCCAAAATTGCCCTCGCGCCCCAAAATTGCCCTCGCAACGCGGGGCTCCCCAGCTAGTATATATATAAAAGACCTCTTCTTTCTGTCTGTCTGTCTGTCTGTCCGTTCTCTATACATTTGAAAGTTGTAGAGCGTACCTACACGCGTCACATCAAAAGAAAGCTTACGATTATGGACCGGTCATAGGCAAATTTACTTTTCCGTCAGACAAAAATCGTGCCCATGGTATCCCAAAAATGTTCAAAATTCCGCTCATTAAATGGGAAAAGTTCCGGTCATTTGCACATTAGCATTGAGTGACGTGAACGGTGACCAATCATACGGTCGCGCGACCTGACAGTTGACCGAAGGTTGACCAATCGCTGCGTCTGGGGGCGGGTTCATTGCGCGTGCGGGCGGGCCATCCTACAGTTGAGTGTTGAGTGACTTGACGATTGACCAATCCTACAATTCAGTGACCTGACGGTTGACCAGTCGGTGCGTGTGTGGGCGGGCCTTATCATTCTGAACCGAGGTGAGTGGCCGCCATCTTGATTCTTCACGATTTTTTCCCACACTTTCTGTGTGTTAGGGAACTAAGGAAAATAACTATTTATTTGAGTTTTAAATTGTATTTAGCAACAGTAGGAAATGAAGTGATCCCCTGCCCTTCGCCCGGAGGCTCGCCTACTTTGACGGCCATTTCGAGCGGCTGTGCCGGCGCCGGGCGCGGCCTAGCAGCCCGGGAAGCCTGGGCCTTGAGTTGCGGGCCGTGCCGGGAGCCGCCGCGCACAAAACTTCCCCACGGCGTCAACAGGCCCGCCCCAGAGCCCGACCCAAAGCCACCAGCTCACCGGCCGCGGCGGGCCGTGCCGGGAGCTGCCGCGCACAAAACTTCCCCGCGGCGTCAACAGCCCCGCCCGAGAGCCCGACCCAAAGCCACCAGGTCACCGGCCGCGGCGGGCCGTGCCGGGAGCCGCCGCGCACAAAACCTCCCCGCGGCGTCAACAGCCCCGCCCCAGAGCCCGACGCAAAGACATCAGGTGAGCGGCCGCGGCGGCCCTGTCTCTCTCTCTCTCTCTCACACTCCCAACCTCTCTCTCTCACACTCCCAATCTCTCTCTCACACTCCCAATCTCTCTCTCTCACACACTCCCAATCTCTCTCTCTCACACACTCCCAATCTCTCTCTCTCTCACACTCCCAATCTCTCTCTCTCTCACACTCCCAATCTCTCTCTCACACTCCCAATCTCTCTCTCACACTCCCAATCTCTCTCTCTCTCACACTACCAATCTCTCTATCTCACACTCCCAATCTCTCTCTCTCTCACACTCCCAATCGTTCTCTCTCTCACACTCCCAATCTCTCTCTCACACTCCCACTCTCACACTCCCAATATCTCTCTCTCACACTCCCAATCTCTCTCTCTCTCACACTCCCAATCTCTCTCTCTCACACTCCCAATCTCTCTCTCTCACACTCCCAGTTCTCTCTCTCACACTCCCAGTCTCTCCCTCTCTCTCACTCCCAATCTCTCTCTCACACTCCCAGTCTCTCTCTCTCTCTCTCTCACTCCCAATCTCTCTCTCTCTCACACTCCCAATCTCTCTCTCTCTCACACTCCCAATCTCTCAATTCAATTCAATTCAATTCAAATCGCTTTATTGGCATGATAAGGTACATCTTATGTTGCCAAAGCATCGAAAAACATTTATGGTTGAACACATAAACGCAGATCTATTCATACAGTGTATAAACAGATATATCCCTGAGTGTATAAATATACATTCGTATAATTTGTATATACTCTTTTCTTAGGTTTACTGGTTGTCCCTCTGTTTATGGCAAGCTGTAACATAGTGTGCCACTAAGGTTACACAGTTTCTCTGTTCCCCTAGTAGGTATGGGAGTTTTTGGTCGTCATTCAAATTTCGGAATTCAGGGCATATTTGTGAGAATTTTTGGTAGAAATTCTCCCTGATGCCCTGATATTTTCCACAAGCTGTGAGGAAGTGCATCTCTGTCTCCACCACTCCCTGACTGCAGTGAGAGCATATCCTGTCCTCTCTTGGCAGCCGGGTCTGTCTGTGTCTGCCTTTTTCGATCGCTAGGCTATGTTCATTAAGTCTGTACCTTGTCAAGGTTTTTCTCAGTTTGCTATCCTTTACCATGGTCAGGTATTCAGCCATGTTGTATTGTCTGTTTAGGGCCAAGTAGCAATTGAGTTTGTTTTGGGTTTTTGTTGTTTCTGCCCAATATGACAGGTATTTTTCCTTTTGCTTAGTGACAATTGTGTTGGGTCGAATTCTCTGTGCTACGATGTCACTGTCTTGGGGCTGGTTATTGTTAGTACAGGTAGACTATCCTTTATCCGAAAACCTCGGGACCAGCCGAGTTTCGGATAAAGGAGAATTTCGGATTTCGGAAGGTGGGTCGGCGGGGGTCCGCGGGGGGGTCGGCGGGGGGTCGTGCGCACGACTTACGCTGACGCTCAGCGTAAGTCAGTCGGGGTCGGCGGGGGTCGGGGCCGGCGGGGTCCGCGGGGGGGTCGGCGGTTGTCGGGGCTGGCGGGGTCGGCGGTTGTCGGGGCCGGCGGGGTCCGCGGGGGGGTCGGCGGTTGTCGGGGCTGGCGGGGTCGGCGGTTGCCGGGGCCGGCGGGGTCCGCGGGGGGGTCGGCGGTTGTTGGGGCTGGCGGGGTCGGCGGTTGTCGGGGCCGGCGGGGTCCGCGGGGGGGTCGGCGGTTGTCGGGGCTGGCGGGGTCGGCGGTTGTCGGGGCCGGCGGGGTCCGCGGGGGGGTCGGCGGTTGTCGGGGCTGGCGGGGTCGACGGTTGTCGGGGCCGGCGGGGTCCGCGGGGGGGTCGGCGGTTGTCGGGGCTGGCGGGGTCGGCGGTTGTCGGGGCCGGCGGGGTCCGCGGGGGGGTCGGCGGTTGTCGGGGCTGGCGGGGTCGGCGGTTGTCGGGGCCGGGGGGGTCGGCGGGGGGTCGTGCGCACGACTTACCCTTTATCCGAACTTCCGAAACCGGAACCCTCTAAAAACCGAAGGTTTTTTCGTTCGTACGCACGACTTACGCTGAACGAAAAAACCTTCGGTTTTTAGAGGGTTTCGGTTTTCGGAAGTCCGGATAAAGGGTAGTCTACCTGTAGTGTTAGTGGTTGCTTCACTGAGTCCCAGGACTAGTCCTATTATAAAAGGCCCTTGTGATTTTAACCCTCTTCCCACGTGAAACACGCCTGGTGGGAAACACGACAGTGAAACCTGGAGCACTATTGGATTGCTGACTATCAACTGCAGGTCAACCATTAAAGGGGAGATTTGATCAGCCATCATTTGCAGGCGGCAGGACTTAGTGGTTTCAGGTCTGGGGCAAATTTTAGAAGGCTTAACCACATCTGTGGAAGGTTGGAGCCTGACACCCATCTCCAGTGTGACCTCCTGGGAAACCCCTCTTGCCAACTTCCCTCAGCGCTTCCTCAACTGAGGCATATACCAGAAGCATGGGAGCCATCTATTTCCTTCCCATCTGGGCATTAGAGGAACTCGAGCACCAGCCGCGGCACCAGCAGAACCAGGAATAACAGCAGCACCAGCAACAGCAGCACCAGCAGGAGCGCCAGGCTGCTGCTCACCCACCTGAGGCTGCACAGGCCAGAAGGGGCCAGCGCCTGGAAGCCCGTCGGCATAGGAGATACCCCCCAAACAGGGTCTACAGACACAGGGTCAGCTATCTCAACATGTCTGAGCAGCAGTGCCAAAGGTGGCTCCAACTTTCGCGAGAGGTAGTGAGTGACATCTGCGCAATGCTACAGCAAGACCTGCTGCCCAGAGGACCAGGTAGACAAGCAATACCACTGGCCATCAAAGTCACCACTGCACTTAACTTTTTTGCCTCAGGCTCATTCCAGGGATCAGCAGCAGACATCAGCGGCATTTCCCAGGCAGCCGCACACACTTGCATCACACAGGTAACCGATGCCATCTTTGCCATCGCGCACAATCACATCCATTTCACCAAGGATTGAGCGAGTGTCACGGCGTGAGTGGTTGGATTAGCTCATCTGGCAGGCTTTCCAAGGGTGCAGGGCATCATTGACTGCACACATGTGGCCCTCAAGGCACCCCATCGCAATCCAGGTATTTTTGTCAACCACAAGGGCTTCCACTCCCTTGACGTTCAGCTGGTGTGTGACCACAAGAAGAAAATTTTGCATGTTTGTGCCAAGTACCCTGGCAGTTGCCATGACTCCTTCATACTGCGCCAGTCTAGTGTGCCTCCGCTATTCAGGCCGCCAGACCAACTTTACGGATGGCTACTTGGAGACAAGGGCTATCCCCTGAGGATGTGGCTAATGACGCCGTTGAGGAGACCATCCAATGAAGCTGAGGAGAGCTACAACTCCAGCCACATGTCCACCAGAGCCATAATCGAGCAAACCATCGGTTTGCTGAAGATGCGCTTCAGATGCCTAGATAGATCAGGTGGAGCCCTGCAGTACTCAGCAGCCAGGGTCTCCAGAATCGTCATGGCTTGCTGTGCACTTTACAACATGGCACAGCGTCATGGCTTGCAGATTCCTGAGGACCAAGTGGCTCCTCACATATGCTCCTCAGATGAGGAGGAGGAGGAGGAGGGCCAAAACGAACATCCTGCAGAGGCCCATCAACCAGCGGCAGCATTACGCGAGAACATTGCTGCCCGGGATGCAAGAACGCACTCATCCTGGCCAGATTTGCTTAGCCTAGTCAATCAAACACTTTTGCCTCGCAGCTTTTTACCAGAGCATTGATAATGGCCAAGAACCAGAGGATTCCTAGCACTCTGACCACCATACCGACAGTTGCAAGTACGCCTAAGCCCTCAATGTGGAAGTCCCAATAGCGAAATGACACGATACAACTGCAACATTTGCCATCAGAAATTTTATGTACAATAACGAAGTGATGGAATTTTTACAGTAAACACAAAATTGCACCCAAATGACTACCCTTGTGACTATTTGTGCAGAATATTCCTCTTACGCATGCTCCTACATGCTGCCTCCCCTGTGGCTTCAGCAGATGTGGAGGCCCCTTGCTCACTTTGCTGCTGCTCCTGTCTCGACACCTTTGGCAGGCGTCCTCTGGGGTGGCGAGCCTGAGAGGGCTCGTCAGCAGTCTGCTGCTCCTGCGGCTGTGCAGAGGTTGAGACACCTATCTCACTTGGGTGTGTACTCCGGTGGGTCTCTGACCGAGGCCTCTGCAGTGGCATGGAAGTGTGAACGCTTGGAGAGGAGCCCCCACTTCCTTGAGGTCTGCCACCAACCTCCCTCTCATGTGTCAGGTCCCCCTCAGCGCCTGCAAGTGGCTGGAGAGCACCTTGCTGCACATCAGGGGGGCCATGGGGACCCGTATCTGCAATGGCAGTCCTACTCAGAAGGGCTTCCATGAAGGTCTGGTTTCTCTGTTCAATAGATGCCCATCGCTCCTCAAGAGATGTCATTCTATTCTGAACAATGACCATGTTTTCCATACCCTGGCGACTAAGCTCCTCCATGGACGTAGCCATCCTCTCCTCTACCATAGCCATCCTCTCCTCTACGGTAACCATCCTTTCCACGGAGGTTGCCATCCTTTCCGTGGTGATGCGTTCATGCTCCAATGACTCCACAAAGGCTCTGGTCATGTTCGCTATGGAATCCTCCATTCGCTCCACACTCGCAGCGACCCTAGAGACAAAACCTGCCAGAGACTCCTGCATCTGTGCCTGGAGTTCCATCACCGCTGATCTCATGGATGGACCTAGAGGCAGAGGGTCGACATGCTGCTGAGCCGAGCTAGAAGAGTCCTGCGCCCTCCGACTAGAACTCTCCACTGCTGTCGCTGTCTCCACAATCTACTGATGCTCATTTGTGAGCTGTGATACACCAGGTGACAATACTACTCTATGTCCTGAAGGTCCCACCGAGGTGTGAGTGTCTGCGCTGGTGCTGGGTGCGCAGATTTCTGGTGACGCTGTGCCCTCAGAGGTTGCAGCTTCCTCTGAGGAGTCTGGCTGCTTAGCCTCTTCTTCCTGGCTAGGGGGGATGGATGCTTGTGATGGTCCTGTGGGGGAGTAAAGGAAAGAGTCAGAGATATGATGCCAAGGCTACATGCACATTGCTTTTTGCAAATGCTCATAAGTCCATCTGTTAGAGCTTCACCATCATTATCAGCGACTCATGCAATGTCAAAGAGAGAGATGGGAAACTTTTCTGTCACCAGCTTGCTGTGTTGCACCCGTCTTTCCTTCCCCCACATGCGCATCATCCTCCAGTCCCACTATTTCGAGTTCCGCCTCCTCCCAGGGGGTCAGGTGGACTATTGAGGCTGTCCCTCCTCCTGTCCTCGCTCGCTCACTTTTGTTGTGAGCTCTCTTTTCCTGCAATGAGGGAGACAAGTGGAGGTTGAGTGAGAATGAAGGAGTGAGTGTAGAGATTGCATAGCATAGATACGTAGAAGGAGACAAAGATGGAGTGAGGTGGCAAGACCAAGGGCCCTCCCTGTGTGTTGACAGTTGTTTTCATAGCATCGGAGTGATAGGGAGTGTGAGGGCTGCATAGTCGAATAGTTATGTGAATGTGAGCATAGAGAGAGAGGGAATGGGTAAGGGTGCATGGATGTTAGTGTCAAGTGGGATGTGGAGGAAGAGATTACTAAAGCTGAGTGCTGGTGAGGAAAGGCAATGGGGGTCAGATTGAGGGCGATGGGAAATTCATACTCACTTTTCCAGTGCGCTGAAGGTCATAAAATCTTTTCCGGCACTGAATCCAAGTTTGTCGTGTGGCTCCCAAGGAGTTGACCTCCTCAGCCTCCTGCATCCATACTGCCTTAGTCTGCTTGGGAGGCCTCTTCCTCCCTGAGGAAGGGAAGAGCACCTCCCTGTTGGCCCTAGCCCCATCCACCATTGCCTGCAGGGCCACCTCGTCGAAACAAGGAGCTGATCTGGGCCTCCTGCTTGTCATCCTTCCTGCAGGTCCCTCTTACACCAAATGGAGGAAGCTTGGAAGCCTGCAGAAGAAGCAAGGCTTGCTGTTGACCTTAAGTGCAGCAGCAATGATGACATCGTTGGAGGCGACTTGCAGTCGTGAAAAACCCATTTGCCAAGGGTTCCCACACGTTGGAAATCAATTGGACAATTAAGTTAAAATTGCATCAATCTCCCACAGCCATTTAGATGCGGGTGGATAACACGAAATGCGGATAACACGACACCATCCCGCACCCGAGTTAAAATCCTGCCCTATGCCTCTATTTATAAAGCCAAGGATCTCCTACTCCCAGGTTTCCCTGTTCCTGCACCCCCTTTAAAATTGTACCATTTCGTTCATATTGCCTCTCCTCATTCTACCAAAATGAATAACTTCACATTTCTTCACATTAAATTTCATCTGCCATGTGTCTGCCCATTTCACCAATCTGTCTATGTCCTCTTGAAGTCTGTTACTAGCCTTCTCATTGTTATTACATTTCTGAGTTTCATTTCATCTGCAAATTTAGAAGTGATGCCCTTTATACCCAAGTCCAGGTCATTTATATATATCAAGATGAGCAGTGGTCCCAACACCAGCCCCTGGGGGACACCACTGTATATTTCCCTCCAGTCTAAACATTAACAGCACTTCCCTCATCCACCCTCTCCGTTACTTTATCAAAGAACTCAATCAAGTTAGTCAAACACGATTTTTCTTTAACAAATCCATGCTGGCTTTCATTTATTAGCCCATATTTTTCAAAATGCCAGTTAATTTTGTCCTGGATTTATGTCTTTAAAAGTTTCCCCAGCACCAACGTTAGGCTGACTGGCCTATAATTGCTGGGTTTATCCATCTCCCTTTTTTTGAGCAGATGTGTAACATTTGCAGTCCTCCAATTCTCTGGCACCAGTCCCATGTCTAAGATGAATTAGAAGATTGTGGTCAGAGCCTCTGTAATTTCCAGTCTTGCTTAAGCAACCTAGGATGCATCCCATCTGGACCGGGTGACCTTTTTAGTCTCTATATATATAAAAGGATACATCTGTCTGACATTCCGTCTGTCTGTATTGTATAAACTCGAAAGTTATAGAGCGTACCTACACGTGTGTTACATCGAAAGAAAGCTTACGATTCCAGAACCGTCATAAGCGTATTTACGTTTCGGCGAGACAAAAATTGCGCTCGCGGTATCCAAAAAACGTTCAACATTCCGCTCATTATCCGCTCATTAGCATCGAGTGACGTCGACGTCGACCAATCGTACGGTCGAGCGACCCGACGGTCGACCAATCGCTGCGTAGCGGGGGCGGGTTCCTGGCGCGTGCGGGCGGGCCCTCCTAGAGTCGAGTGATGGGACGATTAACCAATCCTACGCTTCGGTGACCTGACGGTCCACCAATCGGTGCGTGTGTGGGCGGGCCTTATCGTTCTGAACCGAGGTGAGTTGCCGCCATCTTGATTCCAAACATTTCATTTCTTTTTCCCGCTTTCTGCGTGTTTCTTTTCAAATCTACATTTCCAGCAAAAAAAAGTTGCTTTTAAAAGACAAATTGTTTTTCAAAAAAGTTAATTAATTTGTAAATCTTTTGTCTAACCTCTATAATTTTCCTACCTTTCACCGTTTTTCCAGGCCTCAAAGCCTGGGCGTCTGTTGAACAGCCACGCCCGAGCTAGGCGCCTCCCGTCGCAATCGACAAAAGGCCAGCGATCGCCGCCATCTTTGTGAAGGCTGGAGGGGGCGGGCCTGAGCCGAGCGTCGCCACCGCCGCCATCTTAGTAAAGGCGGGCGGGGCGGGAGTCAGCGTCCGCGTCATCTTCCGCCCAGAGCGCGACTTGAGTCCGGCCGGTCCTCACGCGGTAGGTTGTGCGGCAGCGTCTCTCTGGTCTTGAAGCCGGCTTGGGCGGGGGGCGGGGCTCGGGAAGGCGGAGCTCGGGAGGGCGCGCGCACAGGGCTCAGGGCTCGGGAGAGCGCGAGGCTCGGTGGGGCGGGGCTTGGGAGAGCGGCAGCGTGGGCTCGGGAGGGCGGCAGCGTGGGCTCGGGAGGGCGGGGCTCGGGGGAGCGGGAGGGCGGGGCTCCGGAGAGCAGGAGGGCGGGGCTCCGGAGAGTGGGATGGCGGGGCTCCGGAGAGCGGGAGGGCAGGGCTCAGGAGGCCGGTGCTCGGGATGGCGGGGCTCGGGCTGAGCCATGTCAGTGCGTGGGGCGGCAGGGAGCTCCGCGGAGCCATCGGGCCTGCGAGCTCCGCCCCTCCCTTTCTCCCCCCACACCCCCCTCCCCTCCCCTCTCCCCTTCCTCCCCCCTCCCCTCCCCCCCTCCCCTCCCCTCTCCCCCCTCCTCTGCCCCCCTCCCCTCCCCCCAGCCCCCCCACACCCCCCTCCCTCCCCACACCCCCCCTCCCCTCCCCTCCCCCCATTCCCCCCTCCCTTCCCCCCCTCCCCTCCCTCCCCCTCCCCTCCCCCCCACCCCCTCCCCCCGTCGCTCTCTCTCTTCCCCCCCAGTCGCTCGCTCTCTCTCTCTCCCCCCCAGTCGCTCGCTCTCTCTCTCTCCCCCCCCCAGTCGCTCGCTCTCTCTCTTCCCCCCAGTCACTCTCTCTCTCTCTTCCAACAACAACATGCCCTCAAAAGACCCTCGGCACCGCCGGGCACTTTAGCTAGTTAAATAAATAAAAGGATAGTGGTGTCTGTCTGTCCGGGCATCACTCAAAAGTTATAGAGCGTACCTACACATATGTTATATCAAAAGAAAGGTTATGATTAGGAGGGTGTCCTAGGCATATTTACTTTTTGGTCAGACAAAAATTGTTTGGACAGTATACAAAAAACGTTCAAAAAACAGCAAAATTCCACTCATTAGCGGTTGACCAATCCTACCGCTCATTAGCGTTGAGTGACGTGAAGGTTGACCAATCCTACGGGGGGAGCGCGCTGCGTCACGGGGGGCGTTTCATGGCATGTGTGGGCGGGGCCTAATCCTTCAAACTGAAAAGCAAGCGGCGGCCATTGTTGTTTGTGATGGAGCAACTCTGCTTTTGTCCGACCATGGGCCCCAGTCCCACCCTCACCCTTCTCTCCGCTTTCTCCCCTCCTGTCACCCCGGCCTCTCTGCTCGCGGGTTGTTTGCATCCACGGTGGATGAGCTGCCTGCAGGCCTCGAAGCCTCAGCCTCTCCTCGCCAGCCACGCCCGAGCTAGGCACCGCCCGTCCCGCTGGGCTCGATTCCAAACCAGCGGCCCACCATCGCTGCCATCTTGGTAAAGGCTGGCCTCCTCCTTCTCTCCGCTTTCTCCCCTCTATCCTGTCACCCGGGCCTCTCCACTCTGCAGGATGTCACTGCCGAGCTCTTCGGGTCAGAGGGAGCGGGAGCTCAGCTCGGGTGACTCGGGCCGGGCCTCAGGCGCTACGCCACCCACGGGGTCTCCGCCGCTTTCTCCCCTCCCTCCTGTCACCCCGGCCTCGCGGAAGTAGGAGCAGCGATGATGGGCCGGCGGGGAAGGAGCTGCTGCTCGGGGCCGCGGTCGCTGCCCTTCGCCCGGAGGCTCGCCTACTTTGACAGCCATTTCGAGCGGCTCTTGCTCGGGCCGCCGCACCATGGCGCTGGCCGCCGCCGCCCTGCTCTCGCTCGGCGCTGCTTCCTCCTCTGCAGCCACCCCGGCGCTCACTTCCTGAGCTTCTGTGGCCGGGCTCTGCTCATCCAGGTCGGTATCCACCTCGATCTCTGCGAGAGGTTGCACTGCCAATGCTTTCAAAATATCTCTCTTTATTGTAGTAGATGTCAGAGGGATTCTAAGAAACGCCGTTAACCCAGCTTGCATTTATCTAGCGCCTTCAACTTCTAACTTCACCCCCTTCCCTCCACCCCCTCCTTCCCCCCACCCCCTCCTTCCCCCCACCCCCTTCCCCCATCCCCTTCCCCCACCCCCCTTCCCCCACCCCTTTCCCCCCACCCCTTCCCTCCCCACCCGCCTTTCCCCCCCTTCCCCCATCTGACATTATTTTCTGACTATATAAGCTGTGTCTTTATGCATTTCTCCACTTCACCTGACAAAGGAGCAGCGCTCCGAAAGCTTGTGATTTCAAATAAAGCTGTTGGACTATAACCTGGTGTTGTGTGACTTCTTATATTTGTCCACCCCAGTCCAACAACGGCATCTCCACACCATAGTTACAACATCAACAACTTGCGTTTATATAGCCCTTTTAACATAGTAAAATGCCACAAGGCGCTTCACAGAAGTGTAAGCAGACAAAAATTGACACCAAGCCAAAGAAGGAGATATTAGGGCAGGTGACTAAAATCTTGGTCAACGAGCTAGATTTTAAGAAGAGTCTTAAAGGAGGAGAGAGAGGTTGAGATGGGAAGAGGTTTCGGGAGGGAGTTCCAGAGCTTAGGGCCCAGATGGCTCAAGGCATGGTTGCCAATGGTGGGCAAAGGAAATCGGGGATGCACGAAAGGCCAGAGTTGGAGGAATGCTGATTTCTCGAAGGGTTGTAATGCTGGACAAGGTTACAGAGATAGGGAGGGGCAAGACCATGGAGGGAATTGAACACAAGATTTAGAATTTTAAAATCAAGACATTGGTGGACTGGGAGCCAATGTAGGTCAGATGGGTGAATGGGACTTGGTGCGAGTTAGGATATGGGAAGTAGAGTTTTGGAAAAGCTCAAGTAAATGTAGGTGGAAGATGGGAGGCCAGCCAAGAGAGCATTGGGATAGTCAAGCCTGGAGGTAACAAAATCATGGATGAGGGTTTCAGCAGTAGATAGGCTGATGCAGGGATGGAGATGGGTGATATTACGGAGGTGGAAGTAGGCCTTCTTTGTGATGGAGAGGATATGGGGTCGGAAGCTCAGCTCAGAGTCAAATAGGGCACAGAGGTTGTGAACAGGCTAGTTCAGCCTGAGGCTGTGGCCAGGGAGGGGGATGGAATCAATGGCTAGGGAATTGAGTTTGTGGGGGGCGGGAGAGGGCTGAGGAAAATGACTTTGGTCTTCCCAATGTTTAATTGGGGGAAATTTCTGCTCATCCAGGACTAGATGTCGGACAAGCAGTCTGACAACACAGAGGCAGTGGAGAAGTTTAGAGAGGTGGTGGTGTGGTAGAGCTGGTTGTCATAATTTTCTAGCATGGGCCGAATGGCCTCCTTCTGTTCTGTAACCATTCTATGATTCTATGTGGAATCTGATGTTCTGTCTTCAGATGATATTGCTGAGGTCCATCATGTAGATGAGAAATGTGAGGGGACCAAGGATGCTGTGTTCAACTTTGTAAAATGCTGCAGACAGGTTCAGGAGGATGATGAGGGATAATGTACCATGGTCACAGTAACAGAGGTTATCATTTGTGACTTTGATTAAGGCCATTTCAGTGCTGTGTCAGGGATGGAAACCTGATTGGAGAGGTTCAAACATGGAGTTGTAAGAAAGATGAACACAGATTTTGGAGGCAGCAGTACATTCAAGGGTCGCAAAATTCGGTTACGCCCCGCTTGGGGGCAGTAACCAAGTTAAGGCAAGACATTTAGCACCTGCCATGGAAATACTGCCCTGGCTGCTAAATTTGGCTTACCACCCCGTACAGGAAGTGAAGCGCAATCTCGGGTGCTCCACTTCCTGGTGGGGTGGTAACCAAGGTGATGTTGGGGCGCTATCGGCAGTGCTCCGCGGAGGCTCTGCGTTTCAACGCCCCTCCCCTTCAGTTAAAGGGGAGGGCCGTTGTGCACTCTGCAGGGTCTCCAATGGACTACACTAGACCAATAGCACGATGGTGGCCAGCAGCACACCACGGAGGGACAACCTAGAGGTCGGCCAAAAAAAGAAAATGACGATGCGGATCGTGGCCGCACCTCCCCTTTAAATACTGCCCCGCGAGCGGAGTTTGGCCTGGTTCGCAACCCATGAGGCTGGTGCTGACATCGCCTGCAGCAGCCTCGCGGGGCACAGCTGAATTTCTACCACAGGGCGGTAAGGGGCCGTGGCGGGGCGCTAAGGGGTCGCACCACATGGCAATGATGTCATCGCTGGTGGCGCAGTGGCTCGGGGCGCTACCGGCAGGGGCATGGCACTATTGGGTAGCGCCTCAGCAACGCCCCACTGAATTTCTCAGGAGGCGCTTTTTTTCTCCCCACCCTCACCCCCGGAGCCGCTAACGGTAGGCACAAAGGAGCCGAATTTCTAGCCCAAGGTCTTTTAAGAGGAAAGGGATGTTGGTGATGGGGCACTTGTTTGCAAGGACATAAAGGTCAGGGGTATTTTTTGGGTGTAGGGGTGGTTGATGGTGGCAGACTTGAAAGGGAGGGGGCAGTAGCTGAGGAGAGGGATACATTTGCAATATCAGCTAGCATGAGGACCAGGAAAGGAAGTTGGATGGTCAGCAGTTCAGTGGTTGAGAGAGCATGAAGTGGGTCTCATGGACAAGATGAGCTCAGAGAGGGCATGAAAGGAGTTAGGAGCGAAATTAGAGAAAGATGCGAGTTCAGGGCCAGGATGGAGGGGAAGCTTGGCTTGGTGGACTTAAGGAAGGGACAGAGGCAGCTGAACGTATGGTCTGAATTTTAGTGACAAAGAAGTCCATGAGCTCCTCGCAGTTGTTGTTGAAAGTGAGGATGGAGAAGGCAGGGGAGAGGGGTTTAAGGAGATGGTTGGCAGTGGAGTAAAGAAACTAGGGGTTATCTTTGCATTCCAGGATGATCCTGGAGTAGTGAGCAGTTTTGGCAGTGCAGATCAGGGGATAGTCCTTGATGTGGTCCAGCCAGATCTGATGATGAATGGCTAAACAAGTTGTGCACCATAAACATTCAAATCTGCGTCCCTTGGACTTACGGGAGTGATGATGGGGCCCATACCAAAAAGGAACTGTAATGTGGCCTCAGCTTTTCACTATATTTATAAATGACTTAGATGAAGGAATAGAGAGAGCTGTATATCCAAGTTTGTTGACAACTTCAAATTAGGTGGCACAGTAAATAGTGTAGATAGGAGTAGACAGTTGCAAAGGGATACTGATAGATTGTTAGTGGGCAAAACAGTGGCAGATGGAGTTTAATGTGGGGAAGTGTAAGGTCATCCACTTTGGATCTAAGAAGGATGGATTAGATTTTTTTCTAAATAATGAAAAGTGTGGAGGAGCAGAGAGATTTAGGGTTCCAAGTACAGAAATCACTAAAAGCTAGTGGACAGATTATTATTAAAAATGATAATGGAATGTTGACCTTTATCTCAAGGGGTCTGGAATACAAAGGGGTGGAAGTTATGTTACAGTTAGATAAAATTCTGGTTAGACCCTATTTAGAGTACTGTGTTCAATTCTGGGCACCGCACCTCAGGAAGGATGTATTAGTCTTGGAGTGGGTGCAGCACAGGTTCGCCAGAATGATACCAGGGCTAAAGAGTTTAAATTATGAGGACAGGTTGCATAGACTAGGCTTGGATTCCCTTAATTATAGAAGAGTAAGAGGTGATCTAATTAAGATGTTCAAGATGATTAAAGGAATTGATTGTATACATAGAGAGAAACTATTTCCTCTGGTAGTGAAGTCCAGAACAAAAGGCATAACCTTAAAATTAGAGCTAGGCCATTCAGGGGTGATTCAGGAATATTTTACATCAGTCTTTACAGTAGAAGACACTAAGAATATCCCAACACTGGACAAACAGGGGGCTAAAGGGGGGGAGGAGCTAAACACGATCAAAATCACTAAGGAAGTGGTACTCGGTAAAATAATGGGACTCAAGGCGGATAAATCACCTGGACCTGATGGCTTACATCCTAGGGTCTTGAGGGAAGTGGCGGTAGGGATTGTGGATGCATTGGTAATAATTTTCCAAAACTCCCTGGACTCGGCAAAGGTCCCGGCAGACTGGAAAACTGCAAATTATTTAAAAAGGGCAGTAGACAGAAGGCTGGAAACTATAGACCGGTTAGCCTAACATCTGTGGTAGGTAAAATTTTGGAGTCCATTATTAAGGAGACAGTAACAGGACATTTGGATAATCATAATTTAATAGGACAAAGTCAGCATGGTTTTATGAAGGGGAAGTCATGTTTGACAAATTTGCTGGAGTTCTTTGAGGAAGTAACGTATAGGGTGGATAAAGGGGAACCAGTGGACGTAGTGTATTTAGACTTCCAAAAGGCATTTGACAAGGTGCCACACAAAAGATTATTGCTTAAGATAAAAAATCACGGGATTGGGGGTAATATTCTGGCATGGATAGAGGATTGGCTATCTAACAGAAGGCAGAGAGTTGGGATAAATGGTTCATTCTCAGACTGGCAATCAGTAACTAGTGGTGTTCCGCAGGGGTCAGTGCTGGGTCCCCAACTCTTTACAATCTATATTAACGATTTGGAGGAGGGGACCAAGTGTAACATATCAAAGTTTGCAGATGATACTAAGATGGGAGGGAAAGTAGTGAGTGAGGAGGACATAAAAAACCTGCAAGCGGACATAGACAGGCTAAATAAGTGGGCTGAGATTTGGCAGATGGAATACAATACTGGAAAATGTGAGGTTATGCACTTTGGCAGGAAAAATCGTAGAGCAAGTTATTATCTTAATGGCAAGAAACTGGAAAGTACTGAAGTACAAAGGGATCTGGGGGTCCTGGTGCACAAAACTCAAAAGGTTAGTATGCAGGTGCAGCAAGTGATTAAGAAGGCCAATGGAATGTTGGCTTTCATTGCTAGGGGGATAGAATATAAAAATAGGGAGGTATTGCTTCAGTTGTACAAGGTATTGGTGAGACCGCACCTGGAATACTGCGTACAGTTTTGGTGTCCATACTTAAGAAAGGACATACTTGCTCTCGAGTCAGTACAAAGAAGGTTCACACGGTTAATCCCGGGGATGAGGGGATGGACATATGAGGAGAGGTTGAGTAGATTGGGACTCTACTCATTGGAGTTCAGAAGAATGAGAGGCGATCTTATTGAAACATATAAGATTGTGAAGGGGTTGGATCGGGTGGATGCGGGGAAGATGTTCCCGATGATGGGTGAAACTAGAACTAGGGGGCATAGTCTTAGAATAAGGGGCTGCTCTTTCAAAACTGAGATGAGGAGGAACTACTTCACTCAGAGGGTGGTAGGTCCATGGAATATGCTGCCCCAAAAAGCTGTAGAAGCTACATCATTACATAAATTTAAAACAGAAATAGACAGTTTCCTAGAAGTAAAGGGAATTAAAGGTTACGTGGAGCGGGCAGGAATTTGGACATGAGTCTAGGTTCGGATCGGTCATGGCCCTGTGGGTAGCGGAGCGGGCCCAGGGGCCGTGTAGCCTGATCCTGCTCCTATTTCGTGTGTCTAATTCTGTTAGATTCAGGAGATGGTTCTGTGATAGTGGATTGGCGGTTAGGATCAGATCAGCCATGATCTTATTGAATGGCGGAGCAGGCTCGAGGGGTCGATTGGCCTACTCCTGCTCCTATTTCTTATGTTCTTATGTTCTTATGTCAGAATCCACTTCTTCACACAAAGGGTAGAGGAAATCTAGAACTCTTTCCCCCCCCCCCCCAAAAAAATGTTGAGACTAGGTCAATTGAAAATTTTAAAACTGAGTTTGATAGATATTAGGCAAGGATATTAAGGGTTACGGAATACAAGGCAGGCAGATGGAGTTAAGAAACAGATCAGCCATAATCTAATTAATGTCTGAATAGGTTTGAGGGGCTTAATGGCCTACTCCTGTTCCGATGTTCCTATGAACGATCAGGGTAGGAGAGAGTAAGGGTTTTACTGGGGACAAGGGCATCAAAGATGGAGGTGAGGGTGTGATTGAGCAGATTGGAAGCTGCAAAAGTATTGTGAGGAATGGGGGCCAATGGCTAGACATTTGTAAGTTTGTAAGTTCCGTTGTAAGTGACTTGGGGAGAGTATTGGGGAAGAATACTTGGACCCCATAAATCTCTTTGCTTCTTCACAGTTCCTAGCTACCCACCATTTAGAAAATACTCTGATCTAACCTTCTTGGGTCCAAAGTGGAGGCAGAAGGAAGGACGGATTGGAAGGGTGTGGGATACAAGGATAATGCCGAATACCCCGATAGCAGCCATACTGGCTTCATTTTGTGGCATTCCATCATGTCACCACTATTAGAAGGAGCAGCCAAATTGGGTGGCTGGCTAGCTGCTAGGAAATCATCTACCCCTGGAGCCCTGGCTAATGACAATGAAACTCATGGCTCCTCCCAATTCTGGTAGAACATATTGGAATGCTGAAGCATAGATTCTGATATTTGTTCAGATCGGGGGAAGCTACTGCACTATAGCCTTAATAAACTATCAAAATTATCTCTGTCTGCTGTATATTACGTAAATTTGGTATCAGATAGAGGACCAGGAACAGGGAGTTCAGCCAGTTCTGACGAAGGGTCATCGACTTGAAACGTTAATTCTGTTTCTCTCTTCACAGATGCTGCCTGACCTGCTGAGTATTTCCAACTTTTTCTGTTTTAATTCAGGAACAGGGATCTGTTTTTGGGCCTCAACTTTTCACCATATTTATTAATTTGCAGATGACACTAAGTTAGGAGGGACAGTAAAAAGTGCAGATGGGAGCAGGAAGTTGCAAAGGGACAGATTAAATGAGTGGGCAAAACAAATGGAGTTCAATGTGGGCAAGTGTGAGGTCACCCACTTTGGACTCAAGGAAGATAAATTGGAGTCTTTTCTAAAAGATGAGAAACTAGGGACTATAGCAATTTCCTCCTCCTTCATGGCTTCAAGGCTGGTGCTCCTGGTAATCTATCGGATAGCAAAACTGCGTAATATACAGCAGGCAGAGATAATTTTGACAGTTTATTAGGGCTATAGAGCTGTAGCTATCGCTGATCTGTAAAAACATCAGAATCCAGGGGTGGCAATTTTCCCACTGGAGGCAAGATGGAGGCGGGTTTCAGCTTGGTTGGGTTTGAAACCCACCTCCACTGATAGGTTTCAAAAATTTGTGATTTCCCCATGATTGGCCACTTGATTTCAGAGGTGTGGGATGCCCTTGCTCAATTAGTGTTTTGATACTGAAACTTGCCTCTGTTGACAGCACTTTTCCAGTCTGATTTTATGGCTTCTTGCTCCCTTGGCTCATTCCACAGCATTTCTGCGCCTCCTGCACCATCTCCAACATCTTTTGAGAAACCACTATGTCCAATTACATAGAAACATAGAAGATAGGAGCAGGAGTAGGCCATTCATCCCCTCGAGCCTGCTCCGCCATTTAATGAGATCATGGCTGATCCAAATTCAGTACCCTGATCCTGCTTTCTTCCCATATCCCTTAGTCCCTTTAGCCTTAAGAAATATATCTAACTCCTTCTTGAATATATTTAATGAATTGGCCTCAACTGATTCTGTGGTAGAGAATTTCATAGGTTCACCACTCTCTGGGTGAAGAAATTCCTCCTCATCTCAGTCCGAAATGGCTTACCCCTTATCCTTAGCCTGTGACCCCTGGTTCTGGACTCTCCCGCCATCGGGAACATCCTTCCTGCATCTACTAGTCCTGTTAGAATTTTATAGGTTTCAATGAGATCCCCTCTCATTCTTCTAAACTCTAGCGAATATAAGCCTAATCGACCCACTCTCTCTTCATACGTCATTCCTGCCATCCCAGGTATCAGTCTGGTGAATCTTCACTGCACTCCCTCCATGGCAAGAACATCCTTCCTCAGATAAGGCGACCAAAGCTGCACACAATACTCAAGGTGTGGTCTCACCAAGGCCCTGTACAACTGCAGCAAGACATCCTTGCTCCTGTACTTGAATCCTTTCGCTATGAAGGCCAACATACCATTTGTCTTCTTAACCACCTGCTGCACCTGCATGCTTACCTTCAGCGACTGGTGCACAACGACACCCAGGTCTCGTTGCCCTTCCCCTTTTCCCAATCGATTGCCGTTCAGATAATAATCTGCCTTCCTGTTTTTGCCACCAAAGTGGATAACTTCGCATTTATCCACATTATACTGCATCTGCCCAATCACCCAACCTGTCCAAATCATACTGGAGTTTCTCTGCATCCTCCTCACAGCACACACGCCCACCCAGCTTTATGTTGTCTGAGGTCGTGTTTCTCTCCACGGATGTTGCCTGGCCTGCTAAGTTTTTAAACACTTCTACAAACTCAGCAGCAACCAGTCTAAATCAATCAGCAGGTCCTACCTGCTGCTGAGCACGTGTTCAGCTGTGCGAGCTTAAGAGAACGCATTAGCTGGAGCGTGATCTCCAAAATTGCAGTACTGGTGTCAAATCACCGATAAAACGGGCGCTAAGGAGCCGAATTTTGCAGCCATTATCTGCTTCCACCGCCCTGTCAGGCAGTGCCTTCCAGACTCATTGCATAAAAAACTTCTTCTCATCTCCCTTCTGGTTCTTTTGCGAATTACTTTAAATCTGTATCTTCTGGTTACAGACCCTCCTGGCAGTGGAAACAGTTTGGGGGAAAATTCAGTTGATTGCGCCTCCCATTAGCACCTTAAATGGGTGCTAATTGGGGAGCAAAGCAACTAGTGCCCGGGCGCGGCGAATATTGTGCCGCTCGTGAAATTAACTAGACATTTTGCGGCAGCGCTAAACACTACCGCCACGATCTCCTGCGCCGGCAGATAGTGACGTCAGTCGAGTGCGCAATGCCCCATTAGCGCCCCAGACCAGATATTGAGTGGCGCACCCTGCCTTACCACCTGCCGCTAGCAACGACAGGTTGAGGGGAGCGTTTTGCTCTCAGAAAGGGACTAGGGGAGCGCTATTTAAAGGCGACCGCTTCCTGCCTTTTTTTGTCAGTGACATTTTAGCACCACGCATTCTGAGAGAGAGAGAGAGAGAGAGAGACTTCTGGAGAGATTCAACGCTGTGTGAAGGAGTTTTGAGTACTGAGCAGCACTTTGCAGGTTCATTTTGATTTGCCCTTCCTTGCTTCGCCAGCGCTCTGCGGTAGTGCCTTGCTCCTCGGCATTTGCGCCTTAAGACAGGTGTGAAGTGCCTGATTTAGCGTGCCAATTACCTCCAGGGGCGATAAAAGCCAAGTTTGCTGTCGGAGGCAATAATTAGCGCCAGGCGCTAAACTTTGCACACGGCCGATAATGGCACCCCAAGTGGGGCGATACTGAATTTTTCCCCCTTTATCTTTATTTATTTTATCAAAATCCTTATTATTTTTTCTGACCATTCACATTGACACACAAAATGACTTTGACCTAGCTTCTGCTCCTCGGGTATTCGCTAAATGACCAAAAAAGAGCATTATTATTCTTTAAAACTTGGGTTTCATCTCATAGAAACATAGAAACATAGAAGATAGGAGCAGGAGTAGGCCATTCGGCCCCTCGAGCCTGCTCCGCCATTCAATGAGATCATGGCTGATCATCCAAATTCAGTACCCTGTTCCTGCCTTCTCTCCATATCCCTTGATCCCTTTAGCTTTAAGAAATATATCCAACTCCTTCTTGAATATATTTAATGAATTGGCCTCTACTGCCTTCTTTGGCAGAGAATTCCACAGGTTCAGCACTCTCTGGGTGAAGAAATTCCTCCTCATCTCTGTATTAAATGGCTTACCCCTTATCCTTAGACTGTGACCCCTGGTTCTGGACTCCCCAACCATCGGGAACATCCTTCCAGCATCTAGTCTGTCTAGTCCTGTTAGAATTTTATAAGTTTCGATGAGATCCCCTCTCATTCTTCTAAACTCCAGCGAGTACAAGCCCAATCGACCCAATCTCTCCTCATACGTCATTCCTGCCATCCCAGGTATCAGTCTGGTGAATCTTTGTTGCACTCCTTCCATGGCAAGAACATCCTTCCTCATACTCTATTTTCCCCCTCTTAATTAATCCCTTTGTCCTCCTTTGTTGGATCCTAAACTGCTCCCAATCCTCAGGTTTACTGCTTTTTCTAGCCAATTCATATGTCCTCTCCTTGGATCTTATGCTATCCCTAATTTCCCTTGTTAGCCACGGTTGAGTCACCTTTTTTGTTTTATTTTTATGCCAAACTGGGATGAACAAATTCTGTAGTTCATCCATGCGATATTTGAATGTTTGCCATTGCCCATCCACCGTCAACCCTTTGAGTGACATTCCCCAATCAATCCTACCCAACTCGCACCTCATACCATCGTAGTCTCTTTTATTTAAATCTGCTTCTTTGATCTTTAACTGATCAGAAACAGGAAAGAGGATGAGAGGTCTATGGGGGAGATAATTAGAACCTCCCAGTCATATGTTTTCATCTTTCAAAAGTGTGCTTTTAATCCTATCCAGATTTTACTACATTTAGGTGGTTACATTTAGGTGGTCTGTCTTGCAACTCACAGTATGATGGTTTTAGCTTGAAGCAGCTTGGAGTTCTTACAGGCACATTTGCAACATTTCCAAATGGAGTGCTTTCTTCCAATTCAAGTGTTTCCATACTGTTTGAAACCTTCCAAGTAAACTTGGGCTCACCGCAATCTGCAGTGACATTTCAGATGTCACTTGTTCAATCACTCCAACAGTTGGAAATTATCTGTGCCAGTGAAATCAAGGTAACAGTCTTATTTTGAGGTATACCAGTGATGCCAGTCTATGTAGATAAGTGTGAAACATTACATTGTAGCAAAAAGAACAGAGAATGGAAATATAACCTAAACTGTAACATTATCAGTGGGTTTTGATAGAGTAAATGAGGAGGAACTGTTTCCACTGCCAGAAGGCTTGGTAACCAGAGGAGACATAGAGTCATAGTCATAGAGTCATAGAGTTTTACAGCACAGAAAGAGGCCCTTCGGCCCATCGTGTCTACGCCGCCCATCCATCCCTGTCCAGTCTAATCCCATTTTCCAGCATTTGGTCCATAGCCTTGTATGCAATGGCATTTCAAGTGCTCATCCAAATGCTTCTTGAACGTTGTGAGGGTTCCTGCCTCTACCACCCTTTCAGGCATTGAGTTCCACATTCCAACCACCCTCTGGGTGAAAAAGTTCCTCCTCAAATCCCCTCTAAATCTCCTGCCCCTTACCCTGAATCTATGCCCCCTTGTTATTGACCCCCCCACTAAGGGGAAAAGTTCCTCTTTATCTACCCTATCTATGCCCCTCATCATATTGTACACCTCAATCAGGTCCCCCCTCAGCCTTCTCTGCTCCAAGGAAAACAACCCCAGCCTGTCCAGCCTCTCTTCATAGCTGAGGCGCTCCATCCCAGGTAACATCCTGGTGAATCTTCTCTGCACCCTCTCCAAAGCAATCACATCCTTCCTATAGTGAGGCGACCAGAACTGCACACAGTACTCCAGCTGTGGCCTCACCAGCGTTTTGTACAGCTCCATCATAACCTCCCTGCTCTTATATTCTATGCCTCGGCTAATGAAGGCAAGTATCCCATATGCCTTTTTAACCACCTTATCTACCTGCTCCGCTGCCTTCAGGGATCTATGTACATGTACACCAAGGTCCCTCTGACCCTCTGTACTTCCTAGGGTCCTACCACTCATTGTGTATTCCCTTGCCTTATTTGTCCGTCCAAAATGCATCACCTCGCATTTTTCAGGGTTAAATTCCATTTGCCACTTTTCCGCCCATCTGACCAACCCGTTTATATCGTCCTGTAGCCGGAGGCTTTCCTCCTCGCAATTTACCACCCCACCAATTTTCGTGTCATCTGCGAACTTACTGATCATACCTTTTACATTCTCATCCAAATCATTTATGTAGATCACGAACAACAAGGGACCCAGCACCGATCCCTGAGGTACCCCACTGGACACAGGCTTCCAGTCACAAAAGCAACCTTCAACCATCACCCTCTGCCTCCTGCCACTCAGCCAGTTTAGGATCCAACGCGCCAAGGCACCCTGGATCCCATGGGCTCTTACCTTCTTAACCAGTCTCCTATGCGGGACTTTGTCAAAAGCTTTACTGAAGTCCATGTAAACCACATCCACAGCATTTCCCTCATCCACCCCACTAGTCACCCCCTCGAAAAATTCGATCAGATTTGTCAAGACATGATTTACCCTTGACAAAGCCATGCTGACTATCCCCGATTAATCCTTGCCTCTCCAAGTGGAGATTAATTTTGTCCCTCAGAATTTTTTCCGTATTTAAGGTAATTGGCAAAAGAGCTAGAGGTGAGATGAGGAGGTTCTTTTTATAGAGCAAGTTTATGGCCCAGATATTGCCGTGAGTGGCGAAGGAACGGCTTTCGCCGTTCACCTCGCATACGGTTGCCCAAAGACTTTTTGTGGGTTTATCAGTGGAAATTTCTAGTTTTTGGGTGTCTGATCCAGTGCGATGCCCTCTACAGGGGATTTGAAGCATTTGTGAGCAGGTAAAGCAGCAGTGAAACTCTTCAACCAATCAGATTGAAGAATTCTCACTGAGACACGCAGACTGCAAAGCAGAAAGTAAAAAACAGGAAATATAAATTACATTTAAATCATGTACAGGAAGCAAAATAAAGATTGGAACATACACACTGGATTAATGATGTGGAGATGCTGGTGTTGGACTGGGGTGGACAAATGTAGGAAGTCACACAACACCAGATTATAGTCCAACAGCTTTATTTGAAATCACAAGCTTTCGGAGCGCTGCTCCTTCGTCAGGTGAAGTCAGCGCTCCGAAAGCTTGTGATTTCAAATAAAGCTGATGGACTATAACCTGGTGTTGTGTGACTTCCTACACTGGATTAAGGGAGAGAGAAAAATGGAAAAACTAAAAAAAAGTTATTTTAATTTTAATTTAAAAAAACATCTGCAACATTAAATTTGTTCTGAGGGCCAGAGAGGTTGTTCAGCAGTGATCACTTATTACGCCATTAAAAACTCACTTAATCCTGATTGCACTAGCTCTAACTTTTTCATCTGTCTTTAATGCAAGACTGGTAGGTAATTACCCTAACTTCACGCCATTACAGTGATCTCTGTGCAGATTCCATCAGCGAAGACTGCAAAAGCACAGCCTGTGGAGGAGCAGGGTATCACTGACAGCAACTTCCAGATTTCCGCGTTTAACTGTGCTTGTGTGGACGGCAGAAGTTTCTGTCAAATTTACCCTGTAATAACGGTGAACGCTGACAGCCTCGCCGTTATTAATACAACAAAATACAAGCCATTATGATCTGGATTGCACTGCCTGAAAGGATAGTGGAAGCAGATTCAATAGTAGCTTTCAAAAGGGAATTGGATAAATACTTGAAGGGGAGAAAATTGGAGGGCTATGGGGAAAGAGCAGGGGAATGGGACTATGGGCCGAATGACCTCCTGTGCTGCAATATTTTATGGGGGAAATTTTAATATGGTTGAGCAGGTGGGAGAGTGGATGCGTGTGGTGGGGGTTAAATCAGCAAAAATACCAAGTGTGTCAGGAATCTGGCTCCAACCAGCTGACAGTCAGGTTTTACTGAGGCGGGACAAGGGGCAGCCAACCCACTCCAAGGAGGCGGGTTGGCATTTTAAATATGTTAATGAGGCTGGATGCCTCAAATTTAACCTGCTTCTGTTTTACTGTGGCCGGCCAGGTTTCCCGGCCTCAGGAAACTCAGCAGCGAGGTGAGGACAGCCTCGGGGAGCAATCCTTGTGGGCAAAGAGGAGCTGGAGTGCTTCCTCTCAGCCCCCCAAGCTCCCCCACCATCAGACTCCCTACATACAAACCTCCCCCATCCCCCTCCATGATTGAACCCCCGGGATCGGGAATCAGGCCCCCCAAATCGGGCCCCCCCCACCGGAGTCGGAGATTGTAAACCCCCTGGGTCAGGGATTGGATCCCCTTATGTTATCGGACCACCCCTGGGTCGGGGATCAGACCTACCTGGTCCTGCAGCCTCCTCCGGAATGCTCCTCGCCCAGCTGGAAGCCAAGCCTGTCAATCAGGCTGATGTCTGGACGGGGAACGTGTCAAGGCCAAGAGTCGCATGCTGTGGACAGCCTGTGAGGAAATCCAGACTTCCATGAGTCCCGTCCATAACTCCGCCCCACCCCCAACCTACGCAACCCACCCCAGTAAATATCCAGCCTGATTCTATGATAGATGAACAAAGAGACTGAGGGATATAGAAAGATAGATCTTTAAAAGCAGCATTGCAGGTGGAAAATGCTATAAAGAGGGCACATGAGATTCTGGGGTTAACATGTAGAAGTATTGAATACAAAAGCAAGGAAGTGATTATTCATCTGTGTAAGATATTGGTTAGGATGTTACTGGATTTGTTTGTGTAGTTTTTGCCAACTCCTTATAGAAAGCATATTAAAGCCGTGGGAAAAATGCAACTTAGACACATTAGGATAGTACTGTAGACAAGAAGATATAATTATCCTGAGAGTCTTGGCAAAGTAGGGCCGCAGTCAGTGGAGCACAGAAGGATAAGTGGAATATATGAGAAGCGGTTAAAATTTTGAAAGGGTTTGAGAGAGTAAATAATGAAAGATTATGGCCTAGAAATTGGTTTGCCCCTGAATACGGGCACGGGGATCGTGATTTACTAGCAACCAGCGCCCGTTCAGACGTCTGCAGGCAGCATGCCAAGTTCGAGCTGCCAGCTCATTTGCATGATTGTGACGTTCAGCCCAGCGCTAATAATGCTGCTGAGTGGCTGAATGCTCAGCAGGGAGCCCAAGTTCGTGCGAGGCTAGCACCAATTAAAGCTAGCCTGCACTAATTAAAGGTAGTCTGCACCTCTTAAAGGGGAGGGGCATTCTACCTGCAGAGCATCATTCAACTGGCTGAGGAAGACAGTAAAAAAAACTCAAATCATGATGGCACAACAAGGTAGAGAGTGTGCACCAAGAATCTCCGATGCAGCACTGGAGGCCTTGGTGCAGGAGGTCAATTCAAGGAGAGAGGTCCTCTTTCCACAGGGGGCCAGGCAGCCCTCCAGGCAACAGACAAAAGTGCAATAGAAGCAGATAACCAATGTGGTGAATGCCAGCAGTATTGCCCCGAGGACATGGACGCAGTGCAGGAAGAAGTTTAATGACCTCACACGCGTGGTCAAGGTCAGTGAATTCATCTTCAAATACCATATCCCACAAACTGCACCAACAGCCTCACACACTGCTCAATGTACAACACCCCCATCACTCACCTACCAACAATCTCTACCAAATATGACTCATACCTCATATTCATAGCTTCACCTCACACTCACACGCTTACCACTGCTGCAAGCCTCACACCCACATCTCACAGGTTGCACACAGTCAACTATTCAACCATGACAGGCACATCATCCAAACACATTGCACCACACTTCACTTTCTATTGCAGGAAAAGGTGGCGCATAACTGGCGCCAACAGAACCTAACTGGTAGTGGCCAGGCTCACCTGCATCACCTCACCCGCTTGGAGGAAGTGGTGCTGGCCATTCTTGTGAGGGGCATGGCTAAGCCCGTGGTCAGCAATGGGGCAGCAAGAGTACAAAATGCCATTATCGTCATACGTTATCCGCCTTCACACGTCCCACTTCCTCCTCATCCCACAATCTCTTCTGATTTACATGGTGTAAGCATGCACCTCTTGCTTCCCCCCCCCCCCCCCACCACCGCCCTCACCACAATCCTACACTTGTATCTTTCTCATTTCAGGTACTCACAAAATCCAACCTGTCCAGCCAGTGGTTGTAGAAAAAGAGGGAGAGGAGAGTGTTGAAGAAGAAGAAACACCGCATCTCGATCTGACACTTGCAGCCAGCTCAGAAACTGGCACTGTGCAGAATTTAGAAGGTAGCTTAGAGGTGAAATCTGCACGTGGTGAGTCACCAGGCATAAGTGGGCTGCAGCCAGGGCAGGGGGAAAGGGTAGTGCAGGTGCCAGCTCCCCGGAGGGCGAAGTCACGCACGAGTTCTGCTGCAGAGGACTCAGATGAGGACTTTGATGGGACGGCCTACAGAAGAAGGCTGATGGGTATGTACAGTGAAATGCTTGATGCACTGGCAGGCCTGCCTGAAAGCCTGAGTGCAATGTCAAGGAGCATGGAGGAGTCCAGCACCAACCTCACACAGGGCTTTGCACAGAACTTGGACCCCATCCTTTCCAGCTTGCTGCCATGCAAGCTCAAACTGCTGCCATCATGGCTCAATTTAGCAGTGTAGAAAGGGGCTTGCAGGATGTCCCAGCATTCCAGCAATCTGTCCCAGGGGAGTGGCAGTGGCTCCGTGGAGGACGAACCTGCTGGCCTCTCTCAGGTGATAGTATTCGTCCTCCCACCCATGCCACACTGCCCGTACCCTTGCTATTGCCTGTCAGTCAACTAACCCACACCACTGCCACCCATGCCGAGGCAGTGCAGTCCGCAGCCAGGCCTTCTAGGCCAAGAGGTGCTCAAGGTCATCCTGCAAGGCCATCTGCAGTTTCCCCCACTGAAAATCAGCAGCCTTCTACCAGCCATGTTGAAGCCACTGGGGCAGCACTTCATAGGAGCACGAGGACAGGCAAAGGTACACTGAAGACATGCTCTAAGGGAATGCACAAGGGTGATTAGTTGACTTTGTTAGGTTATATTGGATGGATTGATGGCTAAATGTTTCTTTTGTGGTGGCTTTTAATTTATCATGGTGGCTGAGAGGACACTGTGATGGTTAGTAACAGAGGGAAGGTAAGTTGTGGGACTATTGCTGAATGGGCAATTGAGGTTGCATTCATTCATACCGCAGTCGGATGAGTCGATCACAGACAGCCCGGGCAGAAAGGGGCTGTCTGGATTGCCTCCTCCCTTTCTCTTCCTCCTCTTCCACTTCATCCTGAACCACAAATTGGCTGCTGCATTTGCTACATTACAACAGAGACAACACTTCAATGTACTTCATTGGCTGTAAAACACTTTGGGATGTCCTGAGGTTGTGAAATGCGCTATATAAATGCAAGTCTTTTTTTCTTTTTAACGTTAGAAATGTGGCAGCCAATTTGCAAACAGCAATGTGCTAATAACCAGAAAATCTGTTTTAGTGACATTGGTTGAGGGATAAATATTGACCAGGCCACTGGGGAGAACCCCACTGCTCATCCTCAAAATAGTGCCTTGTGATCTTTTACGTGCACCTGAGAGGGCAGACAAGGCCTCGATTTAAATGTCAGGGGCTGTGATTGGCGCCTGCAGCTCAGCAATAACAAAGAAATGAGGCTGGCGAATTAATTTCCTGTGGTCCTGCCACTTGCCTCGTTAGGCACGTGCATCATGTGCAGCACCAGGATCGCGCTCCAATTCAGGTGCAATCCAATTTCCAGGGCTGCAATTTCGTCCGGTGCGTTCAGGGTCGGTGGTGGGGTGCAACCCCGCTGCTGGCTCCAGCCCGCTTTGTGAAATGATTTTACGCTGATTGGGCTTGTTAAGCCTGCCCAGCGCGTTTCCCAGCCAATTGAAGGAAGTGGGTCTGATGACGCCACTTGATGATGCGTCATCAGCTGGTTTCCTTAAAGGGACTATGCGTAAATTCATTTTGACAGTTGTACTGTCAGTGTTCTACAGCATTGAGGTGCTGCAAACACTGACAAGCACTGCACAGAGGTGCACGGCTGCACCCAGGCTCTTCCATGACTCCCTCCATGTGCTTGTGGAGGGAGTCACAGCATGCAGGCTGGTCCCCTTCCCTCCCTATGGGTGGAAGAGACCTGCCCAGGAGATCAACGCAGCCTGGTTGCACATTGCACAGGAGGACACAAGCAGGGATGTCGTTAGGAGGACCAGGCTGCAGTGGTGCAAGCCTTTCAATGATCTCAGCAGATCACGAAATATTACTGCAAAGCCACACTCAAGCTCATCCTGCTGTGCCATTCATCACATCCCCATCACTCTGCCTTCCCTACCCTACTCCTGCACATCCTTACTCACACCAACTTACCTTGTACCTCCACCCATACCTCTCTATCTACATTATCACTTCCCCATCTCACTAGCCACCCCTCACACTCACCCTCATCCTAGTCCAATCATACCAAGTAACAGCACACAAGGGTAGGCACATGGGTGTTTTAGCCAATGTTCATGTGAAGTTTCTGTTAATGTGCTGTCAAACATTGAAATCTTTATTTTCAACACTTTGCATTCTTGGATAGATTTGTATCCACCTTTGGAAGTGGCTTAGTGAGTTGCAGTGAATGCTGATTCATAATGGTATCCCCTGCAATGGCGATGAGTGTGAAAGGAATGGCTTGGGCATTGCAGGGGTGCTTTATGGTGTTGATGTGGGGTGGTGCCAACCTGGCGCATCATGTGGCAGCCAGGGTGTACAGCATCAAGTGAAGCAATGTGGTTGGGTGCTGATGTCCTGTGTCCTGTGCAGCATCAGTTGATTGTGGAGAAGGTTGGTGTTGTTGGTGCTGCTGGTGAGCCTGGTGCTGCTGGTGTTGGGGCTGATCGTGGTGGGATTCTGAAGACCAAGGTGAGTTAGTTTCAAGGGCACCGATGCTGATGGAATAGATGGCAGGTGAAGTTGAGATGACAGAAGCGATCTGTCAATGGTGAGAGACGTTCCAATGTGATGATACTGGATAGAAAGTTGGCTCCAAACACTTGCAAGCTGCATAAAGCTCAATCTGTCTTCCAAATGCAGTAAGCAACAGCTTCTGAGCTTGTAAAGCAAACAGCTATGAAATGGGAGCTTTTATAGAACATTTGCTGACACTACTCCTGACCTCCTTACCTGACGTGATCCCTGAGCAGCGGGGAAGCCGTGGGGAACTTTTAAAATCTAAAGGTGAGCTTAAAATAGTTTTTAAGTGCCTGTTAACAAGCTCTTAATAATCTAAATTGCCTCCCCCGCTGCTTGGTATCTGGTCTGTTCAGCGATGACAGACCCAACATCTGGGAGACTAGCGTGGAGGTGGGTTGACAGCGGGTTCCCTACCTGCTCTCAAACTTTTTCCCCCACCCAACCCGCCACCAAACGTGCCCGCTGACCCCCCGAAAAATTCCCACTCAGGTGTCAGATTCCATCATCCCACATATGTTGAACTTAAAAATGTTTAGGAAGCCCTCAGGTTTTGAAAGCTTCTAAAGGTGCTATTTTAATAGATTACCTTCTTACACAGCAAAGCCATACTGCTTTCAGGATCTTCATTCTAATTTGGATGAATGGTCTTTCCTTCTTCAATAGTTTCATATGTTTTTCAGGTCTGCTCTTGTAGGAATAACACAATATTTTATACTAAACAAACTGAAACTTCATGGTTGAATATAGCCACCCAACAGCATGAACTTCATTCCACACCTTCATAACTTAGTTCTCACAACTTATACAAACACATAGATTGTGTGGCAAGTTCTACAGGTTATGGCCCCAGGTGGATGTTTGGTATTTAAACTTGCTGGACAATTGGTACAACACACTGAAGCTCGAACATACTGGCCTAGAAATTGAGTTTGCGCTGCGCCAGGGCTTTAGCGCCGGAAATTAGCGCCGGCGCTAAGTCCCTTTGCGCGCGCCAAAAATTCAGTAGCGCCGCGCCCAAATGGCTGCCGGCGCTACTGAAGGGTTTTAGCGCCTGAAAACTGGCGCAACGCGCCGCATTGCGGCGCTATTCCGGCGCTGCGGCGCCCGCTGCGGTGCGGCAGGCTCGGGAAGTGCAGGCCTCCTCCTTCCGTTAAGGAGGAGCTGCCTGCACCCGGCCGCGGCCCGCGCAAATCTCTTCAAAAATTAGCCCGGCACCTCGGACAAGTGCCGGGCTTGCATCTGTTCCGGGGGGGGGCGGGGGAGAAGTCCGGGGAGGGAGCTGCGGGCAGGCGGCCGGCAGGAAAGCGGCCGGCCGCCGCGCCTCCTTAAAGCGCCGGCGCAGACTCCGGCAACACTCGTTTGCCGGAGTCTTAGTTGCGGCTGCCACTGGCGAGGCGGCCGCAACTGAATTTCGGCTTGGGGCCGGGTTACCACGGCAACCGGGACGCTGCGCACACCGATGACGTCATCGGTGCCGGCGCAGCGCTACCGGTCTACCGCCGCGGAAGGGCCCCAGGCAATTTAGGAACCGGCGCCAATTGCAGCGCTAGGCCCTCTAGCGCCGCAAAATCGGTGCTAAGGGCACTGAATTTCTAGGCCACTGTGCCACAGAATGGTAGAACATCTGTTCACTCTGTCCCCTCTGCATGCTGAGTTCCTGTTCTCAGTCATGCTGCCATGAAAAGGTGGAAAACAAAGACCAGATCCTTCTTCAAATGAGTAAATGAAAAGAAGCATTGGTAGATGTCTGGCAACAGGTCGCCCATCCACTCACCATCCTTTTGGTTAGGAATGGTGTTTGGTACTGTAAGGCCGAAGAAAGAAGAGGTGAAAATTAAAAAGGGAAGCCACCCTCAACAAATGAAAACGCATTCAATCTTGATCCTTAATTCTTGATATATCCCTTTAGCAAAAATTGGCCACTACTTTGTCATGGTAAAGATTTATAGATGATTTACTTAGATCCGGAAAAAAAAATACATAAAAACTTTTCTACCACTCTGTTTTTAAAGCTCGTCTCTTCACTAATTGGTAAGACTCAAATGTGTCATTTTCACTCTATGGGGGGAATTTTAACCCCCAAGAACGGAACGGGTGAGTTGGGGGCAGGTGAGTAATTAAAATAAGTTATTTTTAAATCACGAGCGCAACCCAGCTCCAATGCACAAACTTCTGGGTTTAACAAAGGTGCGTTTGGAATCCTGCGAGTAACCTACTCGCTACAATTGGGATCTTAATTAGTGCAGGCAGGCAGGTACTTATTACAGCAATTAAGGTCCCAATGAGACGTTAATGAGGTCTATTTGTGTTGAATTTTACTTACCTTTAAATTTAACATCACCAGCATGGGCTTCCCAGGGCTTTGGAAATCCGACAGCTGAAGGGAGGCGAGAACGGCCAGAACCAGCAGGTAAATGCCTTTCCAGCACTGCTGGTGGGCCAGAAGGAACAGGAGTGCTTCCCCAGTCTCTCAAGCAAACCTGCATCCATCGCTGTGATTGGCCTCCCTGCCCACCGCATTCCGAACTCCGCGCCCCACCTCAATGATCTCTGTCCCAACTCCATAATCTCCCATCAACAATGTCTCCTGACCTGCCTTCCTCAATGTCCTCTGACCATCCATCCATAATATCCCTTCCATCCACGATCTCCCCTCAAGAGTCCATCCACGATCTGCCCCGGACCATCCCTCCACGATCTCCCCCCGACCTTCCATCCACGATCTCGCCCCGACCATCCATCCACAATCTCCCCGACCTTCCATCCATGATCTCCCCCCGACCTTCCATCCACGATCTCCCCGACCTTTCATCCACGATCTCTCCCCGACCTTCCATCCACGGTCTCTCCCCGACCTTCCATTTCCGATCTCCCCCACTCCAACCGTCCAGCCATGATCGACCCCCCAGCCTTCCATCCACGATCTCCCCCCAGCCTTCCATCCACGATCACCCCCCGACATTCCAGCTATGATCTCCCCCGACCTTCAATCCACGATCTGACCCGACCTTCCATCCACGATCTCCCCCACTACCTTCCATCCACGATCGCCCCCCGACCTTCCATCCATGATCTCCCCCCCCGACCTTCCATCCACGATCTGCGTCCTCACCTTCCATCCACGATCGCCCCCTGACTTTCCAGACATGATCTCCACCCGACCTTCCAGCCTCGATCTCCCCCCAACCTTCTGATGCGCTATCAATTACTCATAAAAGACTGAGAGTTAAGAGAGTAACTAAAGGCTTTTATTAACAAAAGAATGAAGGTCTGCCTCGAGTGGTCGACCGGTCCAGAAATACAAAGGGCTGGGGAGCAGTCACCTTTATACTAGGACTTGTGGGAGGAGTCAGCCGAGGCATGTCCAGGCATGTACACAGTGGAATACAAACAGTGGTTTACCACATTCACCCCTTGTTTAAAATTGAGTCCGGCGGGGTGAAGTGTATTAAAAGTTAGTGTATTGGAGTCTCTCCGGAGGTCTTGTCTGCCGCTGTGATCGGCGTGGCGACGGCAGGGGTAGTGGAGCTTCCGGCGTCGAGTCCTGCGTAGGCTGTGGCACAGGCGTGTCATCCTCGTAGATGTCGAGCGGGTCGCGGGGCCCAGGCCTGCCGTCTGCTGGGGCTGGATATCGGATCGTGGGGGGGGGTGGTATTGAGTAGTGGGTTACTGCGGCCCCCGAGGGTGCAAGGTCTCTTATGGAGACTGTGTCCTCCCGCCCGTCCGGGTATGCAATGTAAGCATACTGGGGGTTGGCGTGGAGGAGGTCGACCCTCTCGACCAGGGGGTCCGTTTTATGGGTCCTCACGTGTCTTCTCAGTAGGACCGGCCCTGGGGACGTCAGCCATGGCGGTAGCGATGTCCCCGATGTGGACTTCCTTGGGAAGACAAACATTTTCTCATGAGGGGTGGCGTTAGTGGCAGTGCAGAGCAGTGACCGAATAGAGTGGAGCGCATCGGGGAGCACATCCTGCCAGCGGGAGGTTGGAAGGCCCCTAGGCTTTAAGGCTAGCAGGGCGGCCTTCCAAACTGTCGCATTTTCTCTTTCCACCTGTCCGTTCCCCCGGGGGTTGTAACTGGTGGTCCTGCTTGTGGCAATACCCCTAGTTAGCAGGTACTGACGGAGTTCGTCGCTCATAAACGATTAGCCCTGGTCGCTATGGATATAGCTGGGGAAACCGAACAGGGTGAAGAGGTCGTTCAGACATTTAATGACTGTGGCACTGGTCATGTCCGGGCAGGGGATGGCGAACGGGAAACGGGAGTACTCATCAATAATATTGAGGAAGTACACATTGCGGTCGGAGGAGGGGAGAGGCCCTTTAAAATCAACGCTCAGGCGCTCGAAGGGGCGAGTGGCTTTTATCAGGTGGGCCCTGTTTGGTCTATAAAAGTGCGGTTTGCACTCAGCGCAGACTTGGCAGTTCCTGGTCATGGTCCTGACCTCCTCAATAGAGTAAGGCAGGTTGCGGGCCTTGATGAAGTGGAAGAACCTGGTGACCCCCGGGTGGCAGAGGTCATTGTGGAGGGCCCGCAGTCTATCGATCTGCGCGCTGGCGCAGGTGCCACGCGATAGCGCATCCGGGGGTTCATTGAGCTTCCCGGGCCGGTACAAGATCTCGTAATTGTAGGTGGAAAGTTCGATTCTCCACCTCAAGATCTTGTCATTTTTGATTTTACCCCTCTGCTTGTTGTTAAACATGAAAGCAACTGAACGCTGGTCAGTGAGCAGGGTAAATCGTTTTCCGGCCAGGTAGTGCCTCCAATGATGCACAGCCTCCACAATCGCCTGGGCCTCCTTCTCAACAGCGGAGTGTCTGGTCTCCGGGCCTTGGAGGGTTCGTGAAAAGAAGGCCACGGGTCTCCCCGCCTGATTGAGGGTAGCGGCCAGGGCAAAGTCGGACGCGTCGCTTTCCACCTGGAAGGGGATGGATTCGTCCACTGCGTGCATGGTGGCTTTGGCAATGTCCTCCTTGATACGGTGGAAGGCTAAGCGGGCCTCTGCCGTCAAGGGAAAAGAGGTGGACTTGATCAGCGGACGGGCCTTGTCCGCATAGTAGGGGACCCACTGGGCGTAATAGGAGAAAAACCCTAGGCACCTCTTCAGGGCCTTGAGGCAGTGGGGCAGTGGGAGTTCCATAAGGGGACGCATCCGGTCGGGGTCGGGGCCGATGACTCCATGTTCCACAACACAGCCAAGGATGGCGAGGCGGTTTGTGCGGAATATGCACTTCTCCTTGTTATATGTCAGGTTCAGGAGTTGGGCGGTGCGGAGGAATTTTTCGAGGTTTGCGTCATGGTCCTGCAAGTCACGGCCGCAGATGGTCACATTGTCCAGATATGGGAAAGTGGCCTGCAACGCATTTTGATCGACCATCCGGTCCATCTCTCTTTGGAAGACGGAGACCCCGTTGGTGACGCCAAAGGGAACCCTAAGGAAGTGATAGAGGCGGCCGTTTGCCTCAAAGGCAGTATACTGGCGGTCCTCAGGGCCGATAGGGAGCTGGTGGTACGCTGATTTCAGGTCAATGGTCGAGAAGACGCGGTACTGCGCGATCTGGTTGACCATATCAGCTATGCGGGGGAGTGGGTAGGCACCCAGCATTGTGTAGCGATTTATTGTCTGGCTGCAGTCGATGACCAGGCACTGCTTCTCGCCGGTCTTAATGACCACAACCTGGGCTCGCCAGGGGCTGGTGCTGCCCTCAATAATCCCTTCCTTCAGGAGCCGCTCCACTTCGGTTTTAATGAAAACCCTGTCCCCGGCACTGTATCGCCTGCTCTTTGTGGCGATGGGCTTACAGTCGGGGGTGAGGTTAGCAAACAGTGGCGGGGGGGTGACTCTGAGTGTGGAGAGGTTGCACCTGGTGCGCAGCGGGCAATTTGGAAGCTGCTGGCTGCGGACTGTGAGAGGGGGTAGGGGTCCACCGTACGCCATCGTAACACTTTTAAGGTGGCACTGAAAATCTAACCCCAGCAGGACGGCAGCGCAGAGGTCGGGCAGGACCAGAAGTTTAAAATGATCGTACACAGTCCCGTCTACTACGAGTGTCACCACGCAGTAGCCGCCGATGTCCGCCGACTGGGACTCGGAGGCCATAGAAATCCGCTGGTGCGCAGGCAGGACTGGGAGAGAGCAACGCCGCACCATGTCGGGGTGGATGAAGCTCTCCGTGCTTCCAGAGTCAAAAAGGCAGATTGTATCGTGACCATTTACCTTAATGTCCATTGTGGAACTGACCAGCTGGTGCGGTCTCGCTTGGTCCAGTGTAACGGATGCCAGCGTAGGGGTCGGTGTGTCGCTGCGGGTATCAGATGAGGCGGTGTTGGGGGCCTGCTGCGTTCCGGCTGTCGTCCAAGATGGCGGCGTCCATGATCCCCATGTGGCTGGAGGCGTCCAAAATGGCTGCTGTACTGGTGGTTCGCACATGGCCGGGGAGGCCCAAGATGGCGGCCCGCATGGCCCACACGCGGCGCTGCTGGGGTTCGGGGTGGCTTTGGCCCTGCAGACGCTAGCGTATTGTCCCTTCTTCCCGCAGCCCGAGCAGATCGCGTTTTTCGCCAGGCAGCGCGCTCTGGGGTGTTTTGCCTGGCCACAGAAGTAGCATTTCTGGCCTTGGGGCACTGCTGTCTGGCCTTGGGACACTGCTGCGGTAGTTGGGCCGTTGCTGGGGTGTGGCCGGGGTGGCACAGCGCTATGAGGCGGTCCTACCGTGTCCCAGGCTGTCATTCCCCGCGGCGTCCACGGTGCAGAGGAGTAGGCATCCATGCCCCGGTAGGCTGCATCCAATGATAGTGCGAGTTCAGAGGCCTTGTTGAGGTCGAGGTCACTCTGCTCCAACAGTCGCTGTCGGGTGTAATTGGATCTGTGGCCCGCTACAAAAGCGTCCCGGATAAGTTCCTCTGTGTACACGGCGGCCTTTACATCCTTACAACCACAGGCCCGGCCAAGCACAGACAGTGCCTGAAGGTATTCCACGGTCGATTCCCCAGGTTGTTGTTTACGACTCCCCAGAAGGTGCCTGGCGTACACTTCGTTCACTGGGCGCGTGTACTGGTCCTTGAGGAGCTTGATAGCGTCTGCGTACGAGGTCGCGTCTTGGATGACCGAGTGCACTCGGTGGTTCACTTTGGAGGTCAGGACATCCAGTCTGTCCTCGTCCGATTTGATTGCTGCGGAGGCGGTCAGGAATTTTTCGAAACACTTAAGCCAGTGAGTAAACTTGGTGGATGAGTCCGCCTCCCGATGATCTAAGTCCAGGCATGCTGGTGTGAGGATCTTCTCCATTATAAAAATTTTGTTAATAAAATTGATGCGCTATCAATTACTCATAAAAGACTGAGAGTTAAGAGAGTAACTAAAGGCTTTTATTAACAAAAGAATGAAGGTCTGCCTCGAGTGGTCGACCGGTCCAGAAATACAAAGGGCTGGGGAGCAGTCACCTTTATACTAGGACTTGTGGGAGGAGTCAGCCGAGGCATGTCCAGGCATGTACACAGTGGAATACAAACAGTGGTTTACCACACCTTCCATCCACGATCTTGCCCCAACCTTCCATCCACGATCTCCCCCCGACCTTCCATTCACGATCTCCCCCCGACTTTCCATCCACGATCTCCCCCCAACCTTCCATCCACGATCTCCCCCCCGACCTTCCATCCACGATCTCCCCCCGACCTTCCATCCACGGTCTCCCCCGACCTTCCATCCACGATCTCCCTCGACCTTCCATCCACGATCTCCCCCCGACCTTCCATCCACGATCTCCCCCGACCTTCCAGCCACGATCTCCCCCCGACCTTCCATCCACGATCTCCCCCGACCTTCCATCCACGATCTCCCCCCGACCTTCCATCCACGATCTCCCCCCGACCATCCAGCCACGATCTCCTCCCGACCTTCCATCCACGATCTCCCCCGACCTTCCATCCACGATCTCCCACCAACCTTCCATCCACGATCTCCCCCCGACCTTCCATCTACGATCACCCCCGACCTTCCATCCACGATCTCCCCCCAACCTTCCATCCACGATCTCCCCCCGACCTTCTAGCTACGATCACCCCCAAACTTCCTTTCACAATCTCCCCCCAACTGTCCATCCACGATCTCCCCCCGACCTTCAATCCATTATTGCCTCCCGACCTTCCATCCACGATCTCCCCCCGACCTTCCATCCAAGATCTCCCCCCGACCTTCCATCCACGATCTCCCCCCGACCTTCCATCCACGATCTTCCCCCGACCTTCCATCCACAATCTCCCCCCGACCTTCCAGCCACGATCTCCCCCCAAACTTCCATTCACGATCTCCCCCTGACCTTCCATCCACGATCACCCCCCGACCTTCCATGCACGACCTCCCCCCGACCTTCCAGCCACGATCTCCCCCCGACCTTCCATCCACGATCTCCCCTCGACCTTCCATCCACGATCTCCCCCCGACCTTCCATCCACGATCACCCCCCGACCTTCCATCCACGATCTCCCCCCGACCTTCCATCCACGATCTCCCCCCGACCTTCCATCCACGATCTCCCCCCGACCTTCCATCGACGATCTCCCCCCTACCTTCCATCCACAATCTCCCCCGACCTTCCAAATACGATCTCCCCCGACCGTCCATCCATGATCTCCTCGACCGTCCATCCACGATCTCCCCCGACCTTCCATCCACGATCTCCCCCAACCTTCCATCCATGACCTCCCCCCGACCTTCCATTCAGGATCTCCCCGACCGTCCATCCATGATCTCCCCGACCTTCCATCCACGATCTCTCCCGACCTTCCATCCACCCCTGCCACATGACCTTCCATTCACGATCTTCCCCGACCTTCCACCCACGATCTCCCCCCGACCTTCCATCCACGATCGCCCCCCGACCTTCCATCCATGATCTCCCCCGAGCTTCCATCCACGATCTCCCCTGACCTTCCATCCACGATCGCCCCCCGACCTTCCATCCACGATCGCCCCCGACCTTCCAGCCACGATCTCTCCCCGACCTTCCATTCACGATCTCCCCTCGATCTTCCACCCACAATCTCCCCCCGATCTTCCATCCACGATCGCTCCCCGACCTTCCATCCACAATCGCCCACCAACCTTCCATCCACGATCTCCCCCCGACCTTCCGTCCACGATCTGCCCACGACCTTCCATCCACAATCTCCCCCCGACCTTCCATCCACGATCTTCCCCCGACCTTCCATCCACGGTCACCCCCGACCTTCCATCCATGATCTCCCCTGACCTTCCATTCACGATCTCCCCGTTCTTCCATCCACGATCTCCCCTGACCTTCCATCCACGATCTCCCTGACCTTCCATCCACGATCGCCCCCCGACCTTCCATCTATGATCTCCCCCCGACCTTCCATCCACGATCACCCCCCAACCTTCCATCTACGATCTCCCCCCGACTTTCCATCCACGATCTCCCCCGACCTTCCATCTACGATGTCCCCCCGAGTTTCCATCCACGATCTCCCCCGATCTTCCATCCACGATCTCCCCTCGACTGTCCACCCACGATCTCCCATCCCCCGACCTTCCATTCACAATCTCCCCTCGACCTTCCATCCATGATCTCCCCCCGACCTTCCATCCACGATCGCCCCCGACTTTCCAGCCACAATCTCTCCCCGACCTTCCATCCACGATCGCCCCTCGATCTTCCACCCACATTCTCCCCCCGATCTCTCCTGACTTTCCATCCATGATGTCTCCTGACCTTTCATCTACGATGTCTCCCTACCTTCCACCCGCGATCTCCATCCTGACCTTCCATCCACGGTCTCCCCCGACCTTCCATCCACAATCGCCCCCCGATTTTCCATCCATAATCTGCCCCGCCAACCTTCCATCAACGTTCGCCACCGGATTTTCCATCCACGATCTCCCTCCGACCTTCCATCCATGATCGCCCTCCGACCTTCCATCCACGATCTCCCCCGACCTTCCATCCACGATCTCCCCCCGACCTTCCATCCACGATCTCCCCTGACCTTCCATCTACGATGTCTCCCGACCTTCCATCCATGATCGCCCCTCGACATTCCATCCACGATCTCCCCCCGACCTTCCATCCACGATCTCCCCCGACCTTCCATCCACGATCTCCCCCCGACCTTCCATCCACGATCTCCCCTGACCTTCCATCCACGATCTCCCCAACCTTCCATTCACCATCTTCCCCCAACCTTCCATCCATGTTCGCCCCCCCGACCTTCCATCCAAGTTCGCCCCCCGACCTTCCATCTACGATCTCCCCCGACCTTCCATCTACGATCTCCCCCCGACCTTCCGTCCACGATCGCCCCCCGACCTTCCATCTATGATCTCCCCCCGACGTTCCATACACGATTGCCCCCGACCTTCCATCCACGATCTCCCCCCGATCTTCCATCCACGATCTCCCCCGACATTCCACCCACGATCTCCCCGCAATCTTCCATCCACGATCTCCCCCCGATCTTCCATCCACGATCTCCCCCCGACCTTCCATCCACGATCTCCCCCCAACCTTCCATCCACGATCACCCCCAGACCTTCCATCCACGATCGCCCCCCAACCTTCTGTGGTAAACCACTGTTTGTATTCCACTGTGTACATGTCTGTACATGCCTCGGCTGACTCCTCCCACGAGTCCAGGTATAAAGGTGACTGCTCCACAGTCCCTCTGTATTCTGGACTGGTCGACCACTCGAGGCACACCTTCATTCTCTTGTTAATAAAAGCCTGTTAGTTACTCGCTTAACCTCAGTCTTTTGAGTGATTGATAGCGCATCAATTTTATTAACAAGATTTTTTTATAATGGAGAAGATCCTCACACCAGCATGCCTAGACTTAGACCATCGGGAGGCGGACGCATCCACCAAGTTTCCTCACTGGCTTAGGTGATTTGAAAAATTCCTGATCGCCTCCGCTGCAATGGTCAAATCGGATGAGGACAAACTGGATGTCCTGACCTCCAAAGTGAACCACCGAGCGTACTCGGTCATCCAGGACGCGACCTCGTACACGGCTGCTATCAAGCTCCTCAAGGACCAGTACACGCACCCAGTGAATGAGGTGTACGCCAGGCACCTCCTGGGGAGTCGTAAACAACAACCTGGGGAATCGACCGAGGAATACCTTCAGGCACTGTCTGTGCTTGGCCGGGCCTGTGGTTGTAAGGATGTAAAGGCCGCCGTGTACACAGAGGAACTTATCCGGGACGCTTTTGTAGCAGGCCACAGGTCCAATTACACCCGACAGCGACTGTTGGAGCAGAGTGACCTCGACCTCAACAAGGCCTCTGAACTCGCACTATCATTGGACGCAGCCTACCGGGGCATGGATGCCTACTCCTCTGCACCGTGGACGCCGCGGGGAACGACAGCCTGGGACACGGTAGGACCGTCTCATAGCGCCGTGCCACCCCAGCCACATCCCAGCAATGGCCCAACTACCGCAGCAGTGTCCCAAGGCCAGAAATGCTACTTCTGTGGCCAGGCCAAACACCCCAGAGCGCGCTGCAAGGCGAAAAATGCGATCTGCTCGGGCTGCGGGAAGAAGGGACACTACGCCAGCCTCTGCAGGGCCAAAGCCACCCCGAACCCCAGCAGCGCCGCGTGTGGGCCATGCGGGCCGCCAACTTGGGCCTCCCCAGCCATGTGCGAACCACCGGAACAGCAGCCATTTTGGACGCCTCCAGCCACATGGGGATCATGGACGCCGCCATCTTGGACGCCAGCCGGGGCGCAGCAGGCCCCCAACACCGCCTCATCTGATACCCGCAATGACACACCGACCCCTACGCTGACCTCCATTACGCTGGACCAAGCGAGACCGCACCAACTGGCCCGGTCCACAATGGACATTAAGGTAAATGGTCACGAAATAATCTGCCTTTTTGACTCTGGGAGCACGGAGAGCTTCATCCACCCCGACACGGTGCGGCGTTGCTCTCTCCCAGTCCTGCCTGCGCACCAGCGGATTTCTATGGCCTCCGAGTCCCAGTCGGCGGACATTGGTGGCTACTGCGTGGTGACACTCGTAGTAGACGGGACTGTGTACGATAATTTTAAACTTCTGGTCCTGCCCCACCTCTGCGCTGCCGTTCTACTGGGGTTAGATTTTCAGTGCCACCTTAAAAGTGTTACGATGGCGTACGGTGGACCCCTACCCCCACTCACAGTCTGCAGCCAGCAGCTTCCAAATTGCCCGCCGCGCACCAGGTGCAACCTCTCCACACTCAGAATCACAGAATCACAGAAACCTCACAGTGCAGATAGAGGCCATTTCGGCCCATCGAGCCTGCACCGACACATATCCCACCCCCGATCCCCGTAACCCCACGTATTTAATCCCCCTAACACTAAGGGTCAATTTTATCATAGCCAATCAACCTAACCTGCACATCTTTGGACTGTGGGAGGAAACCGGAGCACCCGGAGGAAACCCACGCAAACACGGGGAGAATGTGCAAACTCCACACAGACAGTCACCCGAGGCCGGATTTGAACCCGGGTCCCTGGAGCTGTGAGGCAACAGTGCTAACCACTATGCCACCGTGCTGCCCCCAGAGTCACCCCCCCCACCGTTTGCTAACCTCACCCCCGACTGTAAGCCCATCGCCACAAAGAGCAGGCGATACAGTGCCGGGGACAGGGTTTTCATTAAAACCGAAGTGGAGCGGCTCCTGAAGGAGGGGATTATTGAGGGCAGCACCAGCCCCTGGCGAGCCCAGGTTGTGGTCGTTAAGACCGGCGAGAAGCAGCGGCTGGTCATCGACTACAGCCAGACAATAAATCGCTACACCCTGCTGGACGCTTACCCACTCCCCCGCATAGCTGATATGGTCAACCAGACCGCGCAGTACCGCGTCTTCTCGACCATTGACCTGAAATCAGCGTGCCACCAGCTCCCTATCCGCCCTGAGGACCGCCAGTATACTGCCTTTGAGGCAAACGGCCGCCTCTATCACTTCCTTAGGGTTCCCTTTGGCGTCACCAATGGGGTCTCCGTCTTCCAAAGGGAGATGGACCGGATGGTCGATCAAAATGCGTTGCAGGCCACTTTCCCATATCTGGACAATGTGACCATCTGCGGCCGTGACTTGCAGGACCATGACGCAAACCTCGAAAAATTCCTCTGCACCGCCCAACTCCTGAACCTGACGTATAACAAGGAGAAGTGCATATTCCGCACAACCCGCCTCGCCATCCTTGGCTGTGTTGTGGAACACGGAGTCATCGGTCCCGACCCCGACCGGATGCGTCCCCTTATGGAACTCCCACTGCCCCACTGCCTCAAGGCCCTGAAGAGGTGCCTAGGGTTTTTCTCCTATTACGCCCAGTGGGTCCCCTACTATGCGGACAAGGCCCGTCCGCTGATCAGGTCCACCTCTTTTCCCTTGACGGCAGAGGCCCGCTTAGCCTTCCACCGTATCAAGGAAGACATTGCCAAAGCCACCATGCACGCAGTGGACGAATCCATCCCCTTCCAGGTGGAAAGCGACGCGTCCGACTTTGCCCTGGCCGCTACCCTTAATCAGGCGGGGAGACCCGTGGCCTTCTTTTCACGAACCCTCCAGGGCCCGGAGACCAGACACTCCGCTGTTGAGAAGGAGGCCCAGGCTATTGTGGAGGCTGTGCGTCATTGGAGGCACTACCTGGCCGGAAAACGATTTACCCTGCTCACTGACCAGCGTTCAGTTGCTTTTATGTTTAACAACAAGCAGAGGGGCAAAATCAAAAATGACAAGATCTTGAGGTGGAGAATCGAACTTTCCACCTACAATTACGAGATCTTGTACCGGCCCGGGAAGCTCAATGAACCCCCGGATGCGCTATCGCGTGGCACCTGCGCCAGCACGCGGATCGATAGACTGCGGTCCCTCCACAATGACCTCTGCCACCCGGGGGTCACCAGGTTCTTCCACTTCATCAAGGCCCGCAACCTGCCTTACTCCATTGAGGAGGTCAGGGCCATGACCAGGAACTGCCAAGTCTGCGCTGAGTGCAAACCGCACTTTTATAGACCAGACAGGGCTCACCTGATAAAAGCCACTCGCCTCTTCGAGCGCCTGAGCGTTGATTTTAAAGGGCCTCTCCCCTCCTCCGACCGCAATGTGTACTTCCTCAACATTATTGATGAGTACTCCCGTTTCCCGTTCGCCATCCCCTGCCCGGACATGACCAGTGCCACGGTCATTAAATGTCTGAACGGCCTCTTCACCCTGTTCGGTTTCCCCAGCTATCTCCATAGCGACCGGGGCTCATCATTTATGAGCGATGAACTCCGCCAGTACCTGCTCGCTAGGGGTATTGCTACAAGCAGGACCACCAGTTACAACCCCCGGGGGAACGGACAGGTGGAAAGAGAGAATGCGACAGTTTGGAAGGCCGCCCTGCTAGCCTTAAAGTCTAGGGGCCTTCCGACCTCCCGCTGGCAGGATGTGCTCCCCGATGTGCTCCACTCTATTCGGTCACTGCTCTGCACTGCCACTAACGCCACCCCTCATGAGAAAATGTTTGTCTTCCCAAGGAAGTCCACATAGGGGACATCGCTACCGCCATGGCTGACGTCCCCAGGGCCGGTCCTACTGAGAAGACACGTGAGGACCCATAAAACGGACCCCCTGGTCGAGAGGGTGGACCTCCTCCACGCCAACCCCCAGTATGCTTACATTGCGTACCCGGACGGGCTGGAGAGCACAGTCTCCATACGAGATCTCGCACCCTCGGGGGCCCCAGTAACCCACTACCCACTAACACCGCCCCCCCACGATCCAATATCCAACCCCAGCAGATGGCACGCCTGGGCCCCGCGACCCGCTCAACACCCACGAGGACTACACACCAGTGCCCCAGCCTACGCGGGACTCGACGCCGGAAGCTTCACTACCCCTGCCGTCGCCACGTCGAACACAGCGGCAGACAAGACCTCCGGAGAGACTCCAATACACAAACTTTTAATACACTTCACCCCGCCGGACTCATTTTTAAACAAGGGGTGAATGTGGTAAACCACTGTTTGTATTCCACTGTGTACATGTCTGTACATGCCTCGGCTGACTCCTCCCACGAGTCCAGGTATAAAGGTGACTGCTCCACAGTCCCTCTGTATTCTGGACTGGTCGACCACTCGAGGCACACTTTCATTCTCTTGTTAATAAAAGCCTGTTAGTTACTCGCTTAACCTCAGTCTTTTGAGTGATTGATAGCGCATCACCTTCCATCCACGATCTTCCCCCGACCTTCCATCCACGATCTCCCCCCGACCTTCCATCCACGATCTCCCCCGCCCTTCCATCCACGATCTTCCCACAACCTTCCATCCACAATCTCCCCCCGACCTTCCGTCCACGATCTCCCCACGACCTTCCATCGACAATCTCTCCCGACTTTCCATCCACGATCTCCCCCGACCTTCCATCCACGATCGCCCCCCGACCTTCCATCCACGATCTTCCCCCGACCTTCCATCCACGATCGCCCCCCAACCTTCCATCCACGATCTCCCCCCGACCTTCCATCCACGATCTCCCCACGACCTTCCATCCACAATCTCCCCCCAACCTTCCATCCATGATCTTCCCCCGACCTTCCATCCACGATCGCCCCCCAACCTTCCATCCACAATCTCCCCCCAACCTTCCGTCCACGATCTCCCCACGACCTTCCATCCACAATCTCTCCCGACTTTCCATCCACGATCTCCCCTGACCTTCCATCCACGATCTCCCTGACCTTCCATCCACGATCGCCCCCGACCTTCCATCTATGATCTCCCCCCGACCTTCCATCCACGATCGCCCCCCGACCTTCCATCTACGATCTCCCCCCAACTTTCCATCCACGATCTCCCCCGAGCTACCAACTACGATCTCCCCCCGACTTTCCATCCACGATCTCCCCCGATCTTCCATCCACGATCTCCCCTCGACTGTCCACCCACGATCTCCCATCCCCCGACCTTCCATTCACAATCTCCCCCCGACCTTCCATCCACGATCTCCCCCGACCTTCCATCCACTATCTCCCCCCGACCTTCCATCCACGATCTCCCCCCAACCTTCCATCCACGATCTCCCACCGATCTTCCATCTACGATCACCCCCAAACTTCCATCAACGATCGCCCCCCGACCTTCCATCCACGATCTGTCCCCTGACGTTCCATCCATGATCGCCCCCCGACATTCCATCCACGATCGCTCCCCAAACTTAAATCACAATCTCCCCCCGACCGTCCATCCACGATCTCCCCCATCCCGACCGTCCATCCACAATCTCCCCCCGACCTTCCATCCACGATCGTCCCCCGACCTTCCATCCACGATCTCCCCCCCGACCTTCCATCCACGATCTCCCCACAACCTTCCATCCACGATCTCCCCACAACCTTCCATCCACGATCTCCCCCCAGCCTTCCATCCACGATCTCCCCCCGACCTTACATCCATGATCTCCCCCGACCTTTCATCCACGATCTCCTCCCAGCCTTCCATCCACGATCTCCCCCCGACCTTCCATCCATTATTGCCCCCCGAACTTCGATCCACGATCTCCCCCCGACCTTCCATCCACAATCGTCCCCCGACCTTCCATCCACGATCTCCCCCCGAACTTCCATCCATGATCTCCCCCCAGCCTTCCATCCACGATCTCCCCCCGACCTTCCATCCACGATCTCTCCCCGACCGTCCATCCAGGATCTCCCCGACCTTCCATCTATGATCTCCCCCCGACCTTCCATCCACGATCGCCCCCCGACCTTCCATCTACGATCTCCCCCCAACTTTCCATCCACGATCTCCCCCGACCTACCAACTACGATCTCCCCCCGACTTTCCATCCACGATCTCCCCCGATCTTCCATCCACGATCTCCCCTCGACTGTCCACCCACGATCTCCCATCCCCCGACCTTCCATTCACAATCTCCCCCCGACCTTCCATCCACGATCTCCCCCGACCTTCCATCCACTATCTCCCCCCGACCTTCCATCCACGATCTCCCCCCAACCTTCCATCCACGATCTCCCACCGATCTTCCATCTACGATCACCCCCGAACTTCCATCAACGATCGCCCCCCGACCTTCCATCCACGATCTGTCCCCTGACGTTCCATCCACGATCTGTCCCCTGACGTTCCATCCACGATCGCCCCCCGACATTCCATCCACGATCGACCCCCAAACTTAAATCACAATCTCCCCCCGAACGTCCATCCACGATCTCCCCCATCCCGACCGTCCATCCACAATCTCCCCCCGACCTTCCATCCACGATCGTCCCCCGACCTTCCATCCACGATCTCCCCCCCGACCTTCCATCCACGATCTCCCCACAACCTTCCATCCACGATCTCCCCCCAACCTTCCATCCACGATCTCCCCCCAGCCTTCCATCCACGATCTCCCCCCGACCTTACATCCATGATCTCCCCCGACCTTCCATCCACGATCTCCTCCCAGCCTTCCATCCATTATTGCCCCCCGAACTTCGATCCACGATCTCCCCCCGACCTTCCATCCACGATCTCCCCCCGAACTTCCATCCATGATCTCCCCCCAGCCTTCCATCCACGATCTCCCCCCGACCTTCCATCCACGATCTCTCCCCGACCGTCCATCCACGATCTCCCCCCAACCTTCCATCCACGATCTCCCACCGATCTTCCATCTACGATCACCCCCGGACTTCCATCAACGATTGCCCCCCGACCTTCCATCCACGATCTGTCCCCTGACGTTCCATCCACGATCGCCCCCCGACATTCCATCCACGATCGCCCCCCCGACCTTCCATCCACGATCTCCCCACAACCTTCCATCCACGATCTCCCCCCAACCTTCCATCCACGATCTCCCCCCAGCCTTCCATCCACGATCTCCCCCCGACCTTACATCCATGATCTCCCCCGACCTTCCATCCACGATCTCCTCCCAGCCTTCCATCCACGATCTCCCCCCGACCTTCCATCCATTATTGCCCCCCGAACTTAGATCCACAATCGTCCCCCGACCTTCCATGCACGATCTCCCCCCAAACTTCCATCCATGATCTCCCCCCAGCCTTCCATCCACGATCTCCCCCCGACCTTCCATCCACGATCTCTCCCCGACCGTCCATCCAGGATCTCCCCGACCGTCCATCCACGATCTCCCCCGACCTTCCATCCACTATCTCCCCCAACCTTCCATCCACGATCGCCCCCCGACCTTCCATCCACGATCTCCCCCAACCTTCCATCCATGACCTCCCACCGACCTTCCATCCACAATCTCCCCGACCGTCCATCCATGATCTCCCCGACCTTCCATCCACGATCTCTCCCGACCTTCCATCCACCCCTGCCGCATGACCTTCCATTCACGATCTTCCCCGACCTTCCATCCACGATCTCCCTCCGATCTTCCATCCATGATCGCCCCCCGACCTTCCATCCACGATCTCCCCGACCTTCCATCTATGATTGCCCCCCGACCTTCCAGCCACGATCTCCCCCCGACCTTCATTCCATGATCTCCCCCGACCTTCCATCCACGATCTCGCCCCGACCTTCGTCCACGATCTCCCCCTAACCTTCCATCCACGATCTCCCCCCGACCTTCCATCCGCAACCTCCCCCGACCTTCCATCCACCATCTCCCCCTGACCTTCCATCCACGATCTCCCCCCGACCTTCCATCCACGATCTCCCCCCGATCTTCCATCTATGATCACCCCCGAACTTCCATCCACGATCGCCCCCCGACCTTCCATCCACGATCTGCCCCCTGACGTTCCATCCACGATCGCCCCCCGAGATTCCATCCACGATCGCCCCCCAAACTTAAATCCACAATCTCCCCCCGACAGTCCATCCACGATCTCCCCCATCCCGACCGTCCATCCACGATCTCCCCCCGACCTTCCATCCACGATCGTCCCCCGACCTTCCATCCACGATCTCCCCCCCGACCTTCCATCCACGATCTCCCCCCAATCTTCCATCCACGATCTCCCCCTGACCTTCCATCCACGATCTCCCCCCGACCTTCCATCCACCATCTCCCCCTGACCTTCCATCCACGATCTCCCCCCGACCTTCCATCCACGATCTCCCCCCAATCTTCCATCCACGATCTCCCCCCAGCCTTCCATCCACGATCTCCCCCCGACCTTCCATCCACGATCTCCCCCCGACCTTCCATCCACGATCTCCCCCCGACCTTCCATCCACGATCTCCCCCCGACCTTCCATCCATTATTGCCCCCCGACCTTCCATCCACGATCTCCCCTGACCTTCCATCCACGATCTCCCCCCGACCTTCCATCCACGATCTCCCCCCGACCTTCCATCCACGATCTGTCCCCTGACGTTCCATCCATGATCGCCCCCCGACATTCCATCCACGATCGCCCCCCAAACTTAAATCACAATCTCCCCCCGACCGTCCATCCACGATCTCCCCCATCCCGACCGTCCATCCACAATCTCCCCCCGACCTTCCATCCACGATCGTCCCCCGACCTTCCATCCACGATCTCCCCCCCGACCTTCCATCCACGATCTCCCCACAACCTTCCATCCACGATCTCCCCACAACCTTCCATCCACGATCTCCCCCCAGCCTTCCATCCACGATCTCCCCCCGACCTTACATCCATGATCTCCCCCGACCTTTCATCCACGATCTCCTCCCAGCCTTCCATCCACGATCTCCCCCCGACCTTCCATCCATTATTGCCCCCCGAACTTCGATCCACGATCTCCCCCCGACCTTCCATCCACAATCGTCCCCCGACCTTCCATCCACGATCTCCCCCCGAACTTCCATCCATGATCTCCCCCCAGCCTTCCATCCACGATCTCCCCCCGACCTTCCATCCACGATCTCTCCCCGACCGTCCATCCAGGATCTCCCCGACCTTCCATCTATGATCTCCCCCCGACCTTCCATCCACGATCGCCCCCCGACCTTCCATCTACGATCTCCCCCCAACTTTCCATCCACGATCTCCCCCGACCTACCAACTACGATCTCCCCCCGACTTTCCATCCACGATCTCCCCCGATCTTCCATCCACGATCTCCCCTCGACTGTCCACCCACGATCTCCCATCCCCCGACCTTCCATTCACAATCTCCCCCCGACCTTCCATCCACGATCTCCCCCGACCTTCCATCCACTATCTCCCCCCGACCTTCCATCCACGATCTCCCCCCAACCTTCCATCCACGATCTCCCACCGATCTTCCATCTACGATCACCCCCGAACTTCCATCAACGATCGCCCCCCGACCTTCCATCCACGATCTGTCCCCTGACGTTCCATCCACGATCTGTCCCCTGACGTTCCATCCACGATCGCCCCCCGACATTCCATCCACGATCGACCCCCAAACTTAAATCACAATCTCCCCCCGAACGTCCATCCACGATCTCCCCCATCCCGACCGTCCATCCACAATCTCCCCCCGACCTTCCATCCACGATCGTCCCCCGACCTTCCATCCACGATCTCCCCCCCGACCTTCCATCCACGATCTCCCCACAACCTTCCATCCACGATCTCCCCCCAACCTTCCATCCACGATCTCCCCCCAGCCTTCCATCCACGATCTCCCCCCGACCTTACATCCATGATCTCCCCCGACCTTCCATCCACGATCTCCTCCCAGCCTTCCATCCATTATTGCCCCCCGAACTTCGATCCACGATCTCCCCCCGACCTTCCATCCACGATCTCCCCCCGAACTTCCATCCATGATCTCCCCCCAGCCTTCCATCCACGATCTCCCCCCGACCTTCCATCCACGATCTCTCCCCGACCGTCCATCCACGATCTCCCCCCAACCTTCCATCCACGATCTCCCACCGATCTTCCATCTACGATCACCCCCGGACTTCCATCAACGATTGCCCCCCGACCTTCCATCCACGATCTGTCCCCTGACGTTCCATCCACGATCGCCCCCCGACATTCCATCCACGATCGCCCCCCCGACCTTCCATCCACGATCTCCCCACAACCTTCCATCCACGATCTCCCCCCAACCTTCCATCCACGATCTCCCCCCAGCCTTCCATCCACGATCTCCCCCCGACCTTACATCCATGATCTCCCCCGACCTTCCATCCACGATCTCCTCCCAGCCTTCCATCCACGATCTCCCCCCGACCTTCCATCCATTATTGCCCCCCGAACTTAGATCCACAATCGTCCCCCGACCTTCCATGCACGATCTCCCCCCAAACTTCCATCCATGATCTCCCCCCAGCCTTCCATCCACGATCTCCCCCCGACCTTCCATCCACGATCTCTCCCCGACCGTCCATCCAGGATCTCCCCGACCGTCCATCCACGATCTCCCCCGACCTTCCATCCACTATCTCCCCCAACCTTCCATCCACGATCGCCCCCCGACCTTCCATCCACGATCTCCCCCAACCTTCCATCCATGACCTCCCACCGACCTTCCATCCACAATCTCCCCGACCGTCCATCCATGATCTCCCCGACCTTCCATCCACGATCTCTCCCGACCTTCCATCCACCCCTGCCGCATGACCTTCCATTCACGATCTTCCCCGACCTTCCATCCACGATCTCCCTCCGATCTTCCATCCATGATCGCCCCCCGACCTTCCATCCACGATCTCCCCGACCTTCCATCTATGATTGCCCCCCGACCTTCCAGCCACGATCTCCCCCCGACCTTCATTCCATGATCTCCCCCGACCTTCCATCCACGATCTCGCCCCGACCTTCGTCCACGATCTCCCCCTAACCTTCCATCCACGATCTCCCCCCGACCTTCCATCCGCAACCTCCCCCGACCTTCCATCCACCATCTCCCCCTGACCTTCCATCCACGATCTCCCCCCGACCTTCCATCCACGATCTCCCCCCGATCTTCCATCTATGATCACCCCCGAACTTCCATCCACGATCGCCCCCCGACCTTCCATCCACGATCTGCCCCCTGACGTTCCATCCACGATCGCCCCCCGAGATTCCATCCACGATCGCCCCCCAAACTTAAATCCACAATCTCCCCCCGACAGTCCATCCACGATCTCCCCCATCCCGACCGTCCATCCACGATCTCCCCCCGACCTTCCATCCACGATCGTCCCCCGACCTTCCATCCACGATCTCCCCCCCGACCTTCCATCCACGATCTCCCCCCAATCTTCCATCCACGATCTCCCCCTGACCTTCCATCCACGATCTCCCCCCGACCTTCCATCCACCATCTCCCCCTGACCTTCCATCCACGATCTCCCCCCGACCTTCCATCCACGATCTCCCCCCAATCTTCCATCCACGATCTCCCCCCAGCCTTCCATCCACGATCTCCCCCCGACCTTCCATCCACGATCTCCCCCCGACCTTCCATCCACGATCTCCCCCCGACCTTCCATCCACGATCTCCCCCCGACCTTCCATCCATTATTGCCCCCCGACCTTCCATCCACGATCTCCCCTGACCTTCCATCCACGATCTCCCCCCGACCTTCCATCCACGATCTCCCCCCGACCTTCCATCCACGATCTCCCCCCGACCTTCCATCCATTATTGCCCCCCGACCTTCCATCCACGATCTCCCCGCGACCTTCCATCCACGATCGGCCCCCGACCTTCCATCCACGATCGGCCCCCGACCTTCCATCCACGATCTCCCCCCCGACCTTCCATCCATGATCTACCCCAACCTTCCATCTACGATCTCCCCCCGACCTTCCATCCACGATCTCTCCCCGATCGTCCATCCATGATCTCCCCGACCGTCCATCCACGATCTCCCCCGACCTTCCATCCACGATCTCCCCCAACCTTCCGTCCCCGATCGCCCCCCGACCTCCCATCCACGATCTCGACCAACCTTCCATCCATGACCTCCACCCGACCTTCCATCCACGATCTCCCCGACCGTCCATCCATGATCTCCCCGACCTTCCACCACGATCTCTCCCGACATTCCATCCACCCCTGCCGCATGACCTTCCATCCACGATCTCCCCCGAGCTTCCATCCACGATCGCCCCCTCACCTTCCATCCACGATCTCCCCCGAGCTTTCTTCCACGATCTCCCCTGACCTTCCATCCACGATCGCCCCCCGACCTTCCATCCACGATCTCCCCCCGACCTTCCATCCACGATCTCCCCCGAGCTTCCATCCACGATCTCCCCCCGACCTTCCATCCACGATCTCCCCCGAGCTTCCATCCACGATCTCCCCCAACCTTCCATCCACGATCGCCCCCCGAGCTTCCATCCACAATCGCCCCCGACCTTCCATCCACGATCGCCCCCCGACTTTCCAGCCACGATCTCCCCCCCGACCTTCCATCCACGATCTCCCCCCGACCTTCCATCCACGACCTCTCCCCGACCGTCCATTCATGATCTCCCCGACCGTCCATCCACGATCTCCCCCGACCTTCCATCCACGATCTCCCCAAACCTTCCATCCACGATCGCCCCCCGACCTTCCATCCACGATCTCCCCCAACCTTCCATCCATGACCTCCCACCGACCTTCCATCCACGATCGCCCCCCGACCTTCCATCCACGATCTCCCCCGACCTTCCATCTATGATTGCCCCCCAACCTTCCAGCCACGATCTCCCCCCGACCTTCATTCCATGATCTCCCCCGACCTTCCATCCACGATCTCGCCCCGACCTTCCGTCCACGATCTCCCCCTGACCTTCCATCCACGATCTCCCCCCGACCTTCCATCCGCAACCTCCCCCGACCTTCCATCCACCATCTCCCCCTGACCTTCCATCCACGATCTCCCCCGGACCTTCCATCCACGATCTCCCCCCGATCTTCCATCTACGATCACCCCCGACCTTCCATCCACAATCTGCCCCCTGACGTTCCATCCACGATCGCCCCCCGAGATTCCATCCACGATCGCCCCCCAAACTTAAATCCACAATCTCCCCCCGACAGTCCATCCACGATCTCCCCCATCCCGACCGTCCATCCACGATCTCCCCCCGACCTTCCATCCACGATCGTCCCCCGACCTTCCATCCACGATCTCCCCCCCGACCTTCCATCCACGATCGCCCCCCGACCTTCCATCTACGATCTCCCCCCAACTTTCCATCCACGATCTCCCCCGACCTACCAACTACGATCTCCCCCCGACTTTCCATCCACGATCTCCCCCAATCTTCCATCCACGATCTCCCCTCGACTGTCCACCCACGATCTCCCATCCCCCGACCTTCCATTCACAATCTCCCCCCGACCTTCCATCCACGATCTCCCCCGACCTTCCATCCACTATCTCCCCCCGACCTTCCATCCACGATCTCCCCCCAACCTTCCATCCACGATCTCCCACCGATCTTCCATCTACGATCACCCCCGAACTTCCATCAACGATCGCCCCCCGACCTTCCATCCACGATCTGTCCCCTGACGTTCCATCCACGATCGCCCCCCGACATTCCATCCACGATCGCCCCCCAAACTTAAATCACAATCTCCCCCCGACCGTCCATCCACGATCTCCCCCATCCCGACCGTCCATCCACAATCTCCCCCCGACCTTCCATCCACGATCGTCCCCCGACCTTCCATCCACGATCTCCCCCCCGACCTTCCATCCACGATCTCCCCACAACCTTCCATCCACGATCTCCCCCCAGCCTTCCATCCACGATCTCCCCCCGACCTTCCATCCACGATCTCTCCCCGACCGTCCATCCACGATCTCCCCCCAACCTTCCATCCACGATCTCCCACCGATCTTCCATCTACGATCACCCCCGGACTTCCATCAACGATTGCCCCCCGACCTTCCATCCACGATCTGTCCCCTGACGTTCCATCCACGATCGCCCCCCGACATTCCATCCACGATCGCCCCCCCGACCTTCCATCCACGATCTCCCCACAACCTTCCATCCACGATCTCCACCCAACCTTCCATCCACGATCTCCCCCCAGCCTTCCATCCACGATCTCCCCCCGACCTTACATCCATGATCTCCCCCGACCTTCCATCCACGATCTCCTCCCAGCCTTCCATCCACGATCTCCCCCCGACCTTCCATCCATTATTGCCCCCCGAACTTCGATCCACGATCTCCCCCCGACCTTCCATCCACAATCGTCCCCCGACCTTCCATCCACGATCTCCCCCCGAACTTCCATCCATGATCTCCCCCCAGCCTTCCATCCACGATCTCCCCCCGACCTTCCATCCACGATCTCTCCCCGACCGTCCATCCAGGATCTCCCCGACCGTCCATCCACGATCTCCCCCGACCTTCCATCCACTATCTCCCCCAACCTTCCATCCACGATCGCCCCCCGACCTTCCATCCACGATCTCCCCCAACCTTCCATCCATGACCTCCCACCGACCTTCCATCCACAATCTCCCCGACCGTCCATCCATGATCTCCCCGACCTTCCATCCACGATCTCTCCCGACCTTCCATCCACCCCTGCCGCATGACCTTCCATTCACGATCTTCCCCGACCTTCCATCCACGATCTCCCTCCGACCTTCCATCCATGATCGCCCCCCGACCTTCCATCCACGATCTCCCCCGACCTTCCATCTATGATTGCCCCCCGACCTTCCAGCCACGATCTCCCCCCGACCTTCATTCCATGATCTCCCCCGACCTTCCATCCACGATCTCGCCCCGACCTTCCGTCCACGATCTCCCCCTAACCTTCCATCCACGATCTCCCCCCGACCTTCCATCCGCAACCTCCCCCGACCTTCCATCCACCATCTCCCCCTGACCTTCCATCCACGATCTCCCCCCGACCTTCCATCCACGATCTCCCCCCGATCTTCCATCTATGATCACCCCCGAACTTCCATCCACGATCGCCCCCCGACCTTCCATCCACGATCTGCCCCCTGACGTTCCATCCACGATCGCCCCCCGAGATTCCATCCACGATCGCCCCCCAAACTTAAATCCACAATCTCCCCCCGACAGTCCATCCACGATCTCCCCCATCCCGACCGTCCATCCACGATCTCCCCCCGACCTTCCATCCACGATCGTCCCCCGACCTTCCATCCACGATCTCCCCCCCGACCTTCCATCCACGATCTCCCCCCAATCTTCCATCCACGATCTCCCCCTGACCTTCCATCCACGATCTCCCCCCGACCTTCCATCCACCATCTCCCCCTGACCTTCCATCCACGATCTCCCCCCGACCTTCCATCCACGATCTCCCCCCAATCTTCCATCCACGATCTCCCCCCAGCCTTCCATCCACGATCTCCCCCCGACCTTCCATCCACGATCTCCCCCCGACCTTCCATCCACGATCTCCCCCCGACCTTCCATCCATTATTGCCCCCCGACCTTCCATCCACGATCTCCCCTGACCTTCCATCCACGATCTCCCCCCGACCTTCCATCCACGATCTCCCCCCGACCTTCCATCCACGATCTCCCCCCGACCTTCCATCCATTATTGCCCCCCGACCTTCCATCCACGATCTCCCCGCGACCTTCCATCCACGATCGGCCCCCGACCTTCCATCCACGATCTCCCCGCCGACCTTCCATCCATGATCTACCCCAACCTTCCATCTACGATCTCCCCCCGACCTTCCATCCACGATCTCTCCCCGATCGTCCATCCATGATCTCCCCGACCGTCCATCCACGATCTCCCCCGACCTTCCATCCACGATCTCCCCCAACCTTCCGTCCCCGATCGCCCCCCGACCTCCCATCCACGATCTCGCCCAACCTTCCATCCATGACCTCCACCCGACCTTCCATCCACGATCTCCCCGACCGTCCATCCATGATCTCCCCGACATTCCACCACGATCTCTCCCGACATTCCATCCACCCCTGCCGCATGACCTTCCATCCACGATCTCCCCCGAGCTTCCATCCACGATCGCCCCCTCACCTTCCATCCACGATCTCCCCCGAGCTTTCTTCCACGATCTCCCCTGACCTTCCATCCACGATCGCCCCCCGACCTTCCATCCACGATCTCCCCCCGACCTTCCATCCACGATCTCCCCCGAGCTTCCATCCACGATCTCCCCCGACCTTCCATCCACGATCGCCCCCCGAGCTTCCATCCACAATCGCCCCCGACCTTCCATCCACGATCGCCCCCCGACTTTCCAGCCACGATCTCCCCCCCGACCTTCCATCCACGATCTCCCCCCGACCTTCCATCCACGATCTCTCCCCGACCGTCCATTCATGATCTCCCCGACCGTCCATCCACGATCTCCCCCGACCTTCCATCCACGATCTCCCCAAACCTTCCATCCACGATCGCCCCCCGACCTTCCATCCACGATCTCCCCCAACCTTCCATCCATGACCTCCCACCGACCTTCCATCCACGATCTCCCCGACCATCCATCCATGATCGCCCCCCGACCTTCCATCCACGATCTCCCCCGACCTTCCATCTATGATTGCCCCCCAACCTTCCAGCCACGATCTCCCCCCGACCTTCATGCCATGATCTCCCCCGACCTTCCATCCACGATCTCGCCCCGACCTTCCGTCCACGATCTCCCCCTGACCTTCCATCCACGATCTCCCCCCGACCTTCCATCCGCAACCTCCCCCGACCTTCCATCCACCATCTCCCCCTGACCTTCCATCCACGATCTCCCCCCGACCTTCCATCCACGATCTCCCCCCGATCTTCCATCTACGATCACCCCCGAACTTCCATCCACGATCGCCCCCCGACCTTCCATCCACAATCTGCCCCCTGACGTTCCATCCACGATCGCCCCCCGAGATTCCATCCACGATCGCCCCCCAAACTTAAATCCACAATCTCCCCCCGACAGTCCATCCACGATCTCCCCCATCCCGACCGTCCATCCACGATCTCCCCCCGACCTTCCATCCACGATCGTCCCCCGACCTTCCATCCACGATCTCCCCCCCGACCTTCCATCCACGATCTCCCCCCAATCTTCCATCCACGATCTCCCCCTGACCTTCCATCCACGATCTCCCCCCGACCTTCCATCCACCATCTCCCCCTGACCTTCCATCCACGATCTCCCCCCGACCTTCCATCCACGATCTCCCCCCAGCCTTCCATCCACGATCTCCCCCCGACCTTCCATCCACGATCTCCCCCCGACCTTCCATCCACGATCTCCCCCCGACCTTCCATCCATTATTGCCCCCCGACCTTCCATCCACGATCTCCCCTGACCTTCCATCCACGATCTCCCCCCGACCTTCCATCCACGATCTCCCCCCGACCTTCCATCCACGATCTCCCCCCGACCTTCCATCCATTATTGCCCCCCGACCTTCCATCCACGATCTCCCCGCGACCTTCCATCCACGATCGGCCCCCGACCTTCCATCCACGATCTCCCCCCCGACCTTCCATCCATGATCTACCCCAACCTTCCATCTACGATCTCCCCCCGACCTTCCATCCACGATCTCTCCCCGATCGTCCATCCATGATCTCCCCGACCGTCCATCCACGATCTCCCCCGAGCTTCCATCCACGATCTCCCCCAACCTTCCATCCCCGATCGCCCCCCGACCTCCCATCCACGATCTCGCCCAACCTTCCATCCATGACCTCCACCCGACCTTCCATCCACGATCTCCCCGACCGTCCATCCATGATCTCCCCGACCTTCCACCACGATCTCTCCCGACATTCCATCCACCCCTGCCGCATGACCTTCCATTCACGATCTTCCCCGACCTTCCACACACGATCTCCCCCCGACCTTCCATCCACGATCTCCCCCGAGCTTCCATCCACGATCGCCCCCTCACCTTCCATCCACGATCTCCCCCGAGCTTTCTTCCACGATCTCCCCTGACCTTCCATCCACGATCGCCCCCGACCTTCCATCCACGATCTCCCCCCGACCTTCCATCCACGATCTCCCCCGAGCTTCCATCCACGATCTCCCCCGACCTTCCATCCACGATCGCCCCCCGAGCTTCCATCCACAATCGCCTCCGACCTTCCATCCACGATCGCCCCCCGACTTTCCAGCCACGATCTCCCCCCCGACCTTCCATCCACAATCTCCCCCCGACCTTCCATCCACGATCTCTCCCCGACCGTCCATTCATGATCTCCCCGACCGTCCATCCACGATCTCCCCCGACCTTCCATCCACGATCTCCCCAAACCTTCCATCCACGATCGCCCCCCGACCTTCCATCCACGATCTCCCCCAACCTTCCATCCATGACCTCCCACCGACCTTCTATCCACGATCTCCCCGACCATCCATCCATGATCTCCCCGACCTTCCATCCACGATCTCTCCCGACCTTCCATCCACGATCTCCCCCAACCTTCCATCCATGACCTCCCACTGACCTTCCATCCACGATCTCCCCGACCATCCATCCATGATCTCCCCGACCTTCCATCCACGATCTCTCCCGACCTTCCATTCACCCCTGCCGCATGACCTTCCATTCACGATCTTCCCCGACCTTCCACCCACGATCTCCCCCCGACCTTCCATCCACGATCGACCCCGACCTTCCACCCACGATCTCCCCCGAGCTTCCATCCACGATCTCCCCTGACCTTCCATCCACGATTGCCCCCCGACCTTCCATCCACAATCGCCCCCCGACCTTCCATCAATAATCTGCCCCCCCAACCTTCCATCAACGTTCGCCCCCCGACCTTCCATCCACGATCTCCCTCCGACCTTCCATCCATGATCGCCCCCTGACATTCCATCCAGGATCTCCCCCGACCTTCCATCCACGATCGCCCCCCGACCTTCCATCCACGATCTCCCCACGACCTTCCATCCACGATCTCCCCCGATCTTCCATCCACGATCTCCCCTCGACTGTCCACCCACGATCTCCCATCCCCTGACCTTCCATTCACAATCTCCCCTCGACCTTCCATCCACGATCTCCCCTGACCTTCCAGCCACGATCTCCCCGGACCTTCATTCAACGATCTCCCCCAACCTTCCATCCACGATCTCGCCCCGACCTTCCATCCACGATCTCCCCCCGACCTTCCATCCACGATCTCCCCCCGACCTTCCAGCCACGATCTCCCCCAGACCTTCCATCCACGATCTCCCCCGACCTTCCATCCACCATCTCCCCACGACCTTCCATCCACCATCTCCCCCCAACCTTCCATCCACGATCTCCCCCCGATCTTCCATCTACGATCACCCCCGAACTTCCATCCACGATCGCCCCCCGACCTTCCATCCACGATCGCCCCCCGAGATTCCATCCACGATCGCCCCCAAACTTAAATCCACAATCTCCCCCCGACCGTCCATCGACGATCTCCCCAATCCCGACCGTCCATCCACGATATCCCCCGGACCTTCCATCCACGATCTCCCCCCGACCTTCCATCCACGATCTCCCCCCAACCTTCCATCCACGATCTCCCCCCAGCCTTCCATCCACGATCTCCCCCCTACCGTCCATCCACAATATCCCCCCGACCTTCCACCACGATCTCTCCCGACATTCCATCCACCCCTGCCGCATGACCTTCCATTCACGATCTTCCCCGACCTTCCACACACGATCTCCCCCCGACCTTCCATCCACGATCTCCCCCGAGCTTCCATCCACGATCGCCCCCTCACCTTCCATCCACGATCTCCCCCGAGCTTTCTTCCACGATCTCCCCTGACCTTCCATCCACGATCGCCCCCCGACCTTCCATCCATGATCTCCCCCCGACCTTCCATCCACGATCTCCCCCGACCTTCCATCCACGATCGCCCCCCGAGCTTCCATCCACAATCGCCTCCGACCTTCCATCCACGATCGCCCCCCGACTTTCCAGCCACGATCTCCCCCCCGACCTTCCATCCACGATCTCCCCCCGACCTTCCATCCACGATCTCTCCCCGACCGTCCATTCATGATCTCCCCGACCGTCCATCCACGATCTCCCCCGACCTTCCATCCACGCTCTCCCCAAACCTTCCATCCACGATCGCCCCCCGACCTTCCATCCACGATCTCCCCCAACCTTCCATCCATGACCTCCCACCGACCTTCCATCCACGATCTCCCCGACCATCCATCCATGATCTCCCCGACCTTCCATCCACGATCTCTCCCGACCTTCCATCCACCATCTCCCCCAACCGTCCATCCATGACCTCCCACTGACCTTCCATCCACGATCTCCCCGACCATCCATCCATGATCTCCCCGACCTTCCATCCACGATCTCTCCCGACCTTCCATTCATCCCTGCCGCATGACCTTCCATTCACGATCTTCCCCGACCTTCCACCCACGATCTCCCCCCGACCTTCCATCCACGATCGACCCCGACCTTCCACCCACGATCTCCCCCGAGCTTCCATCCACGATCTCCCCTGACCTTCCATCCACGATTGCCCCCCGACCTTCCATCCACAATCGCCCCCCGACCTTCCATCAATAATCTGCCCCCCCAACCTTCCATCAACGTTCGCCCCCCGACCTTCCATCCACGATCTCCCTCCGACCTTCCATCCATGATCGCCCCCTGACATTCCATCCAGGATCTCCCCCGACCTTCCATCCACGATCGCCCCCCGACCTTCCATCCACGATCTCCCCACGACCTTCCATCCACGATCTCCCCCGATCTTCCATCCACGATCTCCCCTCGACTGTCCACCCACGATCTCCCATCCCCTGACCTTCCATTCACAATCTCCCCTCGACCTTCCATCCACGATCTCCCCTGACCTTCCAGCCACGATCTCCCCGGACCTTCATTCAACGATCTCCCCCAACCTTCCATCCACGATCTCGCCCCGACCTTCCATCCACGATCTCCCCCCGACCTTCCATCCACGATCTCCCCCCGACCTTCCAGCCACGATCTCCCCCAGACCTTCCATCCACGATCTCCCCCGACCTTCCATCCACCATCTCCCCACGACCTTCCATCCACCATCTCCCCCCAACCTTCCATCCACGATCTCCCCCCGATCTTCCATCTACGATCACCCCCGAACTTCCATCCACGATCGCCCCCCGACCTTCCATCCACGATCTGCCCCCTGACGTTCCATCCATGATCGCCCCCCGAGATTCCATCCACGATCGCCCCCAAACTTAAATCCACAATCTCCCCCCGACCGTCCATCCACGATCTCCCCAATCCCGACCGTCCATCCACGATATCCCCCGGACCTTCCATCCACGATCTCCCCCCGACCTTCCATCCACGATCTCCCCCCAACCTTCCATCCACGATCTCCCCCCGACCTTCCATCCACGATCTCCCCCCAGCCTTCCATCCACGATCTCCGCCCGACCGTCCATCCACGATATCCCCCCGACCTTCCATCCACGATCGTCCCCCAACCTTCCATCCACGATCTCCCCCCCGACCTTCCATCCACGATCTCCCCCCAACCTTCCATCCACGATCTCCCCCCAACCTTCCATCCACGATCTCCCCCCCGACCGTCCATCCACGATCTCCCCCCAACCTTCCATCCACGATCTCCCCCCAGCCTTCCATCCACGATCTCCCCCCGACCTTCCATCCGCTATCTCCCCCCGACCTTCCATCCACAATCTCCTCCCAGCCTTCCATCCACGATCTCCCCCCGACCTTCAATCCATTATTGCCCCCCGACCTTCCACCCACGATCTCCCCCCGACCTTCCATCCACGATCGTCCCCCGACCTTCCATCCACGATCGTCCCCCGACCTTCCATCCACAATCTCCCCCCAACCTTCCATCCATGATTTCCCCCCAACCTTCCATCTATGATCTCCCCCCGACCTTCCATCCACGATCTCTCCCCGACCGTCTATCCATGATCTCCCCGACTGTCCATCCACGATCTCCCCCAACCTTCCATCCACGATCGCCCCCCGACCTTCCATCCACGATCGCCCCCAACCTTCCATCCATGACCTCCCCCCGACCTTCCATCCACGATCTCCCCGATCGTCCATCCATGATCTCCCCGACCTTCCATCCACGATCTCTCCCGACCTTCCATCCACCCCTGCCGCATGACCTTCCATTCACGATCTTCCCCGACCTTCTACCCACGATCTCCCCCCGACCTTCCATCCACGATCGCCCCCCGACCTTCCACCCACGATCTCCCCCGAGCTTCCATCCACGATCTCCCCTGACCTTCCATCCACGATCGTCCCCCGACCTTCCATCCACAATCGCCCCCCGACCTTCCATCCATAATCTGCCTCCCCGACCTTCCATCAACGTTCGCCCCCGACCTTCCATCCACGATCTCCCTCCGACCGTCCATCCATGATCGCCCCCCGACATTCCATCCACGATCTCCCCCGACCTTCCATCCACGATCTCCCCCCGACCTTCCATCCACGATCTCCCCCCGACCTTCCATCCACGATCTCCCCCGACCTTCCATTCACAATCTCCCCTCGACCTTCCATCCACGATCTCCCCCCGACCTTCCATCCACGATCTCCCCTGACCTTCCAGCCACGATCTCCCCCCGACCTTCATTCCACGATCTCCCCCGACCTTCCATCCACCATCTCCCCCCGACCTTCCATCCACCATCTCCCCCCAACCTTCCATCCACGATCTCCCCCCGATCTTCCATCTACGATCACCCCCGAACTTCCATCCACGATCGCCCCCCGACCTTCCATCCACGATCTGCCCCCTGACGTTCCATCCATGATCGCCCCCCGAACTTCCATCCACGATCGCCCCCCGACCTTCCATCCACGATCTGCCCCCCGACCGTCCATCCACGATCTCCCCAATCCCGACCGTCCATCCACGATATCCCCCGGACCTTCCATCCACGATCTCCCCCCGACCTTCCATCCACGATCTCCCCCCGACCTTCCATCCACGATCTCCCCCCAACCTTCCATCCACGATCTCCCCCCGACCTTCCATCCACGATCTCCCCCCAACCTTCCATCCACGATCTCCCCCCAGCCTTCCATCCACGATCTCCCCCCGACCGTCCATCCACGATATCCCCCGGACCTTCCATCCACGATCTCCCCCCCGACCTTCCATCCACGATCTCCCCCCAACCTTCCATCCACGATCTCCCCCCAGCCTTCCATCCACGATCGTCCCCCAACCTTCCATCCACGATCTCCCCCCCGACCGTCCATCCACGATCTCCCCCCAACCTTCCATCCACGATCTCCCCCCAGCCTTCCATGCACGATCTCCCCCCGACCTTCCATCCGCGATCTCCCCCCGACCTTCCATCCACAATCTCCTCCCAGCCTTCCATCCACGATCTCCCCCCGACCTTCAATCCATTATTGCCCCCCGACCTTCCACCCACGATCTCCCCCCGACCTTCCATCCACGATCGTCCCCCGACCTTCCATCCACAATCTCCCCCCAACCTTCCATCCATGATTTCCCCCCAACCTTCCATCTATGATCTCCCCCCGACCTTCCATCCACGATCTCTCCCCGACCGTCTATCCATGATCTCCCCGACTGTCCATCCACGATCTCCCCCAACCTTCCATCCACGATCGCCCCCCGACCTTCCATCCACGATCGCCCCCAACCTTCCATCCATGACCTCCCCCCGACCTTCCATCCACGATCTCCCCGATCGTCCATCCATGATCTCCCCGACCTTCCATCCACGATCTCTCCCGACCTTCCATCCACCCCTGCCGCATGACCTTCCATTCACGATCTTCCCCGACCTTCTACCCACGATCTCCCCCCGACCTTCCATCCACGATCGCCCCCGACCTTCCACCCACGATCTCCCCCGAGCTTCCATCCACGATCTCCCCCGACCTTCCATCCACGATCGTCCCCCCCGACCTTCCATCAACGTTCGCCCCCCGACCTTCCATCCACGATCTCCCTCCGACCGTCCATCCATGATCGCACCCCGACATTCCATCCAGGATCTCCCCCGACCTTCCATCCACGATCTCCCCCGACCTTCCATCCACGATCTCCCCCGACCTTCCATCCACGATCTCCCCCCGACCTTCCATCCACGATCTCCCCCCGACCTTCCATCCACGATCTCCCCCGACCTTCCATTCACAATCTCCCCTCGACCTTCCATCCACGATCTCCCCCCGACCTTCCATCCACGATCTCCCCTGACCTTCCAGCCACGATCTCCCCCCGACCTTCCATCCACGATCTCCCCCGACCTTCCATTCACAATCTCCCCTCGACCTTCCATCCACGATCTCCCCCCGACCTTCCATCCACGATCTCCCCTGACCTTCCAGCCACGATCTCCCCCCGACCTTCATTCCACGATCTCCCCCGACCTTCCATCCACGATCTCCCCCCGACCTTCCATTCACAATCTCCCCTCGACCTTCCATCCACGATCTCCCCCCGACCTTCCATCCACGATCTCCCCTGACCTTCCAGCCACGATCTCCCCCCGACCTTCATTCCACGATCTCCCCCGACCTTCCATCCACGATCTCCCCCCGACCTTCCATCCACGATCTGACCAGACCTTCCATCCACGATCGCCCCCCAACCTTCGATCCCCGATCACCCCCCGACCTTCCATCCACGATTGCCCCTCGATCTTCCACGCACGATCTCCCCCCCGATCTTCCATCCACGATCTCTCCTGACTTTCCATCCATGATGTCTCCTGACTTTTCACCTACGATGTCTCCCGACCGTCCACCCGCGATCTCCATCCTGACCTTCCATCAACGGTCTCCCCCGACCTTCCATCCACAATCGCCCCCCGACCTTCCATCCATAATCTGCCCCCCCGACCTTCCATCAATGTTCGTCCCCGGCCTTGCATCCACGATCTCCCTCCGACCTTCCATCCACGATCTCCCCCCGACCTTCCATCCACGATCTCCCCTGACCTTCCATCTACGATGTCTCCCGACCTTCCATCCACGATCGCCCCCCGACATTCCATCCACGATCTCCCCCACACCTTCCATCCACGATCTCCCCCCGACCTTCCATCCACGATCTCCCCCCGACCTTCCATCCACGATCGCCCACCGACCTTCCATCCACGATCTCCCCCCGACCTTCCATACACGGTCTCCCCCGACCTTCCATCCACAATCGCCCCCTGACCTCCCATCCATAATCTGCCCCCCGACCTTCCATCCACGATCTTCCCCCAACCTTCCATTCATGTTCGCCCCCGACCTTCCATCCACGTTTGCCCCCCGACCTTCCATCTACGATCTCCCCACGACCTTCCATCCACGATCTCTCCCGACTTTCCATCCACGATCTCCCCCGACCTTCCATCCACAATCTCCCCCCGACCTTCCATTCACGATCTCCCCACGACCTTCCATCCACGATCTCTCCCGACTTTCCATCCACGATCTCCCCCGACCTTCCATCCACGATCGCCCCCCGACCTTCCATCCACGATCTTCCCCCGACCTTCCATCCACGATCGCCCCCGACCTTCCATTCACGATCTCCCCCCGACCTTCCATCCACGATCGCCCCCCGACATTCCATCCACGATCTCCCCCACACCTTCCATCCACGATCTCCCCCCGACCTTCCATCCACGATCGCCCCCCGACCTTCCATCCACGATCGCCCCTCGAACGTCCATCCACGATCGCCCCCCAACCTTCAATGCATGAACGCCCCCCGACCTTCCATCCACGATCTCCCCTGACCTTCCATCCACGATCGCCCCCGACCTTCCATCCACATTCTCCCACCGACTGTCCACCCACGATCTCCCCTCCCCCGACCTTCCATTCACAATCTCCCCGCAACCTTCCATTCATGTTCGCCCCCGACCTTCCATCCACGTTCGCCCCCCCGACCTTCCATCTACGATCTCCACACGACCTCCCATCCACGATCTCCCCCGACCTTCCATCCACAATCTCCCCCCGACCTTCCGTCCACGATCTCCCCACGACCTTCCATCCACGATCTCTCCCGACTTTCCATCCACGATCTCCCCCGACCTTCCATCCACGATCGCCCCCCGACCTTCCATCCATGATCTTCCCCCGACATTCCACCCACGATCGCCCCCGACCTTCCATCCACGATCTCCCCTGACCTTCCATCCACGATCTCCCCTGACCTTCCAGCCACGATCTCCCCTTACCTTCCATCCACGATCTCCCTGACCTTCCAACCACGATCGCCCCCCCGACCTTCCATCTACGATCTCCCCCCGACCTTCCATCCACGATCGCCCCCCGACCTTCCATCTACGATCTCCCCCCGACTTTCCATCCACGATCTCCCCCGACCTTCCATCCAAGATCGACCCCGACCTTCCATCCACGATCTCCCCCCGACTTTCCAACCACGATCTCCCCGACCTTCCATCCATGATCGCCCCCCGACCTTCCATCCACGATCTCCCCCGACCTTCCATCCACGATCTCCCCGACCTTCCATCCACGATCTCCCCCCGACCTTCCATCCACGATCGCCCCCCGACCTTCCATCCACGATTGCCCCTCGACCGTCCATCCACGATCGCCCCCCAACCTTCAATGCATGAATGCCCCCCGACCTTCCATCCACGATCTCCCCCGACCTTCCATCCATGATCGCCCCCGACCTTCCATCCAAGTTCTCCCCCCGACTGTCCACCCACGATCTCTCTTCCCCCGACCTTCCATTCACAATCTTCCCCCAACCTTCCATTCATGTTCGCCCCCGACCTTCCATCCACGTTCGCCCCCCGACCTTCCATCTACGATCTCCACACGACCTTCCATCCACGATCTCTCCCGACTTTCCATCCACAATCTCCCCCCGATCTTCCGTCCACAATCTCCCCACGACCTTCCATCCACGATCTCACCCGACCTTCCATCCACATTCTCCCCCTGACCTTCCGTCCACGATCTCCCCACGACCTTCCATCCACGATCTCTCCCGACTTTCCATCCACAATCTCCCCCCGACCTTCCGACCACGATCTCCCCACGACCTTCCATCCACGATCTCTCCCGACTTTCCATCCACGATCTCCCCCGACCTTCCATCCACGATCGCCCCCCGACCTTCCATCCATGATCTTCCCCCGACATTCCATCCACGATCGCCCCCGACCTTCCATCCACGATCTCCCCTGACCTTCCATCCACGATCTCCCCTGACCTTCCAGCCACGATCTCCCCTGACCTTCCATCCACGATCTCCCCGACCTTCCATCCACGATCGCCCCCCGACCTTCCATCTACGATCTCCCCCCGACTTTCCATCCACGATCTCCCCCGACCTTCCATCCACGATCTCCCCCAGACTGTCCACCCACGATCTCCCCTCCCCTGACCTTCCATTCACAATCTCCCCTCGACCTTCCATCCACGATCTCCCCCGACCTTCATTCCACAATCTCCCCCGACCTTCCATCCACCCCTGCCACTTGACCTTCCATCCACGATCTCCCCCCGACCTTCCATCCACAATCTCCCCAGACCTTCCATCCACGATCTCCCTGACCTTCCATCCACGATCTCCCTGACCTTCCATCCACGATCTCCCCACACCTTTCATCCACGATCTCCCTGACCTTCCATCCACGATCGTCCCCCGACCTTCCATCCACGATCGCCCCCCGACTTTCCATCTACGATCTCCCCCCGACCTTCCATCTAGGATCTCCCCCCGACCTTCCATCCACGATCTCTCCCGACTTTCCATCTACGATATCCCCCCGACCTTCCATCCACGATCTCTCCCGACTTTTCATCCACGATCTCCCCCGACCTTCCATCCACGATCGCCCCCCGACCTTCCATCCACGATTGCCCCTCGACCGTCCATCCACGATCGCCCCCCAACCTTCAATGCATGAATGCCCCCCGACCTTCCATCCACGATCTCCCCCGACCTTCCATCCATGATCGCCCCCGACCTTCCATCCAAGTTCTCCCCCCGACTGTCCACCCACGATCTCTCCTCCCCCGACCTTCCATTCACAATCTTCCCCCAACCTTCCATTCATGTTCGCCCCCGACCTTCCATCCACATTCGCCCCCCGACCTTCCATCTACGATCTCCACACGACCTTCCATCCACGATCTCTCCCGACTTTCCATCCACAATCTCCCCCCGACCTTCCGTCCACAATCTCCCCACGACCTTCCATCCACGATCTCACCCGACCTTCCATCCACATTCTCCCCCTGACCTTCCGTCCACGATCTCCCCACGACCTTCCATCCACGATCTCTCCTGACTTTCCATCCACGATCTCCCCCGACCTTTCGTCCACGATCGCCCCCGACCTTCCATCCATGATCTTCCCCCGACCTTCCATCCACGATCGCCCCTGACCTTCATTCCACAATCTCCTCCCGACCTTCCATCCACCCCTGCCGCTCGACCTTCCATTCACGATCTCCCCCCGACTTTCCAACCACGATCTCCCCCGACCTTCCATCCATGATCGCCCCCCGACCTTCCATCCACGATCTCCCCCCGACCTTCCATCCACGATCGCCCCCCGACCTTCCATCCACGATCGCCCCTCGAACGTCCATCCACGATCGCCCCCCAACCTTCAATGCATGAACGCCCCCCCGACCTTACATCCACGATCTCCCCCGACCTTCCATCCACGATCGCCCCCGACCTTCCATCCAAGTTCTCCCCCCGACTGTCCACCCACGATCTCTCCTCCCCCGACCTTCCATTCACAATCTTCCCCCAACCTTCCATTCATGTTCGCCCCCGACCTTCCATCCACATTCGCCCCCCGACCTTCCATCTACGATCTCCACACGACCTTCCATCCACGATCTCTCCCGACTTTCCATCCACAATCTCCCCCCGACCTTCCGTCCACAATCTCCCCACGACCTTCCATCCACGATCTCACCCGACCTTCCATCCACATTCTCCCCCTGACCTTCCGTCCACGATCTCCCCACGACCTTCCATCCACGATCTCTCCTGACTTTCCATCCACGATCTCCCCCGACCTTTCGTCCACGATCGCCCCCGACCTTCCATCCATGATCTTCCCCCGACCTTCCATCCACGATCGCCCCTGACCTTCATTCCACAATCTCCTCCCGACCTTCCATCCACCCCTGCCGCTCGACCTTCCATTCACGATCTCCCCCCGACTTTCCAACCACGATCTCCCCCGACCTTCCATCCATGATCGCCCCCCGACCTTCCATCCACGATCTCCCCCCGACCTTCCATCCACGATCACCCCCCGACCTTCCATCCACGATCGCCCCTCGAACGTCCATCCACGATCGCCCCCCAACCTTCAATGCATGAACGCCCCCCCGACCTTACATCCACGATCTCCCCCGACCTTCCATCCACGATCGCCCCCGACCTTCCATCCACGTTCTCCCCCCGACTGTCCACCCACGATCTCCCCTCCCCGACCTTCCATTCACAATCTCCCCGCAACCTTCCATTCATGTTCGCCCCCGACCTTCCATCCACGGTCGCCCCCCGACCTTCCATCTACGATCTCCACACGACCTTCCATCTACGATCTCTCCCGACTTTCCATCCACAATCTCCCCCCGACCTCCCGACCACGATCTCCCCACGACCTTCCATCCACGATCGCCCCCGACCTTCCATCCACGATCTCCCCTGACCTTCCATCCACGATCTCCCCTGACCTTCCAGCCACGATCTCCCCTGACCTTCCATCCACGATCTCCCCGACCTTCCATCCACGATCGCCCCCCGACCTTCCATCTACGATCTCCCCCCGACTTTCCATCCACGATCTCCCCCGACCTTCCATCCACGATCTCCCCCAGACTGTCCACCCACGATCTCCCCTCCCCCGACCTTCCATTCACAATCTCCCCTCGACCTTCCATCCACGATCTCCCCCGACCTTCATTCCACAATCTCCCCCGACCTTCCATCCACCCCTGCCACTTGACCTTCCATCCACGATCTCCCCCCGACCTTCCATCCACAATCTCCCCAGACCTTCCATCCACGATCTCCCTGACCTTCCATCCACGATCTCCCTGACCTTCCATCCACGATCTCCCCACACCTTTCATCCACGATCTCCCTGACCTTCCATCCACGATCGTCCCCCGACCTTCCATCCACGATCGCCCCCCGACTTTCCATCTACGATCTCCCCCCGACCTTCCATCTAGGATCTCCCCCCGACCTTCCATCCACGATCTCTCCCGACTTTCCATCTACGATATCCCCCCGACCTTCCATCCACGATCTCTCCCGACTTTTCATCCACGATCTCCCCCGACCTTCCATCCACGATCGCCCCCCGACCTTCCATCCACGATTGCCCCTCGACCGTCCATCCACGATCGCCCCCCAACCTTCAATGCATGAATGCCCCCCGACCTTCCATCCACGATCTCCCCCGACCTTCCATCCATGATCGCCCCCGACCTTCCATCCAAGTTCTCCCCCCGACTGTCCACCCACGATCTCTCCTCCCCCGACCTTCCATTCACAATCTTCCCCCAACCTTCCATTCATGTTCGCCCCCGACCTTCCATCCACATTCGCCCCCCGACCTTCCATCTACGATCTCCACACGACCTTCCATCCACGATCTCTCCCGACTTTCCATCCACAATCTCCCCCCGACCTTCCGTCCACAATCTCCCCACGACCTTCCATCCACGATCTCACCCGACCTTCCATCCACATTCTCCCCCTGACCTTCCGTCCACGATCTCCCCACGACCTTCCATCCACGATCTCTCCTGACTTTCCATCCACGATCTCCCCCGACCTTTCGTCCACGATCGCCCCCGACCTTCCATCCATGATCTTCCCCCGACCTTCCATCCACGATCGCCCCTGACCTTCATTCCACAATCTCCTCCCGACCTTCCATCCACCCCTGCCGCTCGACCTTCCATTCACGATCTCCCCCCGACTTTCCAACCACGATCTCCCCCGACCTTCCATCCATGATCGCCCCCCGACCTTCCATCCACGATCTCCCCCCGACCTTCCATCCACGATCGCCCCCCGACCTTCCATCCACGATCGCCCCTCGAACGTCCATCCACGATCGCCCCCCAACCTTCAATGCATGAACGCCCCCCCGACCTTACATCCACGATCTCCCCCGACCTTCCATCCACGATCGCCCCCGACCTTCCATCCACGTTCTCCCCCCGACTGTCCACCCACGATCTCCCCTCCCCGACCTTCCATTCACAATCTCCCCGCAACCTTCCATTCATGTTCGCCCCCGACCTTCCATCCACGGTCGCCCCCCGACCTTCCATCTACGATCTCCACACGACCTTCCATCTACGATCTCTCCCGACTTTCCATCCACAATCTCCCCCCGACCTCCCGACCACGATCTCCCCACGACCTTCCATCCACGATCTCTCCCGACTTTCCATCCACGATCTCCCCCGACCTTCCATCCACGATCGCCCCCCGACCTTCCATCCATGATCTTCCCCCGACATTCCATCCACGATCGCCCCCGACCTTCCATCCACGATCTCCCCTGACCTTCCATCCACGATCTCCCCTGACCTTCCAGCCACGATCTCCCCTGACCTTCCATCCACGATCTCCCCGACCTTCCATCCACGATCGCCCCCCGACCTTCCATCTACGATCTCCCCCCGACTTTCCATCCACGATCTCCCCCGACCTTCCATCCAAGACCGACCCCGACCTTCCATCCACGATCTCCCCCCGACTGTCCACCCACGATCTCCCCTCCCCCGACCTTCCATTCACAATCTCCCCTCGACCTTCCATCCACGATCTCCCCCGACCTTCATTCCACAATCTCCCCCGACCTTCCATCCACCCCTGCCACTTGACCTTCCATCCACGATCTCCCCCCGACCTTCCATCCACAATCTCCCCACGACCTTCCATCCACGATCTCTCCCGACTTTCCATCCACGATCTCCCCCGACCTTCCATCCACGATCGCCCCCCGACCTTCCATCCATGATCTTCCCCCGACATTCCATCCACGATCGCCCCCGACCTTCCATCCACGATCTCCCCTGACCTTCCATCCACGATCTCCCCTGACCTTCCAGCCACGATCTCCCCTGACCTTCCATCCACGATCTCCCCGACCTTCCATCCACGATCGCCCCCCGACCTTCCATCTACGATCTCCCCCCGACTTTCCATCCACGATCTCCCCCGACCTTCCATCCAAGACCGACCCCGACCTTCCATCCACGATCTCCCCCCGACTGTCCACCCACGATCTCCCCTCCCCCGACCTTCCATTCACAATCTCCCCTCGACCTTCCATCCACGATCTCCCCCGACCTTCATTCCACAATCTCCCCCGACCTTCCATCCACCCCTGCCACTTGACCTTCCATCCACGATCTCCCCCCGACCTTCCATCCACAATCTCCCCAGACCTTCCATCCACGATCTCCCTGACCTTCCATCCACGATCGCCCCCCGACCTTCCATCTACGATCTCCCCCCGACCTTCCATCCACGATCTCTCCCGACTTTCCATCCACGATCTCCCCCCGACCTTCCATCCACGATCTCCCCTGACCTTCCATCCATGATCTCCCCTGACTTTCCATCCACGATCTCCCCTGACCTTCCATCCACGATCTCCCCTCACCTTCCATCCACGATCTCCCTGACCTTCCATCCACGATCGTCCCCCGACCTTCCATCCACGATCACCCCCCGACTTTCCATCTACGATCTCCCCCCGACCTTCCATCCACGATCTCTCCGGACTTTCCATCTACGATCTCCCCCCGACCTTCCATCTAGGATCTCCCCCCGACCTTCCATCCACGATCTCTCCCGACTTTCCATCTACGATATCCCCCCGACCTTCCATCCACGATCTCTCCCGACTTTTCATCCACGATCTCCCCCGACCTTCCATCCACGATCGCCCCCCGACCTTCCACCCACGATCTCCCCCGAGCTTCCATCCACGATCTCCCCTGACCTTCCATCCACGATCGTCCCCCGACCTTCCATCCACAATCGCCCCCCGACCTTCCATCCATAATCTGCCCCCCCGACCTTCCATCAACGTTCGCCCCCCGACCTTCCATCCACGATCTCCCTCCGACCGTCCATCCATGATCGCCCCCCGACATTCCATCCAGGATCTCCCCCGACCTTCCATCCACGATCTCCCCCGACCTTCCATCCACGATCTCCCCCCGACCTTCCATCCACGATCTCCCCCCGACCTTCCATCCACGATCTCCCCCGACCTTCCATTCACAATCTCCCCTCGACCTTCCATCCACGATCTCCCCCCGACCTTCCATCCACGATCTCCCCTGACCTTCCAGCCACGATCTCCCCCCGACCTTCATTCCACGATCTGCCCCGACCTTCCATCCACGATCTCCCCCCGACCTTCCATCCACAATCTCCCCCGACCTTCCATCCACCATCACCCCGCCGACCTTCCATCCACGATCTCCCCCCGACCTTCCATCCACGATCTCCCCCCGATCTTCCATCAACGATCACCCCCGAACTTCCATCCACGATCGCCCCCCGACCTTCCATCCACGATCTGCCCCCTGACGTTCCATCCACGATCGACCCCCGACCTTCCATCCACGATCGCCCCCCGACCTTCCATCCACGATCTCCCCCCGACCTTCCATCCACGATCTCCCACGAGCTTCCATCCACGATCTCCCCTGACCTTCCATCCACGATCGCCCCCGAGCTTCCATCCACGATCGCGCCCGACCTTCCATCCACGATCGCCCCCCGACTTTCAAGCCACGATCTCCCCCACCGACCTTCCATCCACGATCTCCCCCACCGACGTTCCAGCCACGATCTCCCCCCGATCTTCCATTCACGATCTCCCCTCGATCTTCCACCCACGATCTCCCCCCGATCTTCCATCCACGATCTGCCCCCGACCTTCCATCCACGATCGCCCCCCGACCTTCCATCCGCGATCGCCCACCGACCTTCCATCCAGGATCTCCCCCCAACCTTCCGTCCACGATCTGCCCCCGACCTTCCATCCACAATCTCCCCCCGACCTTCCAGCCACGATCTCCCCCCGACCTTCCGTCCATGATCTCCCCGCCGACCTTCGAGCCACAATCTCCCCCCGACCTTCCATCCACGATCTGACCAGACCTTCCATCCACGATCGCCCCCCAACCTTCGATCCCCGATCACCCCCCGACCTTCCATCCACGATTGCCCCTCGATCTTCCACGCACGATCTCCCCCCCGATCTTCCATCCACGATCTCTCCTGACTTTCCATCCATGATGTCTCCTGACCTTTCACCTACGATGTCTCCCGACCGTCCACCCGCGATCTCCATCCTGACCTTCCATCAACGGTCTCCCCCGACCTTCCATCCACAATCGCCCCCCGACCTTCCATCCATAATCTGCCCCCCCGACCTTCCATCAATGTTCGTCCCCGGCCTTGCATCCACGATCTCCCTCCGACCTTCCATCCACGATCTCCCCCGACCTTCCATGCACGATCTCCCCTCGACCTTCCATCCACGATCTCCCCCCGACCTTCCATCCACGATCTCCCCGGACCTTCCATCTACGATGTCTCCCGACCTTCCATCCACGATCGCCCCCCGACATTCCATCCACGATCTCCCCCATACCTTCCATCCACGATCTCCCCCCGACCTTCCATCCACGATCTCCCCCCGACCTTCCATCCACGATCGCCCACCGACCTTCCATCCACGATCTCCCCCCGACCTTCCATACACGGTCTCCCCCGACCTTCCATCCACAATCGCCCCCTGACCTCCCATCCATAATCTGCCCCCCGACCTTCCATCAACGTTCGCCCCCGACCTTCCATCCACGATCTCCCCTGATCTTCCATCCACGATCTCCCCGACCTGCCATTCACCATCTTCCCCCAACCTTCCATTCATGTTCGCCCCCGACCTTCCATCCACGTTTGCCCCCCGACCTTCCACCTACGATCTCCCCACGACCTTCCATCCACGATCTCTCCCGACTTTCCATCCACGATCTCCCCCGACCTTCCATCCACAATCTCCCCCCGACCTTCCATTCACGATCTCCCCACGACCTTCCATCCACGATCTTCCCCCGACCTTCCATCCACGATCGCCCCCCAACCTTCAATGCATGAACGCCCCCCCGACCTTACATCCACGATCTCCCCCGACCTTCCATCCACGATCGCCCCCGACCTTCCATCCACGTTCTCCCCCCGACTGTCCACCCACGATCTCCCCTCCCCGATCTTCCATTCACAATCTCCCCGCAACCTTCCATTCATGTTCGCCCCCGACCTTCCATCCACGGTCGCCCCCCGACCTTCCATCTACGATCTCCACACGACCTTCCATCTACGATCTCTCCCGACTTTCCATCCACAATCTCCCCCCGACCTTCCGACCACGATCTCCCCACGACCTTCCATCCACGATCTCTCCCGACTTTCCATCCACGATCTCCCCCGACCTTCCATCCACGATCGCCCCCCGACCTTCCATCCATGATCTTCCCCCGACATTCCATCCACGATCGCCCCCGACCTTCCATCCACGATCTCCCCTGACCTTCCATCCACGATCTCCCCTGACCTTCCAGCCACGATCTCCCCTGACCTTCCATCCACGATCTCCCCGACCTTCCATCCACGATCGCCCCCCGACCTTCCATCTACGATCTCCCCCCGACTTTCCATCCACGATCTCCCCCGACCTTCCATCCAAGATCGACCCCGACCTTCCATCCACGATCTCTCCCCGACTGTCCACCCACGATCTCCCCTCCCCCGACCTTCCATTCACAATCTCCCCTCGACCTTCCATCCACGATCTCCCCCGACCTTCATTCCACAATCTCCCCCGACCTTCCATCCACCCCTGCCACTTGACCTTCCATCCACGATCACCCCCCGACCTTCCATCCACAATCTCCCCAGACCTTCCATCCACGATCTCCCTGACCTTCCATCCACGATCGCCCCCCGACCTTCCATCTACGATCTCCCCCCGACCTTCCATCCACGATCTCTCCCGACTTTCCATCCACGATCTCCCCCCGACCTTCCATCCACGATCTCCCCTGACCTTCCATCCATGATCTCCCCTGACTTTCCATCCACGATCTCCCCTGACCTTCCATCCACGATCTCCCCACACCTTCCATCCACGATCTCCCTGACCTTCCATCCACGATCGTCCCCCGACCTTCCATCCACGATCGCCCCCCGACCTTCCATCTACGATCTCCCCCCGACCTTCCATCCACGACCTCTCCGGACTTTCCATCTACGATCTCCCCCCGACCTTCCATCTAGGATCTCCCCCCGACCTTCCATCCACGATCTCTCCCGACTTTCCATCTACGATATCCCCCCGACCTTCCATCCACGATCTCTCCCGACTTTTCATCCACGATCTCCCCCGACATTCCATCCACGATCGCCCGCCGACCTTCCATCCACGATCTCTCCCCGATCTTCCATCCACGATCTCCCCCGACCTTCATTCCACGATCTCCCCCCGACCTTCCGTCCACGATCTCCCCCGACCTTCATTCCACGATCTCCCCGCAACCTTCCATCCACCCTTGCCGCTCGACCTTCCATTCCCGATCGCTCCCCAACTTTCCAACCACGATCTCCCCCGACCTTCATTCCACGCTCTCCCCCCGACCTTCCATCCACGATCTCCCCCGACCTTCATTCCACGATCTCCCCCGACCTTCCATCCACAATCTCCCCCCGACCTTCCATCCACGATCTCCCCCGACCTTCCATCCACGATCTCCCCCGACCTTCCATCCACGATCGCCCCCCGACCTTCCATCCACGATCTTCCCCCGACCTTCCATCCACGATCGCCCCCGACCTTCCATCCACGATTTCCCCTGAACTTCCATCCACGATCTCCCCTGACCTTCCATCCACGATCTCCCCTGACTTTCCATCCACGATCTCCGTGACCTTCCATTCACGATCGCCCCCCGACCTTCCATCTACGATCTCCCCCCGACCTTCCATCCACGATCGCCCCCCGACCTTCCATCTACGATCTCCCCCCGACTTTCCATCCACGATCTCCCCCAACCTTCCATCCACGATCTCCCCCCGACTGTCCACCCACCCCTGCCGCTCGACCTTCCATCCACGATCTCCCCCCGACCTTCCATCCACGATCTCCCCTGACCTTCTATCCACGATCTCCCCTGACCTTCCATCCACGATCTCCCTGACCTTCCATCCACGATCGCCCCCCGACCTTCCATCTACGATCTCCCCCATGACCTTCCATCCACGATCGCCCCCGACCTTCCATCTACGATCTCCTCCCGACCTTCCATCCACGATCTCTCCCGACTTTCCATCCACGATCGCCCCCCGACCTTCCATCTACGATCTCCTCCCGACCTTCCATCCACGATCTCTCCCGACTTTCCATCCACGATCTCCCCCCGACCTTCCATCCACGATCTCCCCTGACCTTCCATCCACGATCTCCCCTGACCTTCCATCCACGATCTCCCCATACCTTCCATCCACGATCTCCCTGAGCTTCCATCCACGATCGCCCCCCGACCTTCCATCCACGATCGCCCCCCGACCTTCCATCTACGATCTCCCCCCGACTTTCCATCCACGATCTCTCCCGACTTTCCATCTACGATCTCCCCCGACCTTACATCCACGATCGCCCCCTGACATTCCATCTACGATCTCCCCCCGACCTTCCATCCACGATCTCCCCCGACTTTCCATCTACGATATCCCCCCGACCATCCATCCACGATCTCTCCCGACTTTCCATCCATGATCTCCCCCGACCTTCCATCCACGATCGCCCCCCGACCTTCCATCCACAATCTCTCCCCGATCTTCCGTCGACGATCTCCCCCGACCTTCATTCCACGATCTCCCCCCGACCTTCCATCCACGATCTCCCCCGACCTTCATTCCACGATCTCCCCCCGACCTTCCATCCACGATCTCCCCCGACCTTCATTCCAGCATCTCCCCCCGACCTTCCACCCACCCCTGCCGCTCGACCTTCCATTCACGATCTCCCCCCGACTTTCCAACCACGATCTCCCCGACCTTCCATCCATGATCGCCCCCCGACCTTCCATCCACGATCTCCCCCCGACCTTCCATCCACGATCTCCCCCGACCTTCCATCCACGATCCCCCCGACCTTCCATCCACGATCTCCCCCGACCTTCCATCCACGATCTCCCCGACCTTCCATCCACGATCTCCCCCCGACCTTCCATCCACGATCGCCCCCCGACCTTCCATCCATGATTGCCCCTCGACCGTCCATCCACGATCGCCCCCCAACCTTCAATGCATGAACGCCCCCCGACCTTCCATCCACGATCTCCCCCGACCTTCCATCCATGATCGCCCCCGACCTTCCATCCAAGTTCTCCCCCCGACTGTCCACCCACGATCTCCCCTCCCCCGACCTTCCATTCACAATCTTCCCCCAACCTTCCATTCATGTTCGGCCCCGACCTTCCATCCACGTTCGCCCCCCGACCTTCCATCTACGATCTCCACACGACCTTCCATCCACGATCTCTCCCGACTTTCCATCCACAATCTCCCCCCGACCTTCCGTCCACGATCTCCCCACGACCTTCCATCCACGATCTCACCCGACCTTCCATCCACATTCTCCCCCTGACCTTCCGTCCACAATCTCCCCACGACCTTCCATCCACGATCTCTCCTGACTTTCCATCCACGATCTCCCCCGACCTTCCATCCACGATCTCCCCCGACCTTCCATCCACGATCTCCCCGACCTTCCATCCACGATCTCCCCCCGACCTTCCATCCACGATCGCCCCCCGACCTTCCATCCACGATCGCCCCTCGAACGTCCATCCACGATCGCCCCCCAACCTTCAATGCATGAACGCCCCCCGACCTTCCATCCACGATCTCCCCCGACCTTCCATCCACGATCACCCCCGACCTTCCATCCACGTTCTCCCCCCGACTGTCCACCCACGATCTCCCCTCCCCCGACCTTCCATTCACAATCTCCCCGCAACCTTCCATTCATGTTCGCCCCCGACCTTCCATCCACGTTCGCCCCCCGACCTTCCATCTACGATCTCCACACGACCTTCCATCTACGATCTCTCCCGACTTTCCATCCACAATCTCCCCCCGACCTTCCGACCACGATCTCCCCACGACCTTCCATCCACGATCTCCCCCGACCTTCCATCCACAATCTCCCCCCGACCTTCCGTCCACGATCTCCCCACGACCTTCCATCCACGATCTCTCCCGACTTTCCATCCACGATCTCCCCCGACCTTCCATCCACGATCGCCCCCCGACCTTCCATCCATGATCTTCCCCCGACATTCCATCCACGATCGCCCCCGACCTTCCATCCACGATCTCCCCTGATCTTCCATCCACGACCTCCCCTGACCTTCCAGCCACGATCTCCCCTGACCTTCCATCCACGATCTCACTGACCTTCCAACCACGATCGCTCCCCCGACCTTCCATCTACGATCTCCCCCCGACCTTCCATCCAAGATCGACCCCGACCTTCCATCCACGATCTCCCCCCGACTGTCCACCCACGATCTCCCCTCCCCCGACCTTCCATTCACAATCTCCCCTAGACCTTCCATCCACGATCTCCCCCGACCTTCATTCCACAATCTCCCCCCAACCTTCCATCTACCCCTGCCACTTGACCTTCCATCCACGTTCTCCCCCCGACCTTCCATCCACAATCTCCCCAGACCTTCCATCCACGATCTCCCTGACCTTCCATCCACGATCGCCCCCCGACCTTCCATCTACGATCTCCCCCCGACCTTCCATCCACGATCTCTCCGGACTTTCCTTCTACGATCTCCCCCCGACCTTCCATCTAGGATCTCCCCCCGACCTTCCATCCACGACCTCTCCCGACTTTCCATCTACGATATCCCCCCGACCTTCCATCCACGATCTCTCCCGACTTTTCATCCACGATCTCCCCCGACCTTCCATCCACGATCGCCCCCCGACCTTCCATCCACGATCTCTCCCCGATCTTCCATCCACGATCTCCCCCGACCTTCATTCCACGATCTCCCCCTGACCTTCCATCCACGATCTCCCCCGACCTTCATTCCACGATCTCCCCGCAACCTTCCATCCACCCCTGCCGCTCGACCTTCCATTCACGATCGCTCCCCAACTTTCCAACCACGATGTCCCCCCGACCTTCCATCCACGATCTCCCCCGACCTTCATTCCACGATCTCCCCGCAACCTTCCATCCACCCCTGCCGCTCGACCTTCCATTCACGATCTCTCCCCAACTTTCCAACCACGATCTCCCCCCAACTTTCCAACCATCCCTGCCGCACGACCTTCCATCCATGATCTCCCTCCGACCTTCCATCCATAATCTGCCCCCCGACCTTCCATCCACGTTCGACCCCCGACCTTCCATCCTCGATCGCCCCTCGACCTTCCATCCACGATCTCCCTGACCTTCCATCCACGATCGCCCCCCGACCTTCCATCTACGATCTCCCCCCGACCTTCCATCCATGATCTCTCCCGACTTTCCATCTACGATCTACCCCCAACCTTCCATCCACGATCGCCCCCCGACCTTCCATCTTCGATCTCCCCCCGACCTTCCATCCACGATCTCTTCCGACTTTTCATCTACGATCTCCCCCCGACCTTCCATCCACGATCTGTCCCGACTTTCCATCTACGATCTCCCCCCGACCTTCCATCCACGATCGCCCCCCGACATTCCATCTACGATCTCCCCCTGACCTTCCATCCACGATCTCTCCCGACTTTCCATCTACGATATCCCCCCGACTTTCCATCCACGATCTCCCCCGACCTTCCATCCACGATCGCCCCCCGACCTTCCATCCACGATCTCTCCCCGATCTTCCATCCACGATCTCCCCCGGCCTTCATTCCACGATCTCCCCCCGACCTTCCATCCACGATCTCCCCCGACCTTCATTCCACGATCTCCCCCCGACCTTCCATCCACCCCTGCCGCACGACCTTCCATCCATGATCTCCCTCCGACCTTCCATCCATAATCTGCCCCCCGACCTTCCATCCACGTTCGCTCCATGACCGTCCATCCACGTTCGCCCCCTGACCTTCCATCCTCGATCGCCCCTCGACCTTCCATCCATGTTCGCCCCCGACCTTCCATCCACGATCTCCCCCGACCTTCCATCCACGATCGCACCCCCGACCTTCCATCCACGATCGCCCCCAACCTTCCATCCATGATCGGCCCCTACCTTCCATCCACGATCTCTCCCGACTTTCCATCCACAATCTCCCCCCGACCTTCCGTCCACGATCTCCCCACGACCTTCCATCCACGATCTCCCCCGACCTTCCATCCACAATCTCCCCCGACCTTCCGTTCACGATCTCCCCACGACCTTTCATCCACGATTTCTCCCGACTTTCCATCCACGATCTCCCCCAACCTTCCATCCACGATCGCCCCCCGACCTTCCATCCACGATCTTCCCCCGACCTTCCACCCAGGATCGCCCCCGACCTTCCATCCACGATCTCCCCTGACCTTCCATCCACGATCTCCCCCGACCTTCCATCCACAATCTCCCCCGACCTTCCATCCACGATCTCCCCTGACCTTCCATCCACGATCTCCCCCGACCTTCCATCCACAATCTCCCCCGACCTTCCATCCACGATCTCCCCCCGACCTTCCATCCACCCCTGCCGCTCGACCTTCCATTCACGATCTCCCGACTTTCCAACCACGATCTCCCCCCGACTTTCCAACCACCCCTGCCGCACGACTTTCTATCCATGATCTCCCTCCGACCTTCCATCCATAATCTGCCCCCCGACATTCCATCCACGTTTGCCCCTTGACCGTCCATCCACGTTCGCCCCCCGACCTTCCATCCTCGATCGCCCCTCGACCTTCCATCCACATTCGCCCCCGACCTTCCATCCACGATCTCCCCCGACCTTCCATCCACGATCTCCCCGACCTTCTATCCACGATCTCCCCCCGACGTTCCATCCACGATCGCCCCGACCTTCCATCCACGATCTCCCCCGAACTTCCATCCACGATCGCCCCCCGACCTTCCATCCATGATCGCCCCCCGACCTTCCATCCACGATCTCTCCCCGATCTTCCATCCACGATCTCCCCCGACCTTCATTCCACGATCTCCCCCCGACCTTCCATCCACCATCTCCCCCGACCTTCATTCCACGATCTCCCCCCGACCTTCCATCCACCCCTGCCGCTCGACCTTCCATTCACGATCTCCCCCCGACTTTCCAACCACGATCTCCCCCCCGACTTTCCAACCACCCCTGCCGCACGACCTTCCATCCATGATCTCCCTCCGACCTTCCATCCATAATCTGCCCCCCGACCTTCCATCCACGTTCGCTCCATGACCGTCCATCCACGTTCGCCCCCTGACCTTCCATCCTCGATCGCCCCTCGACCTTCCATCCATGTTCGCCCCTGACCTTCCATCCACGATCTCCCCCAACCTTCCATCCACGATCGCCCCCCGACCTTCCATCCACGATCGCCCCCAACCTTCCATCCACGATCTCTCCCGACTTTCTATCCACAATCTCCCCCCGACCTTCCGTCCACGATCTCCCCACGACCTTCCATCCACGATCTCCCCCGACCTTCCATCCACAATCTCTCCCGACCTTCCGTCCACGATCTCCCCACGACCTTCCATCCACGATCTCTCCCGACTTTCCATCCACGATCTCCCCCAACCTTCCATCCACGATCGCCCCCCGACCTTCCATCCACGATCTTCCCCCAACCTTCCATCCACGATCGCCCCCGACCTTCCATCCACGATCTCCCCTGACCTTCCATCCACGATCTCCCCCGACCTTCATTCCACAATCTCCCCCCGACCTTCCATCCACCGCTGCCGCTCGACCTTCCATCCACGATCTCCCCCCAACCTTCCATCCACGATCTCCCCTGACCTTCCATCCACGAGCTCCCTGACCTTCCATCCATGATCTCCCCTGACCTTCCATCCACGATCTCCCTGACCTTCCATCCATGATCGCCCCCGACCTTCCATCTACGATCTCCCCCCGACCTTCCATCCACGATCTCTCCCGACTTTCCATCCACGATCTCCCCCCGACCTTCCATCCACGATTTCCCCTGACCTTCCATCCACGATCTCCCCTGACTTTCCATCCACGATCTCCCCTGACCTTCCATCCACGATCTCCTCATACCTTCCATCCACGATCTCCCTGACCTTCCATCCAGGATCGCCCCCCGACCTTCCATCCACGATCACCCCCCGAACTTCCATCTACGACCTCCCCCCGACCTTCCATCCACGATCTCTCCCGACTTTCCATCTACGATCTCCCCCCGACCTTCCATCCACGATCGCCCCCGACCTTCCATCTACGATCTCCCCCCGACCTTCCATCCACGATCTCTCCCGACTTTCCATCTACGATTGCCCCCCGACCTTCCATCCACGATCTCTCCCCGACCTTCCATCCATGATCTCCCCCGACCTTCATTCCACGATCTCCCCCCGACCTTCCATCCACGATCTCCCCCGACCTTCATTCCACCATCTCCCCCGACCTTCCATCCACCCCTGCCGCTCGACCTTCCATTCACGATCTCTCCCCGACTTTCCAACCACGATCTCCCCCCGACTTTCCAACCACCCCTGCCGCACGACCTTCTGTCCATGATCTCCCTCCGACCTTCCATCCATAATCTGCCCCCCGACCTTCCATCCACGTTCGCCCCTCGACCGTCCATCCACGTTCAGCCCCCGACCTTCCATCCTCGATCGCCCCTCGACCTTCCATCCACGTTCGCCCCCCGACCTTCCATCCACGATCTCCCCCGACCTTCCATCCATGATCGCCCCCCGACCTTCCATCCACGATCGCCCCCCGACCTTCCATCCACGATCACCCCTCGACCTTCCATCCACGATCTCCCCCGACCTTCCATCCACGATCGCCCCCCGACCTTCCATCCACGATCACCCCTCGACCTTCCATCCACGATCTCCCCCGACCTTCCATCCACGATCGCCCCCCGACCTTCCATCCACGATCACCCCTCGACCTTCCATCCACGATCTCCCCCGACCTTCCATCCACGATCTCCCCCCGACCTTCCATCCACGATCGCCCCCCGACCTTCCATCCACGATCGCCCCTCGACCGTCCATCCACGATCGCCCCCCAACCTTCAATGCATGATCGCCCCCCGACCTTCCATCCACGATCTCCCCGCCCTTCCATCCACGATCTCCCCGACCTTCCATCCACGATCTCTCCACGACCTTCCATGCACAATCTCCCCGACCTTCCATCCACGATCTCCCCCCGACCTTCCATTCACGATCTTCCCCCAACCTTCCATCCATGTTCGCCCCCCGACCTTCCATCCACGATCTCCCCCGACCTTCCATCCACGATCTCCCCCGACCTTCCATCCACGATCTCCCCCGACCTTCCATCCACGATCTCCCCCCGACCTTCCATCCACGATCACCCCCGACCTTCCATCCACGATCGCCCCACAACCTTCCATCCACAATCTGCCCCCCGACCTTCCATCCACGATCTCCCCCGACCTTCCATCCACGATCTCCCCGATCTTCCATCCACGATCGCCCCCGACCTTCCATCCACGATCGCCCCACGACCTTCCATCCACAATCTGCCCCCCGACCTTCCATCCACGATCGCCCCCCCGACCTTCCATCCACGATCTCCCCCCGACCTTCCATCCACAATCTCCCCCCGACCTTCCATCCATGATCGCCCTCCGACCGTCCACAATCTCGCCCCGACCTTCCATCCACAATGTCTCCCGACCTTTCATCCACGAATGCCCCCCGACCTTCCATCCACGATGTCTCCCGATCTTCCATCCACGATCTCCCCCGACCTTCCGTCCACGATCTCCCCATCCTCCTCTCCGCTCCTCGGCTACGGCATACCAACACAGGCATTCCGCCCGACAGCTAGCCAGGCTGCTGGCCAGAAAATGGAGAAAAATAATTAAATGTTGTCCTGCCGTTAAATTTGGCAGGACCTCCACGTTACCTGCATTTCTGGATTTCCCAGCCGCTCCAACGCCCACATGCACCCTCCCCGCCTCCCCGGACATATCGGGGACTACATTTTTCAAGGATTTCAGGAGATGTGAACAATTTGGTGTGTGATGCTTTAGAGTATCAGAAGAACTCTTCTGCTTCCATTATTTGTTTACAATATTTGTCATTGGTTTCCACTGCTATTAAGTTGCTATTTTACTGCTGCGAATGTTTTTCAATTTGGAAACAAGAGCTGCTGCTTCTTGCAATCTAAGTTGTCTTTACATTGTTTTATATTAGGATAAGCTGATAGATTTATTATTTTATATGAGTTTACATTAAATTCCCCCAACCTGCTCCTGCAACATAATTCAAAAATTATGTCACAGTCTGCTGTGTGTTGGGTGTGGGGGGGGGCGGGGGCGGGGGTTCGCGGGGGGGGGGGTGGTGGTGGGGTGGGGTGCTGACTAAAATACATATTAAAAATTTCTAAAAGATTACTGTGTTTTGTAAAAGTGAGGAACTCTACAAAATATTTTTTCATAGAAATAAAATCTCTTTTACATAATTGCTTTGTCAGAAATCATGCCTTATAATTATACATTTTGCCAAAGTAAGTTACACTCTTTATGGCAGAACTTTTGTTCCCATTGACGTTATGCTGCTTGGTCCTACATTAAATGTGAGGTTACTTTGATTTTTAAAAAACCCAATTTCCATTCTGAAGGTGGCATGGAGTAGGGTTTTGACAATATAACTAATTCCACACCGTTCATTGTCACAGACCAGGGCTGATCATTAATATTAATGTTCTCATATTTACATGTTTTGCATATTTATATTTGGTAGTGATTTTTCTGATTTATAAATGCATAACATAAAAATTGCAAAGTAATGCAAGCATATTTTCATATTCTGTGACATTTGATTTTGTTTGTGAAGAAATATTTTTAGAGGAATATTTTTAAGCCATAGTAATTGCACACATCATTCAGTCTAATGGTCTTTCTAAAAAATATTATTGCAAACCCTTCTTACCAAAGATATTAAACCTTTGGAAGTCTGCAATGGTAGTTCTACATTAAGTGTAAACGATCTGTACTAGTATTTTACTTTATTTAAACAAATATGTGAATTAAGAAATATTTCATGGCTCTGTACACTTCTTTAATTCTATGTTATATTCTCATTAGAAATTCATAGAAAATAGTCAGTGATAAAAGTCCATACTTTAAAAGGTGAAATTGCTGTCCAGTCCTCAATAAGTTAAATATTTGTGTAACGTGAAGCGATTTATTCTGTCTTTTCTGTGCATGTTTCTTCTGCTGGTAAGGGACCTCAGCATTATTATATATTTTAGAAACATTTGTTTTATTAAGCATTTAGTGTGACTTTTCAACTCTCTATCCACCCACCCACAAACTTTCCTTGCTTATGCATCTTTTTTCGTTAACCAGCCAAATTCAGTTTTTTGGCTGAAGTAATCAGCATATGGATCTGTTTTGGTTATGAGGTAAAGTGGTTGGGGAAATACATGTGGCTAAAGGATTAATCCACACAAAATTATTATAATGTACTGCATATTTAACATAGTGCAGAAAAGCAATAATAAATATTTTTGGATGTATGATGGTGATAGTGGGATTTTAGTCCCATAGGCATCCATCAGAAAAATGTTGGGGCATAAACTTCATGAATATTTACAACAAACGATGGCTTACTCAAGACAAATTGCGCTTGGGATTTTTTCTTTATATGCTAACATATGTAATAATGCTCAAGAAAGTTAGTACTATATTTTAGATAGCAACAAATGAAGGGCCAGAAATTCATGTGCTTACTACCACGCCATGAAATGGCGATAAAATGGCAGCCGCCGCTCTTTCGCCAGCTGGTGACGGTTCTCGCGATGGCCGCCATATTCCTCTCCCCCTTTGCACTGCTGGTAACTGGCAGCGCCCTGGAAAAAAAATGCTGGTGTGGTGACGTCAATCGGCATGCACTGCCAACTGAACATCACCAACGTGAGCTTTGACCCTAGTGCTGAATTCAGCGCTGGGTCATAAGCAGGCTAACAGTGGCAATGTCTGCAGCTCTTAAAGGGACACACACATCATTCAGGTAAGTTTGAATTTAAGGGTTTGGACTTTTTATTTTATTTTATTGAAGTGGTGGCTTGTTGCAATAGATGTGAAAAATTTTGTAAGTGTGTAGGGAGTGCTGCTGAATGCTTGCAAGGGCTCGGATGATAAATGAAGGCCTTTGAGAAGACAGAACATGCTGTGAATACTCAGCAGATCACACAACATCCGTGGAGAGAAAAATAGAGTTCACGTCTCAGGTCGACATGTTGCCTGACCAATTGAGTATTTCCAGCATTTTATGCTGTCATTTCACATTTACTGCATCCGCCTGCAGGGAGAAGAGGAAGATGCAGAAGAGGAAGACGCAGAAGAGGAGGAAGCTGAAGAGGAGGTATCAGACAGAAGGATGCATCCCAGACAACCCCTTTGTGGCCGGGATATCTGGGATGGAATCATCCGCCTGCGGTCCCACTGGCAGGGCAGGCTGCCTCTTCTTGTTGACCCACTGGCTGGGCAGGCTGCAATTCTTGAGTGTGTGAAATGAGGACGGCACAAGGGTGGAGTTTTGCTGACTGGAGGGCAGGAAAGCAAGAGGTGCATGCCAGAAGGAGGATAACGTACGAGCATACCCGCATCTTGTATCCTTTTAGCCCCGCCGCTGACCAAGGGCTCAACCATGCCTCTGCCAAGAATGGCCTGCGCCGTCTCCTCCAAGGGGGGTGAGGTGAGGCGAGGAATGGGAGATGTGCCTTGTCATTGGTTCGGATTGTTGGTAGGTGAGTGATTGGGGGTTGTGCATTGAGCAGTGTGTGAGGCTAGTGGTGCAGTTAAAGAAAGAAAGGCTTGCATTTATATGGTGCCTTTCATGACCACCAGACATTTCAAAGCTCTTTACAGCCAATGAAGTACTTTTGGAGTGTAGTCACTGTTTTAATGTGGGAGGAGACGGCTTTTGAAGATGCATTCATTGACCTTGACCAGTGGTCTGAGGTCATGAAGCTTCTTTGGGCACTGGAGCCAGGTGGTGGGGGTGACACTGCTGGCAGTGACGGCCTTAGTGATGTACTCCCACATTGTTCTTTCTGGAGGGTCTCCTGACCCCTGTGGGTAGAGGGCCACTCTTGCAGTGTTGACCCCCTGCACAAAGCTGGAGTGCTGCATGTGAAATCTTTGGTTACCCTTCCCTGGCTTGCTGAGCCATTTGTGTTGGTGCTGAGCCAGTTTTTCCATTTGTTGAGGTTAGGAAGGTTTAAAAGCTGAATTTTCACAGATATTGAATATTTCTTAAAAGGCAGAATGGCCTAAAAGCTGTATTGATTCACTGCATTTTGTTTTGTATTGCTTCAGTGTGCATGGCCCCTTTAATTCTCAGACCTCTTCATAGCCCACAGTTCCCTGCGAGCTCCACAGCTTCACTCACAGAGGCTGTGGTAAGCTGCAACGCCGGACCTGGACAGAAACTTCATCCCGGATCCCTCCAGCAATGCCACCAGGATGGCATTGCACGGAAGGTGCGCCACCTATCTCCATGCCCCCCAGACCAATTTCACTCGGTTAGCTTTGCAGCTATTTCCAGTGGTCATTAACTGTAGTTGCCGGTGACTTTGCTGGCGACCACAAATTTTGCCCCCAAACTGTACTCTGGCTCAGTTGTACAGCTGTTCAGATACTAAAATTCATTGGGGGGGGGGCAAATTGTCTGGCGCCCCCTTTGGGGCGATAACTTCGCCTGGGCACTACACCCAAAAAAGTTAGTGCCCCTATGCACGAAATTCAATGGAAGTGCTCCCCCTCCCTCTTGGGACGCTCCCATTGAATATCGCGGCGCCACATGCAGGCCTCCCTCCCCTGATTAAAGGGGCCTAGTGCAGCGTGCACTGGGGCCCTGCTGACCCACCAGGAAGCGGGGTGCCGGCAAAAGAGCCCGGCACTCAAGAGGAGCGCCGGGTTGCCCGATCGCGGCCGGCACCCCACAGCAGGAGGCGAGAGGGGGCAGGTGCTGGCAGGCGGCCCAAAAAAAAATGGCCATCTGGCACCTGCCCTTTAATTATCGCCACCCCGGCTGCAAAAACGCCACCTTAACCCTGTTGGACATAACGTCTGGAGGTAGGTCAGGGGACGCGAACCAAGTTTGCGGCCGGGGTGCGAGCGAGGCGCTGCTCACAGCGATAATGTCATCACCAGAGGCGTAGTGGGGCGCTACCGGCTACCGCTGCAGCTAACCTCCCGCTGAATTTCGCAGGAGGCGTTAGCAGTGCTGCGCCCGGGCGCTAATTGCTTTACGCCTCCCTCAGGACGCTAATGGGAGGCGCAAAGCAACCGAATTTTTCCCCATTACATTTTAGCATGACAATTTAATTTTAGTTGCAGATGTAATTCTTCAATGCATATTTATCTTTCAAATGTATAGGATTAATAATTTATACTCATACATTTTGTGTTTGTAGCAGTTAACAACCCCATAGTTTACAATTGTGTCCATGTCAGCTGTGGCTTACTTCTGAGTCAGAAGGTTGTGGGTTCAAGTCCTACTCCAGGGACTTGAGCACATAAAGCTAGGTTGACACTCCAGTGCAGTGCTGAGGGAGTGCTGCTCTGTTGGAGGTGCTGTCTTTCGGATGAGACGTTAAACCGAGGCCCTGTCTGTTCTCTCAGGTGGACATAAAAGATTTCATGGCACTATTTCAAAAAAGAGCAGGGGAGTTATCCCCGGTGTCCTGGTCAATATTTATCCCTCAAACAACATCACTAAAACAGATTATCTGGTAGTTATCACATTGCTGTTTGGGGGAGCTTGCTGTGCGCAAATTGGCTGCTGCGTTTCCTACATTACAACAGTGACAGTACTTCATTGGCTGTAAAGCGCTTTGAGATGTCTGGTGGTCATGAAAGACGCTATATAAATGCAAGTCTTTCTTTATGTATAAGAGAAAAAATGGTCATTTTACTGTTTGATTCACTCCCATTTATTCTGCTTTGAACTGCCCAATCTAAGATAGTGGTTAAAAACAATGAATTACTAAATAGAAACTTTAGAATGTTTAGTGCATCCAAACAGCATCTCATTTTTTTTGAACCCTCTGAATGTTGAAGATTTTGATGATATCAAAATATCCAATTGGTTTCTGTTACATCTCCACAAATGCTAAATGCTATAAAGTATAATAAGCTAACTATATGGAACAACTAAGTATGTTGCCATATTCTTAAACTTAAAAATATGTACAGCAATGGGTTAAAGTATTACAAAGCAGTAATGCACACTACATTTATGTATAAGATAGATACTTTAACATTTTGTCCACCATTATGTATCTTTAATACATTAAAATTCTGCCAAAATTCAATGTCATCTTATTACACTGTGCCTGGCCAGTGAAATCAAACTATTTTATTTATACAAATGCAGCCTGCATATATTTTGGAACTCCATTTACCTTTTCCCCTGCCAAAAAACCACAAACACAAATTCCCGTGCTTAGCACCAGCAGTTATGGCCAGTTTGAAGAAACAAATGGTGCTCGCCACACTTCCACCGACTCCTGGTGTGTTCCTCGCTGGTCGCTATCTTGGGAAGTTACCTGCATGCACCAGAAGAATTCAAATGAGGCAGATCGTGACATCAATCAGCATGTAATGCTGATTTGACGCACGACCTGCCATTTTAGACGTCGGCACTCCACTGTATGCCCTCTCCTAAACACGTACAGCTGAACATGTGTTCAGCTGCATGACGTACACCCTACCAGCGCATCCTCCACAACTTGGCCATCATGAGGATGCAGCCCTTGCCACCACGGGTTCCGCGATCAGCCTGAAAATTCCCGTTCTGGATGGGCTGTTCATGAGTGCATCATCAGACTCCGGTTCCCCTGAATGAAACCCCAGATCCCCATTGCTCAACACTTTGCCACTTACCATCCCTCTGTCATGGAACATCACAGCAACCTCTTGGGCACAATGCTGAAATGAAAGCCACCACAAAACAAACATTCCAAACATAATTTATAAATGATTAATTCCAATATTACGTTACAAAGTCAACTAATCACCCTTATGCATTCCCTTAGTGTCTGCCTTTCGTGTGCCTTTGCCTATTCTAGTGCTCCAACGAAGTGCTACCCCAGTGTCTGCAGCATGGCTCGTGGAAGGTTGCTGACTTTCCGTGGGGGACACTGCAGATGGCCTTGCAAAACAGCCTCGAGCACCTCTGGGTCTAAAAGGCCCAGCTGTAGACTGCGCCACCTTGGCATGGGCAGCAGCAGTCTGGGCTGGCTGGCTGACAGGCAAAAGCAATGGCACTGGCGGAGTGGCAGTGGTGGAAGTATGAAAGCTGTCATCCTGAGAAAGGACAGCAAGTTCCTGCTCTATGGAGCCACTGCCACACCCCTGGGGTGGTGCCTCAGCATTCCTGTTGGAGGACAGATTGCTGGATTGCTGTGAGATCGTGCAAGCCCCTTTCCATACTCGTAAACCCAGCCACGATGGCAGCAGCCTGATCTTGCGTGGAGCTGAGACTGCATGAGAGCAGTCTGCACTTGCGTGGCAGCAAGTTGAGCCTGCATAGCAGAAGTCTGAGCTTCTACTGCAACATTCAGACATTGGGTCACTTCCGCTTGTGCTGCAATGGAAGCTGCAACATCGCCCATTACACCCAGCATCATGGTTGAGTCCACAAGGTCTCTCCTGGAGTTGTCCATCATTTCCATCCTGGAATTCATGGGCTCCAAGTTCTGCGCAAAGCCCCGTTCAATGTTGGAGCCGGACTCCTCCGTGCTCCTTGACAGTGACAAGTCTGGCAAGTCTGCCATTGCTCCAAGAATTTGTGTGTGCATGCCCATCACCCATCTTCTGAAAGCTACCCCATCGAAGCCATCATCTGAGTCCTGTGCAGCAGAACTCATGTGCGACCTCACCCTCCGGGGAGCTGGCACCTGTGCTAATCTTTCCCCATGGCCTGGCTGCAGCCCATACGTGCCTGGTGACTCACCACGTGCAGATCCCACCTCTAAACTACCCTCTAAAGTTCGTGCAGTGCCATTTTCTGAGCTGTTGCCTGGGACTGTCAGATCGAGTGACGGTGCCTCTTCTTTATCACTCTCCTCCTCTACTTCTTTCTGCACAGGCTGGGCTGCTGGCAGTTCTTGGGCATCTGAAAGGAGAAAGGCACAAGGGTCGGGTTGTGGTGAGGTGGGAAGGGAAGCAAGATGTGCATGCTTACACCATCAGCAGCTTGTAAGTGAGAAGAAATTGTGGGATGAGGGTGAAGTGGGATGTGAGAAGAAGGATTAGGTATGAGCATACCATTTTCATCAATGCTTTCAGCCTCACCGAGCACCACGGCCTCAGTGACTGCCCCTCCAATGATCTGCAGCACAGTCTCTTCCAGCTGAGTCAGGTTCTGCAGCCATGCCTACTCCCTGCCTGTTTTTCCTGCTTGTGCTGATTGTGAGCCATCACGGCCTGCAAGAGAAAGGGAAGTGTGTCAGTGAGTGTGGTGCAATGTGTTTGGGTGATGTGGCTGTCATAGTTGAATAGCTGGCAGTGTGTGCAAGCTGTGAGATGTGGGTGTGAGGTTTGCAGCAGTGTTGAGGTGAAGCTATGAATGTTAGGCATGAGTCCTGATTGATAGAGATTGTTGGTAGGTGAGTAAAGAGGGTGTAGTGCATTGAGCAGTTGCTGAGGCTAGTGATGCAGTTGGTGGGATATGGCATTTGAAGATGCATTCACTCACCTTGACCACTCATGTGAGGTCATTAAACTTTTTGTGGAACTGTATTCAGGTTCTTGGGGCTTGACTCCTGGCATTGACCGCCATGGCTATCTCGACCCACTGCCTTCGCAAAGTTTGTCTGGAGGGCCTTCTGGACTCCTGTGGATAGAGCACATCTCTCATTTTCGGGCCTTGTCCAATTTAGCCCCCATTGTTTTAGAAAGAATTAAGAACTTGAAAATAGATAAAGCAGCCAGGCCAGATGATATCCACCCGAAGGTCCTCAGGGAGATGGGACACGTGCTGTACAAGCCCCTAGCCCATCATTTTTAATAGCTGACTGTACTCTGGAATGGTTCCCATAGACTGGAAGGAGGCTGATGTAGTCCCCATCTTTAAAAAAAGGTGGCAAGGTAGAGACAGGTAACTGTGGGCCCATTAGTTTGACAAGAGTAATAAGAAAGATGCTTGAGGAAATCACTGGGGATACAATATATAAATGCTTGGATAGAGAGGGACATATTAGGGACACTCAACATGGCTTCATAAAAAGTAGGCCATGTCTTACAAATCTAATGGTAATTTTTGAAGAAGTTACAAAGTTGGTGGATGGGGAATGTCCAGTAGACATTGTCTACTTAGACTTCCAAAAAGCTTTTGATAAGGTACCCCACAAGAGGCTTCTCTATAAGATCAAAGCCTCTGGTATTAGTGGTAATATATTGAGCTGGATTCAGAACTGGCTGGCAGGATGTAGGGAAAAAATAATAATAGATGGATTTGGATCTGTTTGGAGACTGGTCACCAGTGGTGTCCCACAGGGATCAGTGTTGGAACCGTTGCTCTTTACTCTTTTTATTATTAATCTAGATGTAAGTGTTGGGGGCATGATCTGCAAATATGCATATACATAAGATCTGTGCGAGTGTTAGGACTGTAGACGTTGCTCATCTGCTTCAGGCAGATCTTAATGTGTTGGGGGATTGGGCTCATCACTGGCAAATGATGTTTAATTTGGAAAAGTGCAGTGTTATGCATGTGGGCAGGCCGAATGCTCAACATTCATACACCCTTCAGGGAAAAGCATTAAAGAAGTTGGAGAAAGAAAGAGATCTGGGCGTTCTAGTGCATACATCTCTAAAGGTACATGAGCAATGCTGTGAAGCAATAGCTAGAGCAAATAAGGTGTTGGGGTGCATTCATAGGACAATTGAGTATAAGACAAGGCATACTATTTTGTCCTTGTACAAGACCATGGCCAGGCCTCACTTGGAATACTGGGGGGTATTTTAACCCCAAAAAACAGGTGGGCTGGGGTTGGGTGGGAGATTAAAGTGTTAAAAAACAATCCTGACCACAACCCACCTACTTCTGGTTTTAATGGAGGCAGGACAGGGGGCGGGCAGCCAACCTGCTCCCAGGAGGCGGGTCACCCATTTAAATATTATAATGAGACTGGTGTGCCACATATTTAACCACCATTACAGATTAAACTGTGGCTGGTTGGGTTTCCCAGGCCTCGGGGAACCGACATCTAATGGAGAGCGAGGACTGCTGGATCGAGGATGTAACTGCCTTTACACTTACCTCCTGGATCCAGCGTCCCTGCCTCACCTAACCCCCGCGATCGGAGACCCCGCACAAGACCTCCGATCCCCCCGGCCCAAGCCTCCGATCCTTCCACCCCAGCCTATGATCACCTTTCCAGACTCCCCATCCCCCACCTGATGCTCTGGCCCCGATGTTCTCTCCCTCCCTCCCAATGCTCCGGCCATGATGTTCTGTCTCTCCCTCCCCCCGATGCTCGAGTCTGGCCCCCGATGTTCTCTCCACCCCCCCGATGCTCGAGTCTGGCCCCCGATGTTTTCTCCCCCGTCCCGATGCTCGAGTCCGGCCCCCAATGTTCTCCCCCTCCCCCCGATGCTCGAGTCTGGCCCCCGATGTTCTCTCCCTCCCCCCGATGCTCGAGTCTGTCCCCCGATGTTTTCTCCCCCGTCCCGATGCTCGAGTCCGGCCCCCAATGTTCTCCCCCTCCCCCCGATGCTCGAGTCTGTCCCCCGATGTTTTCTCCCCCATCCCGACGCTCGAGTCCGGCCCCCAATGTTCTCCCCCTCCCCCCGATGCTCGAGTCTGGCCCCCGATGTTCTCTCCCTCCCCCCGATGTTCAAGTCCGGCCCCCTGATGTTCTCCCTCCCCCCAATGCTCGTGTCCGGCCCCCGATGTTCTCCCTCCCCCCAATGCTCAAGTTTAGACCCCCGATGTTTTCTCCCTCCCCCCGATGCTCGAGTCTAGCCTCCTGATGTTCTCCCTCCCCCCGATGCTCAAGTTTAGACCCCCGATGTTTTCTCCCTCCCCCCGATGCTCAAGTCCAGCCCCCAATGTTCTCTCCCTCCCCTCCCCATCCTCCTGCAGCCCCCAATATTCTCTCCCTCCCTCCCGATGCTTGTGTCCAGCCCCCGACCACTCCCCAGCCCCACCCGATCTCTCCCTCCCTCTTCTCTGCGGCCTAGTGCCACAAGTCTACCCGCCCGCAGCCAGCCAGCCTCTCCATCTGGCTGACTGCTGGTGGAAAACAGAGGTTTCAAATGCAAATCAGGCCCTGCCATTAGATGTCAGGAGGTGGTTCTTTTTCCAGAGAATAGTGGACCTCTAAAACAGGCTGCCATCTCGTGCAGTGGACGGCGACTTGCTGAATTCTTTCAAGCGAGAGCTGGACCTGTTTCTGGTTGGGCCGCACATAACCTCTTAAAAAGGATAGTTACTTCAGGGAATTCTGGGCCAGTATGATCTCCTGGACTAGGAGCAATTGCCTAGATGGGTCGGAGAGGAATTTCCCAGATTTTTTCCCCCCAAATTGGCCTGGGTTTTTATCTTGTTTTGAACCTTTCCCAGGTGATGCCATGGTTTCGGGTGGGGTGGAGTGTGGTATTGTGATACACAAGGCATCGCAATTATGTGGGACAGGCCGGATGGACCAGAAGATCCTTACCTGTCCGTTATTGTCCGTATGTTTGTATCTAAAAATATAAAAGCATTGCACTCCAGATATGTAAAAAAGTAGTAAATGCATAAAAGTAGCATGTGTGAAAGGGTATTGTGTAAACTGGACAGTTTGTTTAAAAAAAAGCTATCATGTTACCATAGCTTTAAAAAAAAGCAAGTCTGGTACTTCCTGTATATTTCCTGCAGCAGTGAATGCTAATGCACCATTTCAAATCCACATCACACTTTATTTCTAACCATACATTGAATTATTTACACCTTCAAGGCAGCTGATTGAACTGAGGCATCAGTCAATTAGCAAATCAGAAATTTGTATGATTCCAATTTACCGTGGAATCCTTCGCTCCTTTTTTGCTTCAGATTTTCACCCTGACATTGACAAATTACTTCTGTGCTGGCTGAGATTGGAAATTAAAAGCATTTAGAGTTGCTCATGCATTTATGCTAATGAGAACTTCTGATATGATTTGCATGCCAAGCAGGACAATCTGAAACCTCATCAGTTTTAAAGCATTTCTGTTTGATGTGCAAATATGTTTTTTAAGGAAAAATGCCGTATTGAAAACAATGTAGAGTATAGGATTTTTTTTTCAGATGCATTTTCTCATTTGGTATTTTTTTTAAAGCTCTTTGTTAAGTCAGTTGTTCGTGATTTCAAGGCTGCAGCCTCTGTTCATTAGCATCTTAGATGTTTATCAAAGCAATGATCCACTATCTGCCATGCAGCATTACAGTTTAGCTTCATTTTAAATTCACCAGAAAAGAACCCGAGGATAGATGAGTGGAGAGAAGTGTGTCCTGACAGCATGCTCCACAGACATACTCAAATTAATTCAATCCATACAGAAAAGAATTAATCACTCTAGATGACTGCAGACGTGTAGCCAGGACTTTGTTACTGTATTTAATCTTGATTTAAAGCAATACACATTGTTTTAACTGCTAATTTACAGTAGATTGGTCCATCCACTCTAGAATTTACTGATTTGAAAAGGAGGAGAAAGGAAAACCTGTAGTTGTATTTTGTAATTTTTACAGACATTTATAAGATGTTCTACGATCCAGGATTTAATTTATGTGATGTTCTTGTTTAATTGAGTAAAGCCATTCTTACCTTTAAATTCACAGAGTGATACAGCTACTGTTTGAAACAGTGAATTAGTTCACTTGAGTCTACTTTGTTATAATTAAAGTTTAATTCTAATCCTATACCAAAGGCAAAGCATTTCTGAAGATAAACTGCTGTCCAGTCTATGAAAATATAACAATGCATTCCCAGAAAGATCATCAATGTGATTATCAGAGCATGCGACTGCAATAGAAAGTTGAGAAATTTTTATATCATTTTTAAATTTTAAATTTATTATTTAGGCTTTTGGTACAATTAGCAAACAAGAAAATATTGTTCTTAATTTTGTTATACTTCACATACTATAGGTAAGGTAAAATATACAATCAGATACTCAGAGGTAAACAGATTTAAAGCTGGAACCATGTATTCTTCCCTTAGTGCACCCAAAAAACCACCCCTTGCTTATCATCTTCAGTTTATTTTCTGCCATCAGTTGTAACACAGCCTGCTCCATCATGTAAATCAAACAACCATTCAGAAGAGATTGTACAGCTGTTTGGGACTGGATTCTCCTGTAGATAGATGTTAAAATAATTTTACCAGCGAAACTATTCATTCTCTCCCAAATAAGATTTTTCAGCTAAAATAATAGCAGTAACATCACTAGCAGTGGTAATTGAGCCTTCCAATGAAATACAAGCATAAACCATGCAAATTAACTATTTGACCAAATGAGTTTAGTGTTGTTTCCACTGGCAGTAAAGGCTGACAAATATCAAAGGATATGAAACATTGGGCTGTATATTCCGATCCCTACGGATGTGTACGTGCTGTGTACACACCCATAGGGACATTGGAAATGTGATCTGGTGAATGTGCTCCACTGGTTCTCCATGCTGTAAAGAGAGCACATGAAACATTATTAAGACCTAAGCATATGCGGTACTTTCATACAATCACCATGTACAGGCAGGTTGATGTTTTATAAAGTATTCCCAGTTCCACGAAGTCCATGTGCCCCCTGCAACCTCTTCAGGTCTGCTGCCTTGCACAATATCCCTATTTATTCATTTTGCCATTTGTGGGCAGTTAAAGGTTCCTGCTGTCCCATCTGTTCCATGTCTCATTATCATCTTCTCTGCAAGTTTGTCATTTAAATATAAGAGCACTTGTGAATTCAGATTCAGTTGCTGTTGCCATACAGATTCTACTCCACATTCAGAAAGGGTAACATTTTTGCCTTACCTTACTGTTCTCTTTCAATTTGTAAAAGATCTTTGGACTTCCTCTCAGGCCATTGCAGTACGCGATCCAAGTTGTCATACTCTTTGGGTATGCTAAAAATTTGGTGGCCTTACAAAAAAATTATCAAATTTTTCTAAAATGTTATTAGTCAGGACATCACTGTCCCAGTAAGAGATCTAAATCTTCAGTGTATAATTTTGCAAAAGTTTTGACAAACCTCACAACTTCCAGTTAAGTGGCAATTTAGCCACTTGAGAAGTATGAAAGAAAATAACTTCTGAGATTCTCAGAGAAAATGTATGGAGATAATGGTCAATTTTGATGATTTTCCTTTTACAGTGTTAAGTGTTAGCTTGGTTCAGTTGGTAGCACGTTCATCTCTGAGTCAGATTGTAGGTTTAAGCTTTACTCCAGAACTTGGGCACATAATCTAGGCTGATACTGATAAGAAGCTAAACCCAGGCTCTGCCCATACTTCAGCATGCATGATTCAGCTACCAGCACATACACAGTGCAACATAACATCACCTTGTGAGCAGTCAGCTGAGGATGTCACATTATCAATGCTGGGAGTTGAATCAGAAGGATAATCGATTACTGGCATTAGAGAGCAAGGGCCCTGAATTTCCTTAGGGTTTCTGTTGGACTTCTGCTCTAACTCTGGGAGTCTGGTGGAATTCACTGGAAAATAACAGGGATCCAGTTGAGCTGGATATCCACCATTTCTGGGGTGTTCCGAACTGAACTGCAAGGGGCTGAAGCTCTTTCAAGGCAAATGTCATTTGGAGCTGAGGGCTAGGACTCACTATAAGAACATAAGAAATAGGAGCAGGAGTAGGCCAATCGGCCCCTCGAGCCTGCTCCGCCATTCAACAAGATCATGGCTGATCTGATCCTAACCGCCAATCTACTATCACAGAACCATCTCCTGAATCTAACAGAATTAGGCACACGAAATAGGAGCAGGATCAAGCTACATGGCCCCTGGGCCCGCTCCGCTACCCACAGGGCCATGACTGATCCGAACCTAGACTCATGTCCAAATTCCTGCCCGCTCCCCATAACCCTTTATTCCCTTTACTTCTAGGAAACTGTTTATTTCTGTTTTAAATTTATGTAATGATGTAGCTTCTACAGCTTTTTGGGGCAGCATATTCCATGGACCTACCACCCTCTGAGTGAAGTAGTTCCTCCTCATCTCAGTTTTGAAAGAGCAGCCCCTTATTCTAAGACTATGCCCCCTAGTTCTAGTTTCACCCATCATCGGGAACATCCTCCCCGCATCCACCCGATCCAACCCCTTCACAATCTTATATGTTTCAATAAGATCGCCTCTCATCCTTCTGAACTCCAATGAGTAGAGTCCCAATCTACTCAACCTCTCCTCATATGTCCATCCCCTCATCCCCGGGATTAACCGAGTGAACCTTCTTTGTACTGACTCGAGAGCAAGTATGTCTTTTCTTAAGTATGGACACCAAAACTGTATGCAGTATTCCAGGTGCGGTCTCACCAATACCTTGTACAACTGAAGCAATACCTCCCTATTTTTATATTCTACCCCCCTAGCAATGAAAGCCAACATTCCATTGGCCTTCTTAATCACTTGCTGCACCTGCATACTAACCTTTTGAGTTTCGTGCACCAGGACCCCCAGATCCCTTTGTACTTCAGTACTTTCCAGTTTCTTGCCATTAAGATAATAACTTGCTCTACGATTTTTCCTGCCAAAGTGCATAACCTCACACTTTCCAGTATTGTATTCCATCTGCCAAATCTCTGCCTACTTACTTAGCCTGTCTATGTCCCCTTGCAGGTTTTTTATGTCCTCCTCACTCATTACTTTCCCTCTCATCTTAGTATCATCTGCAAACTTTGATATGTTACACTAGGTCCCCTCCTCCAAATCGTTAATATAGATTGTAAAGAGTTGGGGACCCAGCACTGACCCCTGTGGAACACCACTAGTTACTGATTGCCAGTCCGAGAATGAACCATTTATCCCAACTCTCTGCCTTCTGTTAGATAGCCAATCCTCTATCCATGCCAGAATATTACCCCCAATCCCGTGATTTTTTATCTTAAGCAATAATCTTTTGTGTGGCACCTTGTCAAATGCCTTTTGGAAGTCTAAATACACTACGTCCACTGGTTCCCCTTTATCCACCCTATATGTTACTTCCTCAAAGAACTCCAGCAAATTTGTCAAACATGACTTCCCCTTCATAAAACCATGCTGACTTTGTCCTATTAAATTATGACTATCCAAATGTCCTGTTACTGTCTCCTTAATAATGGACTCCAATATTTTACCTACCACAGATGTTAGGCTAACCGGTCTATAGCTTCCAGCCTTCTGTCTACTGCCCTTTTTAAATAAGGGTGTTACGTTAGCAGTTTTCCAGTCTGCCGGGACCTTTGCTGAGTCCAGGGAGTTTTGGAAAATTATTACCAATGCATCCACAATCCCTACCGCCACTTCCCTCAAGACCCTAGGATGTAAGCCATCAGGTCCAGGTGATTTATCCGCCTTGAGTCCCATAATTTTACCGAGTACCACTTCCTTAGTGATTTTGATCGTGTTTAGCTCCTCCCCCCCTATAGCCCCCTGTTTGTCCAGTGTTGGGATATTCTTAGTGTCTTCTACTGTAAAGACTGATACAAAATATTCATTCAGTGTTTTTGCCATCTCCATATTTCGCACCATTAATTTCCCGGTCTCATCCTCTAAGGGACCAACATTTACTTTAGCCACCCTTTTTCTTTTTATATAACTATAAAAACTCTTACTATCTGTTTTTATATTCTTTGCTAATTTACTTTCATAATCTATCTTCCCTTTCTTAATCAATCTTTTTGTTATTTTTTGCTGTCTTTTAAAGTTTTCCCAATCCTCTATCCTCCCACTAGATTTGGCTACCTTATATGCCCTTGTTTTTAGTCGAATACTATCCTTAATTTCTTTACTTAGCCACGGATGGCTGTCTTTTCTTTTACACCCTTTTCTTCTCAGTGGAATATATATTTTTTGGAAGTTGTAAAATAACTCCTTAAATGTACACCACTGATCATGTATCGTCTTACCCTTTAATCTATTTTCCCAATCCACTCTACTCAATTACGCTCACATACCTTCATAGTCTCCTTTATTCAAGCTTAGCATGCTTGTTTGAGATCCAACCTTCTCACCCTCTAATTGAATATGGAATTCAACCATGTTATGGTCACTCATTCCAAGGGGATCCTTTACTAGGACATTTTTAATTAATCCTGTCTCGTTACACAGGACCAGATCTAAGGTTGCTTGCCCCCTGGTCGGTTCAGTTACATACTGCTCAAGAAACCCATCCCTAATACACTCAATGAACTCATCCTCAAGGCAGCCCTGCCCAATTTGATTTGTCCAATTAATATGATAGTTAAAATCCCCCATAATTATAGATGCTCCCTTATTAGAAGCCTCAACTATTTCCTGATTGATACTCCGTCCAACAGAGTTGCAACTGTTCGGATGCCTATAGACTACGCCCACTAGTGTTTTTTACCCCTTATTATTCCTTACCTCCACCCAAACTGTTTCATTATCCTGATCTTTTGACCCAATATCATTTCTCTGTATTACAGTGAGTCCTTCCTTTATTAACATAGCCACCCCACCTCCCCTTCCTTCCTGCCTGTCCTTCCTGATCGTTAAATAATCTGGTATGTTTAATTCCCAGGCATTGTCACCCTGCAGCCATGTTTCTGTAATGGCCACAAGATCATACCCATATGTAGTTATTTGTGCCATTAACTCGTCTATTTTGTTACGAATGCTACGTGCATTCAGATAGAGAACTTTCAAATATGTTTTGTGACACTTAGTTCTTGCTTTTGCCCTTTTTATTACTTTACCTTTTACTCCATACCTTCTGCCCCTTCCTGACACGCTCTGGTTTTTAATTTCCACACTGCTACCTAAGTCTATGACCTTCTCTGTTGTCATTTTTATTATTTGCTCTCTAGGAATCTCCCCCCCACTAGTTGTTTAAAGCCCTCTCTACAGCCCTAGTTATATGATCTGCCAGGACTCTAGTCCCAGCACTGGCCAAGTGAAGCCCGTCCGAACGGAACAGCTCCCTCCTGCCCCAGTACTGGTGCCAGTGTCCCAGGAAGCAAAACCCATTTCTCCCACACCAGTCTTTGAGCCACGCATTTAACTCTTCTAATTTTATTTGTCCTAGCCAAATTCACTCGTGGCTCGTGGTTCCCACTTCCCTGGCTCATTTGGTACGCTGACCCACCCAGGGGAAGGTGGAGAGGAAGACGCTTGCACTCCTGAAGAATGGAATTTTAAACAAATGTTTTGTTTGGGCCCCTTACATAGGAGACCAAAAGGGACATGACTAGGGTCTGAGGGGACAGCCTGGGCATTACTATCAGGTTTGTGGCCTGCAGAATTTTGAGTTCATCTGTTGAAGAAGCAGCAGACATATACAATGCCAATATTCAATCCAGAGTGTCATAAGAATACTGAGAGAAGTGGTCAGCCATGTTTGGTAACAGTGCACATAAACTATCTGCAGCTGCTATCCTTGTGTAATTGGTGGGTTGCTGTACGTAAAATAACTGTAGGCACACGGTATCATTGATGGTAGTCACACTGGCAAAAAAGGACTGCCTGTTAGGCCGCAACCAACAAGATAAGATCATAAAATACATGAATGTGGAGTCAGGAGGAGCAGGAATGGTCCTCCTGATCCCCACATTCAAAGAATGCGGGCTGCTGCTGGATACCATTACCTCCCCCCGCCCCACGATTATTGCCGCTGCATTCCCAACTGATCGCCACTGATAACTCCCAACCAACAAGGTAAGATTTTAAAATATACTTACCTGAATATGGAGCTAGGATGAGCAGGACCTTCATCTGCATAAAACCAGTAAGCTGCGGAAGCCAATCAGTTATCCTGATGCAGCTTGACAGTTGAGACCTTAGGAACTTTAGCCAACTCTGATGCTGAGCCAGCCCACAGATGGGTCCGGGGTGGAGTAGGAGTTGAACCGAAGAGGACAGGCCCGAGCCTGAGCCTGAGCCTGCAGTATTTCTGCTTTTACTCCTCCTGGCTCCACAGAAACAAAATTATAAAAAAGTTCACTTACTTTTTTGCCAGCAGCCTCCAGTAGTCTCTTTAAGGATTGCTGGTTAAGCCGCTGAATCCCGGATCAATTGGGCGGAGCATGCATGGCATAAGCTCCGCCAGTTGATGATAAATTTTGATAAGGGTCCCAAAATTGGCATTAGGATCCTGATTTGTATATTCAAGGTGCCGAAACACTTGGAATGTGACTGGGTTCCAATTTGGCAGCCTGCACAGTTCCAAGGGAAATCGCAACTCAAAATTTGTCCCCCCATGGCCTTTTTTTGACCAAAAAATGGGCACAATGAGGTCCTATTTCTTCCCCGCTCCCCACCCCACCCCCCTTTGTCTTTCCTTCTTACAACTAACCTACAGGTCTGAAGATGACCTAAGAAATTATTTTCATTTTTATCATGCCCTGTGTAATTCTGCATGAGTTTATCTTTGCTGGCCTTTAGCAAGACAAGTCATTTTGGGATATTTTTTGTAAGTACATTTTAGGGTGGGAGCAAGCTTCAGTGTGGCAGTCAGAACAGAAATGTGTTAACACTTTCTACAGGTCTTGCTCCCCTGTTTACTCACCTCTAGTTTTTTCATTACATTTTGCACACAGAGGAAAATATAACTCTTATACGCCAACAGCCATATAATCATTTATATGTCATGTACATATACCATCACTCATCGCATGCATTATAAATATGCTACACATTTATTTCTTTAATACTAAGCTCCAGAACGCTCATAACTAGATTTTCTTAGCTATTTCTAGAACGCTGGATTTTGTGATGGACTTAGCTTGAATAGAAAGCTATAAAATTTGGTACTGTTTCCCTCCATAATGCATGCTTAAATGTTTCTAGCTTTCCCTTGAAAAAGAATTTTGGAGTTAATTTTTAAATCATTTTGTTTAATTATTTAAGGTAACTTTCTTTAAAAACAGTTTAAATTTAATTACAAATGTAAGAAAATCCATTTTATGTAAACAATTGCAAACTTCTTTTCAATAAGCAGTTTTTGAAATGAAGATTTCCCCAAAATATATTATTTTTGAGCTTTAATGCATTCCCACGTACCAGATCTTAGTACTAAATAGTGTTATATGAAATGGGCACTACTTTGCAAAATGTAACAATGAATATTAAATATGTAGAATGTAATTGACTGCAACAATTTTTCTTGTATTTCCATTAAACGTAATGATCATGCTCTACCACACATGGCTGCCCAATGTGACACACAAAATAGCGTAAGTTTAAAATGACCAGATATAATAATGCATTAAAAGAAAAAAAAAATTGGGAAATAAAATAAATATCTTAAACTTGTTAACACATAAGTTTTCTTATTCCCAAAGGTTGTAGGGCTGGGATGAATTCCAGGTATCCTTAACTCCCTTCAATGTTATGCTTTAGAAAGTCATCCACACATCACAGCATTGCAGAATGTAACAACTCTTACTTTTCATCTCTAACTCTACTTTGTTAATGACCCCACAACGTCCCTGGAATTTTTCAGCCGGAGTTCTTTGTATCTGAGATATTTTAACTAGGATTTTACTGAAAACTTTTGATTTACACTTTCCAAGAAAGAACTGCCGTGAACAAATTTCATCCAAATATTTCTTTGTCAAAATACTTTTGCCTGACCTCGGCAGCATGAGGCCCAGGTGATTTTAACTCTAAGCTTCATATGCAGGCTACAGGTCAGCTGCCAGCCCAAAACTACGGGTGGCAGGAGGTCACTGCCAGCACCAAAGGAACAGTCGCCAGGAACAAGGTAAGTCACGAGGAGGTGGTTTCGGGAGGGCGGTCTCACGGTATGGAAGGGCGACAGGGGAGGCCTAAACATTGCTTATGGAGCCCCATGGAGCATTCTTACTCCTAGCCTCACAAGGAAAGTAAAAAGCATACCTGTTTTGGGCTACCAGCCCATGATCTTATCCCCACTGTTTTCACCTGTTGGGAACAAACCATCAGTTTCTCCACTCTGGAAATCATCGGACCCCAATCTGCATATTTAAAGTAGGACCCTGCCACCTTCAAGTGGGTGTAATTGCCACCTATTCAAGAGACCAGGGCCGGAATTTTCTGTACCTGGGCGGGTCAAGTATGGGTGGTCGACATGGCGGGTCGCGACCCCGTTCCTCATTTTCTTCGGATCCTGAGATCGACTTTCCCTTAATGGCGCCTATTAAGACAGCCCTGCCTGTTTCCCGGCCCTGTTAAATGGTGCGGGTCTGATGACGTCATCGATGTCGCGTTTTCAGCTGGGATATTTAAAGGAGTCATGGCCACATTGCATTTGAAGGTTCATCTAGGATTATGCATGCACTGTACTGGAGCATAGGAGTGTTGCAAAGCCTTAGAAACATGACTGCATGGAGGCAGAGGGCTGCACCCAGGTTCTCAGATGACTCCCTCCATATGCTTGTGAAGGGAATGAGGGCACGCAGGGAGGTCCTTTTCCCTTCAGATGGATGGAAGAGACCTCCCCAGCAGACCAAAGGAGCCTGGTTGGAGATTGCAGAGAAGGTGAACAGCAGGGATATGGTGAGGAGGACCTGGGTGCAGTGCCAGAAACACTCCAATGATCTCATTAGATCAAGAATGGTGAGTGCAATGCCACACTCAACTTCATCCTGCTGTACCTCTCATCACATCCCCATCACTCTGCCTTCCCAAGCTTGCTCCTGCACATCATTACTCACACCAACATACCTTGCACGTCCACCGATGCCTCTCTATCTACATTATCGCATCCCCATCTGACTAACCACCCCTCACACTCACCCTCATTGAAATGCAATCATACCAACCAACAACACACAAGGAGGCCATTTGGCATTGCCACCCCACTGCATCATAGTCACCCTCTAAAGGTGTAACCCATCCATTCCTTACACTCATTCCATCACTCTCAGCCAAATTTCTCTTTGTTCCCTCCTTGCAGGAGAAGAAAGCCCACAATAAGAGGGAGAGGGAGCGAACCGGAGGTGGCACACCATCATTGGCCACCTTAACTGCAGCAGAGGAGGAAGCCCTGGAAGTATCAAGAGTTGCAGAGCAGCTGGCGGTGGGAGACAGAGAGAGGGGTACATCTCAGCAACCTGGTGACAGAATGACATCTCATACAGCCACATGGCATACAGCAGTCACTCATATGGTGACCGATGTCAGCAGCCAGTGAATGCTCATCATGTGCGTAATGGTAGTGTTAACCATCCTTGATATGACATTTTTAAATCATCTTTACTCTCCCACAGTTCCATCAAGAGCTCCCCCCCACCCCACTCCCTAACTGTCCAGGAGGAAGAGGACTTTGACTCCTCAGAGGAGCCTCCAGCCTCTGAGGGTGCACTGTCACCAGACATAAGCGCACCCAGCACCAGCGCAGATACTTGCACCTCGGTGGGTCCCACTTGAGATAGAGTAGTGTTATCACCTGGTGTCTTACAAGTCACAAGTGAGCAAGAGCAGATGGTGGAGATAGGGACAGCAGTGGAGACTCCTCACCGGATGATGCAGGGCACTCCCAACACTGCTCAGCTGCATGCAGACGTTGAGCCTCGGGGGCCATCCAGAAAGAGGGTGATCCTGGGGGAGCAGGAAGAAGTTCAAGAGTCTTTGACAGGTTTTGCGACCACAATGTCTGCAAATGTCCAGAGAATGGGGGAGTCCATCTCATGAGATGGCGACTGTATGCACTTCCATAGAAAGGATGGCCACCTGGGCCTTGGTGAGACCACACCTTGAGTATTGTGTGCAGTTTTGGTCGCCTTATCTGAGGAAGGATGTTCTTGCCATGGAGGGAATGCAGCGAAGATTCACCAGACTGATACCTGGGATGGCAGGAATGACGTATGAGGAGAGATTGGGACGATTGAGCTTATACTCGCTGGAGTTTAGAAGAATGAGAGGGGATCTCATTGAAACTTATAAAATTCTAACAGGACTAGACAGACTAGATGCAGGAAGGATGTTCCCGATGACCGGGGAGTCCAGAACCAGGGGTCACAGTCTAAGGATAAGGGGTAAGCCATTTAGGACAGAGATGAGGAGGAATTTCTTCACCCAGAGAGTGGTGAACCTGTGGAATTCTCTACCACAGAAGGCAGTGGAGGCCAATTCATTAAATATATTCAAGAAGGAGTTAGATATATTTCTTAAGGCTAAAGGGATCAAGGGATATGGGGAGAAGGCAGGGACAGGAGTACTGAATTTGGATGATCAGCCATGATCTTGTTGAATGGCGGAGCAGGCTCGAGGGGCCGAATGGCCTACTCCTGCTCCTATCTTCTCTGTTTCTATGTTTCTATGCATGGAGCATTTAATGCGCCACTCACAGGAGCACATAGTATCTATGGAGCATAGGTGGCTATCAATGGAGAATAGATGGCTATCGATGGAGAATTGATGGCAGATGCTCATAGGCCTCCTCTCTAGGAGGGATGTCAACATAGACTTGGGTCCTCATGGCCCCACTGCTGTGCAGCAAGGTGCTCTCCACCTTCTTGCTAGCGGGGAAGTGCGGGTGGCCCATGAGAGGGATGACAGTGAGAGGGGACATGGAAGTGTGGGCTCCTCTCAAAGCGTTCACACTTCTCTCCCATTGCCTCCCCCTTGGTCAGAGTCCCACATGCCTCCTGGGATCGTGATGGCTGAGTCTCCCCCTGCACAGTCGCAGGAGGAGCAGACTTTTGCGGGACATCACAGGCTCCAAGACCCAGAGGATGTCCGCCAAAAGTGTCTATGCAGTCGCTGCAGGGTAGTGAGCAGGCTGCCTCTACCTCTGCTGAAGCCACAAGGGTAGCACCTCGTAGAAGCACGCATAAGAGAAAGATGAAACACAAGTAGATGCACAAGGGTAAGCACTTGGGTGTTTTAATAACTGTTTGTGTGAAATTTCCGTTAATCTGATGTCACAGATAAAAATCATTATTTTCACCACTTTCTGGTCATGGCCAATTCTGTCTGCAACTTTGGAAGTGGCTTAGTGAGTTAGAGTGAATGATGAAACATAATGTTACCTCCAGCAATGGTGGTCAGTGTGAAAGGAATGGCCTGCTTTATGGTGTTGGTGTGGGGTGTTGGAAGCCTGACGCAGCATATGGCAGCCATATGGGTATAATGCCTAAAGTTAAGTAAATCTGGCCATGATGAGGCCATCCCTGGCCTCGATGAGACCATCCCTGGCCTCCCGGGCAGCAATGTGCTCGGGTGCTGTTGGGATCTGCAGCTCAGGTTCCTCCTGCTCCTCCTCATCTTCAAGCTGATGCTCCTCCTCCTCTGAAGAGGTTGTGCACTCAGAGCCTTGCTCCTCATGCAGTGCTAATTCTCACTGCTGCGCTATGTTGTGCAGGGCGCAGCAGGCCACAACGATTCTGGAGACCCTGGCTGGTGCATACTGAAGGGCTCCTCCAGATCTATCAAGGCATCTGAAGCGCATTTCAGCATGCCTATTATCTGCTCTATGACACATCTGGTGGAAATGTGGCTTTCATTATATCTCACCGGGGCCTCAGTACTTGGCCTCCTCAAGGATGTCATGAGCCACATCTTCAGTGGATAGCCCTTGTCTCCAAGCAGCCAGCCGGAAAGTCTGTTTGGAGGAGCAAAGAGCTGAGGGAGGGTGGACTGGCACAGGACGAAAGCTGCCAGGGAATATGGCGCACACATGCATGATGATCTGCCTGTGGTTGCAGATGAGCTGTACATTAAGGGAGTGGAAGCACTTGCGGTTGACAAACACTCCTGGGTGATGATGGGGTGCCCTGATGGCCACATGTGTGCAGTCAAATACTCCCGGTACCCGTGGGAAGCCAGCCAGAGTGCCACAGCCGAGCGCCCGCTCAATAACACTGGCCTCATCAGTGGCAAAGTTGATGTAATTAGTTGACTTGTCAAATAGGGCATCGGTGACCTGCCTGATGCATCTGTGGGCAGCTGACAGCGAGATGCTGCAAATATCTGCTGCAGATCCCTGGAAAAAGGCTATATGAAGAAGTCGAGGGCGCTGGTGACTTTGACAGCAACTGGTAAGACTTGGCCACCCACTCCTCTGGGCTGCAGGTCTTGCTCCATCAATGAGCAAATGTCTGCGACAACCTGGCGTGATAGCCTGTGCCTCCTTTGGCAGTGCTGCTCAGTCATGTTGAGGAAGCTCATCCTTTTCCTGTATACACTGTGTTGGGGGTATCGCCTCTGGTGCGGTACAGCCCTGCGCTGATGCCCTGTCTTGTGCAGCATCAGGTGGTTGAAGAGAAGGTTGGTGGTGTTGTTTGTTGGTGCTGCTGGTGTGCCTGGTGATGCTGGTGTTGGGGCTCATCGTGGTCCGATTCTGAGGACCAAGGTGAGACAGTATAAACAGCACCCATACTTATGTAATAGATGGCAGGTCAAGTAGAGGTAACAGAAGCAATCTGTCAATGGAATGATTGGTTCTACCAATGAGGTGACAGTGGATGCTGACTTTGCTGAAAACACTTGCAACCTCTAGAAAGCTAAATCTGTGCTGACACTACATTCAGCAACAGCATCTGCCTTAGCAAAGTAACCAGGTGCCAGGTGGGAGTATTTATTGTGCTTTCCATTCTGTGCACTAATGAGTTCCAACAATAGCCACTGAACTTCCACCTCAGGTTCACAGACATGGTTCCCGAGCTGCGTGAATCCCATGGTCATCCAGTGAAATTGGAAAGGTAGGGTTAAAAAGACGCTTAAGGGTCTGACAAGTACCAAATAATCATCTAAATTAGTTCTGCCGTCTCTGCCGTTCAGGTCGCTGCCGCGCTGGCAAATGCGCCCGAGGGAAAGCCACGTGAAGGCGGGATGACGGCGGGTTCCTGACCTGCTCCAAGTTATTTAAACTTTCACTCCCAACCCACCTCCAATCGCGCCCGCACGGATGCCAGAAAGCTCTGTCCCTGGTTAAAATAGAAGACGCCGGGAATGGTGGTGACATTAGTGGGTAAATCACCCGGCCAGTTTTAACTGCCCACCTGCCCAGTTTCCGCCAGGTCAGTAGGATTAAAATTACGAGGCATTAAAAATAGGCAGGTGAGTCACCCTAATGCACAATTAAAATTCAGCACAAGAATGGTATTGACAGAAAACAGTGCAATATAAGCTGAGATCTAAGGAGAAGGGAGGAGAGTAAATGTTAAAAAATGGGAAAGACAATTTTCCAATTAAGTTCCAGAAAGCACGGCTTGGAGAATCACAATTATAAATTTGGAGTCCTATCTCCAACTTGCTGTCTCTGAGCATAGCTTCCCTAAACAGATCATGGAATTACCATTATATTTTATTCTTTTCTAGAGCAAAATGTTACGGGTTTGAAATTTCAGGGGCCTGTTCTTCCAGCAGAAGTGCAGCAGAGCAGAACCCTTGTCTGCCCTAGACCCCATCCCAAATCCTTGGGATGAGGTGACTTGCATAACATGGGGTAGAAGTTGAAGATAGTGCCACTCATAGTGAAGTGCAACTGGTTGATTCTCTATGCAGGCCTGCACACCTGATGGTGCACTTCAGTCACAGCCTCCCTGCCAAGTCTGAGCTTCATCATGCACGATTCTGTCAATCCAGATAGCTGATATTGTTGTAGTACATCCACTACCCAACTTAGTTAATTTGTGTGACATGCACTTCTGGCCTGTTCTCTCCTCTTCTCCTGCTGCACTGAGGTATTTGTTCATAGACCCCCCACACAATTCTGCATGAGTTTCTTCTTGATAGGCATTTAGTACAGCTTTAATAGGGCTTATCAAGATTTTAAAAATTGCTAATTTCTGTTACATCCGTGTATAATAAGACACACACTGCGGAGAACGGTACAACAGGTGTTTACTCAACATGGCTCAGACTGCAACTGATCTGTACAGATTACTACTCAGTGTTATATACAGGTGTGGTCACTGCCAGTACTGCAGTATACATGAGCTGTAAAACATAGTTCCCCCCCTTAAAGGTACATACATTACAATTCCTCCCCTTTCAGATTAACATTACCAAAACACTCATTTAACAATTAAATATCAAACTAATTACAATTAACACTTTTAACATGCAACATTAGCTGAAAATAGTCTATTTATATATTCAGTCTTTGGGGAGGCTTCCTGATCCTTTCTGGATAGCGCCTTTCCCGAGTGTCTTGCTCTTGGTGCGGAGGCGATTCTGGCCCCCTGTCGTCGGTTGGTTCATCAGCTTCCGATGCTACTGTCTCTGGGGTAGATGCGACCTGTACGTCGGGTTCATCACCAGGTACGTATGGGCGAGGCATGGGGTTGACTTGTTCCTGTGACTCTAGGATCTGGTCAGCATGGCGTCTCACGATGCTCTCCCCAACGTCCACTGTGTACATTAGTGGGCCCTGCCGTGTGCATATTGTTCCTGGCTGCCATTTTTCTGTTCGGTAGTCACGGGCCAAGACTGGTTGCCCTACATTGAAGCTCCTTGTTGGCTTCTCATGGATGTGCTGGAATTGCTTACTCTCAACAGCTCTTCGCACGTTTGGTCTGAGCAAATCCAGGCGAGATCTTAACCTTCGGTTAAAGAACATCATGGCTGGGGCCTGGTTGGTGACTACATGTGTCGCATTCCGGTAGGCGAACAGGAAATTGTCCACCTTGTTCTGCAGTGGAATGTTGTCATTGTACATAGCCTTTATTGCCGCCTTAAAGGTTTGTACGAACCTCTCAGCCAATCCATTTGTGGCTGGATGATACGGGGCGGATGTGTAATGCCTTACCCCATTCTTTTTCAAGAACCTCCGGAACTCTTTGGACACAAACTGTGGTCCGTTGTCGGAGCAAATCTGTTCTGGCAAGCCATTCCTGGCAAAAATGGTCCGTAGGACTGCAATAATTTTCTCCGTGGTGGTGGAGGACATTTTGATGACCTCAGGCCATTTCGAGTGCGCATCCATGGCTATTAAAAACATTGAGTCCATGAATGGACCAGCAAAATCAATTTGCACCCGTTGCCATGGAGATGAGGGCCACTCCCATGGGTGTAGAGGGGCCTGTGGTGGTGCATTTTGGACTTTCTGGCATCCTGAGCAGCTCTTGGTCAGGTCCTCGATTTGTTTATCGATTCCCGGCCACCACACATAAGCCCTGGCTAGGCTTTTCATTTTTACCCCTCCCAGATGACCCTCATGAAGCTCATTGAGCACTCTATCCCTTAACTTGGGTGGAATTACCACTCGGGATCCACACATCAAGGTCCCCCGGCACACTGACAGCTGTTCTCTCCTTGTTGAGAATGCTGGCAACAGTGAGTCGCCATGTGCTGGCCATCCCTTCACCGTCAAATCATATACCCGAACAGTGTCGGGTTATTTCGGGTTTCCTTTTCGATACAAGCGTTAGTTACCGGTAGGTATTCAACTATAGTCGAATGGAATATTTCGACAGGATCCACTGCTGGTGCTTCCTCCGCAGTAGGCAGTGGCAGGCGTGATAGCCCATCAGCATTTCCATGCTGTTTCGTGCCCTTATATTCAATCTCATAGTGGTGCACCCCTAGAAAAAGTGACCATCTTTGTAGTCGTTGCGCAGTCATCACCGGAACGCCCTTCTTCGGATTAAAAATGGAGACAAGAGGCTGGTGATCAGTCAGCAAGGTGAATTTCTGCCCGTGCAGATAGTGATTGAACTTTTTCACTCCCCACACTAGGCTGAGGGCCTCCCTGTCAATCTGGGCGTAGTTATGCTTGGCTGAGGTTAGTGATCGTGACGCAAAGGCTATTGGCCTCTCTGAGCTGTCCGAGAATTTGTGCGACAGCACCGCTCCAATGCCGTAGGGTGACGCATCACATGCCAACCGAATTGGCAATGCCGGGTTGTAATGGGCCAATACCTCTTTCGATGTGATTAGTGTTTTGCTCTTCTGGAAAGCTCGTCTACATTCGTCACTCCATTTCCATGGCACCCCAGTTTACAGTAGGGTGTTCAGTGGGTGTAGTATTGTAGACAAATTTGGCAAGAACTTATGGTAGTAGTTTACCAGCCCGAGGAATGACCTCAGTTGTGACACATTTTCCGGTGCTGGAGCCTTGACTACTGCCTCAATCTTCTCTGGGGACTTATGTAACCCCTCTTTATCGATAACGTGGCCACAATATGAGATCTGTTTTCTAAAAAACTCGCATTTGGGGCGGTTAGCTCGGAGCCCATATTCCTGCAATCTAGTGAGCACCTGCTCCAGGTTGGCAAGGTGATCACTGTCATTTTCGCCCGTGACCAGGATGTCATCCAAATAACACTGGGTTCCTGGGATCCCTTGCAGGACTTGTTCCATTGCCCTCTGCCAAATAGCCGGAGCTGCTGCTACCCCGAATACCAGCCGGTTGTATTGGTAGAGACCTTTATGGGTGTTGATTGTGAGGTATTTTTTTGATGCTTCTTCTACCTCCATTTGCAGATACGCCTGGGCCAGATCAATCTTAGTGAAGCGTTTCCCTCCAGATAGCGAGGCAAAAATATCTTCAATCCGCGGAAGTGGATATTGTACGGTGTGAAGGACCGGGTTCACTGTTACCTTAAAGTCCCCACAGATGCGAACCTTCCTTGGTTCCCCAGGCGTGCTGCTCAACGACTTTTTCATCACAGGGACGATGGGTGTAGCCCACTCGCTCCAGTCTACCTTGGACAGTACACCTGAATGTTCCAGACTCTCCAGCTCTGCTTCGACGTCTGGGCGGATCGCATAAGGTACAGGTCTGGCCTTAAAAAAACTTTGGGCTTGCGTTTTCTTCAATTTTAATCGTCGCTGTCATGCCTTTTAGTGTTCCGAGTCCTTACTGGAACATTTCTTTCACGTCAGTTAGGATCTTTGACAGCCGCCCAGGTGTGACGTCGTCATCCTTTTTGTCAGCCACAGTCAGTGCCTGTATGGAATGCCAATCCAGTTGTATTTTCCGGATCCATTCACGTCCCAGTAATGGTGGTCCTCCATCTTGCAATACATACAGGTCTAGTTTTGGTGTTTCCTTACCGTTATATATAACGGTCACCCTTATTTTTCCTTTGGGGTAGACTTTTTGCCCCGTGTACGTCTTCAAAATAATTTTTGTGTCTCTCAAGGGTATGTGTGAGAATAGCTGCTCGTAGTCCCGTCGGTTTATGACTGTTAGGGCTGATCCTGGGTCCAATTCCATCTTTACCTGGATTCCTGCTATCTTGAGAGTGACCCAAATGGTTCGGTGATCCTCCGTTGTGATCACATTATGTAGTTTCAGACAACTCAGTTCCCTGCTTTCGGAGTCGTTTTCACTCTTTTGTTCGTCTGAACTATTCTCCGTTACCTTATGTACCTTCTTGTACTTTCCTTTGGTCGGTTTCTTATTGCTGGTTTTCTTTCCCGACCTGCAGACTCGTGCTATGTGTCCTACTTTTCCACACTGTCTGCACACTTTGTCTTTGAACCAGCAATCATTCTGGTCGTGTGTTGTTCTGCCGCAGTGATAGCACTTCTCTGTTCCATATGGCATTTCGTTTGTGCCATATTATTGCGGTCTCTGTTGTATCTCTGCAGCGCCCCGTGCTGCTGCCTCATATGATACCGCAATGCTGAAAACCTTTTCCAGCATAAGGTCCTTTTCAGATAAAAGCCGTTTCTGGGTTCCTTCACTTTGAAGCCCACACACAAACTTGTCCCTTAAGTTATCTGCCAGTCCCGCTCCAAGCTGGCAGTGTTTGGATAGTTTGCGCAGTTCTGTTAAATAATCAGCATTGCTTTCATCCTTATGCTGGTTCCGTTTGTGAAACTTGAATCTTTCTGCTATCAGCAGTGGTGTGGGGTTTAAATGTTCCTTTAGTATCATTACTGTTATGTTCATTAATAACTAGACATTCTTATTATGAACAGCTAGCTTCTAGCTAGTTATTTATTCAGTACACGTTCTCTAGGTACAGTAGCTGTAGAGGCTTCCATGTGTGCTCCTGTGAGCAGGCTGCCATCTTGACTGTTGCCTTCTGGGTAGCCTAGTGCCTCATGGGTAATGTAGTCTTAAACATACAGCTATATACAGCTCTACACAGCTCCACCTAGTGTCCACTATAGAATGACATGCTATTGATCACTACATCCCCCTTTCTTTGAGGTTTAACAAAATCAATATCAATCAACTTTCAAGAAAACAATAAAGATAATATCAGTAACACTTTTGTTAGTGCTCTATAAACATAAACATTTTCAAAACAGTCAACACATTTTCAAAGCTTTACATTGTACTCAAAGATTAAGTCTATCAGGCTCTTTTACTTCTCGTGTGGATCTTCTCAACACGGGTAAGTCTGATGTGTCTTCATGAGATTGTTCTGGTGGTGAATGACAAGATGCAGTTGCGGCATTGTCATCAATCTGGTCTTGAATAGTCTCTTGTGTTTTTAGGAGGGAACAGCGGTTCCTCCTGAGAATCTGTCCTTCCTCAGTTCTAACAGTGTATGACCTTGGTCCTACTTCCTCAAGTACTGTAGCTTTCCTGTTCCATGCATCTGGATCCTCAATCCTGACAACATCATCCTTTGTCAATGGTTTTAGAGTTTTGGATGACTTGTCATAGTATGATTTCTGTTTCAGCTTTAACAGTTGAAGTCTCTGTCTCAGTTCCTCACTTTGCTGTTCTTTTGCACAGCAGGGTAGCGTGGTGCGCAACTTGTGACCCATTAGTAGTTCAGCAGGTGAAGAACCACAGTCTAAAGGTGAGGCTCGGTAGCTCAGCAGGGCGAGATAAAGATCAGACTTGCTTTCTGTCGCTTTCTTCAGTAGCTGCTTGAGAACTTGAACACCTTTCTTTGCCTTACCATTTGACTGAGCATACAAAGGACTGGATGTGATGTGCTGAAAGTCATAATGTGCTGCAAACTGTTGCCACTCCTTACAGTTGAAGCACGGACCATTGTCGCTAACGGCCATCCTGGGAATTCCATGTCTGGCAAAGATGGATTTCACATGCATTATGACACTGCTTGCTGTGGTGCTTGAGAGCAGCGCCATCTCAGGATAGTTAGAATAGTAGTCAATCACTATTAGATAGTCTTTACCATTTAAATGAAAAAGGTCCATACCAACCTTTTGCCATGCTGCTGTTGGTATGTCAGCTACTATCATTGGTTCCTTTGCTTGTTTGCTTTGGTGTTTCTGACATGTCTCACATTTGCCTATCATGTTCTCAATGTCTTTATTTATGCCAGGCCAATAAACAGTGTCCCTTGCTCTCCTTTTGCATTTTTCAATTCCGAGGTGTCCCTCATGAATCCTTTTGAGCATGTCTTGACGTAGAGCCTGTGGAATGACTATTCTGTTCTGTTTTAGTAATAGTCCACTTGCGACACTCAATTCTGACCTTATGTGAAAATATTTTGGACAGGAACCTTTTGGCCAACCATGATGAATGTTCTCTATTACTGTTTGTAATACTGTGGCCTAGAAATTCAGTGGGCCTTGCGCCCACTTAGCGCCTAAAGAGGTCTTCTGTGCCGGCGGGGTTGGTAGCGCGGAAATTGAGTGCAGCGTTAATGGCCGCGGTAGCCGGTAGCGCTGCGCCGGCACCAATGACGTCATCAGTGTGCGCAGCGCCCCGGTTCCGCCCCGATGCCGGCCCGACGCCCATATTCAGTTGCAGCCGCCTCTTCCACAGCGGCCGCAAACAACGTTCGTGAAACACGGCCTTCATGCAGCGTTAGTGGGGCGCATAAAGGTGGAGGTGCGGCCGGCCGCTTTTTCGGCGGCCACCTGCCCGCACCTCCCTCCCCGGCCTCCTACACCACCCCCCCCGCGGCATTGGTGGCTGATTCCCGCGAGCCCGGCACTTCTCCGTGGTGCCGGGCTCATTTGCCGGCAGAATCCAGCGGCGATCTCACGGCTGCAGGCAGCTCCTCCTTAAGAGAAGGAGGAGGCCTGCAGTACCCCAGCCTGCCGCACCGCATCGGGTGGCGCAGCGGCAGCTGGAGCGCTGAAATTCACTTTCAGCACCCCAAGCAGAGGCGGGCACACCCTGGAACAGCGCCCGGTTCCGACTTGGGGCGCTAAAAGTGAATTTCTGGCGGGCGCAATGGGCTCCAGGCGCTGCGCAAACTTTTGGGCGCAACTGAGCTGGCGGGGCCATACCTAATTCCTAGGCCTGTATCTTTTACTGTTTCTTCTGCTATTTGCTTTGATTTTGTGTCTGACACGGGCAGTGCAGCAGTGACCATACTCACATGAACATCCACGTCTTCTTCAGTAGAGCTCACATGACTCATTGTGGGTGCTCAGGATAGTGCATCTGCTAACACTATGTATTTGCCTGGTGTGTAGATCAGTTCAAAGTCATATCTTTGCAGCTTCATCATGAGTCGTTGAATCCTTGGAGACATCTCATTCAGGTTTTTTTTTATGATGGCAACCAGAGGGCTGTGGTCTGTCTCAACTGTGAAGGTTGGATGTCCATATATGTAGCCATGAAGCTTTTCTAGTCCAACTACCAAGCCTAGACATTCCTTTTCAATCTGGGCATATCGACACTCAGTATCAGTCATAGACCTGGAGGCATAGGCAACAGGCTTCCAATCTTCACCATCTGCTTGTAGCAAGACCGCACCTAGGCCATCTTTTGATGCATCCGTTGACACTTTGATTCTTTTGGTTGGGTCAAAGAAGGTGAGTACAGGTGTGGTTGTCAGCACTGTTTTGAGGTTCATCCACTCTTGTTCATGTCTTTCTGTCCATGCGAACTCATTTGTTTTATGTAGCAAGTCTCGCAGACAGGCTGTCTTGGCTGACAAGTTAGGAATGAACTTTCCAATGAAGTTTATCATCCCCATGATGCGTAGCACTCCTTTTTTGTCAGTGGGTCGGGGCATTTTGAGTATGGCGTTTACTTTTTCCATATCTGGCTCTATTCCTTTACCAGATAGATTATCTCCTAGGAAAGTGACTTCCTGGACGCCAAACTGACACTTGGCTTTGTTGAGCTTCAGTCCATTCCGGCGTATGCTCTGTAGCACTTTAGTCAGTCTCTCATTGTGTTCTTTCAGTGTGGAGCCCCAGATGATGATGTCATCAACATAGACCCGAACTCCTTCCAGACCTTCAATTATGTGTTCCATCGCTCTATGAAAGATTTCAGATGCAGATATTATCCCGAAAGGCATTCTGAGGAAACAATACCTGCCAAATGGTGTGTTGAAGGTACAGTATTTGGTGCTCTCTTCATCCAGTTTTAGTTGCCAAAATCCTTGTGAGGCATCGAGCTTTGTAAAGTATCTGGCACCTGACATTTCACTGGTGATTTCTTCTCGCTTGGGAATCTGGTAGTGTTCACGTTTTATGTTTGCATTTAAGTCCTTTGGATCCATGCATATTCTCAGATCATTGTTCTTTTTCTTTACACATACCATGGAGTTAACCCAGTCTGTTGGCTCTTTGACTTTCCTGATGACTCCTAGTGTGGTCATTCTGTCCAGTTCATTCTTGAGCCGGTCACGCAGGGGTGCTGGAACTCTTCGTGGAGCATGTACCACTGGCTGAGCATCCTGCTTTAGCTGGATCTTGTAAGTGAATGGTAGAACTCCAAATCTTTTGAACACATCCTGGAAATTATTCACTACAGAATCCACCGAGTCATCTGGTCTGCTTATGGCACAGTTTATACGGTAGACTCTTTTGACCAGTTCTAAGTCCTCACAAGCTTTGTCACCCAGTAGTGAATCAAGCCTTTCAGCCACAACAGAAAACATGAGATGATGCACTTTGTCTTTGACTGTCACTTTAAGTCTGCATACACCTAAGCTATCTATTTTCTGTCCATTATAGTCCTTCAGTAGTACTGACTTTTTCTGTATTTTGGGCTTTTCTTTCATATTGTTAATGTCACTCATACTGATTAAGTTTGCTTTTGCCCCAGTGTCCAGTTTCAATGTAACTAATGCTCCATTTATCTGCAGTGGGATCATCCATTTGTCCTCTTTTACTGCATTAACTTTATGTTCAGCATTGTCTATTTCTGAGGGCTGCACATTTTCTGTATCTTTTTTGATATTGTCACATGACACCATTCCTACAAAAAATGTTTCACTTACATCAGTGTCCTCAATCACATTAACTCGTTGCCCTTTCATCGTTTTTACTTTTGAAAAGCATTGTTTGGCAAACTGATTCTTTCCATTACACTTTGTGCACATTTTTCCAAACGCTGGGCATTGTCTTAACTGGTGTTTGTAACCACAGCGTTTACAATTAAAAATTTCATCCTCCGATTGCTTTTCATTTCTTTTCTGCCCACGTTTCTTCCCCTTGTAGGACACAGCACTGACAGCAGCATTATCACTCATTACATTCGCATCATTATTGATTTCACTGAAAGTCTTCGCGTGATTTCGAGCTAGCTCGCTGGCTTTGCATATTTTCACTGCATTTTCCAAATTTAGTTCGGTTTCTCTCAACAGGCGTTCCCTGACTTTTTTATCATGAATACCAAACACAATCTGGTCACGAATCATGGATGCTTTGAGCTCAGAGAAATTACATGTCTGTGCTTTCAGTTTCAGATCAGTTATAAAGCTAACAAAAGTCTCATTTTGTTGCTGTGTCCGAGAACGGAAGATGTATCTTTCATACGTTTCATTCTTTTTGGGAGAGCAATGTGCATCAAATTTTTTTAGCACATCTTCTAATTTTTCTCTGTTCTCCGCTGGATTAAATACAAATGTATTAAATACCTCTATCGCCTGTGGGCCTGCAACCGTAAGCAGCAACGCTATCTTCCTTGCATCTGGCTTCGTACTGAATCCGATGGCTGCAATGTAGAGTTCGAATTGTTGTTTAAAAATCCGCCAATTGTAGTCGACATTTCCCTCGAGATTCAAACCTCCTGGTGGCTTCAAATTCTCCATGTCGCTTTTCACAATTTTCAGCAGATCTTCACCACCCTGGTACCATGTTATGTTCATTAATAACTAGACATTCTTATTATGAACACAGCTAGCTTCTAGCTAGTTATTTATTCAGTACACGTTCTCTAGGTACAGTATCTGTAGAGGCTTCCATGTGTGCTCCTGTGTGCAGGCTGCCATCTTGACTGTTGCCTTCTGGGTAGCCTAGTGCCTCATGGGTAATGTAGTCTTAAACATACAGCTATATACAGCTCTACACAGCTCCACCTAGTGTCCACTATAGAATGACATGCTATTGATCACTACAGTTACTATGTCTTCAAAACTCTTTTCCATTGGCTTCGTTGGGGTTACTAGATTTTGTAATAAACCATACGTCTTTGCACCCATCAAATTTAACAATACCGACGCTTTCTTGTCATCTGACACCTCATTTGCCTCGCAGTACACCTCTATTCGTTCGACATATGTAGTCCAATCTTCGACTTCAGTGTCAAATGCGGTGATACTGCCACTCTTCGGCATTTTGGGTGTGGTTTAAAATGGCATCTCCCGCGCTTTCCTTCCTCCCCCGTTGCTGCCGACGCCACTCCCGGCAGTTCTTGTGGCAATGGCGGCGCCCTGTAGGTTTCGCGCGCTTCTCTCCGACGCTGCTCGGCCCCTGAACACCGGCTGCGCCCTGTGCGATCTGCACTCTCTCTCTCTCTCTCCCCCATCGACGCTGCTCGGCCCTTTGCTGTGCCGCTCGGTCGGGCTCTAGCCCGCCGCTGTCCGGGAAGGGTCTGCGCACTACCTGTTGCCAGCTCGTTTCGCTGGACCACCTCGACTGGAATGCCAAGCCTGGCTCTCGACAGCCTCCCCCGCAATTCTCGAGTCTCTGCTGGATGACTGGGCGGTTGCCCGTGGTCGATGCCCGAGTCTCTGGCCTTGACCTCCAATCCACTGATCTCCAAGAACGAATCCCCGGGAGGCGATGCAGAGTTGCAGGTAGGTTCGAACCTGCCTCGTCGCCAATGTGACATCCGTGTATAATAAGACACAGACTGCGGAGAACGGTACAACAGGTGTTTACTCAACGTGGCTCAGACTGCAACTGATCTGTACAGATTACTACTCAGTGTTATATACAGGTGTGGTCACTGCCGGTACTGCAGTATACATGAGTTCCCCCCCTTAAAGGTACATGCATTACAATTTCTATGAAGACATGGGAGCAAAACTCAGATTAGTGATACAAACAGATGAACCATCCATTACCATTTTCTACCTGTTTCACATCTACTTATTCATAAAAGTTAATATACAGAGGGGAATCTGACAATTATTTTATTGTAATTGCAGGTGATCTCTATATTTGTAGTATGAAAAGCTGCTTTTCTGACAAGTATCAACTAAATGAAAAATTGGTCACCATGACACTGATGCACATATAAAACAAGAAAAGAAAAAATACACCACTCAGAATGCATAAAAACTAGTGACTCTCCTGTGGCATTGCTTAGAATCAAAATTAAAACATATATATACATTGAGGATGTAAATGAAGGTATACAGGTGCAGCCCATGTACTGACACTAAGAATACAGGACAGGAAGGAGTTGGGCAAGCAATCAAGGGAAACCTCAGACTTTTCATGATATAGGTAATGCTTCATTTAATTACTGTCTCACTGTTGAGCCTATTTACGGTCATATAGAGGTAGATTTTGTGCTAAGAAATCCCAGTTGCACAGGTGGACAAGGGAGGTTTGTAAAATTAGGCAAATAGATTTTAGGCACATTTTGCACCCATTTTCTTTTGACTGCAGTTTTCTTGATATTTGTTTGAAGTTTTGGGGATTGGGGAAGTTTTGCAGAACATTTCTTTAGGAAATGAACTAGATAAGATAAAATCCATGATAGAACAGGTGTACACAGTGTAAGATAGAGAAGGTTTGATTGGCTGAATGACGTATTCTTGTCTTTTTTTTGGTTTTATTGACAAATATATATCTATCCTAACATTAAAATAATTTTTTCTCTCATGATTACACCCATTGGCCATCATGAGGGCCTTTGCCAGCAAGGATTGCGGGACCACCTCTGGAGAAGGAGGAGGAGGATGAGGAAGAGGAGGGAGGTGGCAGGCAGCAAATCCCCGTTCTGGACGGGTTGTCTGTGAACGCCTCATCAGACTCCGATTCCAGTGAATGAAATCCCAGATCCCCATTGCTCAGCACTTCCCCATCATACCATCCCTCTGTCACGGGACATCACAGTGTCCTCCTGGGCACAAAGCTGAAACAAGAGCCACCACAAAACACACATTCCAAACAAAAAACACAAATTTATCCGAATGCAATCAAAATTGCAATATCAACTAATCACTGTTGTGCATTCCCTTAGTGCCTGTTATTCGCGTGCCTTTACCTACTCATATCTCCTACACAGTGCTCCCCCAGTGACTGCAGCATGGGTAGTGGAAGACTGCTGACTTTTAGTGGGGGAGACTACAAATGGCCTTGCACAAAGACCTCGACCAGCTGTGGACCTAGAAGGCCCGGCTGCAGCACCTTGGCATGGGTGGCAGCAGTCTGAGCTGATAGGCAGCGACAAGGGCAATAGCGGAGTGGCAGTGGTGGGTGTAAGAATGTTGTTACCCTGTGGGAGGACAGCAGGTTCTTGCTCCACAGACCCACTGCCACTCCCCTGGGGCGGTGCCTCAGCATTCCTAGCAATCTGTTGGAGGACAGATTGCGGGCCTGCTGCGATACCCTGCAAGCCCCTTTCGACACTTGTAAACCCAGCGATGGTGGCAGCAGTCTGAGCTTGTGTGACAGCAAGCTGAGCCTGCATGAGAGCAGTCAACATTTCCACTGCAGTACTGAGACGTTGGGTCGCTTTCGCCTGTGATGAAATCGAAGCCGCGACATCGCCATCACAGACAGCATCATGGCTGGGTCCACAAGGTCTCTCCTGGAGTTGTCCATCATTTCTATCCTAGAAATCATGGGCTCCAAGCTCTGCGCAAAGCCCTGTCCAATGCTGGAGCTGGACTCCTCCATGCTCCTTGACACTGACAAAAAGCTCTCTGGCATATTGCACCTAGCATTTCCGTGTGCATGCCCATCACCCTTCTTCTGATGGCCACCCTCTGGGGAGCTGGCACCCGAAATACCCCTTCCCCCTGGCCTGGCTGCAGCCTGCTCATGCTCGGTGCCTCACCATGTTCCAATCCCACCTCTACACTACCCTCTAAATTCCACGCAGTGCCATTTTCTGAGTCTCTTCTTCGCTCCCTTAAGTCCAAGGGACACACACTTCAACGGTTTAGCTATTCACTGCCAAATCTGGCTGGACCACCTTCATTAAGATGGAGAATGAAGTAGTGGACTCAGAGACTAGGGTCCTGAATTTAAATAAAGGAAACTACGATGGTCTGAGGCCTGAATTGGGTAGGATTGATTGGGGAATGTCACTCAAAGGGTTAACGGTGGATAGGCAATGGGAAACATTCAAAGACCGCATGGATGAACTACAGAATTTGTTCCTCCCAGTTTGGCATAAAAATAAAACAAAAAAGGTGACTCAACCGTGGCTAATGAGGGAAATTAGGGATAGCATAAGATCCAAGGAGAGGACATATAAATTGGCCAAAAAAAGCAGTAATCCAGAGGATTGGGAGCAGTTTAGGATTCAACAAAGGAGGACAAAGGGATTAATTAAGAAAGGGAAAATAGAATATGAAAGTAAGCTTGCAGGGAACATAAAAACTGACTGTAAAAGCTTTTATAGATATGCGAAGAGAAAAAGATTGGTGAAGTCAAGCGTAGGTCCCTTGCAGTCAGAATCAGGGGAATTTATAATGGGGAACAAAGAAATGGCAGACCAATTAAATAAATATTTTGGTTCTGTCTTCACAAAGGAGGACACAATTAACCTCCCAGAAATGTTGGGGAACATAGGGTCTGATGAAAGGGAGGAACTGAAAGAAATCAGTATTTGTAGGGAAATGGTGTTAGGGAAATTGATGGGATTGAAGGCTGATAAATCCCCAGGGCCTGATAATCTACATCCTAGGGTACTTCAGGAAGTGGCCCTAGAAATAGCAGATGCATTGCTGATCATCTTCCAACATTCGATGGAATCTGGAACAGTACCCATGGATTGGAGGGTAGCTAATGTTACCCCACTATTCAAAAAAGGTGGTAGAGAGAAAACGGGGAATGACAGACCGGTAAGCCTGACATCGGTAGTGGGGAAAATGCTAGAGTCCATTATAAAAGATGTAATAGCAGAGCACTTGCAAAACAGTGACAAGATCGGACAAAGTCAACATAGATTTACAAAAGGTAAATCGTGCTTGACTAATCTACTGGAATTTTTTGAGGATGTAACTAGTAAAATAGATGAGGGAGAACCAGTGAATGTGGTGTATTTGGACTTTCTGAAGGCTTTCGATAAGGTCCCGCATAAGAGATTAGCGTGTAAAGTTAAGGCACATGGGATTGGGGGCAAGGTATTTGTTGTGTATGTACCTTTAAGAGAATAACTGGTCTCAGACTGCAGTACCAGCAGTGACCACCCCTGTATAAAAGGCGCTAGTGAGCCTCTGTTGTTTCAGTTTCACTATGGACTTCCATCAGTAAAGACTTGTTTTGTTCAACTCCTGCTGTCCGTGTCTCAATCATTCACGGACGTAATACTGGCGACGAGCAGATACGAACCTACCTACAGTCTGCACCACCTCCTGGGATCCATTCCTACAGCGAAGTGAGCAGAGGTCGATGCCAGAAAGAAAAGAAAGTAAGAGGCAGTAGAAACGGACGTCGACCGTGGGCATCCGCCCCTGTGTTAGCGGAGTTGAAGATTGCTGGAGAAGCTGTCGGAAGCGGGGCCTGGTTCCTGTCGACGGTGCTTCAGCTAATCGGGCTGGTGGCAGGTAGTGCACTGATCCTTCCTGGGCTGCAGCGGTCGTGAACTCGAGCGGGTGGTTTGCAACGGGGCCGAGCAGCGTTGTCGGGAAGAAGAGAGAGAGAGGGTGGAGCACTCAGGGCGCGGCCGGTGCTACGAAGCCGGGCTGCGTATAGACCCGAGAAGAGGGAGGCAAGAGTCCCACAGGGTTGTTCCATGATGGGAAAATAATAAAAAAAGAAATATTAAACGCGCAAGAAACCGCGACGAGCTGCAGGTTGCAACAGGAACCGCGGAAAGCAGCGCTAGCAACAGCGGGGAAGAAGGCAAAGCGCGGGAGGTGCCATCTTAATCAGCGGGGAAGAAGGCAAAGCACGGGAGGCGCCATTTAGTTAAATCGGGGACGAAGACAAAGCGCGGGAGGCGCCATTTTAGATTTGCAAGATGCCGAAGACTGGCTGTATCACTGCTTTTGATAATACAATAGAGGACTGGACCACGTATGTGGAAAGAGTCGAGGTATATTTCGAGGCAAACGAAATAGCTGAGGAGAAAAAGGCATCGATATTGCTAAACTTAATGGGTGCTAGAACGTACGGCCTATTGCGGGACCTGATTACTCCAGCCAAACTGAAGGCGAAGAGTTTTAACGAAACTGTTGCTGTCCTACAGGAACACCTAAACCCTGCACCGCTGTTGATAGCAGAAAGATTTAAATTCCACAGGAGAACTCAGCATAAAGATGAGAGCAATGCTGAGTACCTTACGGAACTACGCAAGCTATCAAAGCACTGCCAGTTCAGAGCAGGACTGGCAGATACCCTACGGGACAAATTTGTCTGTGGACTCCTGAGTGAAGGAACACAGAAGAAGTTACTATCAGAGAAAGAGCTGACGCTAGATAAGGCTTTCAGCGTGGCAGTATCGTACGAAGCAGCAGCCAGGGGAGCTGCAGAAATTCAACAAAAACCACAGGAATACGGCACCCACGAAATGACACGGGGATTTGCAAAATGTTATCGCTGCGGCAGAACTAACCATGACCAGAAGGACTGCTGGTCCAAAGACAAAATATGCAGGCAATGCGGGAAAATGGGACACATTGCACGAGTTTGCAGGTCTGGGAAGAAGACCAGCGACAACAAAAAGGCTACTAAGGAACCATACAAGAAAGTACAAAAGATGACGGACAGTAGTTCCGAAGACCAGATGAGCGATAGTGAATCCGGGAACAGGAGACTAAGCTGTCTCAAGCTTCACAATGTAATCACAAAAGAGGATCACCGAACCATTTGGGTCACCCTCACGATAGCAGGGTCCCAAGTTAAAATGGAATTGGATCGACGAGACTACGAGCGGCTATTCTCACACATACCCTTGAGAGAGACATTCATCGTCTTGACGACGTATACGGGGCAAAAAGTATACCCCAGAGGAAAAATAAGGGTGCCTGTCGAATACAACGGCAAGAAAATACGGAAATTGTATCTCTACATACTGCCAAATGGTGGACCACCGTTATTGGGACGTGAATGGATCAGGAAGATAAACTTAGATTGGCACTCCATTCATGCAATGACGGTGGACGGTAAAAAAGATGAAGACGTCACTCCTGGACGATTGTCAACAATCTTAGCTAACGCCAAAGAGGTATTTCAACAAGAACTGGGCACGCTTAAAGGCGTAACCGCCTCGATAAAAATAGAAGAGAATGCAGTTCCCAAGTTTTTCAAAGCAAGACCAGTACCATATGCAATTCGCCCAGCCGTCGAGGCAGAGCTGGAGAATCTGGAGAAGGCAGGCGTGTTGTCTAAGGTCGACTAGAGCGAGTGGGCAACACCCATCGTTCCTGTCATGAAGAAAACGTTAAGCAATAAGTCCGGGGAGCCAAGGAAGATTCACATCTGTGGGGATTTCAAGGTGACGGTGAACCCAGTCCTTCACACAGTACAATATCCTCTTCCAAGGATAGAGGACATCTTCGCCTCACTGTCTGGAGGGAAGCGTTTTACAAAAATTGACCTAGCACAAGCATATTTGCAGATGGAGGTTGAAGAGTCCTCTAGGAAGTATCTCACGATAAACACTCACAAAGGTCTTTACCAGTATCATCGATTGGTATTCGGAGTAGCATCGGCTCCGGCGATATGGCAAAGAGCGATGGAACAAGTCCTGCAAGGGATTCCAGGGACTCAGTGTTACTTGGACGACATCCTTGTGACAGGTGAAGATGACAGTGAACACATTAACAACCTAGAACAGGTGCTCACTAGACTACGGGAGCATGGGCTGCGAGCCAACCACCCCAAGTGCGAGTTTTTTAAGAAACAGATATCGTATTGTGGCCACGTGATTGATGAAGAGGAGTTACATAAGTCCCCTGACAAAATTGAAGCGGTTGTTAAGGCCCCAGCACCTGAAAATGTGTCGCAACTGAGGTCATTCCTCGGATTGGTGAATTACTACCATAAGTTTTTGCCGAATTTGTCGACAATTATGCACCCACTGAACGCCCTGCTACGAACGGGAGTAGCATGGAAATGGAGCAATGATTGTAAGCGGGCTTTTCAGAAGAGTAAGGACTTAATCACTTCAAGGGAAGTATTGGCTCACTACAACCCAGCACTGCCAATCAGACTGGCGTGTGATGCGTCTCCCTACGGCATTGGGGTGGTACTGTCACGTAAATTCCTTGATGGCTTAGAGAGGCCGATAGCTTTTGCGTCACGCTCGTTAACTTCTGCCGAGCGTAACTACGCCCAGATTGACAGAGGCCCTCAGCCTAGTGTGGGGGGGGGGTGAAGAAGTTCAATCACTACCTGCACGGTCAAAAATTTACTCTACTAACCGATCATCAACCTCTTGTCTCCATTTTCAACCCTCAGAAGGGCGTACCGATAATGACAGCACAACGGCTGCAGAGGTGGTCCCTTTTCCTAGGGGCACACCAATATGACATTGAGTACAAAGGAACTAAACAGCATGGGAATGTTGATGGATTGTCACGCCTACCGTTGCTGACGGTGGAAGAAGAAGACCTTGCAGTGGATCCAGTGGAGTCATTCCACTCGACCATAGTCGAATGTTTCCCTGTGACGAATGCAAACATAGAAAAGGAAACACGTAATGACCCGACACTATCACGTGTCTATGATTTAACGGTGAAGGGATGGCCAGCACATGGCGAACCACTGCTGCCAGCATTCTCGCCGAGAAGAGAACAGCTGTCAGTGTGCAGAGGAACCTTGATGTGTGGATCCAGAGTAGTAATTCCACCTAAGTTGATGGATAGAGTGCTCAATGAGCTTCATGAGGGTCATCTGGGTGGGGTAAAAATGAAGAACTTAGCCAGAGCGTTTGTGTGGTGGCCGGGAATCGATAGAGAAATCGAAGAGATGACCAAGAGCTGTGCAGGATGCCAGAAGGTCCAAAACGCCCCACCACAAGCTCCTCTGCATCCATGGGAGTGGCCCTCATCTCCATGGCAAAGGGTGCACATTGATTTTGCTGGTCCCTTCATGGACTCGATGTTTTTAATTGCGGTGGATGCACATTCAAAGTGGCCAGAGGTAATAAAAATGTCCTCAACCACCACGGAAAAAACTATCACAGTTTTACGAACCATATTCGCCAGGAATGGGCTGCCTGAACAGATTTGCTCTGACAATGGACCACAGTTTGTGTCTGAAGAGTTCCGGAGGTTCTTAAAGAACAATGGTGTTAAGCATTACACATCTGCCCCATATCATCCAGCCACTAATGGATTGGCCGAGAGGTTTGTCCAAACATTCAAGAAAGCTATCAAGGCAATGTGTAATGAAGATATACCCCTACAACACAAGGTGGACAACTTCTTGTTTGCCTACCGGAATGCGACACATGCGGTTACCAACCAAACTCCAGCCATGATGTTCTTCAATCGAAGACTACGATGCCGCTTGGATTTGGTTAAGCCAAACATACGAAGAGATGTGAAGAACAGGCAGTTTCAGAATATGAATGAAAGGCTGACCAGGAGTTTTAAGATAGGTCAACCAGTTTTGCCCCGGGACTGAGAAATGGCAGCCAGGAACGATTTGTAAACGGCAAGGACCTCTCATGTATACCTTGGACGTTGGAGAGAGCATTGTAAGATGCCATGCTGACCAGATTCTAGAGTCAACTCCACACCACGATCTGATACACCTGGCAATGAAATCGACGTACCAATTGCAGCTACCGCAGAACCGGTGATATTGGAAGCAGATGAACCAAACAACGACATTGATCCCGACTCAACATTGCCAGAAGAACCTGATACCCCAAAGAGGCGTTATCCAGACAGAATCAGGAAGCCTCCTCAAAGACTGAACTTATAATTGCTTAAACTTAACCAATGTATCTAGCAACCATAATTGTGATTGTAATTAGTTATCATTTAGTTGTTAAATGAATGTTATGTACTGTTTATCTAAAAGGGGAGGAATTGTTGTGTATGTACCTTTAAGAGAATAACTGGTCTCAGACTGCAGTACCGGCAGTGACCACCCCTGTATAAAAGGCGCTAGTGAGCCTCTGTTGTTTCAGTTTCACTATTGACTTCCATCAGTAAAGACTTGTTTTGTTCAACTCCTGCTGTCCGTGTCTCAATCATTCACGGACGTAATAGTATTGACTTGGATAGAGAACTGGTTGGCAGATAGAAAGCAAAGAGTTGGAATAAATGGGTCTTTTTCCGACTGGCAGGCAGTGACTAGCAGGGATCGGTCCTTGGACCCCAGCTATTCAAAATATATATTAATGATCTAGACAAGGGAACTAGATGTAATGGCCTAGAAATTGAGTTTGCCTCCGCCAGGGCTGTAGCGCCCGAAATTTAGCTCCGGCGTTAATTGCCGCTGCGCCCGCCAAAAATTCAGCTGCGCCACGCCCAGACGGCTGCGGGCGCTAATGGAGGGTGTCAGCGCCTCGCAATGGGCGCTGAATGCAGGATTGCGGCGCTAATCCCCCGCTGCGGCACCCGATGCGGTGCGGCAGGCTGGGGTACTGCAGGCCTCCTCCTTCTGTTAAGGAGGAGCTGCCTGCAGCCGACCGCTGGCCGGTGGAATCGCACGAAAAATGAGCCCGGCACCTTGGAGAAGTGCCGGGCTCGAGGCCCACACACATCTGTGCCGCAGGGGGGTGGTGGAGGAGTCCGGGGAGGGAGGTGCGGGCAGGCGGCCGCCGGGAAAGCGGCCGGCCGCCGCGCCACCTTAATGTGCCGGCGCTAAGTCCAGCAAGAAACTTTTGAAAAATCGTTGGTTGCGGCTGCCACGGGCGAGGTGGCCGCAACTGAATTTCGGCGTCCGGCCGCGTTACCACGGCAACCGGGACGCTGCGCACACCGATGACGTCATCGGTGCCGGTGCAGCGCTACCGGCTAACGCCGATGGTAGGGCCCAAATCAATTTCCGAAGCGGCTATAATTCCGGCGCAAGGCCCTCTAGCGCCTCTAATTGGGCGCTAACCCCACTCAATTTCTAGGCCAATATCTCCAAATTTGCAGATGACACAAAACTTGGTGGGCGTGTGTGCTGTGAGGAGGATGCCAAGAAACTACAGGATGATTTGGACAGGTTAGGTGATTGGGCAGAAGCATGGCAGATGCAATATAACGTGGATAAATGTGAGGTTATCCACTTTGGTGTCAAAAACAGGAAGGCAGATTATTAGCTGAATGGCAATAGATTGGGAAAAGGGGAAGTGCAACGAGACCTGGGTGTCCTTGTGCACCAGTCGCTGAAAGTAAACATGCAGGTGCAGCAGGCGGTTAAGAAGGCAAATGGTATGTTGGCCTTCATAGCGAGAGGGTTTGAGTACAAGAACAAGGATGTCTTGCTGCAGTTGTACAGGGCCTTGGTGAGACCACAGCTTGAGTATTGTGTGCAGTTTTGGTCGCCTTATCTGAGGAAGGATATTCTTGCCATGGAGGGAGTTCAGCGAAGATTCACCAGGCTGATACCTGGGATGGCAGGAATGACGTATGAGGAGAGATTGGGTCGATTGGGCTTGTACTCGCTGGAGTTCAGAAGAATGAGAGGGGATCTCATTGAAACTTATAAAATTCTGGCAGGACTGGACAGACTAGATGCAGGGAGGATGTTCCCGATGGTCGGAGAATCCAGAACCAGGGGTCACAGTCTAAGGATAAGGGGTAGGCCTTTTAGGACAGAAATGAGGAGGAATTTCTTCACCCAGAGAGTGGTGAACCTGTGGAATTCTCTACCACAGAAGGCAGTAGAGGCCAATTCATTAAGTATATTCAAAAAGGAGTTGGATCTATTTCTTAAGGCTAAAGGGATCAAGGGGTATGGGGAGAAAGCAGGGACCAGGTACTGAATTTGGATGATCAGCCATGATCGCATTGAATGGCGGGGCAGGCTAGAGGGGCCGAATGGCCTACTCCTGCTCCTATCTTCTATGTTTCTATAAAGTATTATCTGATCCTGCTCTTGTTTGCCAAAATTGCTCACTATTCCAGAATCATTCTGAAATGCAAAGATAAACTCCGGCTTCTATTCTCCACTGCTAACCATCTTAAACTCCTCTCCCCTGTCTTCTCCACCCTCACCTCTGACAACAAGTTTGAGGAGCTCATGGACTTCTTTGTCTCTAAGACTGAGACCATCCGTTCAGCTGCCTCTGCCACTTCCCTTCCTTCCTCTAGCCCACTGGGCCAAACTTCCTCTAAGCTTTCCCCCTGCCCTAGCCCTGAACTCGCATCTTTCTCCAGTTTCTCTCTGATCTCCCCTCATGACCTCTCTGCACTCATCTTGTCCATGAGACCCACTTCCTGCTCCCTTGACCCTATTTGCACCAAACTGCTGACCACCCAACTTCCTTTTCTGGCACCCATGTTAGCTGACACTGTTAACGGTTCTCTCTGCTCAGGTACTGTCCCCCTCTCCCTCGAATCTGCTATTATCACCCCTCTCCTCAAAAAACCAACCCTTGACCACTCCGTCCTTGCAAACTACCACCCCATCTCCAACCTCCATTTCCTCTCCAAAGTCCTTGAAAGTGTTGTCGCCTCCCAAATCCGTGCCCATCTTTCCCACAACTCCATGTTTGAATCACTCCAATCAGGTTTCCACCCTTGCCACAGTACTGAAACAGCTCTCATCAAAGTCACAAATGACATCCTTTGTGATTGCGACAAATGTGACTTGTCTGCAGCCTTTGACATGGTTGACCACTCTATCCTTCCCAACACCTCTCCACCGTCGTCCAGCTGGGTGGGACTGCACTTGCCTGGTTCCATTCTTATCTATCTAATCATAGCCAGAGAATCACCTGCAACAGCTTCTATTCCCGCTTCCACATCATTATCTCTGGTGTCCCCCAAGGATTTATCCTTGGCCCCCTCCTATTTCTCATCTACATGTTGCCCCTTGGTGACATCATCTGAAAACACAGCATCAGTTTCCACATGTATGCTGACGACACCTAGCTCTACCTCACTACCACTTCTCTCGATGCCTCCACGGTCTCTAAATTATCTGACTGCTTGTCTGACATCCAGGGCGCGATCTTGCCAGCCCTGGGAAGGAGGGTATGGAGGCGGGACTGCCGAGAAAATGGCAGAATCTGGGGGCGGGTGCCCAACCCGCTCCAACCCGCCTTCGTGCCATCTTGCCAGGAGGCGGGTTGCCAACCCGCGCCGGGTCCCGTCTCCTTGGAAGGGGATTACTGCCACTTATCTGTCTGTTAACAGGTAGTTAACAGGCAGATAAGAGGATTATCCCCATTTTACCCACACAAGTGTGGGCTTTCCGAAGGCTGCGAACCCAGCCAGGGTCACCAAGGCGAGCATTGGGTCTGCGGGAGTCTGAGGGGTGCAAAAGTGCATTGTGAATGTAAGTGATGGGTGCAAGTGTGGAGAAGTGAGTATGTGAGGTATGTGGAAAGTGTTAGTAAAAGTTTACTTACCTTTGTTTCTTCCTGCAGGCTTCAAGAGTTGGGTATGCGGAGAGTTTCACAATTCTGCGGCAGAGATGACAGATGGCCGCTGCATTCTCCAATGCAGCAGCCATCTAATTTCTGTTAAATAAAGAGGTTTGATGTGTCTGGAATTCAAGAACTCATCAAACTACAGAGAATGTCATTGTTTGACAGCTTCACAGAGCTGTCAAACGATGACAATTCATCTATCAAAAATTTTTGACAGATGAAATGTCATACGCTGACGTTCTCTGTAACCGGCTTTCCCTTAATTGGCCTGCTAAGCCCGCTGGGCGGACTTAACAAGGTCAATCAAGGGAAAATAGCATAGGTCGGCCAGAAGTTGATGGAGGCGGGACTGAAACCCAACAAGTGGGAGACTCGCCTCCAAAAGCTCCCCATTGGCAAAATCCAGCCCCCAGTTCTGGATGAGCAGAAATTTTCTCCAATTAAATATTGGGAAGACCGAAGCCATTGTTTTTGGACCCTGCTAAAAACTCTGTTCCCTAGCCACTGACTCTATCCCTCTCCCTAATATCTGTCTGAGGCTGAATCACACTATTCGCAACCTGGGTGTCATATTTGACCCTGGAATGAGCTTCCGACCACATATCCACAGCATAACTAAGACCGCCTATTTCCACCTCTGTAACATCGCCCGTCTCCACCCTTGCCTCAGCTCATCCGCTGCTGAAACCCTCATCCATGCCTTTGTTACCTCTAGACTTGACTATTCCAATGCACTCCTGGCTGGCCTCCCACATTCTATCCTACGTAAACTTGAGGTCATCCATAACTCGGCTGCCCGTGTCCTGACTCATAAGAACATAAGAAATAGGAGCAGGAGTAGGCCATTTGGCCCGTTCACCCATCACCCTGTGCTCGCTGACCTACATTGGCTCCCAGTGAAGCAACACCTCAATTTCAAAATTCTCATCCTTGTTTTCAAATCCCTCCATGGCCTTGCCCCTCCCAATCTCTGTAATCTCCTTCAGCCCCACAACCCCTTGAGATATCTACACTCCTCTAATTCTGCCCTCTTGAACATCCCTGATTATAATCGTTCAACCATTGGTGGCCGTGCCTTCTGTTGCCTAGGCTCTAAGCTCTGGAATTCCCTGCCTAAACCTCTCCACCTCTCTACCTCTATTTCCTCCTTTAAGATGCTCCTTAAAACCTACCTCTTTGACCAAGCTTTAGGTTACCTGCCCTAATTTCTCCTTATGTGACTTGGAAATTTTTTGTCTTATAATCCTCCTGTCAAGCACCGGGACGTTTTACTATGTTAAAGGCACTATATAAATACAAGTTGTTGTTTTTGTTGGTGTCTACAAGTGTCAGATGCCGTGCCGATGTGTCTTCTTCTTCTCCTCCATCACTCCTCCACAACTTCAGAGACAGGCTGGCCTGCTGGCAGGTCTTGGGTATCTGAAAGCAGAAAGGCACAAGGGTTGGGTTGTGGTGAGAGGAGATGGGGAAAACAAGATATCCTTGTATACATCATCAAGAGCTTGTAAGCGTGAAGAGACTGGGATGAGGGGGGAAGTGGGATGTGAGAAGAAGGATTAGGTATGACCATGCCGTCATTATCAGCAACAGTTTCAACTTCTCTGGTTGCCACAGAGTCCATCACTGTCCCTTCAATAATGTCAAGCACCAATTCCTCCAGGTCGGTGAGGCTCTGTATTGCGGCTTGGCCACCTCCCGTCTGCTGTTGCTCTCCACTCTTATGTGCCACCTTTGCCTGCAAGAGAAGGGAAGTGTGTCAGTGAGTGTAGTGCAATGTGTTTGGGTGATGTGCCTTCCATAGTTAAATAGCTGTCAGTGTGTGCAAGGTATGAAATGTGAGTGTTGCAGCAGTGGTACAGTTATGAGGGTGAAGTGAAGCCATGATTGTGAGGTATGAGTGGTGATAGCTAGAGATTGCTGGTAGGTGAGTGATGGGGGTGTGGTGCATTGAGCAGTGTGTGAGGCTTGTGGTGCACATGATGGGATATGGCATTTGCTGAAGCCTTCACTCACCTTGGCCTGCTGTGAGAGGTCATTACCTTTTTCGGCACTGGATCCAGGTCCAGTATTGGTAGTCATGGCAGTAAATCTTCTCCAACAAGTGCGCATTTTTTACAACTACTATATTGTTGGGATCGATAGAAAACAACAGGCAGAGGTTTTTGTTTAAGCAAAGGCAAAACGTGTCTTTCTTTAATCACTCTCCACGAGGTCTGAAGGGCTCAGCCCCGTGCAGGGGCTATGACGTCATCACGCAACCGACGTCATGATGTCATCACGCTACCGACGCTCTTAAAGGGACCCTGCACTGATAACCCAACCCAGCATGTACATATCACAACATTGCTATACATAGTGAATTGTGTTTAGGTACATATAACAGCATTGGCTATACATTGTGTTATTGTCCCTATGTGGTCTCCGCCACATACGTCCCCCCAGAATTCACTAGCACTGGCAATGTCAGTCGTTTGGGGGGCCGGATCACACGGCCGGAACGGCTCCTCAGTTCCAGGGTGGGGACCGGGGGGGTTCGTCGGAGAGACCTTGGGCGCTCGGTGGTGGACTGAGGGTGTGGAAACCGGAGGTCGGCCCCGCCTCGGGGGCTGTGCCAACTCAACGGGTCGGTCCAGATGCAGGTGGGCCGGCTTAAGACGGTCCACGGAAATGCAGTCCGGCTTACCGCCGACATCCACTAGGAAGGTCTTGTCCCCGGTTTCCAGGACGCGGAATGGTCCCTCGCAGGGTGGCTGAAGAGGTCCCCAGTGGGCGTCGTGGCGGACAAAAGCGTACTCTGCCTCATGAAGGTCGAGCGGAACGTGGGACTGCGGGAGGCCGTGCTGCGACGTGGGCACCGGCACGAAAACCTTGGTGTTGTGGGGGACTACGGTCTCCCGCGTAAAGAAATAGGCAACACAGCGAGCTACAAGAAATAGGTCTTTACTCCAACTCTCACAATACAGTACTGAATTCGTGAAGCCCGCGAACCTGTGATGACTCACGGATTGGTCACCTGCTGGAACCTGATTGGTTTTCCTTCTATCAGCAGCAGGCAAGTCTGAACGTGCCTTATTCCTCTCAGCTTGCAACTGTCTTGCGGGGGGAGGGGAATACAGCAGTTAAAAGGGGATTATACAGGTTTATGTACATACACACAGTGTTTCCCCAATGTGGCAACACCACAGTGTTGTCCAGAAGGTCGGACCGCTGACGGGCTGCGGACCAAGGTTCCGTTGCGTTTGGGACGAAATCCCCGGGAACCCGTAGCGGCTGTCCGTAGACAAGCTCGGCGGACGAAGACTGGAGGTCCTCCTTGGGAGCGGTCCTGAGTCCCAGCATGACCCACGGGAGTCTGTCGATCCAGCTGTCGTCCCGGGGGCTGGCCCGGAGCGCAGCCTTCATGGAGCGATGAAACCGTTCGCACAGCCCGTCAGCCTGAGGGTGGTATGCTGTGGTGCGGTGGAATCTCAACCCGAGGCCTCGGGCGACAGCGTTCCAGAGCTCTGACGTGAACTGGGGCCCCCCGGTCGGAGGAAATGTCAGATGGGGCGCCGAACCGGGCGACCCAAGTGCTGATGAACGCCCGAGCCACATCGGCGGCCGTCGTTGAAGACAGCGGGATGGCTTCCGGCCATCGGGTGGTTCTGTCGACCATTGTGAGGAGGTGGGTGAACCCGCGGGAGGGCGGCAGGGGCCCCACCAGGTCCACGTTAACGTGGTCGAACCGCCTCTTGGGCACTGCGAAAGGCGCCAATGGGGCCTTAGTATGGCGATGTACTTTCGAGTGTTGGCATACCACGCAGGTGCTGGCCCAATCGCGAACGTCTTTCCTGAGCCCGTGCCAGATGAATTTAGCCACCACCAGCTTCTGTGACAGCCTCCTGCCCGGGTGGGAAAGATTATGGACGGCTTCAAAAACCTGTCGTCTCCACCCTTCGGGCATGACGGGACGTGGCTGCCCAACGGAGACGTCGCATAGGAGTCTGGTACCGGCAGCGTCGAGCGCGACGTCCGCTAGTTGAAGGCCCGTGACCGCCATCCTGTAGGCCTGGACGTCTGAGTCGGAGGCCTGGTTGCCCGCCATGCGGGTGTAGTCGATGCCGAGGTGTACGGCGCTGGCGACGGCTCGGGAGAGACAGTCGGCGGCGGGGTTGTCTTTCCCAGCCACATGCTGGATCTCCGAGATGAAGGCCAACTGGCGTTGCTGACGGGCCGACCATGGCTTGGAGGTTTTGGCCATGGTGAAGGTCAATGGCTTGAGGTCCACGAACGCCGTGAACGCGCGGGCCTCCAGCAGGAAACGGAAGTGTCGGACGGCGAGGTAGAGGCCGAGAAGCTCGCGATCAAAGGTGCTGTACTTCCGCTCGTTGGGGCGGAGCTGCCGGCTGAAGAAGGCGAGCGGCTGCCAGGCGCCGTTGACCCACTGTTCGTGGACGGCGCTGACCGCATAGCCCGAGGCGTCGGTGGTGAGAGCGATCGGCGCATCAGGTAATGGATGCGCCAGCATGGCCGCGTTAGCCAGGGCCCTTTTCGTGTCCGTGAAAGAATTGGCTATCTCATCGGACCAGTCGACGGCGAGTTTGTCTGGCTTGCCTTTGAGGGCCTCGTAAAGGGGCCGCATAAGCTGAGCTGCTCGGGAGACGAAACGATGGTAGAAGTTCACCATGCCCAAAAACTCCTGTAGGGCCTTCACGGTGAGGGGTCGCGGAAAGTCCATCATGGCCTCCACTTTCAATGGCAGTGGCACCGCCCCGTCCTTCGTGATGCGGTGCCCGAGAAAGTCAATTGAGGACAGCCCGAACTGGCACTTGGCCGGGTTGACGATTAGGCCATGTTGGCTGAGTCGTTCGAAGAGAGTCCGGAGGTGGGACATATGCTCCGTCCTGGAGGCGCTGGCGATGAGGATGTTGTCCAGGTATACAAACAGGAATGTCAGGACCCGTAACACGGTGTCCATTAGGCGTTGAAAAGCCTGTGCGGCGTTTTTGAGGCCGAATGGCATGCGGAGAAATTTGAATAGCCCGAACAGGGTGATCACCGCGGTTTTCGGGATGTCCTGCGGTTGGACAGGGACCTGGTGGTAACCCCGGTCGAGGTCCACTTTTGAGAATACCACTTTCCCGGCCAGGCGGGCGGAAAAGTCCTGGATGTGTGGAATCGGATAGCGGTCGGGGGTCGTTGAGGCGCCGGTAATCTCCGCACGGGCGCCACCCGCTGCCTGGTTTCGGGGCGATGTGGAGGGGCGAAGCCCACGGACTGTTCGACCGGCGGATAACGCTGAGGTGCTCCATGGTGTCAAACTCAGCTTTGGCGATGGCGAGCTTCCCCGGGTCGAGGCACCGAGCGCGGGCGTAGACGTGCGGACCGGTGGTCGAGATGTGGTGTTCTACCCTGTGTTTGGTGGCGGCGGATGAGAACGTGGGCTTCGTGAGGTCTGGCAACTGGGCGAGGAGGCGGGAAAACTCGTCGGAGGCCGAGAGTGCGCTGGACAACTGCGTCGTGCTGGACCCGCTGAGGGAACATGGGAGCGAGCTGAAGGTTTCCGTGTTGATGAGATGTCGGTTCTTGACGTCCACCAAAAGGCCATTGGCGCAGAGGAAGTCAGCGCCGAGAAGGGGGGTGGACACTTTTGCTGTGACAAAGTCCCAGGTGAACCGCTGCCCGCCAAAACAAAGTGCCACGTTCGGTTTCCCGAAGTTGCGGATGGAACTGCCGTTGGCGGCTTCGAGGACGGGGCCGTGGTTCCCCCCTTGAATGTCTATGGTTGACGCGGGCAGGACGCTCACCTGGGCGCCCGTGTCGCAAAGGAAACGATGTCTGGAGTCGGTGTCTGTAATAAACAACAAACTGCCTGAATGGCTGACTGCCATAGCCACCGACGAGTGGTCTTTAGTTTGTTTCGACGTGGGAAAACTGCACGGGGGCCGGCACTTCCTGTCTTTGGGGCCGAACTGCGAATGGTAGAAGCAGAGGCTTGAGGGTTGCCACCGTTGGGCTGTATCAGTGGGGGCAGGGCTCCGTGTGGCCGCGCAGCACTGTTGCCCAGCGGAGAAAAATTTGTAGGCCTCCTTGGCCAGGTCGCGGAAATCGGTAGTGGAAGAGTTGGCTAAAGCCGACCATACCTGACCTGGTAGCTGTTGAAAGAACAGTTCCTTGAAGAGGAAGCACGGCGTGTGTGTGCTCAGGAGGGCCAGCATGTGCTCCGTCAGCTCCGAGGGCTTGGAGTCGCCAAGCCCGGGTAGAGAGAGAAGCCGGCGTGCGCGTTCGGCTTCGGTGAGTCTGAAAGTTTGTAAGAGGTGCGCTTTCAGCGTACCGTATTTGTTGAGCTCCGGGGGGTTCTCGAGCAGGTTCACGACTCTGGCCGTGGTGGAGCTGCCAAGAGCAGAGACGACTTAGTAGTACCTCGTGTCGTCCGCGGTGATGTCCCGTAGTGCAAATTGAGCCTCGGCCTGGGCGAACCAAGCGACAGCCTGTCGTTCCCAAAACTCGAGTAATTTGATGGAAACGGTGTTTGTCGCCATTTCAGATGAGGTCTTTGGAATCGTCCAAAAGAGCAGCGGGGTCACCAATGTTGGGATCGATAGAAAACAACAGGCAGAGGCTTTTGTTTAAGCAAAGGCAAAACGTGTCGTTCTTTAATCACTCTCCACGAGGTCTGAAGAGCTCAGCCCCATGCAGGGGCTATGACGTCATCACGCAACCGACGTCATGATGTCATCACGCTACCGACGCTCTTAAAGGGACCCTGCACCGATAACCCAACCCAGCATGTACATATCACAACATTGCTATACATAGTGAATTGTGTTTAGGTACATATAACAGCATTGGCTATACATTGGGCCAGTAATTCCGGTCCCAACGCGTGAGTACGGACGAGGTACTCACGCGTGGGCCTGTTGGAAGTGCCAGATTTCAGCATGCGCGGGAAACCGGCATTTCCTCCAAGGGGTTCAGAGGTCCAAAGCGTGCGCGCAGGACTCTGTGCGCACGCGTTGAACTAACTTCCTTTTTGACAGGTTTGCCCGTGTGCAAGGGCCTGAACTTTTTAGACATATAAAAAGGAGGCGTAAGGACTTGATTCTTTAAGGTAAGTGGTCTAATATTTAAAATTATAACATTTTTTCTACAACTTTATTGTTTTTAAGGACTTTACAGTAAGGTAAGTTTATTTTTAGACCCGATTTCTTAAAAAATTATTTTTTTCAAAAATTTGATTAATTGTTTAAAATAGTTTTTTAAAGTTATTTATAGTTTATTTAATTATTGGGATGTTAAAATTTTATTTAAAGTTAAACTAGTCTTTTGGGCGCCCGTACTTTTCATGAGTTTGACAGTTCTTACTATCAAACTCATGAATGAAGTTTCCCCTCCCCTGATTGGCTGCACAGTGCTCACCTGATCCCAGCCGGCACATTGCACTAACTACGCCGCTGGATCAGGCAAGCACAGCGCATGCAAGCCCCCGAACCTAATTTCTGGGCCATTGTGTTATTGTCCCTATGTGGTCTCCGCCACAATATCAATTTGATCATCCCAACTTTCAAAATTCCATTGCTGGTATACAGTGCTGAAGCTATTATTATAGTTATCCACACTATTTTACAATGTATTCTGTACAACACCTTATTCAATCATGTTTTTAATGACTTTTTGTGTGAATTATGTACTCGGCAAAGTGTGAGATTTTAGTACTGGGTAATGGTAACATTTCTTTTCAGATACCCAGGGTTGGATTCTCCTCCGTGAACCCACTCTAAGGCTGGAATTTTCCTTACCTTGGCGGGTCCAGTGTGGCCAGTGTCCGTGGTGGGTCGCGACGCCGCTGCTGGCTCCATCCCATTTAGAAAATGAACTTACCTTAATGGGGCCTATTAAGCCCGCCCATCGCATTACCCGGCCCAATTAGATGGAGCGGGTCTGATGGCGTCATTCATGACAAGTTTTAAGCTAGGATCCTTAGAGACCATGGCTACATTAAATTTTGGGGGAAAAGTTCGTGTTCGCCAGCAGTTAACGGCTGCTGGAAATGGCCGCAACGCTAACTAAGTGAAATTGGTCTGGAGGGCATGGAGATAGGTGGCACAGTGCTCACCTTCTGTGCAATGCTGTCCTGGTGGCATTGCTGGATGGATCCAAGATGAAGGCCGCAATTTTGCCGGCGCTCAGAGTATGGGTTTGGAGGCAGGTCCGCTGTCAAAATTGAAATGATTGACAGCGGGTTGGTAACCTGCTGCGAAGCCGTTACCATGTAAGCTTCCAAAGTGTCGGGTCTGCAAATTCAGAACAGACCTGACACCAAGCGGCGGGGGAGGCATTTAAGATAGTTAACTGCTTGTTAAGTGCTTGTTAACTACTATTTTGCCAGCCTTTTTCTATTTTCCCACATTTTTAACAGGGTTCACGTCGTTTGGAGATCACGTCAGGTAAGTAAGTTGGGTTCTCTATGTCTCCCCATTGCTGTGAATAGGTGACAGCTGCAAAAGTAGCATGAAAGCTACCATTTTATAGCTGGGCACTTTCCAATGTCAGAAGCTTGAATCTTCAGACTTGGAAGACACTTTTTTGAGCTGTATGCAATTTGGAAGTTTTTGGAGTAAACTCTCTCTCCACGGTCACTTCCTTGGAGCAAACTCTCTCACCATTGACAGACCGCTTCTGTCATCTCAACTTCAGCTGCCATCTATTCCAGCAACATCGCTGCCCTTGAAAAAATCTCACCTTGGTCCTCTGAATCCCTCCACAATCAGCCCCAACACCAACATCACCAGGCACACCAACATCACCAACAACACACCAACCTCCTCCGCAAGCATCTGATGCTGCACAGGACACAGGGCATCAGCACCCGAGCACATTGCTGCCCGGGAAGCCAGTGATGGCATCACCATGGCCAGATGTAGTTCACTTAACGCTGTACACCCTAGCTGTCACATGATGCGCCAGGTTAACACCACCCCACACCAGCACCATAAAGCATTCCTACAGTGACCAAGCCATTCCTTTAACACTCATCATCATTGCGGGGGATACTGTTATGTCTCACCATTCACTGCAACTCACTAAGACACTTCCAAAGGGGAGCACAGATCTGTCCAATAAGGCAAAGTGTTGAAAATAAAGATTTCAATGTTTGACAACACATTAACAGAAAATTTACATGAACATAGCATAAGACATCCACGTGCCTACCCTTGTGTGTTAGTTGGCATGATTGCACTAGGATGAGGGTGAGTGTGGGGTGGCTAGTGAGATGGGGAAGTGATAATGTAGATAGAGAGGAATGGATGGAGGTGCAAGTTAGGTTGGTGTGAGTAAGGATGTGCAGGAGTAGGGTAGGGAAGGCAGAGTTATGGGGATGTGATGAGTGGCACAACAGGATGAGGTTGAGTGCGGCTTTGCAGTAACGTTTCGTGATCTACTGAGAGGTTTGCGCCACTGCAGCCTGGTACTCTGGACGACATCCTTGCTTTTGCCCTCCTGTGCAATGTGCAACCAGGTTGCGTTGGTGTCCTGGGGAGGTTTCTTCCGCCAATGGGAAGGGAAGAGAACCTCCCTGCGTGCTGTGAATCCCTCCATAAGCATATGGAGGGAATCATGGGAGAACCTGGGTGCAGCCGTGCACCTTTGTGCAGTGCTTGTCAGCATTTGCAGCACCTCAATGTGGCAGAACACTGACAGCTCAACTGTCAAAATCAATTTGGACATGGTCCCTTTAAGGAAACCGGCTGATCACCCGTTATCAAATGACGTCATCAGATCTGCTTCCTTTTAATTGTCCGGGAACCCCGCAGAGTGGGCTTAACAAGCCCTATTAATGGAAATTCCTTTTGACAGAGCGGCTGCAGCCAGGAGCGGGACCAGAACCCACCAACTACCTCTCCTGCCGCTGTAATGTATATACCTTTAAGGGGGGAACTATCTTTTACAGCTCATGTATACTGCAGTACCGGCAGTGACCACACCTGTATATAGCACTGAGTAGTAATCTGTACAGATCAGTTCCAGTGTGAGCCACGTTTAGTAAACACCTGTTGTACCGTTCTCCTGCAGTCTGTGTCTTATTATACACGGACACAACAGCCGCAATCCCGCCTCCGCTGGGAAAATCCAGCCCGAACTTTCTGTCCAGATCCGCGTTGCAGCTTCCCACAGCCTCTGTGAGCGAAGCTGTGGAGCTCGCAGGGAATTGTGGGTAATGAAGAGTTCTGCAATTTAAAGGGGCCACGCACACTAGACAAAACAAAATGCAGTGAACCAATACATTTTTCAGCCCTATCTGCCTTTCAGGAAATATTCAAAATTTAAAAGAAGTTCCAAATGTGAATATTCAGTTGTTAAAGGTGAATTACCATCCTAACGTCAGCAAATGGGAAAACTGCCTCAGCATTAACACAAATGGCTCAGCAAGCCAGGGAAGGGACACCGAGGGTCTCACACACAGCACTTCAGCTTTGTGCAGGGATCAACAGTGCAAGAGTGGCCCTCTACCCACAGGGGCCAGGATGCCCTCCAGAAAGAACGATGTGGGATTACATCACTTAGGCCGTCACTGCCAGCGGTGTCACCCCCACCACCTGGCTCCAGTACCCAAAGAAACTTCATGACCTCAGACCACTGGTCAAGGTCAGTGAATGTATCTTCAAAAGCCTTCTCCTACCAACTGCACCACTAGCCTCACACACTGCTCAATGCACAACCCCCAATCACTCACCCACAAACAACCTGCACCAATAACGAAGCACATCTCCCATTCCTAGGCTCACCTCACCTCCTTGGAGGAGATGGTGCAGGCCATTCTTGGCAGGGACATGGTTGAGCCCTTGGCCAGCAGCGGGGCTGAAAGGATACTAGATGCGGGTATCCTCGTATGTTATCCTCCTTCTGACATGCACCTCTTGCTTTCCCGTCCGCCTGTCTGCACAACTCCGCCCTTGTGCCTTCCTCATTTCACACACCCAAGAAATGCAGCCTGCCCAGCCAGTGGGTCAACAAGAAGAGGCAGCTTGCCCAGCCAGTGGGACCGCAGGCGGATGATTCCATCCCAGATATCCCGGCCACAAAGGGGCTGCCTGGGATGCATCTTTCTGTCTGATTCCTCCTCTTCAGCTTCCTCCTCTTCTGCGTCTTCCTCTTCCCTCTGCAAGCAGATGCTGTAAATGTGAAATGACAGCATAAAATGCTGGAAATACTCAGTTGGTCAGGCAGCATGTCGACCTGAGATGTGAACTCTGTTTTTCTCTCCATGGCTGTTGTGTGACCTGCTTAGTATTCGCCGTATGTTCTGTCTTCTCAAAGGCCTTCATTTACCAACTGAGCCCTTGCAAGCGTCCAGCAGCACTCCCTACACACTTAAAAAACTTTTCACATCTATTGTAGCAAGCCATTTCAATAAAATCAAAAAAAACCAGTCCATACCCTTAAATTCAAACTTACCTGAATGATGTGTGTGTCCCTTTAAGTGCTGCAGACATCACCACCGTCAGCCTGCTTGCACGCCAGGTCAGGTTAACCTGGCATGCTTTGGACCCAGCGCTGAATTCGAAGTTCGCGTTGATGATGTTAAGTAGGCGTTGCACGCCGATTGACGTCACCACACCACCAGAGCACTGCCAGTTACCGGCAGTGGGAAAGGGAAGAGGAATATGGCGGCCGCCGCGGGACCCGCCAGCAGCTGGTGAAAGAGTGGTGGCCACCATTTTATCGCCATTTCATGGCGCTACAGAGTGGCAGTAAGTCTATTAATTTCTAGCCCGGTAAGTTTAATCTAACATAGTGGGTGTTGAATCTTTACTGTATAATAATATAATAAAAGTTATATATGAGTGACAAAGAAATATTTAAATAATATTATCATTAAGTAATATGATGCCATCTACAAATACAATCAAGAACAGTGTAAGTGGTGCTTACAATGTGTTTCTGGGATTTCTGCAGCTCTTCCGTTGTAGTTAACAATGGACAAGTGGGAGAACCTCTGCTGAAATTCACTCAAGTTTCAGACTGAAAAATTAAATTAGTCATATTCAGGGACTGAAAGCAAATTGAACCAGTGGAATGAGTGACGAGAATGAAATTGTTACGGTTGATCTGATGGGGCGGTAATTAGCCAGATTGGATTTGTCCTGCTTTTTGTAGACAGGACCTAACTGGGCAGTTTTCCACATTGTCGAATAGATGCCAATGTTGTAGCTGTACTGGAACAGCTTGGCTAGCGGCATGGCTAGTTCTGGTGCACAAGTCTTCCACACGATAGACGGGATGTTGTCGGTGCCCAGAGCCTTTTCTGTATCCAGTGCGCTCAGCTGTTTCTTGATATCATGTGGAGTGAACCAATTTGGCTGAAAACTGGCTTCTGTGATGATGGGGACCTCCGGAGTAGGCCAATATGGATCATCCACTCGGCACTTCTGGCTGAAGATGATTGCAAATGCCTCAGCCTTGCCTTTTGCACTCACATGCTGGGCTCCACCATCATTGAGGATGGAGATATTCATGCAGCTTCCTCCTCCTGTTAGTTGTTTAATGGTCCACCACCATTCATGACTGGATGTGGCAGGACCGCAGAGCTTTGATCTGATCCATTGATTGTGGGATCGCTTAGCCCTGGCTATTGCGTGCTGCTTCTGCTTTTTAGCATGCATGTAGTCCTGTGTTGCAGCTTCCCCAGGTTGGCACCTCATTTTTAGGTACGCCTGGTGCTTCTCCTGGCATGCTCTTCTACATTCCTTATTGAACCAGAGTTGGTCCCCTGCCTTGATGGTAATGGTAGAGTGAGGGATATGCCGGGCCATGAGGTTACAGATTGTGGTGGAATACAATTCTGCTGCTGCTAATGGCCCACAGCGCCTCATGGATGCCCAGTTTTGAGCTCCTAGACCTGTTCTGAACCTATCCCATTTAGCACGGTGGTAGTGCCACACAACACGATGGAGGGTGTCCTCACTGTAAAGACAGGACTTCATCTCCACAATGACTGGGTGGTGGTCACTGCTACCAATACTGTCATGAACAGATGCATCTGCGACAGCTAGGTTGGTGAGGACGAGGTCAAGTAGGTTTTTCCCTCGTTGGTTCTCTCACTACCTGTCGCAGGCCCAGACTGGCAGCTTTGTCCTTCGGGACTCAGCCATCTCGGTCAATAGTGGTGCTACCAAGACACTCTTGGTGATGGATATTGATGTCCCCCCCAGAATACATTCTGTGCCCTTGCTACTCTGTGTTTCTTCCAAGTGGTGTTCAACATGTAGGAATACTGTGGGTTCCCATAGCAAACCTTTAATTTGGAGGAAGTGAGTGAAGTCAAAGGAGAAGTTTTTCAATGTGAGAACAAGTTCAGCCAGGTGGAGGAGGGTGGTGGTGGATGGGGACTGGTTGAGCGTCTGTTCAAGGAGGAAGTGGAGTGCCTCAGGCCATCCTGGTGGGGAATGGAGGTGTAAAGGGATTGGATGTCCATCGTGAAAAGGAGACGGTTGAGGCCAGGAAAGTGAGAACTGTTAAAGTGGCAGAGGCCATCGGAAGAGCCACGGATGTAGTTGGGAAGAGACTGGACAAGGGGAGAATAAATAGATTTGAGATAGCAAGAAATCAGTTCTGTGGGGCAAGAACAGGCTGAAACGATGGGTCTACCAGGGCAGTCCTGTTTATGGATCTTGGGAAGGAGGTAGAAGCGGGCTGTGCGGGGTTGGGGGAGTATGAGGTTGGCGAACGTGGAGGTATGATCTCCAGAGGAGATGAGGTCAGTGACAGTTTTGAAAATGATGGCTTGATGTTCAGTAGTGGGGTCATGGTCCAGGGTGAGGTAGGAGGATTTGTCAGAGACTTGGCATTCAGCCTCCACAAGGTAGAGGTCGGTTTGCCAAACAACAACTAGGCCACCCTCGTCAGCAGGTTTAATGGCAATGTTGGGGTTGGATCTGAGAGAATGGAGTGCTGCAACTTCAGAGAGAGGTAGGTTGGAGTGAGTGAGGGAAGGAGAGAAAATTGAGATGGCTGATGTCATGTTGGCAGTTTGCAATGAAAAGATCTAGAGGGGGTAAGGGGCCAGAGGGAGGGGTCCAGATAGAATGAGAATCCTAAAAATGGGAGAAAGAAAGAAAGACTTGCATTTATATAGCGCCTTTCATGACCTCGGGACATCTCAAAGCGCTTTACAGTCAATGAAGTACTTTTGACGTGGAGTCATTGTTGTAATGTGGGAAAAGGTCAGCTGTGCGGGGGGAAGACTCCTGACCAAAGAAGTGGGCACAGAAATTAAGGTGATGGAAAAAGAACTCAGTGTCGCGCTGAGCTCAAAATTCATTGAGGTGGGGGCATAAGGGGATGAAGCTCAGGCCTTTGCTGAGGACTGATCGTTTGGGGTCAGAGAGGGGAAAGTCAGAGGGGATAGTGAAAACACGGCAGGGGGTGAGATTGGTAAAAGGGATGGTGTCAGAGGAAAGTGAAGGGGAAGAAAGTTCCAGAGGGGCGTTGGTGTCGAAGAGTTGTTGAAGCTTACAATCCTTGACACCTGAAAGAAGAAAAAAAAAAATTTGTTAAAGCACTGGATGAGGTGAAGGATGAACTGGTACTGTGGACCAGAACAGCTTTGAGATAGCGTGAGTCAGTGCTGCTGAAGAGAGAGATCGAGAGCGTGCATGTGGCAGCGCATAGTGTTGAGCGTGGATCTCAGGATGCAACGAGAGCAGTGGTTTGAGGAACACTGAATATCTCGGAGATATCTGGGTGGATCCAAAACATGTAGGGTGGAATTTCAGTTGGAATAAGACAGGGTCGGAGACAGTTGCTGAGGAAAGAGATGTGGCTGTGAAAGCGAGTTTTGGTAGATACCTGATCAAACATGAGAAGGGAAACTTTTTTTCACATGGCAGCTGTTGCTGATGCTACCATTCCCATTTACACCTCATCTAAACTCATCTTTTGTTTCTTAACTTATCCCATTACCATCTCCTTTTGCCTTGCACCATCATCCCTTTTGGCTTTTAATCTCTCCTGCCTTCCATCCTATCTCAGACCTTCCCTTTTGTTCTTTCCTCCCTTCCTCCTTTCCCTGCCCCTGTACTTGCTTAAAAATCTGTTACATCTCTAACTTTTTCTAGTTCTTACAAAGGGTCGTCGACCTGAAATGTTAACTCTGTTTCTCTCTCCACAGATGTTGCCTGACCTACTGAGTATTTCCAGCATTTTCTGTTTATATTGTTGAATAATTACTTTGTTAGTTTTTACAGTAGAGGAAGAGGATCATATACCTGTTATTCTGAGGAAGCCAATAATGAATCAAGGACTAGAAATTACTAAAGTGGACATTCTGGTGGATTCTCTGTTATTGTAATTGGGTCTAATAGCTGAATCAGTTCCTCATCCTGATTAGCTGCCCGTTCTGCCCTAGTGATTACACTATCATTGGCAGGCCCCTCTCGAGGGGGTGTCATGTAGACCGAACATTTTGCTTGTTCGTCTGCAAGGCTGTTTCCTCTTGAGTGTACTGTTCCAGTGGTATGCCCGTTTATATGAATCACCTGACACTTTTTCTCCATTCTCGAATGGAGAATATCTTCCCACTGTGTGGGTTTAATAAAGTCTGCTTTCTTTAAAACATACCGTAATGCTGCAGCTTCAGCATATTGCGCTGTCTTATGGCCAAGGGGTATAGACAGTAATTCTTTTGGATATAAAGAATAGGAATCTCAAAGTCGCTACTACTAAGCCCATCCTTGCTGAGGATTGTTGGAGTGTTTCTTTTTTAATCGTCATTGCCGATTCATCACAGTAAATAACTTGATGGTATTCTGTAAGCGGTCTCATAAGTATTTGTCTGATTCTCTCCTCTGTATCATCATCCTCCATGATGGGGAGATACTCTATCTTTCCACATTAATTTTGGATGGCTTTGTAGTTAAAGATAGTGGCCTAGAAATTCAGTTGCGTTTGCGCCCACTTATTGGCTATAAAGTGGTTTGCGCCTGAAGTTTTTTATCGCCCGAAATTCAGATGGACCCTAACATCGGCGTTAGCCGGTAGCGCCGCGCCGGCACCGATGACGTCATCGGTGTGCGCAGCGCCCCGGTTGCAATGCTATTCCGGCCCGATGGCCAAATTCAGTTGCGGCCGCCTCGCCCGTGGCAGCCGCAAACAGCGTTTGTGAAACGGGGTCTTGCAGCTCCGAAAGGCCGGCGCATAAAGGTGGAGCGGCGGCCGGCCGCTTTCCCGGTGGCCGCCTGCCCGCACCTCCCTCCCCGGACTCCTGCACCACCCCCCCCGCGGCATTGATGTCTGAGTCCCGCGAGCCCGACACTTCTCCGTGGTGCCGGGCTCATTTGCCGGGGGAATCCACCGGCGATCTGACGGCTGCAGGCAGCTCCTCCTTAAGAGAAGGAGGAGGCCTGCAGTACCCCAGCCTGCCGCACCGCATCGGGTGCCGCAGCGGGAGCTGGACGCCTGAAAGTGACATTCATCGCCCCTAGCGAGGCGGCCAAACCCTGCAATAGCGCCCGCCGCCGTCTTGGCCCGTCGCAACTGAATTTTAGGCGGGCGCTACGGGAATCCTGGCGAGCGCAAAATTTCGGGCGCAAAAGACCTGGCGGGGCCATACCGAATTTCTAGGCCAGTATTTATTAATGAGTTGCTCAAGGAGGTCTTTGCCTCCCCCTTCTGGACAAGTTTAATCAAGCTGTGTTCATTTGTGGGCAAGGTTACCAAGGCATAGAGGAATTCAAAAGGTCCTGGCTGGGTGCCAGGCCTTCAATGCTGGGATTGATCATCCTCAAGATGCTGAGGTTCATTTGCTGCTTTACCTTTAATTATTTTAACTGAGTTTTGTTCCTCCCTCTTGGGGATTTCATGTTTTCCAGATCCCTGATGGGGTTTACCGGACCGTTTACTTTCTTGACGATCCTCCTGTTGAGGTGGATGTTGGTTCTGCCGGGAATCTTTTTGATCCCAATTTCGGTTTTCTCGGTACCCTCCCATGGCACTTTGATAACTTTGGCCAGTGTAAAAGCTGTCCCCATAGGGAGTCCACTGTCCTTCGCTTTCCTTTCGAGGTCTAGCCTCTCGTCTATCCCATCTTTCTGGGGAGAAATCTGTCTCATATTGTGGGCGAGTTGGGGGTGTAAACCTTTTGGAATACCCTCTTGGGGGTCCCGAGCCATGAGTTTGTGTCTGGGCAGGGTGGACTTGAGACTTGGGTCTATACAGTCCTTCTTTCTGAGTACCAAAGGTACCTTCTCCATTTTTTTAATCCCTAGTTTCTGATCTCATTATAGGTTTAGTTTGGGGTAGACCTAAGAGGTAATGATTTAGTTGGATAATGCGATTGATATTATCCCATCTTTGTTGGTTATCTCGATAATCATTTAGAGCACCCTCACAGGCAAGTTTGAGGGCTGTATTTTGATATTGATTGGCCAGGCAACCATGAACAATGTCCCAATTATTCTGTGTAAGTATTTTGCCTAATCTGTAGGCAGCTACCAGCCCTTTAGTTGTGGCTGTATTAGTGAGTATTTCCTTGATTGAACCCATTACATGCCCACCCTGAGTTGCCTTGAGAACATAAGCATATATTTGAACCCAGTTGTTGCATTGGTTTAATGGGGGTATTAAGTCTGAACTTAGTATCATTTGCAGTAGTTGCCTCAGGTGTTGGGCATTGCAATCTTGGCAACAGGTTTCCAATTCATCAAGGTTAGTTAGAATCCAGCAGGTTTTTTCCTGGCTGGTGTTTCCTGGTCTACCACACATTGTGTAGATAGAGCTCAGGTTTACTTGACCTAGGGGCGCAATTTGTGGTTGCTGGGGTTGGTTTACTGGACCATTAATCATTGCACCTCCAGCATTTAGATCAGAGTGAGCTAGTGCCTGTCGGCATTGATTATAATGGATTCTAAGCTGTCTATAGTTTTCTCGAAGATTGTTGTCATTTATTTCATCATGAGTTTGCCACCTTAACCGGAATCCATGGCCCCCAGGAGCATAAGCTGCTCCGGGTCCTGCTATTCGTCCATGGTTGCCGCCACCTTGTTGGGCACCATTCATTAGGCCTCCCAATTGTGCAGGTGTGCACCTTATCATTAAGGAATTTATTGGATTTGGAGTACTCGTTTGATTATCCCACTGGATATTCTGTATCCCCTGATTCTGAGAATCAACATTAATCGTGCCATGAGTTCTAATGGCTCCTTCGGCATCAAAGCCTTCGATTTCAGATATTATCATTTGTTTTTGTGGAGGTACAGGGATAGGATTATTTCCCCTAATAAAGCAATCATTAAAATTTTCTAATAAAAAAACTTGGCCAATTCTGACAGAATTTGCCATTTCTTCAAGAACTAACCTCGGTTAGGGTTTAATATTTCGTTAGGACCTAACCTCGGTTAGGATTTAATATGAACTTTATAAGAAGCTTCTAGACCTCAATGGTATTTTGAGGGAGTTCTGATTTAAGTTCTACAAGGCCTGATCATGGTCTTGTCGTCTCTAGAGACTTAAATCTGTGCCTTAGAACCACTGTCAGTAAACACTCCTTCTATACTTAACAATCTACAACATGGAAATAGATATAAATATAAGTATATGTTCTGTATCAACTCATTAACACACTCGTTAGGCACCAACTGAAGGGATAATTACAAGTCCTAGTCCATTCGGACTACCCCAGATCAGGCGTATTTCCCAGACGTTCACCTTCAACTAAAATTAGAGATAGCCAAATTCTACAAGACGCTTAAATGGGTCTAAAGGTTCAGGCTATCTCTCCCTAAAGGAAAGGAATGACTGAAGATGTTACCGTTCTCCAGATAGCATTTTTAATAAGTTTAACTAGACTGTAACCTTCCGGATATTATAAAGGCCCGGAATACCCCCCAGAACTCTGCAACTCTTCACCAAAGAATGTACAGAGTTTTATACAGAAATATTAATTTGAGACAATTCTAAAAACATATAAATTTATTAAAGAACCGACATGTAGTTAACAGCTGGTGAATCCATTGCAACATTACAGTCCAAAAACAAATAACTTACATTCCTTCTTTCTCAGAGATCCTTATTTCCAAGTCTTAACTTTGTTACATTTCTACTTTTTGCACTTATTTCTAAATCCAGAACATTCACCAAAATCAATTACTTTGATTACCCGAGACGCAATATTAAAAACTTAGAGCATGTCTGTGAAGTTAAGAAACGCTTGGCCCGTTCAGCGAGTTCTGACTTTCTGTTTGAAAAGCTCTTTCTTTTATACCCTTTGAAGTTCTCTGCTGATGTCAGCTAATTGTCTTATTCATTCTCTCTTTTGAATGCTTTCTATCTTACTGTCAATTCAACTATTGCATGCATAATTATGTCTCTATCTTTAGGTGTTTTAAAAACCATCATAAAAACAATATGACAGCTATGGTTTCTGTTTGATGCCATTCTTACAAAATACTTTCATTCAATTCTCAATATTGGCTTAATTGGTTTTTAGCAGACGTTGAGTCTCCTTACTGCTCCAAGTTCAATACAAACACAATGTAATTGCTTGGTGTCTCTATTGAAGACATATCTTCAAAGTGTTCTTGTTGGTATCATATTTACTATGTATATATTAAAGACACGTTGACCAGGGTGTTTTATGCATTTCTAGCTATCTCAATTGGTTGCATATTTAATCGTGTTTCCTGTCTTCCACGTTTAGCATAAAAACAATTTGACCAGCAGGTGTTTCTTTTACTTGATGTCATCTTTTCAAAGGCACATGCCTCTTTTAATGTTTGTGTTTCTGTTCAACGTGTTAGCTTATAACACCTTAAACTGGGTATTTTCATTGTGCTATTCCCAAACTCCAGACCTTTCAGAAGCACCAAACTGCCATTTCAATAGGGTCATTGTTTTAGTATGTTTAACTAATTCCCATTTCAAAGCTTGTTTGGTTTTTACAACTTGTTAAACAACTGATCTTTATCTCAGAAGCCTGTATTTCTGTTTACAGCTTGTGTCTCCGAGGCTTTAGATTTTTAAACCCAGTATATCATGTATTAATAATATCAGTATTCTGTTCATATTATGGTGTATCTTTTTGAAATATGGCGTATTCCTTCACAAGGGAGGTAGAGGAACAAATCTGCAGGGAAATCGCAGAGATATGCAAGAGCTATAGAGTGGTGATATTGGGGGACTTTAATTACCCAAATATCGATTGGGACAATGCTAGGATAAAGGAAAAGGAAGGGGAGGAATTTCTGAAATGTGTTCAGGAGAATTTCCTTGATCAATGTGTTTTGGCCCAACTAGGAAGGAGGCATTGCTGGATCTGGTGCTGGGGAATGAGGTGGGCCAGGTCGACCAAGTGTCTGTGGGAGAACACTGGGGTACGAGTGATCATTGTATCATAAGATTTAGATTAGCAATGGAGAGGAGCAAGGAACAATCTAGAGTGGAATTTCTAAACTGGAATAGGGCTAACTTCAATGGGATGCAAAAGGATCTAGCTGGGGTAAAATGGAACCAAAGACTGACAGGAAAAACTGTAACGAAACAATGGGTGATCTTGAAGGAGGAGATGTTCCAAGTACAGGCTAGGTACATTCCAACAAGAGGGAAGGGTAAGGGAACCAAAGCAAAGGCTCCTTGGATGACAAGGGAGGGTGTATGATGCATGTCAGGTGAATTCTTCAAGGGAGAACCAGACCAAATACAATAAGTTGAGAGGGGAAGTGAAGATCAAAATAAGATTGGCAAAGAGAGAATATGAGAGTAGAATGGCGGTTAACATAAAAGGGAACCCAAAAATCTTCTACCAGCATGTAAACAGTAAGTGGGTAGTAAGAGGCGGGATGGACCTATTGGAGACAAAGAAAATGATATATGCTTAGAGGCACAGGGCAAGGCTAGAATATTCAATGAGTACTTTGTATTGGTGTTTACTAAGGAGGTGGATGCTGACAAAATATCGGTAGAAGAGGAAAAAGTAGAAGCAATGGAAGGGGTGAAGATTGATAGACAGGATGTACTAGAAAGACTGGGTATGCTTAGAGTGGACAAGTCGCTCGGTCCAGGTGGCTTGCATCCCAGGTTGCTAAGGGAATTGGGGGAGGAGATAACAGAAGAGTTTGCCATAATTTTCCAAACTTCCCTAGATGTGGGGGAGGTGCCTGAGGATTGGAAAGTGGCAAATGTGACACCATTATTCAAGAAAGGGTGTAAGGACAATCCTAGTAACTACAGGTAAAGTTTTAGAAACAATGGCCCAGAAATTCGGGTCCCAACGCGTAAGTACGCACGGGGCACTCACGTGTAGGCCCAATGAAAGTGCCGGTTTCGTGCATGCACTGTGCATGCGCAGGAAACCGGCACTTCCGTTCCCCTGAAAGAAGGGGTTCAGAAGTCAAACGCGTGCGCCGGAGAGGCAGCGCGTGCGCATTGAACTTACGTTTTTTTTACAGGTTTCTCCGGGAGGGTAAGTCTCCAGCAGTTACACTTTTAAAAAGTAGGCGCAAGGCCTGCATTTAACAAGGTAAGTGGTGAATTAATTAAAATTAAAACATTTTTTCCACAGGTTTATTATTTTTAAATACTTTAAAGAAAGTTAAGTTTATTTTTAGCCTCGTTAGAAAATGTAATTAATTTTTTCAAAAATTTATATTATTATTTAAAATAGTTATTTCATGTAATTTATAGTTTATTTTAAAAATGTGATTTAAAAAAAAAATTATTTGAGGTTTTAGTGATGTTTTGGGGCTTATAGTATTTATAGGTTTGACAGCTCTTCCTGTCAAACTTATGAATGAAGCATTCCCTGCTACCATTGGCTCTCCATGGCCCACGTGATCCCAGGGGACGCATCGAATTAACTGCGCCCCTGGGATAAGCAAGCATTGCAGTTGGAGGAGGCCCAGGATCGGAATCCCACGCGGGCCCACAGCTCAATGGCCGGTGCGCTAGGTAAGTGCAGGTCGGGGGCTTGCACCCGTGGGAAGCCCCCGACCTGAATTTCTGGGCCAATAATGTTTTAAAAACAATAGTCAAGGAAAAAATTAATGGGCACTTGGAGAGGTTTAAGCTAATTAAGGAGCGCCAACACAGATTTGTAAAAGGCAGATCGTGTTTGACTAATCAAATAGAATTTTTTGATGAAGTAACAGAGAGGATTGATGAAGGGAATACAATGGAAATTGTCTACATGGATTTTCGTAAGGCATTTGACAAAGTACCACATAGAAGGCTGGTCAATAATATTGAGGCTCATGAAATAGGTGGGTCAGTGGCAGCTTGGATAAGTAATTGGCTTAAGGACAGAAACCAGCGAGTTGTGGTAAATGGCTGTTTTTCAGACTGGAGGATGGTAGACAGTGGTGTTCCCCAAGGGTCAGTGCTGGGGCTACTGGTTTTTTTGATATATATAAATGGCCTGGATATTGGAATACAGAGTAGAATTTTTAAATTTGCTGATTACTCCAAACTTGGGGGAGTGGCAAACAGTGATGATGATACCAATCAACTGCAACAGGACATAGAAAGGTTCGCAGAATGGGTAGACAAGTGGCAGATGGAATTTAATACAGAGAAGTGTGAGGTGATGCATTTTGGCAGAACGAACAGGGAGAGGCAATATACACTTAACGGCACAGTTTTAAAGAGTGTGCAGGGACAGAGGGACCTGGGAGTTAATGTGCATAGGTCCCTGAAGGTGGCAGGACATATTGAGAGAGTGGTTATCAAAGCATATGGGATCTTGGGCTTCATAAATAGAGGTATTGAGTACAAAAATAGAGAAGTTATGCTGAACCTTTATAAAGTGCTGGTTAGGCCACAACTAGAGTATTGCGCCCAGTTCTGGTCACCACTCTTTAGGAAGGATGTGAAGGCCCTTGAGAGGGTGCAGAGTAGATTTACCAGAATGGGGGATCTTAGCTACAAGGACAGGTTGGAGAAGCTGGATTTGTTTTCATTAGAGCAAAGGAGGTTGAGGGGTGATTTGATAGAGGTGTACAAGATTATGGCGGGTTTGGATAGGCGAGACCGGGAACAGCTGTTCCCACTAGTTGATGGTACAAGGACTAGGGGACACAGATTTAAGGTTTTGGGCAAGAGATACAGGGGGGATGTGAGGTAATACTTTTTTACGCAGCGAGTAGTGATTACCTGGATTTCGCTGCCGACGGAAATAGTGGAAGCGGACACACTGGCCCCGATTTTAGGCTTGTGTGGGAAATGGTCGGGTTTCCCCGAATGTGGGGTTTCTGACGCACATAAAAAAGTGTCAGCCAGCTCCATGCAATTTTCCCTCAATTGGCCAATTAATTCCCAGCATGTGGGAAGCCTTGCTAATTGTCCAATTCGAGCCAGAAATCCCCACAGTATGATGTCATCATTCGTGGTGCTTTCAAGGTCCATAGCAAGCACTGCATCCTCTGAAGGCTTCCAAACGAACCATACAGGATGGCAGAGGAGCCTGCAGCAGCTGTGGCCACTGCCAGACCCCGAGCTGCCTTCAAATTCGACGAGGCTTCACTGCAGGCATTATTGGATGGGGTTAGGGCTCACAGGGAGGTCTTCTTCCCTAGGTCAGGGAGGAAGAGGCCTCCCACTGAGACCAATGCTGCATGGATGCAGGTGTCAGCAGATGCCAACTCGCTGGGAGTCACCAGAAGAACCTTGGCATTACATCTCTAACTCCTTCCTTTACTCCCCCACAGTACCATCCAGAGCTCCCGTCCTCACTGTGGAGGAGGAAGAGGCTGTGCAGCCAGACTTCTCAGAAGAAGCTCCAACCTCTGAGGGCACAGCGTCAGCAGAAGTAAGCGCACCCAGCACCAGCGCAGACACTCACACCTCAGGGGGACCTTCGGGACATAGACTAGTGTTGTCACCTGGTGTTTCACAGCTCACAAGTGAGCCTCAGCAGATTCTGGAGACAAGGACAGCAGTGGAGAGTCCTCGTCGGAGGGCGCAGGACTCTGCCAGCTCAGCTCAGCTGCGCTGCATGTCGACCCTCTGCCTCTGGGTCCATCCGCAAGAGAAGAGGTGATGGATCTCCATGTACAGATGCAGGAGTCTCTGGCAGGTTTTGTCTCCAGGGTCGCTGCGAGTGTGGAGCGAATGGAGGAGTCCATAGCGACCATGAGCAGAGCCTGTGTGGAGTCATTGGCGCATGAACGCATCACCATGGAAAGGTTGGCAACCTCCATGGAGGAGATAACTTGCCAACATATGGAAAACATGGTGAGTGCTCATAAGAGAATGACATCTCTTGAGCGTTGGCCATCTGTTGAACAGAGAAACCAGATCTTCATGGAAGTCCTTCTGAGTAGGACTGCCAGTGCAGAAACGGGTCCCACTGGCCCCCTAAAGCGCAGCAAGGTGCTCTCAAGCCACTTCCAAGCGCTGGCCCCTTCTGGCTTGTGCAGCTTCAGGTGAGTGAGCAGCAGCCTGGTGCTCCTGGTGCTCATCCTGCTGTTCCTGGTTCTGCTGCTGCCACCTCTGCTGTTGGAGATCCTCTAATGCCAGGAAGGGAAGGTGCCAAAGGCCTCCCATGCTTCTAGCAGATGCCTCGGTTGAGGAGGTCCTGAGTTAGGGTGGTGAGAGGGGCTTCCCAGGAGCTCACACTGAAGAAGTGTGAGAGGCTCCAACTTTCTGCAGCTGCTCCTAAGGCTTCAAATAGTTCCCCCAAGCCTTGATCAACAAGGTCCTGCAGCCTGCAAATGCTGCCTCTTTAAATCTCTTTAGCCCTCAGCGACCTGCTGCTGCAAGCAAGCAAGCCAGCTGTTTTCACGCCAGCTCTCATCGGCGGGGTTCCCCACAGGCGGGTTTCAGGTGGGGAAAGCCCCAAAGTCGCAACGGCATGGGAAAATCGTCCTTAACAAGGTGATCATTGGTGATTAGTGCTCCGACGAGCAGTCCCGCCAGCAGCGGGCGGGACTGAAACGGGGCGCGTGGAAACAGCGGTCCGAAAGTCGGACGGGGCAGGGAATCAGGCGGGGGGGGGAGGTCCCGACCCACTTTTTCCGTGATTTTCGGACCACGGCCGCATGAAAAGCCGCCCAACAGCTGCCCGAAAATCGGGGCCACTGTGTTTTCAAGGGGAGACTAGATAGGCACTTGAGGGAAATAAACTTGCAGGGCTACGGGGATAGAGCGGGAGAATGGAACTGACTGGATTGCTCTACAGAGAGCCGGCATGGACTCGATGGGCCGAATGGCCTCCTTCTGTGCCGTTATGACTCTGAATCTATGTCGTGTATTTGGATTTCCAGAAGGCAGTCGATAAGTTGCCACATAAAAAGGTTACTGCACAAGGAAAGAGCTCATGGGAAATAACAACAGAAAATGCTGGAAAAACTCAGCAGGTCAGGCAACATCCGTGGAGAGAAATTTGAGTTGACGTTTCGGGTTGGACCCTTCTTCAAAACTGGAAAGAAAAGAAACTAGATCGGAGGCAGGGCTGCGATCGGACAAAAGAATAAAAGAAACAAAAGAAGTAAAAGAGATTCGAAGCTAGACGAGATGGTAATAGGCTGGGATTAGGTGTAAAGTGTACTGGCAGGGCAAAAGATAGCTGCCAGGTGTGAGAGAGAAACAAAAGGAAAGGGGGGGGGGGCGGAAAGGAGTGGAACAATTACAAGAGAAAATGAAATGGGGGCCGAGCTTATGACCTGAAATTGTTGAACTCGATATTGAGTCCGGAAGGCTGCAGACTGCCTAATCGGAAGATGAGGTGCTGTTCCTCGAGTTTACGTTGAGCTTCCGTGGAACAATACAAGAGGCCAAGGACGGTGAGGTCTGAGTGGGAATGGAGCGGTAAATTAAAATGACAGGCGACCGGAAGCTCGGGGTCACCCTTACGGACTGAATGGAGGTGTTCCGCAAAGCGGTCACCCAATCTGCGTTTGGTCTCCCCAATGTAGAGGAGACCGCATCATGAGCAGCGAATACAGTATACTAGATTGCGAGAAGTACAAGTAAATCGCTGTTTCACCTGGAAGGGGTGTTTGGGGCCCTGGACAGTGGGAAGGGGGGAGGTATAGGGGCAGGTGTTACATCTCCTCCGCTTGCACGGGAAGGTGCCAGGCGAAGAGGAAGGGCTGTTTGGGGCGATAGAGGAGTGGACTAGGGTGTCTCGGAGGGAGCGGTCCCTGCGGAATGCTGAAAGGGGAGGGGAGGGGAAGATACGTTTGGTGGTGGGATCACTTTGGAGGTAGCGGAAATGCCGGAGGATGATCCGTTGAATGTGGAGGCTGGTGGGGTGAAAGGTGAGGACAAGGGGAACCCTATCGTGGTTCCGGGAGGGAGGGGCAGGGGTGAGGGCAGAAGTGCGGGAGATAGAACTGACACGGTCGAGGCATTTCCGCTACCTCCAAAGTGATCCCACCACCAAACGTATCTTCCCCTCCCCTCCCCTCCCCTTTCAGCATTACGCAGGGACCGCTCCCTCCGAGACACCCTAGTCCACTCCTCTATCACCCCAAACAGCCCTTCCTCTTCGCCTGGCACCTTCCCGTGCAAGCGGAGGAGATGTAACACCTGCCCCTATACCTCCCCCCTTCCCACTGTCCAGGGCCCCAAACACCCCTTCCAGGTGAAACAGCGATTTACTTGTACTTCTCGCAATCTAGTATACTGTATTCGCTGCTCACAATGCGGTCTCCTCTACATTGGGGAGACCAAACGCAGATTGGGTGACCGCTTTGCGGAACACCTCCGTTCAGTCCGTAAGGGTGACCCCGAGCTTCCGGTCGCCCGTCATTTTAATTCACCACTCCATTCCCACTCGGACCTCACCGTCCTTGGCCTCTTGTATTGTTCCACGGAAGCTCAACGTAAACTCGAGGAACAGCACCTCATCTTCCGATTAGGCAGTCTGCAGCCTTCCGGACTCAATATCGAGTTCAACAATTTCAGGTCATAAGCTCGGCCCCCATTTCATTTTCTCTTGTAATTGTTCCACTCCTTTCCCCCCCCCCCCCCTTTCCTTTTGTTTCTCTCTCACACCTGGCAGCTATCTTTTGCCCTGCCAGTACACTTTACACCTAATCCCAGCCTATTACCATCTCGTCTAGCTTCTAATCTCTTTTACTTCTTTTGTTTCTTTTATTCTTTTGTCCGATCGCAGCCCTGCCTCCGATCTAGTTTCTTTTCTTTCCAGTTTTGAAGAAGGGTCCAACCCGAAACGTCAACTCAAATTTCTCTCCACGGATGTTGCCTGACCTGCTGAGTTTTTCCAGCATTTTCTCTTGTTATTTCGGATTTCCAACATCTGCAGTATTTTGCTACCGAAAGAGCTCATGGGGTTGGGGGTAATATATTAGCATGGATAGAGGATTGGCTAACTAACAGGAAACAGAGAGTTGGGATAAAAGGGTAATTTTCAGGTTGGCAAACTGTAACTAGTGGGGTACCACAGGGATCAGTGCTGGGGCCTCAGCTGTTTGCAATCTATATTAATGACTTGGATGAAGGAATCAAGTGTAATGTAACCAAATTTGCTAATGATATAAAGATAGGTGGGAAAGCAAGTTGTGAAGAGGACAGAAAGAATCTGCAAAGGGATATAGATAGTGAGTGGGCGAAAATTTGGCAGATGGAGTATAATGTGGGAAAATGTGAAGATTTCCACTTTGGTAGGAAAAATAAAAATGCAAATTATTATTTAAATGGAGGAAGACTACAAAATGCTGCGGTACAGAGGGATCTGTGGGGTCCTTGTACATGAAACACAAAGGCCAGGATTTTCATTGGGCTGTGGAGGCAGGATTGGAGGCGTGTGGGGGGTTAAAATTGCAAAAACTGGTGTGTGGGCCCAACCCGCCTCCATCCCGCCTCCAAGCAATTTTCATTAATTTGTGTCTAATGGTCCCGTCTCCGTCCCACCTCCAAGAGGCGGGATAGGTCGTTAAGGCCCTTAACAAGCACTAAATTGCCTCTATAATGCCATTTTTAAAGGCCTTTGCAATTTTAACCCTTTTCCCACATGAAACACACCTGTTCTGAAACAGGATGGTGAAACCTGACGAGAGCACAATTGGATTGCTGACTATCAGCTGCAGCTCAACCATTAAAGAGGAGATTTGATCAGACATCATTTGCAGGTGGCAGGACTTTGTAGTCTCAGGTCTGGGGGAACTTTTAGAAGGCATAACCACAGCTGTGGAAGTTTGGAGCCTGACACCCATCTCCAGTGTGACCTCCTTGGAAACCTCACTCGCCACCTTCACTGAGCGCTTCCTCAACTGAGGCATATACCAGAATCATGGGAGCCATTTATTTCCTTCCCTTCTGGACATTGGATGAGCACGAAGACCAGCTGCGGCACCAACAGCAGCAGGAACAACAGCAGCAGCAACAACAGGAGCGCCAGGCTGCTGCTCACCCACCTGAAGCTGCACAGGCCAGAAGGGGCCAGCACATGGAAGTCTGTCGGCGCAGGAGCTACCCCCAAAACAGGGTCTACAGACACAGGGTCAGCTACCTCAACATGTCTGAGCAGCAGTGCCAAAGGCGACTCTGACTTTCGCGAGAGGTAGTGGGTGACATCTGCGGAATGCTGCAACAAGACCTGCAGGCCAGTGGACCAGGTGGACAACCCTTACCAGTGGCCATCAAAGTCACCACCGCACTCAACTTTTTTGCCTCAGGCTCATTCCAGGGATCAGCAGCAGACATCAGCGGCATCTCCCAGGCGACCGCACACACTTGCATCATGCAGGTAACCAATGCCCTCTTTGCCATCGTGCACAATCACATCCATTTCACCAAGGATCAAGCAAGTGTCACGGCACGTGCGGTTGGATTCGCTAATCTGGCAGGTTTTCCAAGGGTGCAGGGCGTCGTTTACTGCACACATGTGGCCCTTAAGGCACCCCATCGAAATCCAGGTATTTTTGTCAACCGCATGGGCTTCCACTCCCTCAACGTTCAGCTGGTGTGTGACCACAAGAAGGAAATTTTGCATGTTTGTGCCAAGTACCCTGGCAGTTGCCATGACTCCTTCATACTGCGCCAGTCTAGTGTGCCTCTGCTATTCAGTCCGTCAGACCAACTTAACGGATGGCTACTTGGAGACAAGGGCTATCCCCTGAAGATGTGGCTAATGATGCCGTTGAGGAGCCCATCCAACGAAGCTGAGGAGAGCTACAACTCCAGCCACATGTCCACCAGAGCCATAATCGAGCAAACCATCAGTTTGCTGAAAATGCACTTCAGATGCCTGGATAGATCAGGTGGAGCCCTGCAGTACTCAGCAGCCAGGGTCTCCAGAATCGTCGTGGTTTGCTGTGCACTTCACAACATGGCACAACGTCGTGGCTTGCAGATTCCTGAGGACCAAGTGGCTTGTCACATATCTTCCTCAGATGAGGAGGAGGAGGAGGAGAGCGAAAACGAACATCTTGCAGAGGTCCATCAACCAGCGGCAGCAGTACGCAAGAACATTGCTGCCCGGGATGCAAGGAACGCACTCATCTTGGCCAGATTTGCTTAGCCTAGCCAATCAAGCATTTTTGCCTCGCAGCTTCTTACCTGAGCATCGACAATGGCCCAGGACCAGCGGATTCCTAGCAATTTGACCACCATACTGACAATTGCAAGTAATCCTAAGCCCTCAATGTGAAAGTCCCAATCGCGAAATGACACATGCCACAACTACAGCAGTAGCCATCAGATTTTTTTATTTACATTATTCATCTGATGGCTTTTTCACAGAAAACATCAAATTTCACCCAAATCACTACCCTTGTGACTATTTGTGCAGTATCTATCTCTTACGCATGCTCCTATGTGGTGCTTCCCCTGTGGCTTCAGCAGATGTGGAGGCCCCTTTCTCACTTTCCTGCTGTTGCTGTCTCGACACCTTTGGCGGGCGTCCTCTGGGGTTGCGAACCTGTGAGGGCTCGGCAACAGTCTGCTGCTCCTGCGGCTGTGCAGGGGTTGAGACGCCGATCTCAGTTGGGTGTGGACTCTGGTGGGACTCTGACCGAGGGCTCTGTAGTGGCATGGAAGTGTGAGCGCTTGGAGAGGAGCCCCCACTTCCTTGATGTCTGCCACCAACTTCCCTCTCATGGGTCAGGCCCCCCTCAGTGCTTTCAAGTGGCTTGAGAGCACCTTGCTGCACATCAGGGGGGTCATGGGGACCCGTATCTGCACTGGCAGTCCTATTCAGAAGGACATCCATGAAGGTCTGGTTTCTCTGTTCAAAAAATGATGACCATCGCTCCTCCAGAGATGTCATTCTATTCTGAACACTCACCATGTTTTCTACACTCTGGCGACTTATCACCTCCATGGAGGTTGCCATTCTTTCCATGGTGATGCGTTCATGTGCCAATGACTCCACAAAGGCTCTGCTCATGTTCGCTATGGACTCCTCCATTTGCTCTACACTCGCAGCAACCTTGGAGACAAAACCTGCCAGAGACTCCTGCATCTGTTCCTGGAGTTCCAGCACCGCTGATCTTATGGATGGACCCAGAGGCAGAGGGTCGACATGCAGCTGAGCCGAGCTGGCAGAGTCCTGCTCCCTCCGACTAGGACTCTCCACTGTTGTCCCTGTCTCCACAATCTGCTGATGCTCACTTGTGAGCTGTGATACACCAGGTGACAACACTACTCTATGTCCCAAAGGTCCCACCGAGGTGTGAGTGTCTGTGCTGGTGCTGGGTGCGGTGAATTCTGCTGACGCTGCGCCCTCAGAGGTTGCAGCTTCCTCTGAGGAGTCTTGAGGCTCAGGCTCTTCCTCCTGGCTAGTGAGGACGGGTGCTTGCGATGATCCTGTGGGGGAGTAAAGGAAAGAGTCAGAGATGTGATGCCAAGGTTACATGCACATTGCATATTGCAGATGATCATAAGTCCATCTGTTAGAGCTTCAGAATCATTATCAGCGACTCATGCAATGTCAATGAGCGAGATGGAAAACTATTCTGTCACCAGCTTGCTGTGATGCACCCCTCTGTCCGCTCCCCACTTGCGCATCTTCCTCCGCTCCTAGGATCTCCAGGACCGCCTCCTCCCAGGGGGTGAGGTGGGCAACTGAGGGTGACCCTCCTCCTGTCCTCGCTCTTTCTCGCTTATTGTGAGCTCTCTTTTCCTGCAACGAGGGAGACAAGTGGAGGTTGAGTGAGAATGAAGGAGTGAGTGTAGAGATTCCATAGCATAGATACTTAGAAGGAGACAAACATCATGGAGTGAGGTGGCAAGACCAAAGGCCCTCCCTGTGTGTTGTCAGTTGTTTTCATAGCATCACAGTGATAGAAACATAGAAACATAGAAGATAGGAGCAGGAGTAGGCCATTCGGCCCCTCGAGCCTGCTCCGCCATTCAATGAGATCGTGGCTGATCATCCAAATTCAGTATCCTGTCCCTGCCTTCTCCCCATAGGGAGTGTGAGGGCTGCATAGTCGAATAGTTAGGTGAATCTGACCATAGAGAGGGAATGGGTAAGGGTGCATGGATGTCAGTGTCAAGTGGGATGTGCAGGAAGAGATTGCTAAAGCAGAGTGCTGGTGAGGAAAGTCAATGGGGATCAGATTGAGGGTGATTGGAAATTCATACTCACTTTTCCAGTGTGCAGAAGATCATGAAATCTCTTCCTGCACTGAATCCAGGTTCTGCGGGTTACTGATAATGAGTTGACCTCCTCTGCCACCTGGATCCACACAGCCTTGGTCTGCTGGGGAGGCTTCTTCCTCCCTGAAGAAGGGAAGAGCACCTCTTTATGAGCTCTTGCTCCCTCAACTAAAGCCTGCAAGGCAACGTCATCAAACCTGGGAGCAGACCTAGGTCTCTGGCTGGCCATTCTGCCTCCAGGTCCCTGTAGCATGAAAGGCCAAAAGGTTGGCAGTCTGCAGAAGAAGCAAGGCTTGTTGCAGACCTTAAATGCAGCAGCAATGATGACATCATCGGAGGTGACTTTCAGACTGGAAAAACTCATTTGCCATGGGTTCCCACACTTTGGAACTGAATTGGCCAATTAAGTTAAAATTGCATCAATCTCCCACCTCGATTTAGATTTGGGTGGATAACATGAAATGCGGATTACATGACCCTAGCCCGCCCCTGAATTAAAATCCAGCCCAAAAATTTAGCATGCTGCTGCAGCAAGTAATTAAGAAGGCAAATGGAATGTTGGCTTTTATTGCAAGGGGGATGGAGTATAAAAGTAGGGAAGTCTTGCTACAACTGTACAGGGTGTTGGTGAGACCACACCTGGAGTACTGCGTACAGTTTTGGTCTCCTTATTTAAGGAGGGATATACTTGCATTGGAGCAGTTCAGAGAAGGTTCACTAGGTTCATTCCTGAGATGAAGGGGTTGTCTTATGAAGAAAGGTTGAGCAGGTTGGGCCTATACTCATTGGAGCTTAGAAGAATGAGAGGTGATCTTATTGAAATGTGGGGGCTTGACAGGGTAAATGCAGAGAGGATGTTTCCCCTCGTGAGGAAATCTAAAACTAGGGGGCATAGTTTCAGAATAAGGGGTCACCCATTTAAAACGACGATGAGGAGGAATTTCTTCTCTCAGAGGGTTGTGAATCTTTGGAATTCTCTACTCCAGGGAGCTGTGGAGACTGGGTCATTGAATATATTTAAGGTGGAGATAGACAGATTTTTGAATGATAAGGAAGTCAAGGATTATGGGGAGCGGGCAGGAAAGTGGAGTTGAGGCCAACACCAGATCAGCCATGATTTTATCGCATGGTGGAGCAGGCTCGAGGGGCTAAATGGCCTACTCCTGCTCCTATTTCTTATGTTCTAATGTTATGTTCTTATGTAAGACAGAGTGACTGAGCACATAGAGAAATTTGAGCTGATTGGAGAGAGCCAACATGGATGTGTAAAGCAAAAGCAAATTACCGCGGATGCTGGAAATCTGAAATAAAGATAGAAAATGTTGGAAATACTCAGCAGGTCAGGCAGCATCTATGGAGTGAGAAACAAATTTATTGTTTCGGGTCGATAACCTTTCATCAGAACTGGAAAAAGTTAGAGATGTAACAAAGTTTAAGCAAGTACAGAGGCAGGGAAAGTGGTGGTATAGTAAATAGTGTAGATGGTGCAATGACAGTTCTTCTTGATCTTCCTTGCTGCAATGCTCCATCTCACCCTCAGTAAGCTCCCCACTGGAGTGGAGCTAATTTACAGAACAAACGGGAAATGGTTCAACCTCCGTCGCCTCCAGTCCAGATCCAAGGTTGTCCCATCCTCTGTCGTCGAATTACAGTATGCAGACGACGCTTGCGTCTGCGCTCACTCGGAGGTGGAACTCCAAACCATCATCAACACCTTCACCGAAGCGTACGAGAGCATGGGCCTTACACTAAACATCCGTAAGGCAAAGGTCCTCTACCAACCTGCCCCCGCCACACAGTACTGCCCCCCGATTATCAAAATCCACGACAAGGCCTTGGACAACATGGACCACTTTCCATACCTCGGGAGCCTACTGTCAACAAGGGCAGACGTCAACGACGAAGTCCAACACCACCTTCAGTGTGCCAGTGTAGCCTTCGGTCACCGGAGGAAGAGAGTGTTTGAAGACCAGGACCTCAAACCCGGCACTAAACTCATGGTCTACAGAGCAGCAGTGATACCCGCCCTGTTGTATGCCTCAGAGACATGGACCATGTACAGCAGGCACCTCAAAGCACTGGAGAGGTACCACCAATGCTGCCTCCACAAGGTCCTGGAAATCCACTGGCAAGATAGGCGCACCAACATCAGTGTTCTTGCTCAGGCCAACATCCCCAGCATCGAAGCTTTGACCACGCTCGATCAGCTTCGATGGACGGGTCACATTGTCCGCATGCCCGATACGAGACTCCCAAAATAAGCGCTCTACTCGGAGCTCAGGCACGGCAAGAGAGCCCCAGGTGGGCAGAGGAAATGCTTCAAGGACACCCTCAAAACCTCCTTGGAAAAAGTGTAACATCCCCACCGACACCTGTGAATTCCTGGCCCAAGACCGCACAAAGTGGAGGAGAAGCATCCGGGAAGGCGCCGAACACCTTGAGTCTCTTCGCCGGGAGCAAGCGGAAGCCAAGCGCAGGCAGCGCAAGGAGTGCACGTCAACCCAAGCACCCCACCCACCCGCCCCTTCAACCACCGTCTGCCCCACCTGTGACAGAGACTGTAGGTCCCGCTTTGGACTCATCAGTCACCTACGAACTCATTTTTAATGTGGAAACAAGTCATCCTCGGTTCCGAGGGACTGCCTAAGAGAAGAAGAAGTGTACATGGAAACATAAAATTACAAAGAGACATTGATAGATTAAGTGAGTGGGAGAAACTCTGGCAGATGGATTTTAACCCAGGTAAGTGTGAGGTCATCCAATTTGGAGCAAAAAAGGAGAGATCTGAGTATTATTTTAACGGTGAAAAGCTAGGAATAATGGAATCCAAAGAGATAAGAACATAACATAAGAAATAGGAGCAGGAGTAGGCCAATCGGCCCCTCGAGCCTGCTCCGCCATTCAAAAAGATCATGGCTGAACTGATCCTAACCGCCAATCCACTATCACAGAACCATCTCCTGAATCTAACAGAATTAGACACACGAAATAGGAGCAGGATTAGGCTACACGGCCCCTGGGCCCGCTCCGCTACCCACAGGGCCATGACCGATCCGAACCTAGACTCATGTCCAAATTCCTGCCCGCTCCCCGTAACCCTTAATTCCCTTTACTTCTAGGAAACTGTCTATTTCTGTTTTAAATTTATGTAATGATGTAGCTTCTACAGCTTTTTGGGGCAGCATATTCCATGGACCTACCACCCTCAGTGAAGTAGTTCCTCCTCATCTCAGTTTTGAAAGAGCAGCACCTTATTCTAAGACTATTCCCCCTAGTTCTAGTTTCACCCATCATTGGGAACATCTTCCCGGCATCCACCCGATCCGACCCCTTCACAATCTTATATGTTTCAATAAGATCGCCTCTCATTCTTCTGAACTCCAATGAGTAGAGTCCCAATCTACTCAACCTCTCCTCATATGTCCATCCCCTCATCCCCGGGATTAACCGAGTGAACCTTCTTTGTACTGACTCGAGAGCAAGTATATCCTTTCTTAAGTATGGACACCAAAACTGTACGCAATATTCCAGGTGCGGTCTCACCAATACCTTGTACAACTGAAGCAATACCTCCCTATTTTTATATTCTATCCCCCTAGCAATGAAAGCCAACATTCCATTGGCCTTCTTAATCACTTGCTGCACCTGCATACTAACCTTTTGAGTTTCGCGCACCAGGACCCCCAGATCCCTTTGTACTTCAGTACTTTCCAGTTTCTTGCCATTAAGATAATAACTTGCTCTACGATTTTTCCTGCCAAAGTGCATAACCTCACACTTTCCAGTATTGTATTCCATCTGCCAAATCTCTGCCCACTTACTTAGCCTGTCTATGTCCCCTTGCAGGTTTTTTATGTCCTCCTCACTCACTACTTTCCCTCCCATCTTAGTATCATCTGCAAACTTTGATATGTTACACTCGGTCCCCTCCTCCAAATCGTTAATATAGATTGTAAAGAGTTGGGGACCCAGCACTGACCCCTGCGGAACACCACTAGTTACTGATTGCCGGTCTGAGAATGAACCATTTATCCCAACTCTCTGCCTTCTGTTAGATAGCCAATCCTCTATCCATGCCAGAATATTACCCCCAATCCCGTGATTTTTTATCTTAAGCAATAATCTTTTGTGTGGCACCTTGTCAAATGCCTTTTGGAAGTCTAAATACACTACGTCCACTGGTTCCCCTTTATCCACCCTATATGTTACTTCCTCAAAGAACTCCAGCAAATTTGTCAAACATGACTTCCCCTTCATAAAACCATGCTGACTTTGTCCTATTAAATTATGATTATCCAAATGTCCTGTTACTGTCTCCTTAATAATGGACTCCAAAATTTTACCTACCACAGACGTTAGGCTAACCAATCTATAGTTTCCAGCCTTCTGTCTACTGCCCTTTTTAAATAAGGGTGTTACATTAGCAGTTTTCCAGTCTGCCGGGACCTTTGCCGAGTCCAGGGAGTTTTGGAAAATTATTACCAATGCATCCACAATCCCTACCGCCACTTCCCTCAAGACCCTAGGATGTAAGCCATCAGGTCCAGGTGATTTATCCGCCTTGAGTCCCATTATTTTACCGAGTACCACTTCCTTAGTGATTTTGATCGTGTTTAGCTCCTCCCCCCCTATAGCCCCCTGTTTGTCCAGTGTTGGGATATTCTTAGTGTCTTCTACTGTAAAGACTGATATAAAATATTCATTCAGTGTTTTTGCCATCTCCATATTTCCCACCATTAATTTCCCAGTCTCATTATCTAAGGGACCAACATTTACTTTAGCCACCCTTTTTCTTTTTATATAACTATAAAAACTCTTACTATCTGTTTTTATATTTTTTGCTAATTTACTTTCATAATCTATCTTCCCTTTCTTAATCAATCTTTTTGTTATTTTTTGCTGTCTTTTAAAGTTTTCCCAATCCTCTATCCTCCCACTAGATTTGGCTACCTTATATGCCCTTGTTTTTAGTCGAATACTATCCTTAATTTCTTTACTTAGCCATGGATGGCTGTCTTTTCTTTTACACCCTTTTCTTCTCAGTGGAATATATATTTTTTGGAAGTTGTAAAATAACTCCTTAAATGTACACCACTGATCATGTATCGTCTTATCCTTTAATCTATTTTCCCAATCCACTCTACTCAATTCCGCTCTCATACCTTCATAGTCTCCTTTATTCAAGCTTAGCACGCTTGTTTGAGATCCAACCTTCTCACCCTCTAATTGAATATGGAATTCAACCATGTTATGGTCACTCATTCCAAGGGGATCCTTTACTAGGACATTTTTAATTAATCCTGTCTCGTTACACAGAAGATCTAAGGTTGCTTGCCCCCTGGTCGGTTCAGTTACATACTGCTCAAGAAACCCATCCCTAATATACTCAATGAACTCATCCTCAAGGCAGCCCTGCCCAATTTGATTTGTCCAATTAATATGATAGTTAAAATCCCCCATAATTATAGATGTTCCCTTATTACAAGCATCAACTATTTCCTGATTGATACTCCGTCCAACAGAGTTGCCACTGTTCGGAGGCCTATAGACTATGCCCACTAGTGTTTTTTTCCCCTTATTATTCCTTACCTCCACCCAAACTGTTTCATTATCCTGATCTTTTGACCCAATATCATTTCTCTGTATTACAGTGATTCCTTCCTTTATTAACATAGCCATCCCACCTCCCCTTCCTTCCTGCCTGTCTTTCCTGATCGTTAAATAACCTGGTATGTTTAATTCCCAGGCATTGTCACCCTGCAGCCATGTTTCTGTAATGGCCACAAGATCATACCCATATGTAGTTATTTGTGCCATTAACTCGTCTATTTTGTTACGAATGCTACGTGCATTCAGATAGAGAACTTTCAAATATGTTTTGTGACACTTAGTTCCTGCTTTTGCCCTTTTTATTACTTTACCTTTTACTCCATACCTTCTGCCCCTTCCTGACACGCTCTGGTTTTTAATTTCCCCACTGCTACCTAAGTCTATGACCTTCTCTGTTGTCATTTTTATTATTTGCTCTCGAGGAACCTCCCCCCCACTAGTTAGTTTAAAGCCCTCTCTACAGCCCTAGTTATATGATCCGCCAGGACTCTAGTCCCAGCACTGGCCAAGTGAAGCCCGTCCCAACGGAACAGTTCCCTCCTGCCCCAGTACTGGTGCCAGTGTCCCAGGAAGCAAAACCCATTTCTCCCACACCAGTCTTTGAGCCACGCATTTAACTCTCTAATTTTATTTGTCCTAGCCAAATTCGCTCGTGGCTCAGGTAATAATCCAGAGATTATTACCCTTGTGGTTCTGCTTTTTAATTTGGCCCCTAGCTGCTCAAACTCCCTCAGCAGAACCTCCTTCCTTGTCCTATCTATGTCGTTGGTACCAACATGGACCACGACAACTGGATCCTCCCCCTCCCATTCCAAGTTTCTCTCCAGTCCAGAGGAGATGTCCTTAACCCTGGCACCGGGCAGGCAACACAGCCTTCGGGACTCTCGCTCTCGGCTGCAAAGAACTCTATCTATCCCCCTAACGATACTATCCCCTACCACTACAACATTTCTTTTAACTCCCCCCACTTGAATGGCCCCCCGCTCCACGGTGCTGTGGCCAGGTTGCTCATCCTCCCCGCAGTCTCTGTTCCCATCCTCACAGGGAGTAAGAGCCTCAAACCTGTTGGACAAGTGCAAGGGCTGCGGCTCCTCCAACACTACCTCCTGGATCCCCGTACCTGCCTCACTTCTAGTCACACCATCCTGACCCTGGCCACGATTTAGGGGTTCCTGTACATAGATCACTGAAATGTAGCAGTCAGGTACAAAAAATAATCAAAAAGGCTAATGGAATGTTAACCTTTATAACTAGAGGCCTGGAATATAAAGGGGAGGAAGTTTTGCATCAGCTATACAAATAACTGGTTAGACCATATCTGGAGTACTGTGTACAGTTCTGGACACCGCATCTTAGAAAGGATATATTTCCCTTGGAAGGAATGCAGTGCAGATGCACCAGAATGTTACCAGGGCTCCAAAGGTTAGATTATGAGGCGCGATTACATAAACTAGGCTTGCACTCCCTGGAATATAGAACGATATGGGGTGATTTGATGAGGTTTTTAGAATTTTGAAAGGAATTGATAGGGTTGAGAGAAACCTTTTCTGCTGGTGGGGGAGTCTAGGATAAAGGGACATAATATTAACATCAGAGCCAGGCTATTCAGGAGAGATGTTACGAAACGCTTCTTCATGCAAAGGGTGGTAGAAGTGTGGAACTCTCTTCCACAAAAAGCAGTAGATGCTAGCTCAATTAATAATTTTAAATCTTAGATTGATAGATTTTTGCTAGCCAAGGGTATAAAAGGATATGGAGCTAAGGCAGGTGCATGGAGTTAAGATACAGATCAGCCATGATCCCATTGAATGGCGGATCAGGCTCAAGGGGCTGAATGGCCTACTCCTGTTTCTATGTTGCTATTGAAGTTACAGGTAAGGGGCTCACAGAGCACCTGTCCCATCTCTTTAATAATCCTTGGATGGATATTATCCGGACCTAGAGCCCAATCAATTTTGAGCTTTCTTAATCTATCCAAGATGATACTGCTATCTATTTTAATATTCTTAATGCTATTTAATACAGAGTACCCCCATCTGGAACATAACGATCACATACAGGAGTATATACTGATGCAAAATTGTCATTTAGCAGCTCTGATATAACCTAAGAATCAGTTTGAATCTGCCCTACAGTATCCTTTAGTGGACCTGTATAATCCTTAATGGTTTTCTGACTTCTAGCATAGCTGAAAAAGCTTTCACTATTAAATGATCAACTGAAGCAAAACTTCCTCCCTTTTGTTTTCCAGTGGTGCAGCACCATTGGCATTCTCATTTTTGCATTGGTGGGTACCCACTTGGCAGTGGGAATCCCACTGCATTGCAAATGAGTTACAGAGCAGTAATATTGAGAGCACAATGTAACACACAGTTGCTCCCTATTTTTATTGCACACTACAAAATTGAGGTTCAGAGAAATTGTCTTCTGTGTTCTATTGTGCTGAAGATGTGCATTAGTGTAATTAAGCTTATTGCCAGCATAAGGTATTTAAGTGGAAAGTGGACCATACTCCAAGGCTAGCATATCACATGCATTGCATTGCTGACCCTTATATAAAACTGGTGCTGCTGCAGCAGTTGCAATTTGTTTGCCTGACTGATTACCAACACGTAAGTTGTTATATATGAATTGAAACCTACTCTTTTTTGGATACTGTGGAGATTAGATTCAGTGCTCCACCAGCACCTCAGTTGACAAAGAATGAACAGCAAGGGCAAAAAAGGGTTGTTCATGATGTCAGCTGGCATGCAAGTACTGTTAAATTGTACCAGTATACAACACAGCAAAATTACTATACCAGGGAAATCTACCTGGAAATAATGACAGAGAAGTGTCTAAGAAGGCTTAGGTTTTGCAGTATGGCTGTGAGAGCTGTGCCATGTCTTTCGGTGAGATTGGCAGACAAAATCTACCATTTGTATGGCACTACTGTAAGGGTACGGTAGCATAGTGGTTATGTTACTGGACTAATGATCCAGAGACATGAGTCCAAATCCCACCACAGCAGCTGAGGAATTTAAATTCAGTTAATTAAATCTGGAATAAAAAGCTAGTAATGGTGACGTAAAAGCCCATCTGGTTCACTAACGTCCTTTATGGAAGGAAATCTGCTGTCCTTACCTGGTCTGGCCTATATGTGACTCCAGACCCACAGCAATGTGGTTAACTCTTAGCTGCCCTCTGAAATGGCCTAGCAAGCCACTCACTTGTACAAAAACCGTGAAGGAAAACAATAATAACAATAAAACCGGACAGACCACCTGGCATCGACCTAGGCACCAGCTTAGGACACAACAACGGCACACCCAGCCCGGTCGACTCTGCAAAGTCCTCCTCACTAACATGTGAGGACTTGTGCCAAAATTGGGAGAGGTGTTCCACAGACTAGTCAAACAACAGCCTGACATAGTCATACTCACAGAATCATAGCTTTCAGCCAATGTCCCAGTCTCCTCCCCAGTCACACCGGCAGGAAAGACCCACCATGGTGGTGGCACAGTGGTATACAGTAGGGAGGGAGTGGCCCTGGGAGTCCTCACATTGACTCCGGACCCAATGAAGTCTCATGGTTTCAGGTCAAGCATGGGCAAGGAAACTTCTTGCTCATTACCACCTACTGCCCTCCCTCAGCTGATGAATCAGTACTCTTCCCTGTTGAACACCATTTGGAAGAAGTACTGAGGGTAGCAAGGCACAGAATGTACTCTGGGTGGGGGACTTCAATGTCCATCACTAAGAGTGGCTCGGTAGCACCACTACTGACTGAGCTGGCCGAGTTCTGAAGGACATAACTGCCAGACTGGACCTGCGGCAGGTGGTGAGAGAACCAACACGAGGGAAAAATCTACTTGACCTTGTTCACCAATCTACCTGTCGCAGATGCATCAGTCCATGACAGTATTGGTAGGAGTGAGCACGGCACAGTCCTTGTGGAGACGAAGTCCTGTCTTTGCACTGAGGATACCTTTCCTCGTGTTGTGTGGCATTACCACCATGCTAAATAGGATAGATTCAGAACAGATTTAGCAGCTCATAACTTGGCATCCATGAGGCGCTGTGGGCCATCAGCAGCAGCAGAATTGTATTCCACCATAGTCTGCAACCTCATGGCCCAGCATATCCCTCACTCTACCATTACCATCAAGCAGAAGCAGGTGTACCTAAAATGAGGTGCCAAACTGGTGAAGGTCCCTCACTCTACCATTACCATCAAGCCAGAGGACCAATCCTGGTTCAATAAAGGAGTGTAGAAGAGCAGGCCAGGAGTAACACAGGCGTACCTAAAAATGAGATGTCAACCTGGGGAAGCTGCAACACAGGACTACATGCATGCTAAACAGCAGAAGCAGTATGCTATAGATGGAGCTAAGTGATCCCACAACCAATGGATCAGATCAAAGCTCTGCAGTCCTGCCACATCCAGAATTAAACAGCTAATGTGAGGTAGAGGCTCCATGAATATCTCCATCCTCAATGATGGCGGAATTCAGCACGCGAGTGCAAAAGACAAGGCTGAAGCATTTGCAACCACCTTCAGTCGGAAGTGCCGAGCGAATGATCCACCTCGGCCTCCTCCTGAGGTCCCCACCATCACAGAAGCCAGTCTTCAGCCAATTTGCTTCACCCCATGTGATATCAAGAAGCAGCTGAGCGCAGTGGATACAGCAAAGGCTATGGACCCCAACAACATCCTGGCTGTCGTACTGAAGACTTGTGCTCCAGAACTAGCCGCGCCTCCAGCCAAGTTGTTCCAGTACAGCTACAACACTGGCATCTACCCAACAATGTGGAAAACTGCCCAGGTATGTCTTGTCCACAAAAAGTAGAACAAATCCAATCCAGCCAATTACTGCCCCATCAGTCTACTCTCAATCATCAGCAAAGTGATGGAAGGTGTTGTCGACAGTGCTAACAAGCGGCACTTATTACTCGCCAATAACCTGCTCACTGATGCTCAGTTCGGGTTCCACTAGGACCATTCAGCTCCAGACCTCATTACAGCCTTAGTCCAAACATGGACAAAAGAGCTGAATTGCAGAGAAGAGGTGAGAGTGACTGCCCTTGACATCAAGGCAGCATTTGGCCGAGTGTGGCATCAAGGAGCCCTAGTAAAACTGAAGTCAATGGAAATCGGGGGGAAAACTCTCCACTGGCTGGATTCATACCTAGCACAAAGGAAGATGGTCATGGTTGTTGGAGGTCAATCACCTTAGCCGCAGGATATCACTGCAGGAGTTCTGAAGGGAAGTGTCCTAGGCCCAACTATCTTCAGTTGGTTCATCAATGACCTTCCTTCCATCACAAGGTCAGAAGTGGAGATGTTCGCTGATGACTGCACAGTGTTCAATTCCATTCGCAACTCCTCAGATAATGAAGCAGTCCATGCCCACAAGCAGCAAGACCTGGATGACATTCAGGTTTGGGCTGCTAAGTGGCAAGTAACATTCGCGCCACACAAGTGCCAGGCAATGACTATCTCTAACAAGCAAGAATCTAACCACTGTCCCATGACATTCAACGGCATAACCATCGCTGAATCTCCCATCATTAACATCCTGGGGGTCACCATTGACCAGAAACTTAACTGGACCAGCCACGTAAATACTGTGGCTACAAGAGCAGGTCAGAGGCTGGGTATTCTGCAGCGAGTGTCTCACCTCCTGACCCCCCAAAGCCTTTCCACCATCTACAAGGCACAAGTAAGGAGTGTGATGAAATACTCTTCGCTTGCCTGGATGATTGCAGCTCCAACAGCACTCAACAAGCTGGACACCATCCTGGACAAAGAAGCCCACTTGATTGGCACCCCATCCACCACCTTAAACATTCACTCCCTTCACCACCGGCGTACTGTGTGTACCAACTACAAGGTGCACTGCTGCAACTCGCCAAGGCTTCTTCGACAGCACATCCCAAACCCGTGACCTCTACCACCTAGAAGGACAAGGGCAGCAGGCGCATGGGAACACCCTCACCTCCAAGTTCCCCTCCAAGTCACACACCATCCTGACTTGGAAGTATAACGTCATTCCTTCATCATCGCTGGGTCAAAATCCTGGAACTCCCTCCCTAACAGCACTGTGGGAGCACCTGCACCGCATGGACTGCAGCAGCTCAAGTAGATGGCTCACCAGCACCTTCTCAAGGGCAATTAGGGATGGGCAATAAATGCTGGCCTTGACAGTGATGCCCACATCCCACGAATGAATAAAAAAAATTATGCCAGAACTTCATCTGGTCAACCTCTTCTTATCTCCATTTCTTCCAACATAAAAGGATTAAAATGTTAGCCTTGAACGTCTATTTGTGGCGGTGCTTATCACGCATAGTGCTATTATTAGCTTACTGTAGCAGATTTCTTCAGACCTGACATCAGGGGCCGGAATTTTAATTTGGTGGCGGGTAGGGAGAGGGAGGGCTAGAAAGGGGTTGGGAAACCTGGGAGAACAGAATACCCACATTCCCTGCCAAATTTAACAGCAGGGCCTGATTAGCATTTCAAAGCTTTGTTTCCCGCCCGCAGGCAGCCAGATGGAGAGGCTGGCTGGCTGTTGGGCGGGTAGACCTGCAGCACTGGGCCGTAGAGAGGAGGGAGGGAGGGATCGTGCGGAGGGATGGGGGTCGTGGTCAGAGGCCAGAGGAGGATCGAGACTGGAAGATTGGAGATGGAGGAGGAGCGGGGAGATGATCGGGGGCCAGAGGATGATCGGGTCCGGAGGAGGATTGGGGCTAGAGGATCGGGCCGGAGGAGGATCGGGGCCGATGTGGGGAGGCCAACAAGGTGATCGGGGATTGGAAGGGTGAGGTCAGAAGGCCAGGAAGGCAATCGGGGGCTGGAGGGGGAGATTGGAAGGGTCAGGGGTGTCTGGTCGTGGGGGTTGGGTGAGGCTGGGACATTGGATCCAGCAGGTAAGTGGAAAGGCACTTACCTCCTGGACCCAGCAGTCCTCGCCTCTCTTATCTGGCGGATTCCCCGAGGCCAAGGAAACCCATCCGCCAACAGTTAAATTTGAAATGGTGGATCACCATGAGACACACCAGCCTCATTATAATATTTAAATAGGCAACCCTCCTCCTGGGAGCGGGTTGGCTGCCTGCCCCACCATCCCACCTCTGTTAAAACTGGAAGTAGGCGGGTTGGGCTCGGGATTCAGTTTTTAAACTCTTTAACCTCCCACCCGATCCCAGCTACCCATTTTTTCTGGTTAAAAATCCCCCTTTTTTTCTAATATCTTGCCAGCTCCTGCAGGTCCTTTTGACAATCTCCTCCATGCTTGCTACATCAAGCACTTCTGGCAAGAATATCAATCAGTCCCATACAATCTGTCCCTGCACGCCCTCATTATTTCCCACAAAGATTGCAGCACCTGGTCCCCTATACCTGGCATTTCTGTCTGCAGGGCTCCATTCTGCAGGTATTGCTCAGTAAACAACTGCCCTGTAATATTTCATTAATTAACTCATTATTGCAGTTTTCTGCTGATAGCCTGTATTATTAAGTCTGCCACATAATTTAATGCACAGGCACATTTTAGCATAGCTCCAATAATCAATAAAATGGGGAATAAACCAAAATGTTTAATAATAATTCAAAAATATTAATACTCATTTAACTTCAAAGTAGTGCTAAAACAGTAATTTCCATGCTATTATCTATTGAGTGTGATTGCCAAATAAATACTTGATTAGGAACACTTTTGTACTTGGGCCCACATCTACTAGGAATTGGACTAAGACTACTCATCTTACATAGGATTGTTAAAGCCATCAGACAGAGGAGACTTTCATCCTATAATCTGGTATAGATTTGAACCCATATCCCAGAGCTGTAGAGCTAGGATCTAACCACATAGTCAATCACATTTTTTCTATTTCCCAAACCAGCTGTTCCTCCAGTCTTTCTGATTAAGATTGTCAAATTGTGGCTTGTGTTGTGTTCTAAATGCGGACCCTGTAGAAATTAGATTAGGACTGCCCAATCCTATTTGGCATATAGGACCCCAGAGAAAGGAAATGTTTTCCCATCAGTATAAACAATTCTCAACCTAGGCCCTAGATGAAAAAGGACAGTTTACTATTTAAAAGTGCCACACCAAATTCATCCTGCTAAATGAAATAAATATTAATGTCCGAACTAAAGTTGTGCCATTTAGAAGAACCATATACGCACCTAGTTTTGAATCTAGTGCAGATTGATGGGATGAAAGTTTATTCTTTTTTGGTGGCACGGGGTACTACATGTAAATTGAGTATGGGCAATCTCACCAAGTTTCCTGAAGATACATATTAAAAATTTGACAATGTCAATGCACTTAAATCAAGCTTCTAACAAGTGAGTATACTAACAGCTGTCTCGTTTACATTAATTTTATTTTAACCATGGCAGTTTCATCACAGGGTGTTAGAGAAGCAGTTTCCAGAACATCAGGACAAATTCTGTAAATTTGATAAAGATCAAAGCATACTGCAAATGCTCTAACATTATAGCACAGTAAAAATGATGTAATTTGAACACAAGAGTGCCCATCTACAATAATTTTACATGGTAAATGTTATGTATTGTGTGTTCTCCTCCCACCTGTGGTGGCGCTGTCATAGGAGATAAATGGTTGGGTATTCTCTCGGTTAAGTTTAGCTCTCTTTGTTCGGCACTTGCCAGAACTTCTTTTCCTTCCAATAAAGCACTTCATGTTTGAATCTCTGAGTTCTGAGTCCTAAATTGTGTCTAGGTAGAAAGGTACCGACACAACAAGTGGCAACGAGGAGCGGATGAATCTGTGTACGTTACGGGTGCAGTGAGTAAACAGAAAATTTAATTTGAAACATGAGATGGCTACTATATTAGGAAACATCGGTGATTTTGATGAAAATGTGGAGCAATGGAGCACATATACGGAACGTTTTGACTATTTTGTATTGGCGAATGCGGTGGCAAATGAAAAGGTCTTGCCTACCTTTTTGAGTGTAATCGGGCCGAAGACTTTCAATTTACTTCGCAGTCTCGTACAGCCAGATAAGCCAGGAACTAAAACATATAAGCAACTAGTGGAAATTCTTGGAGCACATTTTTCACCAAAACCTCTGGTTATTGCTGAGAGATTTAGATTTCACAAACGGAATCAAGAGGAGGGGGAATCAGTGACGATGTTTATTGCTGCTTTAAAAAGGCTGTCGGAACACTGCCAGTTCAAGGAGGTGCTGAATGACACCATTAGAGACAGACTTGTGTGTGGTCTGCAAAATGCAGCCACACTGAAGCGCCGCCTTACTGAGGACAACCTTACTCTTGAAAAGGCCATTGAAGTTAGTGTCTCCATGGAGATGGCGGAAAAGGAGGCTCACCAGTTGAGTTCAACAGGGAGAGTTCACAAGGTGTCGTCTGAGCCTAAAGGTGCGTGGAATGGCACATGTTACCGTTGTGGGAAAACGGGCCATCATGCTAATGACTGCTGGTGTACGGAGCTGGAATGCCGAAATTGTGGCAAAAAGGGTCACATTGAACGCGCCTGTAGAGGTAAAAAAAGAACAGACAGAGCTGGGAAGCATGGAAGCAAAATGTCTGTATTTGGACAAGAGAGGAAAAAGAGTGTTCATTCAGTGCAGTATGATGGAACAAGCAAAACAGAGGGGAGCGACACCTCTGAGGAGGAAGCGGTGCACATACTGACGGTTGCAGGTGGTTCAAATGGCTACTGGGTGTCACCACTGGTGGAGGGACAATCAGTGCGGATGGAGGTGGACACAGGCGCGGCTATGTCCCTTGTTTCAGACACTGTCTACAACAAAATGCTAAAGCATCTTACCCTTCAGCCAACAAACATTGTGCTAAAGACGTATACCGGCGAACCTGTGGCCATGAGAGGCGTCATTGAGGTGACAGTTAAATTGAATGGACAGACTGCAAAACTGCCATTATATGTGGTAAAGGGAAATTACCCATCACGACTGGGACGTGCGTGGCTAGAGAAAATCACGCTGGACTGGCCTGCAGTCTGCATGATGTCAAAAGGGGAGTCAGGTCTGACTGCAGTGTTAAACAAACATGCAGAACTCTTCAATGGGGAACTTGGGAGCATGAAAAAGATCAGCGTGAGACTGGACATTAAACCTGACAGCAAGCCGAAGCTTCACAAAGCCCGACCTGTACCCTATGCAATTAGGCCAAAAGTTGAGGCTAACTTGGAGGCCTTAGTCGAGAACGGAGTCCTGGAGCCTGTGAGCGTGAGCAAATGGGCCACACCCATTGTTCCTGTCCTGAAAAAGGATGGATCTGTTCAAATCTGCGGGGATTTTAAAGTGACTATTAACCCGGTGCTGTCTGTGGAACAGTACCCTCTTCCCCTCATTGATGATCTTTTTACGGGCCTGGCCGGAGGGCAAAAGTTCAGCAAAATAGACTTATGCCAGGCTTATCTACAAATGCATGTCGATGACAAATCAAAGGAGCTGCTGACAATTGTGACACACAAGGGGCTATACAGGTACTGCCGCCTTCCGTTTGGAATTACGTCGGCCCCTGCTCTATTCCAAAGGGCAATGGATCAGATTTTGAGTGGACTGCCAGGAGTCCAGTGCTACCTGGACGACATCCTTGTCACTGGGACAAATGAGGAGGATCATCTTCTGAACTTGGATGCGACACTACAACGACTGAAAGAGTACGGACTCAGAGTTCGTAAAGACAAATGTGAATTCTTTCAGTCTTCAGTTGAGTACCTGGGGCATGTGATTGACGCTACTGGCCTGCATGAGGCGCCGCCAAAGGTCAAGGCGATCGTGGAGGCCCCAGCACCCCAGAATGTGAGCCAGTTACGTTCATTTCTGGGGCTACTTAACTACTATGGGAAGTTTATTCCAGACTTAGCAACATTGCTGAAGCTGTTACATCAGTTGCTATGTCAAGGCAAAACATGGAAATGGACTGAACTGTGCAACGAAGCTTTCACCCAAGCAAAGAAAGCATTGCTGAATTCGGAGGTCCTGACACACTTCGACCCAAAGCTACCCGTGCAGCTAGCATGTGATGCATCACCATATGGTGTGGGAGCAGTCATATCCCACATCATGCCTTCGGGTGAAGAGAAACCTATCGCCTTCGCATTACGCACCTTGAATAAGGCCGAGAGTAACTATGCGCAGATCGAGCGCGAGGCCTTGGGAATCATTTTTGGAATTCGAAAATTTCATCAGTACCTGTTTGGGAGAAGGTTCACACTCCTGACCGACCACCGTCCATTGACTTCAATCTTCGGGCCCCACACCGGAATTCCGTCTCTCGCTGAAAGCAGGATGCAAAGGTGGGCTTTACTGTTGTCAGGACACACATACGACATCAAATATCGCAAATCAGACTTGCACGGCAACGCAGACGGTCTCTCGAGGCTGCCCTTGCCTGTTACTCCCCCAGAGCCTCGTCAGATAGACATCTTCTATTTTAGACAAGTGGAGGGAGCACCTGTCACTGCAGTTCAGGTGCGAAGGTACACCCGCAACGATCCAGTCCTGTCTGAGGTAATGGACGATGTCATTCGAGGGAGAGCGATAGGAGATTCTCCTAGTTTGAAACCTTACGTTTCAAAAAGAAATGAGCTCTCCGTCCAGGCAGGTTGTCTTCTTTGGGGACGCCGTGTCATCATTCCGCCACCTCTGAGGGAACCTATACTGCAACAACTTCATACAGGCCACAGTGGGATGGTTCGGATGAAGGAAATGGCAAGAAGCTACTTCTGGTGGCCAGGTCTCGATGGGAATATTGAGGAGAAAGCCAAAACATGTTCCCCATGTCAAAGGGTCCGGAATGTTCCACAGCTGGCAACCCTACACCCCTGGGATTGGCCTGCAGAGGTGTGGCAGCGAGTACATGTGGACTTCGCCGGTCCTTTCGAAGGGAAGATGTTTATGGTGGTTGTGGACGCTCGTAGCAAGTGGCCGGAGGTCGCTGTGATGAGGTCTACCACGGCAGAGAAAACAATTGAGAAACTTGGTGAGATGTTCAGCCGTTATGGCTCACCGGAACAACTCGTAAGTGACAATGGTCCACAATTTGTATCACAGGAGTTTGCAACCTTCCTGCATGTGAATGGTGTCCAACACATCAGGTCTGCGCCCTATCATCCCTCTACTAACGGCCAGGCAGAAAGGTTTGTGCAAACTTTGAAGCATGCCTTGAAGGCATCGCAAGGTCAGGGCTCAATCCACCAACGTCTGAACAGCTTCCTGTTGTCCTACAGGAACGAGCCGCGTGCCACAACCAAAACTTCCCCCGCTTCGCTCATGATGACGAGGCAGTTGCGGACAAGTTTTGACTTACTCAAACCTCCAAGGGCAGATCAGGTTGTCCATCGTCAACAACAAGCTCAAGTTGAAAAGAGAGAGAAAAGAGCCAAGGAGAGACGGTTTCATCCGGGAGAGCACGTCCTAGCTCGAAACTACAACACTGGACCGAAATGGGTTCCTGCTACGGTGATCGCGCAGACGGGCCCTGTGTCTTACACGGTTGAGACTGCTGAGGATGTCGTCTGGAGAAGACACACAGATCAACTGTTGCTAGGAGCAGAGACAGCCACAGAGGCTCCAGTGGCTGGTTGGCCTGAACTGTTTCCGAATGATACCGCAAACCAGCATCCTTTGCCACGGTGCTCTTCTCCAACACAGGAAGTCAAAGAGACTGTTCCACCTGTGCAAACTCCTGACTTTCAACTGACACAGGCACCTTCTCCATCCAGGCCTGTGTCAATGCCTACTGCTGTGGAAGCCAGCGATGACCGCTGGTGTCCTGTCAGAGAGCGGCAGCCTCCAAGACGCTTGGATCTGTAGGCTTAGTGACTTACCCACAAGACTGGGGCAGAATAAACCCCAGGGTAAAGTCAGGGTTTGAGGCAGTCTACCTCTACCCTAGGTTAGTTGAGTGTATTGAAAGTAACTTACCTATTGAGGAATAATGTGGAATTTCCATTTAAGAGGGGAGGAAATGTTATGTATTGTGTGTTCTCCTCCCACCTGTGGTGGCGCTGTCACAGGAGATAAATGGCTGGGTATTCTCTCGGTTAAGTTTAGCTCTCTTTGTTCAGAACTTGCCAGAACTTCTTTTCCTTCCAATAAAGCACTTCATGTTTGAATCTCTGAGTTCTGAGTCCTAAATTGTGTCTAGGTAGAAAGGTACCGACACAACAGTAAAATGTTGGAAAATGGGAAAATCTCCATTATTTTGTCTGACATTTCTATTTGTAAATTGGAATGTGCTAAGTTAATTAAATTAATAGAAATTTAATTTATGTCTACTTTACTAACAAAATTATTGCTAATCGAACAGAGTTTACATGCTTTCTTAACTGATATATTCAAAGCAACTATTTAACTAAATGGAACAGGTTTGGATACACTTTTTTCTTATTGTACTGAATTGGAGTTTCTTAAAAATAATTTTATGAATGTGCTTACAATAAATGCTAACAAACTTTAAACTGCATTAAGAAAATGTGTTGTATGTAAGCAAATCAGAATCTAAACCACTAACTTTCTTTTTCAAATGGTGACTAAATTATTCTTAATGGCCTGGATTTTGCGCTGCCAATGTGTGTACACCATCATAAGCCTTGTAAAAGACCCTGCAAGTTCCGAGTTTCTGCATGCGCGAAAACCCAGAACTTGCGATCTGTCAAAGTTCGCCTTGACAGATCTACCGCAACGACCCAAAAATCAGTTTTGCTGGCGCAGAGCTGGGCTATTTGCCCAACTACTCCCCAGCAAATGCCCACGAAACCCTTATGTCTGGTAAAAGCGGGTTAATACACATCTTAAAAATAAAAAAAATCACGCACAATCATTTAAAATTAGTTTATGTAAATTTTGGCCCAGATTAAAATGTTTAAAATTATTTTTCAAAAAATAAATTTTTTATTGTAAATACTTGTAAATGCTTCATTGAAGGGACTTTATTTAAATTGGAAAATGGGAACATTTATTTTTATTCCAGTTGTATAAATTATTTAATTATTTGGGGATTCCTCATAAGCTTACGGGGATTCCGTTCGTAAATGGATCCCCATAAGCATATTAGGAATCCTCCTTTCTAATTGGAGGACCTGGCCCACATGATCCCAGGGACGCTTCCGAACTGCCTGTGTCCCTGGGATCCGTGGGCCTTTACACAGGCGTACGTGTACGAAGCCTGGGAGCCTGAAGGTAGGTGCAGATTTTTTTATTGGGTCAGTGGCATACTCCGGAGGTACGCCTCTGACCACAAATTCCGGTCCAATGTTTCTCCAGTAAATTAAACAGCATTGCAGCAGAAACCTGGGATCTCCAATCTATTTTGAAAGCAAATTAAATTGGTAACTGTAGCTGCTGTTGCCTGATCAGAGCAATACGAACAGAAGAAAAATATAAATATGGATTGTACTTTATCTGCATTACAGAACAAATTGTTATTGTCACTTTTACTGTGAGATCAAAAGGTTTTGTGATGTGCAGTATATTCTTGTAAATTCAGCTGACAGTAACAGGACATTTAAATTCACCCTGTTCCTGTAAACTTGCGTAATCAAAAAAAAAGTATAAGCCTGTTAAATCCTTTGTGTGCCCTCCATATTATGCACAATATTATGCGGCAAGTAGCTCATTTCCCAGTTTTAGTACAATAAAAATAGTGATGTTAATTGCATCTGAGTCTTCCCAGTAAAAAGTAAATTTGCCACTAATAGTTGGAGCTTCATCTTGATCAGTGCTTGTTAATTCTTTATGTGTAGTATTTTTATAGCTCTTATGTGTAATGCAGTTTACCATGACTTATCCCTGTTTACTGCTCAGTTTAGTCCATAGAGCACTCCTGGTAACAAGCATTGCTGAATTCACTCTAGTCTATAAGAGTATGGTATATTGCAGATAGATAAAGGATAGCCAATGCATGCTAATAATGAGTGAATGCTTCATAATAGGGCACACTGGGAAGTATATAGGGCATCATCCTATCATCTAAGTCACTGCAGTAAAGAAGAAAATGCAAGGAAGGCAGGCTGGTGGTGCAGCATGTCAGTGTACCAATGCACTGCCCCTCTGTGATTCCCCATGAGTTTCTAACCTTGCCTTTGGAGAAAAGGGAAATGAGATGCGGTTAGCTTGGGCCTCTCTTTTTGTGCTGAACAGCATTGGCAATTGCCTGGGAGCAGCTCACCAGCCTGTTGCTACTTGTGGAATAGCATACCTTATCTGGGAACCTAAAGACAGGATCACAGATGAGACTGATTATTATAAGTACATAAACAAAAAAAAGTAACACCCGTAAATTGTTATTTAAAGGAGAAGAAAAGTCATGGGGAGAGTTCTTTCAGTATTGTACACTCATAGATATTCTGAAAAATACTTCAGAATACCTCAGGCAATATTATTATTTTCAGAATTAATTGTTGGTCCTGTTGAACTCAATATTGAGTCTGGAAGGCTGTAAAGTGCCTAATTGAAAGATGAGGTGCTGTTCCTTGAGCTTTCGATGAGCTTCATTGGAACAGTGTAGGAGGCCAAAGACAGAGAGGTCAGAGTGGAAATGGAACGGAGAATTAAAGTGACAGGTGATCGGAAGCTCGGGGCCACGCTTGCGGACTGAATGGAGGTGTTCTGCAAAGCGGTCACAATGTAACTGGAGCTCAGATTGTACAGAGCCTTGGTCAGACCCCCATCTGGAGTATTGTGCCTCAGGAAGGATATATTGGCCTATTGGTACTGTAAGGGGTTTTCCTTGAGAGATTTCCCTGAGGTTTCTCTCTCTAGAGGCCTCTCTCTCTTGCACAGTAAAACCTTGAGTGGTTCGACCCACTTGCCCCTTAGATTCTATATTCTGGACTTAGGGGCAGGAACTACAATGTAGAGAAAACTCTTGTAGACCAAGTTTGATGAAACAAAATGAAATTTTATTGCATAAGGAAAAATATCAAATCAAATGCAAGCAGATAAGAGAGTACATGGGAGGGAAAAACACAAAACAAATCATAACGACACAGTACTAACTAAAGCAAATACAGGCATCTTATACTCTACAAAGATCATCATGAAATAAGGAAACACATGGAACATCGAGGGACAACAACTCATGTTAATTGTACCCTTAAATCCACCCCCTTATTAAACCTATCTAGATCTGATTGTGAAGGGCCAGAAACATGCTCACCAATCCCACTAGGAAGTGCAAGGTTTTGAAATCGAGTCTGTGTTTGGTCCTTTCAGGCGTTTTGTCTCCACGTGGATCGTGGAGCCCCTGCGAGCTGCGCCACACCTCTCTCCTGAGGTGGGGGTCGGGGGCGGCTGGACACCGGCGGGCCTGGATGTTGGCGGGGTCGAGGATCGTCAGCTCGACCCTGGTTAGAGGAGCCTTGGGCTGGCTCCCATCGCTTCTTCAGTTTATTTTTATCTCTTCTCCTTCCAACCGGGGTGGCTGGAAGGTTTCTTCTCTTGGGGTTTTTATTTTTTTGTCTCTTCTCCCAAGTTGGGTCGATGGCCTCTCGTTCCGGCAACGGCCCGGGGATGGTCGATGATCTCCCGATGTGTTTCCCCGGGGCGGGACACCGGCTTCGAGACGGCCTTCTCGATGTTGGCTTGGTTCTTCTTCCTTCTCTGAGTGCCTGCTTCTTCTTCTGAGTGTCCGGATTCAAAACTGCACTCAAGCTGCCCCAACTGCCGAAAAGTCTTCCAGATATACTTTTCTTCCAGAAACTTCCATCTCCCGGCCAAAATCAGGTTAGTCTTTGTTTAACTTTTGGCAGGCTGGGAGCACAGCGGGGTAGTTATTATATTTTTTAATGTTTTAAACGGCCGGTAAAGGCCCATCTCTGGTCTGGAATTACCTTCATTGTTTTTAATGTCCTGCTGATCTTGTTATCTAGTCCTGGGTGCTGTTCTCATGAATATGAAATTGTCCCCTTTTGTCTGGGTCAACATTTAGATGGCCTCTGTCTCCAGGCCGATCTTGACTGGATCTGCATCTAATCCATATGCATACGTGTGGATCTGGTTTCGTTCTCTCAGAAACGGCTTCCAGAACTTGCTGTAGGTTGAATCCACAAAGCTGTCTGAGGTTGCGCAGGAACCATTTTAAAGTGTCCCAATAAGCTGGTCACATGGTATGGTGGCCATTTTGTATGCCCCCTTTTTCTGGGCTTCTTTTAAAACAGTCTTTAAAATCATGGCCTCTTCTGCCATTTGACCCTTATTAATACAAAGTCCAATTTTGCGAATCCTACAGTACAATGCAGATTTACCTAAATGATACCAGGACTTAAAGAGTTAAATTATGATGAGGGGTTGGATAAACTTTGGTTGTATTCCCTTGAGTATATAAGGCTATGGGTGATCTATTTGAGGAGTTTAGAATGATAAAGGGATTTGATAAAGTAGATAGAGAGAAGCTTCGTCCTGCATATTCTGAACAATATTCCATAATTGTGTCAAGTTCTATTTCATATAACTTAGCTACTTAACATTTTATAGTAATTTTGCTCATATAAAAAATGTGTATACATTTTAAAAAATAAAGTAATATATAGACCCTGGAATTACACAGTGGGATACGAATGTACATGCTTATCTGCAATTTCTTTCTCTGCTATCTCAGCAGAGGCAGTAACCCATTTAAAAGAAATGGGGTTGCAGGAAACTCTCTTTTAACCGGCACCTAAATATCCAGAAATCTCTCTTAACCGGCAAAATTCAGGAGTAGGTTCAGGTAAGTTTTACTGTATATTAGTGGCCGTGTAACCGGGGTTCCTTGATCTGTGGCCGTGTAACCGAGGTTCCTGCACCTGTGGCCGTGCAACAGGGACTCCTGGATTTGTGGCCATGTAACCGGGACTCCTGCACAAGTGCTGTGTAACCGGGGCTCCTGCACCTGTGGCCGTGTATGGGGCTCTCGTACCTTGGTAAGTATACCTCTCTGTAATCCGGACTTTTTGATCAACCGGCACCACACTGGTCCCGTCGGTGCTGGATAAAAAAGAGTTTCCTGTATTATTTCCACTAAAATAGTGTAGAGGGGAATTTTAGACAAATGTAAGCTAGTATCTCACACTATAAATTCATGGCCATAATAAACAAAATGGAATACAGTGTTTGTCAAAATTAGAAATACATATTGGAATTTTACACATGAAAAAGTAAGTGTCCCTTTGCTAGACTGATTCCTCAGATGTGTATCTGCTTTCCCTTTCTGTAATCGGCAGATTAGTATTACAAAGATGGTTCTTTGGCTACATAATAGCAGTCACTCCACAAATAGCAATTCATTATGTGATGCACTTTTAGATGTTTAAATGGCATGATAAGGCATTATTCTTTTCAAACAAAGCATGCAGCATGGGTTCTCATTCAAATATTTTGTTCAGAAAACAATTGCTTTGAATTATTATGGAATTTAAAAACTTAGTCCATAGAATTTGACTGCCTTTGCCACAGAGTTCCAAGGGCCCAATCACTTACCATGTGCATACAAATGATTCATATAGATCTTGTAAAATGATGAGCTATCAAGATGCATTACTCTTATAAGTAGAAATGAATAACCTCAGTGGAAACATTAATTTGAACGTGATGTCTGGATTGAAAAAGAAAAAGGAATGAGCTGGTTTGGCTGAATTGTCTTTTCATTCCTCATTTGCAGTGTTCTGAGATCTTATGGGCAGCGATTTCGCCAGCCGTGGTGAGTTCGGTGCGGTCAGAGCAGACAACGGCCGCAAACTCCGCAACTGTCTTCATCCGCCTCTTCAAGTGATTTTGCCCTGATTGGGCTTGTTAAGCCCACTCTGCGAGGTTCCTGGCCAATTAAAAGGAAGCGGGTCTGATGACATAATTTGATGACGCGTTATCAGCCGGTTTCCTTAAAGGGGCCATGACCAAATTGATTTTGACAGTTCTGCTGTCAGTATTCTACAGCATTGAGGTGCTGCAAACACTGACAAGAACTGCACAGAGGTGTACAGCTGCACCTAGGCTCTCCCATGACTCCCTCCATATGCTTATGGAGGGAGTCACAGCACACAGGGAGGTTTTCTTCCCTTCCAATGGGCGGAAGAGATCTCCCCAAGAGACCAATGCAGCCTGGTTGCACAATGCACAGGAGGGCACAAGCAGGGATGTTGTCAGGAGGACAAGGCTGCAGTGGTGCAAACCTTTCAGTGATCTCAGTAGATCACGTAATGTTTCTGCAAAGCCACACTCAACCGCATCCTCCTGTGCCACTCATCACATCCCCATCATTCTGCCTTCCATACCTTTCTCCTGAACATCCTTACTCACACCAACTTACCTTGCACCTCCACCCATACCTCTCTATATACATTATCATTTCCCCATCTCACTAGCCACCCCTCACACTCACCCTCATCCTAGTCCAATCATACCAACTAATAACACACAAGGGTAGGCACTTGGGTGTTTTAGCCATGGTCGTGTAAACTTTCTGTTAATGTGTTGTCAAGCACTGAAATCCTCATTATCCCCACTTTGCATTCTTGGACATTTTTTAACAAATAAATTAAACAGTGTGAACATAGTTAAAGGTGCATAGCATCCTACTGAATTCCAAATAAAAATGGGAATTTGAGTATGGTGTAACATTTCATTATATTAAAGGTCAGGTTATATCTATATATATATAAACGGATCGTTCTTTCTGTCTGTCTGTCCTTCTGTCTGTCCTCGGGTGTGCGTCTGTCCGGCTATGCGCTCGAAAGTTACAGAGCGTACCTACGCGTGCGTTACGTTGGAAGAAAGCTCACCGTTCCAAAACGATGGGAAGCGTATTTACGTTTCGGCCGGACAAAAATTGCGCCCGCGGTATCCGAAAAACCTTCAAAATTCCGCTCATTAGCATCTCATTATCCGCTCATTAGCGACAGAGTGACCTCGAGGTCGACCAATCGTACGCCAGGTTCCTGGCGCGTGCAGCCGGGCCCTCCTACGGTCGAGTGACGGGACGATTGACCAATCCAACGCTTTGGTGACCTGACGGTCGACCAATCGGTGCGTGTGTGGGCGGACCTTATCGTTCTGAACCGAGGTGAGTAGCCGCCATCTTGCTTCCATTCTTTTTCCTGCTTTCTGCGTCTTTCTTTTCAAATATACATTTCCAGCAAAATAAAATTGCTTTTATTAAATTGTTTTAAAAAAAACTTCATTCATTTGTAAATATTTTCTCTAACCTGAAGATTCTTTTTCCTACCTTTCCCTGTTTTTGTTAGGCCTCAAAGCCTGGGCCTTTCTTGCCCAGCCAGGCCCGAGCTAGGTAATTGTCCCACGGCTTCTGCAAAGCTCCTCACCCTCCCCCCACCCCCCCGGTGTCACATTACCCGGGGCAACGGCGTCAGCCACAAGGGCCACGAGGGTCAGGGTGCGCGCACAGCAGGAGCAGCTGAGACGCGGCGTCTCTCTCTGTTCCGCGCTCGGCTCGGGCGGCCCCCCCGGTGTCACGTTACCCGGGGCAACGGCGTCAGCCACGAGGGCCACGAGGGTCAGGGTACGCGCGCAGCAGGAGCAGCTGAGACGCGGCGTCTCTCTCTGTTCCCCGCTCGGCTCGGGCGGGGGGGACGGGGCTCGGGAGATCGGGGGGCGGGGCTCAGGAGATCGGGGGGGCGGGGCTCGGGTGATAGGGGGGCGGAGATCAGGGGGCTCAGGGACTCTCCCCCCTCCCCTCCCCTCCCCCCTCCCCTCCCCTTCCCCCCCTTCCCCCCCTCTTGCCCCCTCCTCCCCTCCCCTTCCCCCCTCTTCCTTCCCCCCCTCTTCCCCCCCTCCCCTTCCCCCCCTCTTCCCCCCTCCCCTTCCCCCCCTCTTCCCCCCTCCTCTTCCCCCCCTCTTCCCCCCAGTCGCTCTCTCTCTTCCCCCCAGTCGCTCTCTCTCTTCCCCCCAGTCGCTCGCTCTCTCTCTTCCAACAACAACATGCCCTCGAAAAAGCCTCGGCACCGCCGGGCACTTCAGCCAGTCTATATATATAAAAGGATACATCTGTCTGTCTGTCTGTCTGGCTATACACTCTAAAGTTATAGAGCGTACCTACACGTGCGTTACATCAAAAGAAAGCTTACGATTCCGGAACAGTCATAAGCATATTTACGTTTTGGCGAGACAAAAATTGTGCCCGGCATCTCATTATCCGCTCATTAGCAATAGAGTGACATTAAGGTCGACCAATCGTACGGTCGAGCGACCCGACGGTCGACCAATCGCTGCGTGGCGGGGGCGGGTTCCTGGCGCGTGCGGGCGGGCCCTCCTAGAGTCGAGTGACGGGACGATTGACCAATCCTACGCTTCGGTGACCTGACGGTCGAACAATCGGTGCGTGTGTGGGCGGGCCTTATCATTCTGAACCGAGGTGAGTCGCCGCCATCTTCATTCCAAACTTTTCATTTCTTTTTCCCGCTTTCTGCGTCTTTAAAAAAAAGTTGCTTTTAAAACACATAGGCCTAGAAATTCAGTATAGCCACGTTCGGGGCGCTACAATCGGGCGGCCGCTAAAGTTTGCGCCCGGCGCAAGTTCGCGCCACCTTCGCCGATATTCCGTCGCATCGCCCCAAGAGGTTGCTGCTGCGCTAAAACAGGCGATGCACGACTATCATTAGGCGCTAAGCCGGCGGTCCGGGGCGATACCCCCGAGGGCGGGCGCAGCGCAGGTGCGGCGAGTTGCTGATTGACGGCAGACACTCTGGCGCCGGTCAGCTCTTAAAGGGGGAGGGTGGACTTGTCTGGCTGCCATGCCCTGCGCACTGCAGCCCTGAAGCAAGGCCTGACCAATGCTGGTTCATCAGTTCTACGCCCTGGACCATGGGGAAGCCCGCTATTCTTCCAAATCCCATTGTACGCTCTTGCTGCTTGTCCAGGGTCATGGGGAAGGAGATGTACTGACGTCTCCTTCTGAAAAGGGCATTGTTCACCTGTCAGATGCAGCAATGTACCGCGAACTGGGAGATGTTGGCAATGTCCCCAGTAGCGGATTGGAAGGAGCCGGTGGCATAGAAGTTGAGAGCCACCGTCACCTTCACTGCCACCGACAGAGACGTCCTGCTCCTCAGCTGTGGCTGCAGATCTCTGCGAAGCAGGTGGCAGATCTCAGTGACCACCTCCCTTCTGAATCGCAGCCTCCGAACACACTGCTCCTCAGACATGTTCAGATATGAGAACTGCTGGCGGTATACCCTGGGTGGGTAAGGCCTCCTGTGCCGACACCTGTTGGCCCTTCTCCGTCTGGCCATGACTGGCACTCTCTCACGGCGTCTCTGATCCCTTTGAATGCAATGCAGAAAGCCAATGTTTCCACCCATTGTAGCCCCCATTACAGTATATGTGGCGACTCAAGGCTATGGCACTGAAAGTGAAATCCAAGTGTAAAGCTCTGGCCTGATGCCAGAAGTACCTGTGCGAGCGCTGAGTCAAAGCAGAAAGCTCTCTGCCTTTGTCTCTCACACAGAAGGATTGGCACAAAATGGCTGTCACTTATAATGCAGGAGGAGTCCCCTTTAAATAGCACCCCCCGCACCCCGCAGCGACTGGGAACCGTTCCCCTCTACCAGTCGCTGGGGACGCCAGGCGCAAAGAAGGGCGGCGCCACTGAAGTTCCGGTTTGGGGCGCACAAAGGGTGTTGCACGATGGAATGACGTCAGGATCTGCGCGCGCGGCTGAGCGCGCGCAAAGACTTTGCGCCGACGCTAAATCTCTAGTGAAGTTGGGGAGAGGCGCAGATCGCGCTGCGCCCGGCCGCTAGCCGCCTAGCGCCCAACATCTCCTCCTCCTAAGGCGCTACCGGCTGGCGCAAGCAACTGAATTTCGAGGCCATATTGTTTTTTAAAAAAGTTAATTACTTTCTAAATCTTTTATCTAATCTCATTAAATTTCCTACCTTTCCCCATTTTTGCAGGTAGGCCTCGAAGCCTGGGCGTCTGTTGCCAGCCATGCTGGACCCTAGGCAATTGTTTTGTGGCAAGCTCCTCCCACCCCTCACCCCCCACCCCTCCCCGCTGGGCCCGATTCCGAACCAGCGGCCAGCCATCTTGGTAAAGGCTGGCTGGGCCCACTGCAAGCTCCTCGTGCTTCATTCGGGGGGGGGGCTCGGGAGGGGAGGGGAGGGGGAGCGGAGAGGATTACCCCGGCAACCGGGCTCGCCAGCCGCAATCGGCTGCTCCGGCCCAGGCCCGGACCCGGAGATCGGGAGGCGGAGAGGGGAGGAGGGTAACCAAGGCAACTGGGCCCAGCCAGCCGCAATCGGCCGTCTCAGGCCCGGCCTCGGGGGGGCGGGGCTCGGGAGGGGGAGCGGAGAGGGTTACCCCAGCAACCGGGCTCGCCAGCCGCAATCAGCCGCTCAGGCCCAGGCCCGGTCCCGGAGATCGGGAGGCGGAAGGGGAGGAGGGTTACCAAGGCAACCGGGCCCAGCCAGCTGCAATCGGCCGTCTCAGGCCCGGCCTCGGGAGGGCGGGGCTCGGGCTCACCGGGGTGCTGCGCTCGGCATGTCAGTGCGTGGGGCGGCACGGAGCTCAGCGGAGCCATCACCGGCAGAGGGGAGAGGGTCTGCTGGCTCCCGCCCTCCCTCCCTTTCTCCCCCCCTCCCTCCCTTTCCCCCCTCCCTCCCTTTCCCCCCTCCCTCCCTTTCTCCCCCCTCCTCCACCCCTCCCCTCCTCTCCCACTCCCCTCTCCCCCTCCCCTCACTCCCCCCTCCCCTCCACTTCCCTCCCTCCCTCCCCTCCCCCCTTCCTCCCTCCCCTCCCCTTCCCTCCCCCTCCCCCCCTTCCTACCCCCTCCTCCCATCTCCTCCCCCCTCCCCCTCCTCCTCCCCATCCCCCCCTTCCTCCCTCCCCCTCCTCCTCCCCCCCTTCCCCCCTCCTCCTCCCCCCCTTCCTCCCTCCCCCTCCCCTTCCCCCCTCCTCCCCTTCCTCCCCCCTCCCCTCCCCCCTTCCTCCCTCCTTCCTCCCCCCTCCCCCCATCCCCCTCCTCCTCCCCCCTCCCCCCCATCCTCCCCCCTCCTCCTCCCCCCCTCCCCCCCATCCTCCCCCCTCCTCCTCCCCCTCCCCCATCCCCCTCCCCCCCTCCTCCCTCCCCCTCCCCTTCCCCCCTCCTCCCTCCCCCTCCCCTTCCCCCTCCTCCCCTTCCTCCCCCCTCCCATCCCCTCCCCTTCCTCCCCTCCCCTTCCTCCTCCCCTCCCTCCTCCCCTCCCCTTCCTCCCCCTCCCCTTCCTCCCCCTTCCTCCCCCCTCCCCTCCCCCCCTTCCTCCCCTCCTCCTCCCCCCTCCCGCCCCCCCTTCCCCCCTCCCCCCCTCCTCCCCCCTCCTCCTCCCCCTCCCCCTCCCCCCAGTCGCTCTCTCTCTTCCCCCCCAGTCGCGCTCTCTCTTCCCCCCCAGTCGCTCTCTCTCTTCCCCCCCAGTCGCTCTCTCTCTTCCCCCAGTCGCTCTCTCTCTTCCCCCCCCCAGTCGCTCTCTCTCTTCCCCCCCGTCACTCTCTCTCTTCCCCCCCAGTCGCTCTCTCTCTTCCCCCCCAGTCGCTCTCTCTCGTCCCCCCCAGTCGCTCTCTCTCTTCCCCCCCAGTCGCTCTCTCTCTTCCCCCCCGTCGCTCTCTCTCTTCCCCCCCCAGTCGCGCTCTCTCTTCCCCCCCAGTCGCTCTCTCTCTTCCCCCCCCAGCCGCTCTCTCTCTTCCCCCCCCAGTCGCTCTCTCTCTTCCCCCCCCAGTCGCTCTCTCTCTTCCCCCCCCAGTCGCTCTCTCTCTTCCCCCCCCCAGTCGCTCTCTCTCTTCCACCCCCCAGTCGCTCTCTCTTTCTCTTCCAACAACAACATGCCCTCGAAAAAGCCTCGGCACCGCCGGGCACTGCAGCTAGTATATAGATATTTCACATCATTCATTTACCACAGAATGGTATAACAAGATTTAATACTGCTTGTAGATTAGTTACTGATCTCCTATGAAACAGCCTTTTATAACACTGTAACAGGAAAAAAACTCAAAATAGCTTTTCTCAATATTCTGTACAAACTTCTCTGAAATTGGGAAATCAACAACTCTAAGATCTTTATTGTGTACAATTCAGTAGTCATATGGTAGTGCATTATGAACATAGCCATACAGTGAGGCTCCCCAATAATGGCAATGGCATCAAATGAGGATTATCAAAATCATAAAACTCATTTGGCACCACTGCAAGAAAATACCCACTACTTGACGAGGAGCTCTTTTTACAGAACTCACCTAACCTTTTATTTGCCCCAGGCTGTGTCTTCAACTTTAACCGTAGAAAGTAAAGACAGAAAAAACTTGCATTTATATAGCGTCTTTCATTTCCTTATGATGTCCAAAAGTGCTTTACAGATAATGGGTTCGATTTTGCCAGGCCTGAGGAGGTGGGATTGGAGGCGTGTGAGGTGGTAAAATCGCCAAAAATGGCGGGCGGGCCCCATCCCGCCTCCATCCCACCTCCAAGCAATATTTCCAAATGCGTGTTTTCTGACCCCCTTTCCATCCTGCCTCCAAGAGGCAGGATAGGCCCTTAACAACCACTTAATTGCCTCTATAATCCCATTTTGAAAGGCCTTTCTGATTTTTAGACAATCCCCCCATCCTACACACCTCCTCTGGAACACGCCAGGTAATGTTGGTGGCCTCACAAGTGGATTGCTCACTCACAGCTGCAGCTCCACCATTACAAAGGAGTTTTCACCAATGATCATTTGCAGGTGGCAGAACTTTGTTGTTTCAGGTCTGGGGGAACTTTTAGTATGCATGCTCAGTGTTGTGGGAGTTTGGAGCCTGATACACATCTCCAGTGTGACCTCCTGGGAAGCCCCTCTCCCCACCTTGACTAAGCACTTCCTCAACTGAGGCATATACCAGAAGCATGGCGACCATTTAATTTCTTTCCTCCTGGACATCAGATTCGAATGCAGCCCAACCACGGCAGCAGCAGAACCATGAGCAACAGCAGCATCAACAGGAGCACCAAGCTGCTAGTCTCCCACCTGAAGATGCACAGGCCAGAAGGCGCCAGTGCGCAACAACATTGCTGCCCGGGATACAAGGGACGCACTCATCCTGGCCAGATTTGCTTAGCCTGCACAATCAAACACTTTAGCCTCACTCCTTCTTACCAGAGCATCGACAATGGACAAGAACCTGCAGAATCATATCACTCTGACCACCATTCTAACAATCACAAGGCACCCTAAGCCCTCAATGTGAAAGTCCCATTTGCGAAATGACACAGACCACAACTTCAACAGTTTGCCATCAGAACACTTTATAATGCAATCACAATGATGGCTGGTCCAAAAACAAAACAACACAGCACCCAAGTGACTACCCTTGTGACCACTTGTGCTTTATCTTCCTCTTATGCGTGCTCCTATGTGGTGCTTCTCCTGTGGCTTCAGCAGATGTGGAGGCCCCTTGCTCACTCTCTTGCTGCTCCTGTCTCGATGCCTTTGGCGGGCATCCTCTGGGGTGGTGAACCTGTGCGGGCTCGCCAACAGTCTGCTGCTCCTGTGGTTGTGCAGGGGCTGAGATGCCCATCTCGGTTGGGTGAGGACTCTGGCCGAGGGCTTTGCTGTGGCATGGTCATGTGAGCGCTTGGAGAGGAGCCCCCACTTCCTTGTTGTCTGCCACCAACATCCCACTCATGGGTCAGCACCACTTCAGAGCTAGCAAGTGGCTTGACAGCACCTTGCTCCACTTCAGGGGGGCCATGAGGACCCATTTCTGCACTAAGTCCTACTCCAGAGGGCTTGCATGAAGGTCTGGTTTGTTTGCTCAATAGCTGACCATTGCTGCTCAAGAGATGTCATTCTATTCTGAACAGTGGCCATGTTTGCAATACCCTGGCGACTAAGCTCCTCCATGGACATAGCCATCCTCTCCTCTACCGTCACCATCCTCTCCTCTACGGTAGCCAGCCTTACCATGGAGGTAGCCATCCTTTCCACGTAGGTTGCCATCCTTTCCGCAGTGATGTGTTCATGCGCAATGCCTCCACAAAGGCTCTGCTCATGTTCGCGATGGACTCCTCCATTCGCTCCACACTTGCAGCGACCCTGGAGACAAAACCTGCCAGAGACGCTTCGCTTGTACCTGTTCCTGGAGTTCCAGCACTGCTCTCCTTCTGGATGGACCTGGAGGCACAGGGTCGACATGCAGCTGAGCCGAGCTGGCAGAGTCCTGCGCCCTCCGACGAGGACTCTCCACTGCTGTCCCTGTCTCCACCATCTGCTGATGCTCACTTGTGAGTTGTGATACACCAGGCGACAACACTACTCTATCTCACGAAGGTCCCACCAAGGTGTGAGTGTCTGCTGGCGCTGGGTGTGCTGAATTCTGCTGACGCTGTGCCCTCAGAGGTTGCAGCTTCCTCTGAGGAGTCTGGAGGCTCAGGCTGTTCCTCCTGGATAGTAGGGTCGGGGGCTTTCGATGGTCCTGTGGGTGAGTAAAGGAAAGAGTTAGAGATGTGAGGCCAAGGTTACATGCACATTGAATATTGCAGATGATCATAAGTCATTCTGTTAGAGTATCAGAATCATTATCAGTGACTCATGCTATGTCAATGAGAGAGATTCCAAACTATTCTGTCACCAGCTTGCTGTGATGCGCCCGTCTGTCCGTCCCCCACTTGGGCATCCTCCTCGATCCCAGCAATTCCCAGGACCGCCCCCTCCCAGAGGGTGAGCTGGTCAACTGAGGTTGGCCCCCCTCCTGTCATGGCTCTTTCCCTCTTATTGTGGGCTCTCTTTTCCTGCAATGAGGGACTCAAGTGGAGTTTGAGTGAGAATGAAGGAGTGAGTGTAGAGAATCTATAGCATAAATGATTAGAAGGATACAAAGGATCCACCCTGTGTGTTGAAAGTTGTTGTTGTCATGGCATCACAGTGATAGGGAGTGTGTGGCCTGCATGGTCGAATAGTTAAGTTAATGTGACCATAGAGAGAGAGGGAATGGGTAAGGGTGCAGGGATGTAAGTGTCAAGTGGCATGTGGAGGAAGAGGTTGGCAAAGCAGAGTGATGATGAGGAGAGGCAATGGGGATCAGATTGAGGGTGATGGAAAAATCATACTCACTTTTCATGTGTGGAGAAGGTCTTCCTGCATTGCAGCCAGGTTCTGCGGCTCAGCGAAATGGAGTTAACCTCCTGGGCCACTTGTAGCCACACAGCTTTTGTCTGCTGGGGTGGTTTTTTTCTCCGTGAAGAAGGGAACAGCACCTCCTTATTACAGCTGGCTCCGTGCACCAGAGCTTGGAGGGAGGGCTCATCAAATCAAGGAGCACACTTTTGCTTGATCATTGACATTATCCACAATTCAACTCCTTCATGTAAATTACAGAGCCTTTGCAGTCTCCAGAATAATCAAGGCTGCTTGCAGGCCTTAAATCCAACAGCATTGATGACGTCATCGGAGGTGACTTACTGTATGAAAAAACTCATTGGGCCAGTGGTTCCCACACGCAGGAAATCAATTGCCCAATTAGGGGAAAATCCCACTTTTTCAACACTTCACTTAGGAGTCGGGGTCCTGACATGATTTCCACCTGACACGCCCCAGCCCGCCCACACTGACAAAATCCAGCCCATAGAATTACTTTTGAAGTGTAGGCAAATGTAAATCCAAAAAAATTTACTGCGTTTGGTATAATTGAAGAGCCAAGGTAAGTAAAAAGCTATAGAAGGTCACAAATGATAAGTAACAGCAAATAACAGCAGAAAGTGGTGAAAGAAGCATTTGAGGATAGGAGATAGAGATGAGAGAGAAACATACTGATGTTACAAGCTCGTAAGATGCTTTGTTTTTCAACTCACCAAATCTTAAAACTAAGCACAGACTAATTGGCAAGTGGAGTTTTGCCAGACTTCTGAATGTCTTATATAGATTAATGGGCTCTGTGTGAGCTGAACACTATTTAGGCAATGATTCTGGCCTAAAACAGGCTGATTTAGAAATACTTTAATAATCTAGACATCGTTGAAAGACTACTGTATGCAGAACTTTCATGTGCCCTCAGTCTTAAAGCCAAAGGACACAATGTTTACTTCTCCTCTCTTGTAGAAATGAGTATCCTAACTGATGAGAAAAGGGAAGCCACTGTGACAGCTATTACACCTTGTAAATTCTATACCATTTCAAAGACAGACTTTAATGAAACACTGGAGCTATATCCAAAGATGAAGGAACATTTTGTAAAAGTTTTATTAGAAAAGCAGGAAACGACATCCCCGGAAACAATATCCATGGAGTGACTGTTCAAGTTATTTTCATGTTCATTGATACTGGTGAGTAAAATGATTATTTTTTCACATCTGGCTCTGTTGAATTTGTTATGATGTTAACGGCCCAGGAATTGTGAGAATGCTTTTTAAAATCCTGGGGCTTGTTTGGTGACAGAATGTACCTTCTGTTTTTCCAGTTTATTTCCATTCTCTCTCCTTTCTAGACTATCCAGATTACTCACAAACTGTGGTCAAGAGGGAAAGCACAGGCAACTTGCTCCCAGGCTGTTCTTGAGACAACCACCAAGAGGTGTAGGGAAGCAATTTGGTGGCACTTTCTCCCACACCCACCTCACAGTGATAAAGTGATTGGCCATCACTCACCATCTTTTGCCAACAGAGTGCCTGAGATCAGTAACAGCACGTGAGACTCCGGGCGTGATTTTCCCAATGGAGGCGGGTTGGAGGCGGGTTTCGGTTTGGGTGGGTTCCAAACCCGCTTTCACTGTGAGGTGGGAAAAATTTGTGATTTTTCCCTAATTGGCCAGTTAATTTCAGAGGTGTGGGTTCCCCTGGCCCAATTAGTGTTTTGGGACTGAAACTCGCCTCTGCTGACGTCACTTATCAAGCTTCATTTAAGGGCTGCTTGCTGCCTTGGCTCTTCCACTGGTTTTTGGTCGATGGTGCACCACCTCCAAACTTTTATCTCCTTGAAGAATGGCCAGCTCCAAGGCAAGGGCCTCCCCGAGGTTCTCAAATGAGGCACTGGGTATGCTGGTTGAGGGGGCGAACGCTAGCAGGGAGGTGCTCTTCCCCTCATCTGGGAGGAAGAGGCCTCCCAAAGAAACCAAGGCTGTGTGGGTCCAGCTGGCAAGGGATATAACCTCCAGATCTGTGTGCAGATTGGGTGATTGTTTCTGTTTATTGATAAAGTGCCATTCCTGTGTGAATGTATTAAAATTAGGTGATGGAAAACTGTTGGCATGATGGCATCTGTTATTTCGGCTTAGGCAGCTCCACATTGTGGGCTCCGGAACACTTGTGTGGTCAGATTGGTGGTCAGAGTGAAAGGAGGCCAGAGAGTCATGTCCATTGTCTATCATGTGTTAAGAAGGAGCCAAGCACATGTGTCACAATGGGCAACCTATGCAAATCTGGCCAGGATGAGTGCACACCTTGCATCACGGGCACCCATGTGCTCATGTGCTGCTGCTGCTGCTGGTCGATATGCCGCCGCTCGGCCCTCCTCTTCCTCCTCCTCCTCCTCATCTGAGGAGGCTATGAACTGAGCCACTTGCTCATCAGGAAGCTGCAAGCCACGACGCTGTGCCATGTTGTGCAGTGCACAGCAGACCATGACCATCCTGGAGACCCTGGCTGCTGAATACTGCAGGGCTCCACCTGATCTATCAAAGCATCGGAATCGCATCTTCAGCAAGCCAATGGTTTGCTCGATGATGGACCTGGCCGAAATGTGGCTGGCATTGTAGCGCTCCTCAGCCTCGTTAGTTGGCCTCCTGATAGGCGTCATTAGCCACTTCTTCAGGGGGTAGCCCTTGTCACCAAGGAGCCATCCGTTAAGTTCATTTGGCAGATTGAAGAGCGGAGGAACACTAGAGTTCCGCAGGACGAACGAGTCATGGCAACTACCACAGAACTTGGCACAAACATGCAAAATCTCCTTCTTGTGGTTACACACCAGCTGTACATTGAGGGAGTGGAAGCCTTTGCAGTTGACAAAGATAGCTGCATTTTGATGGGGTGCCCTAAGGGCCACATGTGTGCAGTCTATGATGCCCTGCACCATTGGCAAGCCTGCCATATTTGCAAAGCCAACTGAACGCACGGTTATACTTGCTTGATCCCTCGAGAAGTGGATGTAATTGTGCGCCTTTGCGAAAAGGGCATCGATAAACTGCATGATGCAACTGTGGGCAGCCAACTGGGAAATGCTGCTGATGTCTGCTGATGATCCCTGGAAGAAGCCTGAGCCAAAAAAGTTGAGTGCGGTGGTGACGTTGACAGCCACTGGTAAGGGGTGTCCACCCGCTCCTCTGGGCTCCAGGTGTTGGTGCAGCAGTGCGCAGATGTTTCCGACAACCTGTCGCTAAAGCCTCAGCCTCTTTTGGCACTGCTGCTCAGTCATGTTGAGGTAGCTCATCCTCTGTCTGTAAACCCTGAGAGGGGGGTTATCTCCTGCGGTGACGTGCTTCCATGCATTGGCGCCTTCTGGCCTGTGCAGCATCAGGTGGGTGAGCAGGAGGTTGGGGCTCCTGCTGCTGTTGCTGCTGAGCTGCCTGGTTCTGCTGCTGCCGTGGCTGCTCCTCATCGAATCTGAGGTCCATGGTGAAAGGAAATAAATGGTTCCCATGCTGCTGGCAGATATCTCCATTGGGGAAGCGCTCAGTCCAAGTGGGGAGAGGGTCTTCCAAGGAGGTCCCACAGTTGAGAGATAGAAGCTGCAGCACCTCCGACTTCAGTAGGCCTGCTAAACGTACTGAAAGACCTGTGGAACAAAAGTTCTGCCACCTGCAACTGATCCCTGATGAAAGCTCCGTTTTAATGGTGGAGCTGCAGCTGTGAGGAGGCCATCCACTTGTCAACCGACCAGGTTTAGCTGCCATGGTTTAGGAGCATCGTGCTTCTGTTGCCGCCACTGTTTTGGAGCTACATTGATGGAGATGACAGAGCGAATTAGGCGGTGGTCTGTCCATCAGTCATCCGCTCCTGTCATGGCGCGGGTGATGCGGACATCCTTGCGGTCCCTCGCAGCAGATGCCAGTGCTTGGAGCAGCGAGGGTGTTGCCATGAAACCTTATACTTGTCTCTCTGACAGAACAAGGTGTTGGTTATGACAAGGCCATGTTCTAAGCATTTCGTCAGGAGGAGGGTACCATTGGAGTTGGCTTTCCCTACCCCCTCTCTGCCGATTCACCTCCCCAGAGGTCTGTGGTTTTCCAACTCTGGCGTTGAAGTTGCCAAGGAGGATCAGCTTGTCGCCCGTTGGGACTCGGGACAGGGATTGTTCGAGGCTGGAGTAGAATTCCTCTTTGGTCTCGTCTGTGGCTTCCAGTGTTGGTGTGTATGCACTGATGACCGTAGCACACTGGCTCTGGTCTAGGGTGAGCCGTAGAGTCATGAGGCGTTTGTTTATTCCACAAAGGGAGTCTCTGAGACGTTCAACTAGCTAATTTTTTATGGTGAAGCCTACCCCATGGAGGCGGCGTTCTTCTTCAGGTTTGCCTTTCCAGAAGTAGGTGTAACCACCGCCTTGCTCCTTGAGCTGGCCTTCCCCTGCCCGCCAGGTCTCACTTAGGGCGGCGATGTCTATGTCGAAACGTCTGAGCTCCCGGGCAACGATAGCAGTACGCCATTCTGGTCTGCCACTGTTGGGGTTGTCCATGAGGGTCCTGACGTTCCAGGTCCCGAACTTCATTTTAAAGGGTGGAAGACCTTTTAACGTGGGGTGGCCATTGCAGACCAGCTACCAAATGTGGCAAAATAACAAAGGCCTGTCAAAATAGGATTATACAGGCCTTTAACTACTATTTAAGGGTCTTAACTACCTCTCCCGACTGATGGAGGCAGGACCGAATCACACCCATCAAACCTGCCTCGGCAAAATAATAATAATAACAATAATAACAATCAACTTTATTGTCATTGTTAGTGCACAAGTGCAGTACAACGAAATGTAGGCTTGCGGCTCCCGAGAGTGTACATTTAGATTAAGACATTTAAACATTCAACATTCATTTGGCTTGTAATACATTAACATAAACATTATAAAGTGCATTGGCAGATGTGCAGGCTTTAGAGTTTATTTGTGGAGTTCAGTAGGATGACAGCCCTGGGAAAGAAGCTGTTCCTGAATCTGGTCGTTCGGGTGCGAATGCATCTGTAGCGTCTCCCAGATGGCAGGGGGGCGAACAGACTGTGGCTGGGGTGGGTAGGGTCTTTGATGATGGTCAGTGACCTCCGTAAACAGCGTTTCTGATAGATGTTCTCTATGGTCGGTAGCCGGGTGCCGGTAATGCGTTGGGCAGTTTTGACTACCCGCTGCAGGGCTTTCCGGTCATAGGAGCTACAACTGCCATACCATACTGTGATACAGTTCATCAGGATACTCTCTATTGTGCAGCGGTAAAAGTTAGAGAGGATCAGGGGTGACAGGTTACATCCCTTCAGCCTCCTTAGGAAGTATAGGCGCTGCTGGGCCTTCTTCACCAAAGAGGAGGTATTGAGGGACCAGGAGAGGTCTTCTGTGATGTGGACTCCGAGGAACTTAAAGCTGTCCACCCTTTCCACCACAGCCCCATGGATGTGGATGGGGGTGTGACTTCCGCCTTTAGACTTCCTGAGGTCCACAATGATTTCCTTGGTTTTCTTGATGTTAAGGGCCAGGTTGTTATCGGCGCACCACTTCACGAGATGCTGGACCTCCTCCCTGTAGGCTGACTCATCGTTGTTGGAGACCTGACCTACCACCGTGGTATCATCCGCAAACTTGATGATGGTGTTGGAACCATGAACAGCCACACAGTCGTGGGTGAAGAGGGAGTAGAGGAGGGGGCTCAGCACACATCCTTGTGGGGCCCCCGTGTTCAGGGTCGGGGGGGGGAGGTGTGGTTACCTAATTTGACAGACTGGGGTCTGTTTGTTAGGAAGTCCAGGGTCCAGTTGCAAAGGGAAGTGTTCAGGCCAAGAGTGTGGAGTTTGGAGGCCAGCTTGTTGGGGACGATAGTGTTGAATGCTGAGCTTAGTCTATGAACAGCATTCTGATGTAGGTCTCTTTACCGTCTAAGTGATTCAATGCAGAGTGTAGAGCAGTTGTGATTGCATCCTCTGTTGATCTGTTTGCACGATAGGCAAACTGGTGTTTGTCAAGAGAGGCGGGAACACTGGCTTTGATGTGAGCCAGGACCAGTCTCTCGAAACATTTCATTGTGATGCGTGTGAGTGCGACAGGTCGATAGTCGTTCAGACACGTCACAGCCGTTTGCTTTGGCACAGGAATAATGGTAGCGGTCTTGAAGCATGGAGGGGCTACTGCCTGGGCCAATGACAGATTGAAGATGGCGGTGAAGACATCAGCCAGCTGATCAGCACATTCCTTGAGTACCCGTCCAGGGATGCTATCCGGTCCAGCAGCCTTACGTGTGTTCACTCTGCGTAGAACACCCCTTACGTCGGAGGTCGACAGAGTGAGCACCTGGTCTTCCGGGGGTGGCAAGGCTTTGGTAGCCGGCTCCCTGTTGTCCCTGTCAAAGCGAGCGTAGAAGTTGTTAAGCTCCTCCGGAAGGGAGGCATCGCTAACCGGGGGGCTGGTGTTTTTACTCTTGTAGTCAGTGATGGACTGGATGCCTTGCCACATGCGCCGGGGGTCCGAGTTGTTGTGGAAATGATCCTCAATCCGCAGTGTCTGTTTCCTTTTGGCAGTCCTGATACCCTTTTTTAGGCAGGTTGGAGGCGGGTTCCGAACCCACCCTCAGTTTTTGCCATTTTGTCAACTGTCCCACCTCCAAACCTGCCTCCTCGGGGCTGGGAAAATCACCCCCAGGAGTCCAAAAACATGTCCATACATGGCAACCATCCATGTTTCACATGGACATCAGTGTTTCCACTTGTCCATTTTTGTGCATGAAAAGCAGCACAGCTCCAGTCTCCCCCTCACTGCCTCTTCCAGCTCGTACCTGTTGCTCCTCCAGGAGATTGAACACCACTGCACACTGTTTTGCAAGATCAGCAGCTCTAACTCACAGCATACACAGCGTTCAATCTCTTGAAGAAGCAGCAGCAGAATATAAGATATATACATAGCGCTGAAGAGTGGACCCAGGAGCAACTCAGAGGCAGGAGAGCCAAGAGTAGCACTAGTGGGAGGGAGTGGGGCAGCCGGAGAAGAATGCCAGAAAGGGGTTGAGGGGATGAGAAGGGTGCCAGGATGAAATAGGTGGGGAGGAAGAGCATTAGCATGAACTAAGAAAAGAGAAGGAAAAGACTGCCAGCATGAACTGAGGGGCAAAGAAGAGTGTCAGGAGGGTGAGGTAGTGCCAGCATGAAACAGGAGGGGGAGGGATTGCCAACATGTACTGGGTGGAAAAGTGAGCAGATTTCCAGCATGAACTAGGGGAGGGTAAAAGAGAAGGATGGCAGCATGAACTGAGAGGAAGAGGGAGGAGACCAAACATGGATCTAGGGGATGAAAGGGAAGAAGAGTGCCTCCTTTAATGGGGGGAGTGGTGTCATAAAGTGGTGTCATCTGTGTCATTCTGATAAATTGTTTAAAAATTGTTTTTATGGTTATCAATCATGTTTAACAAGAGAAGTTACCAATATATGGCCACAATCCTCAACAATGTTACCATCTAGATAGAGGTTATGAGGCCCTGGTGTTCTTCCAGAACTAGACAGCTGAAGCCACGGCCACCGATGGTGGGGTGAAGGAAGTGGGGTAAGGGTTAAACCTATTGATCTTTGATATTGCTGATTCCATTCACAAATGGATCAAATAAGATGTGTTCCAAGTTAACTTCTAATATTTTTTTTAAGTTCCTCTATGCATTTACTCTCATTCTATTTTGTTACTATGGAAATCCTACTCGATTTCAAGTTAATTACCTCAACTTAACTATTTAAAGGGGTCATTTTAATCTAAAATAAATTGAGTAAATAACTAAATTATTCGCATTAGGGAATTTTTGAGCAAATCAGCCATAAATTTGTAATAAATCTAAACTTGCAGCTCTAGTACGAAGTAGAGCCTATATGAAATACTAGTACATTGAATGGAGGGCATAAGAAAGAAATAGGAAGGAACAAATTAACCTTCCTAATTTTCCCCATCACTTAGGATTATACATGCTGTGAAGAACCACTTACAGCACTGCTTAATACGATCTTACAAACAAACTCCAGATACAGTTATATAAAAAAGTGTGTTTAATAATAAACAGGTACTATGGTAAAGGTTGGCAACTTAACAGCATATAGCCTTTCGCCACTCTCTTTTCCACAGAGCGTTCTGGATCTTGCCTTACATGCCCAATTTCCTCCTCCCCTTCCCCAGGGGTAGAAGGAGTCACAACTCCACATTTCCATGGCCCTGGGGCTTAAGATCATTACATTGCCCTTCGGCAGTCTCTCACAGCTATCAGTTTATAACAAATCAGCTATGCTCACAATGACCCTGCCATACAAAAGGTGAAGGGGGTTATTTTGACCAAAGGATGAAAACAGGCACTAAATGGGTGCTGTGCTAATTAGACTAACCTGTTTGAAAGTCTGGATTTAGCACACAATTTTGGTCCTAATTGCTGATTACCATAATTTGAACTTGCCTGGAGGTGCTAAAACAGACACCTGCAGGTTTAGCATTCAAGTGCCGATTAGATGCAATTTTCATGCAGCAATTATATGTGGGCTTCTCGCACCCACTTTCACTGAAGGTGTGGAATGCTCTGGCTGACACAGCGGCATGTTGCAGGATACTTCTCAGACACGGGACTGGAGGTCCTGATGGAAGAGGTCCAAAGGAGGAGGGATGTCCTGTACCCACAGGGGGGAAGGATGCCACCTCGCCCCCCTGTCCCCCTCTCCTGCAGCAGCTGGTACTGCTCTGCTTGGCGATTGGGCGGATAAATGGCAGATGCACTATAATGTGGACAAGTGCGAAGTTATCCACCTTGGGTGCAGGAACGGGAGGGCAAATTATTATTTAAATGGCAATAGATTGGGAGAGGGGGAAGTACAGAGAGACCTGGGTGTTCTTGTACACCAGTCACTGAAGGCGAGCATGCAGGTGCAACAGGCGGTCAAGAAGGCAAACGGTATGCTGGCCTTCATAGCAAAAGGGTTAGAATACAGGAACAGGGATACCTTGCTGCAGCTGTACAGGGCACTGGTGAGACCACACCTCGAGTACTGTGTACAGTTTTGGTCGCCTCATCTGAGGAAGGATGTTCTTGCCATGGAGGGGGTGCAGCGGCGATTCACCAGGCTGATACCAGGAATGGCGGGAATGACCTATGAGGAGAGACTATGTAGTTTAGGGATGTACACACTGGAGTTTAGAAGATTGAGAGGGGACCTCATAGAAGTGTATAAAATTCTGACAGGTCTAGACAGACTGGATGCAGAAGGAATGTTTCCCTTGGCGGGTGAGAACAGAACTAGAGGACATAATTTAAGGATAAGGGCTAAACCATTTAGGACAGAGATGAGGGGGAATTTCTTCACTCAGAGAGTGGTGAACCTGTGGAACTCATTGCCACAGAGGGCAGTGTACGCCAGCTCATTAAATATATTTAAGAGGGAATTAGATATATTTCTACGGGCAAAAGGGGTTAAGGGTTACGGAGAGAAGGCGGGGACGGGATACTGAATTAAAGGATCAGCCATGATCTCATCGAATGGCGGAGCAGGCACGAAGGGCCGAATGGCCTACTCCTGCTCCTATCTTCTATGTATCTATGTATCTATGTATGTCCTCCTCCCATTCATCGTTCAGACCAAGGGGGGCCCCTAGCAAGATTCTCAAGACTAAGCAATCCCTTTCTCCTGGTGACTCCTATAAGGTGGAGCAGCACAGCACTTACTCTTTTTAGGTGAAGCCCTCAGAGAATTTGTAGAATAAATGTTGCTCAAGTGTTGGTAAAGTCTTGACAAAGTGTCCCAGAAAGTCTCCCGATGTGTTTCAGAGGTCCTCTTCACAGCTCCAGCAGCAAGTGAACATGAAATGGTATCTCTTTGAAGCACTTCAAATCCACATCAACGCCTTGTTTACACCCAAACAGCTGGCTGCTGTTCGGAGAGGGAGTTAGGACAAGTGCTAGCCACCAGAATGTCATGCAACCTTCTTAATGCACGCTAGTAGGCATTTTATTTGGCAATCAGCCCCTTAAAGATCCTCTGGACGGCCATTCCTAGCACGCGCTACAACTCCTTTACCAAGATGGTGTCTTGCACTAAACACGGGCTAAACCGGCGTTTTAGCTCATGACCCCATCTTGGCCACCTCGGAGGATCTTCAGCACCTGAACATGCTGCTGAAAATCACCTTTGAGAACTGTTCCCCATCTGGATTTTCTCGTACCTTCTTGTCTAGTCTTCCATGAACTTTTTCCCATGTTCAGTATGGAAGCATATCACATACATGGCAGACTCCAGTCATCATGTCTTCCAGTAACCTCAGAAGGCATTCATGTTTGATAGGATCATATTACCATCAAAATATGAAGAAAGATATACAAACATAGAGTGCTGCAATTATAACTAATTCCCTGGTGATAGCTTGGCAGTTACTCTGGGACTTTCAACATGTGTGAATGGAATTTATTTTTTGATCTACTTATTCACTCCCCTTGAAGAGCATTAGAGAGTAACAAAGTGCACAACTGGTATAGTAACTGAACATCAGAATCATCAGCATTCCCCTTAAGCCAAAGGGCTTTATCAAGTGCATTCGATCCGAAACCAATGAAAATCTTATCAGACAACCCCACCATGCTTTCCGGTAACCTCAGAAGTCTATAATTCATGTCTCATCACTTTCTAAGTACCCGGTATGAATTAGGGCTAGTTTTTCTGTGGTAGCTTACACTGTCATTAATCTAAGATGGGCCTTTACTTTTACCAAGCACCAAAATCAAAATTGGTTGTTTTCTTCTCATGAGTTAAAGGGTTGTTTGGTCAGATCCAACTTGCTGATAGAAAACTATTCAGCTCTCTATCTCTCCATCAACTAAAGATGTTTTTTGCCAAGACCCATTCACAGCATCAGCGAAGAGGACCTTCATGTTCTTCCTACGTAGGACAGAGTACAGGAACTGTGGTACAGGTCAGCAATACTACAGCACATACATTTTGCTTCTCTTGTTTCTCTCTTTCTTCATAGAACCATCTAGATTTGATTCTATACACCCAACTTCCCCCTTCCCTCCCCGGGGGTGGATGAGCCACAACTCCACCTTCCCACAGGATTGTTACACTGCACAGAACATTTTCTTCCAGTGCCAACCTTATCACCAAACTCTAATCCCAGTATTTCATGTTGAATGTGGAATCTGTATGGCCCAGAATTTGCTTGAGTGGGGCATTTTTCCTCACCCTTCTGCTCAAAAAATGTTTGCGCTGCAAATTGCTGAAAATGTGAATTGATAATAGCGCGGTGAGGTCAATGGGGTATCTGGGACCTTGGTGAACGATGGGAGCGGACAGACTAAGGATAAAGTTTAGGACTCTCCTTCATTTTACAAGAGAGAGATTCAGCAGTACTTTCTATAGCAAATACTGCCCAGATTGTCTTTCCCATTTAAATATAATTTAAGGCATAACTGGTTTTATTTAGTGTGATTGACATGGGATAGCTGCAAAGCATACATGGGTGGACATTGGGGCCGGAACTTTCCCGTTGCCGAGTGTACGGGTTTGGGGGCGGGTTGGCAGTAAAAATCCCGGAAATAGCGAGTTCGTCAGGAACCCGCCATCATCCCACCGCCTCGCGCATTTAACTCGGGCGGTGTTGAAGGTGCGACACGGACCCGATCAGCAGAGGTGGGCAATCTCATTGAAATCATTAAGTGCTTGTTTACAGACCCTTAACAGTGATTTTAACACCAGCTTCTGAAATTTACTGCAAGAGCACGGGATTCACAGAGGTCAAGTACCTCGCTTGTGAAAGGGAGGCAGATGTTCAGTGGCCATTGGCGAGTTCCGTCATTGACAGCTGGTAAAAGCACATAAATCCTCCAACATTACACCTCATTACTTGCCTCATCGAAAGGCTCTTGCTCACTCCATTTTTGTCCTCTGATTTCAGAGACTGCTGCTTGCAACTCATTTCTGCAATATCGGAAGCCACTCTCACCACATTGCTACTCATTATCACAACACTGACGGATTGGCCCTCTGATCTCTACTTTACCTGCCATCTACTACATCAGCATGGGTGCCGCTTATACTGTCTCACCTTGGTCCTCAGAACCGGACCAAGATGAGGCCCACCACCTGTAATGTATATACCTTTAAGGGGGGAACTATCTTTTCCAGCTCATGTATACTGCAGTACCGGCAGTGACCACACCTGTATATGGCACTGAGTAGTAATCTGTACAGATCAGTTCCATTGTGAGCCACGTTTAGTAAACACCTGTTGTACCGTTCTCCTGCAGTCTGTGTCTTATTATACACGGACACAACATTGGCGACGAGGCAAGTTCGAACCTATCTGCAACTCTGCATCACCTCCCGGGGATTTGTTCCTGGAGATCAGTGGATTGGAGGTCAAGGCCAGAGACTCGGGCGTTGACCACGGGCAACCGCCCAGTCATCCAGCAGAGACTCGAGAATTGCGGGGGAGGCTGTCGAGAGCCAGGCTTGGCTTTCCAGTCGAGGTGGTCCAGCGAAACGGGCTGGCAACAGGTAGTGCACAGACCCTTCCCGGACAGCGGCGGGCTAGAGCCCGACCGAGTGGCACAGCAAAGGGCCGAGCAGCGTCGACGGGGGAGAGAGAGAGAGGGCAGAGCGCACAGGGCGCAGCCGGTGTTCAGGGGCCAAGCAGCGTCGGAGAGAGGGAGAGAGAGATGCACAGAAACCCGTGAGGCGCCGCCATTGCCACGAGGACCGCCGAGAGTGGCGTTGGCAGCAGCGCAGGAGAAGCGCGCGAAACCTACAGGGCGCCGCCATTGCTACGAGAACCGCCGGGAGCGGCGTTGGCAGCAGCGGGGGAGGAAGGAAAGCGCGGGAGACACCATTTTAAGTCATTGGGAGATGCCATTTTAAACCACACCCAAAATGCCGAAGAGTGGCAGTATCACCGCATTTGACAATGAAGTCGAAGATTGGACTACATATGTCGAACGAATAGAGGTATACTGCAAGGCAAATGAGGTGTCAGATGACAAGAAAGCGTCGGTATTGTTAAATTTAATGGGTGCAAAGACGTATGGTTTATTATGAAATCTAGTAACCCCAACGAAGCCAATGGAAAAGAGTTTTGAAGACATAGTAACGATACTACAGGAACATTTAAACCCCACACCACTGCTGATAGCAGAAAGATTCAAGTTTCACAAACGGAACCAGCATAAGGATGAAATCAATGCTGATTATTTAACAGAACTGCGCAAACTATCGAAACACTGCCAGTTTGGAGCGGGACTGGCAGATACCTTAAGGGACAAGTTTGTGTGTGGGCTTCAAAGTGAAGGAACCCAGAAACGGCTTTTATCTGAAAAGGACCTTACGCTGGAAAAGGCTTTCAGCATTGCGGTATCATATGAAGCAGCAGCACGGGGTGCTGCAGAGATACAACAGAGACCGCAAGAATATGGCACAAACGAAATGTCATATGGAACAGAGAAGTGCTATCGTTGCGGCAGAACAACACACGACCAGAATGATTGCTGGTTCAAAGACAAAGTGTGCAGACAGTGTGGAAAAGTAGGACACATAGCACGAGTCTGCAGGTTGGGAAAGAAAACCAGCAATAAGAAACCTACCAAAGGAAAGTACAAGAAGGTACATAAGATGACGGAGAATAGTTCAGACGAACAAAAGAGTGATAACGACTCCGAAAGCAGGGAACTGAGTTGTCTGAAACGACAAAATGTGATCACAATGGAGGATCACCGAACCATTTGGGTCACTCTCAAGATAGCAGGAGTCCAGGTAAAGATGGAATTGGACACAGGATCAGCCCTAACAGTCATAAACCGACGGGACTACGAGTGGCTATTCTCACACATGCCCTTGAGAGACACAAAAATTATTTTGAAGACCTACCCCAAAGGAAAAATAAGGGTGACCGTTATATATAACGGTAAGGAAACACCAAAACTAGACCTGTATGTATTGCAAGATGGAGGACCACCATTACTGGGACGTGAATGGATCCGGAAAATACAACTGGATTGGCATTCCATACAGGCACTGACTGTGGCTGACAAAAAGGATGACGACGTCACACCTGGGCAACTGTCAAAGATCCTAACTGACGCGAAAGAAGTGTTCCAGCAAGGACTCGGAACACTAAAAGGCATGACCGCGACGATTAAAATTGAAGAAAACGCAAGCCGAAAATTTTTTAAGGCCAGACCTGTACCTTATGCGATCCGCCCAGCTGTTGAAGCAGAGCTGGAGAGTCTGGAACGTTCAGGTGTACTGTCCAAGGTAGACTGGAGCAAGTGGGCTACACCCATCGTCCCTGTGATGAAAAAGTCGTTGAGCAGCACGCCTGGGGAACCAAGGAAGGTTTGCATCTGTGGGGACTTTAAGGTAACAGTGAACCTGGTCCTTCACACCGTACAATATCCACTTCCACGGATTGAAGATATTTTCGCCTCGCTATCTGGAGGGAAACGCTTCACTAAGATTGATCTGGCCCAGGCGTATCTGCAAATGGAGGTAGAAGAAGCATCAAAAAAATACCTCACAATCAACACCCATAAAGGTCTCTACCAATACAACCGGCTGGTATTCGGGGTAGCATCAGCTCCGGCTATTTGGCAGAAGGCAATGGAACAAGTCCTGCAAGGGATCCCAGAGACCCAGTGTTATTTGGACGATATCCTGGTCACGGGCGAAAATGACAGTGATCACCTTGCCAACCTGGAGCAGGTGCTCACTAGATTGCAGGAATATGGGCTCCGAGCTAACCGCCCCAAATGCGAGTTTTTTAGAAAACAGATCTCGTATTGTGGCCACGTTATCGATAAAGAGGGGTTACATAAGTCCCCAGAGAAGATTGAGGCAGTAGTCAAGGCTCCAGCGCCGGAAAATGTGTCACAACTGAGGTCGTTCCTCAGGCTGGTAAACCACTACCATAAGTTCTTGCCAAATTTGTCTACAATACTACACCCACTGAACACCCTACTGCAAACTGGGGTGCCATGGAAGTGGAGTGACGAATGTAGACGAGCTTTCCAGAAGAGCAAAACACTAATCACATCGAAAGAGGTATTGGCCCATTACAACCCGGCGCTACCAATTCAGTTGGCATATGATGCGTCACCCTACGACATTGGAGCGGTGCTGTCGCACAAATTCTCGGACGGCTCAGAGAGGCCAATAGCCTTTGCGTCACGATCACTAACCTCAGCCGAGCGTAACTACGCCCAGATTGACAGGGAGGCCCTCAGCCTAGTGTGGGGAGTGAAAAAGTTCAATCACTATCTGCACGGGCAGAAATTCACCTTGCTGACTGATCACCAGCCTCTTGTCTCCATTTTTAATCCGAAGAACGGCGTTCCGGTGATGACTGCGCAACGACTACAAAGATGGTCACTTTTTCTAGGGGCGCACCACTATGAGATTGAATATAAGGGCACGAAACAGCATGGAAATGCTGATGGGCTATCACGCCTGCCACTGCCTACTGCGGAGGAAGCACCAGCAGTGGATCCTGTCGAAATATTCCATTCGACTATAGTTGAATACCTACTGGTAACTAACGCTTGTATCGAAAAGGAAACCCGAAATGACCCGACACTGTCTCGGGTATATGATTTGACGGTGAAGGGATGGCCAGCACATGGCGACTCACTGTTGCCAGCATTCTCGACAAGGAGAGAACAGCTGTCAGTGTGCCGGGGGACCTTGATGTGTGGATCCCGAGTGGTAATTCCACCCAAGTTAAGGGATAGAGTGCTCAATGAGCTTCATGAGGGTCATCTGGGAGGGGTAAAAATGAAAAGCCTAGCCAGGGCTTATGTGTGGTGGCCGGGAATTGATAAACAAATCGAGGACCTGACCAAGAGCTGCTCAGGATGCCAGAAAGTCCAAAATGCACCACCACAGGCCCCTCTACACCCATGGGAGTGGCCCTCATCTCCATGGCAACGGGTGCAAATTGATTTTGCTGGTCCATTCATGGACTCAATGTTTTTAATAGCCATGGATGCACACTCGAAATGGCCTGAGGTCATCAAAATGTCCTCCACCACCATGGAGAAAACTATTGCAGTCCTACGGACCATTTTTGCCAGGAATGGCTTGCCAGAACAGATTTGCTCTGACAACGGACCACAGTTTGTGTCCGAAGAGTTCCGGAGGTTCTTGAAAAAGAATGGGGTAAGGCATTACACATCCGCCCCGTATCATCCAGCCACAAATGGATTGGCTGAGAGGTTTGTACAAACCTTTAAGAAGGCAATAAAGGCTATGTACAATGACAACATTCCGCTGCAGCACAAGGTGGACAATTTCCTGTTCGCCTACCGGAATGCGACACATGCAGTCACCAACCAGGCCCCAGCCATGATGTTCTTTAACCGAAGGTTAAGATCTCACCTGGATTTGCTCAGACCTAACGTACTAAGAGATGTTGAGAGTAAGCAATTCCAGCACATCCATGAGAAGCCAACAAGGAGCTTCAATGTAGGGCAACCAGTCTTGGCCTGCGACTACCGAATAGAAAAATGGCAGCCAGGAACGATATGCACACGGCAGGGCCCACTAATGTACACAGTGGACATTGGGGAGAGCATTGTGAGAAGCAATACTGACCAGATCCTAGAGTCACAGGAACAAGTCAACCCCATGCCTCGCCCATACATACCTGGTGATGAAGCCGACGTACAGGTCGCATCTACCCCAGAAACAGTAGCATCGGAAGCTGATGAACCAACCGACGACAGGGGGCCAGAATCGCCTCCGCACCAAGAGCAAAACACTCGGGAAAGGCGCTATCCAGAAAGGATCAGGAAGCCTCCCCAAAGACTGAATATATAAATAGACTATTTTCAGCTAATGTTGCATGTTAAAAGTGTTAATTGTAATTAGCTTGATATTTAATTGTTAAATGAGTGTTATGGTACTGTTAATCTACCTTTTACAGCTCATGTATACTGCAGTACCGGCAGTGACCACACCTGTATATAGCACTGAGTAGTAATCTGTACAGATCAGTTCCATTGTGAGCCACGTTTAGTAAACACCTGTTGTACTGTTCTCCTGCAGTCTGTGTCTTATTATACACGGACACAACACCACCAACAACACCAGCCATGGCAGCAGCAGCAACCACAACAGCAGCCTTCTCCTCAATGACCTGATGCTCCACAGGAGAGGGGTCACCACAGGGCTGCAGCACGCTGGAGACGATACCCCCAACATAGGGTATACTGACAGAGGATGAGCTTTTTCAACATGACTGAGAAGCAGTGCTTCAGAAGGCTCAGGCTATTGCGCCAGGTCGTCGCAGACATTTGTAGCTTGCTGGAATAAGACCCGCTGCCCAGAGGTCCTGGTGGACACTCCTTACCAGTGGCTGTCAAAGTCACCAGCACCCTCCACTTCTTCCCCTCAGGCTTCTTCTAGGGACCTACAGCAGACATTTGCGGGATCTCGCAGTCAGCCGCCCACAGATGCATCACCCAGGTGATCGATGCCATGTTTCACAAGTCAGCCAATTATATCAACTTTGCCACTGATGAGGCCAGTGTTACTGAGCGGGCGCTCGGCTTTGCGGCTTTGGCTGGCTTCCCACAGGTGCAGGGTGTCATCGACTGTACACATGTGGCCATGAAGGCACCCCATCATCACCCAGGAGTGTTTGCGAACCGTAAGGGCTTCCAGTCCCTCAATGTGCAGCTCGTCTGCAACCATAAAAAGATGATTATGCATGTGTGCACCAGAATCGCTGGCAGCTGTCATGACTCTTTCGTGCTGTGCCAGTCCACCCTCCCTCAGCTCTTTGCACTTCCCAACAGACTTACCGGCTGGCTGCTTGGAGCCAAGGATTATCCACTGAAGGCCTGGCTCATGACTCCCCTGAGGAGGCCAAGTACTGAAGCCAAGGAACATTATGAGAGTCACATCTCCACCAGATGCATCATAGAGCAAGCAATTAGCATGCTGAAGATACGCTTCAGATGCCGTGACAGATCTGGAGGAGCCCTTCAGTACGCACCAGCCCGGGTCTCCAGAATCATCATCATCTGCTGCGCGCTATACAACATAGCACAGCAGCGAGGATTGGAGCTGCCGGGGGAGCATGTCACACAGCATAGAGCCGCTTCAGAGGAGGAGGAGAAGGGGGACAAGCAGGTGAAAGACGAGCAGGAGGAGGAGGAACCTGAGATGCAGGTGGCACCAGCAGTGGCGCACATTGCTGCCCGGGAGGCCTGGGATGGTCTCATCATGGCCAGATTTACTTAACTTACTCCAATGCAGCCACATGCTGTACTAAATTCCTCCCCCGTTCCCTCCCTCTCTCTGTTGTTCTGGGCTCCTGCAAGGAAGGAAAGAAGAGAACTTTGAGTGAGAGTGATGGAATGAGTGTAAAGTATTGATGGGTTACATCTGTAGAGGGTGACTATGAGGAAGTGGGGTACCAATGCCAAATGGCCTCCTTCTGTGGTGTTACCTGCTATGATTGCATTAGGATGAGGATGAGCATGAGGGGTGGTTAGTCAAATGGGGATGTGAGTATGTACCTAGAGGGAGAGGGATGGATGGACCTGGAAGGTAGGTTGGTGTGAGGAATGATGTGCAGCAGTAGGCTTGGGAAGGCAGAGTGATGGGGATGTGTTGACAGGCACATCAGGATGAAGGTGAGTGTGGCACCTTTCCTGACCTCATGAGATTATTGAAGCGTTCCCTGCACTGTATCCAGGTCCTCCTCACCACATCCCTGACCTCCTCAGCTATATTCAGCCAGGCTCTTTTTGTTTCTTGTGGAGGTCTCCTTTGCTGTAAGGAAATTAGCACACGCTAGCAGGGTTGGGGTTATTTGTCTCTGGCCAGTCAGGAGCCTCTGAGCTGCTCCAGGGACCCCTTTGCGGTTTCAAAGCGCTCCCCTATTCCTGAGTTCTGACCGCCGGACTTATTCGGTAGCGATGTAGACAGAAAACAATGTGACTCGTGGTTTGGGTGCAAAACAGACCAGCATTTATTGAAAACAAAAGAAAGAAACAACTTAGAAAAATCGATATAGCTCTTATGCCTGGTACAACACTTTTGCTTAAGGCAATACCCTCAATGTCCACTAGAGCGCTCCCTGCTCAGTGCAACACTACTTTATTTTAAATACACACAGTACACTCAGTGTCCACTAGAGCGCTCCCTGCTCAGTGCAACACTACTTTATTTAAAATCCAGCACCTTTTGCTTAAAAACCCTTTTGCTCACAACAGCACCTTAGCTTAGTGGCTTTTACTTAAAAACAGCACTTTAATACAGCTGTAAAGTGTTCACTGAAGCACTTCTCTGCTTAGCGCAACACTCCTTTTAACAGCACTTTTAATGTAGAAACACTTTGCTCACTACAGCACCTTAGCTTAGTGGCTTTTACTTAAAAACAGCACTTTAAATACAGTTACTTAAAAAAACAGCTAACAGCGTTCACCACAGCACTTCTTTGCTTGGTGCAACACTCCTTTTAATACAGTTTTAAATACAGTACTTTGAAACAGCTACTCCTTTTTAATACAGGTTTAAATACCGAATTCAGTGTTCACTGTAGCACTTCTCTGCTAGGTGCAACACTGTCTTACTTAAATAGGGGAGGAGAAACGGACACAACGAGGGAAGATCGACTAAAATCACAGTTCTTAACAAAATTCCCTTTAATTCCCACCCCTATACCTATCCTAAGTTGCCTTGTGGAAGGCCAGAAAAATATATGCTCACCACTGGAAATGCCTGCTCCGTGCCCTGCGAACTTAGATCTTCACTGCCCTGAAGTAAGAAACACCCCAGTGTTTTAAAAGTAAACTGCTGGTGTTCTACTTCCTCAGGCAGGCTCCCACGCTGTAGAGGCACACGGAGGCGAGGCCAGAGAGAGCGAGAGCTTCTGGGAAGCTATCTTTTATACCCCCATTTGGAGCCCGCCCAGATCTGGAGGTATCTGGGCTAAAACAAAAGAGATCCAACTGCCCCATTGTCCAGTAATGGGTTTGGATGAATCACCCATTCATTTTAAACTGTTCCTTTTCTCAGTTTAAATGTCTCTTCAATTGGTTGTGCTGAGCTTTGAATGTATTTCCATTCATGATTGATGGGTTTTGAATGGAGCTGTCCTGGTTTGAAAAAAACATGTCTTTCTGTGATTACTATGTAAACAGCTTGGGAGGCTAGTGTAAACAGAAGCCATTGTTAGCCATTGTTCTTGTGGTCAGGCTGAAACTGCAGTCAAGTGGTTAATCCTTTGTGCAAACATCTTGTAGCAGTTTCTGTAAACACATCGATTGTCTGCGGCAGGGGGGTGGGGACTACCCTTTGATTGGCAGCTCCATTGAACCTTTCTCACAGACACACAGAAAGCTGTTTTCCAAGTCCTTTGTCTTCGGCCATGCGGTCTGATGGCCATTTTTGATCCCTGAAATTTTTAAAGGTGTACCACCCAGGGATTCTTTACTCAAAATTAATCTTCGGAGCTGTAAATTATTGCGAAATCTTACATTGCCTATCAGCAGGGAAGAGGACCTCCCTGTGTGCTCGTGTGCTCTGACAGCCTTCACCAGAGTATGCAGCAATGAATCTGAGAAGCGTGGTGCAGCCCTCTGCCTTTGGCTAGCCATCCTTCCAAAGTTATAACAATACTGTGTCCTGTCACATTCCAACATTTTGCCCTCCTCTAGCAACCTTCAAGTGAGTTGAGTACAAGGCTGCTTTAAATATGAGCGCTGGAAACAAGTCAGCGATGACATCATCAGAACCGTGCCATTTAATAGGGCCAGGAAACGCACATGAGTCTTTCAATTGGGGCAATTAAGGAAAAGTCACTCTGAGCAATGCGCTGCTCAGAACATTGTGTTCCCGACCCACTACGCGGCCCACACGCACCCAACCTGGCACAAAGGTAAAAATTCCGGCCTGGGTGAGTATAGCATTGGGCTTGGTTATGATTTCCTCCAGGGATAAATAGTTTTCTGACACTCACTGTCCAACTCTCCCCCAGCCTGAGTGATCATCCTCAGGGTAGGAGAAAATAAAATTGGGGATGGAAATTACATGGCCCAGAAATTGGGCTACTTACCACCGCCCATTTGTGCCGCTATCCTGGTAAAAAATGGCGGGCCCCACTCTAGCAATGGGGCCCCAGTGGCTGCAGCAAGGCTGGTGGAAGGCTGCTCAATGCTGGATCCAGACACTGCAGATGCCCTAGAAGGACGCCCTCGAACAGCTCTGGGCCTGGAGGGCCCGGCTGCAGACTGCACCAACTCTGCATGGGCGGCAGCAGTCTGGGCTGGCTGTGTTGCAGGCCGTGGCCAGTGCAATGGGGAAGTGCCAGTGGTGGGAGCAGGAATGCTGTCATCCTGAGAGAGGATAGCACCTTCCTACTCGACCAACACACTGGCACTCCCACGGGGCAGTACCTCAGCATCTGGAGCAATCTGCTCGAGCACAGATTGCTGGCCTGCTGCGGCATCGTGAGAGCCCCAGGGCAATGTGGCCAACCCAGCGAGGATGGCAGCAGTCAGTGCTTGCGTCACATCAATCTGAGATTGCATGAGAACAGTCTGAGACTGGATGGCACCAGCCAATGACTGAATTGCAGCATTAAGCCGTTGCATTGTGTCGGCCTGTGCTGCAGCGGACTGCTCTACACTCCTAGCCAGTCCATCCATGCTTTCGGACACCCTTGCCATTGCACCCATGAGCTCAGTGTGCATGCTCAAGGCCTGGCTATTCATGGCCACGATGGCGCGGTCCTTATCTGAGCCCTGTGCAGCAGGACTCGCTTGCCCTCCGAGGAGCTAGCCCCCAAGCTTCCCTACCCCCATGGCGTTGCTGCAGCCCGCTGGGTCCCGAGCTTCGCCCTCATCAGACCCTACGCCCCTGCTCCCCTCCAGGGATGGCGTGGTCCCAGTGTCGGAATGGGCTCCCTCAGGAGACGCAAGCAGTGAGGCTCCGGCTACCTCTTCCTCCTCGCCTGGGGCGTCGTTGCCACTGGTAGCTTGAGGGACAGGCTGGTCAGCTGGTGGTTCACTATTTGAAAGCAGGGAGGTACAAGAGTGGCTTTAGCGTGAGGACAGTGGGGCAGTAAGGGAGCAAAGACTGGAGACAGTTAGTAAGTTGGATTGAAAGTGTAAAAGGCTAGTGTTGTGAGGGGCAAGTGGAATGAGAGCGGAGAGAAAGCTGATGAACATACCATTGCTGTTCCCAAGCGGGTCGACCTCTCCAGCGGCCACGGCACCTATGACCTGGCTGGCAATGATCCTGTGCACACGCGCCTCCAAATTGGTGAGGGTGTGTAGGTTAGCTGGTCCTCCTCCCGTACGTTGCTGCTCCCGCCTGTTATGAGAGAGCTTGGCCTGCAAGAAAAAGGATGGTGTCTGAGTGAATATGCAGCCATGTGCTTGCCTGATGTGCCTCCCATAGTTGAATAGCCCTTAATGTATGCAAGGTGTGGAATGTGCGTGTGTGTTTTATGAGATGGCCATAGGTCTTGGATGAGTGTTAGGAATTTGGGATTTTTAAACCCTCTGGGCACCGAGTGAAGTTGGGATGGAGAGATGTAGAGGTATTGAAAAGCAGCCACTCACCCTGACCACCCGAGTGAGGTCGTTGAACTTCTTATGACATTGGGTGTGGGTCCTCGGCACCAGGCTCCTTGAGGAGATGTGCTGAGCGACCTCCCTCCAGAGTCTTTTGTATTCACGGGGCAATGGCGTCCTGCCACTCTGTGTGTAGAGCAGTGCCCGTCGCCGCTCCACAGCGCCAACCAGAGCCACCAAAGCCTGGTCGCTGAACCGCTGAGCTCTTTCCCTGGGCCTATCCATTAATAGTTCCAGCACAATTGCTTTAGAGGTCTCGCCAGGCCAGGATTCAAGGCTGCAAAGAGCAGGGTGTGGCTGGCCAGCAACATGGACCTTTAAGAACTGGCCGGCGCAGGTCTGTGTTCTATTGCTAACTGACATTACCTGAGCTTCGGTAGCACTCTGAGGTAGCGCCTCGCTCCTCGACGTTAGCACCTTAAGAGAGGTGTGTAGCGCCTGATTTAGCACTCAAATCACCTCCAGGGGCGATAGAGGCCAATTTTGCAGTCAGAGGCAATAATTAGCGCCGGGCGCTAAACTTTGCGCCCGGCCGATAATAGCGCCCCAAACGGGTCAATATCGAATTTCTCCCCCTTAGAATCATAGAAGGGTTACAGCACAGAAGGAGGCCATTCAGCCCATCGAGCCCATGCCAGCTCTCTGCAAGAGCATTTCAGCTAGTCCCACTCACCCGCTCTTTCCCCGTAGCCCTGCAAATGTTTTCCTTCAGGTATTTATCCAATCCCCTTTTGAAAGCCACGATTGAGTCTGCCTCCACCACCCTTTCAGGCAGTGCATTCCAGATCCTAACCACTCGCTGCGTAAAAAAGTTTTCCCTCATGTCGCCTTCTGCCAATCACCTTAAATCTGTGTCCTCTGGTTTTCAACCCTTCCGCCCAATGGGAACAGTTTCTCTCTACTCTGTCTAGACCCCTCATGATTTTGAACACCTCTATCAAACCTCCTCTCAACCTTCTCTGCTCTAAGGAGAACAACCCCAGCTTCTCTAGTCTATCCACGTAACTGAAATCCCTCATCCCTGGAATCATTCTCGTAAATCTTTTCTGCACCCTCTCTAAGGCCTTCACATCCTTCCTAAAGTGTGGTGCCCAGAATTGGACACAATACTTCAGTTGAGGCCAAACCAGTGTTTTATAAAGGTTCATCATAATTTCCACGCTTTTGTACTCTATGCCTCTATTCATGAAGCCCAGGATCCTGTAAGCTTTTTTAACTGCTTTCTAAACCTGCCCTGCCACCTTCAACCATTTGTGGACATATACCCCTAGGTCTCTCTGTTCATGCAACCCCTTTAGGATTGTACCCTTTAGTTTATATTTCCTCTCCTCATTCTTTCTACCAAAATGTATCACTTTTGCATTTTTCTGCGTTAAATTGCATCTGCCATGTATCCGCCCATTCCGCCAGCCTGTCTATATCTTCTTGAAGTCTATCACTATCTTCCTCACTGTTCACTGATCATCCTGTCACGGAGCCTGAAACCAGTGCCGCTCCCGCTATGTAGGTAAAGGGAGCGGGACCATGGAATGTGTGTCAGTGCTTCCACTTGTTTTAATCTGTTTGACCCCAATGTGTCTCCTAGTTAGTAACAAACTCAGTGATGCTATTTTCTTACCAAGTGAGTATTGAGACCGCGCGATTTTAGTGTCGGGGATTGTTGGTGCGGCGCATTGTGCAGGATCTGAGGTAACATCTGTGGCGTTAATACCGAGCTTCATCCAAGAAGGCATGACAAGTACCTCCATTATCATAGAATCATAGAATGATACAACACAGAAGGAGGCCATTTGGCCCAGCGTGCCTGTGCCGGTTCTTTGGTAGAGCTAGCCAATTAATCCCACTCCCCTGCTCTTTAGATAGGGGAGTCCGTGATTAGTAATCCATTTGAAAAGGGGTCCTTCAACCAAAAAAGTTTGAGAACCACTGCTCTATATGACCACTGCCCGGATCTAGTGTCACTGCTGCTCAATACAAATTCTAGTTCCATGGGAATAAGGTGAAATCTGCAGCACCCATAATGTGCCTCTCTCTCACACAGAGAATATCTTCAAAAGAAGCTAGAACTCACTTTCTGCCAGGCTAGCATGTGACATTGCTTGTCCTGGTATACTATGGTTATTGTAGTTCCACAGGGGCAGAAATTTTTTTGTTTTCTTCACAGGATGTAAACGATGCTTACAAGGTTGCATTATCGTTCATCCATAGAGAAGGCAGTGCTGGGCCTTCTTAAACTACTTGTGATGATACTCTCATGAGATGTTTGGTAGGGAATTCCAGGATTTGATCCAGTGACAATGAAGAAACCTCGATATATAGGTGAAGGTGTTCCCACAATATTGCTTGCTCTTTTCATTCTTGGTAATAGAGGTCATGGAGCTGTAAAGTGCTGGCTAAATTCCCATGACATACCTTTCATAGTCACACAGGGAACTAGTCAACTCCAGCATCATGCACAGGTAAAATTTCGAAAGCAAACCACATGCTCCAGATAGCAGACCAGTACCATCTGAGTAAAACCTCTTGTGGGCAATTCTAAGATTAACTAACTAATTTCAATGGGTAAGTTTAGTGACATTCTGAATTATGTAATTTTTCATGTGCTTGTTATGTTATAAATGTTAGGCCCAAACGACTGCAGGCCCAACTTCCCAATATAAATGTCAGATGGACCTGTCTGTGACCTTTGGCGCTGACCCCGCCAAAATTTGTGGGGTCAAGGGAGGTCACTTAATTTAAATATCAAATGCAGGCACCTGTGCCACCAGCAGTGTATCTCAAGTGCCCGCTAGGCTGGAGAGGCCAGAAATCCCGGAGGGTTCCAGCCACTTTATCTTTATTGTACCCCTCTGTAGTTGTAGACGCCAAAGCTGAACAGGATAAGCTACAAAAGGATTTAAATATACTTGGGAATTGAGCAGAAGGTACCAACCCAATGGACCAACTCACCATTCTTTGCCAGTCCACAGACGTAGGAACTCTGACCTGGGAGTCCCCACTCATGTAGCCCAGTCATGTAATGGTGGAAATCACAGAGACAGAATGGCACAGAAATCTGTGGGCCATGATCCTAAAGTTGGCAGGGTCAGCAAGACTGCACCAAATGTGCATAGGGCATCTTTGACACCCACATGCCTCATGAATCCAGAAAATCTGGCACCTGACCACTTTTGGGCATGTGGTTGCCCAGGTCCCACCCAGACCACATGGAGTCCCTTTGGCCCCTCTGTAAAGATTTAAAACAAAGATGGCAGTCCTAGAGCAACCAGACTGCTTTGCTGGGCTGATGGAGCTTATTTCTGCCAGTCTGCAGTTAGGTAAACCTCATCTTACTCAGCGTCCCAGCCTTCAGTCCACGCAAAATTTTAACTGAAAGCATGAACTCCTGACATAGGAAGCCCCCTACGCTGGGACCCCATCCTTGGAATCATTTACCTTGTAAGGGACGGGCAGGCAGAAGTTCCACAATTTGGAAGGCTTCTGGGAAAATCACAGAAATGTTGGAGACCTGATGCAACTGGGCTCCTGCAGCAGTTACATAGAATTTACAGCATGCTAGTGTTTGTGCTACATGTGAGCCTCCACCCTACTTCATCTAAATCTGTCTGCATCTCCTTCTATTCCTTTCTCCTTCATGTACTTATCTACCTTCCCTTAAACGCATCTGTGCTATTGGCTTCAACTACTCCATGTGGTATCTGGTTACATTCTTATCTGTCCAGTCGTAGTAAGAGAATCACCTGCAATGGCTTCTCTTCCCACACTGTTACCTCTGGAGTCCCCCAAGCATCTATCCTTGATCCCCTCCTATTTATCATCTACATGCTGCCCCTTGGCGATACCATCCCATAAAACAATGTTAGGTTCCACATGTATGCTGATGACACCCAGCTCTACCTCACTACCACCTCTCTCGACCCCTTCACTGTCTCTGATTTGTCACATTGCTTGTCCATCAGCCAGTACTGAATGAGCAGAAATTTCCTCAAACAAACTGTTGAGAAGATCAAAGCTATTGGCCTCGATTTTAACTGAGCCATGGAGGCAGGCTTGGAGGCGTGCGGGGGGTTAAAATCATAGAAACTGGCGGGCAGGACCCCCCCGCCCCGGCCTGGTTCCCAACTCCGAGCCATTTTTACTCAGGCGTGTCTGATGGTCCCGAATCCGTCCCGCATCCAACAGGCGGGACTGGTCTTTAAAGCCCTTAATCACCACTAAATGGCCAAAGGCGGCTCCGACTTTCGCGAGAGGTAGTGACTGACATCTGCGCAATGCTACAGCAAGACCTGCTGCCCAGAGGACCAGGTGGACACTCCTTACCAGTGGCCATCAAAGTCACCACCGCACTCAAATTTTTTGCCTCAGGCTCATTCCAGGGATCATCAGCAGACACCAGCGGCATTTCCCAGGCGGCCGCACACACTTGCATCACGCAGGTAACTGATGCCCTCTTTGCCCTCGTGCGCAATCACATCCATTTCACCAAGGATCGCACAAGTGTGATGGCGCAAGCGGTAGGATTAGCTCATCTGGCAGACTTTCCAAGGGTGCAGGACGTCGTTGACTGCACACATGTGGCCCTTAGGGCACCCCATCGCAATCCAGGTATTTTTGTCTACCGCAAGGGCTTCCACTCCCTTAACGTTCAGCTGGTGTGTGACCACAAGAAGGAGATTTTGCATGTTTGTGCCATGTACCCTGGCAGTTGCCATGAATCCGCCATACTGCGCCAGTCTAGTGTGCCTCTGCTATTCAGGCCGCCAGACCAACTTCACGGATGGCTACTTGGAGACAAGGGCTATCCCCTGAGGACTTGGCTAATGACGCCATTGAGGAGGTCAGCCAATGAAGCTGAGGAGCGCTACAGCTCCAGCTACATTTCCACCAGATCCATTATCGAGCAAACCATCGGTTTGCTGAAGATGCGCTTCAGATGTCTGGATAGATCAGGTGGAGCCCTACGGTACTCAGCAGCCAGGGTCTCCAGAATCATCTTGGTTTGCTGTGCACTTCACAACATGACACAGCATTGTGGCTTGCAGATTCCTGAGGACAAATTGGCTCCTCACATACCCTCCTCAGATGATGATGATGAGGAGGGTGAAAACGACCATCTTGCAGAGGACCAACAACCAGTGGCAGCATTACGCGAGAACATTGCTGCCCGGGATGCAAGGAACGCACTCATCCTGGCCAGATTTGCTTAGCCTAGCCAATCAAGCACTTTTGTCTCGCAGCTTCTTACCTGAGCATCGACAATGGTCAAGACCCTGCGGATTCCTAGCTATTTGTCCAGCATACTGACAATTGCAAGTAATCCTAAGCCCTCAATGTGAAAGTCCCATTCGCGAAATGACACTCGCCACAAATACAGCAGTAGCCATCAGACTTTTTGTTGATCTGATGGCTTTTTTTAACAATACATAAAGTTTCACCCAAGTGACTACCCTTGTGACTACTTGTGCTTTATTTTCCTCTTATGCGTGCTCCTACGCCGTGGTTCCCCTGTGGCTTCAGCAGATGTGGAGGCCCCTTTCTCACTTTCCTGCTGTTGCTGTCTCGACACCTTTGGCGGGCGTCCTCTGGGGTTGCGAGCCTGTGAGAGCTCTTCAACAGTCTGCTGCTCCTGCGGCTGTGCAGGGGTTGAGACGTCTATCTCACTTGGGTGTGGACTCCGGTGGGGCTCTGACCGAGGGCTCTGCAGTGGCATGGAAGTGTGAGTGCCTGGTGTAGGGGGTTGGCATGTGCCCAGTCAGCTTCACCTCTGACTGTCTCTGAGCGGTTTGAATCGCTCCCACACCCCTGGGTTCTAGACACCGGACTTAGGTACAGGCGGCGATACAGAAAATCGAGTAGACAAGTGGTTTGGTGCAAGAAAACCAAAATTTTTATTAAAAGCAGAATAAAACACAATCTTATTGGGAATTACTGATATGAATACAGGCATAAAACAATTACACTTATATGGGAATGGGGAACACACGGCACATCGAGGGAAACAAATACTTTAAAAATCCCCTTATCCTTATCCCACCCCCTATACCTAACTAGATTAAGCTATGAGGGGCCAGGAATTCATGCTCACTAATCCGAAACCTGTTGCTTTAACTGGTGGGGTTTTGAGGTCCACTCTTTCTGTCCTTTGGGTTTCGTCGTCGTCACGTGGTCACAGGGCGCGGTGCTGAAGTTGTTTGTGCGAAGCACCCTCCTTTTCCTCAGCTAACATCGTCGTCGAGTCGCGATGGGTCTTCTTCTTCGGGCGGTCGTCGACAGTATTGCTGCGGTTGGGGGTCGGTTGGCGGTCTTTACCATTTAATGATTTTCCTATCGAAGCTTCGAACACCAGCTTATTCTTAAACTGGGCTATTATTGTCCATGTAACAAATGCCAGCTTATAACTAGGCCGTTTGTCTTGATTTTGCTACCCATCCTTCGAATGCCAGTTTATTCTTAAACTGGGCTATGGTTTGGGGTTTTACTGTCCATGCATGTAACGCCAACTTATTCATCAAACGCCAGCTTATAACTAGGCGTTTGTCCCCCAACGCGTCTTTCCGCTGCCTTTCTCTGCCCTTTTATCGGTTTACCGTATTCTTCGTCTCGTCTGGTTTGGTCTGCCCGTTTGTGGCCTGTGTGTGTCCTGTGTGTTTTCGAATCGGGTTCCATTCTCCTCCCGCGTTTGGCCCTGGTGTAATGGGCGTCCTTGGTGTTGAGCGGCGTGGGGAGCGAGAAGAGAGCCCGCCACGAGGCCAGGGCACGAGAACAAGAGGCAGGAGCAAGCGAGCGATCGCCACTGATGGGCCTACAATTATACCCGTTCTTTATTCCTTATCTGCGCGCCAAATCAGGTCAGTCCTTTGTCTAACTTTTGGCGGGCTCGTTTAAAATGATTACAGCCATTTACTTTAACGACTTCTGGAGTGATTGTCTCCATGCTTAATGGCCTCGATGTCCTGGCTGTTTGTCATTTATGAAACTTAATTGTCCTCATCCTGGCTTGATGGCTACTGTGAGCTGTTACCGATTAAATATGCAGAAACCTAATGGCCTCGATTTAGGCCCATTCTAACCTGATCTGTTCCAAGATGCATGAATGCATATTCTGTGTTTGCTTAGCTGTCTGGCTCCACAAAGTCTCTTCACAGATTCATGCAGTTTAGATTTCATTTCAGGTTTTGAAAAGTGCCCGCCTTTTTGCAGGGCCTTGTTTATAAAATCCTGTACTTTTGGTCACGAGGTTGCAGAAGCCATTTTGGGTACCCTTTTTACCAACTGGTCCATACAGGGTCCCTTTATCCAAAACCTTTTGGGGAATGTGGGAATTTTGAGAACCCTACACTCCACCCGTTGATACTAAACTCGCTTTAAGTATTATCCTGATAAGGTGAGCAAAATTTCCGACCCTCCATAGTCAATCTTCCCCTGTAATTACCTATCTAAGATACCCACGACACATGCATTTCCCATTCTGTAAAATGTAGTGTACATAAGCATACATAGAATAATTACAGTCGTTTATACGCATCCAAGCATGGAGGGGGTCCAACACCCCTGCACCACTTGGTACACATATATCTTTATTAAAACAGCACGTCAAAAATCTTTATTGAAAACAACAAAACACAAAATAACAATCTTTAATCAGAAATACAAAAAACTCAAACAGGTGTATTTCCCTCCACCTTAACATAATGTTCCTTCCAGGTCCTCTGGTTTCGGAATTCTAGTATTTGACCTTTTCCCTTGCACTGAGTGCATACTAGGTACAATACTATCCCCAGCTGGCAAACCACGAGGATGTGGGAAGCCAGTCTAATCCACGAAGGGACCTCTATATTGTTGAAAATGTCCCACCAGGGTGGGATCACAATGTCCAATATCTTAGCCCCTATCTCTACCGTTTTCTGCTCTAACGTGTAGAAATGTTTCTGCGAGACTATTACTGCTTTGAATATCTTGGTAAGATGTTCTGGGAGGGGGGGGGGGATCTCGTAGCCGAAATGCGCTACGTACTTTTGCAGGTTGGTGAAATTCTCTTTTACAGTGAGGTGAACAGTGGAGGGTTCAGGAAAGGGGACAATTCGTTCCTGGGCCACTTGAACTTCTGCCTCGGGTTTAAAGCAGAAACTGCTGTCACTTACCAGACACCAGCTATGCTGTCCATGCTGGTAGTGGGGCGCGCCTGTGGTGACACAATATGTCCCACCTCCTATATATGCTGCCTGTGGGGGAACTTGTGCAATTACCTCCATGGTACAATTTATTGGTTTTGCGCCAACAGCTTTAAACCCACACTGTGGTTTTGAATAGGTGTTCAAGTGCTGGGGACACAGTATTATGTGTGCTCCCCAGCTCCGGCACCCCGAGAGGTCAGTACCTGTCATAGCATGCTCCCACTTTATGACGTAAGATGGGACCGCTGTGAAACGGATGTGTGCACCCCCTTGAATGACTGCAATGTTCTCTACCCTCTATACCGGTGTGGGTCGGGCTGTCCTACCCATGACTGGCATCCTTACTACTATACCCATGATGGTGTGGTTAGACCATCCACAATCCACTAGGACTGGGTAGGCCTCAGAAGCTAGCCGGAGTTGGCACGGGCTTAATGCATTCTCAAATGGATGGAGGGCTGTGAGGTGCTTGCTGCTGATCCAGGAGGGGACTAAACCCTGTTTTAAATCCTCCAGATTACTGTGGCCCTCGCCCAGCAACCATGCCCCGTACAGCACGCACACCTCGTTCTGTGCAGCCTGGTCAGAAGCATTTCTGTCCTCTCTTATGAGGGCATTTACAGTCTTTGCATGCTTCTCCAGCTCGGCTATTATTTCTTTTAAATGGACCGTCATGGCCTGGTCCTCATGTAACTCCGAGCCTACTACCTTGTTCTCATCCATTAATATCTTCCTTATATGTGTTTTTAAACCGTTTACCTGGGTCTGCAACTCTATGTCATCCAGACTGTTGATGACAGAGGACCCTGTGTTAAACACAGTAAAAACATCATTCCATGCTCCCCTTCTTTGTCTCCCTGTATTACCAAAGTACTCGTGGTGTGTGGTGTACAGTTCGGTTTTGTCTACATTAGCTAAATCGAACTCGTAAAACTTTCTAAACATGTCCTTTAACAGGGCCTGGTATAGCTGCTCTGTCTCTTTGGGACACCACTCCAGTAAGTGTACCTCGGTGAGGTTTAAAATCACGGAGGCTACCACGTAGTGTACTCCCTGGTATAGTACCTGATCCATAGGCACTAGTACCAGGCCATTCCCTGGTCCCTTGGTGGTGGCAGGGCACCCCTCTCTGTGTGTCCTTGCTGCCTGAGTCATGGGCAGGGGCTTTCGGGGGCGGGTCACAAGTTCAGTGGCATTCACTGGGATCGGGGAGTATGGGACTGCGCACGCCTTCAGGCTGGAATCCCACTCCACCCCCTCCCCGGCATCTTGCCATTGCCGGTAGAAAATGATGGATATGTCTGAGGGGCAGGCCTTCTCTGACCCCCACATACAGACATAAATCCCCTGATCCGGTTCCCACCACTTGTCCCAGCACACACTCAATCCCCTGTGAGTCCCTGTAATCGTCCGATGGGTATTGTTCCCCAATCGTTCCCACCTGACTGCAGGGTTTCCCATATTTTTGCTCAGTTTCCTGAGCCACCGCCACCTATCCAGAGGAATCCTTCCCTTGCATGTTAAACATACACGTTTTCCTACGGTGACGCTGACCCTTGTGGCAATGACCTGTACCCTGGGGCACAGAAGGGAGGCCTCCCCGTAAGTGAACCCGGTCTGGCTGGAGTACTGAGTCGAATTGGACCCCAGCTACCCTGGCCACCTTCCCTCGTGGAAGTAAACGGCGAGCTCCTCCGCATCCCGTTCGCCACTTCCGTCGGTAACTATAGGTGCTCTCTCTCCCGAGTACCCATAGATGTGGGAGTCCTCCATATCACCTCACTTTCCAACGCTCATTCCTATCAGGGCGAGTAGGAGTATGCCCCCCTCCATTCTGAAATCCTCTTTCTGCAAAGAAACACAAGAGCATATAGCCAAATCCCGAGGAGATTCTCTGGCTTGGGTGAAGCATAGTCGAGTCTTGCGACTTCGACTCAAATACAAACAACCTTAAAATACTACCACTCATGAAACTACCCATCACCTTGTTTAAACTTAAACTAAACACCCAAACTAACAATATAAACTTACGTAAAACTATATACATCCGCCGCCCGTCTCCGGGCGGCCAGGCTAATCTCTGTTTGGACTGCGGCACACCGCTCCCTTCGGCGTGGCCGCACTGTCCTGTACTTTTGGCCCCTCGCAGCCTGTGGCTGCCGGCTGGGGACCTCTGTCCTTGGACTTCCCCCTAACTCGGGAGGCTGTCCCTTTTAAAATGGGGAGATGGCGACCATGGTTTCCTTGGCTGGGGCGTCCGCGGGGACCTTCTGAGGACTTTGGCGGGTGGGGTTTTCTTGGCTGGTGGGCCTTTAGCCTGAACCGCTGCCCCCTCCGGTGCGGTCTGTGTGCTTACCACTGCCGCTGGCTGGGGTTCCTCGCCCTCAGGGCCCAAATCTGGGTCCGGGGCGGGGTCTTCGACCTTAAGTCCCTCCTCCTCTAAACCTGGGTTAGGGGCGGGGTCTTCGCCCTCGGGTCCCTCCTCATCTGGAGCCCAGAAGAGTGGGGGAGTGTCCCAATCGGTGGGCGGGATGGTCCCTCCCCTTAAGCAAGCCACAGTGCCTGCCTGTGCAGTCTGTGAACTTGCTCTCGCAGCAGGCTGAGGATTTCTATCCTCAGACCCTACCCCAACTGGCTGTTTTCTCTTTTCGGGTTTAAACAATTTACACTGATTAATATGGAACCATTTGGTGCACCGAGGCATCTTAATGGCGTATACCATGGGGCTGGCCTTGTCTACAATGCTGTAGGGCCCCATGTATAATGATTCCAGACTCCCTATCCGAGCAAAATTCCTCACCATGACCTGATCCCCTACCTCCCACTCGTGGTGTTTTCGGGGCTCTAACAGCAATCGGTTACTCCGATGCTGCTTTCCCATGTTCCCAGCCGCCTGCTCGTGGACCTATTTAAGGTGCTCGAAGAGGTTTCGGGCGAACCTGTCCCGGTTTACCTCCCTGAGTTGACCCTCCGTGAGCACCGGGGCTAGTACATGGGTGGGGGTCCGCATAACCCTGCCAGTCATCAGCTCGTACGGGGAGCACCCCGTTCTTTTTGACTGGCTGGCCCGGATCCCCATCAGGACCAACGGTAGGACCTTGGTCCATTTTCTAGGCGAGTCCACCGTCTCTTTCCTCAACCTTTCCTTTAAGGTCCTATTCACCCTCGCCACAATCCCTGATGACTGTGGGTTGTGGGCCACGTGCCACTTCCCCTCGATGCCTAGCAGCATAAGGGTATTCTGCATTACCTGTCCAGTAAAGTGACCCTCTTGGTCGGACTCCACATACTGTGGTAGCCACCACCGCAAGAACACTTCCCGGACCAGGATCTTGGCAGTACCCAGAGCTGTGGCTGTTCTGCAGGGGAAGGCCTCTACCCATTGCGTGAACACATCTACCAGGACTAGGCAGTACTTATAGCCTCCCTGGGTGGTGGGCAGGGGCCCGATGTAGTTGACCTGTATCGACTGCCATGGTCCCTCTACCCTCCTGATGTGTCCCATAGGTACCTTCCTTTTGTGGGGGTCAGGGTTGTTAGCAGCGCACACCAGACAGCCGGCGCAGAACTCGCGGACATCTTCCCTGAGTCCTGGCTTCATCCCGCCTGTTCCACCTGTTGCCAGGTGGTCTCAGGCCCGGGATGCCCCGCTGCTGGACCCTCATGGGCCAGTTGAAGGAATTCCCTCCGGTGTTGCTGCGGCACAACCCATTGTTCCCCCCGGAACAGCATGCCCTCTTTCACGGAGAGGGTTGCTGTGCCGTAAGGACCCTCTACCCTTTTTCCCTCAGTCACTGCGCTGAGGACTGCCTTGAGGATGGGGTCTTGGACTTGGACCATCTTAAGGTCCGGGGCTAAAGCTACCCCTGCACTCCCTTGTGTCCCGTCCCTACCTCTGACTGTTGCTATGGGTCTGGACCTGTATGGGTCCCTGAAAGTGCCTGTGTGGGCACCCTCCTTAGCGAGCATGTCAGCCTGCTGGTTGCCTTAACTACGGGGTTCTGTGGAGGAATGGGCTTTCACCTTATGGATGAAAACCTCCCCTTCCTCCCCCACTGCTGCTAGGATCTTTTCCAGCAGGGGTTTCACTGTGAGGGGTCTCCCGTCGGTGGAGGTGTATCCGCGGCGGGACCAGATGGCCAGGTACTCCGTACACGAATTGCACGTGAACATGCTGTCCGAGCAAATCGTGTATGGGGCGGGGAAGATTTCGGGGTGTGTAACGACATACACTACCGCAGACAGTTCAGCCTGCTAGGCGCTCATGGTGCTGGGGAGCTTAATTGCCAGGGCGATGTTTGCCGCTGGGTCATAAACTCCACACCCCGTGAGGCGCTCGCCAGCAGATACCGTGCTGGAGCCGTCCACATAGATTTCACGGCCTGTGGGGTGTATCCCGGCCCGTAAACCTATGTCCACTTCCCAAACCCCTTTTATGGAACACCGGTGGGCTGTTCCAGGATATACCAGGTTGGCTGTGAGCTTTGGCTCGCAGAGACCCTTCACCTTGAGCTCCATATGTGAGAGGTGCAGGGATCAGCGAGCAATGCGGGCACTGCTCACTGTCCCATCCTTGATCCTCCCATCCAGGAGCATCTTGGTGGGTGTGTGATGGGTGAGCAGGGTGATGGGAGAGGTGCCTGTGAAGATCAGTGATCTTTTCACAGCCCAATGTGTGGCCAAGAGGTGCCTCTCACAATTGGAGCAGCTCCTCCCCACATCTGTGTGTATCCTGGAAGAGTAGACCACCGGCCTCAGCCTGCCATGCCGCTCTTGGAGCAGCACAGCACTCAGGCTGTCCCCGCTGGCTGCTACCTCCAGGAAAAACTCTTTCCCCCCATCTATGGCCCCTAGAGCTGGTGCGGTCTGCAAGTCCTTCTTGAGCCTGACAAATGCTGCCTGGCAACCCTCATCCCAAACCCACTCCACTCCCTTGTGTAGGAGTCGGAGCAGAGGGGCTGCTGTGGCTGCATAGTCTTCAATAAAGTCCCTGCAGTACCCGGTTAACCCTAGAAACGACCTCACACCCGTGACTGTGTTGGGGACTGGTAACTCTTGTACCGCTTCTCTCCTAGCCTTATCTATGGCCCTTTCTCCAGCGCGTACGGTCAGGCCCAGGAATTTCACCTCCTGCTGGCCGATCTGCTCTCCGATCTGCTCTTTCTTGGGGTTTACCTTAAAACCCTTTTGCCTGAGCAGCTCCAGCAGTTCGGCCAGCAATGGGCCATGCTCCTCTCTTGAATCAGTGAACAGGAGCAGGTCATCCACATACTGCACCAACTGCTGGGCTGGCTGAAATCCTTTAAACTGTTTGCCATGCACTGATGGAAAATGCTGGGGCTGTTGTGGAAGCCCTGAGGCAAACAGTTCCAGGTGTACTGTTGCCCTTTAAACGTAAAGGCAAACTTGTACTGATCCTCCCTCCTTAAAGGGATGGACCAAAACCCATTGGAAATATTCAGCACCGTGAAAGTGGTCGCGGATGCTGGGATACTTCCTATCAGGTCGGCAACTGCTGCTACCGTGGGTGCACAGGCTGGGATGTTGCTGTTGAGCACCCGATAGTCCACTGTGGCCCTCCAGGAATTGTCCGGCTTTCTAACCGGCCACAGTGGAGAGTTTACGTGGGTGGCTATCGGTCTCAGAACCCCCTGCTGTACTAAAGAGGATATGGCTGCTTCCCTGTCTGGCTCCGCTTCCCTGGGGAAGTTATACTGTTTCTGTGGTCGGGCCATGGGGTCCCCGACTATGCTGACCTCAAACCCATTGACCCTCCCACAGTCATGTTTGTGTGTGGCAGATGTGGCTAGGTGGGCTTGCACAAATGCCTGGAACTCTTTTGGGGTGTTACTGACCATGAGCTCGAGGTTATAACCCTCTTTGGGCTTCATGGTGCATAGGGTCCCCTTCCCTTCTTTCCCTGGGATTACTACTACCTTGCCATCCTTACCTGTACTTGCCGCCCATAGGCAATGATTTCTTAAATCGACCAGGATCCCATGGCCTACAATAAAGTCGGATCCCAGGACCCCTCTTCCACCCTCCACTTCCCACTTCATTAGGACACAGGTCCACTTAGAGCGGAGTGGTCCTAAACGAATGGCGAGCGGGATGGAAAACGAGCCGGCCTGTTCTTTGCCTGTGAATCCCGACAGACTGTATGGGACCCCATTAGATAGAGGTGAGGTGGTGGGGTTAGCTGAATGGACCACGGTGCATGATGCCCCCGTGTCCAACAGATAGGTCCCCTTCACCTTTTCTACCTCCATCTCCACGAGGGGTCTCTTCCATTCATCGTACCGAAGGGAACACAGGTAAACAGTCTGCGCTGGCTCTAGTCAGGGCTGTGGGTTGGATGGGCCTGACAGGGTCAGAGCACCGGTAGCGACTGCTACTCTCCCATGGCCAGTCAATAAGGACCTCATGGTGTCCAAAAATGACTCGACTGCGGCGGGAGGGATTTCTGCCTCTGCCTTTTGGGCTGGGGCTGTGGAATTCTTTCCCTTGTTATCTTTCCAAGGGTTTTTGCACTCCTTCCTCCAGTGTCCATCCTTCCCACACCTGTAACAATTGAGCTTTGTGTTGGGGGGGTTATTCCCTTCCTGATGCCATTCCTTCCTACCCTGTCTGGGTTTTACCTCATGCACCTTCCCCTTGGGTGGGTGTGCATCGGTTCTCCTACTGTTCTCTTACGTTCATTAATAAATAGACATTCTTATTTTGAACACAGCTAGCTTTTGCTAGACACTTTATTGAGCACATGTGGACTAGGTACAGTATCTGTAGAGGCATCCATCTTGACTGCTGCCTTGTGGGTAGCCTAGTGCCTCATGGGTAATGTAGTCTTAATATACATACAGCTGGGTAGTGTAGTCTTATATACATACAGCTATATACAGCTCTACACAGCTCTACGGCTCCACCTAGTGTCCACTATAGAATGACATGTTATTGATCATTACATCCCCCTTTCTTTGAGGTTTAACAAAATCAATATCAATCAACTTTCAAGAAAACAATAAAGATAGTATCAGTAACACTTTTGTTAGTGCTCTATAAACATAAACATTTTCAAAACAGTCAACACATTTTCAAAGCTTTACATTTTACTCAAAGATTAAGTCTATCAGGCTTTTTTACTTCACGTGTGGATCTTCTCAACACGGGTAAGTCTGATGTGTCTTCATGAGATTGTTCTGGCGGTGAATGACAAGATGCAGTTGCGGCATTGTCATCAATCTGGTCTTGAATAGTCTCTTGTGTTTTTAGGAGGGAACGGCGGTTCCTCCTGAGAATCTGTCCTTCCTCAGTTCTAACAGTGTATGACCTTGGTCCTACTTCCTCAAGAACTGTAGCTTTCCTGTTCCATGCATCTGGATCCTCAATCCTGACAACATCATCCCTTGTCAATGGTTTTAGAGTTTTGGATGACTTGTCATAGTATGATTTCTGTTTCAGCTTTAACAGTTGAAGTCTCTGTCTCAGTTCCTCACTTTGCTGTTCTTTTGCACAGCAGGGTAGCGTGGTGCGCAACTTGCGACCCATTAGTAGTTCAGCAGGTGAAGAACCACAGTCTAAAGGTGAGGCTCGGTAGCTCAGCAGGGCGAGATAAGGATCAGACTTGCTTTCTGTCGCTTTCTTCAGTAGCCGCTTGAGAACTTGAACACCTTTCTCTGCCTTACCATTTGACTGAGCATACAAAGGACTGGATGTGATGTGCTGAAAGTCATAATGTGCTGCAAACTGTTGCCACTCCTTACAGTTGAAGCACGGACCATTGTCGCTAACGGCAATCCTGGGAATTCCATGTCTGGCGAAGATGGATTTCACATGCATTATGACACTGCTTGCTGTGGTGCTTGAGAGCAGCGCCATCTCAGGATAGTTAGAATAGTAGTCAATCACTATTAGATAGTCTTTACCATTTAAATGAAAAAGGTCCATACCAACCTTTTGCCATGGTGCTGTTGGTATGTCAGCTACTATCATTGGTTCCTCTGCTTGTTTGTTTTGGTGTTTCTGATATGTCTCACATTTGCCTATCATGTTCTAAATGTCCTTATTTATGCCAGGCCAATGAACAGTGTCTCTTGCTCTCCTTTTGCATTTTTCAATTCCGAGGTGTCCCTCATGAATCCTTTTGAGCATGTCTTGACGTAGAGCCTGTGGAATGACTATTCTGTTCTGTTTTAGTAATAGTCCACTTGCGACACTCAATTCTGACCTTATGTGAAAATATTTTGGACAGGAACCTTTTGGCCAACCATGATGAATGTTCTCTATTACTGTTTGTAGCACTGTATCTTTTACTGTTTCTTCTGCTATTTGCTTTGATTTTGTGTCTGACACGGGCAGCGCAGCAGTGACCATACTCACATGAACATCCACGTCTTTTTCAGTAGAGCTCACATGACTCATTGTGGGTGCTCGGGATAGTGCATCTGCTAACACTATGTATTTGCCTGGTGTGTAGATCAGTTCAAAGTCATATCTTTGCAGCTTCATCATGAGTCGTTGAATCCTTGGAGACATCTCATTCAGGTTCTTTTTTATGATGGCAACCAGAGGGCTGTGGTCTGTCTCAACTGTGAAGGTAGGAAGTCCATATATGTAGCCATGAAACTTTTCTAATCCAACTACCAAGCCTAGACATTCCTTTTTAATCTGGGCGTATCGACACTCCGTATCAGTCATAGACCTGGAGGCATAGGCAACAGGCTTCCAATCTTCACCCTCTGCTTGTAGCAAGACCGCACCTAGGTCATCTTTTGATGCATCCGTTGACACTTTGATTCTTTTTGTTGGGTCAAAGAAGGTGAGTACAGGTGTGGTTGTCAGCACTGTTTTGAGGTTTATCCACTCTTGTTCATGTCTTTCTGTCCATGCGAACTCATTTGTTTTATGTAGCAGGTCTCGCAGACAGGTTGTCTTGGCTGACAAGTTAGGAATGAACTTTCCAATGAAGTTTATCATCCCCGTGATGCGTAGCACTCCTTTTTTGTCAGTGGGTCGGGGCATTTTGAGTATGGCGTTTACTTTTTCCATATCTGGCTCTATTCCTTTACCAGATAGATTATCTCCTAGGAAAGTGACTTCCTGGACGCCAAACTGACACTTGGCTTTGTTGAGCTTCAGTCCATTCTGGCATATGCTCTGTAGCACTTTAGTCAGTCTCTCATTGTGTTCTTTTAGTGTGGAGCCCCAGATGATGATGTCATCAACATAGACCTGAACTCCTTCCAGACCTTCAGTTATGTGTTCCATCACTCTGTGAAAGATTTCAGATGCAGATATTATCCCGAAAGGCATTCTGAGGAAACAATACCTGCCAAATGGTGTGTTGAAGGTACAGTATTTGGTGCTCTCTTCATCCAGTTTTAGTTGCCAAAATCCTTGTGAGGCATCGAGCTTTGTAAAGTATCTGGCACCTGACATTTCACTGGTGATTTCTTCTCGCTTGGGCATCTGGTAGTGTTCACGTTTTATGTTTGCATTTAAGTCCTTTGGATCCATGCATATTCTTAGATCATTGTTCTTTTTCTTTACACATACCATGGAATTAACCCAGTCTGTTGGCTCTTCGACTTTCCTGATGACTCCTAGTGTGGTCATTCTGTCCAGTTCATTCTTGAGCCGGTCACACAGGGGTGCTGGAACTCTTTGTGGAGCATGTACTACTGGCTGAGCATCCTCCTTTAGCTGGATCTTGTAAGTGAATGGTAGAACTCCAAATCCTTTGAACACATCCTGGAAATTATTCACTGTAGAATCCACTGAGTCATCTGGTCTGCTTATGGCACAGTTTATACGGTAGACTCTCTTGACCAGTTCTAAGTCCTCACAAGCTTTGTCACCCAGTAGTGAATCAAGTCTTTCAGCCACAACAGAAAACATGAGATGATGCACTTTGTCTTTGACTGTCACTTTAAGTCTGCATGCACCTAAGCTATCTATTTTCTGTCCATTATAGTCCTTCAGTAGTACTGACTTTTTCTGTATTTTGGGCTTTTCTTTCATATTGTTAATGTCACTCATACTGATTAAGTTTGCTTTTGCCCCAGTGTCTAGTTTCAAGGTAACTAATGCTCCATTTACCTGCAGTGGGATCATCCATTTGTCCTCTTTTACTGCATTAACTTTATGTTCAGCATTGTCCATTTCTGAGGGCTGCACATTTTCTGTATCCTTTTTGATATTGTCACATGACACCATTCCTACAAAAAATGTCTCACTTAAATCAGTGTCCTCAATTACATTAACTCGTTGCCCTTTCTTAGTTTGTACTTTTGAAAAACATTGTTTGGCAAAGTGATTCTTTCCATTACACTTTGTGCACATTTTTCCAAATGCTGGGCATTGTCTTAACTGGTGTTTGTAACCACAGCGTTTACAATTAAAAATGTCATCCTCCGATTGCTTTTCATTTCTGTTCTGCCCATGTTTCTTCCCCTTGTAGGACACAGCACCGACAGCAGCATTATCACTCATTACAATAGCATCATTATTGATTTCACTGAAAGTCTTCGTGTGCTTTCGAGCTAGCTCGCTGGCTTGGCATATTTTCACAGCATTTTCCAAATTTAGTTCGGTTTCTCTCAACAGACGTTCCCTGACTTTTTTATCATGAATACCAAACACAATCTGGTCACGAATCATGGATGCTTTGAGCTCAGAGAAATTACATGTCTGTGCTTTCAGTTTCAGATCAGTTATAAAGCTATCAAAAGTCTCATTTTGCTGCTGTGTCCGAGAACGGAAGATGTATCTTTCATAGGTCTCATTCTTTTTGGGAGAGCAATGTGCATCAAATTTTTTTAGCACATCTTCTAATTTTTCTCTGTTCTCCTCTGGATTAAATACAAATGTATTAAATACCTCTATCGCCTGTGGGCCTGCAACCGTAAGCAGCAATGCTATCTTCCTTGCGTCTGGCTTCGTACCGAATCCGATGGCTGCAATGTAGAGTTCGAATTCTTGTTTAAAAGTCTGCCAATTGTAGTCGATATTTCCTGTGAGTTTCAAACGCTCTGGTGGCTTCAAATTCTCCATGTCGCTTTTCACAATTTTCAGCAGATCACTCCTGGTACCATCTTATGTTCATTAATAAATAGACATTCTTATTATGAACACAGGTAGCTTTTGCTAGACACTTTATTGAGCACATGTGGACTAGGTACAGTATCTGTAGAGGCATCCATCTTGACTGCTGCCTTGTGGGTAGCCTAGTGCCCCATGGGTAATGTAGTCTTAATATACATACAGCTGGGTAGTGTAGTCTTATATACATACAGCTATATACAGCTCTACACAGCTCTACGGCTCCCCCTAGTGTCCACTATAGAATGACATGTTATTGATCATTACACTACTGTTCTTATAGGCTAGGGTCAACTGTCTGACCACCATAAGTTTGGTGGTCTGGGGATTCTTGGGGTCGAACCAGACTTCCGCCTTGGCCCAGAGCTGTGGCAAGCTGTTTGCCACCAGGCAACGGAGCCAATGGGCCAGCTAACCCTGGTTCAGGAATGCCCGATTAGGTGCCCCAGGACAGGCGCTCCTATAAACCGTCCATAACCTGTCCGCGAAAGCCTGCGGGGTTTCCCCTGTGAGCTGGACGGTCTTCTCCACACGGGAGAAAGGACTTCCCTCATTCATCCCCATGGCCTCCAGAACTTCATCCCTGAGCTCCTCATACCCGCACTGCCCCTTCTTACACTCGTCAGAGAGAGATTGGAGGAGCCTACTCTCCAGGGAGAATAGCAGCATTTTGGCGTGCTCAGCACCATCGCAGTCGTTGACGTTGGCTGCCTGCTCTACTTCCCTGAAGTGGATCGAGGGGTCCCCTTTTTCAGAGAGCTTTGGGATATGGCTCACCATAGCCCTAAGCTGTTGGGTGATATTGGGTAATACGAATTGGTTTTGGAGGGGTCCCTCGTCGTCACCATTAACGGGTGGGCCGAACCTCCGATGCTGGGCTGGGCACATCGGTCTCGGCTCCGGCCTCTCTTGCGGGAGCTGTTCCACTTCTGCTCCCACCCTTGACTCCACCCCCCCTTGCTGCCGGACCTCGCTGAAACCTGGCGCTACGGGTGGTGGTCGTGAGACCTCCTGTTCTTCAACCAGGTCGTCCCTGGGCAGTACCAGTGAGGTTTGAACTGTTCTCCCCTCGTTCCCTATAAAATCCGCCTGGCCTGCCTTCGGGCTTATGAGACACACCATGCCTTTTGCCTTCCTCAGGGCCAGGCTCAGATTCTCTATCTGTTCCTTGCAGGGGCCATGATCTGCATTTTCAAACCCCTGTTCGCTCGCTAACTTATAAGCTGCCTTTACTTCTTTTACTTTCTCCTCCTGCTCTCTTACTTGTCTCGCTAGGTGGGCGTTCTTTTCCCGCAACCTCAACTCATTACCCTTGGCTTCGGTGACTTGGCACTGTAAGTATTCCAATTTGGCCTTATGTTCTCCCATTAAATGTACCCTTTCTTGATTCAGGGCCTGCAATGCTACCAGTAACTTCTCTCCTGCGAGAGCCTTGTCCTGGGTCTCCAGGGCTGACTCCTTTAACTCGGTTGCCTGTGCTGCAACGAGCCTGTCCAAAAGCTGGACCTGCTTTTTGAAACACATCAGCCAGACTGCCTTCTCTAAGGACTTCTTGTGCTCCCTCCCTTCTGTCCACTTAGCTGCTGCATCTACCAGACGTCCAGCCCTCAACAGAGTGGTGATCCACTTCTTTGTGATATTCACCTTACTAAACACATAATCAGAAATCCTTTCCTCCATCATGGTTTGCTCATCCGAACCATTGTCTACTGTATCGCACCCCTGTTGCCGGAGTCCTGCCGCAGTTGCCATTGCTGTAGGGGGTGGTGTGTGCCCAGTCAGCTTTGCCTCTGACTGTCTCTGTGCGGTTCGAATCGCTCCCACGCCCCTGGGTTATAGACACCGGACTTAGGTACAGGCGGCGATACTGAAAATTGAGTAGACAAGTGGTTTGGTGCAAGAAAACCAAAATTTTATTAAAGGCAGAATAAACACAATCTTACTGAGAATTACTGATATGAATACAGGCATAAAACAATTATACTTATATGGGAATGGGTCTTCTTCTTATTCCTCAGGCGGTCGTCGACGGTATTGCTGCGGTTGGGGGTCGGTTGGCGGTCTTTACCGTTTAATGATTTTCCTATCCAAGCTTCGAACACCAGCTTATTCTTAAACTGGGCTATTATTGTTCATGTAACAAACGCCAGCTTATAACTAGGCCGTTTGTCTTGATTTTGCTACCCATCCTTCGAACGCCAGTTTATTCTTAAACTGGGCTATGGTTTGGGGTTTTACTGTCCATGCATGTAACGCCAGCTTATTCGTCAAATGCTAGCTTATAACTAGGCGTTTGTCCCCAACGCGTCTTTCCGCTGCCTTTCCCTGCCCTTTTATCGGTTTACCGTATTCTTCGTCTCGTCTGGTTTGGTCTGCCCGTTTGTGGTCTGTGTGTGTCCTGTGTGTTTTCGAATTGGGCTCCGTTCTCCTCCCGTGTTTGGACCCGGTGTAATGGGCGTCCTTGGTGTTGAGCGGCGTGGGGAGCGAGAAGAGAGCCCGCCACGAGGCCAGGGCATGAGAATGAGAGGCAGGAGCAAGAGAGCGATTGCCACTGATGGGCCTACAATTATACCCGTTCTTCATTCCTTATCTGCGTGCCAAATCAGGTCAGTCCTTTGTCTAACTTTTGGTGGGCTCGTTTAAAATGATTACAGCCATTTACTTTAACGACTTCTGGAGTGGTTGTCTCTATGCTTAATGGCCTCGATGTCCTGGCTGTTTGTCATTTATGAAACTTAATTGTCCTCATCCTGGCTTGATGGCTACTGTGAGCTGTTACCGATTAAATTTGCAGAAACCTAATGGCCTCGATTTAGGCCCATTCTAACCTGATCTGTTCCAAGGTGAATGAATGCATATTCTGTGTTTGCTTAGCTGTCTGGCTCCACAAAGTCTCTTCACAGATTCATGCATTTTAGGTTTCATTTCAGGTTTTGAAAAGTGCCTGCCCTTTTGCAGGGCCTTGCTTTTAAAATCCTGTACTTTTGGTCACGAGGTTGCAGAAGCCATTTTGGGTACCCTTTTTACCAACTTGTCCATACAGGGTCCCTTTATCCAAAACCTTTTGGGGAATGTGGGAATTTTGAGAACCCTACACTGGAGAGGAACCCCCACTTCCTTGAGGTCCGCCACCAACCTCCCTCTCATGGGTCAGCTCTCCCTCCATGCCTGCAAGTGACTGGAGAGCACCTTGCTGCACATCAGGGGGGCCATGGGGACCCGTATCTGCAATGGCAGTCCTACTCAGCAGGACTTCCATGAAGGTCTGGTTTCTATGTTCAATAGATGCCCATCGCTCCTCAAGAGATGTCATTGTATTCTGAACACTCGCCATGTTTTCCATACCCTGGCGACTAACCTCCTCCATGGCCGTAGCCCTCCTCTCCTCTACCATAGCCAGCCTTACCACGGAGGCAGCAATCATTTCCACGTAGGTAGCCATCCTTTCCATGTTGATGCGTTCATGCGCCAATGACTCCACAAAGGCTCTGCTCATGTTCGCTATGGACTCCTCCATTCACTCCACACTCGCAGCGACCCTAGAGATAAAACCTGCCAGAGACTCCTGCATCTGTGCATGGAGTTCCATCACCTCTGATCTTATGGATGGACCCAGAGGCAGAGGGTCGACATGCAGCTGAGCCGAGCTGGCAGAGTCCTGCGCCCTCCGACGAGGACTCTCCACTGCTGTCCCTGTCTCCATAATCTTCTGATGTTCACTTGTGAGCTGTGATACAACAGGTGATAACTCTACTCTATGTCCTGAAGGTCCCACCGAGGTGTGAGTATCTGCGCTGGTGCTGGGTGCGCTTATTTCTGCTGACGCTGCACCCTCAGAGGTTGCAGATTCCTCTGAGGAGTCTGGAAGCTCAGGCTCTTCCTCCTGGACAGTGGGGACAGGGGCTCTCGATGGTCCTGTTGGGGAGTAAAGGAAAGAGTTAGAGATGTGAGGTCAAGGTTACATCACATTGCATATTGCAGATGATCATAAGTCCATCTGTTATAGCTTCAGAATCATTATCAGTGACTCATGTAATGTCAATGAGAGAGATGGAAAACTATTCTGTCACCAGCTTGCTGTGATGCACCCGTCTGTCCGTCCCCAACGTGCGCATCTTTTTCAACCCTGACAATTTCCAGGACGGCTTCCTCCCAGGGGGTGAGCTGGGCTAATGATGGTGGGCCTCCTCCTGTCCTGGCTCTTTCCCTTTTATTGTGAGCTCTCTTTTCCTGCAATGAGGGAGACAAGTGGAGTTTGAGTTAGAATGAAGGAGTGAGTGTAGAGATTGCATAGCATAGATACTTAGAAGGAGACAAAGATGGAGTGAGGTTGCAAGACCAAGGACCCTCCCTGTGTGTTGTCAGTTGTGTTCAAAGCATCAGAGTGAGAGGGAGTGTGAGGGCTGCATGGTGGAATAGCTATGTGATTGTGAGCATAGAGAGAGGGGGAATGGGTAAGGGTGCATCGATGTGAGTGTCAAGTGGGATGTGGAGGAAGAGATTGCTAAAGCTGAGTGCTGGTGAGGAAAGGCAATGGGGATCAGATTGAGGATGATGGTCACTTCATACTTACTTTTCCAGTGTGTTGAAGGTCATGGAATCTTTTCCTGCACTGCATCCAGGTGCGCCCTGTGACCCCCAAGGAGTTGACCTCCCCAGCCACCTGTATCCACACAGCCTTGGTCTGACTGGGAGGCCTCTTCCTCCCTGATGAAGGGAACAGGACCTCCCTGTGGGCCCTAGCCCCATCCACCAATGCCTGTAGTACTGCCTCGTCAAACTTAGGAGCTGCTCTTGGCCTCCCGCTGGCCATTGTTCCTGCAGGTTCCTGTGCCATCAAATGGAGAAAGCTTGGCAGTCTGCAGAAGAAGCAAGGCTTGCTGTGGACCTTAAATGCAGCAGCAATGATGATGTCATTGGAGGGGACTTTCAGTCATGAAAAGCCCATTTGCAAAGGCTTCCCACACGTTGGAAATCAATTGGACAATTGAGTTAAAATTGCATCAATCTCCCACATCCATTTAGATTCGTGTGGGAAACATGAAATTCGGGGAACACGCCAATAGCCCGCAGCTGAGTTACAATCGAGGCCATTGTCTTCAGTCCCTGGCGCAAACTCCATTCCCTAGCCACCAGCACCATCCCTCTCTCTGGCCACTGTCTGAGGCTGAACCAGACCCTTAGCAATCATGGCATCCAATATGACCCTGAGCTGTGCTACTGACCACATATTCGCTCCATCAGCAAAACCGCCTACTTCCACCTCCGTAACATCGCCCAACTCTGACCCTGCCTCAGATCATATGCTGCTGAAACCCCCATCCATGCCTTTGTTACCTCTAAACATGACTATTCCAATGCTCTCCTGGCCGGCGTCCCATTTTCCACCCTCCATAAACTTGAGTTCATCCAAAATTCTGCTGCCTGTTTCCTAACTTGCATCCGTTCACCCAGCACCCCTGTGCTTGCTGAAGTACATTAGCTTCCGGTCCGGCAACGCCTCGATTTTAAAATTCTCATCCTTGTTTTCAAATCCCTCCATGGCCTCGCCCCTCCCTATCTCTGTAACCTCCTCCAGCCCTACAACCCTTTCAAGATCCCTGAGCTCCTCCAATTCTGGACAGATTTTGTCAGTGTCAAATTTTGTTTGTTAATGCTCCTATGAAGCGCCTTGAGACGTTTCACCACGTTAAAGGTGCTATGTAAATGCAGGTTGTTGTTGTTGTTGTGGTACCAAGTTCCACATTCTCAGCACTGAGTAAAGAAGTTTCTCCTGAATTATTTATGGATTTATTAGTGACTATCTTATATCTATGGCCTTTAGTTTTGGACTGCCCCACAAATGGAAACATCTTTATCTCTACCCTATCAAACCACTTCATAATTTTGAAGACCTCTATTAGATCACCCCTCACCCTTCTCTTTTCTAGTGAAAAGAGCCCAGCCTGTTCAGTCTTTCCTGATAGTTATAACCTCTCCGTTTTGGTATCATCCTTGTAAAACGTTTTTGCATTTTTACCAGTGCCTCTATATCTTTTTGTAACATGGAGACCAGAACTGTACACAGTACTCTACGTGTGGTCTAACCAAGATTCTATACAAGTTTAACATAACTTCTGTTCTTTTCAATTCTATTGCTCTAGAAATGAACCCCAGTGGTTTGTTTGCATTTTTTATGGCCTTGTTAACTTGTATTGCTAATTTTCAAGATTTATGTATCTGTACCCCAAGATCCCTTTGCTCCTCTATCCAATTTAGACTCTTATTTTGTAAGAAGTATGTGGCCTCCTTATTCCTCCTACCAAAATACACCACCTCACACCTATGTTGAAATTAATTTTCCATTTACACATCCATTCTGCATATCTATTAATGTCTTCTTGTATTTTGTCACAGTCCTTCTCAGTATTAACTGTACCCCCCAATTTGGTGTCATCTGCAAATTTTGAAATTCTACTTCCGATTCCTGAGTCCTAATCGTTTATGTAAATGATAAACAATAGTGGTCCCAACGCCGATCCCTGTGGAACACCACTTCCCACCTACCGCCAGTCTGAGTAACTACCTTTAACCCCTCCTCTCTGTTTTGTAGCCAGCTTGCTATCCATTCTGCTACTTGTCCCCTGACTCCACATGTTCTGACCTTAGTCCTGAATCTACTATGAGGTACCTTATCGAAAGCTTTTTGGAAATCCAAGCATATTACATCTATTACGTTATGTTACCCTTGTCTACTCTTTCTGTTACTACTTCAAAGACTTCAATAAGGTTGGTCATGCATAACCTTCCATGTTGACTATTCTTTATTATATTTTTGTTTTCTAGATATTTTTTTCTATTACATCTATAGTAATCTGGGATGTTATGATTAAGGTTATCCACCAGGTGGTGCTGTAGCCAATGCTGCTACTAAGGTCAGAGGTTTGCTTCCTGTTAAGGTCAGAGGTTTGCTTCCTGTATAGGTCAGCACAAGGTGGAATGCCAGGATGCTGATGCAGGCTGTCTATAAACGTGTTTCCCAGTTGCTAATAAAGTACTCATGTTAATTCTAACATCTAGCCTCTTTGAGTTCCTTGTTCCACTTTCTGGATTTATCACATTTGGCGACGAGGCAACTAAAGGAACCTGCATAAAGAAGAAAAGTCTGCTGGGACGTTTCAACAACAAAATCACGAGCTAAAGTTAGCTACAAGCTGGAAGAGAGCATGGCTGCCATGGTAGGAACAGTTTCCACTTTTGCTATTCAAGCACAAACCTGGGAAGAATACTGTGAAGTGTTGGGTTATTTTTTCAAAGCAAATGAAATAAATGATGCCGGAAAAAGGAAAGCCATTCTGCTCAGTTCAGTGGGAAGCCAAACCTACAGTTTGATGAAAAATCTGCTCAGTCCTGAAAAGCCTGGAGACAAATCATTTGTTGAATTAGTGGCTTTGCTAAAAGAACATTTCAACCCTAAGCCTAGTGAGATTGTACAGCGGTTCAAGTTTAATTCAAGGAACAGGAAAGAGGAAGAGAGCATAATGGACTATGTAGCGGTGTTGCGTAAATTAGCACAAGATTGCAATTATGGGAACAACCTGAAGGAAATGCTGCGAGATAGGCTAGTTTGCGGAATTATGGACAAACGAATGCAACGTAAATTATTATCCGAGACTGGGCTTACTTATGAAAAAGCATTGGAACTTGCTCAAGCCATAGAGACAGCGAACCGAGATGTAAAAGAAATACAGGGTTCAGACAGGGCTAATGCTATGCAAGTTGCAGGTCAGGTTGTTGTGCACAAGTTGAACATGTGTCAGAAACCACAACGTGAGCATGTGAAGGCATGTTATAGATGCAAGGGCGATCACCTGGCGAGTGAATGCCGGTTTCTGGAGGAAAAGTGCTGCAAGTGTGGGAAACAAGGACACATAAAACGAGCTTGCAGGGCGAAATCACCTGTGGAGGAATCCAAACCAAAAGGGGGAGGACAGCAAAACCAAGGGAGAGAAGTGAAAAAACATGGAGCACACCACATCAGCGGGGAAGCTGAGGAAGAAGAGGACATGTTCATAATGTATAGCATGTTAGAGAACATTCCAAAAGTGGCTCCTATCACATTGAAACTGACAGTAAATGACTCTAAGGTGAACTTTGAAGTGGATACAGGGTGCGGCGTGACCATAACGAACAAGGCAGAGTACTCAAAATTGTGGAACCGTGCAAAAGTTCCAGAGTTAAAGCCTTGCTCCCTGCATCTTAAAACATATACAGGTGAATGAGTAGCGACATTAGGTACAGCTAAGGTAACTGTGCAACACAGGGACACAGTGGAACAGCTACCTGTAGTTATAGTATCGGGTACCAGACCAAACCTGTTAGGTCGGGGCTGGATAAAAGAATTTAAATTAGACTGGGGAGCAGTACATCAAATAGATGCGGGCAAACAGTTGACTTTGCAAGAAGTGTTAAGTGAACATGAGAGTGTGATCAAGGAGGAACTTGGCATATTTAATGGACCCCCAGCTAAGATTTATGTAGACAAGGAGGCACCGCCAAGGTTTTTTAAACAGCGACCTGTGCCTTATGCCATGAAGCCAAAGATAGAGGCTGAGCTTGGCCGTCTATTGAGAGAGAACATACTGGAGCCGGTGAAATGTTCGGAATGGGCAGCTCCCATGGTACCTGTTTTAAAACCGGACAATTCGGAAAGACTCTGTGGAGACTATAAATTGACTGTCACTCGGGTGTCCAAACTAGAGCAGTATCCTATTCCCAAAACAGAGGATCTCTTTGCAAACCTGGCTGGAGGAAAGAAATTCACAAATTTGGATATGAGTCATGCCTACTTGCAGGTTACACTGGATGACGAATCGGAGAAGTATGTCACCATAAATACACACAAGGGTTTGTTTACATATAACTGCTTACCGCTTGGTGTCTCATCTAGTCCAGCTACCTTCCAGAGGACAATCGAAGGTGTACTGCAAGGGATTCCACATGTTTCCATCTATCTGGATGACATTCTGGTGACGGGAAGAACCGACCAGGAGCATCTGAGCGCTCTGAGAGGTACTACAGAGATTGGAGAGGGCAGGGTTCCGGCTCAAGAGGAGTAAGTGCACTTTCCTGGGGAATGAGGCAGTGTTCCTGGGACACAGAGCAGATGCCACCGGGCTCCATCCACTCAAGGAGAAGGTACAAGCACTGCAGGACGCCCCTGCTCCTACAAATGTGGCTGAGTTAAAAGCTTACCTGGGACTGCTGAACTATTATAACAGGTTTTTACCAAACTTGTCAACTGTGTTAGCACCTCTTCACAAACTACTGCGCAATGAGACACAGTGGCAGTGGGGAGAGGAGCAGGGGGTTTCATTTGAACAGTCCAAGAAACTGATGCTGTCGTCGGATGTACTGGTTCACTACAATGCAGAGAAAGACATTCTCTCTTGTGACGCTTCACCTTACGGGGTGGGGGCAGTTCTTTCACACTGCATGGAAGATGGAACTGAAAGACCAATAGGGTTTATGTCCCAAACTCTAACACCAGCGGAAAAAAACTATTCCCAGTTGGACAAAGAGGGGTTAGCAGTAATGTTTGGGTTACAGAGGTTCCACAAGTACATATATGGCAGGAAGTTCACCATATGCACCGATCATAAACCTCTTCTCTCTCTTTTCAACGGAAAGCAGTTCCACAGATGGTGTCACCCCGGATCCAGAGATGGGCAGTGACGTTGAGGGCATATGAGTATGTCATTGTCTACAAGGCAGGCAAGTACCATGGGAATGCAGATCCCTTGAGCCGTCTTCCACTGCCAGGCACACCTATCCGTGCAGCTCCAGAGGACAGAGTTTTGATGTTGGAGGACACTGACATGGCACTTGTGACTGCAGAGCAAGAAAGAACATGGACAGGTAAAGATCCAGTACTGTCTAGAGTTCGAGAATATGTGGTGAGGGGATGGCCACAGCATCCGGAAGGGGCTGACTTCACACCCTATAGTGTCAGGAAAACAGAGCTGAGTGTGCAGGATGGTTGCGTGTTGTGGGGAGCACGAGTGATTATTCCACAGCCAGCACGACAGTCTATCCTAGAGCAACTACATCAGTGTCATCCTGGGGTCTTGCGTATGAAAGCCTTGGCTAGGAATTACTTGTGGTGGCCAAAGCTAGATGAGGAGATAGAAAATCTAGTCAAGACATGCAGCACTTGTCAGGAACACCGGAAGGCACCAGCAGCGGCCTCTCTCCACCCCTGGGAGTGGCCGGATAAACCATGGGAGAAGATTGCACTTAGGTTATGCGGGTCCATTCATGGGGAAGATGTTCCTCATAATCATTGATGCACATTCCAAATGGATGGATGTTTATCCTGTAAATTCTGCTTCTGCCACTACTACTATAGACTGCATGTGTCGGAGCTTCAGTAATCAAGGGCTACCGGAGATCGTGGTGAGTGATAATGCCACTTGTTTTGTGAGTACAGAGACAAAAGAGTTCTTGAGAAAGAATGGCATAGTGCAGGTGACCTCGGCTCCATACCATCCGTCCTCGAATGGACTTGCGGAGAGAGCCGTACAAACATTTAAGGAGATGATGAAAAAAAGTGCAGAAGGGAGTTTAGCAGCCAAAGTGTCACGGGTTCTGTTCAGCTACAGAATAACACCTCAATCCACCGCAGGACTCTCTCCTGCTGAGATGTTATTAGGTCATAGACTACGCTCCACTCTTGACCTTGTCCACCCAGACCTAAAAAGGAAAATGGAAAACAGACAAAACAAACTAAAAGAGAACCATGACAAAAGATCAAAGAGCCAAAGTTTTGGAGAAGGAGATGCTGTCCTTACCAGGAATTTCAGTTATGGACCAAAGTGGATTCCTGGCTTCATCGACTCAATGACAGGTCCAGTATCATACAAGGTCATGTTGGGAGATGGTAGGGTAGTACGTAGACATGTAGATCAGATACTTCCCAGACAAGGGGAAATTGAAATGAAGGTCCCAGATGCAATGACTGAAGACAGGGTTGCCCCCAGTTATCCAAGTGCATCTGTGGTGCCACCACCAGGGACAGAGATAATTCCACAGGAACCTATCCGTCAAGAGGAAACCATCGTTGCAGAGTCAGATACTCTGAGCACTGCTCAGGAGCAGCTGGTGGCTTCACCACAAACAAGCAGGGACTTTACTGTTAGACGTTCACAAAGGACTCGCAAGCCACCAGAGAGATTGATACTGAACTGTTAGATTCGTCAAGTATGGAACATGATGAATGGAAACTCCTTATGTGACCCTCAGGAATGGTTGTTTGTTAAGAAATTCATACTGAAACCTTAAGGGGGGAGGGATAGAGTAATCTGGGATGTTATGATTAAGGTTATCCACCAGGTGGTGCTGTAGTCAATGCTGCTACTAAGGTCAGAGGTTTGCTTCCTGTATAGGTCAGCACAAGGTGGAATGCCAGGATGCTGATGCAGGCTGTCTGTAAACGTGTTTCCCAGTTGTTAATAAAGTACTCGTGTTAATTCTAACATCTAGCCTCTTTGAGTTCCTTGTTCCACTTTCTGGATTTATCACAACATCTTTGAGTAAAGATTCCATTATCTTTCCTATCACCAATATTAAGCTAACTGATCTATAGTTCCCTGGACTTACTCTATCTCTTTTTTTAAATATAGGAATAACATTAGCATTCCTCCAGTCCTCTGGCACTATACTGTTTTCTAATGAATTTTTATGAAGATATTATAGTGTGTCTTCTATTTCTTCCCCAGCTTCTCTTGGTAAGCGCAGATGTAATCCATCCGAACCTCTTCATATTCCCTTTTGTCATCCTCTCCTTTATTGCCTTTGTACTTAGTGTATGCCTTTTTCTTTTGTTTCAAATATTACCCTTATCTCAGTGTTTCATTATTGGCTAGTTTGTTCTTGTTTTTTAGTGAAATATATTTCTCCTGAACTCTATTGATCACCTTTAAAAATATTTCCCATTGCTGCTCTATCTCTTTGTCTGTCAATATTTTTTCCAGTTTATCTACCAAGTTCCATTTTCATTCCATGATTTTCTGAGGTCCTAGTTACGGTGGGAGTCTAATGGAACATTCGAGGAATTTAGGGCCATTCTCTTAAAAATATTTTATATCGGCATTAACTTTTCCTGCTCTACTCCCAGTTCAGATGTGAATTAAAATCCCAGAATGATAGAATGTAAATGTCTTCCTACACAAAATTAATTTGGGTCATCTTAATCTAGTTCCTAGTGGAAATGAGCATACACCAGAGCCTATCCTTAATTTGGCACTAATTAGCATTAAATTGCCAATCTTGCTCAAAGAGGCTACAGGATGGTTAGTATAGAAAATAGAAAAATGTCACACTGGTATGATCCTTCTGAGGCACAGACTGAAGCACAGTATTGGAACAGAATGGAAGGAACTTTACTCTGCATCTAACCTTGTTATATGTGACGCTGAAATACAAATTGTTCGATTCCTCACCACCATCTTCACCTTGATAAATACAACATTTTCAAAATAAAACATCCTGACAGTATTACATAATTTGTGCCCTCTCATCCTCTACCATACAAGTACTGTACTCCTGTACTCTTTGAGCTACTGCTTAGTTGTTTTTCCACATCAGCTGTAATTTGTATTCCACAGCTTTACGCCAAACACAAGTATATCCTTCTTTATATAGTTTTTGACAAATATTCAGTTTCACAGCAGGTAATTTTCATCTTGGTCACCTGGATGGTAACCTGACAGAGCAGGTCGCCTGCTTGTTGTAGAAATCAATCAGGTGTAAATTGAATAGGTTCTACAATGGGCAGGCAATCCACCCCACCAAGTTACTGCCCAGGTGGCAAAGTTGAAAATCAGCCCCACATTCAACAGAGGCCATTTTCTATGTGCTAGAAATTCGGCTCCGTAACGCCTGATTTTTCAGCGCTACAGGTGCCGTTTTTTGTTGAAAATAGTGTTTGCGCCACGTGTGCACACATCTGGTGTGGGCCGCACTGGACGCCATTTTGGTTAGAGCGAGCGGTCGCAGCGTGCGCCAGAAGTATGTAGAGTGGACAGATTGTGATGTCAATCAGCGTGCAGCGTCCTCAATGCTGGAGCTAACGCCCTGTCTTAACCCTCGCACAGTTGAATATGCGTTCAGCAGCAGCAAGGATCCCTCACCAGCAATATTTAAAGGGATCTGCAACCACTCTCAGGTTAATTGCTGATTAATTTCTATTGGCTCTGTATAAATTTGTACAAGTGTTTGGTGTTTTCCAGCATTCTTTAAAGCTGCTGAGGTGACAGGGAGTGGTGCTGCAAGTGGAGAAGGCCTTGATTCTGACTTCAAGGGTTCTGGTCAGACCACTTGCTCCCAATCATGGGTGCTGTAGTTGCCATCCCCCATGGCCTGCAGCATGACAGGGGGATGAAGCAAAGGCAACAAAGAAGTGGGCAAGCTACTCGCAGAGGGAAGAAAAGGAAGAAGAGGAGGAGCAGGAGGAAGGGAGGAGACAACCAGCACATCCAGTTACCAACCCGGCTGTCCATGATTGCCTCATTTGACTACAATTCCACTGAACTCAACCCCAAATCCCCATTGTACAACATTCCTTTGTTGCAGACCATCACAGCTTCCTCTTGGCCACAATGCTGAAATAAAAGCCACCACAAAAGAAACATTAAACCAACTTTGTGTATCAATCCATCCAATATTACATAACAAAGTAAACTAATCACCCTTGTGCATTCCCTTAGTGCCTGTCTTCCATGTGCCTTTGCCTGTCCTAGTGCTCCTATGAAGTACTACCCCAGTGGCTGCAGCATGGCTGGTGGAAGGCTGCTGACATTCAATGGCCTTGCAGGGCAACCTCGAGCAGCTCTGGGCTGCGGACTGCACAACCGCGGCATGGGCGGCAGCAGTCTGGGCTGGCTAGCTGATGGTTAACAGCAAGGGCGCTGGCAGAATGGCAGTGGTGGGAGGACAAATGCTGTCATCCTGAGAGAGGACAGCAGGTTCATGCTCCACTGAACCATTACCACTCCCCTGGGGTGGCGCCTCAGCAATCCTAGTAATCTCTTGGAGGACAGATTGCTGGACTGCTGTGACACCCTGCTTGCCCTTTTCCACACTGGTAAACGCAGCAATGATGGCAACAGCCTGAGCTTGCATGGCAGCAAGCTGAGCCTGCATGAGAGCAGTCTGAGCTTGCATGACAGAAATATGAGCTTCCACTGCAGCACTCTGACGTTTCTGCTTGTGCTCCAATGGAAGCTGAAACATCAGCAATAAGATGCTGCATCATGGTTGGGTCCACAAGTGCGCTACTGGAGTTGCCCGTCACTTCCATGCTGGAAAGGATGGGGTCCAAGCTCTGCTCAAAACCTGTGCAAGGTTGGTGTTAGACTCCTCCAGGCTCCTTGACATTGCACTCAAGCTTCTGGCATTCCTACCAATGCACCAAGCATTTCATTGTGCATATCCATCAGCGTTCTTCTGTAAGCCACCCCATCAAAGTCCTCATTTGAGTCTTCTACAGCAGAACTCATGTGCAACCTCGTCCTCCGGGGATATGGCACCTGCGCTACCCTTTCCCCCTGTCCTAGCTGCGTGCCACTCATGCCTGGTAACTCACCACGTGCAGTTCCCACCTCTAACCGGGTGTACACGGAGTGTCAGTATCTGAGCTGGTGACTGCGAGTATGAAATTGAGTGATGGTGCTGTGTCTTCATCATCAGTGTTTTGGTGCTTTTCAATTTCCTGCTCCTCCACCAGTGCCTGGCCAGGTGGCAGTTCTTAGCTATATGAAAGGAGAAAGGCACAAGGGTAAGGTTGTGGTGAGGTGAATGGGGGGAAGCGAGAAGTGTATACTTACACCATGTGCAGCTTGACGTAAGAAAACTACTAGGCACTTGGCCTGAGTATTAAACAAGGCTTTAATCAACTGTTTTTCAACATGGAGATCTAGTTGTGTCCTTCACTAGTTCCTGTTAAAGAATGTCCTGAGCAAGCTGGGCCCATGCCCGAGTATTTATACTCTCCCTGGACAGCGCCACCAGCAGGCCGCCCAGTATTATTTCATAAGTCATTTCCACATGAATGACAAGATTCATGTCACAGCTTGAAATCAGAAGGATTTGTGGGATGAGGTGGAAGTGAGATGTGAGAAGGAGAATTACGTATGAGGGTACTGTCATCTTGTATTGTTTCAGCTCCGCTGTTGGCCACAGGCTCAGCGATGGCCCTCTGAATAATGGCCAGCATTGCCTCCTCCATCGAGGTCAGGTTATGCAGGCGCGCCTGTCCCCCACCAGTTAGGTCCCGCTGCCTCCAGTTGCAAGCTACTTTGTCCTGCAAGAGAAAGGAAAGTGTGTCGGTGAGTGTGGTGCAATGTGTTTGGGTGATGTCTGTGATGGTTGAATAGCTGTGTGCAAGCTGTGGGATGTGGGTGCAAGGCTTGCAGCAGTGGTAAGTGTGTGAGAGTGAGGTGAATCTATGAATGTGAGATACGAGTCATTTTTGGTAGAGATTGTTGGTAGGTGAGCGATGGGGGTGTGGTGCATTGAGTAGTGTGTGAGGTTAGTGGTACAGATGGTGAGACATGGCATTTGAAGTTGCATTCACTGACCTTGACCGCTCATGTCAGGTCATTAAACTTCTTCCTGCACTGCGTCCAGGTCCTTGGGGTTACCCTGCTGGCATTGACCATGACGGCTATCTGCTCCCATTGCTTTTTCCATATTTACCTGGAGGGCCTCCTAGCCTCCGGTGGAAACAGGACCTCTCTCCTTGTGTTCCCCTCCTGCACTAAGTCCTCCAGTTCTGCATTGGAGAATCTTGGAGCACACTCTCTCCCCTGTTGTGACATCAGTAGTACTTTTTGCTGCACTGAATCTGTTCCCAACCAGCTGAATCACCTGCTGCAGGCAGAATGAACCTCCCCTTTAAGAGGTAGAGACTGCCTTTAAGAAGTGCAGGCTAGCTTTAATTGGTGCAAGCCTCGGCAGCAGACATGTTGGTGTTCATAGTTTGCAAGGCCGTTGTCTGGGCCTGCAAGGACTCATTAGTGCGCCGTGATTCAAGTTCCACAGAAAAGGCAAGACTCTCAATGGAAGACATCTTCGCAAGGGCCTGCGACATCACTCCACAAAATTTTGAGCTGGACTCTTCCATTCTCTGGGACATTGTGGAGAGTGTGCCTGGCAGGGCTGCCAATACCTCACACATTTGCTGCTGACCATCTATCATTCCCCTTTTCATTGATGATTCCTGGGGTTCAGCATCGCTGCCCAGCTGAACAGAGCTTGGAGAGAACTGGGCCCTCTGACACGGACTCTCCACAGCTGTCCCTACCGCCACTCTCTGCTCATGCTCACTTGTGAACTGTGATTCACCTGGTGAGATCCCACCCAAGTCTCTAACATGACCCACCGAAGTGCTTATATCTGCTTGTATGTGTCCTGTGCAGGTGCACCCTCAGCAGGAATGAGCTCCTCTGAGGAATCCTTGTCTACAAAGGGCAGGGGCTGCTGTTCTTCACGTGATGGCCCTGGAGGAGAGATGAGACAGATATAATTTTGTCATGGGAATGTACAAATGTTGAAATGCACATGATTAAGGTGATCATATTTCATTCGGTGTTCAATTCAAGTCAAGATGACATAGTCTTGTAGGAGATGTGGGGCTGAGAGATTAATTCTGTCACCCTGCAGCAATGAACTGCCAGTCTCGCCATCTCTGATGCTCAGGGAGGCTGATATGTCGCTTATCTCCAAAACCTCCTGTTCTGCATTTGTGAGCTTCACAATCTGCGGGGGTCCATTTCCAGTCCTCACCCTCTCCCTGGCATTCTGTGCTCTCTCCTCCTGCAAGGGGCCATGACAGATCTATGAATGGCTGTAAGGAATGTGTGTATCTGATGGATGCAGTGCATTCGGTGAGAGCGACAATCAGGCAGATGCAACACGAGTGGTGTTATAAATCTCATCCATCATAAAGAAACTACTCATGAAATAACGCTGGACGGCCAGCTGGTGGCACCATTCAAGGAGTATAAATACTCGGGCGTGGGCCCAGCTTGTCCAGGGACATTTTGTAAGACAGGAACTAGTGAAGTGCAACTAGACCTCCATGTTCTGAAACAAGTTGATTAAAGCCTTGCTTTATGCTCAAACCAAGTGCGTAGTGAGTTTTATTACGTCAAGTGGTACTGACATGACTTTGAGGAACGTGTTTGTAATGTATGTACCTTTAAGGGAGAGAACTACTTTTTACAGCTCCTGTATACTGTAGTACTGGCAGTGACCACACCTGTATATAAACCCTGAGTAGTGATCTCTACAGTTAGTTCTAGAGTAACCCTCATTCAGTAAACACCTGTTGAATCATTCCCTGCAGTCTGTTGTCTGATTATTGAAGGACACAACATTAAGATACACGGATCTAACATTGGCGACGTGGCAGATTCGAACCTACCTGCAACTCTGCATCACCTCCCAGGGATTCGCTCCTGGAGAACAGTGGAAGAAGGTCGAGTCCAGAAGCACGGGCGTCGACCACGGGCAACCGCCCAGTCATCCAGTGGAGATTTGAGCATTGCAGGGGAGGCTGTCGAGAGCCAGGCTTGGCTTTCCAGTCACGGTGGTCCAGCAAAACAGGCTGGCAACAGGTACTGTGCAGACCCTTCCCGGACAGCGACGGGCTAGAGCCCGACCGAGCGGCACAGACAAAGGCTGAGCAGTGTCGACGGGGGAGAGAGAGAGGGCAGAGCGCACAGGGCGCAGCCGGTGTTCAGGACCGAGCGGCGTCAACGGGGGAGAGAGACGAGAGAGAGCAGAGCGCAGCCGGTGTTCAAGGGCTGAGCAGCGTCGACGGGGGAGAGAGAGAGGGCAGAGCGCACAGGGCGCAGCCGGTGTTCAGGACCGAGCGGTGTCAACGGAGGAGAGAGACGAGAGAGAGCAGAGCGCAGCCGGTGTTCAAGGGCCGAGCAGCGTCAACGGGGGAGAGAGGCATGCAGGAAAATGCAAGGCGCTTCCATTGCCACGAGGACCGCAGAGAGCGGCGTTGGCAGCAGCGCAGGAGCAGCGCACAAAACTCACAGGGCGTCGCCATTTGCCACGAGGACCGCCGAGAGCGGCGTTGGCAGCAGTGTGGGAGGCGCCATTTTAAGCCGCAGCGGGGAAGAAAGGAAAGCGCGGGAGACGCCATTTTAAGCCAGTCTAACCACACCCAAAAATGCCAAAGAGTGGCAGTATCACAGCGTTCGACAATGAAGTCGAAGATTGGACGACATATGTCGAACGCATAGAAGTATACTGCAAGGCGAATGAAGTGCCAGATGACAAGAAAGCGCTGGTATTGTTGAATTCAATGGGTGCAAAAATGTATGGCTTACTGCGAAACCTAGTAATCCCAGAGAAGCCAGTAGAAAAGGATTTTGAAAACATAGTGTCAATCCTACAGGACCACTTAAACCCCACACCGCTGCTGATAGCAGAAAGATTTAAGTTTCACAAAAGGAACCAGCATAAAGATGAAAGTAATGCTGAGTATTTAACGGAACTGCGCAAGCTATTGAAACACTGCCAGTTTGGAACGGGACTAGCAGATACTTTAAGGGACAAGTTTGTGTGTGGGCTTAAAAGTGAAGGAACCCAGAAACGGCTTCTATCAGAAAAGGATCTTCTGCTGGACAAGGCTTTCAGCATTGCAGTATCACACGAAGCAGCAGCACGGGGCGCTGCAGAGATACAACGGAGACCGCAAGAATATGGCCCAAATGAAATGTCATACGGAACAGTGAAGTGCTATCGCTGCGGCAGAACAACACACGACCATAATGATTGCTGGTTCAAGGACAAAGTGTGCAGACAGTGTGGAAAAGTAGGACACATAGCAAGAGTCTGCAGGTCGGGAAAGAAAACCAGCAGCAAGAAACCTCCACAGGAGAAGTACAAGAAGGTACATAAGGTGACGGAGAGTAGTTCAGACGAACAGAAGAGTGATACAGACTCCGGAAGCAAGGAGCTGGGTTGTCTGAAACTACATAATGTGATCAAAACGGAGGATCACCAAACTATCTGGGTCACGCTCAAGATAGCAGGACTCCAAGTGAAAATGGAATTGGACACAGGATCAGCCCTAACAGTCAAAAACCGAAGGGACTACAAGCGGCTATTCTCACATATACCCTTGAGAGATACAAAGATTGTCTTGAAGACGTACACGGGGCAAAAAGTCTACCCCAAAGGAAAAATAAGGGTGAACGTTATATATAACGGCAAGGAAACACCAAAAATGGACCTATATGTATTGCCAGATGGAGGACCACCACTACTAGGACGTGAATGGATCCGGAAGATACAGCTAGATTGGTATTCCATACAGGCACTGACTGTGGCTGACAAAAAGGATGACGACGTCACACCTGGGCGACTGTCAAAGATCCTAACTGACGCGAAAGAAGTGTTCCAGCAAGGACTCGGAACACTAAAAGGCATGACAGCGATGATTAAAATTGAAGAAAACGCAAGCCCAAAATTTTTTAAGGCCAGACCGGTACCTTATGCGATCCGCCCAGCCGTCGAAGCAGAGCTGGAGAGTCAGGAACGTTCAGGTGTACTGTCCAAGGTAGACTGGAATGAGTGGGCTACACCCATCGTCCCTGTGATGAAAAAGTCGTTGAGCAGCACGCCTGGGGAAACAAGGAAGGTTCGCATCTGTGGGGACTTTAAGGTAACAGTGAACCCGATCCTTCACACCGTACAATATCCACTTCCGCGGATTGAAGATATTTTCGCCTCGCTATCTGGAGGGAAACGCTTCACTAAGATTGATCTGGCCCAGGCGTATCTGCAAATGGAGGTAGAAGAAGCATCAAAAAAATACCTCACAATCAACACCCATAAAGGTCTCTACCAATACAACCGGCTGGTATTTGGGGTAGCATCAGCTCTGGCTATTTGGCAGGGGGCAATGGAACAAGTCCTGCAAGGGATCCCAGGGACCCAGTGTTATTTGGACGACATCCTGGTCACGGGCAAAAATGACAGTGAACACCTTGCCAACCTGGAGCAGGTGCTCACTAGATTGCAGGAATATGGGCTCCGAGCTAACCGCCCCAAATGCGAGTTTTTTAGAAAACAGATCTCGTATTGTGGCCACATTATCGATAAAGAGGGGTTACATAAGTCCCCAGAGAAGATTGAGGCAGTAGTCAAGGCTCCAGCACCGGAAAATGTGTCACAACTGAGGTCGTTCCTCGGGCTGGTAAACTACTACCATAAGTTCTCGCCAAATTTGTCTACAATACTACACCCACTGAACACCCTACTGCAAACTGGGGTGCCATGGAAGTGGAGTGACGAATGTAGACGAGCTTTCCAGAAGAGCAAAACACTAATCACATCGAAAGAGGTATTGGCCCATTACAACCCGGCATTACCAATTCGGTTGGCATGTGATGCGTCACCCTACGGCATTGGAGCGGTGCGGTCGCACAAATTCTCGGACGGCTCAGAGAGGCCAATAGCCTTTGCGTCACGATCACTAACCTCAGCCGAGCGTAACTACGCCCAGATTGACAGGGAGGCCCTCAGCCTAGTGTGGGGAGTGAAAAAGTTCAATCACTATCTGCACGGGCAGAAGTTCACCTTGCTGACTGACCACCAACCACTTGTCTCCATCTTTAATCCAAAGAAGGGCGTCCCGGTGATGACTGCGCAACGGCTACAAAGATGGTCCCTTTTTCTAGGGGCGCACCAATATGAAATCGATTATAAGGGCACGAAACAGCATGGAAACGCTGATGGGCTATCACGCCTGCCACTGCCTACTGCGGAGGAAGCACCAGCAGTGGATTCTGTCAAAATATTTCATTCGACTATAATTGAATGCTTGCCAGTAACTAACGCTGGTATAGAGAAGGAGACCCAAAATGACCTGACACTGTCTCGGGTATATGATTTGACGGTGAAGTGATGGCCAGCACATGGCGACTCACTGTTGCCAGCATTCTCATCCAGAAGATAACAGCTGTCAGTATGCCAGGGGACCTTGATGTGTGGATCCCGAGTGGTAATTCCACCAAAGTTAAGGGAGAGAGTGCTCAATGAGCTTCACGAAGGTCATCTGGGAGGGGTGAAAATGAAAAACCTTGCTAGGGCTTATGTGTGGTGGCCGGGGATCGATCAGCAAATCGAGGACCTGACAAAGAGCTGCTCAGGATGCCAGAAGGTCCAAAATGCACCACCACATGCCACTCTACACCCATGGGAGTGGCCCTCATCTCCATGGCAACGGGTGCATATTGATTTTGCTGGTCCATTCATGGACTCAATGTTTTTAATAGCCGTGGATGCGCACTCGAAATGGCCTGAGGTCATCAAAATGTCCTCCACCACCACGGAGAAAACTATTGCAGTCCTACGGACCATTTTTGCCAGGAATGGCTTGCCAGAACAGATTTGCTCTGACAACGGACCACAGTTTGTGTCCGAAGAGTTCCGGAGGTTCTTGAAAAAGAATGGGGTAAGGCATTATACATCCACCCCGTATCATCCAGCCACAAATGGATTGGCTGAGAGGTTCGTACAAACCTTTAAGAAGGCAATAAAGGCTATGTACAATGACAACATTCCGCTGCAGCACAAGGTGGACAATTTCCTGTTAGCCTACCGGAATGCGACACATGCAGTCACCAACCAGGCCCCAGCCATGATGTTCTTTAACCGAAGGTTAAGATGTCGCCTGGATTTGCTCAGACCAAACGTACGAAGAGATGTTGAGAGTAAGCAATTCCAGCACATCCATGAGAAGCCAACAAGGAGCTTCAATGTAGGGCAACCAGTCTTGGCCCGTGACTACCGAACAGAAAAATGGCAGCCAGGAACGATATGCACACGGCAGGGCCCACTAATGTACACAGTGGACATTGGGGAGAGCATCGTGAGATGCCATGCTGACCAGATCCTAGAGTCACAGGAACGAGTCAACCCCATGCCTCGCCCATACGTACCTGGTGATGAACCCGACATACAGGTCGCATCTACCCCAGAAACAGTAGCATCGGAAGCTGATGAACCAACCGACGACAGGGGGCCAGAATTGCCTCCGCACCAAGAGCAAGACACTCGGGAAAGGCGCTATCCAGAAAGGATCAGGAAGCCTCCCCAAAGACTGAATTTATAAATAGACTATTTTCAGCTAATGTTGCATGTTAAAAGTGTTAATTGTAATTAGTTTGATATTTAATTGTTAAATGAGTGTTATGGTACTGTTAATCTAAAAGGGGAGGAATTGTAATATATGTACCTTTAAGGGAGAGAACTACTTTTTACAGCACCTGTATACTGTAGTCCCGGCAGTGACCACACCTGTATATAAACTCTGAGTAGTGATCTGTACACTTAGTTCTAGAGTAACCCTCATTCAGTAAACACCTGTTGAATCGTTCCCTGCAGTCTGTTGTCTGATTGTTGAAGGACACAACATTAAGATACACGGATCTAAGTGTTGACAGTGCTGTTTTAGGATGTGTGCTGAGAATTGAGGGAGCTGACTGAGGTGGTATTGTGGCGGTACCACCGGTTGTACCTTACATAAAGACACAAAATTCCCTTTAACTTACCTTACTGTATGTTTAACTTACCTTATGGGGCCGTTGCCCTTTTAATTTACCTGTTGGGGCCATTGCCCCTTTAAGACGCGCCCTAGCGCGCTGACGTCACGTCACGTATGACGTGATGTGCGTGCACCGGCACTGCCCGGCCTAGCGTCTTCGGCCTCAACGGCCAGCCGACGGGAACGACGTGATCTTCCGCTCCCGCGGCAAGCACCGGCACAGCCCGGCCCAGCGTCTTCGGCCTCAACGGCCAGCCGACGGGAGCGACGCGATCTTGCGCTCCCGCGGCAAGCACCGGCACAGCCCGGCCTCCCGACTTCGGCCTCAACGGCCAGCGACGCAACGACACGCATCACGTGACGCCCTAAGCATGGGAAATGCGAACGGCGTGATGACGTCACAACACAAACGTGATGACGTCATCACGCTCCCCACAGGACTGCGAACTCAGTCCTCGTGGAGTCCCCGCTGGGACAAGACCTACACCACGGTGCTCCTACAGTCAGCCATCTTATCTGCTGTAATTAGCCTGTTCCTGTAAATAAACAACTTATTTATAGTTCGTCGAAGTCAAACTCTCTTATTTAGTGGCGATCTACACGAACCGCTACAGTATCACATTACATAAGGATTGAGGTGAATGGAGCAAGTGGGAGGTGAGGAAGTGCATTGACAGGTGCTGCTGAAATTTAAGTAGGTATGAGGAGTAATGCGAATGGAGTATGCTTGACAAGACAGAGTGAAAGGGGGTGTACTACAGAATTTACAACTGTGCTCAGCTTTGCTGGCTGGTTAGATCATTAAAACGATTCCTGCACTGGATCCAAGTCCTCATAATTACGCTTCTGTTGCTCACCTCTTGGGCCGCCTCCAGAAGCTCCTTCTTTGTTGTGGCTGCAGGTTTCTTTTACCCAATGCTAAGAAGCAGGACCTCTTTCCTCATCCTAGTATGTCCAGGGACACCTCATTATATTTGGGCACAGTCCTTGTCGTTCCTGCTTCCATTTTTCTCCTTGTACTTAACTGAACACCAAACACAATTCACAAAACACCAAACCTCTTCCACCACTGCATCTGTGAACTGCGCCTTTAAATAGTCAAGGTGAGATCATGTCATGTGGGACCTCATCTCACCCACTCACACGCAGTGAAGACACAAAATCCTGAAGTAAAATGATGTTGAGGCATCCCCATTGAAATCGGACATTCCCAAGTGCCCCAAGATCTGGCGCATTTGTCACCCGCCAGCGGACCTCCCACTTCCATGTTAATATCGGGGCCATAGGTTCTGTACCTATTTGCTTGGCTTCTCTTGATCTCAAGGGTGCTACAGAAAATCAGAGCAGAGGGAGCAAAGATGCTTTTGGTAACCCCCCTATTGACCTTGCAAATCATGGTTCGCTGTTACTTACCCAATCTCACTGCCCTGCAGGAGAGACTTCCCTCGACTAGTCATGTTGCGGGGGATGGCTTATCAGAGGAAGGCAGCAGCAGCCAACTTCCTGGCACCAGGGGTGGCTCTGCTGCACAGGACAGGAGGAAAAAGAGCGGTAGAGCTATAGTAATAGGGGATTCTATTGTAAGGGGAATAGATAGGCATTTCTGCGGCCGCAAACGAGACTCCAGGATGGTGTGTTGCCTCCCTGGTGCAAGGGTCAAGGATGTCTCAGAGTGGCTGCAGAACATTTTGGAAGGGGAGGGTGAACAGCCAGTTGTCGTGGTGCATATAGGTACCAACGATATAGGTAAAAACCGGGATGAGGTCCTAAAAGCTGAATATAGGGAGTTAGGAGGTAAATTTAAAAATAGGACCTCAAAGGTAGTAATCTCAGGATTGCTACCAGTGCCACGTGCTAGTCAGAGTAGAAATAGAAGGATATTTCAGATGAATATGTGGCTAGAGGAATGGTGCAACGGGGAGGGATTCAAGTTCCTGGGACATTGGAACCGGTTCTGGGGGAGGTGGGACCAGTTCAAACCGGACGGTTTGCACCTGGGCAGGGCTGGAACCGATGCCCTAGGGGGCAGCACGGTGGCATAGTGGTTAGCACTGTTGCCTCACAGCGCCAGGGACCCGGGTTCGAATCCAGCCTCGGGTGACTGTCTGTGTGGAGTTTGCACGTTCTCCCCGTGTTTGCGTGGGTTTTCTCCGGGTGCTCCGGTTTCCTCCCACAGTCCAAAGATGTGCGGGTTAGGTTGATTGGCTATGATAAATTGACCCTTAGTGTTAGGGGGATTAAATACGTGGGGTTACGGGGATAGGGTGGGATATGTGTTGGTGTAGGGGTTACGGGGATCGGGTGGGACATGTGTCGGTGCAGGCTCGATGGGCCGAAATGGCCTCTATCTGCACTGTGGGGTTTCTGAGATTCTGAGATTCTGGGAGTGTTTGCTAGTGCTCTGGGGGAGGGTTTAAACTAAGATGGCAGGGGGTTGGGAACCTGAGCAGGGGGACAGAGGAAAGGGAAACAAGGATAAAAGCAAAAGAAAGGAAGGAGAAAAACAAAAGTGGCAGTCAGAGAAATCAACGGTTTAAATCAAACACTGCCACAGTAAATAATAACTCTAATAGGTCTAAGAGCGTTAAAAAAATAAGCCTGAAGGCTTTGTGTCTTAATGCGAGGAGCATTCATAATAAGGTGGATGAATTGGCTGCACAAATAGAGGTAAACGGATATGATTTGGTTGTGATTACGGAAACATGGCTCAAGGATGGCCAAGGCTGGGAACTCAACATCCAGGTGCATTCGATATTCAGGAAAGATAGGTGAGACCGCACCTGGAATGCTGCATACAGTTTTGATGTCCATACTTAAGAAAAGACATACTTGCTCTCGAGTCAGTACAAAGAAGGTTCACTCGGTTAATCCCGGGGATGAGGGGGTGGTCATATGAGGAGAGGTTGAGTAGATTGGGACTCTACTCATTGGAGTTCAGAAGAATGAGAGGCGATCTTATTGAAACATATAAGATTGTGAAGGGGCTTGATCGGATGGATGCGGTGAGGATGTTCCCAATGATGGGTGAAACTAGAACTAGGGGGCATAATCTTAAAATAAGGGGCTGCTCTTTCAAAACTGAGATGAGGAGAAACTTCTTCACTCAGAGGGTGGTAGGTTTGTGGAATTTGCTGCCCCAGAAAGCTATGGAAGCGACATCATTAAATACATTTAAAACAGAAATAGATAGCTTCCTAGAAGTAAAGGGAATTAAGGGTTACGGGGAGCGGGCAGGAAATTGGACATGAGTCTAGGTTCGGAATGGTCATGGCCCTGTGGGTAGTGGAGCGGGCCCAGGGGCCATGTAGCCTGGTTCTGCTCCTACTTCTTGTGTTCTAATTCTGTGTTAGATTTCAGGAGATGGTTTTATTCCTGTTCCTGGCTGGGGTGGAGATCGCCTTTACAGAAGGTAAGTAATGTAGAAAATATAGGGACAGAGTGATCTCCTGGAAGAGTTTCGATCGCCTAGATGGGTCGGAGAGGAATTTCCCAGATTTTTTCTCCCAAATTGGCCATTGGGTTTTTTAGCTGGTTTTTTGCCTCTCCCGGGAGATCACATGGGTTTGGGTGGGATGGAGAGTGATAGAAGATTTGAGGTTAGGATCAGATCAGCCATGATCTTATTGAATGGTGGAGCAGGCTTGAGGGGCCGATTGGCTTACTCCTGCTCCTATTTCTTATGTTCTTATGTTCTAAAGGAAAGGGAGGTGGGGTAGCATTACTGGTTAAAGAAGGGATTAACACAATTGTAAGGAAGGATATTAGCTCTGATGATGTGGAATCTGTATGGGTAGAATTGAGAAATACCAAGGGGCAGAAAACGTTAGTGGGAGTGGTATATAGACCTCCAAACAGTAAGGCGGAGGTTGGGGATGGCATTAAAAAGGAAATTAAAGAAGCAGCAATAAGGGCACAGCAGTCATCATGGGTGACTTTAATCTACATATAGATTGGGTTAACCAAATTAGCAACAATACTGTGGAGGAGGAATTCCTGGAGTGTTTACGGGATGGTTTCCTGGACCAATATGTCAAGGATCCAACCAGAGATCAGGCCATCTTAGACTGGGTGTTATGTAACGAGAAAGGATTAATTAGCAATCTTGTTGTACGAGGCCCCTTGGGTCGGAGCGATCATAATATGATCGAATTCTTCATTAAGATGGAGAATGAAGTAGTTGACTCAGAGACTAGGGTCCTAAATTTAAATAAAGGAAACTACGATGGTCTGAGGCGCGAGTTGGGTAGGATTGATTGGGGAATGTCACTCAAAGGGTTGACGGTGGATAGGCAATGGCAAACATTCAAAGACCTCATGGATGAACTACAGAGTTTGTTCATCCCAGTTTGGCATAAAAATAAAACAAAAAAGGTGACTCAACCGTGGCTAACAAGGGAAATTAGGAAGAGCATAAGATCCAAGGAGAGGACATATAAATTGCCCGGAAAAAGCAATAATCCTGAGGATTGCGAGCAGTTTAGGATTCAACAAAGGAGGACAAAGGGATTCATTAAGAAGGAAAATAGAATATGAGAGTAAGCTATCAGGGAACATAAAAACTGACTGTAAAAGCTTTTATAGATATGTGAAGAGAAAAAGATTGGTGAAGTCAAGCGTAGGTCCCTTGCAGTCAGAATCAGGGGAATTTATAATGGGAAACAAAGAAATGGCAGACCAACTAAATACATATTTTGGTTCTGTCTTCACCAAAGAGGACACAAATAACCTCCTAGAGATGCCAGGGAACATAGGATCTGATGAAAGGGAGGAATTGAAAGAAATCAGTATTTGTAGGGAAATTGATGGGATTGAAGGCCGATAAATCCCCAGGGCCTGATAATCCACATCCTAGGGTACTTAAGGAAGTGCCCCTAGAAATATTAGATGCATTGCTGGTCATCTTCCAACATTCAATGGAATCTGGAACAATACCCATGGATTGAAGGGTAGGTAATGTTACCCCAATATTCAAAAAAGGTGGTAGAGAGAAAATGGGGAATTACAGACCGGTAAGCCTGACATCGGTTGTGGGGAAAATGCTAGAGTCCATTATAAAAGATGTAATAGCTGAGCACTTGGAAAACAGTGACAGGATCGGACAAAGTCAACATGGATTCACAAAAGGTAAATCGTGCTTGACTAATCTACTGGAATTTTTTGAGGATGTAACTGGTAAAATAGATAAGGGAGAACCAGTGGATGTGGTGTATCTGGACTTTCAGAAGGCCTTCGATAAGGTCCCGCATAAGATATTAGCGTGTAAAGTTAAGGCACATGGGATTGGGGGCAAGGTATTGACTTGGATAGAGAACTGGTTGGCAGACAGAAAGGAAAGAGTTGGAATAAATGGCTCTTTTTCCGAGTGGCAGGCAGTGACTAGTGGGGTACCGCAGGGATCAGTCCTTGGACCCCAGCTATTCACAATATATATTAATGATCTAGACAAGGGAACTAGATGTAATATCTCCAAATTTGCAGATGACACAAAGCTGGGTGGGCGTGTGTGCTGTGAGGAGGATGTCGAGAAACTCCAGGATGATTTGGACATTTTGGGTGATTGGGCAGAAACATGGCAGATGCAATATAACGTGGATAAATGTGAGGTTATCCACTTTGGTGGTAAAAACAGGAAGGCAGATTATTATCTGAATGGCAATAGATTGGGAGAAGGGGAAGTGCAGCAAGATCTGGGTGTCCTTGTGCACCAGTCGCTGAAGGTAAGCATGCAGGTGCAGCAGGCGGTTAAGAAGGCAAATGGTATGTTGGCCTTCGTAGCGAGAGGGTTTGAGTACAGGAACAAGGAAGCCTTGCTGCAGTGGTATAGGGCCTTGGTGAGACCACATCTTGAGTATTGTGTGCAGTTTTGGTCACCTTATCTGAGGAAGGATGTTCTTGCAATGGAAGGAGTTCAGCGAAGATTCACCAGGCTGATACCTGGAATGGCAGGAATGACGTATGAGGAGAGATTGGGTCGATTGGGCTTGTACTCGCTGGAGTTTAGAAGAATGAGAGGTGATCTCATTGAAACTTATAAAATTCTAACAGGACTGGACAGACTAGATGCTGGAAGGATGTTCCCGATGGGCGGGGAGTCCAGAACCTTGGGTCACAGTCTAAGGATAAAGGGTAGGCCATTTCGGACAGAAATGAGGAATTTCTTCACCCAGAGAGTGGTGAACCTGTGGAACTCTCTACCACAGAGGGCGGTGGAGGCCAGTTCATTAAATATATTCAAAAAGGAGTTGGATATATTTCTTAAGGCTAAAGGGATCAAGGGGTATGGGGAGAAAGCAGGGACCGGGTACTGAATTTGGATGATCAGCCATGATCGCATTGAATGGTGGAGAAGGCTCGAGGGGCTGAATGGCCTACTCCTGCTATCTTCTATGTTTCTAATTCACCGGAAATTGGACAAACAAGGGTAAAAGATCAAGTAATTTTAAGCGCAAATTATTTCAAGTTTCTTTAATGCTGCTTTAAAAAAAATCACAATGGAAGACGACCCCGCCCACAAACAAAGGATCTTAAAATTAAACAATTTTGTTTAAGCACACACACTAGTAGGCACGTTTCAAACATTTATAAATATTTAAAAATATTTAATTTACGAAGAAATTGTCTAGTGTACACCAATGAAGCTAGTGAATGGTTCTGTATAGTTTTAAAGTAATTTTCGATGATTTATAATCAGGTTACTCACAGTTGGTGGACTAGACACTCTTATTAAAAATGTTTATATTTTGTGATACCTTCATTTTCAGATGTTTAATAAAACTGCACCAGGTTACCACTCTTAAATATAACAATGATGAATATATTTTAATGCAAGGGGGAAAAAAATGACGTTCTATTACACTGCCCGTTTGCGCTGGTTCATGGAAGATTTTACATTTGTGCTTATGCAAATAAGTGTGAGCAGAAACTTGAACCATAACTTCATTTCGGAAAACCAGCACAATTTCAAGTACAATTTGCTCCCAGATTGCCGATTGCGCCCAAAGCGGAATCTCTCCCCCATGAATTCTTGTTTCTGTAATGGAAGACTGCTGTTTTGGTAGCTGCTGTTCTAGCTCTCTGGGTTAGTGATATCCAGGTAGTCGTTAGTTAGCCCTATTTAATTTGCATTCTATTCGAGAAATTAGCACATACTTGTATTTCCTGCCAAAGATTTGAGACAATAAATTGTAATTTTATCATCTTATACACCTCCTTATAAATCAGAATTGGAATGGCACTTTTCATATCATCTATGGCCCAAGCTCTTAGGAAGACCAACCTTTAAGAAAAAGGCTCAGAAAATGGACAGTGGAGTACTTTCTTTACTGCTACTAATTCTCTGACACTGGCTCTTTAAGGGATTATGTTGACCATCCACTGACTGCTTCTTGGACATTCTTGAAACAGATGCCCATTAGCATTATCGGTAAATCCGTTAAATGAAGTAACCATTGTGCATTTGCAAAACACTATGGGGGAGAAATTGAGTATAGCCCCATTTGGGACGCCAGCCTCACCAGGGCACTAAAAGTAGCGCCCCGGAAGCATTCACGGCCACCCGTCGGAAATTGAGTGGTAGCGCCCCAAAGAAAGGGAAGCGCGGCACCACTAGAGGCGCCCCACATCCCTCTTGGGGCGCTGCGACTGAATATCATGGCGCAACATGCCGCAGCGCCACACGCTGCGGCACGTCACGCTGCAGTATTGCAGGCCTTCCTCCCCTTCTTAAAGGGGAGGGGCCTTGTGCAGCGCGATCTGGGGCCCAGCTGGGCCCCCGAGGATCGCGACTGCAGGCAAAAGAGCCCGACACCGAGGAGAAGTGCTGGGCTCTTGGAACGCAGCCGGCACTCCGCGGCGGGGGGGTGTTCAGGAGGCCGGGGACGGGAGCACAGGCAGGTGCTGGCAGGTGGCCAACAACAAAAATGGCCGTCCCGCACCTCCTTTAATTTGCGCCTCCCCGGCCGCAGGTAGGCCCCCCGAACCGGTCGGACATAGCGTCCGGCGGTAAATCAGGGGGCGCTTCCAAATATCGTGGCCGGGGCATCAGCGGGGCGCTGCACACACCGATGACATCATCGGTAGCGGCACAGCGCTAATGGCTAGTGCCACCACTAGCGTCCCGCAGAATTTAGCGGGAGGCGTGTGTAATGATCAGTAACCTGTCATTCTGGAATGGTACACTAGGTGGTGCTGTATGTATGTAAGAGTGGGCTACCCACGATGCACTAGGCTACCCACAAGGCAGCAGTAAAGATGGCGGCCTGCACACAGAAGCACACATGCTGAATCTCTACAGATGCTGTACCTAGGGAACGTGTACTGAATAAATGTCTAGCTAGAAGCTAGCTGTTCAACTGTAAGGAGTGGCAACAGTTTGCAGCACATTATGACTTTCAACACATCACATCCAGTCCTTTGTATGCTCAGTCGAATGGTAAGGCAGAGAAAGGTGTTCAAGTTCTCAAGCAGCTACTGAAGAAAGCGACAGAAAGTAAGTCTGATCCTTATCTCGCCCTGCTGAGCTACTGAGCCTCACCTTTAGACTCTGGTTCTTCACCTGCTGAACTCCTAATGGGTCACAAGTTGCGTACCACGCTACCCTGCTGTGCAAAAGAAAAGCAGAGTAAGGAACTGAGACAGAGACTTCAACTGTTAAAGCTGAAACAGAAATCATACTATGACAAGTCATCCAAAACTCTGAAACCATTGACAAGGGATGATGTTGTCAGGATTGAGGATCCAGATGCATGGAACAGGAAAGCTACAGTTCTTGAGGAAGTAGGACCAAGGTCATACACTGTTAGAACTGAGGAAGGACATATTCTCAGGAGGAACCGCCGTTCCCTCCTAAAAACACAAGAGACTATCGAAGAGCAAATCGATGACAATGCCGCAACTGAATCTTGTCACTCACCACCAGAACAATCTAACACAAATACACATACAGGCTCTCATGAAAACACATCAGACTTACCTGTGCTGAGAAGATCCACACGTGAAGTAAAACAGCCTGATAGACTTAATCTTTGAGTACAAAGAAAACTACATTGAAAATGTATTGACTGTTGAAGATGTTTATGTTGTTATTGATTGATACTGATTTTGTTTAACCTCAAAGAAAGGGGGATGTAATGATCAGTAACCTGTCATTCTGGAATGGTACACTAGGTGGTGCTGTATGTATATAAGAGTGGGCTACCCACAATGCACTAGGCTACCCACAAGGCAGCAGTCAAGATGGAGGCCTCTACAGATACTGTACCTAGTCCACATGTGCTCAATAAAGTGTCTGGCAAAAGCTAGCTGTTCTTAATAAAAACGACTAGTTATTAATGAACATAACAGCGTGGACAGCGCCGCGCCCGGGCGCCAGTTGGTTTGCGACCCACTTAGCACCCTCTTAAGGCGCTAACGGGTGGCGCAGCCAACTGAATTTCTCCCCCTATTATTTTGACTTAGAACCCATAGTTTTTAGCCAACCTGTTCTAGAACTGGGGTTTCTGGCTCACTACCTCCTGCCCCTTCCTCTCAGCTTCACCTTAAGTGCTATTGGTTTCTGCAAAATTGTGTTGAATATTTGAATAAAGAAGAAAGATTGCTACCTTGCAAAGTTTTCTTCATTCTTCAATATGATGCGCCATTTACATAACATGCGCCCATGAGCCCATTTCCTTGATCCATTAGGGAATTCATTTAGCAGATTTTTGTTTGTTGGTTTTCTTTGTACTGTAAATTGAAATGAATTGCCACTTTGATACCCTATTATGTTGCATGGTCAACACCACCTGAGATTTTTTATGTCACCTGATATCGGTAATGCCAATACTGAAACATCACTAGAGGGCTTTGCCCACCATGTGGTTTCCCAGAATGTGATCTGTGCCTAGCTTAAGTCCACTAGCGTGTAGTGGAGGCATCATATTGAAAAATGAAAGATCCTACAAGGTAGTTCATCCTTCTTTATTAAATATTAAGATATTTTTAAAGAGTTGGCATAAGTGCACTACAATGCTTTAGTATGAAGTTTTGAGAGAAATGAAGAGTAATTAAGTAATAGTTCTAATAAAAGCCACCATATATAATTAATATTAAGTCAATGGAGAAAAAAATCGGACCGACCCGAATGCACCCCATTCTCGCCAAGCATTTTAAGTAAAAATCAGGGTTTTGGATTCTGGCTAATCATCTCTCCTTTTAAGGAGCCAAAAACATAATGAAAAATTTCTATACCTTATTGCAGGCCTAGAGCCCCAAGTGGTCCCCAGTTGTTCCAGCAAGACTTGTTTCACTAGATATACCACTATCCCTCACATCCCCAGTTTGGAAACTTTTCCGCAGCCACGCTTCATCTGACATTGGTGACCTTGTTTGGGGCAGGCCCCGAAACAAGACAGCGCAAAACCCGGTTGGGACCCGAACTTACAGTGGGAGTGCACTGGAAGGGCTGCAGATCTTCAACCCCATTAATTTACTGCAAAAAGCACATTACTAATCAACACTGCTTTTACATAACTAATATAAAAATGTTCTCACACAAGGCTAAGAATTCTTCTCATCACAATGTGTAACAACATTGTCAATGTGTTCATGAAGATTTCCTGCTTGGCAGACCATATTTATGGAACATCTTTCTGATTTTGCTAGAAATAGCCAACAGAGGCAATCTTGACAAATCCAGTTAAGATGTTGCTGCACATAGTGACCTGAGGAATTCTCACCCCACTGTTTGTAAACAAATGCTCAATGTCCACCATTTAGTGTGTTACTGGCACAGCATATCATTTGTATGATGTACAGACCATTCTATTTATACTGGCTCTATTTTCATCTTCTGCAGAATCATAATGAGTCTGACAAGCCAACATCCGCATACTGAGCTGAATGGAACAACTCCATCTATTATAGATTATCCTACAAAATCTGTTCAAAATGGATATTTAAATATCACTTTGAAATGTTTTTAAATGTATTTCTCGGTAGTAAGGCTGTTTGGTGTCTGTTTGGTGCCTTCTCTTATTTATATGTAATATGTAAATCTGAAGCTTATGTCTCCTCTGAACTTATTTTAATAATAAAGATGCCATTTTTAGAAATGCCAACACGAATGTCTAACCTTGGCTTTTATAATACTGTGGTAAAAACAGCATGGTTATACCTAATCATTAAAATCATGAACCCATTCATTAATATATTTTTATTTTACAACTTTTATGTACAATAGAAAGGCAAGAAACTGCTCCACCAGCATAAATTCTAGGGTTTGTCCGCCTGACCCCACTGAAGTAACTGGGGGAAGTCAGTAAATTCAAATATGAATGGTGGGCACCCACACCAGTATTGGCATATCTGGAGCACCCACCAGAAAGGGGGGGGGGGAGTTGTAGGAAATGTGGCACTGGCTGGCTGTCACAGGCCAACAAATTTATTTTACACTGTCCATCAAAGTAACAACTAGAGCTAGCAGTTAGCTTGAACTTAGGCCTAGACTCTCCGGTGTGCCCACATCTGCCAATATAAGTGGCAGTATGCTGGGGAAAAGAAATTCCTGGCATGGACATTCCTTCCTCCCAGCCCCAGGTAACTAATTAAAACAATGCCCTACCAATCGTCCTTACCATAGACATGATGGAATTGATTTTCCTGGGGGGGCAAGAATAATGCGAGCAAGCCCAGCAGAGTTCGACGGACTCAGAGAGGTCGAGGATGTGCAGGTCCTGCTGATCTTAATGGCAGAGCCTTGTTTAAATAAAAGTTCCTAGATGCCTGGCCAACATCTGGTCAGATTCACGAACTAGCCGCGCCGGTCGAGAACAAAATTTGGTGGCAGGACCATGGCAGTCAGTGGGACCAGAGATTCCACAATGATCATGGATTGATGATGGGGTTGGGGGTTCCTTCAAGATCAGTGGAAGGCCAGGACTGGGGGTTTCCTCAAAATTGCAGAGAAGGCCAGTCCTGTGGAGGCCCAAGGACTCCTTGAGGGGCCCGGGGGCAGCACAACTGCTCTTCTTGGCCTGTATGGAGTTCTAACAGAAGTAATTTTTGAAGACTTACCTTCGCCTCTTCTGGCCAGCCGGCTCCTCCCGTTATCATTCTGCTGCCAAGCTGCAAACAGTGTGGGACTCCTCTGCCTTCAAGTTAATATTATATCATGGCCTGAATGACATCATTGGGCTGCAACTTTTGCATGGTAATTAGTCCACGCCTACCTTTAGTAGGAGCCTCATCAATGGCTTAATTTGCTGCCGTTAATATTATGCCGGCTGGTAATGCGGCTGGTTGGAGGCGAGATTGCGATTTTCAAGATTTGAAACCCTCGCCCAACTCGTTCCTGCCCAAGGGGGCTGGGTTGTAATCAAGACCATTAAGTAAATGGGCAAAACTATGGCAAATGGAATTCGATGTGGGCAAGTATGAGGTCATCCACATTGAAGGGACATTTACTAGTCCTAGCCCCTTTGGGACTACCCTGGATCAGGCGTATTTCTCAGACGTTCACTTTCAACTAAAGTTTGAGACAGCCGACTCCTAAAGATGCTTAATTGGATCTAAAGGTCCGGGCTATCTCTCCCTAAAGGAAAGGAACAACCCGAAAATGTTACCGTCCTCCAGATAGTTCTTTTAATAAGCTTAGCTAGACTGTAACATCCTGCATATTATGAGGGTCCAGAGAACTCGTTCAGAATTATATAACTCTTCACCAAGGAGTGTACAGAGATTGAGTTCGTGAGTTATTGATACAGAAGACTTATGTGAGACAATTCTAAAAATATATAGAGATTTATTAAAAGAACCGACATACAATTTACAGTTGGTGAATCAGTCAATCGCAACGTTAACAGTTCTAAAAAGAGAAAAAATATGATCTTTTTAACAGAGAATCTTACTGTTAAATCTTAACGTCGCTACAGTATTACAGTTCTTAAAGTTTTCTATACAGGATATCCATCAATATCAAATACCTTTGATCCCCGAAGTACAAAGAGTGGTAGACCACAGAGCTGCCTCTGTAGCTGAGAATTGCTTTGCTCATTAAAGCGACCCTGATATCCCATTTGAGACTTCAATATTTATACCCTTTTCCAGTTGTATTTCCTTTAAGGTTTCTGCTGACCGAAGTTAATTATGCCTATTCATCTTTCTGCTGACCTCTGCAATTCTTTACTGCTACATCAGCTTGTAATATTCCAGAATCTTGTCTTTCTCCAGGTGTTCTGGGTTCACCATATAAAACGGTGTGAAGGGCAGGTGTTCCTTACTTTATGTCATCTTTATGAGGGCAGATGTTCCTTATCTTATGTGCCATCTTTACGAAGTTTAAATTAAAACACCTTATCCAGGGTGGACCATTATTTTTGTTCCCAAAAGTCAGCTACTTGGAACCATGCACCTTCTGTTTCAATAATGTTATTTATTCAGGGTCAACAACTTGTCCCGTTTCAATAAGGCCAGAATACTTCCATAAGATAATATATTTTTCTAAATAGGTTTTATGACTTACTCCTTCACAACATTGCCCTAAGAAAGATCAATCAGAATATTTTCTTTATGGTGAGAGATTAGGAACTGTGGAGGAGCAAAGAGATGTGGGTGTCTATGTACACAAATCACTAAGAGCTAGTGCACAGGTACACAAGTAATCAAAATGTCTAAAGAACTGTTGGCTTTTATCTCAAGGAGGCTGGAATACAAATTGGAGGAAGTTAGGCTTCTTGATTACTGCATTCAGTTTTAAGGATTGCACCTCAGGCAGGGAATACTGGCCTTGGAGGTGTGCAGCACAGATTCATCAAAATGATACCTGGGCCTTGAGGATTAAATTATGAGGCCAAGTTGCATAAACTTGGCTTGTATTGCCTTCTGTGTAGGAGATTGAGGGGTGATCTGATTAAAATATTTAAAATGTTAAACGGATTTGATAGGGTAGATACGGAGAAATTATTTCCTCTGATGGGGAAAATTAGAGCGAGGCGATTCAGAAGCAAGATCAGAAAGCACTTCTTCACACAAATGGTAGTAGAAATTTGAAACTCTCCCCCCAAAAGGCTGTGGATGCTAGGAGAATTGGAACTTTCAAGACTGAGATAAATAGATCTTTGTAAGGTAAGCGCATCAAGGGATAGGGAGCAAAAGCAAAGGAGTTGAGGTGCAAATCATCCATGATCTAATTGAATGGTAGAGTAGGCCTGAGAGGCTGAATGGCCTACCTAATGTTCCTATCGTCAAGGTAAAAAAAAATGTCTCATGAGTATTTCAACTCCTTAAAAATGTTCCCTCCCCAAGTATATAGTTAAAATAAAATATTCCAAGCACTGGGCCCACAGCACAGACAGTCCACCATTTGGCACGAGAGGATAGCTTTCAGGCCTTTGACTGGGCAATAGTTGTATGGTGCTTTATAAGCACTAGCCTGGCCATTAGTGTACTAACATCTTCCGATTTGGCAGAGTCAGCTTAATTTCCTTAATGTGGAAGAGCTGCCAGCCCCGATCAGGTCTGGGAGGACAAAAAGGTTGGTAGCTTTTACAAGGACTTCTTGGCCGAGAAATTCCCTACCTTATCGCCGACCGTTGACGCCGTTTTTTCTTGAAAAAATGGCAGCCACCTTGCTTGCGCCCGCTTCCGGCATGGGATACAGCGGCCGCCATTTTGGAGAGGACGATAGCACTGCCATTGCCAGCGTTCATCTCTCCAATGCAAATATGCAGATTGTGACGTCAATCAGCGTGCAACGTCTGATTTGAGGCAGCACTGCACTTTTGAACATCGCCGCACACTATAACGCCCTCTCCTAACCATGCACAGATTTGCATGTAACAGCACTGCTGAGACGCTGTCAGCGCTTCTTAAAGGGACACAAACCTTTCAGGTAAGTTTCGATTTCAGCTTTTAGAGCGGTTTTTTATATTTGATTAAAGTAGTGGTGTGGTGCAATACGTTTAAAAAGTTTTTTAAGTGTGTATAGTAATCTTGGATGTTATGATTAAGGTTATCCACCAGGTGGTGCTGTAGCCAATGCTGCTGCTAAGGTCAGAGGTTTGCTTCCTGTTAAGGTCAGAGGTTTGCTTCCTGTCAAGGTCAGGAAAGGTGCAATGCCTGGATGCAAGCCTGCCTGGTTGTTTCGCAGTCGTTTAATAAAGTACTCTTATTAATCCTAATACCTCGCCTCTTCGAGTCCTTGTCTCACTACATGGATTTATCACATTTGGCGACGAGGTAACTAAAGGACCCTGAGTAAAGAAGAAAAGTCTGCCAGGATGTTTAAACAACAAAATTACGAGCTACGGTTAGCTACCAGCTGGAAGAGAGCATGGCTGCCACGGTAGGAACGGTTTCCGCTTTTGATAGTCAAGCACAAACCTGGTAGGAATACTGTGAAGTGTTGGGTTATTTTTTCGAAGCAAATGAAATAAATGATGCTGGAAAAAGGAAAGCCATTCTGCTTAGTTCAGTGGGAAGCCAAACCTACAGTTTGATGAAGAATCTGCTCAGTCCTGAAAAGCTTGGAGACAAATCATTTGTTGAATTAGTGGCCTTGCTAAAAGAACATTTCAACCCTAAGCCTAGTGAGATTGTACAGCGGTTCAAGTTTAATTCAAGGAACAGGAAAGAGGAAGAGCGTGTAATGGACTATGTAGCGGTGTTGCGTAAATTAGCACAAGATTGCAATTATGGGAACAACCTGAAGGAAATGCTGAAAGATAGGCTAGTTTGCGGAATAATGGACGACCGAATGCAGCGCAGATTATTATCCGAGACTGGGCTTACTTATGAAAAAGCATTGGAACCGAGATGTAAAAGAAATACAGGGTTCAGACAGGGCTAATGCTACGCAAGTTCCAGGTCAGGTTGTTGTGCACATAAAACGAGCGTGCAGGGTGAAATCACCTGTGGAGGAATCCAAACCAAAAGGGGGAGGACAGCAAAACCAAGGGAGAGAAGTGAAAAAACATGGAGCACACCACATCAGCGGGGAAGCTGAGGAAGAAGAGGATATGTTCATAATGTATAGCATGTTAGAGAACATTCCAAAAGTGGCTCCTATCACATTGCAACTGATAGTAAATGAATCTAAGGTGAACTTTGAAGTGGATACAGGGTGCGGCGTGACCATAATGAACAAGGCAGAGTACTCAAAATTGTGGAACCGTGCAAAAGTTCCAGAGTTAAAGCCTTGCTCCCTGCATCTTAAAACATATACAGGTGAACGAGTAGCGACATTAGGTACAGCTAATGTAACTGTGCAACACAGGGACACAGTGGAACAGCTACCTGTAGTTATAGTATCGGGTACCGGACCAAACCTGTTAGGTCAGGGCTGGATAAAATAACTTAAATTAGACTGGGGAGCAGTACATCAAATAGATGCGGGCAAACAGTTGACTTTGCAAGAAGTGTTGAGTGAACATGAGAATGTGTTCAAGGAGGAACTTGGCACGTTTAATGGCCCCCCAGCTAAGATTTATGTAGACAAGGAGGCACCGCCAAGGTTTTTTAAACAACGACCTGTGCCTTATGCCATGAAGCCAAAGGTAGAGGCTGCGCTTGACCATCTATTGAGAGAGAACATAATGGAGCCAGTGAAATGTTCGGAATGGGCAGCTCCCACAGTACCTGTTTTAAAACCGGACAATTCGGTAAGACTCTGTGGAGACTATAAATTGACAGTCAATCGGGTGTCCAAACTAGAGCAGTATCCGATTCCCAAAACAAAGGATCTCTTTGCAAATCTGACTGGAGGAAAGAAATTCACAAAGTTGGATATGAGTCATGCCTACTTGCAGATTACACTGGATGACGAATCAAAGAAGTATGTCACCATAAATACACACAAGGGCTTGTTTACATACAACCGCTTACCGTTTGCTGGATGCTTGCAAGGCTTTGGATGTTAAAAGATGACCTCTGAGAGGACCACTTGCTCACAGTCCTGGGGGGCACATGGAGATGAAGCAGATGTAGCAAAGGGGACAATCTGCTCACAGAGGGAAGAGGAAGAAGCGGAAAGAAGGATGCAAATCAGACAGCCCCTTTCTAGCTGGGATATCCGGGATGGAATCATCCACATGCGGTACCAGTGACCACAACCCCAATTCCCCTTTCAACATTTGTCCCACACCTTACCTTCCCTCCGTAACTGAGCATCACAGTGTCCTCTTGGCCACAATGATGAATTAAAAGCCATCACAAAACAAACCTAACAATCCAACTTAATCCATATATGCATCAAATATTACATCAAAAAATCAGCTAATCACCCTTTTGCATTCCCTTAGTGACTGTCTTGCATGAGCCTTTGCTTATCCTAGTGATGTCACGCAGTGCTACCCCAGTGACTGCTGCATGGCTGGTGGAGGCTGCTGACTTTCACTGGGTGCACTGCAGATGGCCTTGCAGGATGATCTCGAGGAACTGGTGACAGTGTTTCTTCACTCTTCTCTCCCTCTTCTTGGTCAACCACTGGCTGGGCAGGCTGGATTTCTTGGGTGTCTGAAATGACAAAGGCACAAGGGTAGGGTTGTGCTGAAGGGAGGGCAAAAAAGCAAGAGCTGAATGCTTACACCACGTGCAGTTTGTACATCAGAAGATATTGTGGGATGAGGGGGAAGTTGCCATTCCAACAACACTCAAGAAGCTCGACACCATCCAGGACAAAGCAGTCTGCTTGATTGACACCTTATCCACCACCTTAAACATTCACTCCCTCCACCAACGGCGCACCGTGGCTGCATTGTGTACCATCCACAAGATGCACCATTATAACTCGCCAAGGCTTCTTCGACAGCACCTCCCAAACCCGGGACTTCTACCACCTAGAAGGACAAGGGCAGCAGGCGCATAGGAACTCCACCACCTCTAAGTCACACACCATCCTGACTTGGAAATATATCGCTGTACATTCATCGTCACTGGGACAAAATACTGGAATTCCCTCCCTTACAGCACTATGGGAGTACTGTCACCACATGGGCTGCAGCATGTTCAAGAAGGCAGCTCACCACCACCTTTTCAAGGGCAATTAAAGATGGGCAATAAATGCTGGTTTTGCCAGCGACGCCCACATCCCAGGAACGAATTTTAAAAAAGTGGGATGTGAGAAAGAGGATAACATATGATGATACCAGCATCTTATATTCTTTCAGCCCCGCTGCTGGCCAAGGACTTAGCCGTTCCCCTGCCAAGAATGGCCAACACCATCTCCTCCAAGAGGGGGAGGTGAAGCTAGGAATGTGAGATGTGCCATGTGTTTGGTAGAGATTGTTGGTCGGTGAGTGATTGGGGGGTGAAGTCATGCATTGAGCAGTGTGTGAGGCTAGTGGTGCAGTTGGTAGAAGACGGCTTTTGAAGATGCACTCACTGACTGATGTAAAAAGACTACTGAGCACTTGGTTTGAGTATAAAACAACGCTTTAATCAACTGTTTCAAAACCATGAGATTTCTAGTTGCATCACTAGTTCCTGGTTACAGAAACATCCTGAGCAAGCTGGGCCCACGCCCGGGTATTTATACTCCTTGGACGGTGCCACCAGCTGGCCGCCCAGTGTTACTTCATGAGTCATGATAAGATTCATGACATTCTTCCCACCTGAAAGTTTTGGAAGTCCAACGACTTCCTTCTAGTGGATTAGGCGGACCACGAATAGGCGCAGTTTTTTAGATCTTCGCTTGTGGCTGGAAGGCACGTCTCCTCGGACCGTGTCTTGGTCCCTGAGTCGCTTGGTCCGTACTGGCAGATCGACGGGGCCTGTGTCGTCTTTATCGACCTGCGGAAGATTGGGGAGATCGTGACTCTGGGTGCAGGTCCCCACAGGCGCAGAGCTGGCGTCATTTTGGTTGGTAGCCGGGGATTGACCAGCGTCCTGGCTTCGGGTGGCCATCCCATGGGAAGCGCTCAGCTCCCTGAGTTGATCTGGTGGAGTAGCCGGCAGATCCCTTGATGTCCCAGGTAGGGCGTCATCCTCAAAGGAGCGCAGAGTGTCGGCATCATTACCTTGGGTTCCTCTACCAGTTGGGTCTGTGGGACTGGTTGGGCAGGGAGCCAGATCTCGGAAAGAAATGGTGGACTCCCGGCCATCAGTGTACCGCACGTGCGCGTATGTGGGATTGACGTCTATTAGTTCCACCTCGTCGACATGGGGATTGTTTTTGGAAGATCGGACGAATCTTCAGAGCAGCACAGGGCCAGGAGCTGCCAACCATGACGGTAGGGACATCCCATGAGTGGAGCGACGCTGGAACCTGAAGAATCGCTTGTGAGGAGTGACATTGGTGGACGTAGAAAGAAGAGACCTGATGGAATGCAATGCGTCAGGGAGCATAGTTTCCCACTGCTGGTCTGGTAGATTGCGTGACCTCAGTGCAAGATGAACAGCGTTCCAAATGATAGCGTTGTATCTCTCAACCTGTCCGTTACCGATGGGATGATACAGTGTCGTTTCACGTTTTACTTGTGGCGATTCCCCGTTGGGAAAGATAACTTTTGAGTTCGCTTGACATGAAGGAGGGACCCCGATCAGAGTGGATGAAATTGGCCGTACCGCAAAGGGAAAAGACTTGATCGAGGCATTTGATCACTGTGGAAGTAAGCATATTGGGACGGGGAAAGCAAAGGTAAAGCGTGAATATTCGTCCACCATAGTAAGTAAGTAGGTGTTTCGCGTTGAGGAAGGCAATGGCCCTTTAAAGCAAATGCTGAGTCGCTGCATAGGCTGCATAGCGTGTATGAGCGAGCCATCCGATGGACGGAAGAATTGCGGTTTTAATTCTGCACAGATTCTACAGGTGGAGCAAGTTCTTTTCACATCTTCCGTAGAAAATGGGAGATTTTTAGATCGCGCAAAGTGCAACATACGGGTAACGCCAGGATGGCATAAGTCAGTATGAAGATCCGCAAGAGTCGAAGTTGACAAAGAAGAGCAAAATGCACACGTGAGGGTATCTGGGGCCACATTCTCTTTGCCGGGTCGATAATGTATGGTGAATCCAATGGCAGCCAACTCCATCCTCCAGAGTTGTATTTTGTTATTCTTGATCTTAGTGCATTTCTGGTTATCCAGCATAAAGGCCACGGAGCACTGATAGGTTATAAGTGTGAAATGGCGTCGAGCGAGAACTTGTCTCCATTTATGCACTGTTTCGATGATAGCCGTAGCCTCCTTCTCAACAGGAGGATAATGGAGCTCGCTACCCTGCAAAGTTCTGGACAGAAGTGCAACAGGTCGGCCACCTTGAATCAAGGTAGCCGAGATCGCCACCTCCGATGCATCGCACTCAACCACAAAAGGAAGATTTTCATCGATGGAACGAAGCGTGGCTTTTTCCAGTTGTCGCTTGAGGAGGTTGAAAGCTGAAATAGCCGTTGCCTCCAACGGAAATGACTTTGCGTGAAGCAGGGGCTGGATCTTGTCGGAGAAGTGGGGTATCCACTTCACATAATAGGCGAACATGCCGAGTGCCCGACGAAGAGAGCCGAGATTCGTAGGGGGAGGGAGCTCCTGAAGCGGACGAAGTTGCTCCGGATCCGGTTTGATGACGCCGTTGCCCACCCAGTAGCCAAGGATGTTGACTGATGGTACTGATTTCACAGATTTGGACTCATTTAAGGTTAAGTTGCGACGACGGAGAACGTCAAAAAATTTCTGGAGGTTGGCATCATGCTCTTTCTGGTCATGACCAGCAATGGTGATATTATCCAGATATGGAAAAGTGTCCGTTATGTTCTCCTGTTTGACTAGGCTATCCATTGCCCATTGAAAGACGGCCACCCCATTGGTGACCCCAAATGGAAGGCGACAAAACTGATAAAGCCGACCATTGGCCTCAAAGGCCGTATACTTTTTGTCAGAGTCCTTTAATGGTACTTGATGATATGCGCTCTTTAAATCAAAAGTTTAAAATACCTTGTAGTTGGCAAGGGTATTGACCATGTCATCGATGCGTGGTAGTGGGTAGGCATCCAGGTCGGTATACTGGTTAATAGTTTGCGGGTAATCGATGCAAAGACATTTTTTGTGTTGCTTCAGAGGATTTTTAACAATGACGACTTGAGCCCGCCAGGAAGATGAACATGGCTCAATGATACCGTCAGCTAGAAGGCGAGAGATTTCTGCCTTGATAAAGGATTGATCATCTTGGCTGAAACATCGTTATTTAGTGACTATGGGCTTACATCGGGGGGAAAAGATTAGAATACAAGGAGGGCTCGTCGAGCGAAGCCGGCGGAAGCGCACAAAACGGTACTTTGAAAATAGTAAGCTCCGGCTTTGACCCTCCAAACTCGAAAGTGAGTCTTTTGTGTTGTTTCTGGAAATCCTGTCCCAGGAGCACATCACTGCATAGGTTTTTGAGCACCCTGAGCCAGGTGGAGAAATAAGTGCGGCCATTGAGAATAAGGTCAACAAGACAAAAGCCGGAAGAGTTGGTGGTCAGTGCCGTCAGAGCCATTGCAATTTCCCTGTCCGAGGGGTAAATACACAGTTTTAACTTACTGACAGCCCGCTCACTAATGAAGCTGTCAGAGCTGCATGAGTCGATTAGTGCGCTCAAAATGTGTCCATTTACCGAAACCTTCATGGCTATATGGGACAGGCTTTGGGGGAAAAACAGCTGTGATGGGAGGAGGGGCAGTTTTACCCTTGACAGCTGTAACCTTAGTAGTGGTTTTTGGGGGAGGAGCAGTTTTATAGATTACAGCTGTAACCTTAGTAGCGGCTCTTGGGGAGGTGCAGTTTTATAGAGAGTAGCTGCAAAACTAACAGGGGCTCTTGACTGGTATACCTTAGAAAAGTGGTCTTTCTTACTAACAGGCTCTTGACTGGCATACCTTAGAAAAGTGACCTTTCTTACTGCAATGATTGCAGACTGCGTTACGAGCCGGACAAAATTTCCTATAGTATAATGCACCTCCACAGAAGAAACACTTCCTTCCAGATTGCCAAGATGTCGCTAGGGCAGGGTCATCATCAGTGAAGGCTTCTAGGGCAGGGCTGTCATCAGCCAGGTGGGAGTCATCATCAGTGAGGGCTTCCGCCCGAGGCCTGTCGAAGGAGTCACTAAAAGTGATAGCAGCAGCCCGTGCACATGGTGAAAGATAGGTATCTGCATTCCTCTTTGCTAAGTCCAGAGAGCATGCCTGGTCATAGGCAGCCTGTAACTTGGGGGTTTTATTCTGACGCTGACGTATGAAGGGAGACGTAATCCCATTAATAAAGGAATCACGAATTAACTCCTCCTGGTACTGCTCAGCTGTGACAGCTTTAAGATTACACTCCTTGCTGAGCCTGTGAAGTTTCTGAAGGAATTCGTCAAGTGATTCCCTGGGTTGTTGTCAAGTTGTGGCCAGTAGATGCCGAGCAAAAATGTTGTTTGGGGACTTAACATATAGTTGCTGTAGTATTTGGATAGTGGCGTCATAGTCTACACAGTCTTGGATATAGTGAAACACATGAGGGGATATATAGTTGGCAAGCATTCGTAACTTATTAGGAACATTCTCACCACACTCCTCAAGGAAGTTGCTGAAGGTACGATATCAGTGTTTCCATACCTTAGCAGCTGTAAGTGAATTTGGGTCCAGGTCGAGACAGGCGGGTCTGAGTAGTTTCGCCATGATGGATCGATTACTTCGTCCGAGTTCCCTTCTACGGTTTGAGTCGTAGCCGTCTGGTCCCAAGACCACTCAGAGCGTGGAGCAGGTCCAGTTGATTAAATTGATGTAAAAAGACTACTGAGCGCTTGGTTTGAGTATAAAACAAGGCTTTAATCAACTGTTTCAAAACCATGAGATTTCTAGTTACATCACTAGTTCCTGGTTACAGAATCATCCTGAGCAAGCTGGGGCCACACCCGAGTATTTATACTCCTTGGATGGTGCCACCAGCTGGCCGCCCAGTGTTACTTCATGAGTCATGATAAGATTCATGACACTGACCTTGACCAATGTTCTGAGATCATGAATCATCTTTGGGCACTGGTACCATTTCCTGAGGGCGACACTGCTGGAAGTGACAGCCTCGGCGATCTGGTCCCACATCCTTCTTTCCGGAGGGATTCCTGGCCCCCTGTGGTTAGAAGACCTCTATTCCAGTGTTGACCCCCTTCACAAAGCTGGAGTGCTACATCCGAGACCCTGGGTGCCCATTCCCTGGCCTGTTGAGCCATTTGTGTTAGTGCTGAAGTACGTTTACCATTTTTTACATGCAGAAGCCAGTTCAGCTTTAAGAGCTAAAGACCGCCTAGTTTGGAATTATTTTTTTTTAAATATTCAGAGGGCAGTTGAGCTTTAAGTGCTAGAGACTGCCTATTTTTGAATTACTTTTATTTTGTTTTTAGAAGAGAGTTCTCCTTTAAGGGCTCGAGACTGCTTTCTAAAATGGCAGCCTTGCTTTAAGAAAAGGCAGCCTTGCTCCAGGGATGCTGCAGGGATGCAACATTGAGCCTCCTGCTGAGTGCACAGCCTGAAGCAGCGCGTTCATCGCTCGGCTGTGCGCTGAAATCATTCAAATCAACAGGCAGCACTGAAATAATGTGCTGCTTGTGATTTTTTTACGGGTGCAGGCAAATCTCGGCCCGCGGTGCCACCGCGCATTTTCAGGCCTTATCGAATTTCTAGGCCCTAATATTTTAATGTTTATTTAAGCCTTTACAAAAGTAGTTTGGGTAACAAAGATAGTTGGCAAAACTGAATGGCTGGCACAATATATAGGGTGGTAGGAAATCAAGTTTGGATGATGTGGCATAATACACCAACCCATATTTGATGAATGGTTAGATGGAGGTGGTGCCTCATGAGACAATATTGAGGAGAGTGGCCCTGTTTGCAACTCTAGGGCCCCATGTCCATAGGACAGAATGCAACATGTCTGGAAGAGGGTGGAGGCAGAGAACTTGAGGGCACAACCGATATCACTGCCTCTGGCAGTATTAGCGCTACAGTGCATATTAGCTACAGGTGTCCCTGCAGCAGATGGCATACCTTTATCACTAACCCCCTGGATTTGGATCACCTGTAAACAAAGCTCCTCTGACAGCGGGAATGGTAGCATAGTGGTTATGTTACTGGCCTAGTAATCCAGAGGTCTGGACTAATGATCCAGAGACGTGAATTCAAATTCCATCACGGCAGCTGGGGAATTTAAATTCAGTTAATTAAATAAATCTGGAATAAAAAGCTAGAATCAGTAATGGTGACCATGAAACTATTGGATTGTCGTAAAAACCCATCTGGTTCACTAATGTCCTTTAGGGAAGGAAATCTGACGTCCTTACCTGGTCTGGCCTATATGTGATTCCAGACCCACAGCAATGTGGTTGCCTCGTATCTGCCCTCTGAAATGGCCAAGCAAACCACTCAGTTGTAACTAGAAACAATAATAAAAATAAAACCAGACGGACCACCCAGCATCGACCTAGGCACCAGCTTCGGACATGACAACGGCACACCCAATCCAGTCGACCCTGCAAAATCCTCCTCACTAACATCTGGGGACTTGTGCCAAAATTGGGAGAGCTGTCCCACAGACTAGTCAAGTACCAGCCTGACAGTCATACTCACAGAATCATACCTTTCAGGCAACGTCCCAGACTCCTCCATCACCATCCCTGGGTATGTCGTGTCCCACTGGCAGGACAGACCCACCAGGAGTGGCGGCACAGTCAGGAGAGAGTGGCCCTGGGACTCCGGACCCCATGAAGTCTCATGGCTTCAGGTTAAGCATGGGCAAGGGAACCTCCTGCTGATTACCACCTACCGCCCACCTTCAGCTGATGAATCAGTACTCTTCCATGTTGAACACCACTTGGAAGAAACACTGAGGGTACCAAGGACACAGAATTTACTCTAGGTGAGAGACTTCAATGTCCATCACCAAGAGTGGCTCGATAGCACCACTACTGACCAAGCTGGCTGAGTTCTGAGTGAGATAGTTGTCAGACTGGGCCTGCAGCAGGTGGTGAGAGAACCAACACGAGGGAAAAACTTACTTGACCTCGTCTTCACCAATCTACCTGCCGCAGATGCATCTGTCCATGACAGCATTGGTAGCAGTGACCACCGCACAGCCCTTGTGGAGACTAAGTCCCATCTTCACGCTGAGGACACCCTTCAACATGTGTGTGGCACTAGCACTGTGCTAAATGGAATAGATTCCGAATAAATCTAACAGCTTAAAACTGGACACCCATGAGGCGCTGTGGGCCATCAGCAGCAGCAGAATTGTATTCCATCACAGGGGTACGGTAGCATTGTAGTTATGTCACTGGACGAGTAATCCAGATGCCTGGACTAATGATCCGGCGACATGAGTTCAAATTTCACCACGGCAGCTGGGGAATTTAAATTCAGTTAATTAAATAAAAACTTGGAATAAAAAGCTAGTATCAGTAATGGTGACCATGAAACTACCAGATTATTCTAAAAACGCATCTGGTTCACTATTGTCCTTTAGGGAAGGAAATCTGCTGTCCTTACCTGGGCTGGCCTATATGTGACTCCAGACCCAGAGCAATGTGGTTCAATCTTAATTGCCCTCTGAAATGGCCTAGCAAGCCATTCAGTTATATTCAAGAAGAAGGCTCACCACTATCTTCTCAAGGGCAATTAGGGATGGGCAATAAATGCTGGCCCTCTGGGAACGTCCACATCCCTTCAATGAATACATTAAAAAAAATCTGTAACCTCATCGCCCGGCATATCCCTCACTCTACCTTTATCATCAAGCCAGGGGAGCAACCGTGGTTCAATGAGGAGTGCAGAAGAGCATGCCAGGAGATGCACCGGGCGTACCTAGAAATGAGGTGCCAAACTGGGGAAGCTGCAACACAGGGCTACATGCATGCTAAAAATCAGAAGCAGCATGCTATAGACAGGGCTAGGAGATCCCACAATCAACAGATCAGATCAAAGTTCTGCAGTCCTGTCACATCCAGTCGTGAATGGTGGTTGACAATTGAACAACTAACGGGAGGAGGAGGCTCCATGAATATCCCCATCCTCAATGATGGCGGAGCCCAACACGCAAGTGCTGAAGCGTTTATAGAGTCATAGAGTCATAGAGTCATAGAGTTTTACAGCACAGAAAGAGGCCCTTCGGCCCATCGTGTCTGCGCCGCCCATCCATCCCTGTCCAGTCTAATCCCATTTTCCAGCATTTGGTCCATAGCCTTGTATGCAATGGCATTTCAAGTGCTCATCCAAATGCTTCTTGAATGTTGTGAGGGTTCCTGCCTCTACCACCCTTTCAGGCAGTGAGTTCCAGCTTCCAACCACCCTCTGGGTGAAAAAGTTCCTCCTCAAATCCCCCCTAAATCTCCTGCCCCTTACCCTGAATCTGTGCCCCCTTGTTATTGACCCCCCTACTAAGGGGAAAAGTTCCTCTTTATCTACCCTATCTATGCCCCTTATCATTTTGTACACCTCAATCAGGTCCCCCCTCAGCCTCCTTTGCTCCAAGGAAAACAACCCCAGCCTGTAGAGTCTCTCTTCATAGCTAAGGCGCTCCATCCCAGGTAACATCCTGGTGAATCTTCTCTGCACCCTCTCCAGAGCAATCACATCCTTCCTATAGTGAGGCGACCAGAACTGCACACAGTACTCCAGCTGTGGCCTCACCAGCGTTTTGTACAGCTCCATCATAACCTCCCTACTCTTATATTCTATGCCTCTGCTAATGAAGGCAAGTATCCCATATGCCTTTTTAACCACCTTATCTACCTGCTCCGCTGCCTTCAGGGATCTATGTACATGTACACCAAGGTCCCTCTGACCCTCTGTACTTCCTAGGGCCCTACCACCCATTGTGTATTCCCTTGCCTTATTTGACCGTCCAAAATGCATCACCTCGCATTTTTCCGGGTTAAATTCCATTTGCCACTTTTCCGCCCATCTGACCAACCCGTTAATATCGTCCTGTAGCCTGAGACTTTCCTCCTCGCAATTTACCACCCCACCAATTTTCGTGTCATCCGCGAACTTACTGATCATACCCTTTACATTCTCATCCAAATCGTTAATGTAGATCACAAACAGCAAGGGACCCAGCACCGATCCCTGAGGTACCCCACTGGACACAGGCTTCCAGTCACAAAAGCAACCTTCGACCATCACCCTCTGCCTCCTGCCACTCAGCCAGTTTAGGATCCAACGCGCCAAGGCCCCCTGGATCCCATGGGCTCTTACCTTCTTGACCAGTCTCCTATGCGGGACTTTGTCAAAAGCTTTACTGAAGTCCATGTAAACCACATCCACAGCATTTCCCTCATCTACACAGCTAGTCACCCCCTCGAAAAATTCAATCAGATTGGTCAGACATGATTTACCCTTGACAAAGCCATGCTGACTATCCCCGATTAATCCTTGCCTCTCCAAGTGGAGACTAATTCTGTCCCTCAGAATTTTTTCCAATAATTTCCCTACCACAGATGTTAGGCTCACTGGCCTGTAATTCCCTGGTTTATCCCTGCTACCCTTCTTGAATAATGGTACTACGTTAGCTGTTCTCCAGTCCTCTGGTACATCCCCTGTGGCCAGAGAGGTTCTGAAAATTTGTGTCAGAGCCCCCGCAATCTCCTCCCTTGCCTCACACAACAGCCTGGGATACATCTCGTCCGGGCCTGGGGATTTATCCACTTTTTGGCCTGCTAAAACCGCTAGTACCTCCTCCCTCTCGATGCTAATATGTTCAAGTATGTCACAGTCCCCTTGCCCGATTTCTATGCCTACATCATCTTTCTCCACAGTGAACACGGAGGCAAAAAATTCATTTAAAACCCCACCTACTTCTTCTGGCTCTACACACAGCTTGCCACTTTGGTCCCTAATGGGCCCTACCCTTTCCCTGGTTATCCTCTTGCCCTTAATATACTTATAAAACATCTTAGGATTTTCCTTTATCTTGCTCGCCAGTGTTATTTCATGGCCCCTCCTCGCCCTCCTAATTTCCTTTTTAAGTATGCCCCTGCACCTCTTATACTCCTCTAGGGCTTCCACCGTCTTTTGTCTTTTGTAACTGCCAAAAGCCCCCCTTTTTTTCCTAATGCATTTTTGTATGTCCTTTGTCATCCAAGGTTCCCTTTGCTTGTTGGTCCCACCCTTGACCCTTACAGGAACATGTTGGTGTTGTACTCTCTCTATTTCCCTTCTGAAAGCCTCCCACTGTTTTGATGTGGATTTTCCTATAAGTAGCTGCTCCCAGTCCACTTTGGCCAGATCCTGTCTTATCTTATTAAAATCTGCCTTCCCCCAATTTAGAACCCTTATTTCCGGGCCGTCTTTGTCTTTTTCCATGACCACCTTAAATCTCACCGAATTGTGGTCACTATCGCCAAAATGCTCTCCTACAGACACGTCCACCACCTGCCCGTCTCCATTCCCTAGAATTAGGTCCAGCACCGCTCCCTCTCTTGTAGGACCTTCTACATGTTGGCTCAAAAAGCTTTCCTGAATGCACTTTAAGAATTTTTCACCCTCCAAGCCTTTCACACTCTGACTATCCCAATTTATATTGGGGAAGTTGAAATCCCCCACTATTATTACCCTATTATTTTCGCACTTCTCTGAGATTTGCCTGCATATCTGTTCCTCTATCTCCCCCTGGCTGTTTGGGGGCCTATAGTACACTCCCAGCAAGGTGCTTGCCCCCTTTTTGTTTTTAAGTTCTACCCATATGGCCTCATTAGAGGAACCCGCTAATATATCATCCCTCCTTACAGCAGTAATAGACTCCTTAATTAATATTGCAACACCCCCTCCCCTTTTACCCCCCCCTCTGTCTCGCCTGAAGATTCTATACCCCGGAATATTCAGCTGCCAGTCCTGACCCTCCCTCAACCATGTCTCCGTGATAGCCACAATATCGTACTCCCATGTGTTCATCAACAACTTCAGTTCATCCACCTTATTTGCAAGACTCCTTGCATTAAAATAAATGCATTCCAGCCCTGCCATATTCCCTTTTGCCTTCACATCTTTGCTCTGCCTTCCCTGCTGACTTGTTTTTTCCTCCGTATTTGGCTGTACCTCACCCCCTACTATAGCTCCACTCTGTATCCCATCCCCCTGCCGAGTTAGTTTAAACCCCCCCCAGCAGTGCTAGCAAACCTCCCCGCAAGGATATTGGTTCCCCTCTGGTTCAGGTGTAAACCGTCCGACTTGTACAAGTCCCACCTGCCCCAGAAGCAGTCCCAGTGATCCAGGAAACTAAAGCCCTCCCTCCTGCACCATCCCTTCAGCCACGCATTCATCTGTTCTATCCTCCTATTCCTATACTCACTAGCACGTGGCACCGGGAGTAATCCAGAGATTACAACCTTTGAGGTCCTGCTCCTTAACCCTGCCCCTAGCTCCCTAAATTCTTGCTGCAGGACCTCATCCCTCTTTTTACCTATGTCGTTGGTACCAATGTGGACCACGACCTCCGGCTGTTCACCCTCCCCCTCCAGAATGCCCTGCAGCCGCTCAGTGACATCCTTGACCCTGGCACCAGGGAGGCAACAAACCATCCTGGATTCACGTCTACGGCCACAGAAACGCCTATCCGTTCCCCTTACTATAGAATCCCCTACCACTATTGCTCTCCCACTCTTTTCCCTCCCCTCCTGGGCAGCAGGAGCGCCCCCAGTGCCAGGAAGCTGGCTGCTGCTGCCTACCCCTGGTGGGTCATCCCCCCCAACAGTATCCAAAATGGTATACCTGTTTGAGAGGGGAATGGCCACAGGGGTTTTCTGCATTACCTGCCTACTTCTATTGCTCCGCCTGATGGTCACCCCTTTCCTTTCTTCCTGTGTAGCCCTTCCCTGCGGTGTGACCAACTCACTAAACGTGCTATCCACCAACTTCTCAGCCTCGTGAATGCTCCACAACCCATCCACCCGCAGCTCCAGCTCCTCAACGCGGTCTGTTAAAAGCTGCAGATGGATGCATTTCCTGCACACGTAGTCATCAGGGGCAGTGCCCCTGAATTCCCACATAGAGCAGGCGGAGCACATCACGGGGCTGGGCTCTCCTGGCATGACTTACCCCTTATTTAATTTAGATTAATTTACTATCACCAATTAAGGATATCTCTAAGGCGCTTGTGTAGTCTACCAACAGTACCTGCTACACCAGAAAAGACCCTAGTAACTATAAACTACAGAGTTAAAGTTTAAAAAAGAGAAATACTCACCAACCAATCACTTACCTGCTCCCTGGTGACGTCACACTCTAATTACTTTTTACCTCTCTCCCCGCTGTTGATTTGGTATGCCTCGGTGCTCGCGGGCTTTTAAGCCGGGCTCACCAACTCCTCTCCTCTGCTGCTCCTCCCCCGAGTGCTCTGGTCTCGGGCCTCGGTGCTCGCGGGCTTTTAAGCCGGGCTCACCAACTCCTCTCCTCTGCTGCTCCTCCCCCGAGTGCTCTGGTCTCGGGCCTCGGTGCTCGCGGGCTTTTAAGCCGGGCTCACCAACTCCTCTCCTCTGCTGCTCCTCCCCCGAGTGCTCTGGTCTCGGGCCTCGGTGCTCGCGGGCTTTTAAGCCGGGCTCACCAACTCCTCTCCTCTGCTGCTCCTCCCCCGAGTGCTCTGGTCTCGGGCCTCGGTGCTCGCGGGCTTTTAAGCCGGGCTCACCAACTCCTCTCCTGCTCCTCCCCCGAGTGCTCTGGTCTCGGGCCTCGGTGCTCGCGGGCTTTTAAGCCGGGCTCACCAACTCCTCTCCTCTGCTGCTCCTCCCCCGAGTGCTCTGGTCTCGGGCCTCGGTGCTCGCGGGCTTTTAAGCCGGGCTCACCAACTCCTCTCCTCTGCTGCTCCTCCCCCGAGTGCTCTGGTCTCGGGCCTCGGTGCTCGCGGGCTTTTAAGCCGGGCTCACCAACTCCTCTCCTGCTCCTCCCCCGAGTGCTCTGGTCTCGGGCCTCGGTGCTCGCGGGCTTTTAAGCCGGGCTCACCAACTCCTCTCCTCTGCTGCTCCTCCCCCGAGTGCTCTGGTCTCGGGCCTCGGTGCTCGCGGGCTTTTAAGCCGGGCTCACCAACTCCTCTCCTCTGCTGCTCCTCCCCCGAGTGCTCTGGTCTCGGGCCTCGGTGCTCGCGGGCTTTTAAGCCGGGCTCACCAACTCCTCTCCTGCTCCTCCCCCGAGTGCTCTGGTCTCGGGCCTCGGTGCTCGCGGGCTTTTAAGCCGGGCTCACCAACTCCTCTCCTCTGCTGCTCCTCCCCCGAGTGCTCTGGTCTCGGGCCTCGGTGCTCGCGGGCTTTTAAGCCGGGCTCACCAACTCCTCTCCTGCTCCTCCCCCGAGTGCTCTGGTCTCGGGCCTCGGTGCTCGCGGGCTTTTAAGCCGGGCTCACCAACTCCTCTCCTCTGCTGCTCCTCCCCCGAGTGCTCTGGTCTCGGGCCTCGGTGCTCGCGGGCTTTTAAGCCGGGCTCACCAACTCCTCTCCTCTGCTGCTCCTCCCCCGAGTGCTCTGGTCTCGGGCCTCGGTGCTCGCGGGCTTTTAAGCCGGGCTCACCAACTCCTCTCCTGCTCCTCCCCCGAGTGCTCTGGTCTCGGGCCTCGGTGCTCGCGGGCTTTTAAGCCGGGCTCACCAACTCCTCTCCTGCTCCTCCCCCGAGTGCTCTGGTCTCGGGCCTCGGTGCTCGCGGGCTTTTAGTGCCAAGTGGATGATCCATATCAGCCTCTTCCTGAGGTTCCCACCATCACAGAAGCCAGTCTTCAGCCAATTCGTGTCACTCCATGTGATATCAAGAAATGGCTGAACGCAGTGGATACAGCAAAGGCTATGGGCCCCGACAACATCCAGACTGTCTGGCTGAAGACTTGTGCACCAAAACTAGCTGCGCCTCTAGCCAAGCTGTTCCAGTACAGCTACAACACTGGCATCTACCCGACAATATGGAAAACTGCCCAGGTATGTCCTGTCCACAAAAAGCAGGACAAATCCAATTCGGCCAATTACCACCCCATCAGTCTGCTCTCAATCATCAGCAAAGTGATAGAAGGTGTCATCAACAGTACTATCAAGTGGGACTTACCAATAACCTGCTCACCAATGCTCAGTTTGGCTTCTGCCAAGACCACTCGGCTCCAGACCTCATTACAACCTTGGTCCAAACATGGACAAAAGAGCTGAATTCCAGAGGTGAGGTGAGAGTGACTGCCCTTAACATCAAGGCAGCATTTGAGCGAGTGTGGCATCAAGGAGCCCTAGTAAAACTGAAGTCAATGGGAATCAGGGGGAAAACTCTCCACTGGCTGGAGTCATACATAGCACAAAGGAAGATGGTTGTGATTGTTGGAGGTCCCTCATCCCTGGAACCATTCTTGTAAATCTTTTCTGCACCCTCTCTAAGGCCTTTAGGAAGGATGTGAAGGCCTTAGAGAGGGTGCAGAAAAGATTTACAAGAATGGTTCCAGGGATGAGGGACTTCAGTTATGTGGATAGACTGGAGAAGTTGGGGTTGTTCTCCTTAGAGCAGAGAAGGTTGAGAGAAGGTTGATAGAGGTATTCAAAACCATGAGGGGTCTAGACAGAGTAGATAGAGAGAAACTGTTCCCATTGGCGGAAGGGTCAAGAACCAGAGGACACAGATTTAAGGTGATTGGCAGAAGAACCAAAGGTGACACGAGGAAAAACTTTTTTACACAGCAAGTGGTTATGATCTGGAATACACTGCCTGAAGATTCAATCGTGGCTTTCAAAAGGGAATTGGATAAGTACCTGAAGGAAAAGAATTTGCAGGGCTATGGGGAAAGGGCGGGGGAGTGGGACTAGCTGAAGTGCTCTTGCAGAGAGTTGCCACGGGCTTGATGAGCCAAATGCCCTCCTTCTGTGCTGTAACGATTCTATGATTCTTAAGAAATTATTTCCAGCATACATTTTAATAATACAACATTCACATTACAATAATAAAGCTGCTCCTCAGTGGCATACTGGGAAGATATACTGAGTAGAATACCCCAGTGTAGTGTATGTACCTTTAAGAGAGGACTACTTTTACAGCTCCTGTATACTGTAGTACCGGCAGTGACCACACCTGTATATAAGCCGTGAGCATGCCTCTGTACCCCCAGTCTTGAGACTACCCTACTCCAGTAAATACCTGTTGATTGTTAAGTTACAGCATCCGTGTGGTTATTGAAAAACATCATACTCTCAGAAACACGGATCTAACAGTGGCGACGAGTGTCGATTCGAATCTACCTGCAACTCTGCATTTCCCTTCGAGGATTCACTCCGGGAGGGCGGTGGAAGAAAGTCGAGGCCAGAAACACGGGCGTCGACCACGAGCAACCGCCCAATCGTTCGGCAGAGAGTGAACATCGCAGGGGAGGCTGTGGAGAGCCGGGCTTGGTTCCCCAGCCACGACGATCAGCAACAGACTGACGACAGGTACAACGCAGACCCTTCTCGGACAGCGGCGGCTGGAGCCGACCGACGGCAGAGAAAAAGCCGAGCAGCATCGACGGGGTAAGATAGAGGGTGAAGCGCACAAGGCGCAGCCGGGGGTTGAAAAAAAACAAAACGGAGAGAGAGAGGGTAAAGCAGCAGCCGGGTTCAGGACCGAGTGGCAGAAAGGGGAAAGGCGCACAGAAAAAACGCGCAGAGCACAGCCAGGGCTCAAGGGCTGAACAGTGTCCGCGGGGAGAAGAAGGGAGAGTGCGGGAGACGCCATTGAGCCGTGGAGAAGAAGGAAGAGCGCGGGAGACGCCATTTTTAGAAGCCGCAGCGGAGAAGAAGGGCGAGCGAGGGAAGAAAGGAAAGCATGGGAGACGCCATTTTGTGCCAGCGGAGAAGAAGGGAAAGCGCGGGAGACGCCATTTTTGACAGTTAAATCATACCCAGGGATGCCGAAGAGTGGCAGTATCTCTACGTTCGACAATGAAGTCGAAGATTGGACGACATATGTGGAATGTATTGAGGTGTACTGCAGGGCGAATGAAGTGCCAGATGCTAGGAAAGCACTGGTTTTGTTAAATTCCATGGGTGCAAAAACTTATGGGTTACTGCGAAACCCAATAACCCCAGAGAAGCCTGTGAATAAGAATTTCGAAAGCATAGTAGAAATCCTACAGGATCACTTAAACCCCACACCGCTGCTGACAGCAGAACGATTTAAGTTCCATAAAAGGAACCAACACAAAGACGAAAGCAATGCTGAGTACTTAACGGAACTGCGCAAGCTATCGAAACACTGCCAGTTTGGAGTGGGACTAGCAGATACGTTAAGGGACAGGTTTGTGTGTGGGCTTCAAAGTGAAGGAACCCAGAAACGGCTTCTATCAGAAAGGGATCTTACGCTGGACAAGGCTTTCAGTATGGCAGTATCACACGAAGCAGCCGCAAGAATATGGCACCGATGAAATGTCCTATGGAACAGGGAAGTGTTATCGCTGCGGCAGAACAACACACGACCAGAAGGATTGTTGGTTCAAGGATCAAGTGTGCAGACAGTGTGGAAAAGCATGACACATAGCAAGAGTCTGCAGGTCTGGGAAGAAAACCAACAGTAAGAAATCTCCACAGGAGAAGTACAAAAAGGTACACAAGGTGATGGACAGTAGTTCAGACGAACAGAAAAGTGACACAGACTCCGGAAGCAAGGAGCTGGGTTGTCTGAAACTACATAAGGTAACCAAAATGGAGGATCACCAGACTATCTGGGTTACACTCAAGATAGACGGAGTCCAAGTGAAAATGGAATTGGACACAGGATCAGCCCGAACGTCATAAACCAAAGGGACTACAAGCGGCTATTTTCACATATACCCTTGAAAGCTACAGAGATTGTCTTGAAGACGTATACGGGGCAAAAAGTCTACCCCAAAGGAAAAATAAGGGTGAAAGTGATATACAAAGGCCAGAAAATACCTAAAATGGACTTATATGTATTGCCAGATGGAGGACCACCACTGCTAGGACGTGAATGGATCCGGAAGATACAATTAGATTGGCATTCCATACAGGCACTGAAGGTTGAGGCCAAAAAGGATGATGACGTCACACCTGGACGACTGTCAAAAATGCTAACTGATGCAAAAGAAGTGTTCCAGGAGGGACTCGGAACACTAAAAGGCATAACAGTAACGATTAAAATAGAGGAAAATGCAAGCCCAAAGTTTCTTAAGGCCAGACCAATGCCTTATGCAATCAGACCAGCCGTCGAAGCAGAGCTGGAAGGGTTGGAACATTCAGGAGTTCTGTCCAAAGTAGACTGGAGCAAATGGGCTACACCCATCGTTCCTGTAATGAAGAGGTCGTTGAGTAATACGCCTGGGGAACCAAAGAAGGTCCGCATCTGTGGGGATTTTAAGGTGACAGTGAACCCAGTCCTTCACACGGTACAATATCCACTTCCACGAATTGAGGATATTTTCGCCTCACTATCTGGAGTTAAACGCTTCACCAAAATTGATCTAGCCCAGGCGTACTTGCAAATGGAGGTAGAAGAAGCCTCGAAACAATACCTCACGATTAACACTCATAAAGGTCTCTATCAATACAACCGGCTGGTGTTCGGGGTAGCATCGGCTCCGGCTATTTGGCAAAGGGCGATGGATCAAGTCCTGCAAGGGATTCCAGGGACCCAGTGTTATTTGGACGACATCCTGGTCACGGGCGAAAATGACAGTGATCACCTCGCCAACTTGGAGAAGGTGCTCACCAGATTAAAGGAATATGGGCTACGAGCTAATCGCCACAAGTGCGAGTTTTTCCAGAAGCAGGTCTCGTATTGTGGCCATGTCATCGATGAAGAGGGGTTACATAAGTCCCCTGAAAAGATTGAGGCAGTAGTCAAGGCTCCAGCACCGGAAAATGTGTCACAACTGAGGTCGTTCCTCGGGCTGGTAAACTACTTACATAAGTTCTTACCAAATTTGTCCATGGTATTACACCCACTGAACACCCTACTGCAAACAGGGGTACCATGGAAGTGGAATGACGAACGTAGACGAGCTTTCCAGAAGTGTAAAGAATTGATCACATCAAAAGAGGTGTTGGCCCATTTCAACCCAGCACCACCAATTCGTTTGGCATGTGATGCATCACCCTATGGTATTGGAGCGGTGCTGTCGCACAAATTCCCAGATGGGTTGGAGAGGCCAGTAGCCTTTGCGTCTCGGTCACTAACCTCAGCCGAGCGCAACTACGCCCAGATTGACAGGGAGCCCCTCAGCCTAGTATGGGGAGTAAAAAAATTCAACCACTATCTGCATGGGCAGAAGTTCACCTTGCTGACTGACCACCAACCACTTGTCTCCATCTTTAATCCTAAGAAGGGCGTTCCAGTGATGACTGCACAACGGTTACAAAGATGGTCCCTGTTTCTAGGGACGAATCAATATGAAATAGAATATAAATGCACGAAACAGCATGGAAACGCTGATGGGCTATCACGCCTGCCACTGCCTACTGTGGAGGAAGCACCAGCAGTGGACCCTATCGAGATATTTTATTCATCAATAATTGAACGATTGCCAGTAACGAACGCGGATATAGAGAAGGAGACCCGCAATGATCCGACGCTGTCTCGGGTATATGATTTGACGGTGAGGGGATGGCCAACACATGGCGACTCACTGTTGCCAGCATTCTCATCCAGAAGAGAACAGCTGTCAGTATGCCAGGGGACAGTGATGTGTGGATCCAGAGTGGTGATTCCACCCAAGTTAAGGGAGAGAGTGCTAAATGAGCTTCATGAAGGTCATCTGGGGGGAGTGAAAATGAAAAGCCTTGCTAGGGCTTATGTGTGGTGGCCGGGAATCGATCAACAAATCGAAGACCTAACCAAGAGCTGCTCAGGATGCCAGAAGGTCCAAAATGCACCACCACATGCCCCTCTACACCCATGGGAGTGGCCCTCCTCTCCATGGCAACGGGTGCATATTGATTTCGCTGGTCCATTCATGGACTCAATGTTCTTAATAGCAGTGGATGCTCACTCGAAATGGCCTGAGGTGATCAAAATGTCCTCAACCACTACAGAGAAAACGATTGCAGTCCTACAGACCATATTTGCCAGGAACGGCTTGCCAGAGCAGATTTGCTCTGATAATGGACCACAGTTTGTGTCTGAAAAGTTTCGAAAATTTATGAGAAGGAATGGGGTAAGGCATTACACATCCGCCCCGTATCATCCAGCCACAAATGGATTGGCTGAGAGGTTCGTATAAACCTTTAAGAAGGCGATAAAGGCCATGTGCGACGATGAAATTCCACTACAGCATAAGGTGGACAATTTCTTATTAGCCTACCGAAACGCGACACATGCAGTTACCAACCAGACCCCGGCCATGATGTTCTTTAACCGAAGGTTGAGATCTCGTCTGGACTTGCTCAGACCAAATGTGCGAAGAAATGTTGAGGACAAACAATTCCAGCACATCAATGAGAAGCCGACAAGGAGCTTCAACGTAGGACAACCAGTCTTGGCCCGTGACTACCGAACAGAGAAATGGCAACCTGGAACGATATGCACAAGGCAGGGGCCATTAATGTACACAGTGGATGTCAGGGAGAACATTGTGAGACGCCACGTCGATCAGATCTTAGCGTCACAGGAACGAGTCAACCCCATGTCTCGTGTACCTGGGGATGAACCCGACATACCGGTAGCATCTACCTCCGAACCAGTAGCAGTGGAAACCGATGAACTAACCGACAAAAGGGGCCAGAATCGCCTCCGTACCAAGAACAAGAACCTCAGGAAAGGCGCTATCCCGAAAGGATCAGGAAGCCGCCCCAAAGACTGAATCTATAAATGGACTATTGTTGTTTAATGTACCTGTTAAAGTGTTAATTGTTATTTGAATATTATGGGTACTGCTAATCTAAAAGGGGAGGAATTGTAGTGTATGTACCTTTAAGAGAGGACTACTTTTACAGCTCCTGTATACTGTAGTACCGGCAGTGACCACACCTGTATATAAGCCGTGAGCATGCCTCTGTACCCCCAGCCTTGAGACTACCCTACTCCAGTAAATACCTGTTGATTGTTAAGTTACAGCATCCGTGTGGTTATTGAAAAACATCATACTCTCAGAATCATGGATCTAACACCCAGGACCATTCCTGTTTCTATTCTACATAAATTACCTGAAGCCAGAAACATAATTCAAATTGCTCAAGTTTCAGGTAACATAGAAACATAGAAAAATAGAAGCAGGTGTAAGCCATTCGGCCCTTTGAGCCTGCTCTGCCATTCATGGCTGATCCTCTATCTCAATAGCATATTCCCGGTCTCTCCCCATACCCCTTGATGCCTTTTGTGTTTAGAAATCTATCTATCTCCTTCTTAAATATATTCAGTGACTTGGCCTCCACAGCCTTCTGTGATAGAGAATTCCACAGGTTCACCACCCTCTGAGTGAAGAAATTTCTCCTCATCTCAGTCCTAAATGTCCTACCCCGTATCCTGAGACTGTGACCCCTCGTTCTAGACCCCCCAGCCAGGGGAAACATCCTCCCTGCATCCAGTATGTCTAGCCGTGTCAGAATTTTATACATTTCAATGAGATCCCCTCTCATTGTTCTAAACTCTAGTGAATACAGGCCTAGTCGACCCAATCTTTCCTCATACGACAGTCCTGCCATCCCAGGAATCAGTCTGGTGAACCTTCGCTGCACTCCCTCTATGGCATGTATATCCTTTCTTAGGTAAGGAGACCAAAACTGCACACAGTACTCCAGGTGTGGTCTTGTAGGAATTGACGAATTCCAACAAATAAGGGAGCTCGACACAGGAGAACAGTTAAACAGGTCTTTACTCAATGGAGACGCTACAAGGACTGGCTGGGCAGTCCCGTGGTTTGCGACGTGACGTCATCGTGTTTGCCCGCGTTTTCCCACGCTCTTAAAGGGGCCACGCCCCGTACATGCAAACTCTATATACAAAACACAGTAATGCCTAACACAATGGTACAGGTTTAGGCTGGTGTTAGAACATCATTAAAGAGAATTATATACAGTTAGCCAGAGTCATTCAGTGGTTCTGCCGCATGCGCCCCCCCAGAATTCGCTTTAACGGACAAAGTCAAACGGTGAGGGGTCTGACAAGTCTGTCAGAACGACTCCTGTACTCTCGAGGCGGAGGCTGCTGGGCGGCTAGCGGTCTGGCGGGCAGTCGTACTTGGTCTGCCATAACGACGGCGGGTGGCCGACCCCGTCTCGGCGGTTGTGCTGTCTCGACGGGGCGGTCGAGGTCCAAATATGCTGGCTTTAAGCGGTTGACCGAAATGTGGTCCGGTTTACCACCGACATCTACCGTGAAGGTTTTGTCCCCTGCTTCCAACACGCGGAAGGGACCGGTATATGGGGCCTTGAGCGGGTCCCTGTGTGCGTCATGGTGAATAAAAACGTATTCAGCCTTGTGAAGCTCCATGGGAACGTGTGACCTCTGTGGCCCGTGGTGCGAAGTGGGCACCGGTGCGAAACATTTGGCCGCCTCTTGGTGACTAGCAAGCTGGGCAGATGCGGACCATTGCTCCGTCGATGTTGGTAGGAAGTCCCCTGGGACCCGCAGCGGCTGACCATACACCAGCTCCGCTGATGACGAGTGAAGGTCTTCTTTGGGGGCCGTGCGAAGGCCCAACAGGACCCACGGTAGCTTGTCTGCCCATCCAGCGTCCTGGATGCTGGCTCTCAGGGCGGCCTTCATTGACCGGTGGAAGCGTTCGCAGAGGCCATTCGCCTGTGGGTGGTAGGCTGTGGTGCGGTGTAATTTGACACCGAGTCCTTGGGCCACTGCATTCCAGAGTTCGGAGGAAAACTGCGGTCCCCTGTCTGACGAAATATCGGCAGGTACTCCGAAACGGGCGATCCAGGAGGAAATGAATGCCCTGGCCACGTCCGCCGAAGTAGTGGATGACAGGGGGACCGCCTCTGGCCATCTGGTGGTGCGGTCAACCATGGTCAGGATGTGTGAAAAACCATGGGAGGGTGGGAGTGGTCCTACCAGGTCCACGTTGACATGGTCAAAACGTTGCTCCGGAACTGTGAAGGCGGCCAGCGGAGCTTTGATGTGGCGCTGTACCTTGGCCTTTTGGCAGACCACGCAGGTGTTGGCCCAGTCGCGGACATCTTTATGCATGCCATGCCATACAAATTTTGCTGACATCAGTTTCTGAGAGGCCTTCATTCCAGGGTGTGACAACCCATGTATGGCGTCGAACACGTTGCAGTGCCAGACGACCGGCACGACAGGGCGAGGATCCTGTATGGAGACGTCACACAACAGCATGGTACCTGCCGAATAGAACTTGATGTCGGCCAACTGGAGGCCAGTGATGGCCGTTCGGTAAGCTTGGACTTCCGGGTCTGAGGTTTGGTCCGCCGCTGCCATGAGGGCGTAGTCGATGCCCAAATGAACCGTATTGACGATCGCGCGGGAGAGGCAGTCTGCCACCAGGTTGTCCTTACCGGCCACGTGCCGAATATCCATGGTGAATTCGGATATGTAGGTCAGTTGACGCTGCTGTCGGGCTGACTACGGTTCGGCGGTCTTGGACATTGCAAAGGTCAGCGGCTTATGGTCCACAAAAGCGGTGAAAGGACGTCCTTCCAGAAGGAGCTGAAAATGGCGGATGGCCAGAAAAAGGGAAAGCAACACCCGGTTGAACGTGCTGTATGCTCTCTCGTTCTGCCGTAGTTGACGGCTGAAGAATGCCAACGGCTGCCACATCCCGTTCACCCACTGCTGTTGCATGGCACCGACTACGTAGTCCGATGCGTCAGTGGTGAGGGCAATGGTGGCTCCTGGCAGCGGGTGCGCCAGCATAGTCGCATTGGCTAAAGCGCTTTTGGTGTTGGCGAACGCTCGGGCCATGTCATCCGTCCAGTCTACCGGGTTCTTGCCAGTCTTGCCCTTGAGGGCCTCGTACAGGGGCTGCATGAGTAGTGCCACCTTAGGCACAAAACGGTGGTAAAAGTTTACCATGCCTAGGAATTCCTGCAGGGCCTTTATGTTCTGCGGGCGTGGAAAGGATGTCACCGCCTCTACCTTCGAAGGTAAAGGAACCGCTCCCTCTGAGGTGATGCGATGCCCCAGGAAGTCAATTTGGTGCAGGCCAAACTGACACTTGGCCGGGTTGATAATCAGGCCGTGTTGGCTGAGGCGTCGAAAAAGGGTGCGCAGGTGACAGGTATGTTCTTCCTTAGTAGGACTGGCAATTAGAATATCGTCCAGGTCGACGAAGAGGAACTTGAGGTCCCGCAGCACGGAATCCATCAAAAGTTGGAAAACCTGGGCGGCGTTCTTTAACCCAAACGGCATCCGTAAAAACTCGAAGAGGCCGAATGGGGTGATGGCTGCGGTCTTCTGGACGTCTTGTGGATGAACTGGGACCTGGTGGTAGCCCCGCACGAGGTCGACTTTTGAGAACACGGTGTTCCCTGCCAAATAGGCAGAGAAATCCTGGATATGGGGGATCGGGTACTGATCAGGAGTGGCATCATTTAGTCGTCGATAGTCGCCGCATGGCCGCCATCCGCCGCCAGGCTTCGGGACGATATGGAGGGGTGAAGACCAGGGACTATTTGACTGGCGAATAATCCCTAACCGTTCCATGGTTGCGAACTCTGCCTTTGCGACCGCCAGCTTGCCAGGTTCTAGGCGACGGGCCCGCGCGTAGACCGGGGGGCCGTTGGTGGTGATGTGGTGTTCCACACCATGTTTCATGGCTGTGGAGGAGAACGTAGGTCTTGTCAGGTCGGGGAATTCGCTGAGCAGGCGAGTGAACTCATTAGGAGTCGGGAACGCACAGGAGACGGTGCATGACGTCGTGTTACTGCAGTAACACGGAAGAGAATTGAAAGTCGCTGCGTTGATCAGCCGCCGGTTCCTAATGTCGACCAGGAGGCTGTTGGCGCACAGGAAATCCGCGCCGAGGAGGGGCTGGGAAACTTTGGCCGTAACAAACTCCCTGTGAAAACGTTGCCCCCCGAGGCACAACTCCACTCGCCGTCTGCCAAAGGTCCGAATTGTTCCGCCATTGGCCGCTTCAAGGGCGGGGCCGTGATTCCCCGTCTGCACATCGAGGGCGGACGCGGGTAAAATGCTGCACTGCGCTCTGGTGTCGCACAGAAAACGACGACCAGAGAGAGTATCAGTGATGAAGAGCAATTTTCCCGCGTTGCCGATCGCCATCGCGGCCGCGGGGTGCCCGTTAGACCCGTTCCTCGGTGGTCGCAGTGTCAGTCATTGGTTTTTTGGGGGAAAACTGCAGGGAGGGCGGCAACGCTTCGCTTTCGCGCCGAACTGCGCGTGGTAGAAACACAGCCCAGCAGGCTGACGAGCTGGGGCGGTGTCTGCGGGGGATGGGTGCCTCGTGGCGGCGCAGTAATGCCGAGTTACAGTGAAAATTTTGTCAGCCTCCGCAGCGAGTGTTGCGCAGTCTTCAGTTTCAGATCTGGCCAGGGCAGCTTGTACCTGTTCAGGCAGTTGACTGAGGAAAATCTCGCGGAATAGGAAACATTCCCGTTCTGAGCCCAGGAGTGTGAGCATTTGGCTCATCAACTCTGAAGGCTTGGAGTCCCCGAGCCCGGGCATAGCGAGTAATCGACGGGCGCGCTCCGATTTTGTGAGCCCGAAAACCTGCAGTAACCGCGCTTTGAGGGTTTCATACTTGCGCTCCATTGGGGGGTTTTCGAGGAGGCTGACGATCCGAGAGGCGGTGGAGCTGTCGAGCGCGGAGACCACACAAAGATACTTGGTCTGATCCGCATCGATGTTCCTCAGGGCGAACTGGGCCTCGACCTGAATAAACCACAAGGGCGCTTGCTGCTCCCAGAACTGCGGTAGCTTTAGCGAAACGGCGTTTGCTTCCATGCTGTGCTCTTCTTTTGTGAAAACGTTCACAAAAATGGGGTCACCAATGTAGGAATTGACGAATTCCAACAAATAAGGGAGCTCAACACAGGAGAACAGTTAAACAGGTCTTTACTCAACGGAGACGCCACGAGGACTGGCTGGGCAGTCCCGTGGTTTGCAACGTGACGTCATCGCGTTTTCCCGTGCTCTTAAAGGGGTCACGCCCCGTACATGCAAACTCTATATACAAAACACAGTAATGCCTAACACACTGGTACAGGTTTAGGCTGGTGTTAGAACATCGTTAAAGAGAATTATATACAGTTAGCCAGAGTCATTCAGTGGTTCTGCCACAGTCTCACCAAGGCGCTGTATAACTGTAGTAAGACATCCTTGCTCCTGTACTTAAATCCTCTTGCAATGAAGGCCAACATGCCATTTGCCTTCCTAACTGCTTGCTGCACCTGCATGTTTGCTTTCAGTGACTGATGTACAAGGACACCCAGGTCCCTTTGTACATCAACATTTCCCAATCTATTACCATTTAAATAATACTCTGCGTTTCTGTTTTTCCTACCGAAGTGGATAACTTCACATTTATCCACGTTATACTGCATCTGCCATGTATTTGCTAGCAGAGGGACATGGGGAGGCACTCAAGACTGAGAGACAATAATGAAACTACAGAAGGACCTAGATAAAATTTGCAAATGGAAAGGGCTATGACAGATAAATTAAAATAAGAACACGTGGAAGATATTAGACATTAGAAGAAAGAATTCATTTATTCAATGATTGATATTGAATAAGATAAGAGAGGCTGAATTAGATCTGTGAATGATAGATAGTAGACTCAAAACATCACGGCCTGGAGTTTCCGTTAGGTTCTGCAGGTTTTTCCAGCACCATTCGCCCGAAATTGGCCAAACCAGTGTAAACAATGAAGGAATTTTAAGCGCAAGTTACATTCAGCGCAAATTGAGTTTCCACGATCTTTTGCACTGGTTTAAAAGCATTGGCCTAGAAATTCGGTGGGCTGCGCCACCAGTTAGCGCCTAAAGAGGGCACTCAGCGGCTTTAGCGCCACTGGCCGCGCCTCCCGCGATATTTAGCTGGGGCGCTAATGGCGGCGTTAACCTGTTGCGCTGCGCCGCCTCCGATGACTTCATCGGTGCGCGCAGCGCCCCGCTACTGCCCTGATCTTGATATTTGGCAGCGACCGCCTCTGTAGCGCCGTTTGCAAATGGCACCCGGTTCACGGGGCCTTCCTGTGGCGGCAGTGGCGCAAATTAAGGTGGAGGTGCGGGAAGGTCATTTTTTTCAGCGGCCGCCTGCCAGCACCTCCGTCCCCGGCCTCCTGATTGCCCCCCGCGGCATTGCTGGCTGTTTTCCGAGAGCCCGGCACTCCTCCTCGGTGCCGGGCTCTTTTGCCGGCACTCGCGATCTCCGATCGTGCTGGTGCAGGCCCCTCCCCCTTAAGAATGGGAGGAAGGCCTGCAGTACCGCAGCGCGCCGTGCCGCAGCGTGTGGCGCTGCGGCACGTTGCGCTGCGATATTCAGTTTCAGCACCCTAAGAGGGACGCGGAGCGCCTCGAGCCTCACCCCGTGTCCCTCTTGGGGCGCTCAAGCTGAATTTCCGGCGGTCGCTACTGCTCCAAACGCTACGCTAAATCCGGCGCCCAGGCAAGCTTGGCGCCCCATTTGCGGCTCCACCCAATTTCTCCCCCATTGTGTTGGAAGCCAGCCCCGCCCACAAATCTGGCCAAGCTCCAGATCGAATTAATCATCATGGAGAGTTTCTGAGAATTGTGCCTGTTTGCGGGCCTTTGAGGAGGCTCTTAAAATTAAGCCTTTTTTATATGCACATGGGCAGTAATAGGCACTCATTAAAAGATTTTAAATATTACAAAATAATTAATTTACTAAGAAACTGACTACGGTGCACCAATGAAACTAGTAAATGGTTCTATATAGTTTTTTAAAGTCATTTTCAGTTATTTAAATTCCGATTACTCACAGGTGGTGGACTAGACATGCTTATAAGAACATAAGAAATAGGAGCAGGAATAGGCCACTTGGCCCCTCGAGCCTGCTCCGCCATTCAATAAGATCATGGCTGATCTTGGGCTCAAAGCCACTTCCCTGCCCGCTCCCCATAACCATTCATTCCCTTATCTTGCAAAAATCTGTCTATCTCCACCTTAAATGTATTTAATGACCCAGCCTCCACGGCTCTCTGGGGCAGAGAATTCCACAGATTTACGACCCTCTAAGAGAAGAAATTCCTCTTCGTCGCAGTTCTAAAAGGGCAACCCTTTATTCTGAGACTGTGCCCCCGAGTTCTAGATTTCCCCACGAGGGGAAACATCCTCTCTTTATCTACCTTGTCAAGCCCACTCAGTATTTTATATGTTTCAATAAGATCACCTCTCATTCTTCTAAATTCCAATGAGTATAGGCCCAGCCTGCTCAACCTTTCTTCATAAGTCAACCCCCTCATCTTGTGATAAACCCATTTTTAGCTGTATTAATAAAACTGTACCAGTAGCCGCTCTTAAAAGTATCAAGGAATTTTTTTCATGCAAGAAATAAAAATTATGTTGTAAAATGCTACCCAATTCTTGGAAGATTTTACATTTGTGATTATGCAAATAAGTTTGAGCGGAAACCTGAACCATCAATTCAGAAAACCAGCGCAATTTAAGGGGAGGCTAGACGAGCATATGAGGGAGAAGGAAATAGAGAGTTGTGCTGATAGATTTAGATGAGGAAAAACGGGAGGAGGCTCGAGTGGAGCATAAACGCCGGCATAGACTGGTTGGGCCGAATAGCCTGTATCTGTGCCATATATCCTATGTAATCCTATGTAAGATAGGGAAGGAAAGAAAGGATAAGGGGTTGGCCTTTTAAGACTGAGATGAGGAGGAATTTCTTCACTCAGAGGGTTGTGAATCTTTGGAAAGGGCTGTGGATGCTCAGTCGTTGAGTATATTCAAGGCTGAGATAGATAGATTTTTGGACTTTAGGGGAATCAAGGGATATGGAGATAGGGCAGGAAAGTGGAGCTGATGTCAAAGATCAGCCATTATCTTATTGAATGGCAGAACAGGCTCAAGGGGCAATATGACCTACACCTGCTCCTAATTCTTATGTTCTTACATTCTTACGTATCATACTCCTGACTTGTGCCTTGTAGATGGTGGAAAGGCTTTGGGGAGTCAGGAGGTGAGACACTTGCCACAGAATATCCAGCCACTGACATGCTCTTGTAACCTTAGTATTTATGTGGCTGGTTCAGTTAAGTTTCTGGTCAATGGTGAACTCCAGGATGTTGATGGTTGGGGATTCAGTGATAATAATGCCGTTGAATGTCAAGGGTGGTGGTTAGACTCTCTCTTGTTGGAGATGGTCAAAGGCTGGCACTTGTGTAGCACAAATGTTACCTGCCACTTATCACCCCAAGCCTGAATGTCGTCCACGTCTTGTTGCATGTGGGCATGGACTGCTTCATTATCTGAGGAGTTGCGAATGGAACTGAACACTGTGCAATCATCAGCGGACATCCCCACTTCTGACCTTATGATGGAAGGAAGGTCATTGATGAAGCAGCTGAAGATAATTGTGTCTAGGACACTCCCCTGAGGAACTCTTGCAGTGAAGTCCTGTGGCTGAGATGATTGGCCTACAACAACCACAACCATCTTCCTTTGTGCTATGTATGACTCCAGTCAGGGGAGAGCTTTCCCCCTTATTCCGATTGACTTCAATTTTACTGGGGCTCCTTGATACCACACTTGGGATCAAGGGAACCAAAGGATATGGGGATAGTTCAGGAAAATGGAGATAAGGTAGAAGATCAGCCATGATCTTATTGAATGGCGGAGCAGGCTCGAAGGGCCAAATGGCCTACTCCTACTCCTATTTCTTATGTTCTTATGTTATATTCGAGATCAAATGCTGCCTTGATGTCAAGGTCAGTCACTCACACCTCACCTCTGGAATTCAGTTCTTTTGTCCATGTTTGGACCAAGGTTGTTAGGAGCCAACCAGTCCTGGTGAAACCCAAACTGAATCAAATTGACTGAAGACTGACATCTGTGATGGTGGGGACCTCAGGAGGAGGCCAAGGTGGATCATCCACTCAGCACTTCTGGCTGAAGATGGTTGTGAATGCCTCAGCCTTGTCTTTTGCACTCACGTACTGAATTCGCTATCACTGGGGATGTTCATGGAGCCTCCTGCGACATCATGCCACTCATGCTTGAGATGAACTCCTCCAATCTCTCTGCTATCATGGACAGTGTGCTTGGAATGCCTGCTAGTGCATCACACAATCTCTGCCTGAGGTCACTGAGGAGGTCAGTGACAGGAGCTTAGCTCCCAGGACATGGCTGCAATGCAGAAAAAAGTTCAATGACCCCACCAGAGTTGTCAAGGTAATAATCTTATCTCTCAGCTCAATTACTCTCTCCTCTCACTTGAACCATCTGCAGCCACACAACTCACATCCCTCCCCTCTTCCTGCACAAAAGCAAAATACTGCAGGTGCTGGAAATCTGAAATAAAAACAGAAAATACTGGAAATACTCAGCAGGTCAGGCAGCATCTGTGGAGAGAGAAACAGATCGATGTTTCAGGTCGATGACCTTTTGTCAGAACTGGAAAATGTTAAAGATGTAACAGATTTTAACCAGGTGCAAGGGCAGGGAAGGGGCAAGGGGAAGAAAGAACAAAAGGGAAGGCCTGTGATAGGATGGAAGGCAGGAGAGATTAAATGACAAAAGGAATGATGGTGCGAGGCAAAAGAAGATGATGACAAGACAAGTAAAGAAACAAAAGATGGGTCGAGAAGAAGTGTAAATGGGAATGGCAGAATCATCAACAGCTGCCATCTGAAAAAATAGGGGCAAAGGTTATGGTCTGAAATTGTTGAACTCGATGTTGCATCCAGAAGGCTGTAAAGTGCCTAATAGAAAGATGAGGTGCTGTTCCTCAAGTGTACGTTGAGCTTTGCTGGAGGCCGAGGACAGAGAAGTCAGAGTGGAAGTGGAGCAGAGAATGAAAGTGACAGGCGACCAGAAGCTTGGGGTCATGCTTACGGACTGAATGGAGGTGTTCTGCAAAGAGGTCACCCAATCAGCATTAGGTCTCCCCAATGTATAGGAGACCGCATTGTGAGCAGTGAATACAGGATGCTAAATTGCAAGAAGTACAAGAAAATCACTGTTTCACATGGAAGAAGTGTTTGGGGCCCTGGACAATGGGAAGGGAGGAGGTAAAAGGGCAGGTGTTGCCTCTCCTACGCTTGCATGGAAAGGTGCCGTGGGAAGGGGAGCAGGTATTGGGGGTGATTGAGGAGTGGACCAGGGTGTCGCAGAGGGAGCGGTCCTTTCAGAATGCTGAAAGGAGAGGGGAGGGGAAGAAGTGTTTGGTGGAGGTGGCGGAAATGGCGGAGGATGATCCATGGAATGTGAAGGCTGGTGGGGTGAAAGGTGAGGTCAAGGGGAACCCTATCGTGGGTTCCCTATCCCATTCCCTGCTTCCCTTCGCTCTTTACACCACACTTGACGCCACCTCCTTCTGCTCCTAGTACTCACACATGCTGCAGCTTCAAGTCTCACACAACATAAAGACAATTTTACCATAACGGACACATTCTCAAAACAGTTCACAAGAATGTCACTAACACACTCCCTTCTCTGTTGCCCACCTGCACATCCTGTCCCCTCTGGTGGAAGACATGCTGGCCATCACGGGCAGGGGATAATAATAACCATGTCGATTGGCAACGTTGGAGGAGACATTGTGCAAGGTTCATAAGAACATAAGAACATAAGAAATAGGAGCAGGAGTAGGCCAATCGGCCCCTCGAGCCTGCTCCACCATTCAATAAGATCATGGCTGATCTGATCCTAACCTCAAATCTTCTATCACTGTGCATCCACCCGAACCCATGTGATCTCCCGGGAGAGGCGAAAAACCAGATAAAGACCCAATGGCCAATTTGGGAGAAAAAAAATCTGGGAAATTCCTCTCCGACCCATCTAGGCGATCGAAATTCTTCCAGGAGATCACTCTGTCCCTATATTTTCTACAGTACTTACCTTCTGTAAAGGGGATCTCCACCCCAGCCAGGAACAGGAATAAAACCATCTCCTGAAATCTAACACAGAATTAGAACACAGTAGGAGCAGAACCAGGCTACACGGCCCCTGGGCCCACTCCACTACCCACAGGGCCATGACCATTCCGAACCTAGACTCATGTCCAATTTCCTGCCCGCTCCCCGTAACCCTTAATTCCCTTTACTTCTAGGAAACTATCTATTTCTGTTTTAAATTTATTTAATGATGTAGCTTCCACAGCTTTCTGGGGCAGCAAATTCCACAAACCTACCACCCTCTGAGTGAAGAAGTTTCTCCTCATCTCAGTTTTGAAAGAGCAGCCCCTTATTTTAAGATTATGCCCCCTAGTTCTAGTTTCACCCATCATTGGGAACATCCTCACCGCATCCACCCGATCAAGCCCCTTCACAATCTTATATGTTTCAATAAGATCGCCTCTCATTCTTCTGAACTCCAATGAGTAGAGTCCCAATCTACTCAACCTCTCCTCATATGACCACCCCCTCATCCCCGGGATTAACCGAGTGAACCTTCTTTGTACTGACTTGAGAGCAAGTATGTCTTTTCTTAAGTATGGACACCAAAACTGTATGCAGTATTCCAGGTGCGGTCTCACCAATACCTTGTACAACTGCAGCAATACCTCCCTGTTTTTATATTCCATCCCCGTAGCAATAAAAGCCAACATTCCATTGGCCTTCTTGATCACTTGCTGCACCTGCATACTAACGTTTTGAGTTTCGTGCACCAGGACCCCCAGATCCCTTTGTACTACAGTACTTTCCAGTTTCTTGCCATTAAGATAATAACTTGCTCTATGATTTTTCCTGCCAAAGTGCATAACCTCACACTTTCCAGTATTGTATTCCATCTGCCAAATCTCTGCCCACTTACTTAGCCTGTCTATGTCCCTTTGCAGGTTTTTTATGTCCTCCTCACTCACTACTTTCCGTCCCATCTTTGTATCATCTGCAAACTTTGATATGTTACACTCGGTCCCCTCCTCCAAATCGTTAATATAGATTGTAAAGAGTTGGGGACCCAGCACTGACCCCTGCGGAACAGCACTAGTTACTGGTTGCCAATCTGAGAACGGACCATTTATCCCAACTCTCTGCTTTCTGTTAGAGAGCCAATCCTCCACTCACGCCAGAATATTACCCCCAATCCCGTGATTTTTTATCTTGAGCAATAATCTTTTGTGTGGCACCTTGTCAAATGCCTTTTGGAAGTCTAAATACACTACGTCCACTGGTTCCCCTTTATCCACCCTGTATGTTACTTCCTCAAAAAACTCCAGCAAATTTGTCAAACATGACTTCCCCTTCATGAAACCATGCTGAGTTTGTCCTATTAAATTATGTTTATTCAAATGTCCCGTTACTGTCTCCTTAATAATGGACTCTAACATTTTACTAACCACAGATGTTAGGCTAACAGGTCTATAGTTTCCAGCTTTCTGCCTACTACCCTTTTTAAATAAGGGTGTTACATTAGCAGTTTTCCAATCTGCCGGGACCTTTGCTGAGTCCAGTGAGTTTTGGAAAATTATTACCAATGCATCCACAATCCCTACCGCTACTTCCCTCAAGACCCTAGGATGCAAGCCATCAGGTCCAGGGGATTTATCCGCCTTGAGTCCCATTATTTTACCAAGTACCACTTCCTTAGTGATTTTAATCGTATTTAGTTCCTCCCCCCCTAGAACCCCCTGTTTGTCCAGTGTTGGGATATTCTTAGTGTCCTCTACTATAAAGACTGATACAAAATAATTGTTCAGTGTTTTTGCCATCTCCATGTTTCCCACCATTAATTTCCCAGTCTCATCCTCTAAGGGACCAACATTTACTTTAGCCACCCTTTTTCTTTTTATATAACTATAGAAACTTTTACTGTCTGTTTTTATATTTTTTGCTAATTTACTTTCATAATCTACCTTCCCTTTCTTAATCAATCTTTTAGTTATTTTTTGCTGTCTTTTAAAGACTTCCCAATCTTCCATCCTCCCACTAGATTTGGCTACCTTATATGCCCTTGTTTTTAGTCGGATACTATCCTTAATTACTTTACTTAGCCACGGGTGGCTATCTTTTCTCTTACACCCTTTTTTCCTCAGTGGAATATATTTTTTTTGGAAGTTGTAAAATAACTCCTTAAATGTACACCACTGATCATGTACCGTCTTACCCTTTAATATATTTTCCCAGTGTAAGATTCGCAATTTTCAGCAAAAATCACGCAAGAAAACTGGATAAAATAAGACTGTTTATTGACCAAAGTAAGCTTGCACAGAAAAACCTTTGCTAAAAGGGCATACAAAATGGCCGCCAGGCCCCGTGATCAGTTTATGAACCATTTTATTTCTGTTACTGCAAGCCAGACAGGCTTGTGGATTGAAGACAGTGAGCCCGCGAAAGCCAGTATCTGGGAACCGAAACTCAGAGCAACAGCATACATATTCAATGGATTATAAGTACAGGATGGGGCCCATCAAGATATGGGCGGACAATGTAAAAACACTTATACCCATTTATCGTACAAAGGAAAAACCGTTTAGCAGCCATCAAGGAAAATGTCCGGACCGATCAATATGCGAACCGAGCCGCGGTGACAATGCAAAGGACATTAACAGACATTATCGGCCAGGAAGGCCAGTTTAAGTTATCACCGGCTCCGTTACAAGACAAAGCGCCCCTGCAGAGATTTCTGCCCGCCAAAATTAATACAAAGACAGGACTATGATTTGGCGGGAGATAAGACTGTCCCAAAAGAGTATAACTATGGATTGAAAGTCCATCTAAGTTACTTCTTCACTGCTACGGCTTCTTGTTGGGCGACTTCAGGCTTCCATTTCTTCAAGAACTTTCTTCTACGAGGAACGAACGAAGGGCGGACGGTGCCCGGATCGGCGCCTCTTCCACTTCGGCAGATCGATGAAAACGTTTTCGTCTTTTTAAAGACGGACGGTTTCGGAAAAAGGACAACGTGGCCGGTGTTCAGCCAAACAAGGCTCGGCCACGACGAGAAGACGACAAAGGTGGCCCGGGTACTGGGGTCGGGAGATCATCGACGACCCAGGCCGACGGAGAAGAAACCCTCTGGAGAACCGGCGATCGATGCCACAAGATTCTCCCATGTGCATAACCTGCATCTAGGTCTACTCCATGAACCCAAATCCACGATTGTGGATCTCAACCTTGACGAGCGCTCATCGAGGCTGGGTCTACCCCACCGCCTCGAGGGAGGAGAGAATATCGACTGCGCCAGAAGCTTCCAATCCACGTGACGACGGGAAGCGGTGTCAAAAAGTCTGCGAACCCCTTTTCGCGATTTCGAGAGTGGTGAGCATGATCCCAAGTTCCCCAGGTCGAAACTTAGTTTAGGTATAGGGGAGGGAGTTAAGGGAAATCGTAATGTGTTTCCCCTTTTACGATGTGCCGTGTGTTCCCCATTTCCATAGAGTCAAGTTCATAAATTTGTGCATGATTGTAGTTACTTTAATCTGTGCCTATGACATGTATTTTGTAATGCTTCAAACTGTTCAAAAATAAAAGCATCCATTTCGTGCCACTCAGCCTGGTCTATTGAGTCCTCTTCTCTGCACTACTGTTCTCTGCATCTAAGTCCAAGGTCTAGAACCGTAGGGGGGGGTGGGTCGAACCACTCAAGGGTAATTCTTGCACGAAGCCTGGCAGGGGGCCAGAACGGGCAAGAGAGCAGGAAAAAAGCCCCTACAGAAATGGCGACCGCAGCAGGACACTTGGCAGCAGGAAAGTAGTGTGTTAGATCAAGATCTGAATAAACGAAATGTGATGGATGAAAGAATAGCAGATTATGTTTTAGGAAAAGTCAACCTCACAAAACAATGGATATCTGATCTACTAAGGGATAGGCGCCCGCTAGACGCAGCCATCAAGTGGACAGCGGGTAGAGAGCATAAGAAATCTGTAGAAAAGGCGGTCTGGCTGATGTGCTACAAGAAGCAAGTCCAGCTTTTGGACCAGGTAGTTGCAGCACAGACAGTCCAGATCAACGGCTTGCTTAAAGACGTGGAGGAAAAGGTTGCGGGAGGTCAAAAACTGATTGAATCGCTTGACGCGCTGAATCAGGAACGCCGCTCTGTAATTCGCTGCCACGAAACCCGGGTAGAATATTTAAAATGTCAGGTCGTTGAGGCCAAGGCCAGTGAAGGTAGAATGAGAGAGAGGTGTTTCCGTCTAGCCAAACAAGTAGATGCCCAAGAGGAAAAGCTCCTGGGAGCCAGGGCAGCATATAAGATGGCCATGGAGGATAGATCTGAGAACACCGACCACAGCGCTTGCCGCCGGGAGCTAGAGGACCTGAGAAAGGCCCTAGCGAAGGCAAACGGGTTGGTGTGTCTCATAAATCCACCAGCGAGTCAGCTGTTGCTAGCCAAGGAATCCAAAAGACCGATTCCACAAGAGGCAGTTGGGGTACCAACCCCCGAACCTTCTGCGCCTCCTGCCTATGAGGAGTCTTGGACTCCGGGACAGGAGACGGAGACGGTAGAGGAAGAGAGCCCTGAGGTAGAGCAACCCCAGACAGTAGAGTCGGGGCCGGCGCCAATGTGTCCAACGAGACACCGGAGGATCGGTCCAAATGAAGAAAATGGCGATGACGGACCCCTTGAGAGTCAGATCATAATGCCTCATAGCGCACGACAGCTAAGAGAGATGATAAGTCACATCCCAAAACTCTCCGAGTCAGGAGATCCCTCCGTGCATTTCAGGGACGTGGAGCAGACCGCAGCAGTCAATGACTGCGACGGGGTTGAACAGTCTAAAATGCTGCTGTTCTCCCTGGACAGTTCGCTCCTCCAGTGTCTCCCTGACGAGAGCAAGAGAGGGCACAGGGACTATGAGTTGCTACGGGATGAGATTCTGGAGATCATGGGAGAGGGGGACGGAACTCCGTTCCTCCGTTTAGAAAAGACAGTGCAGCTAGAGGGAGAACCCCCACGGGTTTTCGCCGACAGGTTGTGGCCAGTGTATCGGCGCAGCTGCCCGGGCGGGCCGGCCCGGGCCGGGCTGGATGGCGAACAAAGGGCTCACTGGCTTCGGTGCCTGGTAGCAGGTTGCCTGCCAGTAGTGAAGGAACAGGCCAAAGCATGGTTTGACCCCACTAACGCCCGCTCCACGGAGGAAGTAGTACTAGATCAGCTCACGATCAGTTATAGAAACAACAAGGGCAAGAAAACGCCTGTTGTGAAAGGAAAGGTGCATGAGGTGAGACCCGCAGCCTCTGCTAAAAAGGAATGGCGTCAGGAGGGAAATCGCCATCCCCAAGCAAATAGCAGTTGTTACGGGTGTGGGAAGGAGGGTCATTGGCGCAAGGACTGTAGGAATCCTTGGAAGGATAAGAGGGAGAGAGCGTTCGCCGCAGCCCAAGATCAAGCCCAAGCCCGAGTCGCCAACGGCCCGAGAGTTTACCCAACACCAGCACAACCACAAGTGCAGGCCGCTGCCCCAACACCAGTCCAGAACCCAACCGTAGCCTTTGCCCCGAATAAAGGGGGTGGTGCGGTTGTGGACCCCGCTGCGATCGAGTCAGTCTTGGAGACTATGCGGTCTCTGATGACCTGGCAGGGGAAGGTAGCGGTTGCTAACAGCCCTATCGCCCCCGAGACCCCAGCCGAAACACCTAAATGACTGACGCCCGCGCAGCCCATCTACTTGTGTCCGCTCCGCTATGACGCTTGGAGAAGACCTGTGGTGGAGATGGAGGTGGAGAAACAAAGGGGTAGTTACCTGTTGGATACGGGAGCTTTGTGTACCGTGATCCACACGGACAAACCTTTTGCCTCACCTCTGTCCGCCCAGGCTCCATATTTAGTAGCGGGTTTCACAGGTAGAGAACAGGCTGGCGTGTACTCCCTCCCACTCTCCATTCAGTTGGGAGCGCTCCACACCACATGGACGTGCATCCTATTGAAGTGGAATGAGGGGGGGGAAAGGCATCCTCGGGGCTGATTTCTTGGTGGAACACGGGATCCTCGTGGACCTGAGAAATCACTGTCTCTGGGGAGCCGAGGGCGGTTTAGGTAAGGTAGTCGTAATCCCGGGGAAGGAAGAAAAGGGGGCCCTGTGCACTATGAAGCCGTCAGGAGGTTACGATCTCGAGCTCATGGTAACAAACGTCCCAACGGACTTGCAGGCGCGTGTGTCAGAAAATCTGACCGCGTTCGCCACCCACAAGCACGACTGCGGGAGAGTCACTGGGTTCGAAGTCAGCGTAGACGGGGACCCCATGATCCGACCCCAAAAGCAGTATAATTTCCCCAAGGAGGCAGAACCCGACATGGAGACAGCAATATCTTCATTGGTACAGCAGGGCGTGTTGAGGACGATAGCCACCCACGTGAACTCCCCATTATGGCCGGTAAAGAAACCGGACAATTCGTGGAGAGCCACGGTGGACTACAGAGTCCTCAATAGTAATATCCCAGCCTGCGCGCCCACGGTAGCAGCAGTTGCAGACTTAATAGGGAGTATTCCAGCATCGGCGACCACATTCACGGTGCTGGACATCTCGAACGGTTTTTGGTCCATTCCGCTGCGGCGGGAGGACCAGTACAAGTTTGCCTTTACTTTCAAAGGGCAACAGTACACTTGGAACTGCTTACCACAGGGTTTTCACAACAGCCCCAGCATTTTCCATCAGTGCATGGCGGGGAGTTTGAAAGAGTTCAGCCAGCCCAACCAGATAGTGCAGTATGTGGACGACTTACTCCTGTTCACAGATACAAGGGAGCAGCACGGCCCACTGTTAGCCGAATTGTTGGAACTGTTAGAAAGGAAGGGTTTCAAAGTAAACCCAAAGAAAGCCCAGATCGGCCAGCAGGAAGTTAAATTCCTGGGTCTGGCCATCCGCGCTGGGGAAAGAGCCATAGATAAGGCCAGACGGGAATCTATACAAGATCTGCCGATTCCCAACACAGTAACGGGTGTAAGGTCCTTTTTGGGATTGACCGGGTACTGCAGAGATTTCATCGAGGACTATGCTGCCACAGCGGCCCCGCTACTTCGACTCTTACACAAGGGAGTCGAGTGGTCTTGGGACGAGGGGTGCCAGGCAGCATTCGAGAAGTTGAAAAGAGATCTGCAGACCGCGCCAGCCCTAGGGGCCATAGATGGGGGAGAGGAGTTCTTTCTGGAGGTAGCCGCTAGTGGGGACAGCCTGAGCGCAGTGCTGCTCCAAGAGCGGCACGGCAAGCTAAGACCAGTAGTTTATTCCTCCAGGGTGCTCACGGATGTGGAGAGGAGTTTCTCCAATTGCGAACGGCATCTCCTGGCCACGCATTGGGCTGTGAACAGATCAGTGATCTTAACAGGGACCTCTCCCATTACGCTCCTCACCCATCACACCCCCAGGAAGATGCTTCTGGACGGGAGGATTAAGGATGGGACCGTAAGCAGCGCTCGGATTGCGCGCTGGACCCTCCTCCTTTCCCAGATGGATCTCAAAGTTAAAGGCCTCTGCGCGCCAAGGCTCGCAGCCAATATGGCATATCCCGGGACAGCCCATCAATGTTCCGTAGAAGGGGTATGGGAAGTTAACATAGGTTTACGGGCCGGGATACATCCCACAGGCCGCGAGATCTACGTAGACAGTTCTAGCACTGTAGCTGACGGCAAGCGACTCACAGGGTGTGGAGTTTATGACCCTGCGGCAAACATTGCCCTGGCAATTAAGCTCCCCAGCACTATGAGCGCGCAGCAGGCTGAACTGTCCGCGGTGGCGTACGTGGTTACCCACCCCGAGATTTTCCCAACCCCATACACGATTTGCTCAGACAGCATGTTCACGTGCAATTCGTGTACAGAGTACCTCGCCATCTGGTCCCGACGCGGGTACACCTCCGCGGACGGGCGGCCTTTAACAGTTAAGCCCTTGCTGGAGAAGATCCTAGCAGCTGTGGGGGAGAAAGGAGAGGTGTTCATCCATAAGGTGAAGGCTCACTCCACTACAGAACCCCGCAGTCAGGGCAACCAGCAGGCGGATGCGCTAGCCAGGGAGGGTGCCCGCAACGGCATTCTCTGGGACCCATACGAACCCGGACCCGTGGCGGCGATCCAAGGCAGGGAGGGAATTCCCGGGAACACAGGGGTGACACCGCCCCCAGACCTAAAGACCGTCCAAACCCTGGATCCCGCCCTAAAAGCAGTCCTAAAAGCCATCACAGAGGGCAAACAGGTAGAAGGTCCGTACAGTACGGCAGCCCTCACAGTCAAAGAAGGTATGCTGTTCCGAGAGGAGCAGTGGGTTGTGCCGCAGCAGCACCGAAGGGAATTCCTGCAATTGGCCCACGAGGGTCCAGGAGCGGGACACCCCGGACCTGAGGTCACCTGGCAACGGGTGGAGCAGGCGGGATGGTGGCCGGGACTTCGGGACGATGTCCGCGAGTTCTGCGCAAGCTGTCTTGTGTGTGCTGCTAACAACCCAGACCCCCACAAAAGGAAGGTGCCCATGGGGCACATCAGGAGGGTAGAGGGACCATGGCAGTCGATTCAGGTCGATTACATAGGGCCCCTGCCCGCCGCCCAGGGAGGCTATAAGTACTGCCTTGTCCTGGTAGATGTGTTCACCAAATGGGTAGAAGCCTTCCCGTGCAGAACAGCTACGGCACTGGGTACTGCTAAGATCTTGATTCGGGAAGTGTTCTCACGGTGGGGACTCCCCCGTTTTGTAGAGTCCGACCAAGGGAGTCAGTTCACCGGTCAAGTAATGCAGAACGCCCTCATGCTCTTGGGCATTGAGGGAAAGTGGCACGTAGCATACAATCCCCAGTCATCCGGGATTGTTGAGCGTATGAATCGGACCCTCAAGGAAAAGCTGAGGAAAGAGACAATGGGCTCACCCCAGAAATGGGCGGAGGTCCTGCCTTTAGTCCTCATGGGGATCCGAGCCAGCCAGTCCAAAAGCACGGGGTATTCCCCGCACGAGTTAATGACTGGAAGGATCATGCGAACACCCACGCATGTGCTAGCCCCGGTGCTCACTGAGGGCCAGCTCCGAGAGGTGAAATGGGACAAATTCGCCCAAACCCTCTTGGAGCGCCTGAGACAGATTTATGGGCAGGCGGCTGGGAACATGGGAAGACAGCACCAGGGAAATAAACTGTTGTTGGAACCTCGGAAACAACAAGAGTGGGTAGTCGGAGACCAGGTCATGGTCCGAAACTACGCCAGGGTAGGGAGTTTTGAACCACTGTACATGGGGCCATACAGCATTGTAGACAAGGCCAGCCCCATGGTTTATGCAGTGAAGACGCCCCGACGTACCAAATGGTTTCACATCAACCAGTGTAAACTGTTTAAACCGGGTAGACAAGGGCCACCAAAGGGGACCAGGTCTGAGAACAAAGATCCTCAGCCTGTAACAGAGTCACAGACCACACAGGCTGGAGCAGTAGCCTGCGTGAAGGGAGAGGCCATCCCATTGGAGTGGGAGGTCTCATCTTTTGAATGGGATTTAGGCAGGGGAGAGCCAGAACAGCTCAACCTCGCTTTAGACCCAATCACGGAGGAGGAAGAGTCAGAGGACGGCAGTCCCGCCCTCGACTCAAGCTTGGGGGAGGTAGGGAGTGGGGGTGGAGACTCGTTACCTGTAGGGACAGGTGAGGTGGAGTCAGAAGCCACAGATCCCGACCCCGGGGGGGCGGAGCCTGAGGGAGGGGAGCTGGAGCCGGCAGCTGTGGAGGAACCACAGGCTGTAACGGTAACAGTCACAACCCCCGGTCCATCGGCCCCGGGAGCCCAACCCAAAGCAGCCCCTCGTAGGTCGGCTCGAGCGCCCCAGCCCAGAAAATTTTGGCCAGATTCTCCCCATCCTTCCCAACCACGGCTTAAAGCAGCCCCAGGAAGACATGATCCCCGTTCAGCAGCGACAGGCTGCGGGGGATCAAAGCCAAAGATCAATGCAGCCCCACCGCAGGGTGTGGCACACGACAGACCTCACAGGGATTCAGAAAGCCGCCCCACGGAGGGCGGCGCTGTACATAAGTTAAGTTAGGTAATTATGGTCATAGTTTAAGGAATGTAAAGTATATGGTGTTAAGAGTACAATTTTGAGGTCTGCCCGGTATGTGTGTTTGTTAGGGAGCGGGGTCCAGGAACCCGCGCGTCCAATTAATTTAGGCCAGCACCTATCGGGAGCCCGGCTACATCATTTTGTTGGTTACAGAAACCTGGGATACGATGGAAAGGATTGTCGTCGCGTTCATGGCGATCGGGTGCGGGTGGGCCTACCGAGGCCGCACCAAGGACGTCATCATTTTCGGGTGCTCCGGGGACACGGCCCCCATCGCAACGGATGGGACGGGGGAGCGAGAGGTAGAGGAAACCGCCACCTACTTCCACCAAGGGAGATGGCCAGGTTGGCTGGGAACGAATTCTACGGAATATTCCAGCAATTTCGGTTTTGCCTACCAAGAGACTTCATTAACGTGCCCTCGAGTGAGGATCCTAGCGCCCAGAGTCAGCGTTACCGTGGGAAAGAGGATTTGTCTGGTGTGCAATGGGAACGTACCACCAAGGCGATGGTGGTGGCTACGAAAGCTGGGAAAGGACATGAGAAACTCTACGGTCGAGTGGGAGCGACTGGGTAATAATACCCATCGGACTATTACGGGAACTCACGGACAATTACGTGTGTGTTGGGACAAATGGTGGGAACCAGATGAGGGAATATATGTCTGTATGTGGGGTTCGAGACACGTCTGCCCCAAGGGCGTGTCCATCTTCTTCCAGAGGCAGTGGCAGGATGAAGGGAAGGGGATGAGATGGGATGTTAGCACTCGAGCGTGCGGAGCCCCATACTCCCCTATTCCGGTGAACGCCACTGAGCTCATCACCCGCCCACGCAAGCCCCTGCCCACGCTTCCGGTAGCACTAGCCCAGAAAGGAGGGTGCCCAACCACCACCAAGGGACCCGGGAACGGTTTAGTATTGGTACCCACCGGTCAGGTGCTGTACCAAGGGGTACACTACGCGGTGGCCTCAGTGATTTTAAATCTCACTGAGGTAAGATTGCCGGAGTGGTGTCCCAAAGAAACGGAACAATTATACCAGGTCCTGTTAACCCGTATGTTTAGACAATTTTACGAATTTGACTTTGCCGACATCGACAGAGACAAATTATACACCACACCGCCAGAAGTTTTGGATCGAGTCGGGAGGCAAAGAAGGGGTACTGTAAATGACATATTCACTGCTTTTAATACCGGGACATCTGTTGTCAACGCTCTAGATAACATGGAGCTGCAGACACAGATCAACGGTTTAAAAGCCCAGTTAAGGAACATATTGACAGACGAAAACAAGGTAGTGGGTTCTGAGTTGCATGAGGACCAGGCCATGACACTACACTTTAAGGACATAATTGCTGAGCTGGAGAAACACGCGAGAACGGTAAATGCACTCATTAAGGAGGATCGGAATGCGTCCGATCAAGCTGCGCAAAACGAGGCCTGTGTGCTGTACGGGGCGTGGTTATTGGGCGAGGGCCGCAGTAATCTTGAGGATTTAAAACAGGGTTTGGTCCCGTCCTGGATCAGCAACAAGCACTTGCAAGCGCTCCACCCTTTTGAGAATGCATTAAGCCCGTGCCAGCTCAGGCTAGCCGCAGAAGCATACCCAGTTCCAGTGGACTGCGGACATTCGAATCACACTATTATGGGAATAGTAGTAAGAATGCCGGTGTTGGGTCCCGCAGCAAAGCCCGCCCCGGTATACAGAGTAGAGAACATTGGAGTCATTCGGGGGGGGCGCACACATTCGTTACGCAGTGGTCCCGCCTTACGTCATCAGATGGGAGCGTACGATGACAGGCACTGACCTCTCGGGATGTCGGAGCTGGGGAGCACACATCATCCTGTGTCCCCAGCACTTGAACGCCTTTCTGAAACCGCAGTGCGGGTTCAGGACTGCTAGCGCAAAGCCGGTGAATTGCACCATGGAGGCAATGGCAGAGGACCATGTGCCCCCACAGGTAGCATATATCGGGGGTGGGACATACTGCGTCACCACTGCAGCGCCTCAGTACCGATATGGACAACACGAGTGGTGTTCGGTCGGTGATAGCAGTTTCTGTTTCAAACCCAGGGCCGAGGTTCAAGTGGCACAACAACGAATTGTTCCCATTCCTGCACCCTCCACCGTACACATCACTATCAAAGAGAATTTCACAGACTTACAACGATTTGTCGCGCATTTTGGTTATGTCATTCCCCCTCTTCCCGAACACCTCACCAAGATTTTAAAAGCCGTTATAATTTCACAGAAACATTTCTACACACTGGAGCAGAAGACTTTAGAGATAGGAAAAGACATATTGGACATAACCATCCCACCATGGTGGGACTTGTTCACCAACATAGAGGTCCCCGCCTGGATTAGAATAGCATCCCATATCCTAGTAGTATGTCAGGTTTTGATTGTGATATTTTTGCTCTTCGTGCATTGCAAAAGAGGCAAACGCCTCCAGAGGCACGAGAACACAGGAGAATGGAGAGAACGCTATGTGCGAATGGGGGAAGCAGATACCCCACTCTAAGCTGCTAGTATAAGATTAAGCGTCCCTCCATTTAAAAAAAATTTTGTGATTGTTTTGGGTTATAAGGAAATAAGTATTGTTATGTTATTAGTCGTTATTAAGTTTTGATTAATAAAAGGTGTATGCAGATGGCGCAAAAGGGTATCAACCCCTGCCCATCTGACAGGTGAAGGTGTTATAGTTTAAGATACGCTGTCTATGATTGTCCAAATGTACAAAAGGTAATTTTCGTTTTCTGCGGAAATGGGAACTGCATGTGTCGTGAGGGTCATAGATAGCTGAGTGCCAGGAATGTTTGGATGTGGGGAATCAGGGAAAATTTGCTCATCAAGGATTATTGATACTTTAAGCAAGCTATCAGTATCACAGGGGGGCCTGTAAGATTCGCAATTTTCAGCAAAAATCACGCAAGAAAACTGGATAAAATAAGACTGTTTATTGACCAAAGTAAGCTTGCACAGAAAAACCTTTGATAAAAGGGCATACAAAATGGCCGCCAGGCCCCGTGATCAGTTTATGAACCATTTTATTTCTGTTACTGCAAGCCAGACAGGCTTGTGGATTGAAGACAGTGAGCCCGCGAAAGCCAGTATCTGGGAACCGAAACTCAGAGCAACAGCATACATATTCAATGGATTATAAGTACAGGATGGGGCCCATCAAGATATGGGCGGACAATGTAAAAACACTTATACCCATTTATCGTACAAAGGAAAAACCGTTTAGCAGCCATCAAGGAAAATGTCCGGACCGATCAATATGCGAACCGAGCCGCGGTGACAATGCAAAGGACATTAACAGACATTATCGGCCAGGAAGGCCAGTTTAAGTTATCACCGGCTCCGTTACAAGACAAAGCGCCCCTGCAGAGATTTCTGCCCGCCAAAATTAATACAAAGACAGGACTATGATTTGGCGGGAGATAAGACTGTCCCAAAAGAGTATAACTATGGATTGAAAGTCCATCTAAGTTACTTCTTCACTGCTATGGCTTCTTGTTGGGCGACTTCAGGCTTCCATTTCTTCAAGAACTTTCTTCTATGAGGAACGAACGAAGGGCGGACGGTGCCCGGATCGGCGCCTCTTCCACTTCGGCAGATCGATGAAAACGTTTTCGTCTTTTTAAAGACGGACGGTTTCGGAAAAAGGACAACGTGGCCGGTGTTCAGCCAAACAAGGCTCGGCCACGACGAGAAGACGACAAGGGTGGCCCGGGTACTGGGGTCGGGAGATCATCGATGACCCAGGCCGATGGAGAAGAAACCCTCTGGAGAACCGGCGATCGATGCCACAAGATTCTCCCATGTGCATAACCTGCATCTAGGTCTACTCCATGAACCCAAATCCACGATTGTGGATCTCAACCTTGACGAGCGCTCATCGAGGCTGGGTCTACCCCACCGCCTTGAGGGAGGAGAGAATATCGACTGCGCCAGAAGCTTCCAATCCACGTGACGACGGGAAGCGGTGTCAAAAAGTCTGCGAACCCCTTTTCGCGATTTCGAGAGTGGTGAGCATGATCCCAAGTTCCCCAGGTCGAAACTTAGTTTAGGTATAGGGGAGGGAGTTAAGGGAAATCGTAATGTGTTTCCCCTTTTACGATGTGCCGTGTGTTCCCCATTTCCATAGAGTCAAGTTCATAAATTTGTGCATGATTGTAGTTACTTTAATCTGTGCCTATGTCATGTATTTTGTAATGCTTCAAACTGTTCAAAAATAAAAGCATCCATTTCGTGCTATTCAGCCTGGTCTATTGAGTCCTCTTCTCTGCACTACTGTTCTCTGCATCTAAGTCCAAGGTCTAGAACCGTAGGGGGGGGGTGGGTCGAACCACTCAAGGGTAATTCTTGCACGAAGCCTGGCAGGGGGCCAGAACGGGCAAGAGAGCAGGAAAAAAAACCCTACACCAGTCCACTCTAATCAATTGCGCTCTCATACCTTCATAGTCTCCTTTATTCAAGCTCAGTACGCTTGTTTGAGATCCAACCTTCTCACCTTTTACTTGAATATGGTCACTCATTCCAAGGGGACCCTTTACTAGGACATTTTTAATTAATCCTGTCTCATTACACAGGACCAAATCTAAGGTTGCTTGCCCCCGGTCGGTTCAGTTACATACTGCTCAAGAAACCCATCCCTAATACACTCAATGAACTCATCCTCAAGGCTGCTCTGCCCAATTTGATTTGTCCAGTTAATATGATAATTAAAATCCCCCATAATTATAGCTGTTCCCTTATTACAAGCCTCAACTATTTCCTGATTAATACTCCGTCCAACAGAGTTGCAACTGTTCGGAGGCCTATAGAGTACACCCAGTAGTGTTTTTTTCCCCTTATTATTCCTTATCTCCACCCAAACTGTTTCACTATCCTGCTCCTTTGACCCAATATCATTTCTCTATTATAGTGATTCCTTCCTTTATTAACATAGCCACCCCACCTCCTCTCCCTTCCTGCCTGTCCTTCCTGATTGTTAAATAACCTGGTATGTTTAATTTCCTACACATTCTGCATAATAAACTGCAGATGTGTTCATCAGACACTTATTTCTCTCTGCTATCCCTTCACACTAAAAACTAACCCTTGTCTCTCCCTTTCATTTTAGGTACTGAAAATGTCATCTTCCCTGTGCAACTTGGACCCTGGGGAAGCCTTCAATGCAGGAGAAGCCAAATGCTCTCTCGTCTTTCTTTGCTCTGTACATTGGGAAGGTGATGCAGTTGTTCCTCCTGGCGTAGAAACCTTGGTGACCTCCCTGATACAGCAGTACACAACAAACTGGAAGATCTCACTGATTTCACCCACTGCAGCCCGGAAGAAACCCATTGCATAACAGTTAATGACCATGGTGATTTTGACAGCCACAGACAGTGCTGTCCCTGCCCTGGTTTGAGGCTCCAGTTGTGGTAGCAATAGGTGATGTAGCTCGGTGATAGTCTCCTTCGTGAAGCAATGGTGTCTGACACATTGTTCCTCCTCTCTCTTCTCCCAGCTGCTCGTGCTCTCTCCTGACTTCTTCACTGCTCCCCCTCATTCTCCAGCCCCAAAAGCAGATATACAAGACCACCCATGACTGAAACTAAACTGCTTTGAAACCAGACAAAAGCAGTCCAGCACTAGCAAAAACTTAATACTAGAAGATTCATTTGTAGAACACAGAGAATAGGCAAAAAATGCCCAGAAGTTAACCAGCAACCTAAAAGAACAAACCAGCACTAATATGTATGGAGGGGATGAGCCTTTTAAATACCGCTGATGCAGGGTCATTGCTGCCTGTTAGCACCATGATTTGCTGAGCAAGTTTATTATGTGGCAATTCAAACACTGGGGCAGACCACTTTCACAAAAAGTAGGACCCTTATTTAAATATTATAATGAGCCTTTTAATACTTCCATCGTGCAACCTGGACGGAGGAGTCCAATGCAATATGCCAGGTGGTGCATTTCAGTGTGGCATGAGCACGCACACGACACACCGGCATGATCAAATTTCTAGGCCATTGTGCCTCTGATGATGCTTTTATAAATTGTTTATTAAATCATTGTAGATTTATACAAATTTCATTGATTAGAGTAACTGACGGTTAAAAATCCTTTTGTAACAAATAAAGCAATTATTCATGCAAAGAAAATATTTTGAAAGGGAATACCTTAATATTGTTGCAAATCAAAAACATAATATGGAACATATTTGGAAAGTTTCTGCAAGCCACCTTCTTTTCCCAAGGTACTCACTGAAATATTATAGCTAGAGGCCCATTAGTTTCCAGATTTTGGAACAAGTACCTAGTTACCGGAAGCTCTTCATTAGTGTCCAGCTTTATTCCTTATGCGATTCCTCAAGAATAAGTGTCCCTTAAATGATGATTAACTATCTGTACAGCAATTAATTTGGCTTTCGTTCATGCAAGGATTACAATAATTAGGACTACATGCATGCTAAACAGCGGAAGCTGCATGCTATAGACAGAGTTAAGTGATCCCACAACCAACGGATCAGATCAAAGCTCTGCAGTGCTGCCACATCCAGTCATGAATGGTGGTGGACAATTAAACAACTGACGGGAGGAGGAGACTCCAGGAACATCCTCATCCTCAACGATGGTGGAGTCCAGCACGTGAGTGCAAAAGGCAAGGCTGAAGTGTTTGCAACCATCTTCAGCCAGAAGTGCCGAGTGGATGATCCATATCGGCCTCCTCCTGAGGTCCCCACCATCACAGATGCCAGTCTTCAGTCAATTTGATTCACTCCACGTGATATCAAGAAACAGCTGAGCACACTGGATACAGCAAAGGCTATGGGCCCGACAACATTTCGGCTACAGTGCTGTAGACTTGTGCTCCAGAACTAGCCGTGCCTCTAGACAAGCTTTTCCAGTACAGCTACAACACTGGCATCCACCCAACCAAGTGTAAAATTACCCAGGTATGTTCCATCCGCAAAAAGCAGGACAAATCCAGCCACTTACCGCCCCATCAGCCTACTCTCAATCATCAGCAAAATGATTCAAGGGGTCGACAGTGCTATCAAGCGGCACTTACTCACCGATAACCTACTCATCAATGCTCAGTTTGTGTTCCACCAGGACCACTCAGCTCCAGACCTCATTACAGCTTTGATCCAAACATGGACAATGTAGTGTATGTGCCTTTAAGAGCCCCATGTGTACTGTAATGCCGGTAATGGCCACTCGGGCTATATAAGCCTGTATATTGTGTTGTATCCGTTAGTTCCCCTCCAGACTTTGTTTAGTAAACACCTATGAAACCAACTCCTGTCTTCAGTGTCTCTATCAACACACAGACACAACAGTGGCGACGAATTGGAAACGGACTTACCTGCAATTCGGCAGCACCTCAAGGACATCGATTCCTCTGGCGTCCAAAGTTGAAGAAAAAATCAAGAAAAATAAAAAGCTGTGGTTTCACCAGCTAGCCAAGCTGGTGGCAGGTACTGCAATAATCCTTCCTGGGCGTCGGTCTGGGGCTCCAGCGGCTGGCTCTACAGCTGGGCCAAGCAGCGAAAGCGGAGGCAAGCAGTAACAGACGGGGAGGGAGCACTCGGGAGACAGCCGGCGCTGCAAGCAGGTCGGCATTCAGACCTAGAGAGAGAGTCCAGCGGGAACGAGTCTCCAACTGTAAATAATAAATAAAAAGAACGGAAACCGCGGGAAACAGCGTTGTCATCGGCAGCAGCGGCGGGGAAGCGCGGGAAGCCCCATATCTTTTCTGCAGAAAAGAAAGGAAAGCGCGGGAAGCGCCATTTTATTTCTAGGATGCCTAAGTCTGGCAATATTGATGCTTTTGATAACGAGATAGAGGATTGGACCACATATGTGGAAAGTGTGGAGGTATATTGCACCGCAAATGGAATAGAAGATGAAAAAAAAGCTTCAGTACTGCTAAATCTAATGGGCGCAAAGACATACGGGCTGTTACGAAATTTAATCACTCCAGCCAAACCAAAGGACAAGAATTTTAAAGAAATTGTTGATAGCCTACAGGAGCACTTAAACCCAACACCGCTGCTGATAGCGGGACGATTCAAATTCTTCAAGAGAAATCAACACAAGAATGAAAGTAACGCTGATTACCTCACCGAATTAAGAAAGCTATCAAAACACTGCCAATTCGGGGCAGGACTAGCAGATTATCTTCGAGACAAATTCGTCTGCGGTCTCTTAAGTGAAGGAACACAGAAAAGGCTGCTTTCTGAAAAAGATTTAACACTGGACAAGGCTTTCAGTATGGCTGTATCATACGAAGCAGCCGCAAGAGGAGCTGCAGAGATACAACAAAAGACACAGGACTTCGGCACCCATGAAATGACACAGGGTTTCGAGAGATGTTATCGCTGCGGCAGATCCACCCATGACCAGAGGGACTGCTGGTTCAAGGACAAAGCATGCAGGCAATGCGGAAAGATTGGACACATTGCACAGGTATGCCGATCTGGACAAAAAAAATCCACAGACAGGAAAAAAAAAATCAATAAAGAAAAGTACAGAAAGGTACAAATGATGACGGACAGTAGCTCCGAAGACCAGAAGAGCGATAGCGACTCCGAAAACAAGAGACTAAGCTGTCTCAAATTACATAATGTAATCGCCAAAGATGATTACCAGACCATTTGGGTTACCCTCACGATAGCAGGGTCCCCAGTTAAAATGGAGCTAGATACAGGATCAGCTCTGACCGTCATAAATCGACGGGATTACGAGCGGCTATTTCCGCATATACCTTTAAAAGACACATCCATTATCTTGAAAACATATACGGGGCAGAAAGTATACCCCAAAGGTAAAATAAGGGTGCCTGTTGTATCCAACGGCAAGGAAATACAAAAGTTGTATTTACACATTCGACAAGATGGTGATCCACCGCTGTTGGGACGTGAATGGATCAGGAAAATACGTTTAGACTGGCACTCCATTCAGGCACTGACGGTGACCAGTAAGAAAAAAAACGATGATGACGTCATACCTGAACGATTAAAAGACATCTTGGCCAACGCCAAAGAAGTGTTTCAAGAGAAACTAGGAACCTTGAAAGGCATCACCGCCTCAATAAAAGTGGAAGATGCAGCAATTCCCAAGTTTTTTAAGGCAAGACCGGTGCCATACGCAATTCGTCCAGCAGTCGAGGCACAGCTGGAGAATTTGGAAAAGGCAGGCGTATTATCCAAAATAGATTGGAGTGAGTGGGCAACACCCATCGTTCCAGTCATGAAGAAAGCATTGAATAATGATAAATCTGAAGAACAGAGAAAAATTCGCATCTGTGGAGACTTCAAGGTGACTGTAAACCCGGTCCTTCACACGGTACAGTATCCTCTTCTGAGGATAGAAGATATTTTCGCCTCACTATCCGGAGGGAAACGTTTCACCAAAATTGACTTGGCACAGGCATATCTACAGATGGAGGTTGAAGAGGCCTCTAAAAAATATCTCACGATAAATACACACAAAGGCCTGTACCAGTACAATCGACTGGTTTTCGGAGTAGCATCCGCTCCAGCTATCTGGCAAAGAGCTCTGGAGCAAGTCCTCCAAGGGATTCCGGGGACTCAATGCTATCTAGACGACATCCTTGTAACAGGAGGAAACGACAACGAGCACCTTGCTAATTTGGAGCAGGTGCTCACTAGGCTGAGAGAACGGGGCCTACGAGCAAATCGCCCCAAGTGCAAATTTTTCCAAAAGCAAATATCATATTGTGGCCACATAATTGATAAGGAAGGGTTGCATAAGTCACCTGAAAAAATTGAAGCAGTCATAAAAGCCCCAGCACCTGAAAATGTTTCACAATTAAGGTCGTTCCTGGGATTAATAAATTACTGTCATAAATTTTTACCGGACTTATCAACTCTTCTACACCCTCTTAATGAACTGCTACAAACAGGAGTAATTTGGAAATGGAGCGAAGACTGTAAACGTGCCTTCCATAAATGCAAAGACTTAATCACGTCCAAAGAAGTTTTGGCTCATTGCAACCCATCACTGCCAATCAGATTGGCGTGCGATGCATCCCCTTATGGCGTAGGAGCAGTATTATCGCATAAATTCCCTGATGGCTCGGAACGGCCGATAGCTTTTGCGTCACGCTCATTGAACTCAGCTGAGCGTAACTATGCCCAAATCGACAGGGAAGCACTCAGCCTGGTATGGGGAGTGAAGAAATTCAACCATTACCTACACGGACAAAAATTTACCTTGTTGACTGACCATCAACCCCTCATCTCCATATTCAACCCTAAAAAGGGTGTTCCCATTGTTGAGTCTGAGTGTTCCAGATATGCTTATTCTAAATCACTGGACACAGACAACAAGAATAACTTAAACAGGTCTTTACTAATCGAAGTTCAGGGCTGAACTGCTTAGCAAATTACTACACAGAGTTTATATACCGGTGTGGTCACCACCGGTACTACAATATACAGTAGCCAAGAGAAAGTAGTCCATCTCTTAAGGTAGTCTCTTAAGGTGGTACAGGTTACATACACCACAATTCCTCCCTTTTTAGCTTAACAGTGTACATCCCAATTTAAACATAACATGGATAACATATATACAACTTCATGCAAAACTGTTCAAAGATTCAGTCTCTGAGGAGGCCTCCTGATCCGAGTTGGATAACGCCTTTCAGGGGTCTCTGATTCTCGTTGCTGGGGTGACTCATCTAGTTGATCTCTTATGGATTGGACATCATCAGATACATTGGCGTCTGAGGTAGATGCTTCAGGTTCACTAACTTCTTCCACTGGTGTCTCTGTCGTAGTCATGGGTTCGACCCTTGTTCTCGATTCTACAAGTTGGTCAGCATGACGTCGTATTACGTTTTCACCAATATCTACCGTGTACATCAGGGGTCCTTGTCTGGCACGAATTGTTCCAGATTACCATTTCTCATTCTTATAGTCCCGGGCTAACACTGGTTGTCCTATTTCGAAACTCCGAGTGGTCTTGTTATTTATATGCTGGAACTGTTTGTTTTCGACTTCCCTCCGCACATTTGGTTTTAACAAGTCCAACCTGGACCGCAACCTCCTGTTATAGTACATCATGGCAGGGCTTTGATTTGTCACTGCATGAGTGGCGTTTCGATATGCCATTAGGACATTGTCCACCTTGTGTTGTAGTGGAATCTGGTCTTCGCCCATGGCCTTTATCGCCTTTTTGAACGTTTGTACAAATCTCTCGGCCAACCCATTTGTAGCCGGATGATATGGGGCAGAGGTATAATGTTTCACCCCATTCTTCTTCATGAATTTCTGGAATTCTTCTGACACGAACTGCGGTCCGTTGTCTGAACATATTTGTTCTGGCAATCCATTTCTTGCGAATATCGTTCTTAGAACTGCGATCGTCTTTTCCGAGGTAGTGGTCGCCATCTTAATCACTTCTGGCCATTTAGAATGTGCGTCTATCGCAATTAAAAACATGGAGTCCATGAATGGACCTGCGAAGTCAATATGTACACGTTGCCATGGGGTTGAAGGCCATTCCCATGGATGCAGCGGTGCAATTGGAGGTGCATTTTGAACTTTTTGGCACCCTGAGCAGCTTTTAGTCAGATCCTCTATTTGTTGGTCGATACCTGGCCACCACACATAAGCCCTAGCAAGGCTTTTCATCTTGACTCCCCCCAGATGACCTTCATGCAGTTCCTTTAGAACTCTCTCCCTTAATTTAGGAGGAATAATCACCCTTGTTCCATACATCAATGTTCCTTGACAGACGGACAGCTGTTCTCGTCTGGCTGAGAATGCCGGTAACAGTGGTTCACCATGAGCTGGCCATCCCTTCACTGTCAATTCGTAGACCCGAGACAGTGTCGGGTCGTTCCTGGTTTCTCTCTCAATACTTGCATTGGTGACTGGTAAACATTCGATGATGGTCGAGTGAAATAACTCAACAGGGTCAACTGTCGGTGCCTCTTCCGCTGTAGGTAGTGGCAGGCGCGACAGCCCATCAGCATTACCATGTTGCTTTGTACCTTTGAATTCGATCTGATATTGATGTGCCCCTAGGAAAAGGGACCATCTCTGGAGCCTCTGCGCTGTCATCACCGAAACACCCTTCTTAGGGTTAAAAATGGAAACCAACGGCTGGTGGTCTGTTAGCAGCGTAAACTTTTGCCCTTGCAGGTAATGATTAAATTTTTTTACTCCCCACACAAGGCTGAGAGCCTCCCTATCTATCTGAGCATAGTTGCGCTCAGCGGAGGTCAATGATCTGGATGCGAATGCGACTGGTCTTTCCAAGCGATTTGGCAACTTATGTGAGAGCACTGCCCCAATACCATATGGAGAAGCATCACAAGCTAAACGAATAGGCAGCGTTGGGTTAAAGTGAGCCAACACTTCCTTAGAGGTGATCAATGCCTTGCTTTTGTGAAAGGCCCGCTTACAGTCCTCGCTCCACTTCCATGGCACTCCCTTCTGCAAAAGAGCGTTCAGCGGGTGTAACACCATGGATAAATTTGGCAGAAACTTATGGTAATAGTTAATCAACCCTAGGAACGACCTCAACTGGGATACATTTTCCGGAGCGGGAGCCTTCACAACAGCTTTGATCTTGTCAGGTGACTTGTGAAGCCCCTCCTGGTCAATGACGTGACCACAGTACGAGATTTGCTTCTGAAAGAACTCACATTTCTGGTGATTAACTCGAAGTCCATATTCTTTCAATCTGGTGAGCACCTGTTCCAAATTTGCAAGGTGTTCCTCATCATCATCTCCTGTAATCAGAATGTCGTCCAGGTAGCATTGTGTGCCTGGAATTCCCTGTAATACCTGCTCCATGGCCCTTTGCCAAATCGCTGGAGCCGATGCCACTCCAAAAACCAGTCTATTATACCGATATAAGCCCTTATACGTGTTGATCGTGAGATACTGGCGTGACGCTTCATCAACTTCCATCTGTAAGTACGTCTGTGCCAGGTCTATCTTGGTGAAGTGTTTCCCGCCAGACAACGAAGCGAAGATATCCTCAATCCGTGGAAGCGGATATTGCACCGTGTGAAGCACCGGATTAACAGTGATCTTGAAATCGCCACAGATGCGAACTTTCCCCGGTTCCCCCGGCTTGTTACTCGATGAACGCTTCATGACGGGAACAATGGACGTGGTCCATTCACTCCAGTCCACCCTTGACAGTACTCCGGAACATTCTAGTCCTTCCAGCTCAGCTTCCACAGCAGGTCGTATCGCATAAGGTACCGGTCTAGCTTTGAAAAATTTCGGGTTTGCATGTTCTTCAACCTTGATGTTTGCCGTAATTCCTTTCAGTGTTCCCAGTCCCTGCTGGAACACCTCTTTAGCATCGTCCAATATTCTGGACAGTCGTTTAGGTTTGACATCGTCCTTTTTACCGGAATCTACAGTTAGTGCTTTTAAGGAATGCCAGTCCATATTTATTCTCCTGATCCATTCCCGTCCCAGTAGTGGTGGACCTCCCTCAGGTAACACATATAAGTCCATTCCTCGGCTTTCTTTACCCTTGTGGACCACCTTTACCTTTATCTTTCCGATGGGGTATACTCTTTGCCCCGTGTATGTTTTCAATACAATCTCCGTATCCCTTAGGGGAATGTGTGGAAATAACCTTTTGTAATCTTGCTTATTCATGACCGTCAATGCCAATCCAGTGTCCAATTCCATCTTCACTTGGACTCCTGCTATCTGAAGTGTGACCCAGATAGTTTGGTGGTCTGCTGTGTTACCCACATTATGTATTCTTAGACAACCCAGTTCCTTACTGCTGGAGTCTGAATCCGTCTTCTGTTCATCCGAACTGTTCTCTGTCACCTTGTGTACCTTTTTGCACTTTTCCTGCGGTGACTTTTTGTTGCTGGTCTTCTTTCCTGACCGGCATACTTTAGCTATGTGACCTAGCCTGCCACATTTTCTGCATTCCTGATTTTTGAACCAGCATTGGTTCTGATCGTGCGTTGTCCTTCCGCAACGATAACACTTTACTGCACCCAATGCCATTCGATTGGTGCTGAGTTCCGATGACCTTAGCTGCATTTCCACGGTGCCTCTTGCTGCGGCCTCGTGCGATGCTGCAATGGTGACAGCTTTATCAAGCGTAAGGTCCTTTTCCTCTAGCAGTCGCTTTTGAGTTCCTTCTTTTAGTAATCCACACACGAATTTATCTCTCAGAGCGTCTGCTAGTCCTGTACCAAACTGACAGTACTTTGATAGCTTGCGCAGTCCAATTAAGAATTCAGCGTTGCTTTCCTCTTTCAGCTGCGTTCTTCTGTAAAATTTAAATCGTTCCGCTATCAGCAGCGGCGTGGGGTTTAAATGTTCTTGCAGGATAGTAACAATATTCGCGAAAGTCTGATCCGCCGGTTTATCTGGTGTTACAAGGTGCCTCAATAACCCATACGTCTTCGCACCCATTGAGTTTAATAAGGTTAGTGCTTTCTTATCATCTGGTACCTCATTTGCTGTACAATAAACTTCAATGCGTTCTACATACGTGGCCCAATCTTCAACATCGCTATCAAAAGCAGTGATGTTACCGTGTTTAGGCATCCTTGAGAGTTTCTTTAAATATTTTATTTTTCCAAAATGGCGGCTTCCCGCGCTTGTCTTCTTCCCCCGCCTACTAAAATGGTGGCTTCCCGCGCTTGGCGGCTTTTCCCGCGCTTGTCTTCTTCCCCCGCCGACTACAATGGCGGCTTCCCGCGCTTGTCTTCTTCCCCCGCTGGCTACAATGGCGATGACCACGCTGTTGCCGTTCTCGCCTCCCAGCGGTTCTTAATTTCCCCGATGCTGCTTTTGCTCCCCCGCGGTTCTCGTGGGCATTAACGCTTCCCTCGTTGCTGCGCCTCTCAGCCCCGATTGCAGCCCGGCCCTTTACACCGGCTGCGGTTGAGTCCTCCGCGGTTCTCGTGGCATTAACGCTGCCCTTGTCGCTGCGCCTCTCGGCCCCGATTGCAGCCCGGCCCTTTTCACCGGCTGCGGTCGAGTTCTCTGCCCTTTTTCCTCCGGTTTCCCACCCCTTCTCCACTGACAACGCGGCCGACTTTCTGCCCGTGTCGCTAGATCGGCTTACCCACCACCGTGGTAGAAGGATGATCACTGCCTGTCGCTGATGGAGGACTTCGTGGTCAGTAATTTCAACCCGGGTTCTCGATGCCTCCCGTGCGATGCGGTGCTCAGCAGGATGATGAGGGCGGATGCCCCTTCTCGACGCCCGTTCTGAGGACGAAGCTGCCTTGGATGCAAAACTGCCGCAGGGTAAGATCGGACTCGTCGCCACTGTTGAGTCTGAGTGTTCCAGATATGCTTATTCTAAATCACTGGACACAGACAACAAGAATAACTTAAACAGGTCTTTACTAATCGAAGGTCAGGGCTGAACTGCTTAGCAAATTACTACACAGAGTTTATATACCGGAGTGGTCACCACCGGTACTACAATATACAGTAGCCAAGAGAAAGTAGTCCATCTCTTAAGGTAGTCTCTTAAGGTGGTACAGGTTACATACACCACACCCATTATGACAGCACAAAGGCTACAGAGGTGGTCCCTTTTTCTAGGGGCACACCAATACAACATAGAATACAAAGGATCAAAACAGCATGGGAATGCTGACGGGTTATCGCGCCTACCGTTGCCAACGGTAGAAGAAGCACCTACCGTAGACCCAGTGGAGATTTTCCACTCTACCATAGTCGAATGTCTACCAGTAACAAATTCTGCCATTGAAAGGGAAACTAGAAATGACCCGACTCTCTCACGAGTCTACGATTTAACAGTGAAGGGATGGCCAGCACATGGTGAACCACTGTTGCCAGCATTCTCGCAAAGAAGAGAACAGCTGTCAGTGTGCCGAGGAACCTTGATGTGTGGATCCAGAGTGGTGATTCCACACAAACTCCAGGATAAAGTTCTAAAGGAGCTTCACGAGGGGCATCTGGGTGGAGTGAAAATGAAGAACCTAGCCAGGGCGTTTGTATGGTGGCCAGGTATCGATGGAGACATCGAAGAAATGACCAAGAGCTGCCTAGGATGCCAGAAGGTCCAAAACGCTCCACCCCAAGCCCCTCTACATCCATGGGAGTGGCCCTCATCTCCCTGGAAAAGGGTACACATCGACTTTGCTGGTCCATTTATGGACTCAATGTTCTTAATCGCGGTTGATGCACACTCCAAGTGGCCGGAGGTAATAAAGATGTCCTCCACCACCACGGAAAAAACCATCACAGTATTAAGGACCATATTTGGCAGGAATGGGCTGCCAGAACAGATCTGTTCTGATAATGGACCGCAATTTGTGTCCGAAGAATTCAGGAAGTTCTTAAAAAAACAATGGGGTTAAGCACTACACGTCCGCCCCATACCATCCCACCACCAATGGATTGGCTGAAAGGTTTGTCCAGACCTTCAAGAAGGCCATAAAGGCCATGGGTAATGAAGACATAAAACTTCAGCACAAGGTGGATAACTTCTTGTTCGCATACAGGAATGCAACACATATGGTTACAAACCAAACTCCCGCCATGATGTTCTTCAATAGAAGCCTAAGATGCCGGCTGTATTTGATCAAGCCCAACATCAGAAGGGACGTGGAGAACCGGCAATTTCAAGGCATGAATGAAAGGCCAACTAGAACCTTCCAGATAGGTCAACAAGTTTTGGCCCGGGACTACTGTACCGAGAAATGGCAGCCTGGAACTATCTGCACACGACTAGGACCGCTGATGTATACCGTGGACATCGGAGAAAGCATAATAAGGCGCCATGCTGACCAAATCATAGAGTCATCCGAAAAGGGACAACCTACACCACAACTCTATACGCCTAACGATGAAGTAGAGATACCCATATCTACCTCCGATCCGGTGATACTGGAACCCGATGAACCCGACACTGGCATTCAAGCCGAATCAGCCTTGCCAAAAGAACCTACTACACCACCAGAAACTACTACACCACCGAGGTGTTATCCGGACCGAGTCAGGAAGCCTCCAGAGAGACTGACTTATAATTGATTAACTGCAGCAATGTGTAGATTATTTTTCTTGTAACATGTAATTAATAATTACTTAAAATATTATGTACTGGTTGGCTAAAAGGGGAGGAATTGTAGTGTATGTGCCTTTAAGAGCCCCATGTGTACTGTAATGCCGGTAATGGCCACTCGGGCTATATAAGCCTGTATATTGTGTTGTATCCGTTAGTTCCCCTCCAGACTTTGTTTAGTAAACACCTATGAAACCAGCTCCTGTCTTCAGTGTCTCTATCAACACACAGACACAACAGACAAAAGACATGAATTCCAAAGGTGAGGTGAGAATGACTGCCCTTAACATCAAGGCAGCATTTGACCGAGTGTGGCATCAAGGAGCCCCAGTAAATTGAAGTCAATGGGAATCGGGGGAAAACTCTCCATTGGCTGGAGTCATACCTAGCACAAAGGAAGTTGGTTGTGATTGTTGGAGCTAATTATCTCAGTTCCAGGACATTGCTGCAGGAGTTCCTCAGGGCAGTGTCCTAGGCCTAACCATCTTTAACTGCTTCATCAATTACCTTCCCTCCATCATAAGGTCACAATTGGGAATGTTTGCTGCTGATTGCACAGTGTTCAGTTCCATTCGCAACTCCTCAGATAATGAAGCAGCTTGTGCCCGCAAGCAGCAAGACCTGGACAACATTCAGGCTTGCACTGATAAGTGGCAAGTAACAATCATGCCACAGAAGTGCCAGGCAATGACTATCTCCAACAAGAGAGAGTCTAACCACCTCCCCTTGACATTCAATTGCATTACCATTGGCGAATCCCCCACCATCAACATTCTGGGGGTCACCATTGACCAGAAACTTAACTGAACCAGCCACATAAACACTGTGGCTGCAAGAGCTGGTCAGAGACTGGTTATTCTGCAGCGAGTGATTCACCTACTGACTCCCCAAAGCCTTTCCACCACTTAAAAAGCGCAAGTCAGGAATACTCTCCACTTGCCTGGATTAGTGCAGCTCCAACAAGACTCAAGAAGCTCGACACCATCCAGGACAAAGCAGCCCGCTTGATTGGCACCCCATCCACCACCTTAAACATTCACTCCCTCCACCACTGGTGCAACATGGTTGCAGTGTGTACCATTTATAAGATGCACTTCAGCAATTCGCCAAGCTTCTTCAATAGCACCTCCCAAACCTGTGATCTCTACCACCTAGAAGGACAAGGGCAACAGGCACACGGGAACACCACCACCTCCAAGTTCCTCTCTATTATGTCCGTGTATAATTGAGACACGGACTGCAGGAGTTGGTTATAACAGGTCTTTACTGAATGGAGGCAACCTGGAACTACTATGCAAATGTTAATACATAGGCTTATATACAGGGGTGGTCACTACTGGTACTGCAGTATACAGGGGCTGCAGAATATAGTTCCTTCTGCAAAGTACATACACTACAATTCCTCCCCTTTTAGCTGAACAATACATAACATTCGATTAACAATGAAATAACATATTTACAATTACAGTTGCTAGATACATTAGTTGAAGTTAAGCAATTATAAGTTCACTCTTTGAGGAGGCTTCCTGATTCTGTCTGGATAACGCCTCTTTGGGGTATCAGGTTCTTCTGGCAACGTTGAGTCAGGATTAATGTCGTTGTTTGGTTCGGCTGCTTCCAATATCACCGATTCTGAGGTAGATGCAATTGGTACTTCGGTTTCATCACCAGGTGCATCAGATCGTGGTGTGGAGTTGACGTTTCCCAGTGACTCTAGAATCTGGTCAGCATGGCGTCTTACAATACTCTCTCCAATGTCCACGGTATACATTAGAGGTCCTTACCGTGTACAGATCGTTCCTGGCTGCCATTTCTCTGTGCAGTAGTCCCGGGCCAAAACTGGTTGACCTATCTTAAAACTCCTGGTCGGCCTTTCATTCATATTCTGAAACTGCCTGTTCTCCACATCTCTTCTGATGTTTGGCTTAACCAAATCCAAGCGGCATCGTAGTCTTCGATTGAAGAACATCATGGCTGGAGTTTGGTTGGTAGCCGCATGTGTCGCATTCCGGTAGGCAAACAAGAAGTTATCCACCTTGTGCTGTAGGGGTATATCTTCATTACACATTGCCTTGATAGCCTTCTTGAATGTTTGAACGAACCTCTCGGCCAATCCATTAGTGGCTGGATGATATGGGGCGGATGTGTAATGCTTAACACCATTGTTCTTTAAGAACCTCCGGAACTCTTCAGACACAAACTGTGGTCCATTGTCGGAGCAAATCTGTTCAGGCAGCCCATTCCTGGCGAATATGGTTTGTAAGACTGTGATAGTTTTTTCTGTGGTGGTTGAGGACATTTTTATTACCTCTGGCCACTTTGAATGTGCATCCATCGCAATTAAAAACATCGAGTCCATAAATGGACCAGCAAAATCAATGTGCACGCTTTGCCATGGAGATGAGGGCCACTCCCATGGATATAGAGGGGCTTGTGGTGGGGCGTTTTGGACCTTCTGGCATCCTGTACAGCTCTTGGTCATCTCTTCGATTTCTCTATCGATTCCCGGCCACCACACAAACGCTCTGGCTAAGTTCTTCATTTTTACCCCACCCAGATGACCCTCATGAAGCTCATTGAGCACTCTATCCTTCAATTTGGGTGGAATTACTACTCTGGATCCACACATCAAGGTTCCTCTGCACACTGACAGCTGTTCTCTTCTCGGCGAGAATGCTGGCAGCAGTGGTTCGCCATGTGCTGGCCATCCCTTCACCGTTAAATCATAGACCCTGGAGAGTGTCGGGTCATTTTGTGTTTCCTTTTCTATGTTTGCATTCGTCACAGGGAGACATTCGACTATGGTCGAGTGGAATATCTCCACTGGATCCACTGCAAGTTCTTCTTCCACCGTCGGCAACGGTAGGCGCGACAATCCATCAGCATTCCCATGCTGTTTAGTTCCTTTGTACTCGATGTCATATTGGTGTGCCCCTAGGAAAAGGGACCACCTCTGTAGCCGTTGTGCTGTCATTATCGGTACGCCCTTCTGAGGGTTGAAAATGGAGACAAGAGGTTGATGATCAGTAAGTAGAGTAAATTTCTGACCGTGCAGGTAGTGATTGAACTTCTTCACCCCCCACACCAGGCTGAGGGCCTCTCTGTCAATCTGGGCGTAGTTACGCTCGGCTGAAGTTAACGAGCATGACGCAAAAGCTATCGGCCTCTCTGAACCATCAAGGAATTTATGTGACAGTACCGCCCCAATGCCGTAGGGAGACGCATCACACGCCAGTCTTATCGGTAGTGATGGGTTGTAGTGAGCCAATACTTCTCTTGAAGTGATTAGGTCCTTACTCTTCTGAAAGGCCCGCTTACATTCATCGCTCCATTTCCATGCTACTCCCGTTTGTAGCAGGGCGTTCAGTGGGTGCAGAATTGTGGACAAATTCGGCAAAAACTTATGGTAGTAATTCACCAATCCGAGGAATGACCTCAGTTGCGACACATTTTCAGGCGCTGGAGCCTTAACTACCGCTTCAATTTTGTCAGGGGACTTATGTAACCCCTCTTCATCAATCACGTGGCCACAATACGATATCTGTTTCTTAAAAAACTCGCACTTGGGGCGATTGGCCCGTAGCCCATGTTCACGTAGTCTAGTGAGCACCTGCTGTAGGTTGGCAAGGTGTTCACTGTCATCTTCACCTGTCACTAGGATGTCGTCCAAGTAACACTGAGTCCCCGGAATTCCTTGCAGGACTTGTTCCATCGCTCTTTGCCATATCGCCGGAGCTGATGCTACTCCGAATACCAGTCGATTATACTGGTAAAGACCTTTGTGAGTGTCTATCGTGAGATACTTCCTAGAGGATTCTTCAACCTCCATCTGCAAATACGCTTGCGCTAGGTCAATTTTTGTAAAACGCTTCCCTCCAGATAGTGAGGCGAAGATATCTTCTATCCTTGGAAGAGGATATTGTACTGTGTCAAGGACTGGGTTCACCGTCACCTTGAAGTCCCCACAGATGCGAACCTTCCTTGGCTCCTCAGACTTATTGTTTAATGTTTTCTTCATGACAGGAATGATGGGTGTCGCCCACTCACTCCAGTCTACCTTAGATAACACACCTGCATTCTCCAGATTCTCCAGCTCTGCCTCGACGGCTGGGCGAATTGCATATGGTACCGGTCTTGCTTTGAAAAACTTGGGAATTGCATTCTCTTCTATTTTTATCGAGGCGGTTACGCCTTTAAGAGTTCCCAGTTCTTGTTGAAATACCTCTTTAGCGTTAGCTAAGATTGTTGACAATCGTCCAGGAGTGACGTCGTCATCCTTTTTACCAGCCACCGTCAGTGCCTGAATGGAGTGCCAGTCTAAACTTATCTTTCTGATCCATTCACGTCCCAATAACGGTGGTCCACCATCTTGCAGTATGTACAGATACAATTTCTGTCTTTCCTTGCCATTGTATTCGACAGGCACCCTTATTTTTCCTCTGGGGTATACTTTTTGCCCCGTATACGTCTTCAAGACAATGGATGTCTCTTTCAAGGGTATGTGTGAGAATAGCCGCTCGTAGTCTCGTCGATTCATGACGGTTAGAGCTGATCCTGTATCCAATTCCATTTTGACTTGGGACCCTGCTATCGTGAGGGTGACCCAAATGGTTCGGTGATCCTCTTTTGCGATTACGTTGTGAAGTTTGAGACAGCTTAGTCTCTTGTTCCCGGATTCACTATCGCTCATCTGGTCTTCGGAACTACTGTCCGTCATCTTTTGTACTTTCCTGTACGGTTCCTTAGTAGCCTTTTTGTTGTCGTTGGTCTTCTTCCCAGACCTGCAAACTCATGCAATGTGTCCCATCTTTCCGCATTGCCTGCATATTTTGTCCTTGGACCAGCAGTCCTTCTGGTCATGGGTTGTTCTGCCGCAGCGATAACATTTTGCAAATCCCCGTGTCATTTCGTGGGTGCCGTATTCCTGTGGCTTTTGCTGTATTTCCGCAGCTCCCCTTGCTGCTGCTTCATACGATACTGCCACGCTGAAAGCCTTATCTAGCGTCAGCTCTTTCTCTGAGAGTAACCTCTTCTGGGTTCCTTCACTCAGGAGTCCACAGACAAATTTGTCCCGTAAGGTATCTGCCAGTCCTGCTCCGAACTGGCAGTGCTTTGATAGCTTGCGTAGTTCCGTAAGGTAATCAGCATTGCTCTCATCTTTATGCTGATTTCTCCTGTGGAATTTAAATCTTTCTGCTATCAGCAGCGGTGTAGGATTTAGGTGTTCCTGTAGGATAGCAACAATTTCGTTAAAACTCTTCGCCTTCGGTTTGGCTGGAGTAATCAGGTCCCACAATAGGCCGTACATTCTTGCGCCCATTAAGTTTAGCAGTACCGATGCCTTTTTCTCATCGGCTACTTCGTTTGCCTCGCAATATACCTCGACTCTTTCCACATACGTGATCCAGTCTTCTATTGCATTATCGAAGGCAGTGATATTGCCAGTCTTCGGCATCTTGGAAATCTAAAATGGCGCCTCCCGCGCTTTGCCTTCTTCCCCGATTTAACAAAATGGCGCCTCCCGCGCGTTGCCTTCTTCTCCGCTGGATTAAGGTGGCGCCTCCCGCGCTTTCTGTCTGCTCCACTGTTGCTAGCGCTGTTGCTGGTGTTTTATGCCTTGATGGCGACGCCCTTTGGTCTTCGCGCACTTCCCCCTGTGCTGCTGCTAACGCCGCTCTCCGCGGTTCCCGTGGCAAACTGCAGCTCCTCGCGGCTTTCTGCGCGTTTAATTTTTATTATTTCCCCGTCGTCGGAACAACCCTGCGGGACTCTTGCCTCCCTCTTCTCGGGTCTGTACGCTGCCCGGCTTCGTAGCACCGGCTGCGTCCTGTGTGCTCGACCCTCTCTCTCTCTCCTCTTCCCGACAACGCTGCTCGGCCCCGTTGCAAAGCCACCCGCTCGAGCTCTAGACTGCCGCAGCCCAGGAAGGATCAGTGTACTACCTGCCACCAGCCCGATTAGCTGAAGCACCATCGACAGGATAACCAAGCCCCGCTCTCGACAGCCTCTCCTGCAAATCTTCAACTCCGCTGACTCAGAGGCGGATGTCCACGGTCGACGCCCATTTCTTCTGTTTCTTTCTTCCTTCTGGCCTCGACCTCTGATTACTTCGCTTCAGGGATGGATCCCCATGAGGTGGTGCAGACTGTAGGTAAGTTCGTATCTGCTCGTCGCCAGTATTATGTCCGTGTATAATTGAGACACGGACTGCAGGAGTTGGTTATAACAGGTCTTTACTGAATGGAGGCAACCTGGAAATACTATGCAAATGTTACTACACAGGCTTATATACAGGGGTGGTCACTACTGGTACTGCAGTATACAGGGGCTGCAGAATATAGTTCCTTCTGCAAAGTACATACACTACACCCTCCAAGTCACACACCACCCTGACTTGGAAATATATCGCCGTTCCTTCATCGTCACTGGGTCAAAATCCTGGAACTACCTACCTAACAGCACTGTGGGAGTACCTTCACTAGACAAACTATAGCAGTTCAAGAAGGCAGCTCACCATCACCTTCTCAAGGGCAATTAGGGATGAGCAATAATTGCTGGCCTTGCCAGCGACACCTATATCCTGTGAATGAATAAATAAAAAAGAATTAAAAGTTACTCAAATAGGCCTCATTAAATGAATATTACAATTATTGACAGCTGGTGCAGCTCAGTATCAGCTCAGGTACTCTGATGCAAGCATTACATTACATAGATTTGCATAGAATATACAGCACAGAAACAGGCCATTCGGCCCAACTGCTCCATGCCAGTAAACTGGTGTTTATGCGCCACACTTGCCTTCTCCTGCCCCTCTTCAGTTAACCCTATCAGCATAACCTTCTATTCCTTTCTCCCTCATGTACTTATCTAGCTTCCTCTTAAAACCATCTATGCTATTCATCTCAACTACTCCATGTGATAGTGAGTTCCCCATCCTAACCATTCTCTGGGTAAAGAGGTTTCTCCTGAATTCCCTATTGGATTTATTAGTGACTATCTTATATTTATGGCATTCTTATATTTAATATCTTATATTAACATTCTTGATGTTTAACAGGGATCTCATTGAGAGAAACCTCAAAAAGTGGAAAAGTACATCATGTATCAGTCTTGGTAGTTTGATGGGAGATATCCAGGAAAATATTGTTTTGAAAGGACAGTGACAGTTGTACAAGTAAGATATATTTGAAATAAAATAATGGAACATTGATGGAATCTTCAGGAAGAAAAGGCAAGTCTGTCTTTGCCTAAAATGCAGTTTGTTTACACTATGAACAGCTCGCAATAACTAGCAGCTTACTTGCTGGTATCAAGTATCAGTGTGTAAAATGTATGCTAGTCTCACAGATTTAATTCAACATTTCCTGGAGTTTTTACCATCCCTTTGTGCTCTATTTTAAATCCAACAGCCCTTTGATTGAAGTCTGTGTTTGTTCCTGCTTGTTAAAAAGGTTCCTTATGAGCAATTTATATTTCAGAACAGCTTCAAGAAGCAATTCTGTAACATTATCCGAATGTCTTGGTACAGTAGAATGAGCACTGTTATGGGATGGATTTTGCTGAACTGGAATGAGAGAAAAAAATTATGATTTGTGACTTTGTTTTTAGTGGCTAGGCAAGGTCTGATACAAACCATACATCCTGGTCCATACATCCAGCTAAGCTGGTTAGCCCACTGGGAGTTAAGCAAGGTACTGGCCTCTGTAATGTTTATATTGCAGTCAGGAGTGATGTTGCCTCTGAAGGGACTGATGGGTTTAGATTGGACTCTGCTGCAAGTAGGGTTGCTACCTTTTTAATTTGCCTTGCTGCCAGTAACATCATAAAGTTAATGGGGCATTAACGTTTCTTTTCTGTTTTTACTTCTTGGTTCTCTGTCAATCTTTTGAAACTATGACTAATTACAGACAGCAGAGACTATCTTCCAGGTATTACAAAATTCTCTGCCTAATTTCCTTTAGGAATTTTAATTAGCGTTTAGGTTGGCTTTTCTGCCAGTTTAAATCTTTCATCTTAGGTTCATTTAGATAGAAACTGATTTCCACAAAATGTCAAAACCCCTCAATTTATCCAGTACTTAGAGGACAGATCCAACACCTTTTGGATTTGTCACAATCATTTATTTAGACCAAATAAAACTATTAGGAAACCAGTGACTCTAGAATATGTTGCCGAACAGGAAAAAGCATTGTTTGAAAGCGGCACAAAAAAATCTTGTACACAGACCTTTTCTGGATCACTTCTGTTATGTTTTTCTTTGAGATTTTATGCAGAAAGATAGTCATGAAGCACAGTAGTATGTAAACAGCACACTGCTACTGAGACTTTGTGGATTACTGACATTAAACATTCAGAAGCTGCTGAATACTGATATTAAAATGTCGATGTACCATCTAGTTAAATAGAGGTGTGAATCAGCAAATTAGTAGGCACATTCAAGTCACTAAACTTCAAACTAGCAAATTGCCACCTCACTGACTAAAGAATTTCAGAAATTCCAAGGGGGAGAAATTCATTATCACCCCATTTGGGGGCGGTAACCTTTAAAAGCTGGGAAACTTAGCGCCAGTCGCTAATGATTCCCAGCTTTCATGAAATTGGGTTTAGCACTCCAGGAGGTGGAGTGCTAAATCAAGTGCTCCACTTCCTTCCTGGAGCGCTAAAGGACGCAGGCAGGGCGGTAGTTGTGCAGTGCTGCCACGTTACGAGGCTCCTTCCCTCCCTTAAAGGGAAGAGCTGTTGTGTATGTAACCTGTTCCACCTTAAGAGAGCTTAAGCCTGTTCCACCTTAAGAGATGTACTACTTTCTCAGGCTGCTGTAGACGTAATACCGGGGGTGAACACACCGGTATATAAGCACTGTGCAGTAATCTTGTATTCAGAATAGTCCCTACCTCCAACCAGTAAAGACCTGTTTTATTGTTACTGATTAAGTCTGAGTATTAATTACTTGAACAACTCACAGACTTAACACTGGCGACGAGTCTGATTCGGACCCTGCGGCAGTCACTCCACGGCAGCTTCGTCCACAGCCAGGACGTTGCAGAGAGGTTTCCACCCTCTCCACCCCACTGGAAGACATCCTGACCTCGGAGCCTTCATCGGCGACCGTCAGCTTCTTCTCCAGCTTGGTGGTGGGTAAGCCATTGTCTGAGCCGGGCAGCGACGCGACAGGCAGTCGACCGCGTTGGCCGCACGAACGGGGCTGGGGGAGCCGGAGGAATAGGGCGCGAGAGCCGCTTCGAGCGGGAGGCGTTTCAACAGAGCGATCGCATCTCCTGATAAGGGCCGAGAGCCGCGAGAGCGATCGCATCTCCAGATAAGGGCCGAGAGCCGCTTCGATCGGGAGCCACTTCGCGATCCAGCGATCGCATCCGCTGATAAGGGCCGCACTCGGGGGCTGAAGGGAGACGGCGTCGGGGGGACGGGTGAAGACCGCCAAGCGCGGGAAAACCGCCATTTTGTGGGCGGAGGACGACGGCAAGAGCGGGAAGCCACCATCTTGGATAGCAGTAAAAAAAAAAAATCTGAGAAATTGCAAATCTGATAAAGTACTACAATGCCTAAACACGGGAATATTAGCAACTTTGATAGTGACATCGAAGATTGGGCCATATATGTTGAACGAGTTAAAAATTATTTTAAGGCCAATAAAATTCGTGAGGCTGATAAAGCACTAACATTATTAAATTTAATGGGTGCGAAGACATACGGGCAATTGAAACACCTGTTATCACCAGATGAACCGGCAGATAAGACGTTCGATGAGATTGTTACTGTCCTGAAAGATCATCTAAACCCCACGCCGCTGATGCTAGCGGAACGATTTAAATTTTACGACAGAAGGCAGCTACAGCATGAAAGCAATGCTGAATATTTGCTGGAATTGCGTAAATTAGCGAAATATTGCCAGTTTGGAACGGGACTGACAGATGCACTACGAGACAAATTTGTGTGTGGTTTATTTAAACAGGATACACAAAAGCGACTGCTCGAGGAGAATGAGCTGATGCTTGAGAAGGCGGTCACTATGGCAGCAGCACACAAAGCCGCAGCGAGAGGCACGGCAGTAATGCAGCTACGGTCACCGGAGCTCAGTGCACACAAATTGGGTGTGAGTTCTGGCAAATGTTATCGTTGTGGAAAGACAACGCATGATCAGAACCAGTGTTGGTTTAAAAACCAAGAATGTAGAACTTGTGGTAGGCTTGGACATATAGCTAGAGTATGCAGGTCAGGGAAGAAGACCAGCAACAAGAAGTCACCGCAAGGAAAATACGCAAAAGTACACAAGGTGGCCGAACAGGAGTCCGATTCAGACGCTAGCAGTAATGAACTGGCTGGCTTAAGCAGTATTGAACTGGCTAGCTTAAGGGTACTCAACGTTGGTAAGGGTGCAGACCTCCAGACAATTTGGGTTACTCTTCAGATAGAAGGAGTCCAAGTAAAAATGGAATTGGACACTGGATCGGCATTGTCGGTCATGAATAAGAAAGATTACAGAAGGTTATTCCAACATATTCCCCTACAGGATACGGAGATTATATTGACAACCTACACGGGGCAGAGAGTGTACCCCATCGGGACAATAAAGGTTGCAGTGGCCAACAAGGGCGAAGGAAGTCAAATAATGGACTTATATGTGCTACCGGAGGGAGGTCCACCACAACTAGGCCGGGAGTGGTTTAGAAACATAAATATGGACTGACATTCGCTAAAAGCCATAAAGAGTGAGAACTCGGTGCAGATAATCAGCCCAGACTCTAGAACTGATGATGGTAAGACCAACCCATGTGCAAAAGACAAAGTTTCAGCACAGAATTCCACTGAGCAACAACAACATAGTTTAACAGAGAATTCTGAGTCTGTCAAGTCTACTGATATGCACATTTTTGAGGGACACTGGGCTCGAACTCAACTCCATTTCAAACTACAACAGCAATTAGAACAAATGATTCGCCGTTTTGAGCAAGAGATGAATGAAATAAAAAAGTTCTTTGTTACAGAGTGGGAGAATCTGGAAAGGCAACAGAAGCAACTGATGGAGAAAATGGAGCAGGAGCACACCAACCATCTGCGCGAGGAGGCCGAACGAATCAAAGCTGATTCAGGTTCTGAAGGTGCGTGCCATAATCTGGTGTCAGAAGAGTTAACGGTCAGCCAACTCCTTCATATGCTGAGGGACAAGACTCTGAAATGGGAAAAACTTGAACACGAGCTGCGATCTTCAAAGGAAAAGGGCTCGGAGCTCTCAAAAGTCATTGAGATGGCTGATGTGACGACACAGACTGAAACGACTGCAACAGAGCAGCCATTGGATGCCAAAAGTACGCTGACTCACGTCAATGTAGAACAACAGACCGCTGAAACAGCTGCTCCGGTAGAGGGATTGCATAGTCCGATCAATCAATCTCCAAAGGAAGTTGAAGTATTAAAATCACAAATGAGGTCACTAGTAAACGACTTGCTGAAAGCCCAGAAAAAGCTGGAGGCAGAGGTACACATGAAGAAGTCTCTTCAGGAAAGATGTCTGGATTTGGAACAAGAGCTGGCTAACGTCCAGCTGGGTATGGAGGAAATAGACGACCCTCTCGCTGACCTGTCGGACGACTCCGAATATTACTATGTCCTGTCCTGCCCAACTTGTAACTTCGACTCCCACCATACAGAAATCATGGAGGAGCACCGAAAGTCTACGGAACATCGGGAGAAGGTGGCTCTACTACAAAAAAAGGAGGAAGAGGAGGAACTGCGCATGCAGCTGGCAGCTGTGGCAGCTGACAATGGAGCCCAGAGAGTCTCCAAGAAGCAGAAAAGGAAAAGTAAAAACAGAAGATGACCCATCTGAACCATTATCACCTCTACCAGATCACACACGTGGTCCCTCCGAACGGAGCCAAATCAGTTCGGAAGTTCAAGCTGTTAAATCCATGAAAGGACTATTGAATGAGTAACGTGAACCGACTACACCACAGAGATTGAATCTGTGAACTGTTTTCCGCAGAGACTGAATCTGTGATATGTTACGTTAAACATGAAGTTATATATGTATATATGTTATTACGTTATGTTAAATGGGGGGGATGACTATAAAGCTAAGAAGGGAGGAGTGTTGTGTATGTAACCTGTTCCACCTTAAGAGAGCTTAAGCCTGTTCCACCTTAAGAGATGTACTACTTTCTCAGGCTGCTGTAGACGTAATACCGGGGGTGAACACACCGGTATATAAGCACTGTGCAGTAATCTTGTATTCAGAATAGTCCCTACCTCCAACCAGTAAAGACCTGTTTTATTGTTACTGATTAAGTCTGAGTATTAATTACTTGAACAACTCACAGACTTAACAAGAGCCATCGCTGCAGGTACTGCATTGGGACAGTTAGCTGGTCCCCGACGGCAGCCACGATCCAGCTCGATCAGCCCCATGCACTCCTGTAGAGTGCCGGGCTGATTGACGGCGGCCCAGGAGAAGCAAAAAAAAATTGACCAAAACCATTTCAGAAATTTAAGGACTTACCTCGGCAACCTCCCCTTTAACTTTCGCACCCGAAGCGTCCGGCCTCCCAATCAATGCCTCCTGCCCGGCGATGCTGCAGGGGGCAGAACCGAAGTTCGGTTCCGGGGTGCTACCAGGGCGATGCACATGATGATGACGTCACGATCTCTAGGCGAAGGAGATCGGGGCGCAACACAATACCGCCGCTGCAAACCTCCTGCCGAATATAGCGGGAGTCGATCTTCTCATCCCGCCCGGTCGATAAGTGCTTAGCGCCCCCCCACCCCGAGGTGCTAACGGAAGGCGCTAAGGTGCCCAATTTCTCCCCCCAAGTGTTTATTCTGATCAAACAATATAAATCCCACAATTCTCCCATATTTGTTCTGTGAAGATAGTTTCCTTCTGTCGCCCCCAAAAATTCTTTCTGCCTCTGCAAAGAATAGTTTATTGATGAAACTAAAGTCCTGGGCCTAGAAATTCAGTTGCGTTCGCCAGCCGTTAACGCCATAAGAGGGGTAGATTTCCAGCGCTAGGCACTTAGCGCCCGGGCGCAGGCCGATCTGCGCCTACGCCCAACTTCAGTTGACATTTAGCGCCGGCGCAAAGTGTTTGCGCCCGCTCAGCTGCGCGCGCAGCTTATGACGTCATTTCGTCGTGCAACGCTGTTTGTGCGCCTCAAACCAGAAATTCAGTGGCGCCCGCCCAATGTGGGCGTGGCGCTGTTAAGAACTGTGAAGTGGAACGCAGCAGAGGCCCTGCGGGCCTCGGAGAGCGCTAATTAAAGGGCACTTACACTGAACTATAAAGGCCAGCCATTTTGCTGCAATGACTTCAGTGCTTTGGATTTCTGTACAGAGACCAAGGAACAGACCTTACTGATTTGGGACAACATAGGAGAGGTATTTTTGGCTTCTGGCCAGAGCTTGGAAATTTGACTCTTGTGATTTCACTGTTTGCAAGTTTATTATGGGGGCTGCATGGGGTTCCAACCCTCAGTTCCAGCATTATGTGCGAAGGGCTCGCAGACGCTGTGTGAGAGGGGCAGCCATGCCTAGACGCAGAGGGGCCATCAGGCGTCGGCAACGTAGGCCTTACCCACTCAGGGAATACCGGCAGCAGGTGTCCTATCTCACCATGACTGCCGCGCATTGTGTTAAGAGGCTGCGCTTCAGAAGGGAGGTGGTTGCAGAGATCTGCCAGCTGCTTCACAGAGATCTGCGTCCACAGCTGATGTGCAGGACTTCTCTGTCGGTGGAAGTGAAGGTCACGGTGGCTCTGAACTTTTATGCAAGCGGCTCCTTCCAAGCCGCTGCTGGGGACATAGCGAACATCTCCCAGTTCGCCGTGCATCGCTGCATGCGGCAGGTCACCGATGCCCTTTTCGCAAGGAGACACCAATTCATCTCCTTCCCCATGACCCTAGAGAGGCAGGATCAGCGTGCAGTCGGATTTGCCAGGATCGCCGACTTCCCCATGGTGCAGGGCGCCATTGACTGCACGCACGTGGCTATGCAGGCACCTATCGACAATGCCGAGGATTACCGCAACCGGAAGGGCTACCATTCCCTCAATGTACAGCTGGTGTGTGACCACAGGCAGCGCATCCTAGCTATCAATGCCCGCTTTCCAGGAAGCAGCCACGATGCATTTATCCTGCGCCAGACTACTGTGGCTGACATGTTCGAGGCACAGCCTCCACCAAGGGGATGGCTTATTGGGGACAAGGGCTACCCTTTGTGTACATGGCTCATGACCCCGCTCCGCGCGCCCAGGACCCCTGCGGAGGAGGCATACAACGAAAGCCATCAAGCCACAAGGAGCATCATAGAGCAAACGATTGGCGTCCTCAAGCAACGGTTCCGCTGCCTGGATCGTTCCGGCGGATCTCTACAGTCTTCGCCGGATAGAGTCTCCCAGTTCGTCGTCGTTTGCTGCATGCTGCACAACCTGGCTATCCACAGGACTCAGGTACTGCCACCTCACGTTGGACCACCACCTCAGGAGGACGAGCAGGAGGACCATGAGGAGGAGGAGGAGGAGGAGGAGTACCAGCCCAGGAGGGAGCCACAAGGTCCAAGGGCCGTCCGCCGGCGGCTTATTGAACGGCACTTCTAGGCCCCCTGTCAGGGAATGGCTTGTGGCAATGAACGCACCTGAATGCAGCCGCTCCGCAAGCCCTCAGCCGGTTAACGCAACAACCACTTGAAACATGACACCTGGACAAGCTGAATAAATAAAAAGCTTTATTTAACAAACTCAGGGCCCTTCCCACATGAAACAGAGAAACAGACAAGACCCCCAAAAAACAGTCAAAAACATATCTCACTCCCACAACCTGGGGAGGAATAACAAAACTTGTCAATAACATTTGCCTTCATCCTCGGCCTTCCCAAAATAAGCCCCCCCCCTCCAGAACACAACCACCCCCATATAAAAAAACATTTGCCTTCATCTTCGGCCTTCCCAAAATAAGCCCCCCCGCCAGAACACAAACACCCCCATATAAAAAAAACAGTTGGCAACACACTCTACTTGGTGTGCCGAGAGGGCGAGTCCTTGTGCAGGCTTCTCCGGCCCCTGCCCGACCTGTTGCTCCGCCTCAACCTGGGCCCTGTGGGTGTGGCAAGGCTGGAGGAAGGCTCCTGAGGGGCACACTGCGTGACGGCAGATGCCCTTGGGGGTCGGCCTAGACGAGGTCCGGCCCTGGAGGGGCCGGCTGCTGACTGCTGCAGCTGTGGCTGGGCAGCATCAGTCTCTGCATCAGCTCGTCGCACCTTGGCTGGGGGAGTGGCAGTGGCGGCTGCAGCAATGGGGGCAAGCTGGCTGATGCCAGGCGCTCGCTGGTCACCAGAGACACTGGCACTCGGCCGGGCTGGCACTGCAGCAAGCGCAGCAATCTGGTGGAGGCCAGACCGCTGTGCTGCAGCAGGGCGGCGGGTGCCCTGGCGATGCTTCCGTGACACCGCGAGTGTGGCAGAAGTGAGTGCCCGAACTGCCCTGGTCTGTGCCCGCATCAGATCAGCCAGTGTCTGCACGGCACCACTCATGAACTCGCGACTCGCGTCCTGTGCTGCCGCGAGTTGGTCGACACCCCTGGCCTGTGCTGCCGCGAGTTGGTCAACACCCCTGGCCTGTGAGTCCCCGAAAGCGGCCACACTATGAGCCAGGGACTCAATGGCCTGAGGCATCTGTCCCACAACCCCCATGAACTCGTTGTGGCGCCGCTCCGAGGCCGCGAACATTTCATCAAGGAGGCGCACCTCCTGGGCGAGGACCGTTTCCGGACTGGAGGCCGGACTCTCCCTCTGGGGAGAAGGCCGCCGAGCTGCCCGACCCTTCCCGCATGCCTGGACGCCACTGGGCCCAGCAACTGCCCTCCCCTGCAACACTTCCCCCCTCTGGGGAGAAGGCAGCCGTGCTGCCCGACCCTTCCCACGTGCCTGGACGCCACTGGGCCCAGCAACTGCCCTCCCCTGCAACACTTCCCCCCTCTGGGGAGAAGGCAGCCATGCTGCCCGACCCTTCCCGCGTGCCTGGAAGCCACTGGGCCCAGGAGCTACACCCCCCTGCAACACTTCCCCCTGGCTCTCCTCCAAGCAAGACGTCTCCCCTCCATTGCCATCCCCTGGCGTGGATGAGGGTTCCCCCGATGTGCCGCCTTCTTCTTGGTCCTCGTCGTCCTCCTCTTCCGAGGGACTGGCACTCTCAGCTTCATGGACCTCCTCCTCACCAGCTGAAAGCAGGAAGGCACAAGAGTAGCTTTAGAGTGAGGACAGGGCGTCAGCGAGGGAGGCATGAGTGGTGGCATTATGCGCATTGGTCGGACAGTGGCAAAGGATGTAGATCTGAAGCGCAAGGGGAACGAGGGAGGTCCAAACGGTCATGTCCTTACCATTGGGGCCCAGCACAGGGTCCGCATCACCAATAGCAACGGGGCCAACCACCCGGCCACGCATGAGTCGAGCCACGCGCACCTCCAGCTCACTGAGCTCCTGGAACTGGGCACGGCCTCCCCCGGTGACATTCCGGCTCTTCATATTCTGGGCCAGCTTGGCCTGCAAGAGAAAGGACTGCCTCTAAGTACAGTGTGGTGCCCTGTTGTTGTGTGCACTGCCTCCCATGGTGGAATAGCTTGGCCAGTGTGGTGCCCTGTTGTTGTGTGCACTGCCTCCCATGGTCGAATAGCTTGGCCAGTGTGTAAAGTGCAGAAAGTGCTATTGATGATCATGCCAGTGCCATAGCTGCGGGAGGAGGGATGGCCATTAGGCCTTTGAGGTCCCTTTGCCCATAATGTGAGGTGCACATGCAAGGATGAGGAGGACACTGGAAAGGCTACTCACCTTGACCAACCGAGTGAGGTCGTTGTACTTCTTGCGGCATTGGTCACCAGTCCTGGGGACATCGCTGGTGGCTGACACCCTGTGGGCGATTTCCCTCCAGGCTCTCCTGAACTGCCTCCTGGGAGCCTTCTTGCCACTGTCCGGGCACAAGATCTCTCTTCTCTTTTCCAAACCCTTAAGCAGCGCCCACAAAGCAGGCTCTGAGAAGCGCTGCGCTCGTTCACGGGCCTTCTGCATGGCTTCAGGCGCTATTTGGGTCCACCAGCAGCGTTGAGGCCTAGCTGCAGGGCTCCACTATCCAGGGCGTGGCAGCAGACAAAGTCGACCCTTCCCCCTTTAAGAGCTGGCCGGCGTCAGGGTGTCTGCTGTCAATCAAAACATGACCGCACCTGCGCTGCGCCCGGCCTCGGCGTTATCAGTCCGCACCGCCGGCTTAGCGCCTAAAGATAGGAGTGCAACGCCAGTTTCAGCGCTCGCCCAAACTCCTTGGCCAAATCTACTGAATTTCGGCGAAGTGGCCTCCACTTTCCGGCGGGCGCTAACTTTAGCGACCGCCCGACTTTAGCGCCCCAAAAGTGGCGCGACTGAATTTCTAGGCCCTGAAGTTCCTAGGCTCCAGGAGGGTGGAAAGGAAGAATTCCACCTAAGGAGAACCAGGAATTTGGGGCGGAGCCTGGTTACACCAGGATTCTGTCGGTTTAACACTGGTGCTATAAATGTTGTTGGATGGGTGTATCTTTAGCCTACCTGAGAGCTGGCATGAATCCCACTGAAGGGTTTAAGAAAGCCCCACCCTTTTTAGGGAAAGATAATTGAAGCCAGTGGGGATTGATTACCTTCCCCAAAGGACCCCCTTAACGCATTGAGAACAGAAGAGTAAAAAAATGAAGTTTTCCATTGAGCCTTTGCATAACCTCTACTCCACTCTGGTGCCACTCTGATATTCCAACTATTGGTTCAGGGAGGGCACCATCCCATTTTGGATGGGTGAGCACCTTGCAGAATTGCTGGAAAGAGGTGCAGAAAAGTTGTGTTGCTTTCAGTGAACAGAATCATAAAAACATAAAATGATTAAGTACAGAAGGAAGCCATTCGGCCCATCATGCCTGTGCCAGCTCTTTAATGAGCTATCCAATAAGTCCTACTCCCCGGCTCTATCCCATAGCCCTGTAATTTATTTCCCTTCAAGTATTTATCCAATTCCCTTTTGAAAGTTACTATTGAATCTGCTTCCACCACCCTTTCAGGCAATGACTTCCAGATCACAACAACTCGCTGCGTACATTTTTTTCCTCATGTCGCCTCTGGTTCTTTTGCCAATCACCTTAAATCTGTGTCCTCTGGCTACCGATTCTTTTGCCACTGGAAACAGTTTCTCCTTACTTACGCTATCAAAACTGTCCATGATTTTGAACATCTCTATCAAATCTCCTCTTAACCTCCGCTGCTCTAAGGAGAACAACCCCAGCTTCTCCAGTCTCTCCACATAACTGAAGTCCCTCATCCCTGGTACCATTCTAGTAAATCTCTTCTGCGCCCTCTCTAAGGTCTTGATATCCTTCCTAAAATGTGGTGCCCACATTTGAACACAAGACTCCAGCTGAGGCCTAACCAGTGTTTTGTTAAGGTTTAGCATAACCTCCTTGCTTTTGTACTCTATCCCTCAATTAATTAAGCCAAGGATCCCATATGCTTTTTTAACAGCCTTCTCAACTTGTCCTGCCAACTTCAAAGATTTGTGTACATACACCCCCAGGTCTCTCTGTTCCTGCATCCCCATTAAAATTGTACCATTTAGTTTATATTGCCTCTCCTCATTCTTCCTACTAGACGGTATCACTTCACACTTCTCTTCGTTAAATTTCATCTGCCATGCGTCTACCCATTTCTCCAGTCTGTCTACGTCCTCCTGAATCTGTTACTATCCGCCTCATTGTTTACTACATTTCCAAGTTTTGCATCATCTGCAAACTTCGAAATGATGCCCTGTACACCCAAGTCCAAGTCATTAATATATATCAAAATGAGAAGTGGTCCTAATACTGACACCGGGGAGCACCTCTGTATACTTCCCTGCAGTTTGAAAAACAACCACTCACCACAACTCTCTGCTTTCTGTCCCTTAGCCAATTTCATATCCACGCTGCCACTGCCCCTTTAATACCAAGGGCTTTAATTTTGCTTACAAATCTATTATGTGGTACTTTGTCAAAAGCCTTTTGAAAATCCATATACACAACGTCAACTGCACTACCCTCATCAACCCTCTCTGTTACTTCATCAAAGAACTTAATCAATTTGTCAAACCCGATTTGCCTTTAGCAAATCCGTGCTGACTTTCATTTATTAGTCCATACATATTCAAGTGCCAATTAATTTTGTTCTGCATTATTGTCGCTAAAGGTTTCCTTGTTTCCGACATTAGGCTAGCTGGCCTGTAGTTGTTGGGTTTATCCCTCTCCCATTTTTTGAACAAGGGTGTAACATTTGCAATCCTCCTGTCCTCTGGTACCACCCCCCTATCTAAGGAGGATTGGAAGACTGTGGCCAGAGCCTCCACAATTTCCACTCTTACTCCCTTCAATAACCTAGGATGTATCCCATCTGGACCAGGTGCCATTTCCACTTTGAGGGCTGCCAACCTTTTAAGTACCTTCTCTTTATCTATTTTTATCCTATCCAATATCACTACTACCTGCTCTTTTACTGCTACAGTGGCAGCGTCTCATAGAGTCATAGCATCATAACGACACAGAAGGAGGCCAGCTCCTCTCTCTTGAAGAAAGATGCAAAATACTCATTTAATACCTCAACCATGCTCTCTGTTTCCACAAGAGGATCTCCTTTTTGGTCTGTAATCAGCCCCACCCTTCCTTTGACTACCCTTTTACTATTTATGCATTTATAAAAGACGACTGGGTTCCCTTTTATGTTAGCTGCTAATTTATTCCCATACTCTCCCTTTGCCCCTCTTATTGTTTTTTTAGATCTCCTCTGTACTTTCTATATTCAGCTTGGTTCTCTACTGTATTATCAAACTTTCATTTGTCCAAAGCCTTTTTTTTCTGTTTCATTTTAATCCCTATGGGGGAAAAATTCAGTTGGTAGTGCCACACGTTAGTGCCTTAAGAGGGCGCTAAGTGGGGCGCAAACCAACTAGTGCCTGGTCGCGGCACTGCCCACGCCTCCCGCAAAATTCAGTGGGAGGTTAGTGATGGCGCTAACCGGTAGCGCCCTGCGGCACTGCGCCGCTGGCGATGACGTCATTGGTGTGCGCAGCGCCCCGCTTACACCCCGGCCGCGATCTTCGGGAGCGCCCTCAGATTTACCGCCGGACACTATGTCCGACAGGGTCAGGGGGGCGTACCTGCGGCCGGGAAGGCGCAATTTAAAGGCGAGGTGTGGGGCGGCCATTTTTGTTGCTGGCCGCCTGCCAGCACCTGCCTGCGCTCCCGTCCCCGGCCTCCTGAACCCACCCCCCCCTCCAAGAGCCCGGCACTTCTCTTGGGTGCCGGGCTCTTTTGCCTGCACTCCCAATCCCCGGGGGCCCAGCTGGGCCCCAGGTCGCGCTGCACGAGGCCCCTCCCCTTTAAGAAGGGGAGGAAGGCCTGCAATACCGCGGCGCGACGTGCTGCAGCATGTGGCGCTGCAGCACATAGTGCCATGATATTCACCCGCAGTGCCCCAAGAAGGAGGCGGGGCGCTTCCAGTAGCGCCCCGTTTCCCTCTTGGGGCGCAACCACTGAATTTCCGGCACGGGGGTGCTAATTTTTCCGGGGTGCTAAAGAAGTTAGTGCCTCGATAGGGGCGCTACTCAATTTTTAGCCCTATGGCCTAGAAATTCAGTTGTTAGCGCCAGCCGCTAGCGCCTTAAGAGGGCGAGAAGTGGGGCGCGAAGCTGCTAGCGCCCGGACGCGGCGCGATCTGCGCCTCTCACGAACTTGAGTCAAGAACTAGCGGTGGCACAAAACTGCAGTGCCCACTCAGCTCCGCACGCAGATCCTGACATCATTTCATGGTGCAACGCCCTTGGTGCGCCCCAAACCGGAACTTCAGTGGCGCCCCCCTTCTTTGCGCCTGGCTCGCCCAGCGACTGGTTGAGTGGAACGGTTCCCAGTCACTGTGGGGCTGGGGGGTGCTATTTAAAGGGGACTCTTCCTGCATTCTTTGTGGCAGCCATTTTGTTCCACTCCTTCTGTGTGAGAGAGAGAGATTTGGAGAGAAACAAAGGGAGAGAGCTTTCTGCTTTGGCTCATCACTCACACAGGTACTTTTGGCTTCAGGCCAGAGCTTTGCAGTTGGATTTATTTCTCAGTGCCATAGCCTTGAGTGCCCACATATAATGGGGGCTGCAATGGGTGGAAACATTGGGTTTCTGCATTGCATTGAAAGGGCTCAGCGACGCCGAGAGTGCCAATCACGGCCAGATGGAGAAGGGCCAACAGGCGTCGGCACAGGAGGCCTTACCCTCCCAGGGTATACTGACAGCACTTCTCCTACCTCAACATGTCTGAGGAGCAGTGCATTCGGAGGCTTCGATTCAGAAGGGAGGTGGTCACGAAGATCTGCCACCTGCTTCAGAGAGATCTGCAGCCTCAGCTGAGGAGCAGGACGTCTCTGTCGGTGGCGGTGAAGGTGACAGTGGCTCTCAACTTTTATGCCACCGGCTCCTTCCAATCCGTTACTGGGGACATTGCCAATATCTCCCAGTTCACGGTGCATTGCTGCATCCGCCAGGTCACGAATGCCCTCTTCAGAAGGAGACGTCAGTACATTTCCTTTCCCATGGCCCCGGACAAGCAGCAAGAGCGTGCAATGGGATTTGCAAGAATAGCGGGCTTCCCCATGGTCCAGGGCGCCATTGACTGCACGCATGTGACTTTGCGGGCACCTCTAGAGAATGCCGAGGATTACCACAACCGGAAGGGCTACCATTCGCTGAACGTGCAGTTGGTTTGTGACCACAGGCAGCTCATACTAGCTGTGAATGCCCACTTTCCAGGCAGCAGCCACGAAGCCTTCATCCTGCGCCAGACTTCTGTGGCAGACATTTTCGAAGCCCCGGCTCACCCAGGAAGCTGGCTTCTCGGGGACAAGGGCTATTCTTTGTGCACCTGGCTGATGACCCCACTCCGTGCGCCCACCACCCCTGCTGAAGAATGATACAATGACAGCCATCAAGCGACCAGGAACATCATTGAGCACACAATCAGCGTGCTGAAGCAATGGTTCCTCTCTCTGGACCATTCCAGGGGAGCCCTACAATACTCGCCTGAGCGAGTCTCCCATTTCGTTGTAGTGTGCTGCATGCTGCACAACCTGGCTATCCTCAGGACTCAGCCACTGCCAGCAGACATTGGAGGACCACCAGAGGAGGAGGAGGAGGAGCACCAAGACGGGAGGGAGGCACAAAGTGCAAGGGCCGTCTGTCAGCAGCTTATTGCAAGTCGGATCTAGGCCCCCTCTCAGGGAATGGCTTGTGCCATTGAAAGAACATGAATGGAGCCGCTCCGCAAACCCTGAGGTGGTCAAGGCAACAAATAGTTCAAAGTGCAAACATGGACAATCTGAATAAAGACAATTCTTTATTTAACAAACTCTGTGCCCTTCCCGCATGACAAACAAATACAGAGAAACCCCCCAAAAAACAGTCAGACACATAACTGGCTCTCACAACCTGGAGAAAATGAAAACAGTGCAACAAAAATGACCATGATCCTAGGCCTTCATAAAAAACAAACACAACATTCTCGGCCTTCATAAAAGAAAAACACAACATCCTCGGCCTTCGTAAAAAAGTAACACAACATTCTCGGCCTTCATAAAAAACTAACACAACATCCTCGGCCTTCATGAAAAAGTAACACAACATTCTCGGCCTTCATAAAAAACTCAACATTTTGCCACACCTCCTACTTTTTGGCCTGCGAGGGTGATCCACCTCGCTTGCGCGATTGGCCCCTTTCCGCCCTGCAGCTCCTCCTCAGTGGGACCCCAGTGGCTGCAGCAAGGCTGGGGGAAGGCTGCTGAGGGTCAGATAGTGAGTCGGCAGATGCCCTTGGGGGACGGCCTGGACCAGCTCTGGGCCTGGAGGGCCCGGCTGCTGACTGCTCCAACTCTGCTTGGGCGGCAGTAGTCTGTCCTACGGGTGGTGGCAGCTGCAGTGGAGGAGTGACAGGAATGCTACCAACCTGACAGACCACAGGCACTCCCTGGTCGGCCGAGACACTGGCACTCACACGGGCCAGCACTGAAGCATGTGCAGCAATCTGCTGAAGCACAGACTGCTGGACTGCTGCGGCGCGGCGAGGGCCCCGGCGATTCCTGGCCGATCCAGCAAGGGTGGCAGCAGTTAGTGCCCGTGTGGCCCTGATCTGTATCTGCATCAGACCAGCCAGTGAATGCATGGCACGACTAAGCACTTGGCTGGAAGCCGCATGTGATGCAGCGACGTCCTGCTGACTCCTGGCCTGTGATGCAGCGACCTCCTGCTGACTCCGGGTCTGTGCTGCCCCGAAGTCCTGCAGACTCCTGGCCTGTGCTGCCCCGAATTCCTGCACACTCCTTGCCAGTGACTCTATGCAGTCAGGCATCCTTGCCACTGCAGCCATGAGCTCAATGTGCCTGCGCTCAGCCTGGGCGCCCATTTCACCAAGGAGCCGCACCTCCTCTGCGCTCACTGTAGCAGGACTGGAGGCCGAACTCACCCTCCGGGGAGAAGGCCGGCGAGCTTCCCCACCCCTCCCGCGCTGCTGCAGCCTGCTGGGCCCTGGAGCTTCACCGTCATCAGACCCTTCCCCCCTGCTCCCCTCCAGGGAAGACGTATCCCCATCATGGCCATGGGCTGCCTCGGCTGAGGGTGGCACTGATGGTCCGGCTTCCTCTTCCTCCTCCTCGTCTTCCGATTCACTCACAGTGCCAGCTTGAGGGCCCGCCTCCTCACCTGGTGATTCAGCATCTGAAAGCAGGGAGGCACAAGAGTTGCTTTAGCGTGAGGGCAGGGCAGCAGCGAGGGAGGCATGAGTGCTGCAATGCACTGCATTGGTTCGAGAGTGGCAAAGGATGCTGCTGTGAGGCACAGGTGGAAAGAAAGAGGTCAAAAAGGTGATGACCTTACCATTGCTGTCCAGAACAGGGTCGGCATCTCCAGTGGCGAAGGGGCCAATCAACTGGCCTCCCATAATCCGCTCCACTCGCTGCTCCAGGTCACTGAGGTCTTTAAGTTCAGGATGGCCTCCCCCGGTCCGTAGCTGCTGCCTGCGATTGTGGGCCAGCTTGCCCTGCAAGAGAAAGGACGGGCTCTGAGTACAGTGTCAAGCCCTGATCTTGCCTGCACTGCCTCCCATGGAGGAATAGCCCTGACAGTGTCAAGCCCTGATCTTGCCTGCACTGCCTCCCATGGTGGAATAGCCCTGACAGTGTCAAGCCCTGATCTTGCCTGCACTGCCTCCCATGGTGGAATAGCCCTGACAGTGTCAAGCCCTGATCTTGCCTGCACTGCCTCCCATGGTGGAATAGCCCTGACAGTGTGTAAAGCGGTGAATGTGCATGTGATTTTCATGAGAGTCCCACAGGTGTGGGATGAGGGCTGGGTATTGGGGCTTTCAGGACCCTTTGGCCATAAAGTGAGGTGCACATGCAGGGATGAAGAGGATACTGGAAAGGGTACTCACCCTGACAACCCGAGTGAGGTCGTTGAACTTCTTTCTGCATTGCATGGGTGTCCTGGGGACCATGCTGCTGGAGGTCACTCTGTTTGCCACCTCCCTCCAAGCTTTCCTGTATTCGCTGGGCAGTGGCCTCCTGCCACTGTCAGGGAAGAGGGCAGGTCGCCGGCGCTCCACTGCGCCAACCAGAACCTTCAGGGCACCCTCACTAAAGCGCTGCGCTCACTCCCTGGCCTTCTCCATGGTCGTGGGCGTTGAGTTGTTGAAGCAGGTCTGGCTAGGCCTAGATTCAGGGCTGCAGTGTGCAGGGCGTGGCAGCAAAACAAACTGGTGCCAGCGTGTCTGCCTGCAATCTATAACCCGCCGTACCTGCGCTGCACCCACCCTCGGTGGTAGCGCCTCGGCTCGCCGGCTTAGCGCCTTATGATAGTCGTGCACTGCTTGCTTTAGCGCAGCAGCAACCTCTTGGGGCGATGCAACTCAATTTCGGTGAAGGTGGCGCTAAGTTGCGCCCGGCGCTAAATTTAGCGAACACCTGGCTGTAGTGCCCCAAACGTGGCGATACTGAATTTCTAGGCCTATATCTTTAGTCATCCACGGAGTTCTAGCTTTAGATGTCCTTCCTTTCCTCCTCATGGGAAAATGTCTATTTTGTACCCGAGTTATCTCTCTTGAAGGCCTCCCATTACTGTTTAGCCTATCAATTTTTGATTCCAATCCACCTGGGCTAGATCCCTTTTTAACCCACTGAAGTTAGCCCTCCTCCAGTTAAGTATTTTTATGCTTGATAATTCCTTGTCTTTTTCCATGGGCCAGAAATTCCAGGCCAGAAGCGTGAGTGCGGTCGGCTTACTCACGCTTCTGTCCGTTGGAAATGCCGGCGTTCAGCATGAACAGCGCATGCGGGGAACGCCGGCATTTCCAGACCTCGAGCGCGTGCGACTGCACAGGCAGCGCTTGCGCAGTGAACTTCGTGGATTTCATTCATGAAATCCGTGAGGTTAAGTCCTTAGAAGTTACACTGAAAAAAAGCAAGTGTAAAGTGGTTCATTGGCTGCGGAGGAAGATATATTTTATCGTGGAGCTTTTGAAATGCAATATTTTTGTTTGGGAAAGGGAGGGAAGTTATTTTAAGAAATTTTAAGTAAGTTTTAAAGTTAAAATTTTTTTTTTTTTTAAAGGGTTTTCAGAACGGTAGGTAGAAGGAGCAATTGTGGCTGTGTGAATGGAATGTGAGAATGAGTTATGTATGTATGTCCACATATATTCCTTTACGTATATGTATGTATGTTTTATATTCCTTTACTATGAATGTATGTTTTTAATTATGATTTTCCAATAAGTTACTTTCTCTGAAAGTCATAATTAAATAATACATTCATACACATAAGTAAAGGAATATATACATAACACGCAAAGGAATATATACAGACATACATACTTTCAGAAGCTCCACGATAAGAAATATCTTCCTCCGCAGCCTCTGTAGCAACTGTACCCATGCTTTTTTCATGTGTAAGTTGTAATGACTGGACCTCACTGAAAGCATTAATGAAAGCGGCGAAGTATACTGCGCACGCGCTGCCTGTGCAGTCGCACGCATTCTGCCTCTGAACCCCTTCGTTCAGAGGACAGGAAATGCCGGTTTTCCCCACATGCACTGTGCATGCTGAAAACCGGCATTTCATCCGGCCAGATGCGTAAGTACCCCGACCGTACTAGCGCATTTGGAAGGGAATTATTGGGCCAACATTTTACATGTCAATAAAATAAAAAATTTAACACTTGCACGACTTGCCCCCTCGCATCTGCGACTGAGGGTCCAAGGAGGTGCATTGCGCAAGAGGTCATCATCGCACGTATCCTCACACTGTTCCCTTTGGGGAACTGTATGAAGTGGTGGAAGGATTTATGGCCGTGATTAACGCTCATTCCGTGACCGTAACCATCTTTGAACCAGCCATTAGGGTGGTTAGTCCTATGGCGGGAGGGTTTTACGGGCTCCCACAACCCATCTGAGGGGGGGGGGCCACCAACACCCACGGACGCAAGTATCCCGCTGGATGTCCACCCAGAATTTAAAGTTGGAGCTCCGACTCCACTTGCCGGGACTGTCTGGAGTGGGGTTCAAAACCCTACTCCTTCTGGCCCAGCGGCGGGGATGCTTACTGCTACGCAAAAGGCCCACTCCGCACAAAAGGTGACAACCATACGTTTCCTGCGCCTTTTCCCTCCCCGTGACTGGAGCCCTATGCTGCCATTTCACGTTGCTAATCGGATTGGGCCTTTGTCATAGCGGTAGGATCCCCGCCGCTGGGCCAGATCAGGGTAGGGTTTCGAACCCCGCTCCAGACAGTCCCGGCAAGTGGAGTCGGAGCTCGGGCTCTAAATTCTGGGTTGACATCCAGTGGGATACTTGCGTCCGTGGGTGTGGGTGGCCCCCCTCCTTGTATAGCTTGTGGGAGCCCGTAAAACCCTCCCGCCATAGGACTAACCGCCCTAATGGCTGGTTCAAAGATGGTTACGGTCACGGAATGAGCGTTAATCACGGCCATAAATCCTTCCACCACTTCATACAGTTCCCCAAAGGGAACAGTGTGAAGACACGTATGACGACGACATTGCTAAATAAATAAATGGAATTTAAAAAATTCTTTTAGGGCTTTTAAAAGTCTTTAAATTGCTTTAATTCTCTTTAAAACTACTTCAGATTACTCAAAATAATGTAAACATTTTAAAAAGTTTATAAAAGTTACCAAAATCTTCAAAAAACTTCCAAAAACCTATTTAAACTGCTGCTTTGCATGTAAAAAAGCAAAGCAGCTTGACAGAAACATTGGGGGCGTGTCCAGTGAAACAGACCTCAAGGGGCGTGTCTCACTTACACTGCACGCTCCTGGGTCCGCGCTGGCTGCACTCCTGGGCGGCGTGACGTCATACGCTGCCCGGGAATGTGCTTTCTATTTCTCCAAGTTCAGGCGTCCCAGAAGCTGATCGGCAGGAGCGCGGGGTAAGTGCAAATACGGGGCTTGCACGCGCTGCAAGCCCCGTTCTGGAATTTCTGGCCCCATAAATATTCAAAACCTAATGATATTATGCTCACTGTTCACCAAATGCTCCCTGGCTGAAACATGATCCACTGCCCCACTTCATCCCCAGAACTAGATTCAGCACTGATTCCTTGTTGGCCTGGAAACACACTGGGCTAAAAATTCGGTATCGCCGCGCCAGGTCTTTAGTGCCCGAAATTTAGCGCTGGGCCGGATTCCCCTAGCGCCCGCCTGAAATTCAGTAGTGCCGCCCCAAGACGGAGGCGGGCGCTATTGGAGGGTTTGGCCGCCTCGTTTGGGGCGAAGAATGTCAGTTTCCGGCGCCCAGCTGCCGCTGCGGCAGCCGATGCGGTGCGGCAGGCTGGGGTACTGCAGGCCTCCTCCTTCTCTTAAGGAGGAGCTGCCTGCAGCCGTGAGATCGCCGCTGGATTCCCCCGTCAAATGAGCCCGGCACCACGGAGAAGTGCCGGGCTCGCGGGAGTCACACACCAATGCCGCGGGGGGGTGGTGCAGGAGTCCGGGGAGGGAGGTGCGGCCAGGCGGCCGCCGGGAAAGCGGCCGGCCGCCCCTCCACCTTTATGCGCCGGCCTCTCGGAGCTGTAAGGCACCATTTTGCAAACGCTGTTTGCGGCCGCGACGGGCGAGGCGGCCGCAACTGAATTTGGCCATCGGGACGGATTACCATTGGAACCGGGGCGCTGCGCACACCGATGACGTCATCGGTGCCGGCGCAGCGCTACCGGCTAACGCCGATGTTAGGGACCAACTCAATTTCGGGCCCTAAAAAACTTCTGGCGCAAACCACTTTATAGCCAATAAGTGGGCGCAAACGCGACTGAATTTCTAGGCCACTATTTTTGTACACATTTCAGGAATTCCTACCCCCTTTACACTGTTACTATCCCAATCCCCCATTATCACGACTCTATAGTTTTTGCATCTTTCTGTAATTTGACTGGAAATTTGCTCCTCTATCTCCTTCCCACTATTTTGTGGCCTACAGTATACATCCAGTAGCATAATAGCGCCTCTATTGTTCTTTAATTCTAACCAAATAAATTCTGTCTTTGACCCCTCAACTATATGATCCCTTTCCAGTGCTATAATAGTTTGTAGATATAACTTATACAAACTATCAGCAGTGCATGCTCTTTTCATTTCAAGATCATCCATCCAAACATAAGTATTCTATACTTTCTTCCACCCACTAGGCTGATAAATATTAAAAGAAAGACATTTTATTGTATTCCCAAAATGGAAAGTCAGTACCCCCAGATGAATAGTGTGTTTCCAGACCAACAAGGAATCAGTGCTGAATCTAGTTCTGGGGATGAGGTGCGCCAGTGGATCATGTTTCGGTCAGGGAGCATTTGGTGAACAGTGATTATAATATCTTGCTATTCATCAACTCCAATAAGCTAAGGGATTTTCTTCTATCATGGTTTATAGAAACCTCAACAAGTTTTTGAAGAAATTAAGTCACTATTATCTAGTTTGTATGATCAAAAGATCAGCTCTGCATTATAGATGTCAAATATCCATACTTCCATAGAGCAACCGAGCAATGCCACAGGAAACTCTCTGGTTCCAGGTGGTTAACTGTTACCAATCTAAAGTGCTTCCTATTCCTCATGCTCGTGTTTTTATCTAAGGTGTTCAACAAGCATTTGTGTTTAGATGCCAAACTATTTACATATATATGCAACTAAACATTTGGTGAGAGCATTTTCTTAAAGCAGTCAATTGAGCTGTCCAGGGGACAGCCCTCATATTTACTCAGTTATACCTCTTAGGATCTTAACTTCATAGAGGCCAGGTTCTAGAGTTTCCAGAGGATAGTCATCCTGGTTCTTGGAAATCTGAATTTATAACCAATGCAATATATTTCAAGGTTGATAGCTGAAGGCACCTTTGTGGACCCAACTAATTCAAATCCAACTAAACTTGGTAGCTCAGTTGTTCCCTCCAGGTTTCCCATTGTCGCTAAGTATGAAGGTATACACACGCAATCTAAGTCTCCCTGTGACAGAACAGCCCACTTAAATACCCCACTCCTACCAGGCAGCAAGATTGAGCATTAGTTTGGTGATATTTTGTTTTTAGACATTTCAAAGCTTATTTTCTTTTTGGGTATCAATTCGTTACCATCTCCATGGGCACATCAATATCACTGAACACCTGGGATGCATTTCTGTCCATCATTCCTTTCAGTCATAGTTTCTTCCATCTTCTAATGAGTAAACCATAGTTTCTATTACATTACACATCATTGTATTTATTTCTAGCTTCACTACATAAACATCTCGTACTGTTCTCTTGATAACAGATTTTAACTGGCTCCCTGTTGCAGCTTGTGTTTTTCTTCCATTTATCAAGGCTTTGTTATACAGACTGTTGCCTCTTTCAAAAGTACAATAGGGATCACAAAGCATATATTTAGTTCAGGAGGAACTACTCAACGCAAGGTTTTCACAAAAGTCAATACTACTGTATCTATACAGCCTCTCTAACACTGCTATTAGATCAATTCTAAAAGTTGCTATAATGTACGTAACAGCATTATTATTACCTAGATGGAATTACAACACAGTAGTGTCAAGAGTGGCTGGTATTAAAATTATTGGCCCAGAAATTCATGTCGGGGGCTTCCCGCGGGTGCAAGCCCCCGACCTACACTTACCTAGTGCACCGGCAGTTGAGGCCTGGGCCTGCGTGGATTTCCTGTCTGTGGCCCGGTCCAGCTCCCGGCGCGCTGTGCTTGCGTGATCCAGCAGCGTAGTTAGTGCGATGCGTCCACTGGGATCACGTGAGCCATGGCCAACCAATCGGAGGAGGGAAAATCCCATTCATGAGATTGACAGAAAGAACTGTCAAACTTATGAAAACTCCGGCCCCCAAAACAGTACTTAACCTTAAAATAAATTTTTAAAAAACATCACACTTTTTAAATGAACTATAAATAACATTAAATAACTATTTTAAACAATAATTTAAATTTTTGAAAAAATAATTTTATAAAAAAACAGGGCTAAAAATACACTTACCTTACTTTAAAGTATTTAAAAATAATAAACCTGTGGAAAAATGTTCTAATTTTAATTAATTGACCACTTACCTTTTAAAATGAAGTCCTTACGCCTGGTTTTTAAATGTGTAAAATGTAGAGGCCTTCACGCACAGAAAAACCTGTAAAAAAAAAGGAAGTTCAACGCGCACGCGCAGACTCCCGCACGCACACGTTCGATCTCTGAACCCCTTCGTTCAGAGGATTGGAAATGCCGGTTTCCCGTGCATGCGTAGTGCATGCAAGAAACCGGCACTTCCATCGGGTCCACATGTGAGTACTCCGTGCTTACTCACGCGTTGGGACCCGAATTTCTGGGCCATTGTATGTTATATAACATAACTGCTGTCGATCAATGCACAGAGTTTAAGCTACATATAAACAAAGCAATATTCCACCTTGGTAATATGCTAATCCAAGGAGGACAATGGCCCTGTAAGGTCAACCTTTCAAACTGAAACCAAATAGATAAGGCAAATCAAGAAACTACTGGTTAGAGAAAAGCTTATACTGCATCGTTAATTCTTAATAATGTACTATCAAACATAACTTGATTAAACACTTTTTTGAATTGTGACAATATTATTTTGCAGTTATAACATAAAAGTATGTGATTATCCTCTGCTGATGACATCTGTTGGTATTAAGTTTAATTGATGCTCAATTGATGCTGAATTCTGAATATCTCCACAGCTCCACAAAGCAGTGACAAGGTGATCATTTAAAAGCAATATTTCGGTCAAAGTGATTTCCACAACCTTCACTATCAACAATGTCTTTCTCTCTCTCCTCCCTGGCCAGCACATGCCACTAACCCAACGCCTTTTCTTCACCTCAATGAACTTGGCCTTTTTCTTTTAAAATTTCAGTGACAGGCCTCAGAAGAATATAACTTTCTTCCTATTATGCCACAGATCCCCTTTCAATCACAATGTTCATAATTTTTTTGCCTCAAGTGGGAAATGTAGAAGTTAGGGATGGGCAATAAATGCTGGCCTTGCCAACGACATCCACATCCCGAGAATGTATAAAAATAAAGTTTGAAATCCATAGTCTTGGATCTCTATATGGGAGCATGTCTTAGTTAGAAACTCCTACAAAGATACTCAATTTCAATCTTCATCTAGGGATGCCAGTCTAAGAGTTTCAGGATCAGCTGCATGAACTCTCTTATGTTGGAGACTTTTTCACCTTTACAAACCACTGTTAGCCTCATGTTATACAGTCTACTCATTTTTACTTTCCATGGCCATGATGTGATATTTCAGCACTTTAGAATTTCTTTGATCCTGATTTTAGCTTGTTTTCCACTTCTGTCTTCAATTTTCACTTCTAATCATCGCACTCTAATTTCCTTAAGCCTTTCCTTGATGTTAGTCATTTTTTAATGATTATCTTCAACTTTTTTTTAGATATCCTTTAACAAGAACCAGATAATATATTAATCAACTCCAGTAATGCTTACATTAGGGTGGTTTGAACTAAGAATGTAAACACTGCAGAAGAATTGGGTCTGTAAGTGCAGGGTTCTCAAAATTCCCGCACTCCCCAAATTATGGATCAAGGGACCCTGTTTGGACAAGTTATTAAAACCAGGGTACCCAAAATGGCTTCTGTAACCTCGTGACCAAAACCGACAGGATTTTTAAAGCAGGGCTCTGCAGATAGGCAGGCCCGGAGACGAAACTTAAAATGCAGGAATCTGTGAAAAGGACTCTCTGGAGCCAGCCAGCCAAAGTAAACACAGAATACGCATTCATTTGACTTGAAATAGATCAAGCTAGAATGGGCCTAGAATCGAGGCCATTAGGTTTCTGCATATTTAATCAGTAACAGCTCACAGTAGCCATCAAGTCAGGATGGGGACAATTAAGTTTCATCCATGACAAACAACCAGGACATCGGGGCCATTAGACCTGGAGACAACTGCTCCACAAGTCATTAAAATAAATGGCTGTGATCATTTAAACAAGCCCGCCAAAAGTGAGACAAAGGACTGACCTGATTTGGCGCGCAGATAAGGAGTTGAAGAACGGATATAATTGTAGGCCCATCAGTAGCAATCTCTCTCTTGCTCTGGCCTCTCATCATTTGGCTTTTGGCCTGCTGCCACTCGTTCTCGTGCCCTGGCCTTGTGGTGGGCTCTCTTCTCGCTCCCCGCGCCGCTCAATAACCAAGGACACCCATTACACCGGGGCCAAACGCGGGAGGAGAACGAGACCCGAGTTCAAAACCACACAGGACACAGAGGCCACAAACGGGCAGACGAGACGAGACGAGATGAAGAAGAAGGTAAACTGGTAAAAGCAGAGAAGGGCAGCGGAAAGACGCATTTGGGGACCAACGCCCAGTTATAAGCTGGTGTTTGGTGAATAAATTGACGTTACAGTAAAACCCCAATTTAAGAATATGCTGGCATTCGAAGGATGGGTAGCAAAATCGAGACAAACGGCCTAGTTATAAGCTGGCGTTTGTCACATGGACAGTAATAGCCCGGTTAAAGAATAAACTGGCATTCGAAGCATGGCTAGCAAAATCATTTAAATGGTAAAAACCGCCAACCGACCCCCGACCGTGACGTTACCACCAACGACCACCCGAGAGAGAAGAAGAAGAGAGCCTATCGTGACTCGACGACGGCGGTAGCTGAGGAAAAAGAGGGTGCTTCGCATCAAAGACTTCAGTGCCGCGCCCTGAGATCACATGGCGACGGGATACCCCAAGGGACAGCAACAGCAGACCTCGAAACCAACCCAATTAAAGCAACAGGTTTTGGATTGATGAACATGAATTCCTGGCCCCTCATAGCTTAATCTAGTTAGGTATAGGGGATGGGATAAGGATAAGGGGATTGTTAATGTAGTTATTTTCCCTCGATGTGCCGTGTGTTCCCCATTCCCATATAAGTGTAATTGTTTATGCCTGTATTTTCATACCAGTAATTCTCATCAGATTGTGTTTTATTCTGCTTTAATAAAATTTGGGTTTTCTTGCACCAAACCACTTGTCTACTCAATTTTCTCTATCGCCACCTGTACCTAAGTCCGGTGTCTAGAACCCAGGGGCGTGGGAGCAATTCGAACCACTCAAAAGGACAGTCAGAGGTGAAGCTGACTGGGCGCACACGCCACCCCCTACAGGTCTTATTTTTCAATTACATTTTTTTACCATTCCAACGGGACTTTACAGTAGAATTCATTCATAAAGGTAGGAAGTTTAACTCAAAGAATTAAGACCTAGAAAATTCCTACCTTACCTTAGACATGGTCTGTTTGCACCGTATTTCTGCAAAAAATGGCAGTTGCTTCGCTTCCGCCTGCTTCCAGCACGCGACATGGCGGCCGCCATTTTGGTGAGATCCATAGCACTGCCATTGCCAGCGCTGGCCTTTCAAATTTAAATGAGCATATCGTGACATCATCTGCGTGCAATGCCTGATTTGACGCACAACTTCTTAAAGAGACACACACATCTTTCAGGTAAGTTTGGATTTCAGATTTTTGAAGTTTTTAAAAAATATTTTATTGACGTAGTGGCTTGGTGCAATACATTTAAAAAGTTGTTAAAATGTGCAAGGAGTGCTGCTGGACACTTGCAAGGCTTTGGATGGTAAAGGAAGGTCTCTGAGAAGACATAAAATGCTGGAAATACTTAGCAGATCAGGCAGGATCTGTGGAGAGAGGAACAGAATTAACATTTCAGGTTGAGATGTTGCCTGACCTGCTGAGTATTTCTAGCATTTTCTGTTTTTATTTCAGATTTCCAGCATCCACAGTACTTTGTCTCTGAGAAGACCACTTGCTCACAGTTCTGGGGAGCACATGGAAATGAAGCAGAGGCAGCAAAGGGGACAAGCTACTCACAGAGGGAAGAGGAAGAAGCAGAAGAGGAAGAGTCAGAAGAGGAGGAAGCGGAAGGAAGGATGCAACCCAGACAGCCCCTTTCTGGCCAGGATATCCAGGATTGAATCATCAGCCTGCGGTACCAGTGACCACAACCCCAATTCCCCTTTCAACATTTGTCCCACACCTTACCTTTTCTCTGTTACTGACCATCACAGAGCTCTCTTGGCCACAATGCTGAAATAAAAGCCACCACAAAGCAAACTTTCCAATCCAACTTTATCCATATATTTGTTTGCGTGGGTTTCCTCCGGGTGCTCCGGTTTCCTCCCACAGTCCAAAGATGTGCGGGTTAGGTTGATTGGCTATGATAAATTGACCCTTAGTGTTAGGGGGATTAAATACGTGGGGTTACAGGGATAGGGTGGGATATGTGTTGGTGTAGGGGTTACGGGGATCGGGTGGGATATGTGTCGGTGCAGGCTCGATGGGCCGAAATGGCCTCTATCTGCACTGTGGGGTTTCTGTGATTCTGTGATATATGCATCCAATAGGACATCAAGAAATTAACTAATCAACCTTGTGCATTCCCTTAGTGACTGTCTTCAAATCAAATCAAATCAAATCAACTTTTATTGTCATTGTTAGTGCACAAGTGCAGTACAACGAAATGTAGGCTTGCGGCTCCCGAGAGTGTACATTTAGATTAAGACATTTAAACATTCAACATACATTTGGCTTGTAATACATTAACATAAACATAACCATAATAAAGTGCATTGGCAGATGTGCAGGCTTTAGAGTTTATTTGTGGAGTTCAGTAGGAGGACAGCCCTGGGAAAGAAGCTATTCCTAAATCTGGTCGTACGGGTGCGAATGCATCTGTAGTGTCTCCCAGATGGCAGGAGGGCGAACAGACTGTGGCTGGGGTGGGTAGGGTCTTTGATGATGGACCGTGACCTCCGTAAACAGCGTTTCTGGTATATGTGCTCTATGGTCGGTAGCCGGGTGCCGGTAATGCGTTGGGCAGCTTTGACTACCCGTTGCAGGGCTTTCCGGTCATAGTAGCTACAGCTGCCATACCATACTGTGATACAGTTTGTCAGGATGCTCTCTATTGTGCAGCGGTAAAAGTTAGAGAGGATCAGGGGTGACAGGTTACATCCCTTCAGCCTCCTTAGGAAATATAGGCGCTGCTGGGCCTTCTTCATCAGAGAGGAGGTATTGAGGGACCAGGAGAGGTCTTCCGTGATGTGGACTCTGAGGAACTTAAAGCTGTCCACCCTTTCCACCACAGCCCCATTGATGTGGATGGGGGTGTGACTTCCGCCTTTGCCTATCCTAGTGGTGTCATGCAATGCTACCCCAGTGGCTGCAGCATGGCTGGTGGAAGGCTGCTGACTTTCAACGGGGGACACTGCAGATGGCCTTACAGGACTACCTCGAGGAACTGGTGGCTGGGAGTGTCAAATCGAGTGACGGTGTTTCTTCTTCTTCTTCACTCCTCTCCTTCTTCTTGGTCAATCACTGGCTGGCAGGCTGGATTTCTTGGGTGTCTGAAATGAGGAAGGCACAAGGGTAGGGTTGTGGTGGAGAGAGGGTGGGAAAGCAAGAGATGCATGCTTACACCATGTGCAGCTTGTACATCAGAAAATATTGTGCGATGAGGGGGAAGTGGGATGTGAGAAGGAGTATAACGTATGAGGATACCAGCACCTTGTATTCTTTCAGCCCCGCTGCTGGTCAAGGGCTCAGCCATACCTCTACCAAGAATGGCCAGCACTGTCTCCTCCAAGGGGTTGAGGTGAAGCTAGGAATGCGAGGTGTGCCTCGTGTTTGGTAGAGATTGTTGGTCGGTGAATGGTGGGGGGTGGTCGTGCATTGAGCAGTGTTTGAAGCTAGTGGTGCAGTTGGTAGGAGACGGCTTTTTAAAATGCACTCACTGACTTTGACCAGTGGTCTGAGGTCATGAAACTTCTTTGGGCATTAGAGCCAGGTCCTGGGGACAATACTGCTGGCAGTGATAGCCTCGGTGATCTGGTCCCGCATCCTTCTTTCAGGAGGGCCTCCTGGCCCCCTATGGGTAAAGGACCTCTCTTCCACTTTTGAGCCCCTGCACAAAGCTGGAGTGCTGCGTGCGAGACCCTGGGTTCCCTTTCCCTGGCCTGTTGAGCCATTTGTGTTAGTGCTGAAGCAATTTTACCAGTTTTTTTAATGGGCTGAAGACTGCCATTTTGGAATTATTTTTTATGTTATTTTTCAGACGGCAGTTGAGCTCTAAGTTGCCTATTTTTAAATGGATTTTTTTATTTTAAAAGACAGTTCCCCTTTAAGAACTCGAGACAGCTCTCTGGAATGACAGCCTAGCTTTAAGAAAACGCTGCCTCGCTCCAGGGACGCTACGGCCACGCTACATTGGGCCTCCTGCTGAGCGCACAGCCTGAGGCAGCGCATTCCACGCTAGGCTGTGCACTCCAATCATTCAAATCAGCAGGTAGCACCAAAATAACGGTGCTGCCTGCGATGTTTTTATGGGCACAAACAAACCTCGCCCCGCGGTGGCACTACCCATTTTCAGGGCTTATTGGATTTCTAGGTGTAAGTGTTCTTGAATGGCCTCACTAGTAATAAGAGATGTGTGCTTGACAGATGTTGAAGACAGCAATATTTTAAAAACTCTGTCAGCATATAGACTACATAAAATAATAGATGCTAGGAATGGAAGCAAAGGTCATAGTTCAATCTCTGGCTTCTGCCAACATTCGGAAACTACTGAGGCTTTGCTCTCAGTTTATGATGTCATCAAAACCTTTTATTGAAGTACCACCTTCTAACTTACTCCTCTTCTCTCCCCAGCATACTTTAATCTGTATAATTTCTCCTTGATATATCAACCTCTCTCATAAACTGATGGTGATCTGAGTGGAATGCAAGAGAATTTTCTTCAATGAGGCAGACAATAAAGCTGGTGAAGTGCTTTCCTGGTAACAGGCAGCTCCAGATCAATTCCCAGTCTAGCCCACTAAAATTAATGGCGCTCCTCTGGGATGCTTGCAATCCCTCACTGTAACTGACATAATGAATGGCTGAGAAGGGAAAGAGACATAAAATGGCAGATCCCTGTGAGGCCACGCTGGCCTTTCACTGCTAAGATCCGAGTTTAAATCCATGCAAAACCAAAAGGATTAAAGACTCCTCTGTCTGTTGGTTCTACGAGTTGCAATAAGAGTTTGTGTCAGTTTTCAAATAGCTGTTAATGGGCTCCTAGCACATAACCTCCACTATAGCAGCAATAAATGACACTAAATTGACAATTGCACTTAACAGGCCCCAAGAACGGCTGTTATGAAAAATGTGACTATTTGCAGTAGTGTAATGTGGGCTTTCTTCTGAGATCGGGGTTAGTGTAGAAGCTGATTTGTTCTGCAGCTGTTTGTGCTTAATCTGAGCTGTGTGAAAAACATGTTTTCTTAACAATAACATCCTACATCTTGAGTACAAAATTTACCTTAAATATTAAAAATTAAAAAAATATATACAAACTTTCTCATGTAGCCTGGGACCAATCTGTATTCTTCAACATTAAGATGTTTGATTAATCAATTTTGAAGTGCACATGTACAAGAAAAGTGGCTTATTTTAAATCACTGTTTGAAACCTAATCTAGAGTTAGCTTATATTGTATTGGGCAGAATCATTTTCTGCCTCAGGCATGTACAGATTGAAACAATCCAGATTGATCCATGAAGCATAAAAAAGACTATTGGACCTCAGAGTCTCGATCTTTTGATTTCAGGATCATAACAATGAATTCTGCCTCATGTAGTAAGTAATTAGGCTATGCTTTGATCTTTACAGAATAATAGATTGGTCACCGTTTTACTAAATCAATTGTAGTGTGAAACTAATGATTTTTAGCAATATTGAACAAGATCTAGCCTTGAAAATGTTTATTTTTACATGAAAAATGTGTGAAAATATAAGTTAAAAGTACATAATCAAAAAATGAATGTTCTATAATGTACTGTGCTCTTTACTCATTATTATTTAAGAGTTTAGATATTTTCTTGCACGCATTAGGCCATTAGTGAATGTCTAAAGAAGAACTAGCAACTAATGACCATTTTAAACACACGGATTGAGTCCCCATTCTGGCCAAAGAACAATCAAGAATACAGTAGCCTAGATTTCCTCAGATTAGCTGGATATATTGCAACTGAATTAGGAATACATGCTTGGTTATTCCTGTAGTGTATGTGCCTTTAAGTCAGAACTACTTTTACAGCTCCTGTATACTGTAGTACCGGCAGTGACCACACCGGTATATAAGCTTTGCGCATGCCTCTGTACCCCCAGTCTAGAGATTACCCTCCTCCAGTAAAGACCTGTTATTTGTTAATGTACAGCATCCGTGTGATTATTTAATAATAGCGTATCCACTGAACCACGGATCCAACAGTGGCGACGAGTGTCGATTCGAATCTACCTGCAACAGAAGAAAAAAAAAAATAGTCGAGGCCAGGAACACGGGCGTCGACCACGAGCAACCACCCAGCAGTCAGGCAGAGATCCAACTTCGCTGGGGAGGCTGTGGAGAGCCGGGCTTGGGTTCCCCAGCCACAACGAGCAGAAAGAGACCGACGACAGGTCCAGCGCAGACCCTTCCCGAGCAGCGGCGGCTGGAGCCGACCGACGGCGGAGAGAGAGCCAAGCAGCGTCGACGGGGTAAGACAGAGGGTGAAGAGCGCAGGGCACAGCCGGGGGTTGAACACCGAGCGGCGTCGAGGAAAATAAAACAAACCGGAGAGAGAGAGGGTAAGAAACAGCCAGGTTCTAGACTGAGTGGCGTCGAAAAATATCAAAAGAAGAACGCGCAGAGCACAGCCAGTGCTCACGGGCTGAACAGGGTCCGCGGGGCGGAGAAAGGGGAGACGCCATTGAGCCACGGAGAAGCAGGGAGAGCGCGGGAGACGCCATTGAGCCGCGGAGAAGAAGGAAGAGCGCGGGAGAAGCCATTTTTAGAAGCCGCAGCAGAGAAGAAGGGCGAGCGCGGGAAGGAAGGAAAGCGCGGGAGACGCCATTCTGTGCCAGCGGAGAAGAAGGGGAAGTGCGGGAGACGCCATTGGTGATAGTTAACGCACACCCAAGGATGCCAAAGAGTGGCAGTATCTCTACGTTCGACAATGAAGTCGAAGATTGGGCGACATGTGTGGAACGTATTGAGGTGTACTGCAGGGCGAATGAAGTGCCAGATGCTAATAAAGCACTGGTTCTGTTAAATTCCATGGGTGCAAAAATTTATGGGTTACTGCGAAATCTAATAACCCCAGAGAAGCCGGTAAACAAGAATTTTGAAAGCATAGTAGAAATCCTACAGGACCACTTAAACCCCACAGCACTGCTGATAGCAGAACGATTTAAGTTCCATAAAAGGAACCAACACAAAGACGAAAGCAATGCTGAGTACCTAACGGAACTGCGCAAGCTATCGAAACACTGCCAGTTTGGAGCGGGACTAGCAGACACGTTAAGGGACAAGTTTGTGTGTGGGCTACAAAGTGAAGGAACCCAGAAATGGCTTCTATCAGAAAAGGACCTTACGCTGGACAAAGCTTTCAGTATGGCAGTATCACACGAAGCAGCCGCAAGGGGCGCTGCAGAGATACAATGGAGACCGCAAGAATATGGCACCAATGAAATGTCCTATGGAACAGGGAAGTGCTATCGCTGCGGCAGAACAACACATGACCAGAAAGATTGTTGGTTCAAGGACCAAGTGTGCAGACAGTGTGGGAAAGCAGGACACATAGCAAGAGTCTGCAGGTCTGGGAAGAAAACCAACAGTAAGAAATCTCCACAGGAGAAGTACAAAAAGGTACACCAGGTGATGGACAGTGGTTCAGACAAACAGAAAAGTGACACAGACTCCGGAAGCAAGGAGCTGGGTTGTCTGAAACTACATAAGGTAACAGAAATGGAGGATCACCAGACTATCTGGGTTACACTCAAGATAGACGGAGTCCAAGTGGAAATGGAATTGGACACAGGGTCAGCTCTAACAGTCATAATTCAAAGAGACTACAAGCGGCTATTTTCACACATACCCTTGAAAGCTACAGAGATTGTCTTGAAGACGTATATGGGGCAAAAAGTCTACCCCAAAGGAAAAATAAGGGTGAAAGTGACATATAAAGGCCAGGAAATACCTAAAATGGATATATGTGTATTGCCAAATGGAGGACCACCACTGCTAGGACGTGAATGGATCCAGAAGATACAATTAGATTGGCATTCCATACAGGCACTGAAGGTTGAGGCCAAAAAGGATGACGACGTCACACCTGGACGACTGTCAAAAATGCTAACTGACGCAAAAGAAGTGTTCCAGGAGGGACTAGGAACACTAAAAGGAATAACAGCAACGATTAAAATAGAGGAAAATGCAAGCCCAAAGTTTCTGAAGGCCAGACCAGTGCCTTATGCGATCAGACCAGCTGTTGAAGCAGAGCTGGAAGGGTTGGAACGTTCAGGAGTACTGTCCAAAGTGGACTGGAGCGAGTGGGCTACACCCATCGTTCCTGTAATGAAGAGGTCATTGAGTAATATGCCTGGGGAACCAAAGAAGGTCTGCATCTGTGGGGATTTTAAGGTGACAGTGAACCCAGTCCTTCACATGGTGCAATATCCGCTTCCACGAATTGAGGATATTTTCGCCTCGCTATCTGGAGGTAAACGCGTCACCAAAATTGATCTAGCCCAGGCGTACTTGCAAATGGAGGTAGAAGAAGCTTCCAAACATTACCTTACGATCAACACTCATAAAGGTCTCTATCAATACAACCGGCTGGTGTTTGGAGTAGCCTCGGCTCCGGCTATCTGGCAGAGGGCGATGGATCAGGTCCTGCAAGGGATTCCAGGGACCCAGTGTTATTTGGACGACATCTTGGTCACGGGCGAAAATGACGGTGATCACCTCGCCAACTTGGAGAAGGTGCTCACCAGATTAAAGGAGTATGGGCTACGAGCTAATCGCCACAAGTGCGAGTTTTTCCAGAAACAGATCTCGTATTGTGGCCACGTCATCGATGAAGAGGGGTTACATAAGTCCCCTGACAAGATTGAGGCAGTAGTCAAGGCTCCAGCACCAGAAAATGTGTCACAACTGAGGTCGTTCCTCGGGCTGGTAAACTACTACCACAAGTTCTTACCAAATTTGTCTACGGTATTACACCCGCTGAACACTCTACTGCAAACAGGGGTACCATGGAAGTGGGATGACGAACGTAGATGAGCTTTCCAGAAGTGTAAAGAATTGAATCAAAAGAGATGTTGGCCCATTTCAACCCAGCACTACCAATTCGTTTGGCATGTGATGCTTCACCCTACGGTATTGGAGCGGTGCTGCCGCACAAATTCCCAGACGGGTTGGAGAGGCCAGTAGCCTTTGCGTCTTGGTCACTAACCTCAGCCGAGCGCAACTACGCCCAGATTGACAGGGAGGCCCTGAGCCTAGTATGAGGAGTGAAAAAATTCAACCACTATCTGCATGGGCAGAAGTTCACCTTGCTGACTGACCACCAACCACTTGTCTCCATCTTTAATCCTAAGGAGGGCATTCCAGTGATGACTGCACAGCGGTTACAAAGATGGTCCCTGTTTCTAGGGGCGAATCAATATGAAATAGAATATAAAGGCACGAAACAGCATGGGAACGCTGATGGGCTATCGCGCCTGGCACTGCCTACTGTGGAGGAAGCACCAGCAGTGGACCCTATCGAGGTATTTTATTCGTCAATAATTGAACGATTGCCAGTAACAAACGTGGATATAGAGGAGACCCGCAATGATCCGACGCTGTCACGGGTATATGAATTGGCGGTGAGGGGATGGCCAACACATGGCGACTCACTGTTGTCAGCATTCTCATCCAGAAGAGAACAGCTGTCAGTATGCCAGAGGACAGTGATGTGTGGATCCAGAGTGGTGATTCCACCCAAGTTAAGGGAGAGAGTGCTAAATGAGCTACATGAAGGTCATCTGGGGGGAGTGAAAATGAAAAGCCTTGCTAGGGCTTATGTGTGGTGGCCGGGAATCGATCAACAAATCGAAGACCTAACTAAGAGCTGCTTAGGATGCCAGAAGGTCCAAAATGCACCATCACATGCCCCTCTACACCCATGGGAGTGGCCTTCCTCTCCATGGCAACGGGTGCATATTGATTTCACTGGTCCCTTTATGGACTCAATGTTCTTAGTAGCAGTGGATGCTCATTCAAAGTGGCCTGAGGTGATAAAAATGTCTTCAACCACTACCGAGAAAACAATTGCAGTCCTACGGACCATATTTGCCAGAAACGGTTTGCCAGAGCAGATTTGCTCTGATAATGGACCACAGATTGTGTCCGACGAGTTCCAAAAATTCATGAAAAGGAATGGGGTAAGGCATTACACATCCGCCCCGTATCATCCAGCCACAAATGGATTGGCTGAGAGGTCCGTACAAACCTTTAAGAAGGCGATAAAGGCCATGTGCGACAATGAAATTCCACTACAGCATAAGATGGACAATTTCTTATTAGCCTACCGAAACGCGACACATGCAGTTACCAACCAGACCCCGGCCATGATGTTCTTTAGCCGAAGGTTGAGATCTCGTCTGGACTTGCTCAGACCAAATGTGCGAAGAAATGTTGAGGACAAACAATTCCAGCACATCAATGAGAAGCCGACAAGGAGCTTCAATGTAGGGCAACCAGTCTTGGCCCGTGACTATCGAACAGAGAAGTGGCAACCCGGAACGATATGTACAAGGCAGGGCCCATTAATGTACACAGTGTATGTCGGGGAGAACACGGTGAGACGCCACGTCGATCAGATCTTAGCGTCACAGGAACGCGTCAACCCCATGTCTCGAGTACCTGGGGATGAACCCGACATACAGGTAGCATCTACTTCAGACCCAGTAGCAGTGGAACCCGATGAACTACCCGATGAAAAGGGGTCAGAATCGCCTCCGCACCAAGAACAAGAACCTCTGGAAAGGCGCTATCCCGAAAGGGTCAGGAAGCCGCCCCAAAGACTGAATCTATAAATGGACTTTTGTTGTTTAATGTACCTGTTGAAATGTTATTTGTTATTTGAATATTAGGGGTATTACTAATCTAAAAGGGGAGGAATTGTAGTGTATGTGCCTTTAAGTCAGAACTACTTTTACAGCTCCTGTATACTGTAGTACCGGCAGTGACCACACCGGTATATAAGCTTTGCGCATGCCTCTGTACCCCCAGTCTAGAGATTACCCTCCTCCAGTAAAGACCTGTTATTTGTTAATGTACAGCATCCGTGTGATTATTTAATAATAGCATATCCACTGAACCACGGATCCAACAATTCCCACATAAGGTTATCTGATTTTATTGTTATTAGATATATGGGCCTAGAAATTCAGTTGGCGCCACGCCAGGGCTTTAGCGCCGGAAAGTTAGCGCCGGCGCTCAGTCCCCCTGCGCGCGCCAAATATTCAGTAGCGCCGCGCCCATACGGCTGCCGGCGCTACTGAAGGGTGTTTGCGCCTGAAAATGGGTGCTACCTGCCGCATTGTGGCGCTATTCCGGCGCTGCGGCGCCCGATGCGGTGCGGCAGGCTCGGGAAGTGCAGGCCTCCTCCTTCAGTTAAGGAGGAGCTGCCTGCACCCGCCCGCTGGCCGGTAAAATCTTCACAAAAATTAGCCCGGCACCTCGGGGAAGTGCCGGGCTCGCAGCCCAGAAGCATCTGTTCCGCGGGGGGGGGTGGAGGAGTCCAGGGAGGGAGGTGCGGGCAGGCGGCCGGCGGGAAAGCGGCCGGCCGCCGCGCGACCTTAATGCGCCGGCGCAAACTCCTGTAAGACTCGGTTGCCAGAGTCTTAGTTGCGGCTGCCACGGGCGAGGCGGCCGCAACTCAATTTCGGCGCTGGGGCCCGTCACCACGGCAACCGGGACGCTGCGCACACCGATGACGTCATCGGTGCCGGCGCAGCGCAACTGGTCTACCGCCGATGGTAGGGCCCCAGGGAATTTCTGAACCGGCTGTAAGTCCAGCGCAATGACCTCTAGCGCCGCAAAATGGGCGCAAAGCCCACTCAATTTCTCGGCCATGGTCTGTTAAGGCTATGAAGACTTAACACAATTGCCTTGTAAAGCACACCAAAAACCAGGCTGCTCAGCAGCTATAGGAAGGCCTGCTGAAGGAGAAGATTTGACTCTAGATGGTCTTAATCCCACAGGCCACAAAAATATTTTTAAAAATTGGCACAGGATTTTTTTTCACCGAGAGTTACTTTAAATATTTTTGAGTTCAGTGTCTGAGACAACTCCAGCTTTCACTCCATATGTCCCACAGAGTGCTTTTACTTGTCTAGGTATTTAAGCATACCCAGGGATCAAACAAAAAGCCCTCTTCTCTTTATTTCAGCTTATTTGTTTTATCATATGCCCTCACATGATCTTCATTAACTTCAGAAAGCAACAGAACAACATTTCCATGAGTCTGTGACTTAAACTTGAATTACCAAACAAATATATTGAACAGAAAATATAAACGATAGCAGTGACACCTTGTAGATTTTACAACAGTATTGAGCTCAACTAATTCCTCAAGTAAATAGAAAGTATAATATTATAAAAACAGAAAATGCTGGAAATACTCAGCAGGGCACCTTCTCAGTGCTACTATATCCTCTATATCCTTATTATAATATGGAGACCAGAACTGTACACAGTACTGTAGGGTTATAAAATGCTTTCCAAAAAGGAACCAGGATGAAGCCAATTTAAATAACTATCTTTGAAACTCAAAAAGCTACCAATGAAATATATTTTCAAATCAACCCCATAAGATATTTATATTTAAATTGAATGTCTTGGCCCCTCCTCAGACAATTAGCTCAAACAAGTGACTGTAATTATTGCATTAAAATAAGCTAGACCATTTTTTTCTGTGAGTGAGCTGGGCCTAGAAATTGCACTGCATCTGTTTTACAGGCGTAAAATAGGCATCTAAGGGTCCAATATGGGAGATTGCATGTGCAAGCTTTTTACGTGGTGAAAGTGTGATGCCTGTCATATTGGGTCAGGCTCCTCCATAGACATCTATGGGACATTCCCTCACTTTACTACAAATATTAATACCACTGCCAAATTCAGAAAAAAAATTTACTCCAATAACTCAATGCCATCTGTGTATAATAGTTAACAGGAATAATTAAGACTCATCCTGGTGCAACTCTTTAGTGCCTAACTTATATGCTTGTCTACCTATCCTAGTGCTCCTACAAGGTGTTTCCCCAGAGGCTACAGCTTGGGAAGTGGTAGGCTGCCGAGGTTCCATTGAGGACACCAGATGGCCGTGGTGGGCGAGAAGCACTGGCACTTGAGGGGCCGGCTGCAGACTGCAGCATCTCAGCGTAGGTCAGGGCAGTCCAGCCCAGCTGGTTGTATGGTACTAAATAGGGCACTGGCAGAGTAGGTAGTGGGGGAGCAGGCAGATAGATAGAATCATAGAATTGTTACAGCACAGAAGGCGGTCATTCAGCCTGTCAAGCCGTGCTGCTCTCTGCAAAAGCGCTTCAGCTAGACCCACTCCCCAACCATTTCCATGTAGCCCTGCAAATTGATGACAGATGACAGCCAATGTCTCTCCTATGGAGCCAAGTCCACTCTCCTGGGACTGCGCTTCAGCAATCTTATGGCTCCGAATGAGAACAGAGTGCAGGAGTGAGGTTATGCTCTGGAAGCCCCTGTCAATGCTAACCATCTGAGCCAAGATGGCAGCCATCTGAGCTTCCATTGCAGCAGTATGAGCTGCATCCACGGCAGCTCATACTGCTGCTATGGAAGCTCAGATGGCTGCTATGGATACTGCCAGAGCTGTCAGCAGAGGTTCCATCATGGTTGGTGCCACTGTTGTGTTCATGGAGTTTAACACTAGCTCCATGTAGGACAATGTGGTCATCGTGCTTTGCACAAAGCCCCGACATAACATGGAGCTAGCACGCTGTCTAGTGCGCTTAGCATCTCCTGGTGGATAATAATCAGCCTTCTTTGGTAGATACATAGAAACATAGAAGATAGGAGCAGGAGTAGGCCATTCGGCCCCTCGAGCCTGCTCCGCCATTCAACAATATCATGGCTGATCATCCAAATTCAGTACCCTGTCCCCGCCTTCTCCCCATACCTTTGATCCCTTTAGCCTTAAAAAATATATCCAACTCCTTCTTGAATAAATTTAATGAACTGGCCTCCACCGCCCTCTGTGGCAGAGAATTCCACAGGTTTACCACTCTCTGGGTGAAGAAATTCCTCCTCATTTCAGTCCTAAAAGGCTTACCCCTTATCCTTAGACTATGACCCCTGGTTCTGGGCGCGCCGGCCATCAGAAACATCCTTCCTGCATCTAGTCTGTCCAGGCCTGACAGAATTTTATAGGTTTCAATGAGATCCCCTCTCAATCTTCTAAACTCCAGTGAGTATAAGCCCAATCGACACAATCTCTACTCATACGTCATTTCTTCCATCCCAGGTATCAGCCTGGTGAATCTTCGCTGCACTCCTTCCATGGCAAGAACGTCCTTCCTCAGGTAAGGTGACCAAAACTGCATACAATACTCAAGGTGCGGTCACACCAAGGCCCTGTACAACTGCAGTAAGACATCCTTGCTCCTGTACTCGAACCCCCTTGCTACGAAGGCCAACATACCATTTGCCTTCTTAACTGCCTGCTGCACCTGCATGCTTACCTTCAGCGACTGGTGCACAAGAACACCCAGGTCTCTTTGCACTTCCCCTTCTCCCAATCTATTGCCACTCAAATGATAATCGGCCTTCCTGTTTTTGACACCAAAGTGGATAACCTCACATTTATCCACATTATAGTGCATTTGCCATGTTTCTGCCCAATCACCCAACCTGTCCAAATCGTACTGGAGTTTCACGACATCCTCCTCACAGCATACCCTCCCACCCAGCTTTGTGTCGTCTGCAAATTTGGAGATATTACATCCAATTCCCTCGTCCAGATCATTAATATATATTGTGAACAGCTGGGGTCCTAGGACCGATCCTTGCGGTACCCCACTAGTCACTGCCTGCCACTCGGAAAATGACCCGTTTATTCCAACTCTTTGCTTTCTATCTGCCAACCAGTTCTCTATCCAAGTCAATATCTTGCCGCCAATCCCATGTGCCTTAATTTTGCACGCTAATCCCTTATGCGGGACCCTATCGAAAGCCTTCTGAAAGTCCAAATACACCACATCCACTGGTTCTCCCTTATCTATTTTACCAGTTACATCCTCAAAAAAATCCAGTAGATTACTCAAGCAGGATTTACCTTTTGTAAATCCATGTTGACTTTGTCCGATCCTGTCACTGCTTTCCAAGTGCTCTGCTATTACATCTTTTATAATGGACTCTAGCATTTTCCCCATTATCGATGTCAGGCTTACTGGTCTATAATTCCCCGCTTTTTCACTACCACCTTTTTTGAATAGTGGGGTAACGTTAGCTACCCTCCAATCCATGGGTACTGTTCCAGAGTCTATCGAGTTCTGGAAAATGACCAGCAATGCATCTACTATTTCTAGGGCCACTTCCTTAAGTACCCTAGGATATAGATTATCAGGCCCTGGGGATTTATTGGCCTTCAGTTCCATCAATTTTCCTAACACCATTTCCCTACAAATACTGATTTCTTTCAGTTCCACCCTTTCATCAGACCCTATGCCCCCCAGCATCTCTGGGAGGTTATTTGTGTCCTCCTTTGTGAAGACAGAACCAAAATATGTATTTAGTTGGTCAGCCATTTCTTTGTTCCCCATTATAAATTCCCCTGATTCTGACTGCAAGGGACCTACGCTTGACTTCACCAATCTTTTTCTCTTCACATATCTATAAAAGCTTTTACAGTCAGTTTTTATGTTCCCTGCAAGCTTACTCTCATATTCTATTTTCCCCTTCTTAATTAATCCCTTTGTCCTCCTTTGTTGAATCCTAAACTGCTCCCAATCCTCAGGATTATTGCTTTTTCTGGCCAATTTGTATGTCCTCTCCTTGGATCTTATGCTATCCCTAATTTCCCTCGTTAGCCACGGTTGAGTCACCTTTTTTGTTTTATTTTTATGTCAAACTGGGATGAACAAATTCGGTAGTTCATCCATTCAGTCTTTGAATGTTTCCAATTGCCTATCCACCGTCAACCCTTTGAGTGACATTCCCCAATCAATCCTACTCAACTCACGCCTCAGACCATCGTAGTTTCCTTTATTTAAATTGAGGACCCTAGTCTCTGAGTCAACTACTTCATTCTCCATCTTAATGAAGAATTCGATCATATTATGATCGCTCCAACCCAAGGGGCCTCGTACAACAAGATTGCTAATTAATCCTTTCTCGTTACATAATACCCAGTCTAAGATGGCCTGATCTCTGGTTGGTTCCTCGACTTATTGGTCCAGGGAACCATCCCATAAACACTCCAGGAATTCCTCCTCCACAGTATTGTTACTAATTTGGTTAGCCCAGTCTATATGTAGATTAAAGTCACCCATGATGACTACTCTGCCCTTATTGCATGCTTCTTTAATTTCCCTTTTAATGCTATCCCCAACCTCCGCCTTACTGTTTGGAGGTCTATATACCACTCCCACTAACGTTTTCTGCCTTTTAGTATTTCTCAATTCTACCCATACAGATTCCACATCATCAGAGCTAATATCCTTCCTTACAATTGTGTTAATCCCTTCTTTAACCAATAATGCTACCCCACCTCCCTTTCCTTTTTGCCTATCTTTCCTGAATATCGAATACCCCTGGATGTTGAGTTCCCAGTCTTGGCCATCCTTGAGCCACGTTTCCGTAATCCCAACCAAATCATATTCGTTTACCTCTATTTGCGCAGCCAATTCATCCACCTTATTACGAATGCTCCTCGCATTCAGACACAAAGCCTTCAGGCTTGTTTTTTTAATGCTCTTAGACCTATTAGAATTATTATTTACTGTGGCCACGTTTGATTTAAACCGTTGATTTCTCTGACTGCCACTCTTGTTTTTCTCCTTCCTATCTTTTGCTTTTATCCTTGTTTCCCTTTCCTCTGTCTCCCTGCTCAGTTTCCCAACCCCCTGGCATTTTAGTTTAACCCCCCACCCCCAGAGCACTAGCAAACACTGCCCCTAGTGTAAGGTTCACAAAATTTTGGCAGCCCCCGAAGATTATTCGATTAAAGAAAACCTGGTTGGAATGTACTTTAAAAACCCAGGACATCAAAGATGGCTGTAGCCAGCCCCATGGCAAAGGAGAAAGACAGCCTGTATGAATATGAAAGGAGAATCTCCCAGCACTGGCTGACGAAAGGATTGGGAAAAAAACCAGCTTCTGAGTACTTAAGTACTTGAAGCTGTCAATCAACTGCGGTTAGGAAGTTTCAACACGGATCAAAGGACTCTGTTTACATAAGCCCTCAGCAGTGTTGACTCAAGGGCTTAAGTGGTTGCTGTCAATCAAGTTGCGGTTGGGCTTTAAACCACAGGACAAAGGATTGTTTACACAAGCGCTCAAGTACTGTTTACCCAGCACTCAAGAAACCAGCGGGACATTTCAAACTGGGACAGCTCCATTCATAAACCAGTTAAACGAATGGGAAACACATTATAGCCGCATTCAAACTCATTACGGTCAATGGGGCCAGATCAGTCCCTTTTGTGTAACCCAGATACGTCCAGATTTGGGCGCGAAGATAAGGGCTCCCAATGGGGTATAAAGGTAGCCCCTCAAGAAGCCATTCGCTCTCTCTATACCACCTCACCTCCGGTGCCCTGCCTCCAAGAGGATTGTCACAGCCCGCCCAAAGAAGTGGAATACCCACAGTTACTTTTGAATTACTGGGGTATCTCTACTTCGGGCGGTGAAAAATCCAAGGCAGACCGCAGGGCATGGAGCAGGCATTTCAACATCGTAGACTGGTGAGCATAAACTTTCTGGCCCATTACAAGGCAACCTAGATAGGTATAAGGGATGGGAACTAAAGGGGAATTTTGTTGAATTGTCATTTTAGTCAATTTTCCCTCGATGTGTCCGTCTTTTCTCCTCCCCACTAAGTAAAAGTGTGCTGTATTCATAATTATTTTCACTATATAGCAATTTATTCTTTATTTCAATAAAACATTGGTTTTCTTTGCACCAAACCACTGGTCTCGTTTTGTCTACATCGCTACTGAAATAAATCCGGTGGTCAGAACCAAAGGGGAAGCGATTCGAACCGCACGGGGCTGGAACAGCTCAGACACACGGCTGACTGACCAGGCAAAAACCCCAAACCAAAATCCCCTACACTAGGACATCGGTTCCAGGCCTGCCCAGGTACAAACCGTCCAGTCTGAACTGGTCCCACCTCCCCCAGAACTGGTTCCAATGTCCCAGGAACTTGAATCCCTCCCCGCTGCACCATTCCTCTAGCCATGTATTCATCTGAAATATCCTTCTATTTCTACTCTGACTCACACGTGGCACTGGTAGCAATCCTGAGATTACTACCTTTGAGGTCCTATTTTTTAATTTACCTCCTAACTCCCTATATTCCGCTTTTAGGACCTCATCCCGCTTTTTACCTACATTGTTGATGCCTATATGCACCATGACAACTGGCTGTTCACCCTCCCCTTCCAAGATGTTCTGCAGCCACTCTGAGACATCCTTGACCCTTGCACCAGGGAGGCAACACACCATCCTGGAGTCTCGTTTGCGGCTGCAGAAATGCCTATCTATTCCCCTTACAATAGAATCCCCTATTACTATAGCTCTACCCCTCTTTTTCCTCCCGTCCTGTGCAGCAGAGCCACCCCTGGTGCCAGGAAGTTGGCTGCTGCTGCTTTCCTCTGATAAGCCATCCCCCCACAACAGCTCTCAAAGTGGTGTATCTGTTTGAGAGGGGGATGTCCACAGGGGACCCCTGCACTACCTGCCTGTGCCTAGTACTCTGCCTGTTGGTCACCCATTCCCTTTCTGCCTGTCCAACCTCTACCTGTGGTGTGTCCAACTCCGTAAACGTGTTATTCATGATGTCCTGAGCATCGTGAACGCTCCAGTATGCATCCATTCACAGCTCCAGTGCCGCAATGCGGTCTGTCAGTAGCTGCAGCTGGATGCACTTCCTGCACACCTAGTTGTCAGGGACAGAGGAAGTGTCCCTGAGTTCCCACATATCGCAGGAGGAGCATACCACATGGCCGGGCTGTCCTGCCATGACTTACCCTTTAATTAATTAAATTTAAATTAAATCAATCAATCCCACTAATTACACTACAGTTAAATGGTTTACCAACAGTCCCCGCTACACCAGAGAGACCTTAGTAACTATAAACCACAGAGTTAAAGTTTAAAAAAGAGAGAAATACTCACCAACCAATCACTTACCTGCTTCCTGGTGACGTCACACTTTGATTACTTTTTACCTCTCCCGCTGCTGAATTGGTAAGCCTCGCTGCTCGCTGCTCCTCTTATAGTTGCCGTGCTCCTCACTCCACACCCAGGTCTGTTCCGCCGCTCTGGTCGGGCCTCGCTGCTCGCTGCCCCTCTTATAGGCGACGCGCTCCTCGCTCCACACCCAGGTCTGCTCCGCCGCTCTGGTCGGGCCTTGCTGCTCGCTGCTCCTCTTATAGTCGCCGCGCTCCACACCCAGGCCCGCTCCGCTGCTCTGGTCAGGCCTCGCTGCTCGCTGCTCCTCTTATAGTCACTGCGCTCCTCGCTCCACACCCAGGTCCGCTCCGCCGCTCTGGTCAGGCCTCGCTGCTCGCTGCTCCTCTTATAGTCGCCGCGCTCCTCGCTCCACACCAAAGGTCCACTCCGCTGCTCTGGTCGGGCCTCGCTACTCCTCTTATAGTCGCCGCGTTCCTCGCTCCACACCCAGGTCCGCTTCACTCTGCCCTTGATGACAGCATGTGAGTCCTCTGCAGCAGAACTACTATGTGATCTCACCTGCCTGGCACATGTGGCATCCGTTCCCCCTGCTTTATCCACATTATACTGCATCTGCCATGCATCTGCCCAATCACCCAACCTGTCCAAATCATACTGGAGTTTCTCTGCATCCTCCTCACAGCACACACGCCCACCCAGCTTTGTGTAATCTGCAAACTTGGAGATATTACATCTAGTCCCCTCGTCTAGATCATGAATATATAATGTGAATAACTGGGTCCTAGCACCGATCCCTGCGGTACCCCACTCATCACTGCCTGCCACTCGGAAAAAGACCCGTTTATTCCAACCCTTTGCTTCCTGTCTGCCAACTAGTTCTCTATCCAAGTCAGTACCTTACCCCCAATCCCATGTGCTTTAACTTTGCACGCTGACGTAAGAAAACTCACTACGCACTTGGTTTGAGTATAAAGCAAGGCTTTAATCAACTTGTTTCAAAACATGGAGGTCCAGTTGTCCTTCACTAGTTCCTGTTTACAAAATGTCCCTGGGCAAGCTGAGCCCACGCCCGAGTATTTATACTCCTTGGACTGCGCCACCAGCTGGCCGTTCAGTGTTATTTCATGAGTTGTTTCTTCATGATGATGAGATTTATAACATTCTTCCTGCCTAAAAGATTTGGAAGTCCGACGATTTCCTTCTAATGGATTAGGCGGACCACGAATAGCCGCAGTCTTTTAGATCTTTGTTTATGGCTGGAAGGCATGTCTTCCCGGTCCGTGTCTTGGTCCCTGGGCCGCTTGATCAATACTGGTAGATCGACAGGGCCCGTGTCGCCTTGATCGACCTGAGGGAGACTGGGGAGATCGTGACTCTGGGTATGGGTCCCCACAGGCGCAGAGCTGGCTTCATCTTGTTTGATAGCCGGGGATTGACTGGCATCCTGGCTTCGGGTGGCCATCCCATGGGGAGCGCTCGGCTCCCTGAGTTGATCCAGTGGAGTAGCCAGCAGATCTCTTGATGTCCCAGGTAGGGCTTCATCTTCAAAGGAGCGCAGAGTGTCGGCATCATTACCGTGGGTCCCTCTATCAGTTGGGTCCGTGGGATCGGTTGGACAGGGAGCCAGATCTTGGAGTGAAACGGTGGACTCCCGGCCATCAGGGTACCGCACGTGCACGTATGTGGGATTCACGTCTGTTAGTTCCACCTCGTCGATGAGGGGATCATTTTTGGAAGATCGGACGAATCTTCGGAGCAGCACGGGGCTGGGAGCTGCCAACCATGATGGTAGGGACGTCCCATGAGTGGAGCGACGCTGGAACCTGAAGAATCGCTCGTGAGGCGTGACATTGCTGGAAGTAGAAAGAAGAGACCTGATGGAATGCAACACGTCAGGGAGCACAGTTTCCCACTGCTGGTCTGGTAGGTTGCGTGACCTCAGTGCAAGATGAACAGCGTTCCAAATGATAGCGTTGTATATCTCAACCTGTCCGTTACTGATGGGATGATATGGTGTCGTTTTACTTGTGGCGATTCCCCATTGAGAAAGATAACTTTTGAGTTCGCTTGACATGAAGGAGGGTCCCCGATCAGAGTGGATGAAATTGGTCGTACCGCAAAGGGAAAAGACTTCATCGAGGCATTTGATCACTGTGGAAGTAAGCATATTGGGACAGGGGAAAGCAAAGGGAAAGCGTGAATATTTGTCCACCATAGTAAGTAAGTAGGTGTTTCACGTTGAGGAAGGCAATGGCCCTTTAAAGTCAATGATGAGTCGCTGCATAGGCTGCATAGCGTGTATGAGCAAGCCATCCGATGGACGGAAGAATTGCGGTTTTAATTCCGTACAAATTCTACAGGTGGAGCATGTTCTTTTCACATCTTCCATAGAAAATGGGAGATTTTTAGATCGCACAAAGTGCAACATATGGGTAATGCCAGGATGGCATAAGTCAGTATGAAGACCCGCAAGAGTCGAAGTTGACATAGAAGAGCAGAATGCCCACGTGAGGGTATCCGGGGCCACATTCTCTTTGCCGGGTCGATAATGTATGGTGTATCCAAAGGCGGCTAATTCCATCCTCCAGAGTTATATTTTGTTATTCTTGATCTTAGTGCATTTCCAGTTATCCAGCATAAAGGCCACGGAGCGCTGATCGGTTATAAGTGTGAAATGGCGACGAGTGAGAAAATGACTCCATTTATGTACAGCTTCGATGATGGCCGTAGCCTCCTTCTCGACAGGAGGATAATGGAGCTCGCTACCCTGCAAAGTTCTGGACAGAAGTGCAACAGGTCGACCACCTTGATTCAAGGTAGCCGAGATCGCCACCTCCGATGCATCGCACTCGACCACGAAAGGAAGATTTTCATCAATGGAACGAAGCGTGGCTTTTTCCAGTTGTCGCTTGAGGAGGTTGAAAGCTGAAATAACCATTGCCTCCAATGGAAATGACTTCGCGTGAAGCAGGGGCTGGATCTTGTCGGAGAAGTGGGGTATCCATTTTGCATAATAGGCGAACATGCCGAGTGCCCGACGAAGAGAGCCGAGATTCATAGGGGGAGGGAGCTCCTGAAGCGGACGAAGTCGCTCCGGATCCGGTTTGATGACACCGTTGCCCACCTTGTAGCCAAGGATGTTGACTGATGGTACTGATTTCACAGATTTGGACTCATTTAAGGTTAAGTTGCGATGACAGAGAATGTCAAAAATTTCTGGAGATTGGCATCATGCTCCTTCTGGTCATGACCAGCAATGGTGATATTATCTAGATATGGAAAAGTGTCCGTTAAGTTCTCCTATTTGACTAGGGTATCCATTGCCCATTGAAAGACGGCCACCCCATTGGTGACCCCAAATGGAAGGCGACAAAACTGATAAAACCGACCATTGGCCTCAAAGGCCGTATACTTTTTGTCAGAGTCCTTTAATGGTACTTGATGATATGCACTCTTTAAATCAAAAGTTTAAAATACCTTGTAGTTGGCAAGGTTATTGACCATGTCATCGATGCGTGGTAGTGGGTAGGCATCCAGGTCAGCATACTGGTTAATAGTTTGCGAGTAATCGATGCAAAGATGTTTCTTGTGTTGCTTCAGAGGATTTTTAACAATGACGACTTGAGCCCGCCAGGAAGATCAACATGGCTCAATGATACCGTCAGCTGGAAGGTGAGAGATTTCTGCCTCGATAAAGGATCGATCATCTTGGCTGAAACATCATGATTTAGTGAGTATTGGCTTACATCGGGGGGAAAGATTGGAAAACAAGGAGGGCTCGTCGAGTGAAGCCGCCGAAAGCGCACAAAACGGTACTTTGGAAATAGTAAGCTCCGGCTTTGACCCTCCAAACTCGAAAGTGAGTCTTTTGTGTTGTTTCTGGAAATCCTGTCCCAGGAGCACATCACTGCATAGGTTTTTGAGCACCCCGAGCCGGGTGGAGAAATAAGTGTGGCCATTGAGAATAAGGTCGACAAGACAAAAGCCGGAAGAGTTGGTGGTCAGTGTCATCAGAGCTATTGCAATTTCCCTGTCTGAGGGGTAAATATGCAGTTTTAACTTACTGACAGCCCGCTCACTAATGAAGCTGTCAGAGCTGCATGAGTCAATTAGTGCGCTCAAAATGTGTCCATTTATCGAAACCTTCGTGGCTGCATGGGACAGACTTTGGGGAAAAACTGCTGTGATGGGAGGAGGTGCAGTTTTACCCTTGACAGCTGTAACCTTAGTCGTGGTTCTTGGGGGAGGAGCAGTTTCATAGATAGCAGCTGTAACCTTAGTAGTGGCTCTTGTCGGAGGAGCAGTTTTATAGATAGTAGCTGCAAAACTAACAGGAGCTCTCAACCTGTATACCTTAGAAAAGTGGCCTTTCTTACTAACAGAGGCTCTTGACTGGCATGCCTTAGAAAAGTGACCTTTCTTGTTGCAATGATTGCAGGTTGCGTTACGAGCAAGACAAAATTTCCTATAATGGAACGCACCTCCACAGAAGAAACACTTCCTTCCAGATTGCCAAGATGCCGCTAGGGCGGGGTCGTCATCAGTGAAGGTTTCTAGGGTAGGGTTGTCATCCGCTGGGTTAGAGTCATCATCAGTGAGGGCTTCAGAGAGATTTGGGTGTCCTCGTGCAAGAAACACAGAAAGCTAGCATGCAGGTACAGCAAACAATAAGGAAAGCAAATGGTATGTTGGCTTTTATTGCAAGGGGGTTGAAGTATAAGAATAAGGAAGTCTTGTTACAATTGTACAGGGCCTTGGTGAGACCACACCTGGAGTACTGTGCACAGTTTTGGTCTCCTTATCTAAGGAAGGATATACTTACCTTGGAGGCAGTACAATGAAGGTTCACTAGATTGATTCCTGGGGTGAGAGGGCCGTCCTATGATGAGAGATTATGTAGAATGGGCCTATACTCTCTGGAGTTTAGAAGAATGAGAGGTGATCTCATTGAAACTTACAAGATTCTGAAGGGGATTGACAGGGTAGACGCTGAGAGGTTGTTTCCCCTGGCTGGAGTGTCTAGAACTCGGGGGTATAGTCTCAGGATAAGAGGTAGGCCATTTAACACCGAGATGAGGAGGAATTTCTTCTCTCAGAGCGTTGTGAATCTTTGGAATTCTCTGCCCCGGAGGGTTGTAGATGCTGAGTCTTTGAGTATATTCCAGGCTGAGATAGATAGATTTTTGGACTCTAGGGGAGTCAAGAGATATGGAGATCAGGCAGGAAAGTGGAGTTGAGGTCGATGATCAGCCATGATCTTATTGAATGGTGGATCAGGCTTGAGGGGCCGTATGGCCTACTCCTGCTCCTATTTCTTATGTTCTTATGTTATGTTCTTACTTTGCAACACTTTCCCATGTTGCCCATTCTTGGCTGCTGTGTGGCAACTCATCTTTTCAGTTGTTTGGTGATGAATGGGAAGTCATGAATTGACGGGAACCAAGGGGAGATGTGAAATAGGTTGTCGGTTGGTAGCAGAACTACTTTGTATCAGTAAGATTGGTGGGGCGGAGAGCGGGGATGAGAGTGGTCTCTGGATGTACCGGTTACGTCGGTCCAGTGGTGGTAACTAATTGAATCTTACAGCTATAAGGGAATCCCAATCTTGGACACCAATGTGAACAGCTGGTGATGCGATGTGGGTCATCATCTTTCTCCTCCTCCTCTTCCTCATCTTTCTCCTCTTCTTCCTCCTACTCAGATTCGTCCGCAGACGATGGCGGCCCTGCGCCGTGTTCCTCCTGCGGCTCCAATCCTTGCTTCTGCACAATATTGTGCAGAGCACAGCACATCATGAGCATTCTGGAGACCCTGACTAGTGAGTACTGAAGAGTGCCTCCACACCTGCCCAGGCAGCTGAAGGGCATCTTGAGCATGCTGATTGCTTGCTCAATGGCTCATCTGGTGGTCATATAGCTGTCGTTGTACCACTTTTTGGCTTCATTGGTTGGGTTCCTCACGGGTGTCATCAGCCAAGTTTGAAGGGTGTATCCTTTGTCTCCTGGCAGCCACCCCTTAAGCCCAAAGAGCTGTGGGAGTTTGGACTGTTGCAGGATGAAAGTATCATGGCAGCTGCCCAGCAACCTTGTGCACACCTGCAGAAATATCTTTTTGTGGTTGCATACCAGCTGCACATTGATGGAGTGGAAGTCCTTGGGGTTCACAAATACTCCTGTTTGATCAGGGGGTGCCTGGTTTGCCATGTGTGTGCAGTCGATGATGCGCCGCACCTGTGGGCAGCCAGCCAGAAACACAAACCCAAGCGACTGCTCATCCTGACTGGCGCCATCGCAGGCATCGTTTGCATAATTGCCAGTCTTGGCAAACATCCCATACGTGACCAGCCTTATGGATTTACGTGCAGCTGGCTGGGAGATCCTAGATATGTCTCCGGCAATGCCCTGGACGGATCCAGAGACAAAAAATTTGAAGGCGGTGGTCACTTTGACAGCCATTGGTAATGCGTGCCCACCAGGTCCAGCAGGAAACAGGTCTTCTTCTATTCTTCTAGGAGGCTGCAGATGTCTGTCACCACCTGACATGACAACCTGAGCCTCCTGAAGCACTGCTCTTCCAAGAGGTCTATGAAGCTGAGCCTCTGCTTGTACACCCAGTTACATGGGTCACGCCTCCTGCGAACCTGACCCCTCTGCTTCTCCCCTCTCTGCTACTCCACTCGCTTCTGCTCCCCTCCCTGCTCAACACCTGCAGGTCTCTCCATTCCAGGCTGTTGCTGCTGCTGATGCTCATCTTGATCCTTGTTCGAGGTCCAATCTGAGGCAGCCAAGGCGCCGCCCATCTTAATCTGAGTTTCAAAATGTCCAAAGAGTGGAAACTAACCCCTCACCACAAGTACTGTGAACAAACCCTTTCCCAGTGGTAGGTAAGAAAGCAGTTGTGAACACTGAGGGGGAGAAATTCAGTTGGTTGCGCCACCCATTAGCACCTTAAGAGGGCGATAAGTGGGGCGCGAGCCAGCTAGGGCCTGGGCGCAGCAAGACCTGCGCCTCTCGCGAAATTGAGCGGACATTTAGCGGCGGCGCTAAACCGCACCGCCCGCTCAGCTGCGCATGCAGATCCTGACGTCATTTCAGAGTGCAACGCACTTGGGGCACCCCGAACCGGAAATTCAGTGGCGCCCCCCTCCTTTCCGCCTGTCGCTCCCAGCGACTGGTTGACTGGAATGGTTCCCAGTGGCTGTGGGGCTGGGGGGTTGCTATTTAAAGGGGGCTCATCCTGGCTTCTTTGTGGTAGCCATTTTTGGACCACTCCTTCTGAGATAGAGAGAGAGCTTTGCAGAGAGACAAAAGGAGAGAGCTTTCTGCATTGAGTCAGCGCTCGCTGAGGTACTTTTGGCTTCTGACCAGAACTTTGTAGTTGGCTTGCTCTTTCACCGGCATAACCTTGAGTGGCCACATACTATGCGGGCTGCAATGGATCAGAACGTTGGGCTTCTCCATTACATTGAGAGGGCACAGAGATGCAGAGAGAGAGTGCCAATCATGGCCAGACGGAGGAGGGCCAACAGGCGTCGGCACACGAGCGTCCCAGGGTTTTCCGCCAACAGTTCTCATACCTCAATATGTCTGAGGAGCAGTGTTTTCGGAGGCTGCGATTCAGCAAGGAGGTGATCACTGAGCTCTGCCACCTGCCTCGGCCAGATCTGCAGCCTCAACTGAGGAGCAGGACGTCTCTGTCGGTGGCAGTGAAGGTCACAGTGGCTCTCAACTTCTATGCCACCGGCTCCTTTCAATCCGCTACTGGGGACATTGCCAATATCTCCCAGTTCGCAGTGCATTGCTGCATCCATCAAGTCACGAATGCCCTCTTTAAAAGGAGACGTCAGTACATCTCCTTCCCCATGACCCCGGACAAGCAGCAAGAGCGCGCAATGGGCTTTGCAAGAATAGCGGGTTTCCCCATGGTTCAGGGCGCCATTGACTGCACGCATGTGGCTTTGTGGGCGTCGCAAGAGAATGCCGAGGATTACCGCAACCGGAAGGGGTTCCATTCATTGAATGTCCAGTTGGTCTGTGACCACAGACAGCTGATAGTCGCTGTCAATGCCCGCTTTCCAGGCAGCAGCCACGAGCCTTCATCCTGCGCCAGACTTCTGTGGCAGACCTTTTCGAGGCCCTGGCTCACCCAGGAGGCTGGCTTCTCGGGGACAAGGGCTATCCTCTGTGCACCTGGCTGATGACCCCTGCTGAAGAACGATACAATGAGAGCCATCAAGCTACCAGGAACATCATTGAGCACACAATCGGCGTGCTCAAGCAATGGTTCCGCTGTCTGGACCATTCCAGAGGAGCCCTTCAGTACTCACATGAGCGAGTCTCCCATTTCGTTGTTGTGTGCTGCATACTGCATAACCTGGCAATCCTCCGGACTCAGCCACTGCCACCAGACATTGGAGCACCAGCAGAGGAGGAGGAGGAGGAGGAGGAGCAGCAGCACCAAGACGGGAGGGAGGCACAAAGTGCAAGGGCCGTCCGTCAGCGGCTTATAGCAAGTCGGTTCTAGGCCCCCTCTGAGGGAATGGCTTCTGCCATTCAAAGAACATGAATGGAACCGTGCCGCAACCCCTAAGCCGGTCAAGGCAACAAATAGTTCAAAGAGCAAACATGCACATTCTGAATAAAGACACTTCTTTATTTAACAAACTGTGTGCCCTTTCCGCATGACAAAGTAATAGAGAGAAACCCCAAAAATAGCAGTCAGTCACATTACTGGCTCTCACAACCTGGAGACAATGAACAAAACAGTAACCAAAAAATGACCATGATCCTCGACCTTCAATAAAACATTTAACAGCATTTTGCCACACCTTCTACTTTTTGCCCTTTGAGGGTGATCTGCTTCGCTTGCGAGATTCCCCCCTTCCCACCCTGCAGCTCCTCCACAATGGGACCCCAGTGGCTGCAGCAAGGCTGGGGGAAGGCTGCTGAGTGTCAGAAACTGAGACTGCAGATGCCCTTGAGGGACGGCCTGGACCAGCTCTGGGCCTGGAGGGCCCGGCTGCTGACTGCTCCAACTCTGCATGGGCAGCAGCAGTCTGTCTACAGGTGGTGGCAGCTGCAGTGGAGAAGTGGCAGTGTTGGCAGCAGGAATGCTGTCATCCTGAGAGAGGACAGCAACTCCCTGGTTGGACGACACACTGGCACTCCCACGGGGCAGCACTGCAGCATGCGGAGCAATCTGCTGAAGCACAGACTGCTGGCCTGCTGCGACGCAGCGAGGGCCCCGGCTGTAATGTATGTACCTTTAAGGGGAGAACTACTTTTTACAGCTCGTGTATACTGTAGTACCGGCAGTGACCACACCTGTATATAAACCCTGAGTAGTGATCTGTACAGTTAGTTCTAGAGTAACCCTCATTCAGTAAACACCTGTTGAATCGTTCCCTGCAGTGTTGTCTGATTATTGAAGGACACAACATTAAGATACACGGATCTAACATTGGCGACGAGCAGATTCGAACCTACCTGCAACTCTGCATCACCTTCCAGGGATTTGCTCCTGGAGAACAGTGGAAGAAGGTCGAGTCCAGAAGCACGGGCGTCGACCACGGGCAACCGCCCAGTCATCCAGCGGAGATTTGAGCATCGCAGGGGAGGCGGTCGAGAGCCAGGCTTGGCTTTCCCGTCACGGTGGTCCAGCAAAACAGGCTGGCAACAGGTACTGCGCAGACCCTTCCCGGACAGCGACGGGCTAGAGCCTGACCGAGCGGCACAGAAAAAGGCCGAGCAGCATCGACGGGGGAGAGAGAGAGGGCAGAGCGCACAGGGCGCAGCCGGTGTTCAGGACCGAGCGGCATCAACGGGGGAGAGAGGCGATAGAGAGCAGAGCGCAGCCGGTGTTCAAGGGCCGAGCAGCGTCAATGGGGGAGAGTGACGAGAGAGAGCAGAGCGCAGCCAGTGTTCAAGGGCTGAGCAGCATCAACGGGGGAGAGAGGCGCGCAGGAAAATGCGAGGCGCTGTCATTTGCCACGAGGACCGCCGAGAGCGGCGTTGGCAGCAGCGCGGGAGACGCCATTTTAAACCGCAGCGGGGAAGAAAGGAAAGCGCGGGAGACGCCATTTTAAGCTGCAGCGGGGAAGAAAGGAAAGCGCGGGAGACGCCATTTTAAGCCAGTCTAACCACACCCAAAAATGCCGAAGAGTGGCAGTATCACAGCGTTCGACAATGAAGTCGAAGATTGGACGACATATGTCGAACGCATAGAAGTATACTGCAAGGCAAATGAAGTGCCAGATGACAAGAAAGCGCTGGTATTGTTGAATTCAATGGGTGCAAAAACGTATGGCTTACTACGAAACCTAGTAACACCAGAGAAGCCAGTAGAAAAGGATTTTGAAAACATTGTGTCAATCCTACAGGACCACTTAAACCCCACACTGCTGCTGATAGCAGAAAGATTTAAGTTTCACAAAAGGAACCAGCATAAAGATGAAAGTAATGCTGAGTATTTAACGGAACTGCGCAAGCTATCGAAACACTGCCAGTTTGGAACGGGACTAGCAGATACTTTAAGGGACAAGTTTGTGTGTGGGCTTCAAAGTGAAGGAACCCAGAAATGGCTTCTATCAGAAAAGGATCTTACGCTGGACAAGGCTTTCAGCATTGCAGTATCACACGAAGCAGCAGCACGGGGCGCTGCAGAGATACAACGGAGACCGCAAGAATATGGCACAAATGAAATGTCATACGGAACAGTGAAGTGCTATCGCTGCGGCAGAACAACACACGACCATAATGATTGCTGGTTCAAGGGCAAAGTGTGCAGACAGTGTGGAAAAGTGGGACACATAGCAAGAGTCTGCAGGTCGGGAAAGAAAACCAGCAGCAAGAAATCTCCACAGGAGAAGTACAAGAAGGTACATAAGGTGACGGAGAGCAGTTCAGACGAACAGAAGAGTGTTACAGACGCCGGAAGCAAGGAGCTGGGTTGTCTGAAACTACATAATGTGATCAAAACGGAGGATCACCAAATTATGTGGGTCACGCTCAAGATAGCAGGAGTCCAAGTGAAAATGGAATTGGACACAGGATCAGCCCTAACAGTCATAAACTGAAGGGACTAGAAGCGGCTATTCTCACATATACCCTTGAGAGATACAAAGATTGTCTTGAAGACGTACACGAGGCAAAAAGTCTACCCCAAAGGAAAAATAAGGGTGAATGTTATATATAACGGCAAGGAAACACCAAAAATGGACCTATATGTATTGCCAGATGGAGGACCACCACTACTAGGACATGAATGGATCCGGAAGATACAGCTAGATTGGCATTCCATACAGGCACTGACTGTGGCTGAAAAAAGGATGACGACGTCACACCTGGACGACCGTCAAAAATGCTAACTGACGCGAAAGAAGTGTTCCAGCAGGGACTCGGAACACTAAAAGGCATGACAGCGATGATTGAAATTGAAGAAAACGCAAGCCCAAAATTTTTTAAGGCCAGACCGGTACCTTATGCGATCCGCCCAGCCGTCGAAGCAGAGCTGGAGAGTCTGGAACGTTCAGGTGTACTGTCCAAGGTAGACTGGAGCGAGTGGGCTACACCCACCGTCACTGTGATGAAAAAGTCGTTGAGCAGCACGCCTGGGGAACCAAGGAAGGTTCGCATCTGTGGGGACTTTAAGGTAACAGTGAACCCGGTCCTTCACACCGTACAATATCCACTTCCGCGGATTGAAGATATTTTCACCTCGCTATCTGGAGGGAAACGCTTCACTAAGATTGATCTGGCCCAGGCGTATCTGCAAATGGAGGTAGAAGAAGCATCAAAAAAATACCTCAAAATCAACACCCATAAAGGTCTCTACCAATACAACCGGCTGGTATTCGGGGTAGCATCAGCTATGGCTATTTGGCAGAGGGCAATGGAACAAGTCCTGCAAGGGATCCCAGGGACCCAGTGTTATTTGGACGACATCCTGGTCACGGGCGAAAATGACAGTGATCATCTTGCCAACCTGGAGCAGGTGCTCACTAGATTGCAGGAATATGGGCTCCGAGCTAACCGCTCCAAATGCGAGTTTTTTAGAAAACAGATCTCGTATTGTGGCCACGTTCTCGATAAAGAGGGGTTACATAAGTCCCCAGAGAAGATTGAGGCAGTAGTCAAGGCTCCAGCACCGGAAAATGTGTCACAACTGAGGTCGTTCCTTGGGCTGGTAAACTACTACCATAAATTCTTGCCAAATTTGTCTACAATACTACACCCACTGAACACCCCACTGCAAACTGGGGTGCCATGGAAGTGGAGTGACGAATGTAGACGAGCTTTCCAGAAGAGCAAAACACTAATCACATCGAAAGAGGTATTGGCCCATTACAACCCGGCATTACCAATTCGGTTGGCATGTGATGCGTCACCCTACGGCATTGGAGCGGTGCTGTCGCACAAATTCTCGGATGGCTCAGAGAGGCCAATAGCCTTTGCGTCACGATCACTAACCTCAGCCGAGCGTAACTACGCCCAGATTGACAGGGAGGCCCTCAGCCTAGTGTGGGGAGTGAAAAAGTTCAATCACTATCTGCACGGGCAAAAGTTCACCTTGCTGACCGACCACCAGCCTCTTGTCTCCATCTTTAATCCAAAGAAGGGGATTCCGGTAATGACTGCGCAACGGCTACAAAGATGGTCCCTTTTTCTAGGGGCGCACCAATATGAAATCGAGTATAAGGGCACGAAACAGCATAGAAACGCTGATGGGCTATCACGCCTGCCACTGCCTACTGCAGAGGAAGCACAAGCAGTGGATCCTGTCGAAATATTTCATTCGACTATAATTGAATGCTTGCCAGTAACTAACACTGGTATAGAGAAGGAGACCCGAAATGACCCGACACTGTCTCGGGTATATGATTTGACGGTGAAGGGATGGCCAACACATGGCGACTCACTGTTGCCAGCATTCTCATCCAGAAGAGAACAGCTGTCAGTATGCCAGGGGACCTTGATGTGTGGATCCCGAGTGGTAATTCCACCCAAGTTAAGGGATAGAGTGCTCAATGAGCTTCACGAAGATCATCTGGGAGGGGTGGAAATGAAAAGCCTTGCTAGGGCTTATGTGTGGTGGCCGGGGATCGATCAGCAAATCGAGGACCTGACAAAGAGCTGCTCAGGATGCCAGAAGGTCCAAAATGCACCACCACATGCCCCTCTACACCCATGGGAGTGGCCCTCCTCTCCATGGCAACGGGCGCATATTGATTTTGCTGGTCCATTCATGGACTCAATGTTTTTAATAGCCGTGGATGCGCACTCGAAATGGCCTGAGGTGATCAAAATGTCCTCCACCACCACGGAGAAAACTATTGCAGTCCTACGGACCATTTTTGCCAGGAACGGCTTGCCAGAGCAGATTTGCTCTGATAACGGACCACAGTTTGTGTCCGAAGAGTTTTGAAGATTTATGAAAAGGAATCGGGTAAGGCATTACACATCCGCCCCGTATCATCCAGTCACAAATGGATTGGCTGAGAGGTTCGTACAAACCTTTAAGAAGGCAATAATGGCTATGTACAATGACAACATTCCGCAGCAGCACAAGGTGGACAATTTCCTGTTCGCCTACCGGAATGCGACACATGCAGTCACCAACCAGGCCCCAGCCATGATGTTCTTTAACCGAAGGTTAAGATCTCGCCTGGATTTGCTCAGACCAAACGTACGAAGAGATGTTGAGAGTAAGCAATTCCAGCACATCCATGAGAAGCCAACAAGGAGCTTCAATGTAGGGCAACCAGTCTTGGCCCGCGACTACCGAACAGAAAAATGGCAGCCAGGAACGATATGCACACGGCAGGGCCCACTAATGTACACAGTGGACGTTGGGGAGAGCATTGTGAGACGCCATGCTGACCAGATCCTAGAGTCACAGGAACGAGTCAACCCCATGCCTTGCCCATACATACCTGGTGATGAACCCGACATACAGGTAGCATCTACCCCAGAAACAGTAGCATCGGAAGCTGATGAACCAACCGACGACAGGGGGCCAGAATCGCCTCCGCACCAAGAGCAAGACACTCAGGAAAGGCGCTATCCAGAAAGGATCAGGAAGCCTCCCCAAAGACTGAATTTATAAATAGACTATTTTCAGTGAAAGTTGCATGTTAAAAGTGTTAACTGTAATTAGTTTGATACTTAATTGTTAAATGAGTGTTATGGTACTGTTAATCTAAAAGGGGAGGAATTGTAATGTATGTACCTTTAAGGGGAGAACTACTTTTTACAGCTCGTGTATACTGTAGTACCGGCAGTGACCACACCTGTCTATAAACTCTGAGTAGTGATCTGTATAGTTAGTTGTAGAGTAACCCACATTCAGTAAACACCTGTTGAATCGTTCCCTGCAGTGTTGTCTGATTATTGAAGGACACAACATTAAGATACACGGATCTAACACCGGCGATTCGTACCCGATCCAGTGAGGGTGGCAGCAGTCAGTGCTCGTGTGGCCTCAATCTGCGTCTGCATGAGACTAGCCACTGACTGCATTGCAGCACAAACACTTGCATGGCAGCCGCCTGTGCTGCGCCGTAGTCCTGGAGACTCCTTGCCTGTGCTGCGCCGACGTCCTGGACAATCGTTGCCTGTGCTGCGCCGAAGTCCTGGAGACTCCTTGTCTGTGCTGCGCCGAAGTCCTGGAGACTCCTTGCTTGTGCTGCACCGAAGTCCGGCACACTCCTTGCCAGTGACTCAATGGAATCTGGCATCCTTGCCACTGGAGCCATGAGCTCAGTGTGCCTGTGCTCCGCCTGGGCGCTTATTTCACCAAGGAGCCGCACCTCTTCTGCACTCACTGTAGCAGGACTCGGACTCTCCCTCCGGGGAGAAGGCCCCCGAGCTTCCCTACCCCCTCCCCCCACGTTGCTGCAGCCCGCTGGGCCCCAGAGCTTCACCCTCCTCGGCCCCAGAGCTTCACCCTCCTCAGACCATTCCCCCCTGCTCCCCTCCAGGGAAGACGTGTCCCCATTATGGCCATGGGCTGCCTCGGCTGAGGGTGGCACTGATGGTCCGGCTTCCTCCTCGTCATCGCCTTCAGAGTCACTCACAGTGGCAGCTTGAGGGCCCGCTTCCTCACCTGGCGAATCAGCATCTGAAAACAGGGAGGTACAAGAGTGGCTTTAGCGTGAGGACAGGGTGGCAGCGAGGGAGGCATGAGTGCTGCAATGTACTGTATTGGTTTGATAGTGGCAAAGGATGCTGGTGTGAGGCACAAGTGGAACGAGAGAGGTCTGTTAGAATAAAATTTTGCTGGACAAGATTTTGCTGGAAAAGACACAAAAAACAAATTCGCTGACTGGGACTAATTGAATCACTGCACAGTGAGACATGCCACGCTTACACATGGCTGGAACAAAGTTCGTCTCGTGTCCTGACTGGGACTAATTGGATCACTGAGGACTAACAAGGTTCACTGGTATCCTATCATCGAACTAATCACTTGTATCCTATTATCAAATTAATCACATTCCGCCGGGGAACAAGATGGAACGAAGGCCTGAAGAGGCAGAATTGGCAACACAAGTGTGTAAACTCCTGACTGGAGGAAAATAACGATATGCGCTAATAAACAAATTGATTGGATGAATGTAAATGATCTAAAACCAACTTCTTGGAATTGTATATAAGCTCGGCACGTACTACAATCGGGGAGAAGGTGCTCTTGCAGACCGCATGGTTGCAGACTCTTCTCCCAGAGCTCTGTCATTTAATAAAGTTGTCTCTCTTACTCAAAGTCTAGTTTCCGAGGAATCATTTTTCCTACAACAGGTCAAAAAGGTGATGACCTTACCATTGCTGTCCATAACGGGGTCGGCATCTCCAGTGGCGACGGGGCCAATCATCCGGCCTGCCATAATCCGCTGGACTCGCTGCTCCAGATCGGTGAGGGCTTGAAAGTGAGGCTGGCCTTCCCCGGTCCGTTGCTGCTGCCTCCTGTTATGCGCCAGCTTGCCCTGCAAGAGAAAGGACGGGCTCTGAGTACAGTGTGAAGCCCTGTTCTTGGTTGCACTGCCTCCCATGGTGGAATAGCCCTTACAGTGTCAAGCCCTGATCTTGGCTGCACTGCCTCCCATGGTGGTATAGCCCTTACAGTGTGATGCCCTGATCTTGGCTGCACTGCCTCCCATGGTGGAATAGCCCTTACAGTCTGAAGCCCTGATCTTGGCTGCACTGCCTCCCATTGTTGATTAGCCCTTACAGTGTGTAAAGTGCTGAATGTGCGTGTGAGTTTCATGAAAGGCCCATAGGTGTGGGATGAGGGCTGGGCATTGGGGCTTTCAGGACCCTTTGGCCATAAAGTGAGGTCGACATGCAGGGATGAAAAGGATTCTGAAAAGGGCACTCACACTGACAACCTGAGTGAGGTCGTTGAACTTCTTCCTGCATTGCGCAGGGGTCCTAGGCACTATGCTGCTGGAGGTCACTCTGTGAGCTACCTCCCTCCAAGCTTTGCGATAGTCGTTGGGCAGCGGCCTCCTGCTGGGAACAGGATAGATTGCCTGCGCTCCACCGCGCCAACCAGAACCTCCAAGGCCCCCTCGCTGAACCGCTGCGCTCGCTCCCTGGCCCTCTCCATGGTCCTAGGCTTAAGAATGTGGCAGCAGGTCTGCCCAGGCCGGGAATCAGGGCTCCGATGCGCAGGGTGTGGCTGCAATCCAAGATCGAACTTCCCCTTTAAGAGCTGACCGGCGCCAGCGTGTCTGCGTGCAATCGCTAACTGGCCGCACCTGCGCTGCGCCCGCCCTCGGTGGTAGCGCCTCGCTTCTCCGGCTTAGCGCCTTAAGACAGTCGTGCAGCGCCTGTTTTAGCGCTCCAAGCATGTCCTGGGGCGAAGCAGGCCAATTTACCAGTAGGTGGCGATAATTTGCGCCGGGCGCCAAATTTCGCGCCCGGCCGATACTTACGCCCCAAACGGGGCGATACTGAATTTCTCCCCCTGAGTATTTATTGCTGTATTTGCCTGATTTTTAATGAGCCCCATGAATTTGCCTTGTTTTAAATGGCGAGTTTTAGGAAGCGCGGGAAACCTGTGCATGCGCCATTAAATTTAAAAGGAAATTGAAATCTCACTACAATGGAGCGATTTGCATATCTAAATTTGTAAGCCACCTCTCCCGAGGGAGTTATGCACAACCTGCTGAATGAACCTGAGTTAAACCCGGAAGTCGGCGGATTGAAGCCGGCTTCCAGACGTGCTGACATTTTCAGCGAACTTAACCCCCACTCGCACCTAAACCCATGGGGGTCGATTTTAACTCAGGTGCAGGGAATTGGCGGGTTCCCTGAATTTAATGTTTCCCACACGAATCTAAATGGGTCTGTGAGATTGATGCAATTTTAACTCAATTGGCCAATTGATTTCCAATGTGTGGGAAGCCTTGGCAATTGAGTATTTCCAGTCAGAAAGTCGCAGAATATGACATCATCATTGCTGCTGCTTTTAGGGCCCACAGTAAGCCTTGCTTCTTCTGCAGGCTTCCAAACTTTACCATTAAGATGGCACAGGAGCCTGCAGGAGCAACGGCCAGCGGGAGGGCAAGAGCTGCCCCCAAATTTGATGAGGCTTCACTCCAGCCATTGCTGGATGGTGCTAGGGCCCACAGGGAGATCCTGTTCCCTTCTTCAGGGAGGAAGAGGCCTCTCAGTCAGACCAAGGCTGTGTGGCTACAGGTGGCTGGGGAAGTCAACTCCTTGGGGCTCACACGGCGCACCTGGATGCAGTACAGGAAAAGATTCCATGACCTTCATCGCACTGGAAAAGTAAGTATGAAGTTTCCATCACCCTCAATCTGATCCCCATTTCCTTTCCTCACCAGCACTCAGCTTTAGCAATCTCTTCCTCCACATCCCACTTGACACTCACATCCATGCACCCTTACCCATTCCCTCTCTCTCTATGCTCACATTCACATAACTATTCCACCATGCAGCCCTCACATTCCCTCTCACTCTGATGCTTTGAACACAACTGACAACACACAGGGAGGGCCCTTGGTCTTGCAACCTCACTCCATCTTTGTCTCCTTCTAAGTATCTATGCTATGCAATCTCTGAATCACTCCTTCATTCTCACTCAACCTCCACTTGTCTCCCTCATTGCAGGAAAAGAGAGCTCACAACAGGAGAGAGCGAGCCAGGACAGGAGGAAGGCCGTCCTCATTAGCCCAGCTCACCCCCTGGGAGGAAGCCGTCCTGGAGATTGTCGGGGCTGACAGAGATGCGGAAGTTGGGGAAGGACAGACAAGTGCATCCCCGCAAGCTGGTGACTGAATAGTTTTCCATCTCTCTCATTGGCATTGCATGAGTCGCTGATAATGATTCTGAAGCTACATCATATGGACTTATGATCATCTGCAAAATACAATGTGCATGTAACCTTGGCATCACATCTCTAACTTTTTCCTTGACTCCCCCACAGGACCATCGAGAGCCCCCGTCCCCAGTGTGCAGGAGGAAGAGCCTGAGATGCCAGACTCCTCAGAGGAATCTGCAACCTCTGAGGGTGCAGCGTCAGCAGAAATACGCGCACCCAGCACCAGCGCAGACACTCACACCTCGGTGGGACCTTCGGGACATAGAGTAGTGATGTCACCTGGTGTATCGCAGCTCACAAGTGAGCATCAGCAGATTGTGGAGACAGGGACAGCAGTGGAGAGTCCTCGTTGGAGGGTGCAGGACTCTGCCAGCTCGGCTCAGCTGCATGTTGACCCTTTGCCTCTGGGTCCATCCGTAAGATCAGAGGTGATGGAACTCATAGAAACATAGAAACATAGAGATAGGAACAGGAGTAGGCCATTCGGCCCTTCGAGCCTGCTCCGCCATTCAATGAGATCATGGCTGATCTTCGTCTGAGATCATAGCTGATCTTACCAGTTCAGTACCCCGTCCCCGCCTTTTCTCCGTAACCCTTAATCCCCTTAGCCTTCAGAAATATATCCAATTCTCTCTTGAAAATATTTATTGAATTAGCCTTCACAGCCCTCTGTGGCAGGGAATTCCACAGGCTCACCACTCTTTGAGTGAAGAAATTCTTCCTCATCTCTGTTTTAAATGATTTGCCCGCTATTTTTAGACTGTGGCCCCTGGTTCTGTGCTCCCCTGCCATTGGAAACATTCTCTCTGAATTCAGCCTGTCCAGGCCTGCCATAATTTTATATGTTTCGATGAGATCCCCTCTCAATCTTCTAAACTCCAGTGAGTACAAGCCCAAACTATTCAATCTCTCCTCGTAGGTCATTCCCGCCATTCCAGGCATCAGCCTGGTGAATCGCCGCTGCACTCTTTCCATGGCAAGAACATCCTTCCGCAGATGGGGCGACCAAAACTGTACACAATACTCCAGATGCGGTCTCACCAGCACCCTGTACAGCTGTAGTAAGGTATCCCTATTCCTATACTCGAACCCCCTTGATATGAAGGCCAACATACCATTTGCCTTCTTAATCGCCTGTTGCACCTGCATGCTCTCCTTCAGTGACTGGTGCACAAGAACACCCAGGTCCCTCTGCACTTCCCCATCTCCCAATCTATTGCCATTTAGATAATAATCCACCCTCCTGTTTTTACCCCCAAAGTGGATAACCTCGCATTTATCCACATTATAGTGCATCTGCCACGTATCCGCCCATTCCCCCAACCTGTCCAAATCGCACTGTAGCCTCCTGACATCCTCATCAGAGCCCACCCCTCCTCCTAGTTTAGTGTCGTCAGCGAATTTGGAAATATTGCATCCAATTCCCTGATCCAGATCATTTATATATATTGTGAACATTTGGGGTCCCAGGACAGATCCTTGCGGCACCCCGCTGGTCACTGCCTGCCACTCCGAAAACGAGCCGTTTATTCCAACTCTCTGTTTTCTATCCGCCAGCCAGTTCTCTATCCACGTTAATACTTTGCCCCCAATCCCATGAGCCTTAATTTTGCATGATAATCTTTTGTGTGGAACCTTATCGAAGGCTTTCTGGAAGTCAAGGTACACCACATCCACTGGCTCTCCCCCATCTATTTTACCAGTTACTTCCTCAAAAAATTCCAGCAGATTAGTCAAACACGATTTACCCTTTGTAAATCCATGTTGACTCTGTCCGATCCTTTCCCCATTTGTCAAGTGCTCCGCTATTTTATCCTTAATAATGGACTCTAGCATTTTGCCCACAACCGATGTAAGGCTTACTGGTCTATAATTCCCTGCTTTCTCTCTACCCCCCTTTTTAAATATTGGGGTAACATTAGCTACCCTCCAATCCACGGGTACTGTTCCCGAGTCAATGGAGTTCCGGAAGATGATCCTTAGAGCATCTGCTATCTCCAGGGCCACCTCCTTAAGTACCCTAGGATGTAGTTTATCAGGCCCCGGGGATTTGTCGGCCTTCAGTCCCCTCAACTTACCCAACACCATATCCCTAGAGATACTAATTTCTGTCAGCTCCTCCCTCTCATTAGTCCCTATGTTTGCCGATATTCCTGGGAGGTTATTTGTGTCCTCCTTTGTGAATACAGAACCAAAGTATGAGTTTAATTGGTCTGCCATTTCCTTATTCTCCATTATATATTCTCCCGAATCGGACTGCAAGGGACCGACTTGGGATTTTAACAGTCTTTTCCTCCTGATATACCGATAAAAGCTTTTGCAGTCTGTCTTTATGTTTGCTGCAAGTTTACTTTCGTATTCTATTTTCCCCTTCCTGATTAATCCCTTTGTCCTCTTTTGCTGTATCCTGTACTGCCCCCAATCTTCCGGTCTGGTGCTTTTTTTTGCCAGTTGATATGCCCTTTTTTTTGATTTTATGCTGTCCCTAATTTCCCTCGTTATCCACGGTTGAGTCACCTTTTTAGGTTTATTTTTATGCCAAACCGGTATAAACATGTTCTGGAATTCTTCCATTCTATCTTTGAATGCTTGCCATTGTCTATCCACTGTCAATCCCCCCAGAAACACCACCCAATCAATCTTACCCAATTCCCGTCTCATACCCTCGTAATTCCCTTTATTTAAGTTCTGGACCTTAGTCTCTGATTCAATTTCCTCACTCTCCATCTCGACTGAGAGCTCGATCATATTATGATCGCTCTGACCCAAGGGGCCTCGTACAAGAAGATTGCTGATAAGTCCCTTCTCATTGCACAATACCCAGTCTAAAATGGCCTGATCTCGAGTCGGCTCCTCGACATATTGGTCCAGATAACCGTCCCGAAAACATTCCAGGAATTCCTCCTCCTCAGAATTTTTACTAATTTGGGTAGTCCAATCAATATGTAAATTAAAGTCACCCATGATGACAGCTGTGCTCTTATCGCACGCTTCTCTAATTTCCCTTTTTATGCCTTCCCTCACCTCCATATTACTATTTGGAGGCCTATATATCACACCCACTAACGTTTTCCTCCCCTTGCTATTTCTCATTTCTACCCATACAGATTCCGTTTCATCCGAGTTAATATCCTTCCTTTCCATTGCATTAATCCCCTCCTTTACCAGCAATGCTACCCCACCTCCCCTACCTTTTTGCCGATCCTTCCTAAATATTGTATATCCCTGGATGTTAAGTTCCCAGCCTTGCCCACCCTGCAGCCACGTTTCTGTAATCGCAATCAAATCATACTTGTTTACCTCTATTTCCACAACTAATTCATCCACCTTGTTCCTAATGCTTCTAGCATTAAGATACAAAGCCTTCAGGCTTGCTTTTTTCACACTCTCATTGTGAATTAGTTTGGCCCTTTGTGTTTCTCTCCTTTGCTTATTGCTTCTCACCTTTCTACCATCTATTTCTGACTTCATATGACTTCCCTCTTTTCCACTACCTAGGTTCCCATCCCCCTGCCAAATTAGTTTAAATCCTCCCGAACCGCCCTAGAAAATATTACCCCGAGGACATCGGCTCCCTCACAGTTCAGGTGTAGACCGTCCCCTTGGTACAGGTCACTCCTCCCCAAGAACTGGTTCCAATGCCTCAAGAATTTAAATCCCTCTCCCTTGCACCACTGCTCAAGCCACGTATTTAGCTTATCTATCTTACTCTCTCTAAACTTATTAGCTCGTGGCACTGGTAGCAATCCAGAGATTACTACCTTTGAGGTCCTACTTTTCAATTTAGCTCCTAACTCCCTAAATTCAGCTTGTAGGACCTCCTCCCTCTTTTTACCTACATCGTTGGTACCTACATGTACCACGACAACCGGCTGATCCCCCTCCCCCTTCAGAATGCTCTGCACAGATGCAGGAGTCTCTGGCAGGTTTTGTCTCCAGGGTCGCTGCGAGTGTGGAGCGAATGGAGGAGTCCATAGCGAACATGAGCAGAGCCTTTGTGGAGTAAGTGGCGTATGAACGCATCAACACGGAAAGGATGGCTACCTACGTGGAAGGCAGCACGGTGGCATAGTGGTTAGCACTGTTGCCTCACAGCGCCAGGGACCCGGGTTCAAATCCAGCCTCGGGTGACTGTCTGTGTGGAGTTTGCACATTCTCCCCGTGTTTGCGTGGGTTTCCTCCGGGTGCTCCGGTTTCCTCCCACAGTCCAAAGATGTGCGGGTTAGGTTGATTGGCCATGATAAAAAATTGGCCCTTAGTGTTAGGGGGGATTAAATACGTGGGGTTATGGGGTTATGGGGATAGGGCTTGGGTGGGATAGCTGTCGGTGTAGGGACCGGGTGCTAGGGTTTGGATGATCAGCCATGATCTCGTTGAATGGCGGAGCAGGCTCGAAGGGCCGAATGGCCTACTCCTGCTCCTATCTTCTATGTTTCTATGATTGCTGCCTCCATGGTAAGGCTGGCTACCGTAGAGGAGAGGATGGCTACGGTAGAGGAGAGGAGGGCTACGGTAGAGGAGAGGAGGGCTACGGCCATGGAGGAGGTTAGTCGCCAGGGTATGGAAAACATGGTGAGTGTTCAGAATAGAATGACATCTCTTGAGGAGCGATAGGCATCTATTGAACAGAGAAACCAGACCTTCATGGAAGTCCTTCTGAGTAGGACTGCCATTGCAGATACGGGTCCCCATGGCCCCCCTGATGTGCAGCAAGGTGCTCTCAAGCCACTTGCAGGCACTGAGGGGGACCTGACCCATGAGAGGGAGGTTGGTGGCAGATCCCAAGGAAGTGGGGGCTCCTCTCCAAGCGCTCACACTTCCATGCCACTGCAGAGCCCTCGGTCAGAGCCCCGCCGGAGTCCACACCCAACTGAGATAGACGTCTCAACTCCTGCACAGCCACAGGAGCAGCAGACTGCTGACGAGCCCTCACAGGCTCGCCACCCCAGAGGACGCCCGCCAAAGGTGTCGAGACAGGAGCAGCAGGAAAGTGAGCAAGGGGCCTCCACATCTGCTGAAGCCACAGGGGAACCACTACGTAGGAGCACGCGTAAGAAGAAAATAAAGGACAAATAGTTGCAAGTGTAGTCACTTGGGTGAAATGTTGTGTATTTTGTAAAAATGCCATCAGTTGTTTGTTTTGCATAAAAATTCTGATGGCAACTTCTGCAGTTGTGGCGTGTGTCATTTCGCGAATGGGGCTGGAGGTCCTCTAATGCCAAGAAGGGAAGGAAAAAAAGGCCTCCCATGCTTCTGGTAGATGCCTCAGTTGAGGAAGCGCTGAGTGAGGGTGGTGAGAGGGGTTTCGCAGGAGGTCACACTGGAGAAGTGTGTGATGCTCCAACCTTCCACAGGTGTGGTTAAGCCTGGTAAAAGTTACCCCAGGCCTGAGACAACAAAGTCCTGCCACCTGCAAATGATGACTGATCAAATATCCTCTTTAATGGTTGACCTGCAGCTGATAGTCAGCAAGCCAATAGTGCTCACGCCAGGTTTCACAGGCGTGATCCCCACCAGGCATGTTTTACGTGGGAAAAGGGTTATCTAGGCAAGGGCCTGTTAAAATGGGATTATAAAGGCCAATCAGTGCTGTTTAAGGGCCCTAAAGACCATTCCCGCCTGTTGCAGGCGGGACTGATTTGGGACCATCAGACACACCTGGGTTAAAATGGCTAGGTGTCGGGAACCAGGCGGGGGGTCCCGACCCCCAGGTTTTGGCGATTTTAACCCCCACACACCTCAAAGCCCGCCTGATGGCTGAGTTAAAATTGAGCCCCATCCTTCAACGTTAAAATTCCCCCATTGTGTCTGAGACCATTCAGCCTTTCTTATCTGTGCTGAATACGCTGTCCTTTTATAAAGTATGGGGAGAAGGCTAGAGAGGAAGAATGACTTCTGGTGTATAGTCTTGGGATTAAATATTAGATTTTCTGAGCTTGTAGGAACACTTTCAATTTACCACGTCCCTCATAGAATATGAATCATAACTTAAAAAGGCACCATCTTCATGGGAACTGTTTGGCAAACCTATTTCCATTTGTTTACATATACCCGCCTCTGACCCAAGTCGCATAAAACTCATTGTCAGGTCACTTGTCTAAGACATCATTATAATGAAAATGATGCGTGTCTTCTTTTCAAATGAAAAAATAGTTTTGCCAGATGTTCTTGCATGATACCAATGCCCCAATAATTGTGTTTTTAGAGGATAAAATTTAAATTAGTTAACTTACCTTTAACTAGGACTATTACAAATGACAAAGCCACATTAATGCTCATTACATTGTGTGAGCTACCTCTCACCTCTCTCTGGAAGTGAGAGGCCACAATCTTGAAAATCTCCTTAGCGGGGATGAAAAATTAAATTCACAGGTCCCACTTGGCCCAAAATAGAACATGTTATAGCAGTGAGTTGAGGAGCTAGGATGAGATTTTGACTTTGTGGTTTGATATAAAGGAAAAGAATTGTAAAATAGTCTTGAAATCAGGATTTGGCAGTTATACAGAATTAAAATGCAGTTATCAATTCAGTTCCATACAGCAAGCCATAAATTCAATGTTTGTCATAAAAATGCTGCACTCTAGCATTTGACTACAGCATTAATGCATTTATGGCATCAACAGAATTGAAATAGTAACCACACAGTATTCCTTACAACAGCAAAACTTTGATTTTAAAAACCATTTTACCCTTTTACCTCTTCATATCAAGTCACCGTGATAAAGACTTGGATTCTCAGTTCTGTGATTCACTGTTAGAACACATTCTATTTTGGGCCCAAACAGCCCCAAGCTGCCACAGAGATGTCAAGAATGCAGAAGCTTTAAACTGTAGCTGAAGCTTGTGCTTCTGTTCCCCGTTGCCTTAAAGTACAACATTACAAAACATTGTTAGTTGGACAGAATTCCAATATAATTCTAGTATCTGATAGATTGTTCAATAGTTCTGACATTAATAAAGTATTTTACTATTTTCATCCTGTTCTGCATCCTTGAACCATTTTTGATTCATGTTGACTTTAGCCTTTGGAAACAAATAACTTCCCTGGATTTGAAATTCAATTAAAATGAAAGTAATTAGTTTGATGTCGCATTTTTGTGTTTTACTGATCAAGCTGTATGAAGAACATATGATTTATGGAACTGTAATGTTCCCACCACCGCACACCTGTGCACAATATGTTTGATAGTCAATATGTTTTTAAAAAAGAAAGATCTAAATATGAAGAATATTTTGAACAGTTTTTTCATAGGTTATGGCAATAACTTATACTTGTAAGAATTATCTTTTTCTTTCAAGATCTACAATGATCTATTATTTATCTGTTGCCAGTAACTATACAAAATGATGATACACACTTTGTGCATCTGTAAATAACTAAATAATGGCCGAGAATTTTCTGGAGTGGGGCATCTCACGGCGTGCCCCATTTGAGAAGGAAGCAGAGAAACGATAGAGAATGAAATAAAGTGAATTAGAGTTAAATCAGGTACAGAATACTGTGGATACTGGAAATCTGAAATTAAATGAAAACAGAAAATGCTGGAAATATTCAGCAGGCCAGGGAGCATCTGTGGAGAGAGAAACATTGGCCCAGAAATTCGGCTCTCCCCGGGTGAGTACGCACGAGGTACTCACCCATCGGCCGAATGGAAGTGCTGGTTTCCTGCATGCACTGCGCATGCGCGGGAAACTGGCACTTCCGATCCTCTGAACGAAGAGGTTCAGAGGTCGAACGCGTGCGCAGGGGAGGCTGCGCGTGCGCTTTGAACTTAGGTTTCTTTTACAGGTTTTCCCGGGAGGGAAAGCCTGCAGGATTTACACATTTAAAAAGCAGGCGTAAGGCCTGCTTTTTGCAAGGTAAGTGGTCAATTAATTAAAATTTAAAAAAAATTTCCACAGGTTTATTATTTTTAAATACTTTAAAGCAAGGTAAGTTTATTTTTAGCCCCGTTATAATATAAAATTATTTTTTTCAAAAATTTAAATAATTGTTTAAAATAGTTATTTACTGTAATTTATAGTTTATTTAAAAAGTGTGATTTAAAAAAAATTTTATTTGAAGGTTTACTGCTATTTTGGGCCCGTAGTATTTATAAGTTTTGACAGGTCTACCTGTCAATCTTATGAATGGGCTTTTCCCTCCTCCGATTGGCTGCCCATGGCTCACGTGATCCCAGGTGACGCATCGCACTAACTACGCCCCTGGGACAGGCAAGCCCAGCTCGCCGGCAGCTGGACCAGGCCCCGGAGCGGAATTCCACGGGGCCCTACAGCTCAACTGCCAGCGCGCAAGGTAAGTGCAGGTCGGGGGCTTACACCCGCGGGAAGCCCCCGACCCGAATTTCTGGGCCAGAGTTAACGGGGTGATTTTGCCAATGGGGAGCTTTTGGCGGTTGGACTCCCACTTGTCAGGTTTCAGTCCCGTCTCCATCAACTTCTGGCCAACCCACGTTATTTTCCCTTGATTGACCTTGTTATGCCCGCCCAGCGGGTTTAGTAGGCCAATTAAGGGAAAGCCAATTGCAGAGAACGTCAACGTATGACGTTTCATCTGTCAAAAATTCAAGACCTCATCAAACCTCTTTCTTTTGCAGAAATGAGATGGTTGTTGCATTGCAGAATGCAACGGCCATCTGTCATCAATACCGCGGAGGTGCGAGGCTCTCCACATACCCACCGACTGAAGCCTGCAGGAAGAAACAAAGGTAAGTAAACTTTTTCTAACACTTTCCACTTACTTCAGATACTCACCTCCACACTTGCACCCATCATTTACCTTCACAGCGCACTTTTGCATCCCTCTGACCCCACGCAGACCCACTACTCGCCTCGGTGACCCTGGCGGGGTTTGGAGCCTTCGGGAAGCCCACACTTGTGTGGGCAAAATGGGGATAAGCCTATTTTCTGCCTGTTAACTACCTGTTAACAGGCAGTTAAGTGGCTGTAATCCCTTCCCACCTCCAAGGAGACGGGACCCGGTGCGGGATGACTACCCACCTCCTGGCAAGATGGCACGGAAGCGGGTTGGGGGCAGGTTGGGCAACCGCCCCCAAATTCTGTCATTTTCCCGGCAGTCCAACCTCCATACCCGCCTCCCCAGGACTGGCAAAATCGTGCCCAATGTTTCAGGTCGTTCTGACGAAAGATCAATGACCTGAAACATTAACTCTCTTTCTCTGTCCACAGATGATGCCTGACCTGCTGAGTATTTCCAGCATTTTCTGTTTTTATTTGAGAAAGAAAGATTAGATTAAGAGAGAGAGTAAAGAGACAGAAAGGAAAAATAAGAAAAAAATTTAAAATGTACAGTTTCTAAAAATCTCGAAAGAACAATTTATTACTTGCAAGAGTGAGACTCCACAGTTTCAATTGCTCCCTTTCTGGGCCAGAGAGGTTGAGTGGCATTTCAGGAACTTAAATATCATAATTAAAGGGTCCTTACACCATTAAGTACCAGCTTTAACTTTCTGCGTAGAGCTAATTCGTTCTGGCAACACAAATACAACAATTTCTTGAAAATCATGGGGATGTTGATGGTGAGCTCCCGTTTTCGCGAGGCTAATGGTGGAGTGGCATAAATCATTCATGATGTCACTGATGTAGAACTTTGTCATCAGAAAATGGAAAGTTCTGTCCAAAATGCTTGCTGCCAAACAGTAAATGTGAAGTGACTGAAAGATACTCCCCTTTATAACTCCCCTATAGAACTTTATAAATCACTGGTTAGGCCTCAGCTGGAGTATTGTGGACAATTCTGGGCACCACACTTCAGAAAAAGTGTAAAGGGCCTTAGAAAGGGTACAGAGGAGGTTTACCAGGATATTACATGGGATGAGGGACTTCAGTTATTAAGAGAGGTTGGAAAAGTTATACTGTTCTCCTTGGAACAGAGAAGGCTAAAAGGTGACATAACAGAGGTTTTCAAGATGATGAGGGGCTTTGATCGAGTATATAGGGAAAGACTGTTCCCTCTGGCAAGTGAGTCAATAGCCAGAGGTCATAGATTTAAAACCATTGGTAAGGGATCTAGAGGGGAGATGAGGAGAAATGTTTTCGCTCAGAGAGTTGTCGGAATCTGGAACGCTCTACCTGAAAGGTGGTGGAAACTGATTCCATAAATTTTAAATGGGAGTTGGACAGGTACTTGAGGATGAGGAACTTACAGGGTTACGGACAAAAAGCGGGACTAAGTACGGCTGCTCTTTCGAAGAGTCAGCACAGGCACGATGGGCCAAACGGCCTCCTTCTGTGCTGAAAGTTTCTATGATTCTAGGATGATAACAGCAATTTAACTTGCATTTATATAACATGTTAAAAGCTGAAAAATGTCCTAAAGCACTTCACAGAGGCATAAAGAGACAATAATGTATACCAACAAAGGAGGAAATATTAGGAGGGGTGATCAAAAGATTGACAGAGACAATTTTAAGGAGGGTCTTTAAAAGAGGGATGAAGAAGAAAGGGGTATATGGAAGGAATTGCATTGCACGGGGCCAAGTCGGCCGCAGGCACATCTGTTAATGATGGGACGAAGGGGTAGAGCAATAGACAAAAGGCCAGAGTCAGATGAACAGAGAGTTCCGGGGGGTGGAAGTGGGTTGTACGGCAGGGGGATGTTATCAATAGTGAGGGGTGAGGGGGAGGGATATAAATACAAGGATGAGAATTTTAAATTGGAAGCTTTGGGGGACCATAAGACCAGGTTTTAATGCAGGTCAGCAAGGACCTATGGATGGGTGGGACTTGGAGCGGCATAGGATAAAAGCAGTAGAATTTTGGATGAGCTGAAGTTTATGTAGAGTGGAGAATGAGAAGCTGGCCAAGCGAGCATTGCAACTGTTGAGTCTTGTGGGTACAAAGGCATGGATGAGGGTTTCAGCTGCAGATGGGTTGAGATGGGGCGGAGACAGGCGATGTTTGCGAGGTGGAAGGAGACAATTTTTGTGACGTAAAACATATGGAGTCAGATTGGGGTCGAATGATATGCCAAGATTGTGAACAGTCTGATTCAGCCTGAAAAAATGGTCAGGGTGAGGGATGGAATTGGTGGCATGGATGTGGAGTTTGAGCAGGGGCTGAAGATGATGGATTCATTCTTCCCAATGTTTGACTGGAGACAATAGCAGAAAGATAAGGAAAAATGCAACAGAACGCGTTCCTCCTTTAACTTGACAGTTAGTGGAGAATGTGTACAGGGATCCCTCCCCAACCGTGGGTTTGCCATACACGGATTTCACGTATCCGCGGTTTCCACTCTGCGACAATTTTTGTCAACTGCGGCTGTAAAATTCTTGTATCCGCAGTTTTTCATTTAGGAATAAGGTAAAAAACTTAATTTTTATGCTATTTATATGTTTTTGCATGTGTTTATAGTGAATTTGGTAACCGCGGTTTTACTAACCGCGGGGGTTTTCAGGGACGTATCCCCCACGGTTGGGGAGAGATTCCTGCCTTCTTACCGCCTGCTGCACCTGCATGCTTACCTTCAGCGACTGGTGCACAAGAACACCCAGGTCTCTTTGCACTTCCCCTTCTCCCAATCTATTGCCATTCAAATAATAACCTGTTGTGGACAAATCTGCAATCTCTTCTGTTTCCTGATTGGCTAAGAGTCAGGAAGTGAAAGGAGCACCGCCCCACGTGATCCCCGGTTCGCACATGCACAACGGTGCGCCCCTAAGATCCATGGGCCACTTGCAAAGCTAACTTTCCAATTCCACTTTATCGATATATACATCCAATATTACATCAAAAAATCAATTAATCACCCTTGTGCATTTCCTTAGTAATTGTCTTGTGTGTGCCTTTGCCTATCCTAGTGATGTCATGCAATGCTACCCCACTGGCTGCAGCATGGCTGGTGGAAGGCTGCTGTCTTTCAGTGGGGGACACTGCAGATGGCCTTGCAGGACAACCTCATGGAGGTGGTGGCTGGGAGTGTAAAATCGAGTGATGGTGTTTCTTCTTCTTCTTCACTCTCCTCTCCCTCTTCTTGGTCAATCACTGGCAGGGCAGGCTGGATTTCTTGGGTGTCTGAAATGAAGAAGACACAAGGGTAGGGCTGTGGTGAGGGGAGGACGGGAAAGCAAGAGGCACATGAGAGAAGGAGAATAACATATGATGATTTCAGCATCTTGTATCCTTTCAGCCCCACCACTGGCCAAGGGCTCAGCCATGCCCCTGCCAAGAATGGCCAGGACCATCTCCTTCAAGGGGGTAAGGAGAAGATAGGAATGTGAGATGTGCCTCATGTTTGGTAGAGATTGTTGGTAGGTGAATGATGGTGGGAGGCAGGGGGAGGGGTCATGCATTGAGCAGTGTGTGAGACTCGTGGCGCAGTTGGTCGGAGAAGGCTCTTGAAGATGCATTCACTGACCTTGATCACTGGTCTGAGGTCATGAAACTTCTTTGGGCACTGGAGCCAGGTCGTGGGGGCAACACTGCTGGCAGTCTTGGCCTCAGTGATCTGGTCCAACGTCCTTCTTTCTGGAGGGCCTCCTGGCCCCTGTGGGTAGAGGACCTCTCTTGCAGTGTTGACCCCCTGCACAAAGCTGGAGTGCTGCATGCAAGAACCTGCGTGTCCTTTCCCTTGCTTGATGAGCCATTTGTGTTAGTGCTGAAGCACTTATACCATTTTTTTAACATACAGAAGGCAGTTCAGCTTTAAGAGCTGAAGACTGCCATTTTGGAATTCATTTTAAGTTATTTTTTCAGAAGGCAGTTGAGCTCTGAGGGCTAAAGACTCAGAGACGCCGTAATCATGACCATCTTCAAGAAAGGTGACAAATTCAATTTGGGTACTTACAGCGGAGCTTCCCTGCTGTCTGCCACAGGGAAAGTCATTGCAAAAATCCTGCTCAATCGCCTTCTCCCAGTGGCTGAAGAGCTCCTCCCAGAGTCGCGATGCGGATTCCGCCCACTAAGGGGAACAATGGACATGATCTTCCGCACGTGTCAAATACAAGAGAAATGCAGGGAACAGCACCAACCACTGTACATGGCCTTCTTTGACCTCACAAAGGCCTTCGACACTGTCAACCGTGAGGGATTATGGAGTGTCCTCCTCAAATCTGGCTGCCCTCAAAAGTTTGTCACCATCCTCCGCCTGCTTCACAACAACATGCAAGCCGTGATCCTGACCAATGGATCCACCACAGACCCAATTCACGTACGGACCAGGGCCAAGCAAGGCTGTGTCATTGCACCAACGCTCTTCTCACTCTTCCTTGCTGCAATGCTCCATCTCACCCTCAGTAAGCTCCCCACTGGAATGGAGCTAATCTACAGAACAAACAGGAAACTGTTCAACCTCCGTCGCCTCCAGTCCAGATCCAAGGTCGTCCCATCCTCTGTCATCGAATTACAGTATGCGGACGACGCTTGCATCTGCGCACACTCGGAGGTCGAACTCCAAACCATCGTCAACACCTTCACCGAAGCGTATGAGAGCGTGGGCCTTACATTAAACATCCGTAAGACAAAGGTCCTCTACCAACCTGCCCCTGCCACACCGTACTACCTCCCGATTATCAAAATCCACGACGAGGCCTTGGACAATATGGACCACTTTCCATAGCTCGGGAGCCTACTGTCAACAAGAGCAGACATCTAAGATGAAGCCCAACACCGCCTTCAGTGTATCAGTGCAGCCTTCGGTCGCCTGAGGAAGAGAGTGTTTGAAGACCAGGACCTCAAACCCGGCACCAAGCTCATGGTCTACAGAGCAGTAGTGATTCCTGCAGTGTATGTACATTTAAGGGGAGAACTACTTTTTACAGCTCCTGTATACTGTAGTACCGGCAGTGACCACACCTGTATATAAACCCTGAGTAGGGATCTGTACTGTTAGTTTTTGGGTGACCCTCATCCAGTAAACACCTGTTGATTGTTCCTCTGCAGTCTCTGTCGATTATTTGAAGGACACCATACATCAAGATTCACGGATTTAACATTGGCGACGAGTGGATACAAACCTACCTGCAACTCATCGCAGAGGAGGTTGTGGAGAGTTGGGCTTGGTTCTCCAGTCGCGACGATCCAGCGCAGCGGGCTGGCAGCAGGTGCGGTGCAGACCCTTCCTGGACAGCGGCAGCTGGAGCCGACTGACGGCACAGGAAAAGGCCGAGCAGCGTCGACGGGGTAAGAGAGAGGGTGAAGCGCACAGGGCACAGCCGGGGCTGAAGACCGAGCGGCGTCGACGGAAAAAAAAAAGAGAGAGAAGGTAAAGCGCACAGGGCGCAGCCGGGGTTCTGGACCAAGCGGCGTCAATGAGAGAGGCGCGCAGGAAAACGCGCAGGGCGCGGCCAGTGTTCAAGGGCTGAGCAGCGTCCGCGGGGGAAGAAAGGAAAGCGCGGGAGACGCCATTTCGGCCGCAGCGGAGAAGAAAGGAAAGCGCAGGAGACGCCATTTTGAGCCAGCGGAGAAGAAGGGAGAGCGCGGGAGATGCCATTTTTAGCCAGTCTAACCACACCCAGGGATGGCGAAGAGTGGCAGTGTCACAGCGTTCAACAATGAAGTCGAAGATTGGGCAACATATGTAGAACGCATAGAAGTGTACTGCAAGGTGAATGAAGTGCCAGATGCCAGGAAAGCACTGGTATTGTTGAATTCCATGGGTGCAAAAATGTATGGCTTACTGCGAAACCTAGTAACCCCAGAGAAGCCAGTGGAAAAGGATTTTGAAAGCATAGTGGCAATCCTACAGGACCACTTAAACCCCACACCGCTGCTGATAGCAAAAAGATTTAAGTTTCACAAAAGGAACCAGCATAAAGACGAAAGTAATGCTGAGTATTTAACGGAACTGCGCAAGCTATCGAAACACTGCCAGTTTGGAACGGGACTAGCAGATACTTTAAGGGACAAGTTTGTGTGTGGGCTTCAAAGTGAAGGAACTCAGAAACGGCTTCTATCAGAAAAGGATCTTACGCTGGACAAGGCTTTCAGCATGGCAGTATCACACGAAGCAGCCGCACGGGGCACTGCAGAGATACAATGGAGACCGCAAGAATATGGCACAAATGAAATGTCATATGGAGCAGTGAAGTGTTATCGCTGCGGCAGAACAACACATGACCATAAGGATTGTTGGTTCAAGGACCAAGTGTGCAAACAGTGTGGAAAAGTAGGACACATAGCAAGAGCCTGCAGGTCGGGAAAGAAAACCAGCAGCAAGAAATCTCCACAGGAGAAGTACAAAAAGGTACATAAGGTGACGGAGAGCAGTTCAGACGAACAGAAAAGTGATACAGACTCCGGAAGCAAGGAGCTGGGTTGTCTGAAACTACATAATGTTATCAAAATGGAGGATCACCAAACTATCTGGGTCACGCTCAAGATAGACGGAGTCCAAGTGAAAATGGAATTGGACACAGGATCAGCCCTAACAGTCATAAACCGAAGGGACTACAAGCGGCTATTCTCACATATACCCTTGAGAGATACAGAGATTGTCTTGAAGACGTACACGGGGCAAAAAGTCTACCCCAAAGGAAAAATAAGGGTGAACGTGAGATACAACGGCAAGGAAACACCAAAAATGGACCTATATGTATTGCCAGATGGAAGCCCAAAGTTTTTAAGGCTTGACCGGTGCCTTATGCGATCCGCCCAGCCGTCGAAGCAGAGCTGGAAGGTTTGGAACGTTCTGGAGTACCGTCCAAAGTGGACTGGAGCGAGTGGGCTACACCCATCGTTCCTGTAATGAAGAGTAATATGCCTGGGGAACCAAAGAAGGTTCGCATCTGTGGGGACTTTAAGGTGACAGTGAACCCAGTCCTTCACACGGTACAATGTCCGCTTCCGCGGATTGAAGATATTTTCACCTCACTATCTGGAGGAAAACGCTTCACTAAGATTGATCTGGCCCAGGCGTACCTGCAAATGGAGGTAGAAGAAGCCTCGAAACAGTACCTCATGATCAACACTCACAAAGGTCTCTACCAATACAACCGGCTGGTGTTCGGGGTAGCATCAGCTCCGGCTATTTGGCAAAGGGCAATGGATCAAGTCCTGCAAGGGATTCCAGGGACCCAGTGTTATTTGGACGGCATCCTGGTCATGGGCGAAAATGACAGTGATCACCTCGCCAACTTGGAGAAGGTGCTCACCAGATTAAAGGAATATGGGCTACGAGCTAATCGCCACAAGTGCGAGTTTTTCCAGAAGCAGATCTCGTATTGTGGCCACGTTATTGATGAAGAGGGGTTACATAAGTCCCCTGAAAAGATTGAGGCAGTAGTCAAGGCTCCAGCACCGGAAAATGTGTCACAACTGAGGTCGTTCCTCGGGCTGGTGAACTACTACCATAAGTTCTTGCCGAATTTGTCTACAGTACTACACCCATTGAACACCCTACTGCAAACGGGGGTACCATGGAAGCGGAATGACGAATGTAAACGAGCTTTCCAGAAGTGCAAAGAATTGATCACATCAAAAGAGGTGTTGGCTCATTTCAACCCAGCACTACCAATTCAGTTGGCATGTGATGCATCACCCTATGGTATTGGAGCGGTGCTGTCGCACAAATTCCCGGACGGCTTGGAGAGGCCAGTAGCCTTTGCGTCTCGGTCACTAACCTCAGCCGAGCGTAACTACGCCCAGATTGACAGGGAGGCCCTCAGCCTAGTGTGGGGAGTGAAAAAGTTCAACCACTATCTGCACGGGCAGAAGTTCACCTTGCTGACTGACCACCAACCATTTGTCTCCATCTTTAATCCAAAGAAGGGCGTTCTGGTGATGACTGCGCAACGGCTACAAAGATGGTCCCTTTTTCTAGGGGCGAACCAATATGAAATAGAGTATAAGGGCACGAAACAGCATGGAAACATTGATGGGCTATCACGCCTGCCACTGCCTACTGCGGAGGAAGCACCAGCAGTGGACCCTGTCAAAATATTTTATTCGACTATAATTGAACGCTTGCCAGTAACTAACGCGGATATAGAGAAGGAGATCCGAAATGACCCGACACTGTCTCGGGTATATGATTTGACGGTGAAGGGATGGCCAACACATGGCGACTCACTGTTGCCAGCATTCTCATCCAGAAGAGAACAGCTGTCAGTATGCCAGGGGACCTTGATGTGTGGATCCCGAGTGGTAATTCCACCCAAGTTAAGGGAGAGAGTGCTCAATGAGCTTCACGAAGGCCATCTGGGAGGGGTGAAAATGAAAAGCCTTGCTAGGGCTTATGTGTGGTGGCCGGGGATCGATCAGCAAATCGAGGACCTGACAAAGAGCTGCTCAGGATGCCAGAAGGTCCAAAATGCACCACCACATGCCCCTCTACACCCATGGGAGTGGCCCTCATCTCCATGGCAACAGGTGCATATTGGTTTTGCTGGTCCATTCATGGACTCAATGTTCTTAATAGCCGTGGATGCACACTCGAAATGGCCTGAGGTGATCAAAATGTCCTCCACCACCACGGAGAAAACGATTGCAGTCCTACGGACCATATTTGCCAGGAACGGCAGCCAGAGCAGATTTGCTCTGATAACGTACCACAGTTTGTGTCCGAAGAGTTTTGGAAATTTATGAGAAGGAATGGGGTAAGGCATTACACATCCGCCCCGTATCATCCAGCCACAAATGGATTGGCTGAGAGGTTCGTACAAACCTTTAAAAAGGCAGTAAGGGCCATGTGCGATGACGACATTCCACTGCAGCATAAGGTGGACAATTTCCTGTTAGCCTACAGAAATGCGACACATGCAGTTACCAACCAGACCCCGGCCATGATGTTCTTTAACCGAAGGTTGAGATCTCGTCTGGATTTGCTCAGACCAAATGTACGAAGAAATGTTGAGAATAAGCAATTTCAGCACATCAATGAGAAGCCGACAAGGAGCTTCAGTGTAGGGCAACCAGTCTTGGCCCGCGACTACCAAACAGAGAAATGGCAACCAGGAACGATATGCACACGGCAGGGGCCCACTAATGTACACAGTGGATGTTCGGGAGAACATTGTGAGACGCCATGTCGACCAGATCCTAGAGTCACAGGAACGAGTCAATCCCATGTCTCGCGTACCTGGTGATGAACCCGACATACAGGTAGCATCTACCCCAGAAACAGTAGCATCGGAAGCTGATGAACCAACCGACGACAGGGGGCCAGAATCGCCTCCGCACCAAGAGCAAGACACTCAGGAAAGGCACTATCCAGAAAGGATCAGGAAGCCTCCCCAAAGACTGAATTTATAAATGGACTATTTTCAGTTAATGTTGCATGTTAAAAGTGTTAATTGTTAAATGAATGTTATGGTACTGTTAATCTAAAAGGGGAGGAATTGTAGTGTATGTACCTTTAAGGGGAGAACTACTTTTTACAGCTCCTGTATACTGTAGTACCGGCAGTGACCACACCTGTATATAAACCCTGAGTAGGGATCTGTACTGTTAGTTTTTGGGTGACCCTCATCCAGTAAACACCTGTTGATTGTTCCCCTGCAGTCTCTGTCGATTATTTGAAGGACACCATACATCAAGATTCACGGATTTAACAATTCCCACCCTCCTGTATGCTTCAGAGACATGGACCATGTACAGCAGGCACCTCAAAGCACTGGAGAGGTACCACCAACGCTGCCTCCACAAGATCCTGCAAATCCATTGGCAGGATAGGGGCACCAACATCAGTGTTCTCGTTCAGGCCAACATCCCCAGCATTGAAGCTTTGACCATGCTCAATTAGCTCTGATGGACAGGCCACATCGTCCACATGCCCAATACGAGACTCCCAAAACAAGCGCTCTACTCGGAGCTCCGACACGACAGGAGAGCCCCAGATGGGCAGAGGATACGCTTCAAGGACACCCTCAAAGCCTCCTTGAAAAAGTGCAACATCCCCTCCGACACCTGGGAATCCCTGGCCCAAGACCGCTCAAAGTGCAAGAGAAGCATCCAGGATGGCGCCGAACACCTTGAGTCTCTTCGCCGGGAGCAAGCGGAAGCCAAGCGCAAACAGCGGAAGGAGCGTACATCAACCCAAGCACCCCATCCACCCGCCCCTTCAACCACCATCTGCCCCACCTGTGACAAACTGTAGGTCCCACATTGGACTCATCAGTCACCTGAGATCTCATTTTTAGCGTGGAAGCAAGTCATCCTCGGATCCGAGGGACTGCCTAAGAGAGAGAAGAGAAAGACTACCTATTTTTAAATGATTTTTGTTTTGTTTATTTTAGAAGGCAGTTCCCCTTTAAGGGCACAAGACTGCTTTCTAAAATGCCAGCCTAGCTTTAAGAAAACATTGCCTCGCTCCAGGGATGCTACGGCTACGCTACATTGGGCCTCCTGCTGAGTGCACCGCCTGAAGTAGCATGTTGTATGGTAGGCTGTGTGCTGCAATCAATAAATCAAAATAACGGTGCTGCCGGCGCTCTTTTTATGGGTCGAGATAACTTCGCCCCGTGGTGGCACCGCCCATTTTCGGGTTTTATCGAATTTCTAGGCCATAATCTTTACTGAAATCCAGTTTCCTCTCTGTCCACAGTACAGAAATAACTCTTGTCGTCATGTGACATCCTCTTCAATTCTGATCATGGTTTGCTAGTCGCCTCATCATCCTTGAACCATTGATCATTATACCCTCCTCCAATGTCTCTCCACAGGAGTCCACCTTTACAGCACAGCACTCTCCAGCTTCCATATCTATCCCAACAGTGACATTACCTACCCTGAAACAGTTTCTCCTCCAGTCCCTACTCAATCATCATTGCTATCCTCTCAGGCCCATCGCTGGTCCCCTCCTCCTCTTGTCTTGTATGCTTCCCCTTAGTGACATCATCCAGAAACCTGGGATTGAATTGCGTATTTATACATTGATAACGCACTTTTCCAACCTCTTCTCAACTCAAAGACAGTTGTTCAGCTCTGCAGCTGCCTGTTGGATATTTTCCAATCCAACAAGTTTTCAAATCCTCTCCTCTCTGAATACTCCTCCTACCCCGTCACAAGCTGCAATTCACCTGATGCTGAACAGGACAGAGGGCGTCAGCACCTGAGCACATTTCTGCTATGATGAGACTATTCAGAATGCCACTGCTCAAAGCCCTGCACTTCCATTATCCCAGTCCTTACCAGGTTCCATTGGCTTACCATGCCCCAATGAATCTATTCAAGATCCTTCACCTTGCCCTTAAATGCCTCCTGACCATGCCCCACCCTATCTTAGGAGACCTCGTTCAGCCTTATGTCCCACTGCTACTATTTTTGCAGTGGTGAAGCTGGACACTGTGGAGTTATGCCCACAGGAGCTCATAACATGCAGGTACAACAAGCAATTAGAAAAGCAAATTGTATGTTGGCCTTTATTACAAGAGGATTTGAGTATAAGAGTAATGACGTCTTACTGCAAATATATAGGGCACTGGTGAGGCCACACCTAGAGTATTGTGTACAGTTTTGGTCTCCTTACCTAAGGAAGGATATACTTGCCATAGAGAGAGTGCAACGAAGGTTCACCAGACTGATTCCTGGGATGGGGGGATTGTCCTATGAGGAGAGATTGAGTAGACTAGGCCTATATTCTCTAGAGTTTAGAAGAATGAGAGGTGATCTCATTGAAACATACAAAATTCTTACAGGGTAGATGTAGGGAGGATGTTTCCCCTGGCTGGGGAGTCTAGAACCAGGGGTCACAGTCTCAGAATAAGGGGTCGGCCCTTTAGGACTGAGGTGAGGAGAAATTTCTTCAGTCAGAGGGTGGTGAATCTTTGGAATTTTCTACCCCAGAGGGCTGTGGAGGCTCAGTCGTTGAGTATATTCAAGACAGAGATCGATAGATTTTTGGATATTAAGGGAGTCAAGAGATATGGGGATAGTGCAGGAAAGTGGAGTTAAGGTAGAAGATCAGCCATGATCTTACTGAATAGCGGAGCAGGCTCGAGGGGCCAAATGGCCTACTGCTGCTCTTATTTCTTATGTTCTTATGTTTCTTGTTGGGGAACTGAGTAATGGGGCTCTGCCACCATGCATGGTGTATGTGTGCATAGGCTAACAATATATTAATACAACATCATGGTGTCAAGGCAGGATGCTGGGGAGACGTCAAAGAACAATTTTTCAATCCCAGCATCAATGTTTATTTCAAATATGAAAGACTCATTACGTGACTTTCCTTGAATAAGATAATACCAGTGCTTTGATTTATGAAAGTATAATTAATAATTTTCTGCAAAAAGTCTCAATCTGAAGTGTTAATATTTTTTTTTGCTTTACAGCTGCTGAAGAACCTGCTGTGCATTTTCAGCATTTACTGATTTTTGTTAATAATTATTGGACAGGATTGTGGGGGTATTATTTTAAGTGTTGATATATAAATTGCTGCTGCCTCTAGTTTATGCACTCAAGTCCTGAACTGGGGCTGAAATCCACAATCTTCCTGACTCCATGGCAACTGTGTTACAAACTTAGAATGAATGTATTGCATCATGATGGTCAAAGCATGCCCAAGTCTGACTTTTATTTTCCTACTGATGATGATGTATCAAATTTGAGAGTGGAACATCTGGTGTGGGCCATGAACCTTGCCATTTTGGAAAGAACCCTAGCAAGTTTTATACCTGTGTACTGGATCGAAAATGTTAAATAAGCAGAAACCTTTAACCTTATTGTTGCAAAAATATTCAAGCATATTGTTCATGCTAATGCTCTCGGTACAAAAATACATGAAATGAGGCATTGTTAGTGCACCAGATGAATGCTGTGTAGATCAATATTAATATTAAAAGGTAAGTAAAACAATCAATAGCTGAAAAGTACGTAGAAAAATATGCAATGGAACTCCTGTAAAGCCAAATAGAAATATAGGAATTGCTAGACGAAAAAAGACCAAGGTCCATCTCGTTCGTCTTCTACGGTCGTCCCATAATACAATGATTATGGAGTTGTTGACTAATCATGGCAATCAATCAAAGTAAAGTAGACTTGTATACATAAAGTCCTTGCCGCTGTTTGCAAAAAAGACAAGCTACAATTGTAAATACTGTAATTGAGTTATAGAATATTATGCAATAAAAATTCCCTCAAACAACACAGAAAAAACCCCAAAACTTGCATTTATATAGCATCTCTAACTTAGTAAAACGTCCCAAGGCACTTCACAGGAGCGATAGCAAACAGAAGGAGCACCTTAAAGGAGGAAAGAGAGGTAGAGAGGCGGAGAGGTTTAGAGAGGGAATTCCAGAGCTTGGGGCCCCGGCAGCTGGAGGCATGGCCACACACAAGCACCAGTGAAAATTAGTGCTTGCCTGTATGTGCAATTCAACGCAAAAATGCTGCAAGGAGAATCATGCAATTGCATGTTGGCACCTTGATGGAAACAGTTGTTGGCAATGGGACTGATTTATTTCCCTGTTTTTGGGCTGGAACGAGCAGTAGTGCAGGGAAAATGGCAGTGCAGTACTTACTGTCCCATTCCCTCTGCCAATTCGCCCACTGCCCTTTTTATCCAGTCCTGGAAATGGGCTAACAGAGGGCCCACCTGTTTTAGATGGGTGCATCATTAAGATATGCAAATCGTGGTTCTATGACATACATAGGACCCCGATGTAATTTTCAGGTACCAATGGGTGAAGTGTGTGCCATGCATTAATGCTAATAATGCTGCTTCTGACCCTGCAAACATTTTCCAACTCACTGCCAATCGCTCTCTGCCCCTACCCCCCATCGTGGATTGCATGTTTGCCCCCCTTTAAGCTTTAAGCTCTAATTGCATCCTGATTCCATGGAGAAGCCACTGGATTTTCTGCATTGTTGATCAGCAAGCTTCCTGTCAGCACTGGCTGTCATGGCAGCACACCCAAGTTATTAAAATTTGGCCCAACCATGAAAATGGTTCAGGCTCCACACCAACTTCATCAGAAAGCACCCACCCTTTGGAACTGGACATATGAAAATCCCATCCATCCACATGTGTGTTACTAGTTGAAACTGGCTAACGGTCACTGGCTGCAGTTACATTACAGTTGGTGCACAGCATTGGTAATCTCAAACCAGCATTTGAAGATCATCTAACTACTGTCATCAGGATGGACCCAACAATATTACATTGTGCCAGTGTGCCATAAAAGGCAGCATAGTAACAGCACCAAATGTCCAGCATAAATGAGGGTATTAAGCATCACTCTGCTAATAGCTCTGCGCATAGCAAAACCAGTGGAACCATATTCAATAACCAGTCCATGCTGAATTAACTGATCACTGCTGGGTCACCAGTAAAGGCTCCTGAGTTAGGGAAGAGAAAATCAGCCATTGTCCAAATCGCTATCCAGCAACTTCTGCTGGAAGCATGTGAATGTTGGGTAGGGCTTGGGTCAGGTTGGGCTGTGGTGACCATCTCACCTTACATAAGAAACATAAGAATTAGGAGCAGGTGTAGGCCATTTGGCCCTTCATGCCTGTTCCATCATTCAATAAGATCATGGCTGATCTTCGACCTTAACTACACTTGCCACCTCCCCCCCCCCCCCCCCCCCGCCCATATCCCTTAATTTCGCTAGAGTCCAAAAATCTATCTATCTCAGCCTTGAATATACTCAACGACTCTGGGGTAGAGAATTCCAAAGATTCACAACCCCCTGAGTGAAGAAATTCCTCCTCATCTCAGTCTTAAATGGCCTACCCCTTATCCTGAGACTGTGCCCCCTAGTTCTAGACTCTCCAGCCAGGGGAGACAACCTCTCAGCATCTACAAAAAGAAAATACTGCAGATGCTGGAAATCTGAAATAAAAACAGAAAATGCTGGGGAAACTCAGCAGGTCAGGCAGCATCTGCAAAGAGAGAAACAGAGTTAACGTTTCAGGTCAATGACCTTTCATCAGAACTGGAAAAAAGCAGGAAATGGAACAGATTCGTTCAGTCCGTAAGGGGGACCCCGAGCTTCCGGTCGCCTGTCATTTTAATTCACCGCTCCACTCCCACTCAGACCTCACCGTCCTCGGCCTCTTGCATTGTTCCACGGAAGCTCAGCGTAAGCTTGAGGAACAGCACCTCATCTTTCGATTAGGCATTTTATAGCCTTCCGGACTCAACATAGAGTTCAACAATTTCAGATCATAACCTTGGCCCCGATCATATATATATATATATATATATATACATATTTTTTTATCCACACTTTTTGTCTTTCTTTTTTTCTTTCCCCCACATGGCAGCTGTCTTTCATTCTGCCAGCACAATTTACACTTCATCTAGAGCCATCCTTTGTTTCTTAACCTGTTCCATTACCATCTCCTTTTGCCTTGAATATCTCTTAATGTCTCTTAAAATCTTCCACCTTCCATCCTATCACAGACTGTCCCTTTTGTTCTTTCATCCCCGCCCCTCTTTCCCAGCCTTTTCACTTGCTTAAAAATCTGTTCCATTTCCTGCTTTTTTCCAGTTCTGACGAAAGGTCATCGACCTGAAACGTTAACTCTATTTCTCTCTTCACAGATGCTGCCTGACCTGCTGAGTTTCTCCAGCATTTTCTGTTTTCTCTCAGCATCTACCCTGTCAATGCCCCTCAAAATCTTATATGTTTCAATGAGATCACCTCTCATTCTTCTAAACTCTAGAGAGTATAGGCCCAATTTACTCAATCTCTCCTCATAGGTCAACCCTCTCAACCCAGGATCAATCTAGTGAATCTCCGTTGCACCGCCTCCAAGGCAAGTATGTCCTTCCTTAGATAAGGAGACCAAAACTGTGCACAGTACTCCAGGTGTGGTCTCGCCAAGGCCCTGTACAATTGTAACAAGACTTCCTTACTCTTATACTCCAACCCCCTTGCAATAAAGGCCAACATGCCATTTGCTTTCCTTATTGTTTGCTGTACCTGCATGCTAGCTTTCTGTGTTTCTTGCACGAGGACACCCAAATCTCTCTGAATACCAACATTTAAAAGTTTCTCACCATTTAAAAAATATTTTGTTTTTCTATTCTTCCTACCAAAGTGAATAATCTCACATTTCCCCACACTATACTCCATCTGCCACCTTATTGCTCATTCACTTAACCTGTCTATATCCCTTTGCAGGCTCTTGGTGCTAGAAATTAATTAGAGATGAGAAATGAGCAGTGCTTAGACTAAAAATGGATAAGTAGCGCCACCTGAAAATCGTCTCGGCTGCACGCAAAATTCGTCCTCACTCATTAAAATGATTGCACTCATGGTTCTCATCTAAAAACTCAAGCTCATTGGCATTACATTGAAAAGCTTGGCCAATATCAGGGACAATCTAATTATAGGAAGTGATTGCCACAGGCATTTTTCACCAATTAAGGGGGAGGTCCATTGAGGCTGCAGCACTTTATTCTCAGCATTGTTGGGTGTGCAGCTGCCCCAACAACCATAAGAAGGACAAGGAGAAGAAGCACTTATTTACAAATCCTGGTGGCAGATTACCATCCCAGGGAGAGAGCCTGGAGGTTTTCAGATGAGGCTTTTGAGGCATTGGTTTTTGCGGTGGAGAGAAGGCAGATAGTCCCGTACCAGACAACTGGCAGGAGGCCCTCGTCACAAGTTTGCCGGACTATGTGGATGAAGGTGGCATACCATGTCACTTGCAGCACTGTGGTCCCCAGGTCCCACACCCAGTGCAGGAAGAAGTTTAATGACCTCACACGGGTGGTCAGAGTGAGTGAAGGCTTCAACAAATGCTACATACCACCATCTGTACCACATGCTTCACACACTGCTCAATGCACCACACCTCCAGAACTCACCCACCAACAATCTCTACCAATCAACACTCACACCCACATCTCATACCTTGCACACAATGACAGCTATTCAACTATGGCAGGCACATCACTCAAACACATTGCACCACACTCACTCACATACTTTCCTTTCTCTTGCAGGCCAAGGTGGCTCACAACCAGCATAGGCAGGAGCAGACAGGCGGGGGCCAAGCCCGCATTGAAAAGCTGAGCCAGCTGGAGACGAGAGTGCAGGAGGTCATTGGGCGCCAGGTCATCGGCACCGTGGCCACCGGCAACATTGACCCCCTTGGGGACAATAACGGTATGCTCATTCCTACTCCTTCTTCTCACATCCCACTTCCCCCTCAGCCCATAAGCTTTTCACCCTTCCAAGACACTCACGTTGTATGCATGTATTTCTGCCTTTCTGCCCCCCTCAACTCAACATAACCCGATGCTTGTGCATTTCTGCTTTCAGATAATCAGCAACCACCTGAGCAACCTATCCCCATTTTATGATTTTCTAAATTCCCTGTTATCACTTCCTTAATAATGGATTCCAGCATTTTCTCAACAACTGATGTCAAGTTAATTAGCCTATAGCTCCCTGTTTGTTCTCTCCCTCCTTTTTTGAATAGCAGGGTTACATTTGTTACCTTCCAATCCACTGGGACCATTCTAGAATCTAGGGAACTTTGGAAGATCACAACCAATGTATCCACTATCTCTGCAGCTACCTCTTTTACAACCTTAGGATATAGGCCATCAGGTCCTGGGGATTTGTTGGCTTTTAGTCCCATTAGTTTCTCAAGTACTTTTTCTCTACTGATCTTAATTACTTTAAATTCCTCACTCTCATTAGCCCACTATTTTTGGTATGCTTTTTGTGTCTTCTACTGTGAAGACAGATACAAAATATTTATTTAAAGTCTCTGCCATTTCCTTATTCCCCATTATAATTTCTCTTGTCTTAGCCTCTAAGGGACCAATGCTTACTTTTGCTACTCCCTTCCTTTTTACATATTTGCAGGAGCTCTTACTTTCCATTTTTATATTCCTTGCTAGGTTACTCTCATATGCTATTTTTAAAAAATCATTTTTCTCGTCATCGTTTGCTGGTTTCTAAAGCTCTCCCAATCCTCAGGCTTATTACTATTCTTCACAACATAGAAACATAGCAGATAGGAGCAGGAGTAGGCCATTCGGCCACTCGAGCCTGCTAGCCATTCAATGCGATCATGGCTGATCATCCAAATTCAGTACCCGGTCCCTGCTTTCTCCCCATACCCCTTGATCCCTTTAGCCTTAAGAAATATATCCAACTCCTTCTTGAATATATTCAATGAATTGGCCTCTACTGCCTTCTGTGGTAGAGAATTCCATAGGTTCACCACTCTCTGGGTGAAGAAATTTCTCCTCATTTCTGTCCTAAATGGCCTACCCCTTATTCTTAGACTGTGACCCCTGGTTCTGGACTCCCCGACCATCGGGAACATCCTTCCTGCATCTAGTCTGTCTAGTCTTGTTAGAATTTTATATGTTTCAATGAGATCCCCTCTCATTCTTCTAAACTCCAGCGAGTACAAGCCCAATCGATCCAATCTCTCCCCATACGTCATTCCTGCCATCCCAGGTATCAGCCTGGTGAATCTTCGCTGAACTCCTTCCATGGCAAGAACATCCTTCCTCAGATAAGGCGACCAAAACTGCACACAATACTCAAGATGTGGTCTCACCAAGGCCCTGTACAACTGCAGCAAGACATCCTTGTTCCTATACTCAAACCCTCCCGCTACGAAGGCCAACATGCCATTTGCCATTTTAACTGCCTGCTGCACCTGCATGCTTACCTTCAGCGACTGGTGCACAAGGACACCCAGGCCTCGTTGCACTTCCCCTTCTCCCAATCTATTGCCATTCAGATAATAATCTGCCTTTCTGTTTTTGCTACCAAAGTGCATAACCTCACATTTATCCACGTTATATTGCATCTGCCATACTTCTGCCCAATCACCCAACCTGTCCAAATCATCCTGGAGTTTCTCGGCATCCTCCTCACAGCACACATGCCCACCCAGCTTTGTGTCGTCTGCAAATTTGGAGATATTACATCTAGTTCCCTTGTCTAGATCATTAATATATATTGTGAACAGCTGGGGTCCAAGGACCGATCCCTGCGGTACCCCACTAGTCATTGCCTGCCACTCGGAAAAAGACCCGTTTATTCCAACTCTTTGCTTTCTGTCTGCCAACCAGTTCTCTATCCAAGTCAGTACCTTGCCCCCAATCCCATGTTCCTTAACTTTACACGCTAATCTCTTATGTGGGACCTTATCGAAAGCCTTCTGAAAGTCCAAATACACCACATCCACTGGTTCTCCCTTATCTATTTTACCAGTTACATCCTCAAAAAAATCCAGTAGATTAGTCAAGCATGGTTTACCCTTTGTAAATCCATGTTGACTTTGTCCGATCCTGTCACTGTTTTCCAAGTGCGCTGCTATTACATCTTTTATAATGGACTCTAGCATTTTCCCCACTACCGATGTCAGGCTTACCAGTCTGTAATTCCCCGTTTTCTCTCTACCACCTTTTTTGAATAGTGGGGTAACATTAGCTACCCTCCAATCCATGGGTACTGTTCCAGATTCCATTGAATGTTGGAAGATGATCAGCAATGCATCTACTATTTCTAGGGCCACTTCCTTCAGTACCCTAGGATGTAGATTGTCAGGTCCTGGGGATTTATCGGCCTTCAATCCCATCAATTTCCTTAACACCATTTCCCTACAAATAATTATTTCTTTCAGTTCCTCCCTTTCATCAGACCCTATGTTCCCCGACATCTCTGGGAGGTTATTTGTGTCCTCCTTTGTGAAGACAGAACCAAAATATATATTTAATTGGTCTGCTATTTCTTTGTTCCCCATTATAAATTCCCCTGATTCTGACTGCAAGGGACCTACGCTTGACTTCACCAATCTTTTTCTCTTCACATATCTATAAAAGCTTTTACAGTCAGTTTTTATGTTGCCAGCAAGCTTACTCTCATATTCTATTATCCCCTTCTTAATTAATCCCTTTGTCCTCCTTTGTTGAATCCTAAACTGCTCCCAATCCTCAGGTTTACTGCTTTTTCTGGCCAATTTAAATGTCCTCTCCTTGGATCTTATGCTATCCCTAATTTCCTTATAAGCCTCTTCTTTTAATCTAATACTATCCTTAACTTCTTTAGTTAACCACAGATGGATCACTTTTCCCGTGAAGTTTTTATTTCTCAATGGAATGCATATTCATTGAGAATTTTGAAATATTTATTTTAATGCTTGCCACTGCTTATCTACCATCATACCTTTTAATCTCTCAATTTAATTTCTCAATCTACCTTAGCCAACTCGCCCCTCACACTTATGTATTGAAGATTAAGACTCTAGTTTTGGATTGAAGTATTTCACTCTCAAACCCAATGTGAAATTCTATCATACTATGATCACTCTTCCCCAGAGGATCCTTTACAATGAGATTACTAATGAACCTTATCTCATTACACAATACAAGATCTAAAATAGCCTGTTCCCTGGTTGGTTCCATGATAGATTGTTCTGGGACACTGTCTCGAATGCATTCCATGAACTCATCCTCCAGACTACCTTTGCCAATTTGAGATGAAAGACCCCCACAATGATTGCATTACCATTGCTATAAGCTCCTATTATTGCTTGATTAATACCCTGTCCAATGGTATAGCTACTGCTCGGGGCCTATAAACTACTCTCCCCGGTGTTTTCTACCCCTTGTTATTTTTTTATCTCTACCCACACTGATTCTACTTCCTGATCTTCCAAGCCAATGTTCTTTCTAACTGCTGTGCTTATGTCATCCTTATTATCAGGGTTATCTCCTTCCCTTTCCATTCTGCCTGTCCTTTCAAAATGTCAAGTACCCTGGAATAATTCGTTCTCAACCTTGGTCACCTTGCAACAAGAGGGAGAATTTTGCCAGCCCTGGGGAGGTGGGTAAGGAGGCAGGACTGCCGGGAAAATGGCAGAATCTGGGGGCGGGTACCCATCCTGCGCCAACCCACCTCCGTACCATCCTCCCAGGAGGCGAGTACCCAACCCATGCTGGGAACTGCCTCCCCGAGGCGGGAAGGGGATTAGTACCAATTAACTGCCTGTTAACAGGCAGTTTTTTTGAGAATCCCTATTTTCAGCACTGAATTGTGGGCTTCCTGATGGCTCCGAACCTCACCAGGGTCAGCGAGGTGGGCCGTCGGTCTGCGGGGGTCGGAGGGGTTGAGATGTCCGGTGTGCAGGTGAGTGATGAGTGCAAGTGTGGAGAGGTAAGTGTGTGAGGTGAGTGTAAAGTGTTTTAATAAGTTTTACTTACCATTACTTCTTCCTGCAGGCTTCAACCTTTCAGGTTTCGGGAGTCCCTCATCTCACCGGCACAGAAAGCAGAATGGCCGCTGAACTGTCAAAAGCTGCAGCCTTCTGCTTTCTGCTCAGGAGAGATCTCTACCTGAGCCTGAGTGGAAGTACTCAACTTAGAGGACAGATTGTCAGCGTTTGACAGCTTCACAGAGCTGTCAAACGCTGACATTTCATCTGACAAAAGCTCTTGACAGATGAAACGTCACTCACTGATGTCATCTGTAACCGGCTTTCCCTTAATTAGCCTGCTAAACCCACTGGGCGGGCTAAACAAGGTCAATCAAGGGAAAATAGCATGTGTTGGCCACAAGTCGATGGAGGCGAGACTAAAACCTAACAAGTGGGAGTCCCGCCTCCAAAAGCTTCACATTGGCAAAATCCAGCCCATGGTCTCTGTAATGGCTATAAGATCAAACGCATTTATCGCTATGTGTGCCATTAATTCATCTATTTTGTTATGAATGCCTCATGCATTCAGATAAAGAGCTTTTAATTGAAACTTTTTACCGTTATTCCCTGCTTTCACCTTATTTGCTGATGCACTATTACCGTTAAACTGTCTGTCCCTTCCTGTCACACACTGCTTAAATTTACCCAAATCGTTACACTGCTCCATTGCCTTGACTTTTTTCTTTAGATTTCTAAATTTCTCCTCACCTGACCCTTCCCCCCTTTTTAGTTTAAAGCCCTATCTACAGCCCTAGTTATTTGATTTTTTAAGGCTAAAGGGATCAAGGGATATGGGGAGAAGGCAGGGACAGGGTACTGAGTTTAGATGATCAGTCATGATCTCATTGAATGGTGGAGCAGACTCGAGGGGCCGAATGGCCTACTCCTGCTCCTATCTTCTATGTTTCTATGTTTCTATTTGCCAGGCCACTGGTCCCAGCCCAGTTTAATTGGAGCCCAGCCCAATGGAACAGCTCCCACTTTCCCCAGTACTGGTGCCAGTACCCCATGAAGCGAAACCCCTTCCTCTCACACCACTCTTTGAGCCAAGCATTTAACTCTCTGACCTGCTTGTCCCTATGCCAATTTGCATGTCGCTTAGGTAACAATCCAAAGATTATTACCTTTGAGGTACTGCTTTTTAATTTGGACCTTAGCTCCTCAAACTCCCTCAGCAGAACCACATTCCTAGTTCTACCTATGTTGCTGATTCCTATGTGGACCACGACAACTGGATCCTCCCCCTCCCACTCCAAATTCTTCTCCAGCCATGAGGACATATCCTTAACCCTGGCACTGGGCAGGCAACACAGTCTTCGGAACTCCTGTTCGTGGCTGCAGAGAACAGTATCTATCCCCCTGACTATACTGTCCCTACCACTACAACATTCCTTTCTACTCCCCCCACTTGAATGGCCTCCTGCCACCACGGAGCTGTGGTCAATTTGCTCACCCAACCTGCAGACTCTGCCCTCATCCAAACAGGCAGCAAGAACCTCATAACTGTTGGGTAAGGGTAAAGGCTGAGGCTCCTCCAGTACTGCATCTGGGGTCCCCTTAACTTCCTGAGTTGCAGTCACACCCTCCTGTCCCTGACCACTCAGCAGACCTGTGCCACTACCTAACCTAAGGGGTGTGACTGCCTCCTGGATCAAAGTGTCCAGCTAACTCTCCCCCTCCTTGATGCCCCACAATGTCTGCACCTCAGTCTGCAGCTCAACAATTCCGATCTGAAGTTTCTTGAGATGCAGACACTTTACTGTAGATGTGGTTGTCTGGGATTGCAATTGATGAATCCGTGTGTTAATGGAGACACGGAATGCAGGAGTTGATTTAACAAGTGTTTACTGAACAAAGTCTGGAGGTGAACTAACTATACAAGATGCTATACAGGCTAACATACCTGAGTGGTCACTACCGGTACTACAGTACACAGGGGCTTCAAAAAAACATAGTTCCTCTTAAAGGTACATACACTACAATTCCTCCCCTTTTAGATAAATAGTACATAACATTTTAAGTAATCATTAAATAACATTTTTACAAGAACAATAATCTACACATTTGCTGAAGTTAATCAATTACAAATTCAGTCTCTCTGGAGGCTTCCTGACTCGGTCCGGATAACGCCTCGGTGGTGTAGTAGGTTTCGGTGGTGTAGTAGATTCTTTTGGCAAGGTCGATTCGGCTTGAATGCCAGTGTCGGGTTCATCTGGTTCCAGTATCACCGGATCGGAGGTAGGTACTATGGGTATCTCTGCTTCATCACTAGGCGTATAGAGTTGTGGTGTAGGTTGGCCCTTTTCAGATGACTCTATGATCTGGTCAGCATGGCGCCTTATTATGCTTTCTCCAATGTCTATGGTATACATCAGCGGTCCTAGTCGTGTGCAAATAGTTCCAGGTTGCCATTTCTCGGTACGGTAGTCCCGGGCCAAAACTTGTTGACCTATCTGGAAGGTTCTAGTTGGCCTTTCATTCATGCTTTGAAATTGCCAGTTCTCTACGTCCCTTCTGATGTTTGGCTTGATCAAATCCAGCCGGCATCTTAGTCTTCTATTGCAAAACATCATGGCGGGGGTTTGGTTTGTAACCACATGTGTTGCATTCCTGTACGCAAACAAGAAGTTATCTACCTTATGTTGTAGATTTATGTCTTCATTACCCATGGCCTTTATGGCCTTCTTGAAGGTCTGGACAAACCTTTCAGCTAATCCATTGGTGGCAGGATGGTATGGGGCGGACGTGTAGTGCTTAACCCCATTGTTTTTTAAGAACTTCCTGAATTCTTCGGATACAAATTGCGGTCCATTATCAGAACAGATCTGTTCAGGCAGCCCATTCCTGGCGAATATGGTCCTTAATACTGTGATGGTTTTTCCCGTGGTGGTGGAGGACATCTTTATTACCTCCGGCCACTTGGAGTGTGCATCCACCGCGATTAAGAACATGGACTCAAAGTTGATATGTACCCTTTGCCATGGAGATGAGGGCCACTCCCATGGATGTAGAGGGGCTTGTGGTGGGGCGTTTTGGACCTTCTGGCATCCTAGGCAGCTCTTGGTCATTTCTTCGATGTCTCCATCGATACCTGGCCACCACACAAACGCTCTGGCTAAGTTCTTCATTTTCACTCCACCCAGATGCCCCTCGTGAAGCTCCTTTAGCACTTTATCCTGGAGTTTGGGTGGAATCACCACTCTGGATCCACACATCAAGGTTCCTCGGCACACTGACAGCTGTTCTCTTCTTTGCGAGAACGCTGGCAACAGTGGTTCGCCATGTGCTGGCCATCCCTTCACCGTTAAATCGTAGACTCGTGAGAGAGTCGGGTCATTTCTCGTTTCCTTTTCAATGGTAGAATTTGTCACTGGCAGACATTCCACTATGGTCGAGTGGAACATCTCCACTGGGTCCACTGTAGGCGCCTCTTCTACCGTTGGCAACGGTAGGCGCGATAACCCGTCAGCATTCCCATGCTGTTTTGTTCCTTTGTATTCTATGTCATATTGGTGTGCCCTAGGAAAAGGGACCACCTCTGTAGCCTTTGCGCTGTCATAATGGGAACGCCCTTTTTAGGGTTGAATATGGAGATGAGGGGTTGATGGTCAGTCCGTGTAGGTAATGGTTGAATTTCTTCACCCCCCACACCAGGCTGAGTGCCTCCCTGTCGATCTGGGCATAGTTACGCTCAGCTGAGTTCAATGAGCGTGACGCAAAAGCTATCGGCCGCTCCATGCCATCAGGGAATCTATGCGATAATACCGCTCCCACGCCGTAAGGGGATGCATCGCACGCCAGTCTGATTGGCAGTGATGGGTTGTAATGAGCCAACACTTCCTTGGATGTGATCAAGCCTTTGCATTTATGGAAGGCACGTTTACAGTCTTCGCTCCATTTCCAAATTACTCCCGTTTGTAGCAGTGCGTTAAGAGGGTGCAGAACCGTTGACAAGTTCGGTAAAAATTTATGATAGTAATTTATTAATCCCAGGAACGACCTTAATTGTGAGACATTTCCAGGCGCTGGGGCTTTTACGACTGCTTCAATTATTTTCCGGTGACTTATGCAACCCTTCTTCGTTAATGACATGGCCACAATATGATATTTGTTTCTGGAAAAATTCGCACTTGTGGTGATTTGCTCGTAGGTCCCGTTCTCTCAGCCTCGTGAGCACCTTCTCCAAATTGGCAAGGTGCTCGTTGTCGTTTTCTCCTGTTACAAGGATGTCGTCTAGGTAGCATTGAGTCCCCGGAATCCCTTGCAGGACTTGCTCCATAGCTCTTTGCCAGATAGCTGGAGCTGAGGCTACTCCGAAAACCAGTCGATTGTACTGGTGCAGGCCTTTGTGTGTGTTTATCGTGAGATACTTTTTAGAGGCCTCCTCAACCTCCATCTGTAGATATGCCTGTGCCAAGTCAATTTTGGTGAAACGTTTCCCTCCGGATAGTGAGGCGAAAATATCTTCTATCCTCGGCAGAGGATACTGTACCGTGTGAAGAACCAGGTTTACAGTCACCTTGAAGTCCCCACAGATGCGAATTTTTCTCTGTTCTTCAGATTTATCATTATTCAACGTTTTCTTCATGACCGGGACGATGGGTGTTGCCCACTCGCTCCAATCTACCTTGGATAACACGCCTGCTTTTTCCAAATTCTCCAGCTCTGCCTCGACTGCTGGACGAATTGCGTATGGCACCGGCCTTGCCTTAAAAAACTTGGGAATTGCCGCATCTTCCACTTTTATTGAGGCGCTGGCGCCTTTCAGGGTTCCTAGTTCCTGTTGAAACACTTCTTTGGCGTTAGCCAAGATTTCTTTTAATCATCCAGGTATGTCGTCATCAACATTTTTTTTCTTACTGGTCACTGTCAGTGCCTGAATGGAGTGCCAGTCTAAACGTATCTTTCTGTTCCATTCACGTCCCAACAACGGTGGACCACCATCTTGCAGAACGTATAAATACAACTTCTGTATTTCCTTGCCGTTGTATACAACAGGCACCCTTATTTTCCCTCTGGGGTATACTTTCTGCCCCGTATATGTCTTCAAGATAATGGACGTGTCTTTCAAAGGTATATATGGAAATAGCCGCTCGTAATCCCATCGGCTTATGACGGTTAGAGCTGATCCTGTATCTAGCTCCATTTTAACTGGGGACCCCGCTATCGTGAGGGTAACCCAAATGGTCTGGTAATCTTCTTTGGCAATTACATTATGTAATTTGAGACAGCTTAGTCTCTTGTTTCCGGAGTCGCTATCGCTCTTCTGGTCTTCGGAGCTACTGTCCATCATCATTTGTACCTTTCTGTACTTTTCCTTATTGACCTTTTTACTGTCAGCGGATTTTTTTCCAGATCTGCGTACACGTGCAATGTGTCCCATCTTTCCGCATTGCCTGCATGCTTTGTCCTTGAACCAGCAGTCCCTCTGGTCATGGGTGGATCTGCCGCAGCGATAACATCTCTCGAAACCCCGTGTCATTTCATGGGTGCCGAAGTCCTGTGGCTTTTGCTGTATCTCTGCAGCTCCTCTTGCTGCTGCTTCGTATGATACAGCCACACTGAAAGCCTTGTCCAGTGTCAAATCTTTCTCAGAAAGTAGTCTTTTCTGTGTTCCTTCACTTAGGAGACCGCAGACAAATTTGTCTCGAAGAGAATCTGCCAGTCCTGCCCCGAATTGGCAGTGCTTTGACAGCTTTCATAATTCGGTGAGGTAATCAGCGTTACTTTCATTCTTGTGCTGATTCCTCCTGAAGAATTTGAATCGTTCCGCTATCAGCAGCGGTGTTGGGTTTATGTGCTCCTGTAGGGTATCAACAATCTCCTTAAAATTCTTGTCCATCGGTTTGGCTGGAGTGATCAAGTTTCGTAACAGCCCGTATGTCCTTGCGCCCATCAGATTTAGAAGTACCGATGCCTTTTTATCATCCGCTACTTCATTCGCCTTGCAATATACCTCCACTCTTTCCACATATGTGGTCCAATCCTCTGTATCACTATCGAAAGCAGTAATATTGCCAGTCTTAGGCATCCTGAAAATCAAAAATGGCGCCTCCCGCGCTTTTCCTTCTTCCCTGCCGAGTCAAGATGGCGCCTCCCGCGCTTTCCCGCCGCTGCCGCTGCTGCCAACGCTGTTCTCCGCAGTATTTCAATTTTTTTTAAAATTTTTTATTTACACATATATTTTAAACAGTTTCTCCATCACTTGGAGAATCGTTCCCGTCGGACTCTCTGGGACTTTCCCCTCCCTCTGCTTGGTCCGAACGCCGGCCTGCTTTGCAGCGCCGGCCGTCTCCTGAGTGCTCCACCCTCTGTCTCTGTTTGCTTCTGCTTTCCGACTCGCTGCCCGGCCCCGCTGCAGAGCCACCCGATCGAGCCACAGCCCGCCGCCCAGGAAGGATCAGTGCACTACCTGCCACCAGCCCGTTTAGCTGGTGAAACCACAGTGTTTTTTTTCTTTGACCTTCGTCTGAGGAATCGATCTCCTTGAGGTGCTGCCGAATTGCAGGTAAGTTCGTTTCTAACTCGTCGCCACTGTTGAATCCGTGTGTTAATGGAGACACGGAATGCAGGAATTGATTTAACAAGTGTTTGCTGAACAAAGTCTGGAGGTGAACTAACTATACAAGGCGCTATACAGGCTTATATACCCGAGTGGTCACTACCGGTACTACAGTACACAGGGGCTTCAAAAAAACATAGTTCCTCTTAAAGGTACATACACTACAGCAATGCTCTCCACAAACTCCCAAATGCTGCAGTTGTGGCATACCATCCACACTGCCGTCCCTTCAGAACCTTGTTTTAGTTATTTAATTAATTAAAGTTTATGGGGGAGAAATTCAGTTGTTTGCGCCACCCGTTAATGCCTTAAGAGGGCGATAAGTGGGGCACGAGGCGGCTAGCGCCCGGGCGCGGCGAGACCTGTGCCTCTCGCAAAATTAAGCAGACATTTAGCGGCGGCGCTAAACCGCAACGCCCGCTCAGCTGCGCGCGCAGATCCTGACATCATTTCATGGTGCAATGCCCTTGGGGCGCCCCAAACCGGAAATTCAGTGGCGCCCCCCTCCTTTCCGCCTGTCGCTCCCAGCGACTGGTTGACTGGAACGGTTCCCAGTCGCTGTGGGGCTGGGGGGGCACTATTTAAAGGGGGCTCTTCCTGGCTTCTTTGTGGTAGCCATTTTTGGACCACCCCTTCTGTGAGAGAGAGAGAGATTTGCAGAGAGACAAAGGGAGAGAGATTTCTGCATTGAGTCAGCGCTCGCACAGGTACTTCTGGCTTCTGGCCAGAACTTTGTAGTTGGTTTGCTTTTTCACTGGCATAACCTTGAGTGGCCACATACTATGGGGGCTGCAATGGGTGGGAACATTGGGGTTCTCCATTACATTGAGAGGGCTCAGAGATGCCGAGAGAGAGTGCCAATCATGGCCAGGTGGAGGAGGGTCAACAGGCGTCGGCACACGAGACCTTACCGTCCCAGGGTTTTCCGCCAACAGTTCTCATACCTCAACATGTCTGAGGAGCAGTGTTTTCGAAGTCTGCGATTCAGCAGGGAGGTGGTCACTGAAGTCTGCCACCTGCTTCAGCCAGATCTGCAGCCTCAACTGAGGAGCAGGACGTCTCTGTCGGTGGCAGTGAAGGTCACAGTGGCTCTCAACTTCTATGCCACCGGCTCCTTCCAATCTGCTACTGGGGACATTGCCAATATCTCCCAGTTCAACATGCATTGCTGCATCCATCAAGTCACGAATGCCCTCTTTAAAAGGAGACGTCAGTACATTTCCTTCCCCATGACCCCGGACAAGCAGCAAGAGCGCACAATGGGATTTGCAAGAATAGCGGGCTTCCCCATGCTCCAGGGCGCCATTGACTGCACGCATGTGGCTTTGCGGGCGCCGCAAAAGAATGCCGAGGATTACCGCAACCGGAAGGGGTTCCATTCGTTGAATGTCCAGTTGGTCTGTGACCACAGACAGCTGATAGTCGCTGTCAATGCCCGCTTTCCAGGCAGCAGCCACGACACCTTCATCCTGCACCAGACTTCTGTGGCAGACATTTTCGAGGCCCCGGCTCACCCAGGAGGCTGGCTTCTCGGGGACAAGGGCTATCCTCTGTGCACCTGGCTGATGACACCGCTCCGTGCGCCCAGCACCCCTGCTGAAGAATGATACAATGAGAGCCATCAAGCGACCAGGAACATCATTGAGCACACAATCGGCGTTCCCATTTCGTTGTTGTGTGCTGCATGCTGCATAACCTGGCAATCCTCAGGACTCAGCCACTGCCACCAGACATTGGAGCACCAGCAGAGGAGGAGCAGGAGGAGGAGGAGGAGGAGCACCAAGACGGGAGGGAGGCACAAAGTGCAAGGGCCGTCCGTCAGCGGCTTATAGCAAGTTGGTTCTAGGCCCCCTCTGAGGGAATGGCTTCTGCCATTCAAAGAACATGAATGGAACCATGCGGCAACCCCTAAGCCGGTCAAGGCAACAAATAGTTCAAAGAGCAAACATGCACATTCTGAATAAAGACACTTCTTTATTTAACAAACTGTGTGCCCTTCCCGCATGACAAAGTAATAGCGAGAAACCCCCAAAAAAGCAGTCAGACACATAACTGGCTCTCACAACCTGGAGACAATGAACAAAAAAGTAAGCAAAAAATGACCACGGTCCTCGGCCTTCAATAAAACATTTAACAGCATTTTGCCACGCCTCCTACTTTTTGCCCTTCGAGGGTGATCTGCTTCGCTTACGAGATTCGCCCCTTCCCACCCTGCAGCTCCTCCACAATGGGACCCCAGTGGCTGCAGCAAGGCTGGGGGAAGGCTGCTGAGTGTCAGAAACTGGGACTGCAGATGCTCTTGAGGGACGGCCTGGACCAGCTCTGGGCCTGGAGGGCCTGGCTGCTGACTGCTCCAACTCTGCATGGGCGGCAGCAGTCTGTCCTACAGGTGGTGGCAGCTGCAGTGGAGAAGTGACAGTTTTGGCAGCAGGAATGCTGTCATCCTGACAGAGGACAGCAACTCCCTGGTCGGACGACACACTGGCACTCCCACGGGGCAGCACTGCAGCATGTGGAGCAATCTGCCGAAGCACAGACTGCTGGCCTGCTGCGGCATGGCGAGGGCCCCGGCGATTCGTGCCCGATCCTGCGAGGGTGGCAGCAGTCAGTGCTCGTGTGGCCTCAATCTGCGTCTGGATGAGACCAGCCACTGACTGCATTGCACCACTAAGCACTTGCGTGGCAGCCGTCTGTGCTGCGCTGAAGTCCTGGAGACTCCTTGCCTGTGCTGCGCCGAAGTCCTGGGTACTCCTTGCCAGTGACTCAATGGATTCGGGCATCCTTGCCACTGCAGCCATGAGCTCAGTGTGCCTGTGCTCCGCCTGGGTGCTCATTTCAGCGAGGAGCTGCACCTCTTCTGCGCTCACTGTAGCAGAACTCGAGGCCAGACTCTCCCTCCGGGGAGAAGGCCGCCGAGCTTCCCTACCACCCCCCCCCACGTTGCTGCAGCCCGCTGGGCCCCGGAGCTTCACCCTCCTCAGACCATTCCCCTCTGCTCCCCTCCAGGGAAGACGTGTCCCCATTATGGCCATGGGCTGCCTCGGCTGACAGTCGTGCAGTGCCTGTTTTAGCACTCCAAGCACCTCCTGGGGCGAAGCAGGTCAATTTAGCAGTAGGTGGCAATAATTTGCGCCGGGCGCAAAATTTTGCGCCCGCTCGATACGCCCCAAATGGGGCGATACTGAATTTCTCCCCCTATGTATTTAATTCACTTAGCTTATAGTTTGATTTTTAACTAAATAATGGATCTAGTTTAAGTTCTAGCTAGATTAAATTAAATATTTACCTGTAACACAAAGCACTACAAGTATTGGAGGCAAAAAGCAGCACCTCCTTCCCCCTCTACTCCAAATTCCCAACTTTAACACTCTGTTTAGAAGCACTGTGTTTGAGTCCACTCTGTGTGTCAGCAGATAGTGTTTACATTTATGCCCTTGGAGTCACACCCAAGTTAGAAGTGCTGACTCAGCTTCCGGCACACAGTAATTAGCACCTATTCAAGTCAAACACTTGCGGCTGATTGACAGTTAACTGCCACTAACAGTCAGTTTCTGTTAACTACAGTTTTTAAAATTCTATGTTAAATTCAAGCTGTTAAACTAAATTTCACTTTTTACAGCTAGTACTCACCCAGACTCACCTAGTACTTACCAGAGACTTTGGGCTGATTTTGCCAGACCCGAGGGGGCGGGTTTGGAGGCGTATCAGGTGGGAAAATTGCAAAAAATGGCAGGTGGCTCCGATCCCACCTCCAGCCTGCCTCTTAGCAACTTTCCCAAAAGCAGGCTTTCAGACCCCGTTTCAATCCCGCCTCCAAGAGGCGGGATAGGCCCTTAAGACAACCACGTAAGTGCATCTATAATGCCATTTTCACAGAATCACAGAAACCCCACAGTGCAGATAGAGGCCATTTCGGCCCATCGAGCCTGCACCGACACATATCCCACCCGATCCCCGTAACCCCTACACCAACACATATCCCACCCTATCCCCGTAACCCCACGTATTTAATCCCCCTAACACTAAGGGTCAATTTATCATAGCCAATCAACCTAACCCGCACATCTTTGGACTGTGGGAGGAAACCGGAGCACCCGGAGGAAACCCACGCAAACACGGGGAGAATGTGCAAACTCCACACAGACAGTCGCCCGAGGCCGGATTCGAACCCGGGTCCCTGGCGCTGTGAGGCAACAGTGCTAACCACTATGCCACCGTGCTGAATTTAACACATTTCCCCCATGCTGCAAGTCTCCTCTGGAACACGGCAGTTAATCCTGGCGGGCTCACAAGTGGATTGCTTACTAACAGCTGCAGCTCCACCATTAAAAAGGAGTTTTCACCAATGATCATTTGCAGGTGGCAGAACTTTGTTTTCTCAGGCCTAGGAGAACTTTTAGCAGGCCTACTCATTGTGGAAGTTTTGAAGCTGAGGTCCATCTCCACTCTGACCTCCTGGGAAACCCCTCTCCCCGCCTTGAGTGAGCGCTTCCTCAACTGAAGTATATACCTGCAGCATGGGAACCATTTATTTCCTTTCCTCCTGGACATCAGATTCGGATGAAGACCAGCCGTGGCAGCAGCAGAACCATCAACAACAGCAGCACCAATAGCAGGAGCATCAACAGGAGCGCCAACCTGCTGCTCACCCACCTGAAGCTGCACAGGCCAGAAGGCGCCAGCGCAGGGAAGGACATCGCCACAGGAGATACCCCCAAAACAGGGTCTACAGACAGAGGATCAGCTACCTCAACATGACTGAGCAGCAGTACCAAAGGAGGCTCAGACTTTCGCAAGAGGTAGTGGGTGACATCTGCGCAATGCTGCAGCAAGACTTGGAGCCCAGAGGAGCAGGTGGACACCCTTTACCAGTGGCCGTCGAAGTCACCATCGCACTCAACTTTTTTGCTTCAGGCTCATTCCAGGGATCAGCAGCAGACATCAGCGGCATCTCCCAGGCGGCCGCACACACTTGCATCATGCAGGTAACTGATGCCCTCTTTGCCAACACGCACAATTACATCAACTTTTCCAAGGATCAAGCAAGTGTAACCGCGGTTGGATTTGCTAATCTGGCAGGCTTTCCCAGGGTGCAGGGCATTGTTGACTGCACACATGTGGCCCTTAAGACATCCCATCACAATCCAGGTATTTTTGTCAACCGCAAGGGCTTCCACTCCCTCAACGTGCAGCTGGTGTGTAATCACAATAAGGAAATTTTGCATGTTTGTGCCAAGTACCCTGGAAGTTGCCATGGCTCCTTCATCCTGCGGCAGTCTAGTATTCCTCCATTCTTCAGTCCGCCAGACCAACTTTACGGATGGCTACTTGGAGACAAGGGCTATCCCCTGAAGACGTGGCTAATGACGCCATTGAGGAGCTCATCCAATGAAGCTGAGGAGCGCTACAACTCCATCCACATTTCCACCACACCCATAATCAAGCAAACCATCGGCTTGCTGAAGATGCGATTCAGATGCCTTGATAGATCAGTGAAGCCCTGCAGTACTCAGCAGCCAGGGTCTCCAGAATCGTTCTGGTCTGCTGTGCACTTCACAACATGGTACAGCATCGTGGTTTGCAGCTGCCTGAGGTAAAAGTGGCTCATCACATAGCCTCCTCAGATGAGGATGAGGAGAAGGAGGAGGAGAGCGACAACGAACAGCTTGCGGAGGCGCATCAACCAGCGGCAGCAGCACGTGAGCACGTTACTGCCTGGGATGCAAGGGATGCACTCATCTTCTCCAGATTTGCTTAGCCTGCTCAATCAAACACATTTGCCTCGCACCTTCTTACCACACCATCGACATTAGGCAAGAACCTGCGGCTTCCTATCACTCTGACCACCATACTAACAATTCCAAGTTGCCCTGAGCCCTCAATGTGGAAGTTCCATTTGCAAAATGACACAGCCCACAACTTCAATGGTTTGCCATCAAGTTATTTTATCACATTAATTCACGGATGGCTTTTCAAAAATAAACACAACAGAACACCCAAGTGACTACCCTTGTGCTTTATCTTCCTCTTACGCGTGCTCCTACATGGTGCTACCCCTGTGGCTTCAGCAGATGTGGAGGCCCCTTGCTCACTTTCTTGCTGTTCCTGCCTCGACACCTTTGGCGGGCATCCTCTGGGGTTGCGAGCCTGTGAGGGCTCGTCAACAGTCTGCTGCTCCTGCAGCTGTGCAGGGGCTGAGACACCGATCTCAGTTGGGTGAGGACTCTGGTGGGCTCTGACCGAGGGCTCTGCAGTGGCATGGTCGTGTGAGCGCTTGGCGAGGAGCCCCCACTTCCTTGTTCTCTGCCACCAACATCCCTCTCATGGGAGAGCCCCATTTCAGAGCTAGCAAGTGGCTTGACAGCACCTTGCTGCACTTCAGGGGGCCATGAGGACCTGTTTCTGCACTGGAAGTCCTTGTCCAGTGGACTTCCATGAATATCTGGTTTCTCTGCTCAATAGATGCCCATCGCTCCTCAAGAGATGTCAGTCTATTCTGAACAATGACCATGTTTTCAAGACCCTGGCGACTTAGCTCCTCCATGGCCGTAGCCCTCCTCTACCATAGCCACCCTCTCCTCTATGGTAGCCAGCCTTACCATGGAGGTAGCCATCCTTTCCACGGAGGTTGCCATCCTTTTTGTGGTGATGCGTTCATGCGCCAATGCCTCCACAAAGGCTCTGCTCATGTTCGCGATGGACTCCTCCATTCACTCCACACTCGCAGCGACCCTGGAGACAAAACCTGCCAGAGACTCCTGCACCTGTTCCTGGAGTTCCAGCGCCGCTCTCCTTCTGGATGGACCCGGAAGCACAGGGTCGACATGCAGCTCAGCCGAGCTGGGAGAGTCCTGCGCCCTCCGACGAGGACTCTCCACTGCTGTCCCTATCTCCACCATCTGCTGATGCTCACTTGTGAGCTGTGATACACCAGGTGACAACACTACTCTAAGTCCCGAAGGTCCCACCGAGGTGTGAGTGTCTGCGCTGGTGCTGAGTGTGCTTAATTATACTGACGCTGTGCCCTCAGAGGTTGCAGCTTCCTCTGAGGAGTCTGGTGGCTCAGGCTATTCCTCCTGAACAGTGGGGAGGGGGGCTGTTGATGGTCCTGTGGGGGAGTAAAGGAAAGAGTTAGGCATGTGAGATAAACGTTGCATGCACATTGAATTGTGGAGATTATCATAGAGCATTAGAATCAAGATCAGTCACTCATGCAATGTCAATGAGAGAGGTGAAAAACTATTCTGTCACCAGCTTGCTCTGATGCACCCGTCTGTCCGTCCCCCACTTGTGCATCCTCCTCGACTCCCACAATCTCGAGGGCTGCCTCCTCTGCACTGGTGAGCTGGGCTATTGAGGGTGGCAGTCCTCCTGTCCTCACCCTTTCCCTCTTATTGTGGGCTCTCTTTTCCTGCAATGAGGGACACAAGTGAAGTTTGAGTGAGAATGAAGGAGTGAGTGCAGAGAATCCATAGCATAGATGCTTAGAAGGACACAAAGATTGAATGAGGTCCCAAGACCAAGGGCCCTCCCTGCGTGTTGTAAGTTGTTGTCATAGCATCACAGTGATAGGGAGTGTGAGGGCTGCATAGTCGAATAGTTAAGTGAATGTGAACATACAGAGAGAGGGAATGGTTAAGGGTGCAGGGATGTAAGGGTCAAGTGGGATGTGGAGGAGGAGGTTGACAAGGCAGAGTGCAGATGATGAGAAGCGATGGGGATCAGATTAAGGGTCATGGTGAATGAATACTCACTTTTCCTGTGCAGAGAAGGTCATGAAACCTCTTTCTGTACTGCAGCCAGGTTCTGCTGCACATTGAGATGGCACTCACCTCTGTAAAGTCTGTGGGTTGTTTAGTTAATTAATACACAGACTCCAAGAGTAACTTAAAACAGGACTTTACTATTCGAAGGTCAGGGCGAATCTGCCCAATAGCTCCTGGCACAACACTTATATACTGGTGTGGGCACCGTCGGTATTACCGTATACAGAAGCCAAACAAAGTAGTGCCACACCTAAAATAGTTCTCTTAAAGGTGAACGGTTACATACAATAGTTCTCTTAAAGGTAGACGGGTACATACACTACAACCTCCTGTGCCACTTGCAGCCACACAGCTTTGGTCTGTTGGGGAGGTTTTTTCCTCCCAGAAGAAGGAAACAGCACTTCATTAGTAGCTCTTGATCCCTCCACCAGAGCTTGGAGGGAATCCTTATCAAAACGGGGTGCGCACTTCAGCCTTGTGCTTGCCATGGTTGCACCAAAAGTTAGGCTGAAAATGAACCAAGGCTACTTGCAGGCCTTAAATGCAGCTGCATAGAAGATGTTATCAGAGGCGAGTTTCAGGGCCAAAAGACTCATTGGGCCAGGGGTTCCCACATGCTGGAAATCAAGTTTCCAATTAGGGCAAAATCGCTCAATTGTCCCACCTCACATCGGAGGCGGGGGCGAGACCCGCCGACCACCTGACCTGCCCCCATGACAAAATCCAGCCCTTCCACTCTCTCCAAATTCCCAACTTCAACACTGTTTAGAAGTATTCCATTTAAGACCACTCTGTGCAAACCAATCTTGAGCTGCTGAGCCTGCTGAAACTCACTGTCAAAGATCAGACATGAAAAATAGTCACTTGGGCAGGCTACTGGAGGTCAACCTGAATGCCTTCAAGAGACTGGGAGAGGGAGAAAATTTGCAGGAAACATAATTAAATAAATGGTCATTGCACAAGGTAAGAGAATTATGGTCAGCAACGTGCCTGAGATGGTGTCAACTCCAAAACACACATCCATTAAACCAAAAGCATGAGCTAGTGAGCACTCTTGTGAGATGGTAGGAGGCAAAAGTGCCTATTATCTGCCCCAGTTACCAGTTTGCTAGGAAGTTAGCATATCTGCTCCCTCTGGTATTACACATGGTCCATAAACACAACTGAGCACCCACTGAGAACAAACACCAAACACAGCAACTTGAGCACAATATTTGTAAGTTAAGAATTGCATTAAATATTCCTGTGTCTTTTAATTATATTATATATATCTGAAAAATTATTTCGAACTATATTTCCTGAGTGCATATGTAGCGGTTCGCAAAAATTCCCTAAATCCCTGAAGATCGGAAAATATTGGTCCACATCGTGGACGAAGAATTGTGTGATTTGAATTGTCTCTGGGTTGGACAATGTTTTAAAAGCATACCCAGAACTCTTGGACAACATCAGGACTTTAAGATTAAAATGGTACCTCTGAGTTTCAAACTGTGTATATTGCAAAGAGGTTTGAAAATGGCCGTCAGAAAGGCATGGCCAAAAGACAAAAGAAAGCAGCTCGAAGTGTCTGTGTAGAGTGGGAAGATCAAGCAGTGGCAGTCAGTTCTGTCAATCAAAGGGGATTTCCCTTCCCTGCTGACAATCGATGTTTATTTATTGAAACTGCAGGATGTTGACATAAGGGATTAAACCACTTCAGACTGACCGCAGGACAAAGGGCTTCTGTTTACACACAGAAATCCAACCCCATTCAACACCACTTATACATAATGGGACACATCAAAACCACAGAAAGGACTTTGATGGGGGACAGATCAGAATGAATGGGTTTTTGAATCACCCATTAAACTCCGGATGTGGGCGGGAACATTTCAGCCCCAGAACGTAGACACATTCAAACCACTCTGAATCAGCCAATCATAGCCTTTCTCTTGTGTATTCGAACTTTTGGGCACCAATTTGCACACAGACCCTTTCACCGCAAAACAGCAGGAGCTGGCAAGACATAAAGATAGCTCCTGAGAAGCTATCTCTCTCTTACTTCCTTGGACCACAGGTGAGCAGGTTTCTGACTCCTCAGCAAGGCAATCTAGTAAGGAGTTAATGGGGGGTGGTAATTTAAGGGAAATTGATAAGATTGTTTAATTAACATTGTAGCCATTTATCCCTCATTTTGCCATCTGTCTTCCCCCATTTAAGCAATTGTACAGTGATTACTAAAATCGTGTGGTGTAGTTTTCTTTAGTTTAATAAAAGTTGATTTTCTCACATCCAGACCAGTTGTCCGTTTTAATATATCATTAATTATAAGTCCTCCAGTCAGAACTGGAAGGGTGGGTTTAGCGATTCGAAACTGCTGTTTGGTATTGGTCTCAGTCTGTGAAATGAAAAGGCTGCTTGACCAGGTAAATTACCGTAAACCAGGTAAAGGCAGGTAAATTACCGTAAACCCCGAAAAAGATGCCCCCCTACAAATTGGTGCCCGCGGCAGGGCTGGAGGCAGTTCCTGATATGATGAGTGGTCTGGATCTGGAGAAAGCATCGGCTCTTGTTTCTCTTGTTTTCAGTCTGTGGGTAGCCCTGCAGATGTTAGCGGCAGCATGTAAGCTGACCTATTATAGCATAGGTGGCTGGGTTAAGAAGGGTGAGATGAGGAAGCAGGAGCAGGTGACAGAGGCCAAGAATTGGGAGTCAGAGTTGGGAAAATGCCAGGCAGAGATAGAGCGCCTTGAGCAGGAAGCCACTGAGGCCAGAGATAGCGAGATGAGACTGCGGGAAGAGAATGTCCGCCTCATCTCAGAAGTTACAGCAGCTTATAAGCTGGCCTGCGACCAAAGGTTTAGTGAAGCAGATCATGGCCCCTGTAGGGCAGAGACAGAGGCCTAGAAATTCGGTTGGTTGCGCCAGCGATTAACGCCTAAAGAGCCCAAGAATTGGGGCGTTACCCAATGTTCGGGCGGGCGCAATGAAGATAGCGACACCTCCCATATTGCGTATCCATTTAGCAGCAGCGCTAACTCTTAGCGTGCGCCCGCGTGCGCAGGCAGTTAATGACGTCATTTCAGTGTGCAACGCCTTTTTGGCGCCCCTGACCGGATATTCGGTGGCGCCCGGAACCTTTCTGCCTGGCGCTATTAGTGACAGTTGGATGGAACATTCCCAGGCCCTTCTCGGAGTCGGGGGGCGCTATTTAAAGGGGACAGCTCTAGTATAAAAGCTGCAGCCACTTGGCCTGTTCATTCTGTTCGTTGCTGGAGAGAGTTGGTGAACTACTGTTGCACACTATTTTTCGGATTTAGCCTTCGAAGACTTGGGACAGTTGGAGCGCTAGACATTACTGCGTGTTGCCCGTCTGGCATAGCAATGGGAGCTGCTTTGGAGAGGACACCTGCACCATGGTCGGATGACACACTGGCTCTCTGAGGGGACCGGTTCGGCTCAGCCGCCACAATCGACTGCTCCACTGATTCCTGGCCTCGTGTGGTACTGGAAGGGCCCGGGGCGATCCTAACTGATGCAGATAGGGTGGCAGCAGTGAGAGTTCGCGTTGCCTCAATCTGGGTGTGGACGAGGCCAGCAAGTGACTGCGTGGCAGCAGTGAGGACCTGTGTGGCAGGTGCCAGTGCTTCGGAGAAGCCCTGGACAGTTCTTTCCATTGCTTCGGACAAGGCCGGAGCAGTCCGTTCCACTGCCTCGGACAAGCCCTGGACAGACCTTTCCAGGGATTGTCCGAAGCTCTGAACAGTCCTTTCCATAGCGGCCTCGAAGCCCTGGACAGTCCACTCCATTGCTGCCTCAAAGCCCTGGACAGTCCTCTCCATTGCTGCCCCAAAGTCCAGCACACTCTTTGCCAGTGTTTCTATTGACTGAGGCATCCTCCCCACTGCAGCCATAAGCTCAGTGTGCCTGAGCCGGGCCTGGGTGCTCATTTCAGCCAGATTCCGCACCTCCTCTGCACTCTGTGTAGCAGTCATCGTTCCCTGCCTTGCCCTCCGGGGAGCCGGTGGCCGAACTTGCCTACCTCCCTCGCATTGCTGCAGGCCGCTTGTTCCGGCAACTGGCTCCTCATCAGAGCAGCCCCCCCTCCCCTCCAGGGAACTACTATCCTCAGTCTGCAGATGTGAAGGCTCCCCTGCGGCTGGAACGGATGGTCCGGCTTCCTCCTGCTCCTCGCCTCCGGAGGCACTGGCACTGGCAGCTTCAGGGCCCGGATCCCGAGCTGGTGATGCAGCATCTGAAAGCAGGGAAGTGGAAGAGTGGCTTTAGCAAAAGGACAGGTTGGCAGCAAGGCATGCCAGATTGCGGCAAGGCTATGACATGGCTCCACAGTGAGAAAGCATGCTGGCGGGGGGACCAAGTGGAAGGAGACAGCGGTAAAAGGTGAGAACCTTACCATCGCTGTCGACAATGGGGTCGGCAGCTGCAGTGGTAACAGGACCACTCAGACATCCTCCAAGAATCTGGTGCACTCTCTCCTTGAGATCCGTGAGAGTGACCACTTGTGGAGGTCCTCCACCGGTTTGAAGCTGGTCTTTGCGATTCTTCGCCAGCTTGGACTGCAGGGGAAAGAAGGGGAAGTTATGTTACATGACGCCCTGAGTGATCATCTCATGCCCCCCATGGTGGAAGAGCCCTTACATGATGCCCTGAGTGATCATCTCATGCCCCCCATGGTGGAAGAGCCCTTACATGATGCCCTGAGTGATCATCTCATGCCCCGCATGGTGGAAGAGCCCTTACATGATGCCCTGAGTCAAATGTGCATGTGTGTGCCCAGAAAGGGCCATGGGTGCTTGCTGACACATGGCCATTGGGGCACCGCGCACCCTGTAGCCATAAAGTCAGGTGCAGATGGAGGGATTCAGAAGTTTGAATAAACACCACTCACCCTCACGACCCGAGTGAGGTCGTTGAATTTCTTCTTGCACTGTACAGGGCTCCTGGTCACCATGCTGCTGGAGTTGACCCTCTGAGAAACATCCCTCCAAGCTCGGCGGTATTCCTTTTGATTCGGTCTCCTGCCATTGTCTGGGTACAGGACATCTCGACGGCGCTCCACTGCGGCCACCAATTGCTCCAGAGCCTCATTGCTGAAGCGTTCTGCTCTCTGTCTCACCTTCTCCATCTGGTCCAAGGTTTTTGCACCAGAGAAGGGCCAGCGCCTATTCTGAGGCCTACAAGGCGCTGAGTGTGGAAGCTGAGGCTGACTGACCCACCCCTTTAAGAGGCGGCCGATGCCTGGAAGCCTCGTGGTTTTCGGTAATTGAGAGCACCTGCACTGCACCCGTCCGCGCCGATATTGGGTTGCGCCGGAAGTTTTGCGCCTTAGGAGTCCCGTGCAACATCTGAAGTTGCGCCTCAATCACCTTTGGGGGTGATGCAACCCAATATCACGCCAGGCGGTGATAAGTTGCGTCTGGCTATAAACTTTGCGCAGCGCCAGTTCTAACGCCTCAAGCAGGGCTATACCCAATTTCTAGGCCAGAAAGCCTTAACATGGCTTTAAAAGGAGCAAGGGGGATGATTTGCCTGATCGGCCCGAAGGCAGGTCAGCTGGATTTTACCAGCAGCTCAAATCAAACCGCCCCACAGGCAACACCCAGGGAAAGGCTGGCTAGGGAATTAGAGATCCCAAGACAGCAGCCCACAGCTCTGGGTTTTGAGGAGCTCTGGCAGCAAGAAGGGGTGGACAATGGGGTGGTAGGAGAACGGCAGCAGGTCCCGCTAGGCAGGCGGGGACAGGACCAGTGTACCCCCTCCGACAACGGAGGTACGGTCTGCCCGTGAGCGATAATAACCCAGGGACTGTTCAAAATACCTATTTGGTACCCTATGATGCCCAACAGCTCAGAGGCATGGTGAAACATATTCCCATGCTCTCTGAAAAGGGAGACCCCTCAATGCACTTCCAACAAGTAGAACAGGCAGCCGGTGTTAACGGCTGTGATGATGAAGAGAAAGCCAGAAAGTTGCTTTTCTCTGTGGATAGCAAGCTCTATCAGACCCTTTCAGATGAGGCTAAGAGAGGGCAGAAGGGTTTTGAGGACCTGAAGGAGGAAATACTGGAAGCCATGGGTGCGAACGACGGCAATTCATTCAATCGCGTAGGGAAAACCCTGCAGAAGGAAGGGGAGACCCCACAGGCATTTGCAGACAGGCTGTGGCCAGTCTACAACAGCGCGTGCACAGGGGGACAAAATAAGGCACACCTGAACGACAGGCAGCGGACCCAGTGGCTTCGTTGCCTGGTGTTCAATTGCCTGCCCCAGATAAAAGCAAAGGCTGATACCTGGTTTGACCCGCGAGACCCCCTAGCAACCGAAGAGACTGTAATCCGGCAGCTCACGGTAGCATATAGGAATGGAAGGAATAGTGAGACCCCCCAGCAAAAGGGCAAAGTCCACGAGGTTAAACCTGGGGCTCCATATAAGAAAGAGTGGCGCCAGAAGGGGAGCCGTCCCTCCCAGAACAAGATCACTTGTTACAAGTGCGGGGAGGATGGCCACTAGCGCAGGGATTGTAAAAAGCCTGGGAGAGACGATAAAGCCAGGACCCCCGTAGCCCCAACTCAGAAGGCAGAGACAGGAACTCCTCCCGATACAGTCGAGTCCATCCTGGAATCGATAAAATCTTTCCTCAGGGCCAATCAGGGAAAGGTAGCAGCCATCAGTGGTGCTGTAGCCCCCTTGCCCACCTCTACCTCCCCACAATGGCTGGCCAATAGGCTGGCCAAGGAGGGTGCACGTGCAGGCACTTTCTGTGACCCATATGAGTCCAGGCCAGTGGCAGCGATTACAGGTAGGGATGGAACACAGGGAAAATCAGGTAAATTGTATAAATCTGACAAGACAAGTTCAAGTTCACAGCCTGTAAAGACAGGCGCTGTGGCTTGTTTCCAGGGAAAAGTTGTCCAGCCCACAAATTGAGACACTTCCCTGCCCCAGTGGAACCTAAGTTTTGGCCAAAGTTTAAATTTGAACAAGTTATGTGGCTCAGAAACAGAGAAACAGCAACCTGAGATTAGAAATCTGCAGGCTGCTGCAAATCCATTCACAGAGACTGCTCACGCAGGCGCGGTTCCCCAGCCCGTGACCCAAGCGGCTCCTTTTCAGTTTTCCCACGCAGGCGCAGTCGCGCGCCTGAGGGGAGAGGTTTCCCAACACCGGGTTCGCGCAGGTGCAGGCGCAGACTCGGAACCCCCAGCGGCTCCTGTTCACTGTGAGGCCGAGCGTGCAGGCGCAGTCGGCCATTTAAAGGTCCCCGCTTCCCAATCTATACGCGCAGGCACAGTAGCCTGCTTGGAAGACCCAGCGGTTCTTCCTACGCTTTTCAGCCAATTCGAACGCGCAGGCGCAGTTGCCTGCGGGACCCCAGCGGCTCCTCTTTGGTTTTCCCGCACAGGCGCAGTCGCCTGTTTGAAGACAGAGGCTTCACAGCCTCTGCTGTGGGACTCCGAGGAGGAGGTTTGCGCAGGCGCAGTCACCTGTTTGAAGCCTCTGCCGCGGGACTCTGGGGAGGAGATTCACGCAAGCGCAGTTGCCTGCAGGACCACAGCGGCTCCTCTTTGGTTTCCCTGCGCAGGCGCAGTCACCTGCTTGAAGACAGAGGCTTCACAGCCTCTGCCGAGGGACTCCAAGGAGGAGGTTTGCACAGGCGCAGTCACCTGTTTGAAGACAGAGGTTTCACAGCCTCTGCCGTGGGACTCCGGGGAGGATGTTTGTGCAGGCGCAGTTGCCTGCGGGACCACAGCGGCTCCTCTTCGGTTTCCCTGTGCAGGCGCAGTCGCCTGCTTGAAGCCAGAGGCTTCACAGCCTCTGCCGAGGGACTCCGGGGAGGAGGTTTGCACAGGCGCAGTTGCCGGTGGGACCACAGTGGCTCTTTCTCTGTTTCCCTGCGCAGGCGCAGTCGCCTGTTTAAAGGGACAAGCTTCCCAGCCCGCTTCCAGAGTGGTTCCCCCCATGGTGTGGGACCCTGGGGAGGCAGGGATAGCAATCCCTCTTGCAGGGGACATAGGGAAGGAGCTGGTACCAGGTTTTGGACCTGGAGAGGAAGATTTTCAGCCATCAGCAACGGGTGGTGAGGGAATACCTGCCCCCAGTACAGGAGTGGGTAGGGAAAAGGAGACAAACCCGGAGTACCAGCAGGCTGCCAGGTATATTAAACAGTGCGGGCTGTTTGCATCGGGGGGAGAAGGTTCCCAGCCAGCTAGGGCTGTGACTCAAGCTCAGGGTCCGCCAGCCAAAGTTTCCCCCACAGAGACGCCCCTCAGAAAGTCTCAGCGGGTCCGCAAGCCCAAGAAAAGATGGTCACCAGAGTACCTGCCACAGAGAGCAATCTCCCGAACCGGGGAGAAGCCAAAGAACAGAGGTCCCCAACCAGCAGCCATAAGCTGCGAGGGACCAGAGGCAGGAGGCAGTCCAGCTTCGCTGCAGCCAGCAGTGATCTGCGACAGTGCCAGAGATTAGCCTGGCCACCCGCAGATGGGCGGCATTTGTATTATAGCTTCGGTTTGAATATAGCGGGCTTTTAAGGTGAATTTTAAGTTTTGATATAACTAGTTTTGTAGTTTTAAGTTTATAGTTTAAGTTCATAAGTGTGCCAAATGTTTGTATTTTGGTCCGAGGTCTAGGGACCTGACCATGTCTCCACCAAAGGCAGCAGGTCAGTGAAAGACCTGGCTGCATGTCCTTTTAAGTTTTTTTTCAGGAGAATGAACCAAGGGGCAGCCCTGTTCACCCAGCCCGAGCTGGGCATCGAAGGAAGATATGGATACAGAATGTTGGGGATCACCTCGCCACTGGACAAACCCAGAAGGAAACCCCGCAGCGACCTTCGGGAGAAACCGGACAGGGTCCGGAGGAACTTGCCTACTCCTCGTACGCGGAAGAGATGGCCCCAGCTGGGTGGGGCACGGCCCCCAACCCAGCACTATCCTGACCGAAGTTCACTTGCGGGAGACCTCGCTGTTGAGCAGTCATGGTGGGGAAGCGCGGGCGCCTTGTCAGATAGGGACGCGTTCCCCGGGAGTGGGTGGTGACGGCCCGGAAAAGATTGTAAAGGGGGGGAGACCCAAGAGTTGCATGGGTGCGTTCGGGGAAGGGAGGAACTCACCTGGGGGGGGGGGACCACGGGCAAATTTAGAGTGTAAGTGTGACTGGGGAGGACGAGTGGGTGGCCGGATCTGGGATCCAAATTTGAGGGGCCAGTGAGAGCCGCCACACAGGCACCCATCATTTTCTGCAGCCAGTCGAGGGAAGACGGGAGGGGGAGGGACTGGGAGTTGCGATCCCATTCTCCCCGGTCTCAGTCTGTGCCAAGGTAAATTTAAACATGAGGGGTACCCCGCCTCCACAAAGGGACGAGGGAACGGCTCGGGGCTGGCGGAGCAGACTGTTCTGTAAAATCCATTCTGCATGTTTTAAAAGTTTAAGACCAGTCCAAGGTTGGGGGGGTGGTGGAAGGAACATTTACTGCCCGGGTGGGAGGAGGTACCCACTCGAATTTTGTGACCCATCATTGGCACGTAATGGCTGGGGTTTGTTTAAGCATGTTCAAGATTTTTTGTATTTTGTGTTACAGCCCCAAGTTGAGTAGAGGCGTAGGATCCACTCTGTGCTTGGGATCATTTTGATTACATTGTATAACTAAGATTGCAACATTTTGTAATAAGTTGTAATGTAACAAGTGATTGTAAATTTTGATTAAATTTTGTAATAAGTTGTAATGTAACAAGTGATTGTAAATTTTGATTACATTTTGTAATAAGTTGTAATGTAACAAGTGATTGTAAATTTTGATTGCATTGTATAATGTAACAAGTGATGCAGGGGTATGAGACCCTTATTGTAAACTGATGTATCTGTAAGATGCCTACCGTACCACGGTTTTTTCTCGAATTTGAGGGAAATAGACGGGTCGGGGGATCAGTGGTAGGTAGCTATTAGGTAAATACAGGGGATGGTTGTTTGTCGGGGGTCAGAAATTTTGCTCACTCCTTTGAGTGGATACTACAATCAAGTTGGAAGTATCCAAAGGGTGGACTGTAGGGGTTCGCAAAAATTCCCTAAATCCCTGAAGATCGGAAAATATTGGTCCACATCGTGGACGAAGAATTGTGTGATTTGAATTGTCTCTGGGTTGGACAATGTTTTAAAAGCATACTCAGAACTCTTGGGCAACATCAGGACTTTAAGATTAAAATGGTACCTCTGAGTTTTGAACTGTGTATATTGCAAAGAGGTTTGAAAATGGCCATCAGAAAGGCATGGCCAAAAGACAAAAGAAAGCAGCTCGAAGTGTCTGTGTAGAGTGGGAGGATCAAGCAGTGGCAGTCAGTTCTGTCAATCAGAGGAGATTTCCCTTCCCTGCTGACAATCGATGTTTATTTATTGAAACTGCAGGATGTTGACATAAGGGATTAAACCACTTGAGACTGACCGCAGGACAAAGGGCTTCTGTTTACACACAGAAATCCAACCCCATTCAACACCACTTACACATAATGGGACACATCGAAACCACGGAAAGGACTTTGATGGGGGACAGATCAAAATGAATGGGTTTTTGAATCACCCATTAAACTCCGGATGTGGGTGGGAAAATTTCAGCCCCAGAACGTAGACACAGTCAAACCACTCTGAATCAGCCAATCATAGCCTTTCTCTTGTGTATTCGAACTTTTGGGCGCCAATTTGCACACAGACCCTTTCACCGCAAAACAGCAGGAGCTGGCAGGATATAAAGATAGCTCCTGAGAAGCTATCTCTCTCTTACTTCCTTGGACCACAGGTGAGCAGGTTTCTGACTCCTCAGCAAGGCAATATAGTAAGGAGTTAAAGGGGGGTGGTAATTTAAGGGAAATTGCTAAGATTGTTTAATTAACATTGTAGCCATTTATCCCTCATTTTGCCATCTGTCTTCCCCCATTTAAGCAATTTTACAGTGATTACTAAATCGTGTGGTGTAGTTTTCTTTAGTTTAATAAAAGTAGATTTTCTCACATCCAGACCATTTATCTGTTTTAATATATCATTAATTATAAGTCCTCCAGTCAGAACTGGAAGGGTGGGTTTTGTGATTCGAAACTGCTGTTTGGTATTGGTCTCAGTCTGTGAAATGAAAAGGCTGCTTGACCAGGTAAATTACCGTAAACCAAGTAAAGGCAGGTAAATTACCGTAAACCCCGAAAAAGATGCCCCCCTACACATGCCAGCTTCACCTGTGTGTAAAAAAATGAAAAGTACTAATTGACTTTGCTCAATAGTCACATTGGTGGTATTCAGTACTGAATTTAGGAATGCTTGGAACACTAATTTGATAAAATGCTAAAGGTGTTCATTGGAAGTAGCTCCCATTATGGGAGATAACTGCAGCTATGATTATTCTATTGAGCTTTCATGTGCTTGGATAAGGTCAGTGTTTCCCAGGCCACTGCAACTACAGTATATCACCTGCACGAGCTGGCTGTTGTAACGCAGCATCCTCCATTCTGCTGCCATATGGCCAGGTTGTTCCCCACTCAGCACAGCATGATGATTTTGCAGACCTTGTTTTCTACATTACAAAAGTGACTAAACTTCAAAAGTACTTCATTAGCTGTAAAGCACTTTGGGATATCCTGAGGTTGTGAACGACACTATATAAGTGCAAGTTCTTTTTTTCTTTTGTATGCAGCATACAGCAGAGCATCTCTACATCTGTCCAGGCAATGCTTTTGATATTGACTAAGGTACTCTGTGATTTATGTAATGGAGTCATCAACCATGGTTTAAAGGCATTTCCAAGAGTGCTGCAGTGACCATCTGTGTGTGGTGGAGTGAATGAATGTGTCACGCTCAACATCCAAAGGGAATCATATCAATCATTCTGAGTGGACTGAGACATGAATGAGTCACATGTTCAGCCTGGGTAGTTAGCACTTTTTCAGTAACATTCTGAAGGTAACAAACCACCTGCATATCCATTCCGAGATGCATTCATGTAAGTGAATGCATTCAGGGTGGATGGACATATAAGTTCATCTGACCTATGTTATACCTGAGTTACTGATATTGATGGGTCGCACCGAGAGCCTGCACATCAGCTGTCCATAGGGTTTGAATTTTACTTAAATTAGGGAAAGGACCCATAAAGTGTTTGAAGGAATTTGAACTAAGCTCCAGGCACTCAGCACCCATATGATCCAATAAACCAATATGAGGCAATGCATGGGAAACCCCTTTCCATATTTTGGATACTTTCTCTTAAAGCAGGCTGATTTATTTTGGACTTGTTGTGAATAGCTGGTGTGTTTGTTTTCAGATATTTATTTGCTGTGAATCTGTTTAGCTCCTTTGCTATTTTGGGAGAAATTAACCCACTGAGAGCTTCTTAAACTGGCCCTATTTGCTATCTGCGTTAGTTTCTCCAGGGATATTTCTTTGTATGCTTTCTATATAGGATCTCCTCCAAATCCATTTGCACTTGTTCCTCCTCACTCGTGTTCTATGCTTTGCCGAGAGCTCCCTCTGTAAACTCTTTAACTGGCCCACCAGCCCCTCTCCCACCCCCCACTCCCGATATAGCTGATGCTTGCCACTGTAAGGGGGTCATTTTATCTTTCAGCGTGGGTGTAGAACAGACGATATCAGATCGGCTGCCCATGGTACACTCCACCTGAATGTCCTTTCCATTGACTTAAGATTACCCCCAGAAATGCATGACATGAAGGAACAGGGAGAGGCAATATACATTTAATGGCACAGTTTTAAAGAGTGTGCAGGGACAGAGGGACCTGGGAGTTAATGTGCATAGGTCCCTGAAGGTGGCAGGAGATATTGAGAGTTTGGTTAGCAAAGCATATGGGATCTTGGGCTTCATAAATAGAGGTATTAATGGCCCAGAAATTCGGGTCTCCACGGGTGAGTACGCACGGGGTACTCACCCATAGGCCCGATGGAAGTGCCGGTTTCCTGCATGCACTGCGCATGCGTGGGAAACCAGCACTTCCGTTCCTCTGAACGAAGAGGTTCAGAGGTCGAACGCGTGCACGGGAGCGGCTGCGCGTGCGCATGGAACTTCGTTTTTTTTTACAGGTTTCTCCGGAAGGGTAAGCCTGCAGAATTTAGAAATATAAAAAGCAGGCGTAAGGCCTGCTTTTTACAAGGTAAGTGGTGAATTAATTAAAATTAAAACATTTTTTCCACAGGTTTATTATTTTTAAATACTTTAAAGCAAGGTAAGTTTATTTTTAGCCCTGTTAGAATATAAAATTATTTTTTCAAAAATTTAAATTATTGTTTAAAATAGTTATTTCATGTAATTTATAGTTTATTTAAAAAAGAGATGTTTTTTAAAAATGTATTTGAAGATTTAGTGCTATTTTGGGGCTGTAGTATTTATAAGTCTTGACAGCACTTCCTGTCAGACTTATGAATGGAGCATTCCCTGCTCCGATTGGCTGCCCATGGCCCACGTGATCCCAGGGGATGCATCAACTAAATGCGCCCCTGGGATACGCAAGCATTGCGCGCCGGCTGCTGGACCAGGCCCAGGATCGGAATTCCACGGGGGCCCACAGCTCAACGGTCGGCGCGCAAGGTAAGTGCAGATCGGGGGCTTGCACCCGCGGGAAGCCCCCGACCCGAATTTCTGGGCCATTGAGTACAAAAGTAGAGAAGATATGCTGAACCTTTATAAAGCTCTGGTTAGGCTGCAACTGGAGTATTGCATCCAGTTCTGGTCACCACACTTTAGGAAGGATGTGAAGTCCCTTGAGAGGGTACAGAGGAGATTTACCAGAATGATTCCGGGGATGGGGGATCTTAGCTACAAGGACAGGTTGGAGAAGCTGGATTTGTTTTCATTCGAGCAAAGGAGGTTGAGGGGTGATTTGATAGAGGTGTACAAGATTGTGACAGGTTTGGATAGGCTAGACGGGGAAAGGCTGTTCCCACTAGTTGATGGTACAAGAACTAGGGGACACAGATTTAAGGTTTTGGGCAAGAGATACAGGGGGGATGTGAGGAAAAACCTTTTTACCCAGTGAGTGGTGAGGACCTGGAACTCGCTGCCAACGGAAGTTGTGGAAACGGAGACACTCAATGTTTTCAAGGGGAGACTGGATAGGCATTTGAGGGAAATAAACTTTCAGGGCTACGGGGATAAAGCGCAGGAATGGGACTGACTGGATTGCTCTGCAGAGAGCTGGCACGGACTCGATGGGCTGAATGGCCTCCTTCAGTGCCGGTATGACTGTATGATCCTATGACTCTATGAGATGCTCAGTTGAGACCTGACTTTGAACTGAACCACCTCCTCCTCCACTTGGACAACCAGAGGAGCAGAAGAACAGACTTCAGAATGCTTACAGGAAGTCACACCTTAAAATAGAGTTTTACATGATAAGACATTGTAATGTGCTATGCAGTATAGTGCTGAAGAAATTAATGCATGATCAAGGAGTTTTAAAAAAAAGCAATTGGGAGCGATCGCTAAACTGCCCCATCCCCACTACATCTATTGGCTGCATATCTAAGATCTCCAAGGCCTTGTCCTCACATTAAAGGGTCGTAGCTTAGGTGACCCCTCTCCATTCCGTCTTCAAGAGCTGGTGTCAGTTATGTGCAGCCTTGTCCAGCAGACAGAAAGAAAAAAAGAAAGAAGGGAAAGAAAGAGCTTTCATTTATATCATGCCTTTCAATCCTCAGTACATCCCAAAGTGTTTCACAGCCAATGACTTACTTTTCAATTACAGTTGCTGTTGTAATGTAGGCAAATGCTGCAGTCAGTTTATAGAATCATTGAATCATAGAATGGTTACAGCAGAGAAGGAGGCCATTCGGCCCGTCGAGCCCGTGCCGACTCTCTGCAAGAGCACCTCAGCTAGTCCCACTCACCTGCCCTTTCCCCGTAGCCCTGCAAATTTTTTTCCTTCAGGTACTTATCCAATTCCCTTTTGAAAGCCACGATTGAATCTGCCTCCACCACCCTCTCAGGCAGTGCATTCCAGATCCTAACCACTCGCTGCGTAAAAAGGTTTTCCTCATGTCGCCTTTGGTTCTTCTGCCAATCACCTTAAATCTGTGTCCTCTGGTTCTCGACCTTTCTGCCAATGGGAACAGTTTCTCTCTATCTACTCTGTCTAGACCCCTCATGATTTTGAATACCTCTATCAAATCTCCTCTGAACCTTCTCTACTCTAAGGAGAACAACCCCAGCTTCTGCAGTCTATCCACGTAACTAAAGTCCCTCATCCATGGAACCATTCTTGTAAATCTTTTCTGCACCCTCTCTAAGGCCTTCACATCTTTCCTAAACTGCGGTGTCCAGAATTGGACGCAGTACTCCAGTTGAGGCCGAACCAGTGTTTTATAAAGGTTCATCATTACTTCCTTGCTTTTGCACTCTATACCTCTATTTATGAAGCCCAGGATCTCGTATGCTTTTTTAACCACTTTCTCAACCTGCCCTGCCACCTTCAACGATTTGTGCACATATACCCCCAGGTCTCTCTGTTCATGCACCCACTTTAGGATTGTACCCTTTCGTTTATATTGCCTCTCCTTGTTCTTCATACAAAAATGTATCACTTCGCACTTTTCTGCATTAAATTTCATCTGTCACGTGTCCACCCATTCCACCAGCCTGTCTAAGTCCTCTTGAAGTCTATCACTATCCTCTTTACTGAGGCGAGAGCTGGAGCAGCGGCAAAAAGAGCGCCGAGAGTGGGAGGAGCGGCAAAAAGAGCGCCGAGAGTGGGAGGAGCGACACAAAGAGTGCTGAGAGCGGGAGGAGCGGCATAAAGAGCGCCGAGAGTGGGAGCAGCGGCATAAAGAGCGCTGAGAGCGGGAGGAGTGGCACAAAGAGCGCCGAGAGTGGGAGCAGCGGCATAAAGAGCGCTGAGAGCGGGAGGAGCAGCACAAAGAGTGATGAGAGGGTGAGCAGCGGCACAAAGAGTGCCGAGAGTGGGAGCAGCAGCACAAAGAGTGCTGAGAGCTGGAGCAGCGGCATAAAGAGCGCTGAGAGCGGGAGGAGCAGCACAAAGAGTGATGAGAGGGTGAGCAGCGGCACAAAGAGCGCCGAGAGCGGGAGCAGCGGCACAAAGAGCGCCGAGAGTGGGAGGAGCAGCACTAAGAGCACCGAGAGTGGGAGGAGTGTCACAAAGAGCACCAAGAGTGGGAGGAGTGGCGCAAAGAGCGCCGAGAGTGGGAGGAGCAGCACTAAGAGCACCAAGAGTGGGAGGAGTGTCACAAAGAGCACCAAGAGTGGGAGGAGTGGCGCAAAGAGCGCCGAGAGTGGGAGGAGCAGCACTAAGAGCACCGAGAGTGGGAGGAGTGTCACAAAGAGCACCAAGAGTGGGAGCAGTGGCAAAAAGAGCGCCGAGAGTGGGAGCAGTGTCACAAAGAGCACCGAGAGCGGGAGGAGCAGCACAAGGCGCTGAGAGTGGGAGGCATGGCACAAATAGTGCCGAGAGCAGGAGGAGCGGCACAAAGAGCGCCGAGAGCAGGAGCAGCGGCACAAAGAGTGCCGAGAGTGGGAGGAGCGGCACAAAGAGCGCCGAGAGCGGGAGCAGCGGCACAAAGAGTGCCGAGAGTGGGAGGAGCGGCACAAAGAGCACCGAGAGTGGGAGGAACGGCACAAAGAGCACCGAGAGCGGGAGGAGCGGCACAAAGAGCACCGAGAGTGGGAGGAACGGAACAAAGAGCACCGAGAGTGGGAGGAGCAGCACAAAGAGCACCGAGAGTGGGAGGAACGGAACAAAGAGCACCGAGAGTGGGAGGAATGGAACAAAGAGTGCCGAGAGCTGGAGGAACGGAACAAAGAGCACCGAGAGTGGGAGGAGCAGCACAAAGAGCACCGAGAGTGGGAGGAACGGAACAAAGAGCACCGAGAGTGGGAGGAGCGGCACAAAGAGCGCCGAGAGCAGGAGGAACGGAACAAAGAGCACCGAGAGTGGGAGGAACGGAACAAAGAGTGCCGAGAGCTGGAGGAACGGAACAAAGAGTGCCGAGAGCGGGAGGAATGGAACAAAGAGCACCGAGAGCGGGAGGAGTGGCACAAAGAGCACCGAGAGTGGGAGGAGCGGCACAAAGAGCGCCGAGAGTGGGAGGAGCGGCACAAAGAGCGCCGAGAGTGGGAGGAACGGAACAAAGAGCGCCGAGAGCGGGAGGAATGGAACAAAGAGCGCCGAGAGTGGGAGGAATGGAACAAAGAGCGCCGAGAGTGGGAGGAATGGAACAAAGAGCACCGAGAGTGGGAGGAATGGAACAAAGAGCGCCGAGAGTGGGAGGAGCGGCACAAAGAGCACCGAGAGCGGGAGGAGTGGCACAAAGAGCACCGAGAGTGGGAGGAGCGGCACAAAGAGCGCCGAGAGTGGGAGGAACGGAACAAAGAGCGCCGAGAGCGGGAGGAATGGAACAAAGAGCGCCGAGAGTGGGAGGAATGGAACAAAGAGCGCCGAGAGTGGGAGGAATGGAACAAAGAGCACCGAGAGTGGGAGGAATGGAACAAAGAGCGCCGAGAGTGGGAGGAGCGGCACAAAGAGCACCGAGAGTGGGAGGAACGGAACAAAGAGCGCCGAGAGCGGGAGGAATGGAACAAAGAGCGCCGAGAGTGGGAGGAATGGAACAAAGAGCACCGAGAGTGGGAGGAATGGAACAAAGAGCGCCGAGAGTGGGAGGAATGGAACAAAGAGCACCGAGAGTGGGAGGAGCAGCACAAAGAGCACCGAGAGTGGGAGTAGCAGCACAAAGAGTGCCGAGAGCGGGAGGAGCAGCACAAAGAGTGCCGAGAGCGGGAGGAATGGAACAAAGAGCACCGAGAGTGGGAGGAATGGAACAAAGAGCGCTGAGAGCGGGAGGAACGGAAAAAAGAGCGCCGAGAGCGGGAGCAGCAGCACAAAGAGCGCCGAGAGCGGGAGAAGCGGCACAAAGAGCGCCGAGAGCGGGAGGAGCTGCACAAAGAGCACTGAGAGCAGGTGGCGTGGCACAAAGAGCGCTGAGTGTGGGAGGAGCGGCACAAAGGCCTAGAAATTCAGTTGGTTGCGCCAGCCGTTAGCGCCTTAGGAGGAGTAGATGTCGGGCGCTAGGCGGCTAGCACCCGGGCGCAGCGCGATCTGCGCCTCGCCCCAACTTCACTAGAGATTTAGCGGCGGTGCAAAGTCTTTGCGTGCGCTCAGCTGCGCGCGCAGATCATGACGTCATTTCCTCGTGCAACGCCCTTTGTGCGCCCCGAACCGGAACTTCAGTGGCAACGCCCCATTGTGCGCCTGGCGCCCCTAACGACTGTTAGAGTGGAACGGTGCTCAGCTGATGCGGGGCGCGGGGGGCGCAAATTAAAGGGCACTCCTCCTGCACTATAAAAGGCTGCCATTTCGCAGCACTCCTTCTTGAGAAACGAATCTTTGGAGAGAGACCAAGGTAGATAGCTTTCTGCTTTGGCCCAACACTCGGACAGGTACTTCTGGCTTCAGGCCACAGCTTTCCACTAGTCTTTGCCTTCATTGACATCTCATTGCTTTCCAGCATATTATGGGGGCTGCAATGGGTGTCAACGCTGGCTTTCTCAATTACATCCAAAGGGCTCACAGACGCCGTGAGAGAGTGGCAGCCCTGGCTAGATGGAGAGGGGGCAACAGGCGTCGGTAAAGGAGGCCTTACCCACCCAGGGTATACCGCCAGCAGTTCTCCTATCTCAACATGTCTAAGGAGCAGTGTGTTCGGAGGCTGCGATTCAGAAGGGACGTGGTCACAGAGATCTGCCGGCTGCTTGGCGGTGATCTGCAGCCACAGCTGAGGTGTAGGACGTCTCTGTCGGTGGCAGTGAAGGTGACGGTGGCTCTCAACTTCTATGCCACCGGCTCCTTCCAATCCGCTACTGGGGACATTGCCAACATCTCCCAGTTCGCCGTGCATTGCTGCATCCGCCAGGTGACCAATGCCCTTTTCAAAAGGAGACGTCAGTTCATCTCCTTCTCCATGGCCCTTGCCAAGCAGCAACAGCGTGCAATGGGCTTTGCAGCATTCGCGGGCTTCCCCATGGTGCAGGGCGCCATTGACTGCACGCATGTGGCTTTGCGGGCACCTCTGGAGAATGCCGAGGATTACCGCAACCGGAAGGGCTACCATTCGCTGAACGTCCAGCTGGTGTGTGACCACAGGCAGCTCATCCTAGCTGTCAATGCCCGCTTTCCAGGCAGCAGCCACGATGCCTTCATCCTGCGACAGACTTCTGTGGCAGACATGTTCCAGGCACAGCCTCACCCACGAGGATGGCTTATCGGGGACAAAGGCTATCCTTTGTGTACCTGGCTGATGACCCCGCTCCGTGCGCCCAGCACCCCTGCTGAAGAGGGATACAACGAGAGCCATCAAGTGACCAGGAACATCATCGAACAAACAATCGGCGTCCTGAAGCAACGGTTCCGCTGTCTGGATCATTCCGGTGGAGCCCTGCAATATTCGCCGGAGCGAGTCTCCCATTTCGTGGTCGTTTGCTGCATGCTGCACAACCTGGCTATCCGCAGGACTCAGCCACTGCCACCAGAGATTGGAGGACCACCTCAGGAGGAGGAGGAGGAGGAGGAGGAGGAGGAGGAGGAGGAGGACCAGCACAGGAGGGAGGCAGAAAGTGCAAGGGCCGCCCGTCGCCGGCTTATTGAACGTCGGTTCTAGGCCCCCTCTCAGGGAATGGCTTGTGCCAATGTCAGCAGATGAATGTAGCCGCTCCACAAGCCCTCAGCCGAGCAGGGCAGCCAGGACTTAACCAAAAAACCATGCACAGTGCAATTTAACAACAATAATTTATTGAAAACCTCTGCCCTTCCCACATTACATGCTCATGTGGAGAAGCCCCCTCCAAAAACACAAAACTACCAGTCTCGGCCTTACAAAAAGAAAGAAAGACACCAGTCTCGGCCTTACAAAAACACAACTGCACCAGTCTCGGCCTTACAAAAAGAAAGAAAGACACCAGTCTCGGCCTTACAAAAACACAACAGGCATTTGAGCATACCTTCTACTTTTTGCCCTGCAAGGGCGATGCCTTTCGCATCCTTGCCTGGCCCCTGCCCGCCCTGCAGCTCCTCCTCAATGGGAGCCCAGTGGCTGCAGCAAGGCTGGGGGAAGGCTGCTGAGGGGCAGATGGCATGACGGCAGATGCTCTTGGGGGTTGGCCTGCACCAGCTCTGGCCTTGGAGTGGCCGGCTGCTGACTGCTCCAACTCTGGCTGGGTGGCAGCAGTCTGTCCAGCGGCTCGTGGCAGCTGCAATGGCGGAGTGGCAGTGTCGGCTGCAGGAATGGTGGCAACCTGGCAGATCGCAGGTGCTTGCTGGTCGCCTGATACAGTGGCACTCGCACGGGCCAGCACTGCAGCATGCGCAGCAAACAGCTGAAGGACAGACTGCTGGGCTGCTGCTGCGCGGTGGGTGCCCTGGCGATGTCTGGCTGATCCAGCGAGGGTGGCAGCAGTTAGTGCCTGTGTGGCCCTGGTCTGTGTCCGCATGACACCAGCCAGTGAATGGACAGCACGACTGAGCACTTGGCTAGAAGCCGACTGTGCTGCCGCGAAGTCCTGCAGACTCCTGGCCTGTGCTGCACTGAATTGTTCCAGACTCCTGGCCTGTGCTGCACTGAATTGTTGCAGACTCCTGGCCTGTGCTGCTCCGAATTGCTGCACACTCCTTGACAGAGACTCTATGGATTCAGGCATCCTTGCCACTGCAGCCATGAGCTCAGTGTGCCTGCGCTCAGCCTGGACGGCCATTTCTTCTAGGAGGCGCACCTCCTCTGCGCTGACCGTCGCAGGACTGGAGGCCGCACTCACCCTCTGGGGAGAAGTCTGCCGAGCTTCCCCACCCCTCCCGCGTTGCTGCAGGCCGCTGGGCCCCGGAGCTTCACTCTCCTCTGACCCTTCCCCCTGGCTCCCCTCCAGGGAAGACGTGCCCCTACATCGCCATGGGCTGGCGCGGCTGAGGGTGGCACTGATGGGCCGGCTTCCTCTTCCTCCTCCTCGTCTTCCGAAGGGCTGACAGTGGCAGCTTGAGGGCCCGCCTCCTCACCTGGCGATTCACCATCTGAAAGCAGGAAGGCACAAGAGTAGCTTTAGAGTGAGGACAGGGAGGCAGCGAGGGAGGCATGAGTGCTGCCATTCACCGCATTGGTCGGACAGTGGCAAAGGATGGTGATCTCATGCGCAAGTGGAACGAGAGAGGTCCAAAAGGTGATGCCCTTACCATTGGTGCCCAGAACAGGGTCGGCATCTCCACTGGCGACGGGGCCAATCAGCCGGCCTGCCATAATGCGCTCCACACGCTGGTCGAGGTCGGAGAGCTCTTTGAGGTCAGGACGGCCTCCCCCGGTCTCAGTTCGGTTGCGCCGGTTGTGCGCCACCTTGGCCTGCAAGAGAAAGGACGGCCTCTAAGTACAGTGTGTAGCCCTGATCTTGTCTGCACTGCCTCCCATGGTCGAATAGCTTGTACAGTGTGTAGCCCTGATCTTGTCTGCAATGCCTCCCATGGTTGAAGAGCTTGTACAGTGTGTAAAGTGCTGAATGTGCAAGTGATTTTCATGCCAGTCCCATAGCTGCTGGATGAGGGCTGGCCATTAGGGCTTTCAAGTCCCTTTGCCCATAAAGTGAGGTGCACATGCAAGGATGAGGAGGACACTGGAAAGGGTACTCACCCTGACAACCCGAGTGAGGTCGTTGAACTTCTTCCGGCATTGCACAGGAGTCCTGGCAACCACGCTGTTGGAAGACACCCTGTTGGAGACCTCCCTCCAGGCTTTCCGGTAGGCGCTGGGCAGCGGCCTCTTGCCACCTTCTGGAAACAGAACATGGCGCCTGCGCTCCACTCCGCCAACCAGCAGCCTCAGGTCACCGTCGCTGAAGCGCTGCGCTCTCTCCCTGGCCTTCTCCATAGCCCTGGGCGTTGTGCAGGTGAAGCTGAAGTGGTCAGGCCTAGGTTGAGGGCTGCAGTGTGCAGGGCGTGGCAGGCAAACAAATCGACCCTCCCCCTTTAAGAGCTGACCGGCGCCAGAGTGTCTGCCGTCAATCAAGAACTCGCCGCACCGGCGCTGCGCCCGGCCTCGGGGCTATCGCTCAGCACCGCCGGCTTAGCGCCTAAAGATAGTCGTGCATCGCCTGTTTTAGCGCAGTAGCAACCTCTTGGGGCAATGCGACTGAATATCGGCGAAGGGGGCGCGACTTGGCGCCGGGCGCAAACTTTAGCGGCCGCCCGACTTTAGCGCCCCAAAAGTGGCTATACTGAATTTCTAGGCCATAGAGCGCTGAGAGCGGGAGCAGTGTCACAAAGAGCGCCGAGAGTGGGAGGAGCGGCACAAAGAGCGCCGAGAGTGGGAGGAGCGGCACAAAGAGCGCTGAGAACAGGAGCAGCAGTACAAAGGGCGCCGAGAGCGGGAGCAGTGTCACAAAGAGCGCCGAGAGTGGGAGGAGCGGCACAAAGAGTGCTGAGAACAGGAGCAGCGGTACAAAGGGCGCCGAGAGCGGGAGCAGTGTCACAAAGAGCGCCGAGAGTGGGAGGAGCGGCACAAAGAGCGCTGAGAACAGGAGCAGCGGTACAAAGGGCGCTGAGAGCGGGAGCAGTGTCACAAAGAGCGCCGAGAGTGGGAGGAGCAGCACAAAGATTGCTGAGAACAGGAGCAGCGGTACAAAGGGCGCTGAGAGCGGGAGCAGTGTCACAAAGAGCGCCGAGAGTGGGAGGAGCAGCACAAAGATTGCTGAGAACAGGAGCAGCGGTACAAAGGGCGCTGAGAGCGGGAGCAGTGTCACAAAGAGCGCCGAGAGTGGGAGGAGCAGCACAAAGATTGCTGAGAACAGGAGCAGCGGTACAAAGGGCGCTGAGAGTGGGAGCAGTGTCACAAAGAGCGCCAAGAGTGGGAGCTGCACCGGAAGGAGTGGACCTATCTAGCAGCACTATGGGACCTTGCCCACACGGATTGCAGCGGTTCAAGAAGGCGGCGGCTCACCACCACCTTCTAAAGGGCAATTAGGGATGGGCAAAAATGCTGGCCTTGCCAGTGACGCCCACATCCCGTGACACAAAACATGAGTCCTAGCTATGCCTACCTTTTCGTGGGATATGTGGAACATTCTTTGTTCCAGTCCTACTCAGGTCCCCTTCCTCACCTCTTTTTCCAGTACATTGATGACTGTATTGGTGCCAGTTGTTGCTCTCACCCTGAACTAGAATATTTCATTCACTTTGCTTCCAATTTCCATCCTTCCCTCACCTTCACATGGTCCATCTCCGACTCTTCCCTTCCCTTCCTCGACTTCTCTGTCTACATTTCTGGGGATAGGCTATTGACAAACATCCACTACAAGCCCACTGATTCCCAAAGCTACCTGGACAACACTTCTTCCCAGCCCGCTTCCTGTAAGGACTCTATTCCATTCTCCCAGTTTCTCCATCTCCGTTGCATCTGTTCTGACGATGCCAACTTCCATCCTAGTGCTTCCGATATGTCTTCCTTTTTCCTCAACTGAGGATTCCCCTCCACCATGTTTGACTGGGCCCTCGACCATGTCCATTCCATTTCCCGCACTTCCGCTCTCACCCCTTCCCCTCCCTCCCAGAACCACAATAGGGTTCTCCTTGTCCTCAGCTTTCATCCCACCAGCCTCCACATTCAATGGATCATCCACCATTTCCGCCACTTCCTGTTGTCTGTCAGCCAGTCAGCCCAGACTGCTTCCGCCCATGTCGAGGTGGTGCAGTCTCCAGCCGGGCCTTCTAGGCCTAGAGGTGCTGAAGGTCGTCCTGCAAGCCCATCTGCAGTCTTCCCTACTGAAAGACAGAAGCCTTCCACTAGACCTGCAGCAGCCACTAGGGTAGTACTTCATAGGAGCACTAGGACAGGCAAAGACACACTGAAGACAGGCAGTAAGGGAATGTACAAGGTTGATTAGTTGACATTGTTATGTAATATTGGATGGATTGATGTATAAAGTTGGTTTGGAATGTTCCTCTTGTGGTGGCTTTTATTTCAGCATTGTGGCCAAGAGGACACAGTGATGGTCCAAAACAGAGCGATGGTAAGGTGTGTGATTGTTGTACAATAGGGATTTGGGATTCTGTTCAGTGGAACCGTGGTTGAATGAGGTCATCACGGACATCCTGGCCGGAGACAGGATGTGCCGATTGCCTCCTCCCTTCCGACTGCTCCTCATCATCTTCCTCCTCCTCCTCTTCCTCCTCCCCTCCTCCGCCTCCTCCTCCTTCTGCAAGCAGCTTGTCCTCTTATTTGCTGCCTCTGCTCCAGCCCCCTGTCATGCTGCAGGCCAAGGGGAAGGCAACTACAGCACCCATGACTTTCTTTTATTCGTTCCTGCGATGTGGGCTTCACTGGCAAGGCCAGCATTTATTGCCCATCTCTAATTGCCCTTGAGAAGGTGGTGCTGAGCTGCCTTCTTGAACTACTGCAGTCCATGTGGTGACGGTACTCCCATAGTGCTGTTAGGAAGGGAATTCCAGGGCGAAGGAACGGCGATATATTTCCAAGTCAGGATGCTGTGTGATTTGGAGGGGAATGTGCAGGTGATGGTGTTCCCAAGCGCCTGCTGCCCTTGTCCTTCTAGGTGGCAGGGGTCATGGGTCTGGAAGGTGCTGTCGAAGAAGCCTAGGCAAGTTGCTGCAGTGCATCTTGTAGATGGTACACACTGCAGACACGGTGCACTGATGGTGGAGGGAGTGAATAATTAAGGTGGTGGATGGAGTGCCAATCAATCAGGCTGCTTTGTCTTGGATGGTGTTGAGCTTCTTGAGTGTTGATGGAATGGCACTCATCTAGGCAAGTGGAGTGTATTCCATCACATTCCTGACTTGTGCCTTGTAGATGGTGGAAAGGCTTTGGGGAGTCAGGAGGTGAGACACTCACCGCAGAATACCCAGCCTCAGACCTACTACTGTAGCCACAGTATTTATGGGGCTGGTCCAGTTAAGTTTCTGGTCAATGGTGCCCCCCCAGGATTTTGATGGTGAGGGTTTCAACGATGGTAATGCCGTTGAATGTCAAGGGGAGGTGGTTAGACTCTCGCTTGTTGGAGATAGTCATTGCCTGGCACTTCTGTGGCACGAATGTTACCTGCCACTTATCAGCCCAAGCCTAAACGTCATCCAGGTCTTGTTGCATGCGGGCATGGACTGCTTCACTATCTGAGGAGTTGTGTATGGCGCTGAACACTGTGCAGTCATCAGCGAACATCCCCATTTCTGACCTTATGTCTAAAGGCGGAAGTCATACCCCCATCCACATCAATGGGGCTGTGGTGGAAAGGGTGGACAGCTTTAAGTTCCTCGGAGTCCACATCACGGAAGACCTCTCCTGGTCCCTCAATACCTCCTCTCTGGTGAAGAAGGCCCAGCAGTGCCTATATTTCCTAAGGACGCTGAAGGGATGTAACCTGTCACCCCTGATCCTCTCTAACTTTTACCGCTGCACAATAGAGAGCATCCTGACGAACTGCGTCACAGTATGGTATGGCAGCTGTAGCTACTATGACCGGAAAGCCCTGCAGCGGGTAGTCAAAACTGCCCAACGCATTACCGGCACCCGGCTACCGACCATAGAGCACATATACCAGAAACGCTGTTTACGGAGGTCACGGTCCATCATCAAAGACCCTACCCACCCCAGCCACAGTCTGTTCGACCTCCTGCCATCTGGGAGATGCTACAGATGCATTCGCACCCGTACGGCCAGATTTAGGAACAGCTTCTTTCCCAGGGCTGTCATCCTACTGAACTCCACAAATAAACTCTAAAGCCTGCACATCTGCCAATGCACTTTATTATGGTTATGTTTATGTTAATGTATTACAAGCCAAATGTATGTTGAGTGTTTAAATGTCTTAATCTAAATGTACACTCTCGGGAGCCGCAAGCCTACATTTCGTTGTACTGCACTTGTGCACTAACAATGACAATAAAAGTTGATTTGATTTGATTTGATTTATGTTGGAGGGAAGGTAATTGATGAAGCAGCTGAAGATGGTTGAGCCCAGGACACTGCCCTGAGGAACTCTTGCAGCGATGTCCTTGGGGCTGTGTTGATTGACCTTCAACCACCACAACCATCTTCCTTTGTGCTATGTATGACTCCTGCCAGTGGAGTGTTTTCCCCCCGATTCCCATTGACTTCAGTTTTACTAGGGCTCCTTGATGCCAAACTCGGCCAACTGCAGCCTTGATGTCAAGGGCAGTCACTCTCACTTCACCTCTGGAATTCAGCTCCTTTGACCATGTTTGGACCAAGGCTGTAATGAGGTCTGGGCATCAGTGAGCAGGTTATTGGTGAGCAAGTGCCAATTGATAGCACTGTCGACGACACCTTCCATCACTTTGCTGATGATTGAGAGTAGACTGATGGGGCGCTAATTGGCTGGGTTGGATTTGTCCTGCTTTTTGTGGACAGGACATACCTGGGCAGTTTTCCACATTGTTGGATAGATGCCAGTGTTGTAGCTGTACTGGAATAGCTTGGCTAGCGGCGCGGCTAGTTCTGGAGCACAAATTTTCAGCACGACAGCCGGGCTGTTGTCAGGGTCCATAGCCTTTGCTGTATTCAGTGCGCTCAGCCGTTTCTTGGTATCACGTGGAATGAATCGAATTGGCTGAAGACTAGCTTCTGTGTTGGTGGTCCTCAGGAGGAGGCTGAGATAAATCATCCACTCGGTACTTCTGGCCTAAGATGGTTACAAACACTTCAGCCTTGTCTTTTGCACTCATGTGCTGGGCTCTGCCATCATTGAGGATGGGGATATTCATGGAGCCTCCTCCTCCCATTAGTTGTTTAATTGTCCACCACCATTCATGACTGGATGTAGCAGGAATGCAGAGCTTTCATCTGATCCGTTGGTTGTGGGATCACTTAGCCCTGTCTGTAGCATGCTGCTTCCGCTTTTTAGCATGCATGTAGTCCTGTGTTGCAGCTTCCCCAGGTTGACATCTCAATTTTAGATACACCTGGTGCTGCTTCTGGCATGCTCTTCTACACTCCTCATTGAGCCAGGGTTGGTCCCCTGGCTTGTTGGTAATGGTAGAGTGAGGGATATGCCGGGCCATGGCATTACAGCTTGTGGTGGAATATAATTGTGCCGTTGCTGATGACTCACAGCGCCTCATGGATGCCCAGTTTGTGAGCTGCTAGATCTGTTCTGAATCTATCCCATTTAGCACGGTGGTAGTGCCGCACAACATGATGGAGGGTGTCCTCAGTGTAAAGATGGGACTTCGTCTCCACAAGGACTATACGGTAGTCACTGCTACCAATACTATCATGGACAGATGCATCTGCAACAGGTAGATTGGTGAGGACGGGGTCAAGTAGGTTTTTCCCTCGTGTTGGTTCTCTCACCACCTGTCGCAGGCCCAGACTAGAACATAGGAATATAGGAACATAGGAACAGGAGTAGACCATTTAGCCCCTCGAGCCTGTTCCACCATTCAATGAGATCATGGCTGATCTACAACCTAACTCCATATACCCACCTTTGGTTAACAAAAATCTCTCAAACTCAGATTTAAAATTAACAATTGATCTAGCATCAATTGCCGTTTATGGAAGAGAGTTCCAAACTTCTACCACCCTTTGTGTGTAGACGTGTTTCACTCCTGAAAGGTCTGGTCCTAATTTTTAGACTATGTCCCCTAGTCCTAGACTTCCCAACCAGCGGAAATAGTTTCTCTCTATCTACCCTATCTGTTCCCTTTAATGTCTTGAAAACTTTGATCAGATCACCTTCTAAATTCTAGGGAGTACAACCCTAATTTGTATAATGGACGTTGAAGTCCCCCACCTAGAGTGCATTATGTGCTCTTGCTGTCCTCAGTGCTTCTTCCAAATGGTATTCAACATGGTGGAGCACGGATTCATGAACTGAGGGAGCGCGGTAGATGGGAATCAGCAGGAGGTTTCTTTGCCCATGTTTGACTTGAGGCCATGAAACTTCATAGGGTCTGGAGTCAATGTTGAGGACTCCCAGGGCCACTCCTTCCCGACTGTATAACACTGTGCTGCCACCTCTGGTGGGTCTGTCCTGCCGGTGGGACAGAACATACCAGGGATGGTGATGGAGGAGTCTGGGACATTGGCTGAAAGGTATGATTCTGTGAGTATGACTATGTCAGGCTGTTGCTTGACTAGTCTGTGGAACAGCTCTCTCAATTTTGGCACAAGCCCCCGGATGTTAGTGAGGAGGACTTTGCATGGTTGACTGGGCTGGGTGTGCTGTTGTCACATCCGAAGCCGGTGCCGAGTGGTCCATCCGGTTTTATTTTTATTATTGTTTTTTGTAGCGGTTTGTTACAACTGATTGGCTTGCAGGCCATTTCAGAGTCAACCACATTGCTGTGGGTCTGGAGTCACATATTTATCCAGATAAGCTAAGGACAGCAGATTTTCTTCCTGAAATTAGTGAACAAGATGGATTTTTACGACAATCCAGTAGAAACATAGAAACATAGAAGATAGGAGCAGGAGTAGGCCATTCGGCCCTTCGAGCCTGCTCCGCCATTCAATGAGATCATGGCTGATCATCCAAATTCAGTACCCTGTCCCTGCCTTCTCCCCATATCCCTTGATCCCTTTAGCCTCAAGAAATATATCCAACTCTTTCTTGAATATATTTAATGAACTGGCCTCCACCGCCCTCTGTGGCAGAGAATTCCACAGGTTCACCACTCTCTGGGTGAAGAAATTCCTCCTCAGTTCAGTCCTAAATGGCTTACCCCTTATCCTTAGACTATGACCCCTGGTTCTGGACTCCCCGGCCATCAGAAACATCCTTTCTGCATCTAGTCTGTCCAGACCTGACAGAATTTTATAGGTTTCGATGAGATCCCCTCTCAATCTTCTAAACTCCAGTGAGTATAAGCCCAATTGACACAATCTCTCCTCGTACGTCATTCCTGCCATCCCAGGTGAATCTTCGCTGCACTCCCTCCATGGCAAGAACGTCCTTCCTCAGGTAAGGCGACCAAAACTGCACACAATACTCAAGGTGCGGTCTCACCAAGGCCCTGTACAACTGCAGCAAGACATCCTTGTTCTTGTACTCGAACCTTCTTGCTACGAAGGCCAACATACCATTTGCCTTCTTAACTGCCTGCTGCACCTGCATGCTTACCTTCAGCGACTGGTGCACAAGAACACCCAGGTCTCTTTGCACTTCCCCTTCTCCCAATCTATTGCCATTCAAATAATAATCTGCCTTCCTGTTTTTGCCACCAAAGTGGATAACCTCACATTTATACATATTATAGTGCATTTGCCATGTTTCTGCCCAATCACCCAACCTGTCCAAATCGTACTGGAGTTTCACGACATCCTCCTCACAGAATACCCTCCCACCCAGCTTTGTGTCTTCTGCAAATTTGGAGATATTACATCCAATTCCCTCGTCCAGATCATTAATATATATTGTGAACAGCTGGGGTCCTAGGACCGATCCTTGCGGTACCCCACTAGTCACTGCCTGCCACTCGGAAAACGACCCGTTTATTCCAACTCTTTGCTTTATGTCCACCAACCAGTTCTCTATCCAAGTCAATACCTTGCCCCCAATCCCATGTGCCTTAATTTTGCACGCTAACCTCTTATGCGGGACCTTATCGAAAGCCTTCTGAAAGTCCAAATACACCACATCCACTGGTTCTCCCTTATCTATTTTACCAGTTACATCCTCAAAAAATTCCAGTAGATTAGTCAAGCATAATTTACCTTTTGTAAATCCATGTTGACTTTGTCTGATCCTGTCACTGCTTTCCAAGTGCTCTGCTATTACATCTTTTATAATGAACTCCAGCATTTGCCCCACTACCGATGTCAGACTTACCGGTCTATAATTCCCCACTTTTTCTCTACCACCTTTTTTGAATAGTGGGGTAACATTAGCTACCCTCCAATCCATGGGTACTGTTCCAGAGTCTATTGAGTTCTGGAAGGTGACCAGCAATGCATCTACTATTTCTAGGGCCACTTCCTTAAGTACCCTGGGATGTAGATTGTCAGGCCCTGGGGATTTATCAGCCTTCAGTCCCATCAATTTTCCTATCACCATTTCCCTACAAATACTGATTTCTTTCAGTTCCTCCCTTTCATCAGACCCTATGTTCCACAGTATTTCTGGGAGGTTATTTGTGTCCTCCTTTGTGAAGACAGAACCAAAATATGTATTTAGTTGGTCTGCCATTTCTTTGCTCCCCATTATAAATTCCCCCGATTCTGACTGCAAGGGACCTACGTTTGACTTCACCAATCTTTTTATCTTCACATATCTATAAAAGCTTTTACAATCAGTTTTTATGTTCCCTGCAAGCTTACTGATATTCTATTTTCCCTTTCTTAATTAATCCCTTTGTCCTCCTTTGTTGAATCCTAAACTGCTCCCAATCCTCAGGATTATTGCTTTTTCTGGACAATTTGTATGTCCTCTCCTTGGATCTTATGCTATCCCTAATTTCCCTTGTTAGCCACGGTTGAGTCACCTTTTTTGTTTTATTTTTATGCCAAACTGGGAAGAACAACTTCTGTAGTTCATCCATTCGGTCTTTGAATGTTTGCCATTGCCTATCCACCGTCAACCCTTTGAGTGCCATTTCCCAATCAATCCTACCCAACTCGCTCCTCAGACCATCGTAGTTTCCTTTATTTAAATTGAGGACCCTAGTTTCTGAGTCAACTACTTCATTCTCCATCTTAATGAAGAATTCGATCATATTATGATCACTCCGACCCAAGGGGCCTCGTACAACAAGATTGCTAATTAATCCTTTCTCATTACATAATACTCAGTCTAAGATGGCCTGATCTCTGGTTGGTTCCTCGACATATTGGTCCAGGAAACCATCCCGTAAACACTCCAGCAATTCCTCCTCCACAGTATTGTTACTAATTTGGTAAGCCCAATCTATATGTAGATTAAAGTCACCCATGATGACTGCTGTGCCCTTATTGCACGCTTCTTTAATTTCCCTTTTAATGCCATCCCCAACCTCTGCCTTACTGTTTGGAGGTCTATATACCACTCCCACTAATTTTTTTCCCCCTTAGTATTTCTCAATTCTACCCATACAGATTCCACATCATCAGAGCTAATATCCTTCATTACAATTGTTTTAATCCCTTCTTCAACCAGTAATGCTACCCCTCCTCCCTTTCCTTTTTGCCTATCTTTCCTGAATATTGAATACCCCTGGATGTTGAGTTCCCAGTCTTGGCCATCCTTGAGCCACGTTTCCGTAATCCCAACCAAATCATATTCGTTTACCTCTATTTGTGCAGCCAATTCATCCACCTTATTACAAATGCTCCTCGCATTAAGACACAAAGCCTTCAGGCTTGTTTTTTTAACGCTCTTAGACCTATTAGAATTATTATTTACTGTGATTTAAACCGTTGATTTCTCTGACTGCCACTTTTGTTTTTCTCCTTCCTATCTTTTGCTTTTATCCTTGTTTCCCTTTCCTCTGTCTCCCTGCTCAGGTTCCCAAACCCCTTCCATTTTAGTTTAAACCCTCCCCCACAGCACTAGCAAACACTCCCCCTAGGACATCGGTTCCAGCCCTGCCCAGGTGCAGACCATTCGGTTTGAACTGGTCCCACCTCCCCCAGAACCGGTTCCAATGTCCCAGGAACTTGAATCCCTCCCCCTGGCACCATTCCTCTAGCCACGTATTCATCTGAAGTATCCTGCTATTTCTACTCTGACTAGCACGTGGCACTGGTCGCAATCCTGAGATTACTACCTTTGAGGTCCTGTTTTTTAATTTACCTCCTAACTCCCTATATTCCGCTTTTAGGACCTCATCCCGCTTTTTACCTATATCGTTGGTGCCTATATGCACCACGACAACTGACTGTTCACCCTCCCCTTCCAAGATGTTCTGCAGCCGCTCGGAGTCATCCTTGACCCATGCACCGGGGAGGCAACACACCATCCTGGAGTCTCGTTTGCGGCCGCAGAAACGCCTATCTATTCCCCTTACAATTGAATCCCCTATTACTATAGCTCTACCACTCTTTTTCCTCCCATTCTGTGCAGCAGAGCCACCCCTGGTGCCAGGAAGTTGGCTGCTGCTGCCTTCCTCTGATAAGCCACCCCCCCAACAGTACTCAAAGTGGTATATCTGTTGGAGAGGGGGATGGCCACAGGGGACCCCTGCACTACCTGCCTGTGCCTAGTACTCTGCCTGTTGGTCACCCGTTCCCTTTCTTCCTGTCCAACCTCTACCTGTGGTGTGTCCAACTCCCTAAACGTGCTAGTTTCATGGCCACCATTACTGATACTAGCTTTTTAGTCCAGATTTATTTAATTAACTGAATTTAAATGGTGGGATTTGAACTCATGTCTCTGGATCATTAGTCCAGGCCTCTGGATTACTAGTGCAGTAACATAACCACTATGCTACCATACCCAGACTTGGAGCAAGTGGTCTGACCAGTCAAAACCAAGGCCCTCTCCACTTGCAGCACCACTCCCTGTCACCTCACCAACTTTAAACAACTCTGGAAAGCACTAAACACTTCTACAAACTTACACAGGGCCGGTAGAAATTAATCAGCAACTAACCTGAGAGTGGTTGCTGATCCCTTTAAATATCGCTGGGGGTGGGGGGGTCCTTGCTGCTTCTGAATGCCTGTTCAGCTGTACAAGGTTAAGACACACAGATTGACGTCACGATCTGCCTACTCAACATACTTCCAGCATACGCTCTTAATGCCCACCTTACCACCCTCATCAAAAGGGCGTCTGATGCATCCCACAACAGAAGTATGCATGCACAGTGCTGACGCCATTTTCGACATAAACAACTGGCGCTATGGAGCCAAATTTCTAGTTTAACAAACTGTAATTGTGCATGTTTTTCAATTTTTAATACAAATCATTCTGATGCCATAATGAAACATTCAAAGATGCAAAAAATACAGTGTAGGTCTCAGTGAGAAGTAAAAAAATCTCCATAAAACACCAGGGCCTAGAAATTCAGTATAGCCACTTTTGGGGCGGTAAAGTCGGGCGGTCGCTAAAGTTAGCGCCCGCCGGAAAGTGCAGGTCACTTCGCCGAAATTTGGCCAAGAGTTTGGGCGAGCGCTGAAACTGGCGTTGCACTCCTATCTTTAGGCACTAAGCCGGCGGTGCGGACTGATAACGCCGAGGCCGGGCACAGCGCAGGTGCGGTCATGTTTTGATTGACAGCAGACACCCTGACACCGGCCAGCTCTTAAAGGGGGAAGGGTCGACTTGGTCTGCAGCCACGCCCTGGATAGCGGAGCCCTGCAGCTAGGCCTGAACACTGCTGGTGGACCCAAATAGCGCCTGAAGCCATGGAGAAGGCCCGTGAACGAGCGCAGTGCTTCTCCCAGCATGCTTTGAGGGTGCTGGTTAGGGGGTTGGAAAGGTACAAAGAGATCTTGTGCCCGGACAGTGGCAAGAAGGCTCCCAGGAGGCAGTACAGGAGAGCCTGGAGGAAAATCGGCCACAGGGTGTCAGTCAACAGCGATGTCCCGAGGACTGGTGACCAATGCCGCAAGAAGTACAATGACCTCACTCGGATGGTCAAGGTGAGTACCCTTTCCAGTGTCCTCCTCAGCCTTGCATGTGCACCTCACATTATGGGCAAAGGGACCTCAAAGGCCTAATGGCCAGCCCTCCTCCCGCAGCTATGGCACTGGCATGATCCTCAATAGCACTTTCTGCACTTAACACACTGGCCAAGCTATTCGACCATGGGAGGCAGTGCACACAACAACAGGGCACCACACTGGCCAAGCTATTCCACCATGGGAGGCAGTGCACACAACAACAGGGCACCACACTGGCCAAGCTATTCCACCATGGGAGGCAGTGCACACAACAACAGGCCACCACAATGTACTTAGAGGCCGTCTTTTCTCTTGCAGGCCAAGATGGCCTGGAATTTGAAGAGCCAGAATGTCACCGGGGGAGGCCGTGCCCAGTTCCAGGAGCTCAGTGAGCTGGAGGAGAGCGTGGCTCGACTCATGCGTGGCCGGGTGACTGGCCCTGTTGCCATTGGAGATGCCGACCCTGTGCTGCGACCCAATGGTAAGGACATGACCGTTTGGACCTCTCTCGTTCCCCTAGCGCATCAGATCTACATCCTTTGCCACTGTCCGACCAATGCGCTGAATGCCACCACTCATGCCTCCCTCGCTGATGCCCTGTCCTCACTCTAAAGCTACTCTTGTGCCTTCCTGCTTTCAGCTGGTGAGGAGGAGGTCCTTGAAGCTGAGAGTGCCAGTCCCTCGGAAGAGGAGGATGACGAGGACCAACAGGAAGGCGGCACATCGGGCGAAGCCTCATCCGCGCCAGGGGATGGCAATGGAGGGGAGACGTCTTGCCTGGAGGAGAGCCAGGGGGAAGTGCTGCAGGGGGGTGTAGCTCCTGGGCCCAGTGGCGTCCAGGCACGTGGGAAGGGTCGGGCAGAACGGCGGCCTTCTCCCCAGAGGGGGCAAGTGTTGCAGGGGATGCCAGTTCCTGGGCCCAGTGGCGTCCAGGCACGTGGGAAGGGTCGGGCAGAACGGCGGCCTTCTCCCCAGAGGGAGAGTCCGGCCTCCAGTCCGAAGACGGTCCTCGCCCAGGAGGTGCGCCTCCTAGATGAAATGTCCGCGGATTCTGAGCGCCGCCACAAGGAGTTCATGGGGGTTGTGGGACAGTTGCCTCAGGCCATTGAGTCCCTGGCTCATAGTGTGGCCGCTTTCGGGGACTCACAGGCCAGGGGTGTCGACCAACTCGCGGCAGCACAGGCCAGGGGTGTCCAGCAACTCGCGGCAGCGCAGGACGCGAGTCGCGAGTTCATGAGTGGTGCCGTGCAGACACTCACTGATCTGATGCGGGCACAGACCAGGGCAGTTCGGGCACTCACTTCTGCCACACTCGCTGTGTCGCGGAAGCATCGCCAGGGCACCCGCCGCCCTGCTGCAGCACAGCGGTCTGGCCTCCACCAGATTGCTGCGCTTGCTGCACTGCCAGCCCGGCCGAGTGCCAGTGTCTCTGGCGACCAGCGAGCGCCTGGCATCAACCAGCTTGCCCCCATTGCTGCAGCCGCCACTGCAACTCCCCCAGCCAAGGTGCGACGAGCTGCTGCAGAGACTGATGCTGCCCAGCCACAGCTGCAGCAGTCAGCAGCCGGCCCCTCCAGGGCCGGTCCTCGTCTAGGCCGACCCCCAAGGGCATCTGCCGTCACGCATTCTGCCCCTCAGGAGCCTTCCCCCAGCCTTGCAACACCCACAGGGCCCAGGTTGAGGCGGAGCAACAGGTCGGGCAGGGGCCGCACAAGGCTGCACAAGGACTCGCCCTCTCGGCACACCCAGTAGAGTGTGTTGGCAACGTTTTTTTTTATATGGGGGTGTTTGCGTTGGGGGGGGGGGCTTATTTTGGTAAGGCCGAGGATGAAGGCCAATTGGATGGGCAAGTTTTGTTATTCCTCCCCAGGTTGTGGGAGTGAGATATTTTTGTGACTGTTTTTTGGGCGTCTTGTCTGTTTTTCTGTTTCATGTGGGAAGGGCCCTGAGTTTGTTAAATAAAGCTTTTTATTTATTCAGCTTGTCCAGGTGTCATGTTTCCAGTGGTTGCTGCGTTAAGCGGCTGAGGGCTTGCGGAGCGGCTGCATTCAGGTGCGTTCATTACCACAATCCATTCCCTGACAGGGGGCCTAGAAGTGTCGTTCAATAAGCCGCCGGCAGACGGCCCTTGGACCTTGTGGCTCCCTCCTGGGCTGGTACTCCTCCTCCTCCTCCTCCTCCTCCTCATGGTCCTCCTGCGCGTCCTCCTGAGGTGGTGGTGCTACGTCAGGTGGCAGTGCCTGAGTCCTGCGGATAGCCAGGTTGTGCAGCATGCAGCAAACGACGATGAACTGGGAGACTCTATCCGGCGTATACTGTAGAGATCCGCCGGAGCGATCCAGGCAGCGGAACCGTTGCTTGAGGATGCCAATCGTTTGCTCTATGATGTTCCTTGTGGCTTGATGGCTTTCGTTGTATGCCTCCTCCGCAGGGGTCCTGGGCGCGCGGAGCGGGGTCATGAGCCATGTACACAAAGGGTAGCCCTTGTCCCCAATAAGCCATCTTGGTGGAGGCTGTGCCTCGAACATGTCAGCCACAGTAGTCTGGCGCAGGATAAATGCATCGTGGCTGCTTCCTGGAAAGCGGGCATTGACAGCTAGGATGCGCTGCCTGTGGTCACACACCAGCTGTACATTGAGGGAATGGTAGCCCTTCCGGTTGCGGTAATTCTCGGCATTGTCGATAGGTGCCCGCATAGCCACATGCGTGCAGTCAATGGCGCCCTGCACCATGGGGAAGTCCGCGATCCTGCCAAATCCGACTGCACGCTGCTCCTGCCTCTCTAGGGTCATGGGGAAGGAGATGAATTGGTGTCTCCTCGCGAAAAGGGCATCGGTGACCTGCCGGATGCAGCGATGCGCGGCGAACTGGGAGATGTTCGCTATGTCCCCAGCAGCGGCTTGGAAGGAGCCGCTTGCATAAAAGTTCAGAGCCACCGTGACCTTCACTTCCACCGAGAGAGACGTCCTGCAGATCTCTGTGAAGCAGCTGGCAGATCTCTGCAACCACCTCCCTTCTGAAGCGCAGCCTCTTAACACAATGCGCGGCAGTCATGGTGAGATAGGACACCTGCTGCCGGTATTCCCTGAGTGGGTAAGGCCTACGTTGCCGACGCCTGATGGCCCCTCTGCGTCTAGGCATGGCTGGCCCTCTCACACAGCGTCTGTGAGCCCTTCGCACATAATGCTGGAACTGAGGGTTGGAACCCCATACAGCCCCCAGAATAAACTTGCAAACAGTTAAATCACAATGATTCAAATTTCCAAGCTCGGGCCAGAAGCCAAAAATACCTCTCCTATGTTGTCCCAAATCAGTAAGCTCTGTTCCTTGGTCTCTGTCCAGAAATCCAAAGCACTGAAGTCATTGCAGCAAAATGGCTGGGCTTTATAGGTCAGTGTAAGTGCCCTTTAATTAGCACTCCCCGAGGCCCACAGGGCCTCTGTTGCGTTCCACTTCACAGTTCTTAACAGCGCCACGCCCACATTGGCCGGGCGCCACTGAATTTCCGGTTTGGGGCGCACAAACAGCGTTGCACGACGAAATGACGTCATAAGCTGCGCGCGCAGCTGAGCGGGCGCAAACACTTTACGCCGGCGCTAAATGTCAACTGAAGTTGGGCGTAGGCGCAGATCGTTCTGCGCCCGGGCGCTAAGTGCCTAGCGCTGCAAATCTACCCCTCTTATGGCGTTAGCGGCTGGCGAACGCAACTGAATTTCTAGGCCCAGAAATATGACTTTGGGTCCTGTTGTGCTTAAAATTTTAAGAATAAATTTACAGCCTGTTCAGAACGGGCATAAATCATAGAAACATACAAAAAAGAAGGAGGCCTTTCGGCCCATCGAGTCTGCGCTGGCTCTTTTGAAGAGCAATCCAGTTAGTCCCACTCCCCTGCCCTTTCCCCATATCCCTGCAATTATTTCTCCTTCAAGTATTTATCCAATTCCCTTTTGAAGGCTACTATTGACTCTGTATCCACCACCCTATCAGGTAGTGCATTCCAATCCTAACCATTCGTTGCATTAAAAAGTTTTTCCTCATGTCGCCTCTGGTTCTTTTGCCAATCATCTTAAATCTGTGCCCACTCATTATCAACTCTTCAGCCATTGGAAACAGTTTCTCTTTATTTACATGCATCTAAATCTTTCATGATTTTAAACACCTCTATCGAATCTCCTCTTAGCCTTCTCTGCTCCAAGGAGAAAAACCACAGCTTCTCCAGTCTATCCACGTAACTGTAATCCCTCATCCCTGGAACCATTCTAGTAAATCTCTTCTGTACTCTCTCCACAGACTTCACATCCTTCCTAAAGTTTGGTGCCCAGAATTGGACACAATACTCCAGCTGAGTGTTTTATGTAGGTTTAGCATAGCTTCCTGACTTTTGTACTCTATGCCTGTATTTATAAAGCCCACGATGCCATACGCTTTATTAATTGCTTTGTTAACCTGTCCTGCCACCTTCAAAGGTTTGTCCACAAACACCCCCTTCACCAAAGTTCTTGCACCCCCTTTAAAATTGCACCATTTAGCTTGTATTGTCTCTCCTCATCCTTCCTACCAAAATGTATCACCTCACACTTCTTTGCATTGAATTTCATCTGCCATGTGTCCGCCCATTCCACCAGCCTATGCATGCCTTCTTGAAGTCTATTACTATCTTCCTCACTGTTTACAACACTTCCAAGTTTTGTGTCATCTGCAAATTTCGAAATTGTGCCATGTACCCCAAGTCCAAGTCATTAATGTGCATCAAAAACAGCAGTGGTTCTCGTACTGAACCTTGGAAAATGCCACTGTATACCTCCCTCCAGTCCGAAAAACAGCCATTCACCAAAACTCTGTTTCCTATCCCTTAGCCAATTTTGTATCCATACTGCTACTGCCCCTTTTATCCCACGGGCTTCAATTTTGCTAACAAGCCTATTATGTGGTACTTTATCAAACGCCTTTTGAAAGTCCATATACACAACATCACCTGCACTGCTCTCATCCACCCTCTCTGTTACCTCATCAAAAATCTCAATCAAGTTAGTCAAACATGATTTTCCCTTAACAAATCCATGCGGGCTCTCTTTTATTAGTCCATGCTTCTCCAAGTGGCTGTAAATTTTCTCCCTGATTATTGTTTCTAAAAGCTTCCCACCACTGATGTTAAACTGACTGTCATGTAATTGCCAGATTTATCCTTCGCCCCTTTTTTAAACAAGGGTGTAACACTTGCAATCCTCCAGTTCTCTAGCACCACCCCTGTATCTAAGGAGGGTTGGAAGATTGTGGCCAGCACCTCTGCAATTTCTACCCTTACTTCCCTCAGTAACCGAGGATGCATCCCATCTGGACCGGGTGACTTATCCACTTTAATTACTGCCAGCCTTTCTAGTACCTCCTTTTTATCTATTTTTATTTCATCCAGTATCCCAGCAACCTCTTTGTTTACTATAGCTTTGGCAAAGTCCTCTTCCTTAGTAAGCACCAATGCAAAGTACTCATTCAATACCTCAGCCACACCTTCTGCCTCCACCAATATACCTGCATTTGGGTCCCTAATCAGCACAACTGCTCCTCTGACAACCCTTTTACTGTTAATAAGTCTATAGAAGACCTTTTGAATCCCTTTTATATTAGTCACCAATTTATTCTCGTACTGTTTCTTTGCCCCTCTTATTTCCTTTTTCACTTCTGCTCCGTACTTTTTATATTCAGCCTGATTCTCCCTTCTTTTATCAAGCTGACATTTGTCATATGCCCACTTCTTCTGCTTCATCCTACTCTCCAAATCAATCATCATCCAGGGAGCTCTGGCTTTGGTTGCCCTCCCTTTCCCCCTTGTGGGAATGTACCTAGACTGTACCTGAACCATCTCCTCTTTAAAGGCTGCCTATTGCTCCATTATATTTTTGCCTGCCAGTCTTTGACTCCAATTTACCCAGGCCAGATCCCTCCTTAATTTGCTGAAATTATCCCGCCTCCAGTTAAGTATTTTTATTCTAGGTTGCTCCTTGTTATAGGATTAGAAGGATAGAGCAGATGAACGCATGGCTAAAGAGTTGGTGCAGGAGGGAGGGCTTTAGTTTCCTGGATCACTGGGCCTGCTTCTGGGGAAGGTAGGACTTGTACAAGTCGGACGAGTTGCACCTGAACCAGAGCGGGACAAATATCCTTGCGGGGAGGTTTGCTAGCACTGTTCGGGGGGGTTTAAACTAAAATGGCAGGGGGTTGGGAACCTGAGCAGGGGGACAGAGGAAAGGAAAACAAGGATATAAGCAAGAGATAGGAAGGAGAAAAACAAAAGTGGCAGTCAGAGAAATCAACGGTTTAAATCAAACGCGGCCACAGTAAATAATAATTCTAATAGGTCTAAGAGCGTTAAAAAACAAGCCTGAAGGCTTTGTGTCTTAATGCGAGGAGCATTTGTAATAAGGTGGATGAATTGGCTGCGCAAATAGAGGTAAACGAATATGATTTGGTTGGGATTACGGAAGCGTGGTTCAAGGATGGCCAAGACTGGGATCTCAACATCCAGGGGTATTCGATATTCAGGAAAGATAGGCAAAAATGAAAGGGAGGTGGGGTAGCATTACTGGTTAAAGAAGGGATTAATACAATTGTAAGGAAGGATATTAGCTCTGATGATGTGGAATCTGTATGGGTGGAATTGAGACATACTAAGGGGAAAAAAAATTAGTGGGAGTGGTATATAGACCTCCAAACAGTAAGGTGGAGGTTGGGGATGGCATTAAAAGGGAAATTAAAGAAGCGTGTAATAAGGGCACAGCAGTCATCATGGGTGACTTTAATCTACATATAGATTGGGCCAACCAAATTAGTAACAATACTGTGGAGGAGGAATTGCTGGAGTGTTTACGGGATGGTTTCCTGGACCAATATGTCGAGGAACCAACCAGAGATCAGGCCATCTTAGACTGGGTATTATGTAACGAGAAAGGATTAATTAGCAATCTTGTTGTACGAGGTCCCTTGGGTCGGAGCGATCATAATATGATCGAATTCTTCATTAAGATGGACAATGAAGTAGTTGACTCAGAGACAAGGGTCCTCAATTTAAATAAAGGAAACTACGATGATCTGAGGAGCGAGTTCGGTAGGATTGATTGGGGAATGGCACTCAAAGGGTTGACGGTGGATAGGCAATGGCAAACATTCAAAGACCAAATGGATGAGCTACAGAATTTGTTCATCCCAGTTTGGCATAAAAATAAAACAAAAAAGGTGACTCAACCGTGGCTAACAAGGGAAATTAGGGATAGCATAAGATCCAAGGAGAGGACATATAAATTGGCTAGAAATGCAATAATCCTGAGGATTGGGAGCCGTTTAGGAGTCAACAAAGGAGGACAAAGGGATTAATTAAGAAAGGGAAAATAGAATATGAGAGTAAGCTTTCAGGGAACATAAAAACTGACTGTAAAAACTATTATAGATATGTGAAGAGAAAAGGATTGGTGAAGTCAAGCATAGGTCCCTTACAGTCAGAATCAGGGGAATTTATAATGGGAAACAAGGAAATGGCAGACCAACTAAATATATACTTTGGTTCTGTCTTCACAAAGGAGGACACAAATAACCTCCCAGAGATGCCGGGGAACATAGGATCTGATGAAAGGGAGCAACTGAAAGAAATCAGTATTTGTAGGGAAATGGTGTTAGGAAAATTGATGGGACTGAAGGCCGATAAATCCCCAGGGCCTGATGGTCAACATCCCAGGGTACTTAAGGAAGTGGCCCTAGAGATAGTAGATGCATTGCTGGTCATCTTCCAGAACTCGATAGACTCTGGAACGGTACCCATGGATTGGAGGGTAGCTAATGTTACCCCACTATTCAAAAAAGGTGGTAGAGAAAAAGCGGGGAATTATAGACCGGTAAGCCTGACATTGGTACTGGGGAAAATGCTAGAGTCTATTATAAAAGATGTAATAGCAGAGCACTTGGAAAGCAGTGACAGGATCGGACAAAGTCAACATGGATTTACAAAAGGTAAATCATGCTTGACTAATCGACTGGAATTTTTTGAGGATGTAACTGGTAAAATAGAAGGGAGAACCAGTGGATGTGGTGTATTTGGACTTTCAGAAGGCTTTCGATAAGGTCCCACATAAGAGATTAGCATGCAAAATTAAGGCACATGGGATTGGGGGCAAGGTATTGTCTTGGATAGAGAACTGGTTGGCGGACAGAAAGCAAAGAGTTGGAATAAACGGGTTGTTTTCCGAGTGGCAGGCAGTGACTAGTGGGGTACCGCAAGGATCGGTCCTAGGACCCCAGCTGTTCACAATATATATTAATGATCTGGACGAGGGAATTGGATGTAATATCTCCAAATTTGCAGACGACACAAAGCTGGGTGGGAGGGTAAGCTGTGAGGAGGATGTCGTGAAACTCCAGTATGATTTGGACAGGTTGGGTGATTGGGCAGAAACATGGCAAATGCACTATAATATGTATAAATGTGAGGTTATCCACTTTGGTGGCAAAAACAGGAAGGCAGATTATTATTTGAATGGCAATAGATTGGGAGAAGGGGAAGTGCAAAGAGACCTGGGTGTTATTGTGCACCAGTCACTGAAGGTAAGCATGCAGGTGCAGCAGGTAGTTAAGAAGGCAAATGGTATGTTGGCCTTCGTAGCAAGAGGGTTCGAGTACAGGAACAAGGATGTCTTGCTACAGTTGTACAGGGCCTTGGTGAGACCGCACCTTGAGTATTGTGTGCAGTTTTGGTCACCTTACCTGAGGAAGGACATTCTTGCCATGGAGGGAGTGCAGCGAAGATTCACCAGGCTGATACCTGGGATGGCAGGAATGACGTATGAGGAGAGATTGTGTCGATTGGGCTTATACTCACTGGAGTTTAGAAGATTGAGAGGGGATCTCATCGAAACCTATAAAATTCTGTCAGGTCTGGACAGACTAGATGCAGGAAGGATGTTTCTGATGGCCGGGGAGTCCAGAACCAGGGGTCATAGTCTAAGGATAAGGTGTAAGCCATTTAGGACTGAAATGGGGAGGAATTTCTTCACCCAGAGAGTGGTGAACCTGTGGAATTCTCTGCCACAGAGGGCAGTGGAGGCCAGTTCATTAAATATATTCAAGAAAGAGTTGGATATATTTCTTGAGGCTAAAGGGATCAAGGGATATGGGGAGAAGGCAGGGACAGGGTACTGAATTTGGATGATCAGCCATGATCTCATTGAATGGCGGAGCAGGCTCAAAGGGCCGAATGTCCTACTCCTGCTCCTATCTTCTATGTTTCTATGTTTCCATAACGCATCTAAACCTTACGATACTATTCCCGAGATGCTCCCCCATTGTGACATTCTCCACTTGACCCATTTCATTCCCTAGGACTCGATCCAGCAATGCCTCCTTCCTCGTTGGAAAGGAAACATACTGATTAAGAAAATTCTCCTGAACACAATTCAGAAATTCCATCTCTTCTCTGCCCTTAACACAATCACTGCCCCATAGTTAAACTCTCCCATTATCACTATTCTATAGTTCTTACACCTCTCAGTAATTTCTTTGCAAATTTGCTCCTCTATCTCCTTGCCACTATTTGGGGGCCTATAAAATACACCAAGTAGCGTAATAGCTCCTTTATTGTTTCTCAACTTCAACCAAATAGATTCTGTCTAGAAATACATTAACACCACAAAAGCTGCCTGTGCCACCGTGGGCCGGTGTTAACGGCCACCAAAAATGTTGGCGCTGGCAGGACCGAATAATTGGCGCTGGGGACTAATTAACTTTAGTCCAGCACATAACTCACCATGCAACCCTGTCCTGGAGGCCCCAATGTAGCATGGCCGAAGCATCGTTGCAGCTCGAACAGCCTGCTCTGAAAGCGAGGCTGTCATTTCAGAAAACATTGTCGGTCTCTTAAAGGGACAATGCCTTCTAAAATGAAAAAAATTAAAATGATGTAAAAATAGGCAGTTTTTAGCCCTTGCAGCCTTCTGAAAAAAAATTAACATTAAAAAGAATTCCCAAATGGGAGTCTTCAGCTCTTAAAGCTGAATTACCATCCACACGTTAAAAATTGGGAAAAGTGCTTCAGCGCTGAAATAAAGAGTAGATTGCCTTTCAAAAGCTAGGCTTTATTAACCTTAAAAAACCAGCAAGTACATGTTGAGCACCCAGTCTCAACCAAACTGTAGAAAACTGAATTTAAGATGGCCACCACAGGTCACATGGACTCAACTAACCAATAAGTTTACAGCATATATCTCAAGTCAGGAAAACAGGCAACCAATTACAATGCTTCTTATAAAACAAGAATAATCACCACATTCACCCCTCCTTTTAAAATATACTTCAACCTAGGTAGCCTTTACAGTTTACAATTAGTTATTTATGACTAGAGCAATACATGTATAATGCCTTCAACAATTTTAAAATTTTACTATTAAATTATTAATTATTTTAAAAGTCCATTTTTAATCGGTCGACCGGATATCTTGTTCGTGTCGACCTTCTTAGCCTTGGTGGAGTTCCTTGCCCTCCCACACCAGGAGACACAGAAATATCTTCTGCAGGGAGGCTATCAATATCCCGATTATCAACGGTTTCCGGATTGGAAGTCCCATTAGAAGGTAGACTGGGAGGGTCATGAACATCCATCGGGGGCAGACTAAGAGAATTGTAAGTGTCTGCAATAGGACTGGAAATGTTCGTAGTATCTGTGACGACATCAACATTATCTGAATTATGGCTATTGTTAATGTCCTCAGGAGAGGGCTGGCCACCACAAGGAGCTAAGTCTTTAACTGAAACCGTACTTTCTTTCCCATCTTGGAATCGAATGTGAGCATATTGGGAATTTGCCTCCAATAGCTCCACCTCCTCCACTAAAGGGCCATACTTTGACAGTCTAACATGGCGTCGGAGCAGCACAGGTCCCTGCATAGTAAGCCATGAAGGTACCGAATATCCCGTAGTGGATCTCCGCGGATAGTTGAAGAGCCTTTCATGGGGGGTCACATTAGTAGCCATTGAAAGCAATGATCTAATGGAATGCAGGGCATCAGGCAGTACCATTTCCCACTGTGTATTCTTAAGGTTCCGGGATGTCAAAGCCAACATAACTGCCTTCCAGATCATCCCATTGTATCGTTCGCACTGTCCATTACCCTGGGGATTATACGGGGTAGTTCTGCTAGTAGAAATTCCCCGACTCTGGAGGTATTCCTTCAACTGGGAAGACATAAAAGAACTTCCCTGATCCGAATGGATATACGCAGGCATCCCAAAGATGACAAAAAGTTGAGTCAGACATTTAATAACTGTAGCAGCTGATACATCTGCACAAGGAAAAGCAAAAGGGAACCTTGAAAACTCATCCACAACAGTAAATATATATCGATTCTGAGTCGTTGAAGGAAGAGGCCCCTTAAAATCAATGCTCAGGCGTTCAAAGGGAGAAGTAGCCTTTATAAGATGAGCTCGTTGAGGCTTAAAGAAATTCGGTTTACACCGGGCGCAGACAGAGCATGACGAAGTCATCCGCTTGACGTCTTCAACTGAAAAGGGCAAATTCTTACTGCGTACAAAGTGTATCACCCTCGTAACACCAGGATGGCACAAAGCATTATGAAGATTAATAAGCGTATCTCGGTGAAGCACAGAACAATAAGCCCTCGACAGCGCATCAGCGGCAACATTATCCTTCCCCGGATGATAGACTATATCAAAATGGTAGCATGCCAACTCGATCCTCCACCTCATTATTTTATCATTCTTAATCTTTCCGAAATGTTTGACATCAAACATGAAGGACACAGATTTTTGGTCAGTTACTAACGTAAAATGTCGCCCAGATAAATAATGTCTCCATTTATGCAGTGCTTCTACTATTGCGTACGCCTCTTTCTCTATTGATGAATGTCTCTGCTCACTATTGCTCAAAGTACGTGAGAAAAAGGCCACAGGTCTTCCATTTTGATTCAGGGTAGCCCCAATTGCAAAATCGGAAGCGTCCGTCTCAATCACAAAGGGAACCTGCTCATCAATAGAATGCACAACTGCTCCAAGGATATCCTTTTTAAGATTATCAAAACACGTCCTGGCCTCCCATGATAGAGGATATGTCGTAATCCGAATAAGGGGCCGGATCTTCTGCGAGAAGTTTGCAATCCAATTAGAATAATAAGAAAACAGTCCAACAACTCATTGCAAGGCCTTAGAATTAGTAGGGCAAGGTAAATCAATCAGTGGTCGCAACCATTCTGGATCTGGTTTAATCTTGTTTCCCGAGATAATATACCCCAGTAAATTTACCTCGGTGGTCGAAAAGATACACTTCTCTTTATTGAAAGTTAAGCCAACTTTTTCCGCAACTTGAAGGAATCTTTCTAGATTAAAATCGTGCTCCACCCTTGATTTGCTACACACCGTGATGTCATCTAAATATGAGAAGGTGTCAGAGAGAGAGTTATCACTTATAAAAGCATCCATTGCCCGTTGAAAACAGGCGACACCGTTAGTAACACCGAATGGTACTCGGCAAAACTGGTACAGCTTTCTGCCAGCTTCAAAGGCCGTATATGGTTTGTCCCTCTTAGCGATAGGAATCTGATGATGAGCACTCTTTAGGTCAATAGTGCTAAAAACCTTATATTGAGATACTTTATTGATAAGCTCATCAATCTTAGGCAGGGGGTACGCATCTAATTGAGTATACCTGTTAATAGTTTGAGAGTAGTCTATCACCATTCGCTTCTTATGTCTCTCATTAGTGGTGACAACTACCTGTGCCCGCCAGGGCGAAAAACTAGGTTCAATGATTCCTTCCGATAAAAGACGTTGAACTTCAGAATTAATAAATTCTTTATCCTGACTGCTATACCTTCTTGACTTGGTAGCAATTGGCTTACAGTCCGGCATCAAATTGGAAAAAAGTGATAATGGAGAAATGAATAAAGAAGTTAATCCACAAATAGACAAAGGTGGCTTGGTTCCTCCGAAAGAAAGACTGAGGGACTCATGTAATTGAAGCACATCATGACCAATCAAAATGTCCGCACAAAGATTAGGCAGAACGGATAGGCGTATATCAGTATACGTATTACCTAGGAGAATTAATTTCACAAGGCAACAACCAGCTACTTGTGAGGTGAGAGTCGTCTGAGCCATACACACCTGATAGGAAACAGGCGAAATTTTCAAACGCTTCTCCCTCACAAACTGAAGACTTATAAAGCTCTCAGTACTGCCCGTATCTATAAGGGCCTTCACTTCTAACCCATTAACTTGGGCCATAACTATAGCTTTGTTTAGGCCATGGGAAAAGGCGGCAGAAACTGATGCAATAAACGCCCTATCTAAAGGCTGAATGGTCGCAGAGGAGGCAACCGATTTGCAAACACATGCGTAGTGACCTCCCTTGCCGCATTTACTACACACAGCCTCCCGGGCAAGGCATTTCAGACGGGGGTGCCGGGCGTTCCCGCAAAAATAACACTTCTGAATCCTGGAGGCAACAGCTGCCGAAGTAGAAACTGTTTCGGAATCTGATAAACCACTCCTATTAAATCCACGTAACTCCCTTTCATCCGGAACTGCCGAAACCACGGTCGCAGGCCGATCAAAAAGAGCATAAGAATCTGAACTTCTCTGAGCCAAATCCAATGTAGAGGCTTGCTCAAAAGCACTCTTAAGATCCAAGATCTTATTTTCTAATAACCGCTGACGAATTGATCTAGACAGTAATCCATTAATAAATGCATCCCGTACCGACTCTTCCCTATGTTCTTCTGCAGACACGGCCTTATAATTACAGTTAGCACCAAGGCGCCGGAGTGCTTGTAAATAAGCATCCAAGGATTCTCCCACCTGCTGCCTACGGGCAGATAAAAGGTGACGTGCAAATACCTCATTTTTGGGTTTAACAAAAAAAGTTTCCAACGTAGCAATAGCCAATTCATAAGCTTCACAGTCCAAAATATACTTATACATGTCCGGAGCAATGTAGTTGATTAGTATATCCAACTTATTTAGAGATTGCTGATCCAACACACCCAAAAAGTTTTTAAATGTACGATACCAATGTTTCCATTGATCATCCACTCCTGCAGAGTTAGGGTCAGCATTAAATCGTTCCGGTCGAAGATATCGTTCCATTATAGCAAAAGGTTAATAAATTGAAATAAAGAGTAGATTGCCTTTCAAAAGCTAGGCTTTATTAACCTTAAAAAACCAGCAAGTACATGTTGAGCACCCAGTCTCAACCAAACTGTAGAAAACTGAATTTAAGATGGCCACCACAGGTCACATGGAATCAACTAACCAATAAGTTTACAGCATATATCTCAAGGCAGGAAAACAGGCAACCAATTACAATGCTTCTTATAAAACAAGAATAATCACCACAAGCGCTAACACAAATGGCTCAGCAAGCCAGGGAAGGGGCACTCATGGTCACGCACACAGCACTCCAGCTTTGTGCAGGGGGTCAACCCACAGGGGCCAAGAGGCCCTCCAGAAAGAAGGATGTGGGACCAGATCACCGAGGCCATCACTGCCAGTAGTGTCGCCCCCACCACCTGGCTCCAGTGCCCAAAGAAGCTTCATGACTTCAGACCACTGGTCAAGGTCAGTGAATGCATCTTCAAATGTCATCTCCAACCAACTGCACCACTAGCCTCACACACTTCTCAATGAACGACACCCCCCCCCACCACCACTCACTCACCTACCAACAATCTGTACCAATCACAACGCACACCTTCTATTCCTAGCTTCACCTCGCCTCCGAGGAGGAGGTGGTGCAGGCCATTCTTGGCAGGGGCATGGCTAAGCCCTTGACCAGCGGCAGGGCAGAAAGGATACAAGATGCTGGTATCCTCATATGTTATCCTCCTTCTGGCATGCACCTCTTGCTTTCCTGCCCTCCCCTCACCACAACTCTGCCCTTGTGCCTTCCTCATTTCACACACCCATGAAATGCAGCCTGCCCAGCCAGTGGTTGACCAAGAAGAGGGAGAGGAGAGTGAAGAAGAAGAAGAAGAAACACTATCACTCAGTTTGACACTCCCAGCCATCAGTTCCTTGAGGTTGTCCTGCAAGACCATCTGCAGTGTCCCCCACTGAAAGTCAGCAGCCTTCCACCAGCTATGCTGCAGCCACTGGGGTAGCACTGCGCGACATCAGTAGGATGGGCAAAGGCACACACAAGACAGTCACTAAGGGTGATGAGTTGATTTCTTGATGTCATATTGGATGCATAGATGTATAAAGTTGGATTGGAAAGTTTGCTTTGTGGTGGCTTTTATTTCAACATTATGGCCAAGAGGATGCAGTGATGGTCAGTAACAGAGGGAAGGTAAGGTGTGGGACAAATGTTGAAAGGGGAATTGGGGTTGTGGTCACTGGTACTGCAGGCAGATGATTCCATTCGGGATATCCGGCCAGAAAGGGACTGCCTGGGTTGCATCCTTCCTTCTGCTTCCTCTTCTTCTGCTTGATCTTCTCCTGCTTCCTCCTCATCTGCGCCTTCCCCTTCTGTGTCTTCCACTTCCCTCTGCGAGCAGATGCTATAAATCTGAAATGAGACATGAACTGTGTTCCTCACTCCAAAATTGCTGCCAGGCCTGCTGAGTATTTGCAAAATTGTTTGTCTTCTCAGAGGCCTTCCTTTGCTATCCGAGGTCTTGCAAGCATCTAGCAGCACTCCCTGCACACCCTGCGCACTTAAAAACTTTTACCATGTATTGCACCAAGCCACTACTTCAATAAAATTTTAAAAAATCCAGTCCAAAAGCTTTAATGCAAAGTTACCTGAAAGACGTGTGTGTCCCTTTAAGAGGTGCTAACAGCGTCTCTGTCAGTATGCGGAACACTCGCTTTTCAGAGCGAGCTTAAGACCCAGCATTGAACTCAGCGCTACAGTTGAAGTTCGCTGTGTTGACGTTAAGTCGGCTTTGCACACCGACTTAACGTCACCCACGCTTCATTTACATGTCCAGGACCAGCGCTGCTATCGGCAGTGCTAAGGCCCTCACCAAAATGGCAGCTGCCATTTTTTGCCAGGACAGCGGCGCAGATGGGTGGTGGTAAGTGGTCCAATTTCTAGGCCGCTGTCTTTGATCCCACAAGGACATTCTGGAAGAAAAATTTGTTGCCTTAGTGCCAGTAGATGGCGCTAATGCGTCCTTGAGACCAGTACCGACAGGGCGAGGCAAATCCAGCGCCACACACCAAATCAGGACCCCCTGTAGCGCTGCCAGTAACAGCTATCGCTGGGGACCTCAACGCCAGGGAGATCGTGATGTCAGTGAGTGTGCAACGCTCGAGAACGCCTGATTTCCCAAATTGCTTTTAGCCACTTACCTCACCGCCTGGCATAATCACCAACAGTGAGAGCTGGCATTCAGCACCAGGAAGCCAGCTGCAGGGACTTTATTTAAAGGGGTCATCAGTAACCACTTGCACCTGTCAGGTCAGTGCAGTTTCAGTGGCTTTTTGTTAGTTTCAGCTACTGCAACAGTTTCATTGAGTAATTTCAAGGTTCTTTTGTATCAGGAGTCTTGTGGCAAGTACAAAGTAGTTATATTTATTCTTCAAAGATTTAAACTGCAATATTTGGTAAGATTAATGGGGGCTGTACTGGCATGCCACCTCGCCCTCCAGGATATATGGCAAAGGGAGGCTAGGCAGCGAGAAAGACGGGAAAATGTGCGCAGAGGGAGGAGTACGAGGAGGAAGAAGACAAGGAGGAAGACGACAAGGAGGAAGAGGACAAGGAGGAAGAAGATGAGGAACAGGAGGGAGGGAGAAGGCAGCCAGACAATCGGGCTTCCGGACAGGCAGTCCGTAATGTGGTGTGCCACCTCCTTCCACATAGTACAGCAGACTTGTGGCGAGGGCCTCCTGCCAGTTGTTGGGTACAGGATTGCCCACCTTCTCTCCAGCACTAAAATCAATGCCTCCGCAGTGATCTGCCATGAGGATTTGTAAATAAGTGCTCCTTCTCCTTGTCCTTTTTCTTATGGTTGTTGAGGCAGCTTGCACGGCCAACAATGCTGAGAATGAGGTGCTGCAGCATCATGAACCTCCCCTTTAAGTAGTGAAAAAAGCCTGTGGCAATCATGAGTTGCAATTAGACTGCACCCGATATTGATCCACCCTTTAAGTATAACACCACTGAGCATGGGTTTTAAGGGATAGAAATTCATTATAGCCCAGGAATGGGTGGTGTCAATAGAAAAGTTGGAGAATTAGTGCCAGGCACAAATGCTTTAGACTGCACTCAAAATTCGTGCTCACTGCTCAAATAAATGATTGGAATCCTAATTCAAGTCTTGAAGCCCATGCTCACCCAAACACATTGCTCCACACTCACTCACACACTTTCCTTTCTCTTCCAGGCCAAGGTGGCTCACAACAGGAGGGAGCAGGAGTGCACGGGCGGGGGACAAGCCAACACCCAACCACCGTCTGCGCTGGAAAATAAGGTGCTGCAGATTATTGGGTGCCACGTCGTGGGCGCCGTGGCCACTGGTGACGTTAACCCCCTTGGGGGCAACAACGGTATGTTCATCCATACTCCTTCTTCTCACATCGCACTTCCCCTTCACCCCACAAGCATTTCGCACTTTCCAGCTAATCTTGCAATATGCGTGCATTTCTCCCTTCCTGCCTCCCTCCCCTCACTTTAACTTGACCCTTGTGCCTTCATGCTTTCAGATAATGAGCAAACACCTGAGCAACCTGTCTCTGAGGACACTGTATAGAGCGAGGCGGGAGAAGAGGAGGAGGAAGAAGACACCGCGTCACTGCACATCTCACCCACAGGCACCAGCTCAGACACTGGCACTATGCGTTCTTTAGAGGCTAGAATAGTAGCCGGATCAGTACAGGGTGAGGCACCGGGGATGAGTGGGCTGCAGCACGGCCAGGAGGAAAGGGTAGCTCGGGGGCCAGCTCCCCAGAGAGCGAGTTCGTGTGCGAGTTCTGCTGCACTGGGCTCAGATGAGGACCTATATGGAGAGGCATGCAGAAGTAGGGTGATGGGCATGCACACGGAGACGATAGGTGCAATGGCAAGGGGGCCCGAGAGCCTCTCGGCAATGATAAGGAGCGTGGAGGAGTCCGCCTCCAACATTGCACAAGGCTCAGAGCACAACATGATGAGCCCATCATTTCCAGTCTGCAAAGGATGGTGGACTCCCAGAGAGACCGTGGGGACCCAGACCTGATGCCGCTTGTGATGGGCGATCTGGCAGCTTCCATTGGCGCACAGGTGAAAGCAACATCTTAGTGCTGTAATGCAGTTTATGGTTGGTGCCATTCAATCTCAGACTGCTCTCATGCAGTCTCAGCTTGATGCCATGCAAGCTCTGACTGCTGCCATCATGGCTGGGTCTATCACCATCGACCGGGGCTTTCACGGTGTCTCAGCAGGCCAGCAACCTGTGCTCCAACAGATTGCTAGGGATGCTGAGGTGCTGCCCCGGGGGAGTGGCAGGGTGAGTGGAGCTGGATCCTGACGTCCTCTCTCAGGATGACAGTATTCCTGCTCCCACCACTGCCATCAAGCCAGCCCAGACTGCTGCCACCCATGGTGAGGTTGTGCAGTCTACAGCCGGGCCTTTCAGGCCCAGAGCTGGTCGAGGGCGTCCTGCGAGGCCATCTGAAGTCTCCCGCACGGACACTCAGCAGCCTTCCACCAGCCCTGCTGCAGCCACTGGGCCAACACTTCATAGGAGCACTAGAGTAGGCAAAGGCACAGTAATGAGAGGCACTAAGGGATTGCACAAGGGTGAATAGGTAATATTTTTGTTGTAAATAAGTGTTCACTGCTTATTGATGAATTTATGAATTCGGTTTGGATTCTTTTGTGGTGTGTCTCATTTCAGGTTTGCGCTGTGATATGGCCTGCGACAGGCATGGAATGATGGGGATGTGGTGAGCAACAGGGATCTGGAGTTTAATTCATTCGAACCACAGCCTGATGAGGTGGCCACGGACCACCCTTCCGGAAGGCCGATTGAGTGGCTGCCTCCTCCCTCGCTCCTGTTCCTCCTCCACCTCGTCCTCCTCCTCCTCTCCCTCTTCCTCCTCCTGAGGTCATCCCACAATCCCTGGTGGCAAGGGCTGGGCCCTCATGATGGCCAAGTTGTGGAGTATGCAGCAGACCACCACGAAATGGGACACCTGCTCCTCCCGAGTGGTCAAGGCAGCAGAACTGTTGCTTCAGCAGGCCGATGGTCTGCTCGATGATGTTCCTGGTGGCAGCATGGCTCCCATTATATGAGTGCTGGGCAGGAGCGTTAGGGTTGCGGAGGGGAGTCATGAGCCAGGTGGAGAGCCGATAGTCCTTGTCTCTCAGACCAGCCAGCCGCGAGCTTGAGGTGGTGGCTGGAAGGGTGCTGGCACACCAGTCTGGCGCAGGATGAAGGCATCATGCCTGCTGCCAGGATAGCGGGCATTGACATTGAGGATTAGCTGTCTGTGGTCGCACACCAACTGCACATTAAGGGAATGGTAGCCTTTGCGGTTACAGAAGATCTCAGGATTGTTATGCAGTGCCTGCAAAGCCACATGGGTGCAGTCAATGGCGCCCTGCACCATGGGGAATCCTGCTATCCTGGCAAAGCCACATGTACACTCATCCTGCTTCTCTCTGGTGATGGGGAAGGAAATGTAGTCCCTTCTCGTACTGCAGAGAGCCTCTGTGACTTCCCAGATGCAGCGATGAACAACAAACTGCGAGATGTTAGCTATGTCTCCTGTTGCAGACTGGAATGACCTGCTGGTGAAGAAATTGAGGGTGACAGTGACCTTGACTGCCAGTACAGCCCCCAGTAATGTAACTAAGTGTAGCAGTTTGATTTTTTTAAGAATAAATGTAGCTACCTTATAGTTGCCACAACATTCCTGATACTAAATACAGGAAACTTTGGTTTATCCAGAGGTTGTATGTTCGGAAACCTCGATCTACTGGCAGAAATCAGGAGCCATTTTGTTAGTTTTTTTTTCTTCTCGTGGCTTTTTTTTCCAACAGTCAAGCTCTGCAAAGTCTCTCTGAAGCTGTTGCTAAGCTACAGAGACGCTTCTAAGGTACGGCCGACTGTTTAGAAGCTGTTGCTAAGCAACAGTGTTTGTTGCCAGATATGGAGCTGCAAATCTCCGTATGCTTCAACATTAACGCTGGTATGTCCGGCAGTTTTGATAGATCGGCAACAGCTCGGTCCCATCGGTGCCGGATATAACAAAGTTTCCTGTATCCTTAAAATCATGAATTGAGACTGTTGGACTATGTGAAACTGACAAGAAAGCACTGAAACCCCACTAACCTACAACTGCAACTCATTACTGATGATCCCTTTAAACAACGTAACTGGAGCCGGCTTCCTGGTGCTTCATGCCAGCTCTCCCTGTCGCTGTTTCCTCAAGGCGCTAAGGTCAGTGGTGACAATCAATTTCACAGATTGGATGGTCAGTGAGCATTGCACACTCACTGGCATCACGATCCACGTGCTGTTGAGGCTCCCGGCGATAACTATTAGCGGCAGCGCTCCGGGGGGGGCGGGATTTGGCGTGCGTCGCTGGATTCGCCTCACCCTAGCGATAATGCTCTAGCACCCCGTTAACGCCATCTGCTGGCGCTAAAGGGACACACTAAGGTACTGAATTTTTCCCCCTTAGACTTGATTTAAGACTCCAAGGGGGAGAAATTCAGTATCGCTCCATTTGGGGCGCGATTATCGGCCGGGCACAAAGTTTAGCGCCTGGCGCTAATTATTGCCTTCAACTGCAAACTTGGCTTTTATCGCCCCTAGAGGTGATTGGAGTGCTAAATCAGGCGCTACACACCTCTCTTAAGGCGCAAAGGCCGAGGAGCGAGGCGCTAACTCAAAGTGCGGGTGCAGCGCAGATGATGTCAGTTAGCGATGGAACACAGACACATTGGCGCCAGACAGCTCTTAAAGGGGTGGGTCAATCTTGCCCTCCAGCCACACCCTGCTCATTGCAGCCTTGAATCTCAGCCTGGAGAGACCTGGGACTACATTTTCCAGCCAAGGACTATGGAGAGGGTGAGAGAACGAGTTCAGCGCTTCAGCGAGCGGGCCTTGGAGGCTCTGGTTGGCGCGGTGGAGTGCAGAAGGTCTATACTCTTCCCTGAGAGTGGCAGGAAGCCTTTGCTGTGTGAGTACAGAAGTTCAACGACCTCGCTCGGGTCGTCAGGGTGAGTGGCTTTTTTTCAATACCTCTCCATCCCTCCATCTCAACCTCACTCTTTGGCCAGAGGGTCTTAAAACCCCAATGCCCAACACTCATCCAACGCCTATGGCCCTGCATGCAGTAAGGGCTATTCAACTATGGGAGGCTGTGGTGATTATTCTTTGTTGAGTAAGAAGTATTGTGATTGGTTGTTTGTTTCCTGCCTTGGGATATATGCTGTAATCTCATTGGTAGTTGATGTCATGTGATTTGTGGTGGCCATCTTAAATTCAGTTCTTTCCAGCCTTTAGTTGGGACTGGATGTTGAAGATGTGCTACAGGATTTTTAAGTTAATAAAGCCTAGATTAGAAAGGCAAATCTATTCTTTATTTCAATTTATTAACTTTATGTCAGAATGGAGCGATATCTTCAACCAGAACGATTCAATGCTGACCCTAATTCTGCAGGAGTGGATGATAAATGGAAACATTGGTATTGTACATTTAAAAACTTTTTGGGCGTGTTGGATCAAGAGTCTCTAAATAAGCTGAATATGCTGATCAACTACATTGCTCCGGATGTGTATAAGTATATTTTGGACTGTAAAACTTACGAAGTGGCTATTTCTACATTGGAAAAGATTTTTGTTAAACCAAAGAATGAGGTATTTGCACGTCACCTTCTATCTGCCCGTAGGCAGCAGGTGGGAGAATCTTTGGATACTTATTTACAAGCACTTCGGTGCCTTAGTGTTAACTGTAATTATAAGGCCGTGACGGCTGAAGAATATAAGGAAGAATCGGTACGGGATGCTTTTATTAATGGATTACTGTCTAGATCAATTCGTCAGCAGTTGTTAGAAAATAAGACTTTGGATCTTAAGAGTGCTTTTGAGCAAGCTTCTACATTGGATGTGGCTCAGAGAAGTTCGGATTCTTATGCTCTTTTTAATCGGCCTGTGACTGTGGTTTCGGCAGTTCCGGATGAAAAGGAATTATGTGGACTTAATAGGAGTGGTTTACTAGATTCTGAAACAGTTTCTACTTCAGCGGCTGTTGCCTCTAGGATTCAGAAGTGTTATTTTTGTGGGAACGTCCGGCACCCTCGTCTGAAGTGTCCTGCTCGGGAGGCTGTGTGTAGTAAATGCGGCAAGAGAGGTCATTACGCACGTGTGTGTAAATCATCAGGTTCAATTACCTCCTCTGTGACTATTCAGCCTTTAGATAGGGCGTTTATTGCATCAATTTCTGCTGCATTTGCTCATGGCCTAAACAAAGCTATAGTTACGGCCCAAGTTAATGGGTTGGAAGTGAAGGCCCTTATAGATACGGGCAGTACCGAGAGTTTTATAAGTCTTCAGTTTGCAAAGGAGAAGCATTTGAAAATTTCGCCTGTTTCCTATCAGGTGTGTATGGCTCAGACGACTCTCACTTCACAAGTAGCTGGTTGTTGCCTTGTGAAATTGATTCTTCTAGGTAATACGTATACTGATATACACCTATCTGTTTTGCCTAATCTCTGTGCGGATATTTTGATTGGTCATGATGTGCTTCAGTTACACGAGTCTCTCAGTCTTTCATTTGGCGGGACTAAGCCACCTTTATCTATTTGTGGATTAACCTCTTTATCCATTTCTCCATTATCACCTTTTTCCAATTTGATGCCGGATTGTAAGCCAATTGCTACCAAGTCAAGAAGGTATAGCAGTCAGGATAGAGAATTTATTAATTCTGAAGTTCAACGTCTCTTATTGGAAGGAATCATTGAACCTAGTTGTTCGCCTTGGCGGGCACAGGTAGTTGTCACGACTAACGAGAGACATAAGAAACGAATGGTGATAGACTATTCCCAAACTATTAATAGGTATACTCAATTAGATGCGTACCCTTTGCCTAAGATTGATGAGCTTATCAATAAAGTATCTCAGTATAAGGTTTTTAGCACTATTGACCTAAAGAGTGCTTATCATCAGATTCCTATTGTTAAGAAGGATCAACCATATACGGCCTTTGAGGCTGGTGGAAAGCTGTATCAGTTTTGCGAATACCATTTGGTGTTACTAATGGTGTTGCTTGTTTTCAACGGGCAATGGATGCTTTTATAAGTGATAACTCTCTCTCTGACACCTTTTCATACTTAGATGACATCACGTTGTGTGGCAAATCAAGGGTGGAGCATGATTCTAATTTAGAAATATTCCTTCAAGCTGCGGAAAAAGTTGGTTTAACTTTCAATAAAGAGAAGTGTACCTTTTTGACCACTGAGGTAAATCTACTGGGGTACATTATCTTGGGAAACAAGATTAAACCAGACCCAGAACATCTGCGACCATTGATTGATTTACCTTGTCCTACTAATTCTAAGGCTTTGCAACGAGTTGTTGGACTGTTTTCTTACTATTCTAATTGGATTGCAAATTTTTCACAGAAGATCCGGCCTCTTATTCGGGTTACGACATATCCTCTATCATGGGAGGCCAGGACGTGTTTTGATAATTTTAAAAAGGATATCCTTGGAGCAGTTGTGCATTCTATTGATGAGCAGGTTCCTTTTGTGATTGAGACGGATGCTTCTGATTTTGCAATTGGGGCTATTCTGAACCAAAATGGAAGACCTGTGGCCTTTTTCTCACGTACCTTGAACAATAGTGAAAAAAGGCATTCTTCAATAGAGAAAGAGGCGTATGCAATAGTAGAAGCACTGCGTAAATGGAGACATTATTTATCGGGGCGACATTTTACGTTGGTAACTGATCAAAAGTCTGTGTCCTTTATGTTTGATGTCAAACATTTCGGAATGTTCCCTTCTTCCCCCCTCCCCCCTCCCCCTTCTTCCCCCCTCCCCCCTCCCCCTTCTTCCCCCTCCCCCCTCCCCCTTCTTCCCCCCTCCCCCCTCCCCCTTCTTCCCCCCTCCCCCTTCTTCCCCCCTCCCCCCTCCCCCTTCTTCCCCCCTCCTGATAAAATAATGAGGTGGAGGATTGAGTTGGCATGTTACCATTTTGATATAGTTTATCGTCCGGGGAAGGATAATGTTGCTGCTGATGCACTGTCGAGGGCTTATTGTTCTGTGATTCATGGAGATACGCTTATTAATCTTCACAATGCCTTATGCCATCCTGGGGTTACGAGGATGATACACTTCGTACGCAGTAAGAATTTGCCCTTTTCAGTTGAAGACGTCAAGCGGATACTTCATCATGTTCTATCTGTGCTCGGTGTAAACCGAATTTCTTTAAGCCTCAACGAGCTCATCTTATAAAGGCTACTTCTCCTTTTGAACGTTTGAGCGTCGATTTTAAGGGGCCTCTTCCTTCAACTACTCAAAACCGATATATATTTACTGTTGTGGATGAGTTTTCAAGGTTCCCTTTTGCTTATCCTTGCGCAGATGTATCAGCTGCTACAGTTATCAAATGTCTGACTCAACTTTTTGTCATCTTTGGGATGCCTGCGTATATCCATTCGGATCAGGGAAGTTCTTTTATGTCTTCCCAGTTGAAGGAATACCTCCAGAGTCGGGGAATTTCTACTAGCAGAACTACCCCGTATAATCCCCAGGGTAATGGACAGTGCGAACGATACAATGGAGTGATCTGGAAGGCAGTTATGTTGGCTTTGACATCCCGGAACCTTAAGAATACACAGTGGGAAATGGTACTGCCTGATGCCCTGCATTCCATTAGATCATTGCTTTCAACGGCTACTAATGTGACCCCCCATGAAAGGCTCTTTAACTATCCGCGGAGATCTACTACGGGATATTCGGTACCTTCATGGCTTACTATGCAGGGACCTGTGCTGCTTCGACGCCATGTTAGATTGTCAAAATATGATCCTTTAGTGGAGGAGGTGGAGCTGTTGGAGGCAAATTCCCAATATGCTCATATTCGATTCCAAGATGGGAAAGAAAGTACCGTTTCAATTAAAGACTTGGCTCCTTGTGGTGGCCAGCCCTCTTCTGAGGATATTAACAATAGTCATGATTCAGATAATGTGGATGCTGTTACAGATACTACGAATATTTCCAATCCGACTGCAGATAATTATACTTCTATTAGTCAGCCCTCGATGGATGTTCATGACCATCCCAGTTTACCTCCTGATGGGATTTCTAATCCGGAAACCGTTGAAAATCGGGATATGGATAGCCTTCCTGCAGAAGATACTTCTGTGTCTCCTGGTGTGGGAGGGCAAGGAATTTCACCAAGGTTGAGAAGGTCGACACGAACAAGATATCCGGTCGACCGATTGAAAATGGACTTTTAAATTGATAGTAATGTTTTAAAATTGTTGAAATATTATATTATATTATATTGTTTTAGTTGAGAGATACTTAATACTTATGTGCAATGTTACTATATGTTGTTGCTCACTTAGTATTGTGTCATGTTGAATAGTTTTATTTTGTCTGTGCATAGTTTTAGTTGTAAATAATTAATTATAAATTGTAAAGGTTATTAGGTTGGAGTATATTTTAAAAGGAGGGGTGAATGTGGTGATTATTCTTTGTTTAGTAAGAAGTATTGTGATTGGTTGTTTGTTTCCTGCCTTGGGATATGTGCTGTAATCTCATTGGTAGTTGATGTCATGTGATTTGTGGTGGCCATCTTAAATTCAGTTCTTTCCAGCCTTTAGTTGGGACTGGGTGTTGAAGATGTGCTACAGGATTTTTAAGTTAATAAAGCCTAGATTAGAAAGGCAAATCTATTCTTTATTTCAGAGGCACATCAGGCAAGACCATGGCTGCTTACATTAAGGGTTATTCAACTATGGGAGGCACATCAGGCAAGACCATGGCTGCTTACATTAAGAGCTATTCAACTATGGGAGGCACATCAGGCAAGACCATGGCTGTATATCTACTCAGACACTGTCCTTTTTCTTGCAGGCCAAGCTATTTCATAATAGGAGACAGCAGCAACGGACGGGTGGAGGGTGGCCTCAGCTGCAACCCCTCAGCAATCTTGAGTTGCGCGTCCACAGGATTGTGGCAAGCCAGGTGATCAGTCCCGTCGCCACTGGAGAGGCCGACCCCATTCCGGACAGCAATGGTAAGGTCATCACTTTTTCTCCTCTCTCATTCCACTTGTCCCTCAGAACACCAGCCTTTGACACTTTCAATCCAACTTACTAAATCGCTGCACTCCTTCCTCCCTTACTGCCCCCCGTCCTCACGCTAAAGCCACTCTTGTACCTCCCTGCTTTCAGATGGGGATTCACCAGCTGAGGAGACGGGCCCTCAAGCTGCCAGTGGGAGTGAAGCTGCAGGCGAGGAGGAAGAGGAAGCCGGAGCATCAGCGCCACCCTCTCCCGAGGAAGCCCATGCCCACACTGGGAACACACCTTCCCTGGAGGGGAGCAGGGGGGAAGGGGCTGATGAGGGTGAAGCTCCAGGACCCAGCGGGCTGCAACAACGCGATGGGGGTAGGGAAGCTCGGGGACCTTCTCCCCAGAGAGAGATTAGGCCAGCGAGTCCTGCTGCACTGGACGCAGAGGAGGAGCGGCTCATCGCTGAAATGAACACCCAGGCGGTGCACATGCACACTCAGCTCATGGGTGCAGTGGGAAGGGTGCCCAAATGCATTGAAGCACTGGCAAGGAGTGTGGAGCACTTCACTGTAGCATAGGCGGATGCCACGCTGAAGCTTAGTGCTGCAATTCAGTCAGTGGCTGGTCTCATGAAGACTCAGATTGAGGTCACATAAGCACTGACTGCTGCCATTGTCGCTGGTTTGGACACATTTCCTCGGGGCTCTCACTGTGCTGCAGCAGGCCAGCAATCTGTGCTCCAGCAGATTGCTCCGGATGCTGAAGTGCTGCCCCGTGGGAGTGCCAGTGTGTCAGTCGAGCAGGGAGTTGCTGTCCTCTCTCAAGATGACAGCATTCCTGCTGCCACCACTGTCACTTCCCCATTGCACTTGCCACCGCCTGTAGCCCAGACTGCTATCGCCCATGCAGAGTTGGTGCAGTCTGCAGTCGGGCCCTCCAGGCCCAGAGCTGGTTGAGGCCGTCCTTCAAGGGCATCTGTTGTCTAAGGATCTGACATTCAGCAGCCTTCCCCCAGCCTTGCTGCAGCCACTGGGGCCCCATTAAGGAGGAGCAGTAGGGTGGGAAGGGGTGAAGTGCGCAAGGGAAGGAGATCACCCTCAAAGGGCAAAAAGTAGGTGGTGTGACGAAATGTTGGTCAATTTTTTATTAAAGGCCGAGGTTCGCGTTCAAACTTTTGTTTAGTGTTTTGGACATTATCTCAAGGTTGTGAGAACCAGTTATGTTAATGAATGATTTTTTGTGTTTGTTTCTATTAGTTTGTCATGAGGAAATGACACACACAGTGTCTGTAAAATAAATAAGTTTTTGGATTCAAAATGTACATGTTTGGTCTTTGGACTCATTGCTGCCTTGGCCGGCTTAGGGGCTGCGGGTTGGTTTCATTCATGTTGTTCTCCATGGCAGAAGCCATTTCCTCAGCAGGGGCCTAGAAGCAGCTTGCTATCAGCCGTTGACAGACGGCCTTTGCAGTTTCAACATTGTGGGCCGCCCTCCCGCCTTGGTGCTGCTGATGATCATCCTCCTCCTCTTCCTCCTCCTCTTCCAGTGGCGCTCCAAGGCCTGGTGGCATTGGCTGGGTATTGAGGATTGCCAGGTTATGCAGCATGCAGCACACAACTACGAAGAGGGAGACTCGCTCAGGCGAGTACTGCAGGGCTCCTCCTGGGTGGTCCAGACAGCGGAACCGTTGCTTGAGCATGCTGATCCTCTGCTCAACGATGTTCCAGGTGGTGAGATGACTCTCGTTGTACCGCAGCTCAGCAGGGGTGTTGGGGTTATGGAGCGGTGTCACCAGCCAGATGCACAGTAGATAACCCTTGTCCCCGAGGAGCCAACCACTTGGCTGATGCGGTGCCTGGAAAAGTTCTGGCACAGCAGTCTGGTGCAGGATGAAAGCATTGTGGCTGCTGCCAGGATAGCAGGCATTGACAGCGAGTATCAGCTGTCTGTGGTCACAGACCAACTGGACGTTTAAGTAGTGCAACCCCTTGCGGTTGCGGAAATCCTCTACATTCTCATGCGGTGCACGCAATGCCACATGCTGCAGTAAATGGTGCCCTGCACCAGGGGGAAGCCCGCTATCCTTGCAAAGCCCAATGCGCGTTCATGCTGTTTGGCCTGGGTCATCGGGAAAGAGATGTACTGGCATCTCCTTTTATAGAGGGCATTTGTGACCTGACGGATGCAGCAATGGACCGCGAACTGGGAGATATTGGTGATGTCCCCAGTAACTGCTTGAAAGGAGCCGGTGGCATAAAAGTTCAGAGCCACTGTGACCTTCACTGCCACCGACAGAGACGTCCTGTGTAGTGTCCGTGTGTAGATAAAGACACTGAAGACAGGAGTTGGTTCATAGGTATTTACTAAGCAAGTCTGGGGGGGGTTCTAAAGGATATACACAATACACAGGCTTATATAGCCCAAGTGGCAATTACCGGCATTACGCACATCTGGGGCTCTTAAAGGCGCATACACCACAATTGCTCTTAAAGGCACATACATCACAATTCCTCCCCTTCTAGCTAACTAGTACATCATATTTTAAGTAATTATTAATTACATGTTATATGCAAAATAATATACATTGCTGTATTAATTAATTATAAGTTAGTCTCTCAGGAGGCTTCCTGACTCGGTCCGGATAACGCCTCGGGGGTGTAGTAGTTTCTGGTGGTGTTGTAGGTTCTTCTGGTAAGGCTGATTCGGCTTGAAGGCCAGTGTCGGGTTCATCGGGTTCCAGTATCAACTGATCGGAGGTAGATATGGGTATCTCTACTTCATCGTTAGATGTATAGCGTGGTGGTGTAGGTTGTCCCTTTTCGGATGACTTGATGATTTGGTCAGCATGGCGCCTTATTATGCTTTCTCCGATGTCCACGGTATACATCAGTGGTCCTAGTCGTGTGCAGATAGTTCCAGGCTGCCATTTCTCGGTACGGTAGTCCCGGGCCAAAACCGGTTGACCTATCTGGAAGGACCTAGTTGGCCTTTCATTCATGCCCTGAAACTGCCGGTTCTCCACGTCCCTTCGGATGTTGGGCTTGACCAAATCCAGCCGGCATCTTAGGTTTCTATTGTAGAACATCATGGCGGGAGTTTGGTTTGTAACCATATGTGTTGCATTCCTATATGCAAATAAGAAGTTATCCACCTTGTGCTGAAGTTTTATGTCTTCATTACCCATGGCCTTTATGGCCTTCTTAAAGGTCTGGACAAACCTTTCAGCCAATCCATTGGTGGCGGGATGGTATGGGGCGGACGTGTAGCGCTTTACCCCATTGTTCTTTAAGAACTTTCTGAATTCTTCGGACACAAATTGCGGTCCATTATCAGAACATATCTGTTCCGGCAGCCCATTCCTGGCAAATATGGTCCTTAATACTGTGATGGTTTTTTCCGTGGTGGTGGAGGACATCTTTATTACCTCCGGCCACTTGGAGTGTGCATCAACTGCGATTAAGAACATTGAGTCCATAAATGGACCAGCAAAGTTGATGTGCACCCTTTGCCAGGGAGATGAGGGCCACTCCCATGGATGTAGAGGGGCCTGTGGCGGAGCATTTTGGACCTTCTGGCATCCTAGGCAGCTCTTGGTCATGTCTTCGATGTCTCCATCGATACCTGGCCACCATACAAACGCCCTAGCTAGGTTCTTCATTTTCACTCCACCCAGATGCCCCTCGTGAAGCTCCTTTAGCACTTTATCCTGGAGTTTGGGTGGAATCACCACTCTGGATCCACACATCAAGGTTCCTCGGCACACTGATAGCTGTTCTCTTCTTTGCGAGAATGCTGGCAACAGTTGTTCGCCATGTGCTGGCCATCCCTTCATTGTTAAATCGTAGACCCGTGAGAGAGTAGGGTCATTTCTGGTCTCCCTTTCAATGGCAGAATTTGTCACCGGTAGACATTCCACTATGGTAGAGTGGAATATCTCTACTGGGTCTACTGTAGGTGCCTCTTCTATCATTGGCAACGGCAGGCGCGATAAACCGTCAGCATTCCCATGCTGTTTTGACCCTTTGTATTCAATGTTGTATTGGTGTGCCCCTAGAAAAAGGGACCACCTCTGTAGTCTTTGTGCCGTCATAATGGGGACACCTTTCTTAGGGTTGAATATGGAGATGAGGGGTTGATGGTCAGTCAGCAAGGTAAATTTTTGTCCGTGTAGGTAATGGTTGAATTTCTTCACTCCCCATACCAGGCTGAGTGCTTCCCTGTCTATCTGGGAATAGTTACGCTCAGCTGAGTTCAATGAGCGTGACGCAAAAGCTATCGGCCGTTCCGAGCCATCAGGGAATCTATGGGACAATACCGCTCCTATGCCGTAAGGGGATGCATCGCACGCCAGTCTGATTGGTAGTGATGGGTTGTAATGAGCCAAAACTTTCTCGGATGTGATTAAGTCTTTACATTTATGGAAGGCACGTTTACAGTCTTCGTTCCATTTCCAAATCACTCCTGTGTGTAGAAGATCATTAAGAGGGTGTAGAATAGTTGATAAGTTCGGTAAAAATTTATGATAGTAATTTATTAATCCCAGGAATGACCTTAATTGTGAAACATTCTCAGGTGCTGGGGCTTTTATAACTGCTTCAATTTTTTCAGGTGACTTATGCAACCCTTCCTTATTAATTATGTGGCCACAATATGATATCCTCAACCTCCATCTGTAGATATGCCTGTGCCAAGTCAATTTTTGTGAAACGTTTTCCTCCGGATAGTGAGGCGAAAATATCTTCTATCCTCGGAAGAGGATACTGTACCGTGTGAAGGACCGGGTTTACAGTCACCTTAAAGCCCCCACAGATGCGAATTTTTCTCTGTTCCTCAGAGTTATTTTTCAATGCTTTTTTCATGACTGGAACGATGGGTGTTGCCCATTCGCTCCAATCTATTTTGGATAATACGCCTGCCTTTTCCAAATTCTCCAGCTCTGCCTCGACTGCCGGACGTATTGCGTATGGCACCGGTCTTGCCTTAAAAATTTTTGGAATTGCTGCATCTTCCACTTTTATTGAGGCGGTGATGCCTTTCAAGGTTCCTAGTTTCTCTTGAAACACTTCTTTGGCGTTGGCCAAGATGTCTTTTAATCGTTCAGGTATGATGTCATCATTGTTTGTTTCCTTACTGGTCACCGTCAGTGCCTGAATGGAGTGCCAGTCTAAACGTATCTTCCTTATCCATTCACGTCCCAACAACGGTGGACCACCATCTTGTAGAATGTATAAATACAACTTTTGTATTTCTTTGCCGTTGTATACCACAGGCACCTTTATTTTTCCTTTGGGGTATACTTTCTGCCCCGTATATGTTTTTAAGATAATGGATGTGTCTTTTAGAGGTATATGCGAAAATAGCCTCTCGTAATCTCGTCGATTTATTACGGTTAGAACTGATCCTGTATCTAGCTCCATTTTAACTGGGGACCCTGCTATTATGAGGGTAACCCAAATGGTCTGGTAATCTTCATTGGCAATTACATTGTGTAATTTGAGAGAGCTTAGTCTCTTGTTCCTGGAGTCGCTATCGCTCTTCTGGTCTTTGGAGCTACTGTCCGTCATCATTTGTACCTTTCTGTGCTTTTCCTTATTGATTCTTTTCCCGTTAGTGGATTTTTTATTTTCAGATCGGCATACACGTGGAATGTGTCCCATCTTTCCGCATCACCTGCATGCTTTTTCTTTGAACCAGCAATCCCTCTGGTCATGGTTGGATCTGCCGCAGCGATAACATCTCTCGAAACCCCGTGTCATTTCATGGGTGCCGAAGTCCTGTGGCCTTTGCTGTATCTTTGCCGCTCTTATTGCACTGAAAGCCTTGTCCAGTGTTAAATCTTTTCCAGAAGATACCTTTTTTTGTGTTTCTACACTTAGGGGATTGCAGATGAATTTGTCTTGCAGAGAATCTGCCAGTCCTGCCTCGAATTGGCAGTGTAGGGTATCAACAATCTCCTCAAAATTCTTGTCCATCGGTTCGGCTGGAGTGATTAAGTTGCGTAACAGCTTGTATGTTTCTGCGCCCATTAGATCCAGAAGCACTGAAGCTTTTTTTTCATCTTCTATTCCATTTGCGGTGCAAAACACCTCCACTCTTTCTACATATGTGGTCCAATCTTCTATCTTGTTATCAAAAACATCAATATTGCCAAAGTTAGGCTCTGTTTTGTTATCAAAAGCATCAATATTGCCAGACTTAGGCATTTCAAAAAAAGATATGGCGCTTCCCGCGCTTTTTTTTTTTCTCTCTGTAGCAACGATATGGCGCTTCCTGCGCTTTCCCACCGCTGCTACCGATAACAACGCTGTTTTACTGTGGTTTCCGTTTATTCACTGTTGGAGACTCGTTCCCGACGGAGGTCTAAACGCTGACCTGCTTGCCGCGCCGGCCGTCTCCCGAGTGCACCCTCCCAGTCCATTATTGCTTGCCTCCGATTTCGCTGCCTGTCTCAGCTGTAGAGCCCGCCGCTGGAGCCCCAGCCTGACGCCCAGGAAGGATTAGCGCAGTACCTGCCACCAGCTTGGCCAGCTGGTGAAACCACAGTTTCTATTACTTCCTTGAGTCTTCTGGACACTGGAGGAATCGATGTCCTTGAGGTGCTGCCGAATTGCAGGTAAGTCCGTTTCCACTTCATCGCCACTGTAGTGTCCGTGTGTAGATAAAGACACTGAAGACAGGAGTTGGTTCATAGGTATTTACTAAGCAAGTCTGGGGGGGGTTCTAAAGGATATACACAATACACAGGCTTATATAGCCCAAGTGGCAATTACCGGCATTACGCACACCTGGGGCTCTTAAAGGCACATACACCACAATTGCTCTTAAAGGCACATACATCACATCCTGCTCCTCAGTAAAGGCTGCAGATCTGGATGCAGCAGGTAGCAGAGCTCAGTGACTGCCTCCTTGCTGAAGCGCAGCCTGCGCAAACACTGCTCCTCAGACAAATTAATGTAGGAGAATTGTTGGTGAAATACCCTGGGAGGGTAAGGTCTCCTGTCCAGAGGCCTGTTGGCCCTCCTCCGTCTGGCCATGATTGCCACTCTCTCTCTGCATCCGTGTTGCATCCGAATCTGCAGGTGCAGGACGATGCCCCGAATCAGTGCAGCCCCCATAGTCTCTTGGTAATCAAAGTAATGAAAGCCAAAATCCAAAAGTACCTGCAAAGTGATGCTCAGTAGCCAAAACTACTTCACACAGCGTTGACTCTATGCAGAAGTCTCTCCTCTCTCTCAGAATCTCTCTCTCTGTCAGAATGAGTGGTGCAAAAATGTCTACCACAGAAAAAGCCAGGAAGAGGCTGCCTTTAAATAGCGACCCCCCAGCCCCACTCCGACTAGGAAACGTTCCAGTCTACCTGTCGTTGCTTGCGCCAGGCGGAAAGGGGGGGGCGCCACTCAATATCCAGTCAAGGGCACCACAAGGGCGTTGCACACTCGACTGACGTCAAGATCTGCGGGCACAGGAGATCGGGGCGGTATTGTTTAGCGCCACCGCAAAATGTCTGGTCAATTTCGCAAGCGGCGCAGACATCGCTGCGCCCGGGCGCTAGCTGCTTTGCTCCCCATTAGCGCCCTCTTAAGGCACTAATGGGAGGTGCAAACCAACCAAATTTTTCCCCCCAAGCATTTTATTGAGCATTGAGGACGAATTTTGCGTGCAGTCCAGAGCATTTTCGCCTGGCGCTAATTCACCATCTTTTGTCCTAACACTGCCCATTTCTTGGCTATACCGAATTTCTATCCCTCTCTCTTTCTAGCACGGTAATATTTTCCTTAATCAAACTGCTACCCCTCTTTTTTCCCTTCTCTATCTTTCCTAAATACCTTGTATCCAGGATTATTAGACATCAAACCCTGCCCTTTTTTGAGCCAGGTCTCAGTTATCGCCACTACATCATATTCCCACGTAGCTATTTGCACCTGCAGCTCACCAACCTTATTAGCCACACTTTGTGTATTTACACACATGCACTCCAAACCGAACTTAGACCTCTCTTTCTTTTCTATGATCCTATGATCCCACCTAATTCTGTATTATTTCTAACCCTAACTGTCTCTCCCAGTCCTTTGAGCACCTTGTTTCTACTTTTTAATACTACATCCAGTTTTTTCTGTATGAGCTGTAGGTTGGCATGGGGTGTGTGGGGGTGGGGGGGCACAGTTGGAGTTTTAAGCAGCAGAGGCTTTAGGCGAAGGTTTTGCAGAATTGTCATAAAAAAATAATGGAAATTTGGTTGTAGCGTAAAAATGGACATAAGTCATTTATGCTCGAATTTTCTCAATCTTTCGTGCAGAAAGTTGACATTAGGCCGTACTTACGCCGTTATTCCACTGCAAGTTTCAGGAAATTCTGGGTCAATGTTTCTAAGACCAGCATAGTTCTTCCTCAACAAAAGCTAAATACTGCGGGATTATATCTTCCCGGGTACATTCAAGCCAATGTTTGAGAGTAAATGAACATAATAGTCTGTAATTACTGCTGCTTAAGAGTTGTGAGAATGAAGTGTTTCTAATGGACATGCAATAAGAAGCTAAGTTTCTCCTTTTTATCACTGTCATTCTGTAAGTCTTCTTCACAACTTTACACGTCCCAATTTCATACTAACCATGGTTTCTACAACCAACAAAGAGAAAGACCTTCATCTCATCAATCCTAGCTCCCAAAGCAGAGGTGAAAGGTTTCTCACCATAGCATCTTTGGAAGAAACTTCTAATTTCCTTGCGAACATACGAACAATGACTGACAGGTAAAGACCATCTGGTCCATCGAGCTTGTCCCACGCAATTGCGATATCTTGTGTATCACAACATATACACACCACCCAACCTGAAACCATGTGACCTCCTGGGAGAAGAAAGAAAGATTAAAAACCCAGGCCAATTTGGGGGAAAAAATCTGGGAAATTCCTCTCCCGACACATCTAGGCAATTGAAACTAGTCCAGGAAATCACTCTGGCCCTGAGTTCCCTGCAGTACCTACCTTCTCTAAGAGGTGATCTCCGCCCCAGCCAGAAATAGGCCCAGCTCTCGCTTGAAGGAATTCAGCATCCACCGCACGAGACCGCAGCCTGTTCCAGATGTCCACTATTTTCTGGGAAAAGAACCACCTCCTGATATCTAACCTAGATTTAGCCTTATACAACTTGCAATTGTGACCCCTAGTCCTCCCTAACCTATTTAATTGAAACAAACTGTCAACCGGAACACAACCTATTCCCTTCATTATCTTATAAACCTCAATCATATCACCTCTAAGTTTACGTCTCTCTAAAGTGTAGATTTCCAACTCTTTTAAACTATCCTGATAGCTAAGATGCTTTAAACTGGGAATTAGTGTAGTGGCCCTCCTCTGCACCCATTCAAAAGCTTCAATATCACCCACCATGTGAGGAGACAAACTGGACACCATATTCCAAGTGCGGCCTGACTAAGGTTTTGTACAAGGACAAAATAGTATGCCTCATCTTTTACTCAATTTTCCTATGAATGCACCCCAACATTCTATTTGCTCTAGCTATCACTTCACAGCATTGCTCATGTGCCTTTAAGGATATATGCACTAGAATGCCCAAATCTCTTTCCAGCTCCACATTCTTTAATGCTTTTCCCTGAAGGGTGTATGAATGTTGAGCATTTGCTCTGCCCACATGCATAACACTGCACTTATCTAAGTTATACATAATTTTCCAGTCATGAACCCAATCTCCCAACACATTAAGATCTGCCTGAAGCAGACAAGCGTTGTCTACAGTCCTAATACTCACACAGATCCTGGTATAATCTGCAAATTTTCAGATCATATTCCCAACACCTACATCTAGATCATTAATAAAAATAGTAAAGAACAATGGTCCCAACACCGATCTCTGCAGGACACCACTGGTGACTGGTCTCCAAACAGATCCAAATCCATCTATAACTAGAAAGGCTGGCTGTACTTAAAGTAGATAAGTCACCAGGACCAGATGGGATGCATCCTAGAGGGAGGGGTTAAGGAGGAAATTGCGGAGGTACTGGCCATAATCTTCCAATCCTCCTTAGATACAGGTGTGGTGCCAGAGGACTGGAGAATTGCAAACGTTACACCCTTGTTCAGAAAAGGGTGTAAGGATAAACCCAGCAACTACAGGCCAGTCAGTTTAACCTCAGTAGTGGGGAAGCTTTTAGAAATGATAATCAGGGACAAAATTAACAGTCACTTGGACAAGTGTGGATTAATTAAGGAAAGCCAGCACGGATTTGTTAAAGGCAAATCTTGTTTAACTTAATTGATTGAGTTTTTTGATGAGATAACAGAGAGGGTTGATGAGGGCAATGCAGTTGACGTGGTGTACATGGACTTCCAAAAGGTGTTTGATAAAGTGCCACATAATAGGCTTGCCAGCAGAGTTGAAGCCCATGGAATAAAAAAGACAGTGGCAGCATGGATACAAAAGTGACTAAGTGACAGGAAACAGAAAGTAGTGGTGAACGGTTATTTTTCGGACTGGGCGAAGGCATACAGTGGTGTTCCTCAGGGGTCGGTACTAGGACCACTGCTTTACTTGATATATATCAATGACTTGGACTTGGGTGTACAGGGCACAATTTCAAAATTTGCAGATGACACAAAACTTGGAAGTATAGTGAACAGCGAGGAGGATAGTGATAGACTTCAAGAAGACATAGACAGGTTGGTGAAATGTGCAGACATGTGACAGATGAAATTTAACACAGAAAAGTGTGAAGTGATACATTTTGGTAGGAAGAACGAGAAGAGAAAATATAATCTAAAGGGTACAATTCTAAAGGGGGTGCATGAACAGAGAGACCTGGGGGTATATGTGCATGAATCGTTGAAGGTGGCAGGGCAGGTTGGGAAAAGGGTTAAAAAAGAATCCTGGACTTCATATATAGAGGCATAGAGTACAAAAGTAAGGAAGTTATGACGAACCTTTATAAAACACTGGTTCAGGCTCAACTGGAGTTTTGTGTCCAATTCTGGGCACCGCACTTTAGGAAGGATGTGAAGGCCTTAGAGAGGGTGCAGAAAAGATTTACGAGAATGGTTCCAGAGATGAGGGACTTCAGTTAGGTGGATAGACTGGAGAAGCTGGGGTTGTTCTCCTTAGAGCAGAGAAGATTGAGAGGAGAATTGATAGGGGTATTCAAAATCATGATGGATCTGGACAGAGTAGATAGAGAGAAACTGTTCCCATTGGCGAAAGGGTCGAGAACCAGAGGACACAGATTTAAGGTGATTGGCAGAAGAACCAAAGGCAACATGTGGAAAAACTTTTTTGCACAGCAAGTGATTGGAATCTGGAAAGCACTGCATGAAAGGGCAACGGAGACAGACTCAATTGTGGCTTTCAAAAGGGAATTGGATAAGTATTGAAGGAAAAACATTTGCAGGGCTACAGGGAAAAAGCGGGGGAGTGGGACTAGCTAAAGTGCTCTTACAGAGAGCTGGCACGGGCGCGATGGGCTGAATGCCCTCCTTCTGTGCTGTAACCCTTCTATGATTCTATGACACCACTACCCACTTCCAACCACTCTGAGAAATTACTGTAACTCCTATTCTGTGCTGCCTCCTTCTAACCAGTTTCTCTACCCTCCCCATAATTACACACCCCTTAATCTTCTTCAATAGTCTCCGGTGTGGTACCTTGTCAAAGGCTTTATGAAAATATCTACTACATCCACTGCATTTCCTCCATCCACCATTTTGTCACCTCCTCAAAGATATCAAGTACGAACATCCTTTCTGAAATCCATGTTGGCTGCTTCTAATTAATCATGTGGGGCCTACTTTCAATCATCACTATCTGTATTTCTCCTTATCAGCTTCAATCCTGTTTCTAACCAGATATTCATCCAGCTCTTTTTTAAGGATGAAAATAAAAAGTCTATTCTACATGTGGAGAAAAAGTCCTATATTTCAATTTTTCCTTGAGGCCTGTTAGTTTTGCACTCATGACCTTTGGATTCCTTTACTTCGCCCTCAGTTTTCCCTCACCATCAATAACTGCACTTTTGATTGTACATTGTATTTGACATCAACACTCATCAATTTCTTTAGGTCTTCTCCTACTTCACTGTCTAATTTTGGAGGAAGTTCGGCAAAAAATATGCCATGCATAAATGGGGTTTCCACCGAACTTCCTCCAAAGTTACGGTGGTGGAGCAGGATAAGCCCTGAGTAAATTCTCGGTTTCAATTTCCAACAAGTGGCGCTGTGAACAGCACTTGAGTTAATTTCCATCACTCGCAGTGAAGACCAGCAAGACTGAAAGGAGCAAAAGAGAAGGTGAGGTAAATTAGGAGTAGTTAGATAACACCAAGCTTAGGTTTAAGAATCGGAAGACTGTAGAAGGAGGGAGAGACTGAGGGATGTAAGGAGTCCACAGACTTGAGGTCCTGGGAAAGAATGAATTTGAGTGCAAAACTGTGCAAGAAGTCTTGATTTCAATACAATGGAGAAATATGGAAAAGAAAAGCATGTAGTTTCATTTATTGGGAGCTTGGGGTGTCAGCTGTGGCTCAGTGGGTAGCACTCTCTAGGTGGGTGGGGCTAGGAGTGAGCCAGGTGTTACTGGTTGCCTGATTGCAGCTGGGAGTTGGAGGGAGTTTTGTAAAAAGTTGGTGGTGGGTTTTGGGGTTTGGTTTTCAGGTTTTAGGGCCTTTTGGGCCCACAAAAACAGCCAGATGGCTGCTGAGGTGTCCGGGGTGCTGGGCCCCTCAGAGGACAATGTTCCCGAGAGGAATTTAATTAGGGAAGAAACTGTGGTGGGAAAGGAAAAAAAAGGCCCAAAGATTTGGGCCGGGACCTCAGGAGGTTTGGTAAAGAAAACACGGTGGTGGTGCAGTGTGAAGATAAGAAGATTCGAGCTTGGGATATTATCCAGGCGGTTCATGAGGACTGTGGCGAGGGAAGCTGCTTTGCCTGCCGACCTAAGCCAAATGTGGGATTCGAGGTGACGGTCAGTGGCCGTGAGGAGGTGGAAAGACTTTTACTCAGTCTGAAAGTTGGTGAGAAATTCTTGGAGGTGACTCTACTATATTCAGAGGAGGTGGTGGTTTCATTTTTAAACTTACCAGTTTACACTGAGGACGAAGTGCTAAGCAAAAAGTTGGAGTCGTGGGACATTAAAATCTGTTCTGCAATAAAAAGGAGGTACTATCCGGGAACACGGGTAGCAGACGGAACCCGGTATGTAAAGGTGCGGTTCCCAGAGGGGGTGAGGGCATTGCTGTAATATATGAAGTTCGAGACACTGGAAGGAGTGCAGTACTTTCGTGTGCTGCATGATAACCAAGTAAAGGTGTGCTATTATTGTCTTGGTCATGACAATCTCGTAAGAAACTATCCAGACCTGTATTGTTACAATTGTGGTGAGTTGGGACACATTGCTCGGAGCTGCAAGGCGGAGAGCTGTGGGGTGTGCCACAAAGGCCCCACCCGCTGTGAGTGTGTGGCAGAAGGGAGCGATATGAGTGATGAAGAGGTGGGAGAAGGAGCAGGAGATGCGAGTGGAATGGCCGAAGGAGCGGTGCAGTCAGAGGACACAGCCGGTAAAATGAAGGAGAAAGGAGCACAGGAAGAGGCAGAGGATGGCGGAGCGGAGAACGGGATGGAGATGGCGGAAAACACGCTGAGTGCTGTGGAGGGGAACAAAGACAGCAGCGGGCAGCGAGGGTCGAGTGCAGACTCAAGCCTTAGTGCGGTTTGGCTCCCCCTGGGGAGTCTGGTGTCTGCGGAGGGAGAGGTGGCGGGAGTGGGGTGTGTGGTGGATGTGGGTACTCCGGGGAGAGGTGGGGAGTCGGATATCTTGGTGAGCGGGAGGGGGCTGGACAGGGAGAGGGCGCAAGAGGCAGGAGCCTTAAAGGGACAGCAGGATGGGATCAGCGAGATAGAGACGTTAGAAGGGAACAATTTAGGTGCGCCATTGTCCCATGGAGAGAGGGAACAGGGTGCAAGGGTCAGAGGTGGAGATGTGGTCGAAGAGAGCGGCACAGTGGGAGAAACTGCGATAGCAGGAAGACTCTCTATGGGAGATGAAGTATCTGATGGGGAACAGGCACAGGTGTTGCAGAAGAGCTTGAGTGTGAGGTATTAGAGGGGGACAGAGACATGGAAGTTGGGGGTGGGGTGGCATCATGTGGAAAGGGAAAGGTTAGTGAGGGGCAGGAGGGAGGAAGGGCATCTCCTGGGCCCAAACTTAATGCAAGGAAGAGGCTGAAACAGCAGGGAGGGGTCAAACAGGAGGTGAAAAAGAGCTGGAGGCTGCAAGAAAAAGCAACAGCTGCCCGAAAAGTTGAGAAGGAGCATGTGAGGAGGGAAGGGCCAGAGATTAAATGATGGGGAGATTATCAGGCATACTTCCCTTCTTTGGAGCCATGATTACATTGGTCTCGATTAATGTGAACGGACTGAGGGGTGAAAAGAAATTGCAGCAGTTGTTGCAGGGTTTTAAAGGTTCGGACTTGTGTCTGCAAGAAACCTTTTGGGATGAGGATATTCTAGAAAGAGTTCAGAAGGTTTGGAAGGGAGAGGTGTTTGCAAGTTGTGCAAACAATAACCGTAGTGAGTTTTGGCTGTTTTGGTGAGTCCGTCCATAGAAGAGAACGTTGCCTTGGTGGACAAGGACACTGAGGAGATTTTTACGGCTAATGGTAAAAATGGAGGGATTTAATTGCGATCTCTTTAATATCTATGCACCGAACGACCATTGCAAGCATCGCGAGTTTTTTCGGGGGTTATTCACTGAAGCGGCAGAGGTGGAAAATCCTTGTATAATGGGGGATTTTAATGTATTTTTATCTCGGATGGACATTTCAGCCCAGATGACCTTTAAGGATGATAACTCCAGAGGGACGATTGTAAAAATGATGGCAAATTTAAATTTGAGAGACTTATGGAGGGACCGGAACCCCATAAAAAGGGAGTTCTCCAGAGCAGGTTGGGTGGGTGATGTTTTAAAACAGAGCCGAATAGATTTTGTGTTAATGCGGGAAGGGTTAAGTTCGGAGGTGATGGAGATTTATTATAAAATAGTATTTTTTAGTGATCACTCGGCTTTGTTTCTTAGAATTAGGAACAGCAGAGTTAAGATCGGTTCAGGGGTGTGGATTTTAAACAATCAATACCTGAAAGAAATTGCTTATAAAGAAGGGATTATAAATATAATAAAGAATGCTCGGAAGGAACCTTTGTTCTTGAAAGAATGAAGAGTTTGGTGGGACAATTTCAAATATGAGGTATAAGTTTTTTCAGTACGTTATAGGAAAAAGAGGGCGGCAGCTAACCGGCATCGAGAAGAGAATATAAACAAAAGGTTTACAGATGTCTGTAAAGCAGTTGACTGAGGGGATAAGGGAGCTGAGACTAAGTTCCGGGTGCTAAAGGAAGAGTGGGAATTATTGCAAGCTGAAAAATGCAAGGTGGCCATTCTCCGTGCAAAGGCTTGAGATGCATTGGAGGGCGAAAGATGCACTAGATATTTTCTAGAGCAAGAGAAGCTGTGACAGAGATTATCGTTAATTGAGGAGTTGAAGGTTGGGGAGAAGATTATTCATGAAAGTGGGGAGATTTTAGGGGCGGCTAGCAGCTTTTATCAAGAGTTATATACAAAAGAAGATATTTCCAATTTGGCGATGGAGAAGGTTACTGCTTTTGTTGAAGAGGGCTTAAAGGAGGATGAGAGAAGCATGTGTGACAAAGAAGTAGGATTAGCGGAAGTAAAAGTAGCAATAAGTGGAATGAAGGGGGGGAAAAGCCCAGGGTCCGCTGGACTAAGTGCAGAATTTTATAAGGAATTTTTCGAGATTTTAAGTCCATTGCTCTTAGAAGTTTTTAAGGAAATTAAAATTGAGGGAAGCCTGGCCCCATCTATGAAGAGAGGTATCATAAGCTTAGCTTATAAAAATATAAAGGGGATAGACGGGATCTGAAGAATTGGAGGCCCATCACATTATTAAATGTGGATTATAAGATCTTGGCGAGGGTTATGGCAAATCGTTTGAAGGAGGTGTTACCGGAAATAGTTTGGCCCTCTCAGTCCTACGGAGTCATAGGCCGGGACATCGCAGACTCTGTGGTCTCAATCTGAGATGCGATAGAGCTCATGGAAGAGAGTGGGAGGGAGGCTTATGTATTAAAAATAGATCAAGAGAAAGCCTTTGATAGGGTCTCTCATGAGTTTTTATTGAAGGTTTTGGAAGCATTTGGTTTCAAGGAAAATTTCATTCAGTGGATAAGGATTTTTTATTCAAACATATTTAGCTGTGTTAAATGTAATGGTTTTTTATCCAAGTATTTTCCGATACAGAGATCAGAGAGACAGGGTTGTCCCCTGTCCCCATTGTTGTACACATTGGTAGCAGAACCACTAGGTTACATGATGTGAAAGAAACAAGGTGTAGTTGGGATTGTGGTACCCAGTTCTGGGCTGGTGTCGGTGATACACCAATATGCAGATGACACAACCTTAACATTGAGGAAAGTCAGTGAGGGAAGCTATGGATGTAGTGGAGGAATATTGTAGGCCTTCAGGAGCCAGAGTGAATTATAGTAAGTCCCAATGCCTGGTTGCAGGGAGGGGTAGGGGGGAATGGTTGGGGGAATGTCCCTTTAAGGTGGTGGAGGTTTTGGAAGTTCTGGGGGTGCATATGGGGTGCAAGAAAGACAGGGATGAAGTGGATCGATTAAATTGGGAACCGAAGGTTATGAAAATTTAAAAGATTTTGGGAAGATGGGAAAGAAGGTGGTTGAAAGTGCAAGGAAGAGCGACAGTGGTGTCTGCTCTCCTGCTATCTAAGCTATGGTACTTATTGACGGTGGAGGATATTCCTGAGTGGGTGGAAAAGTCCATCCGAGAGGCTTGTGTGAGGTTTTTATGGGAAGGGAAACCAGCCTTGGTGGCATACAATACCATCATTGGATGGAGAAATCAGGGAGGACTCAATTTTCCAGATATTGATTTGAAAAAGAAATCCTTTAGAATCAAATGGGTGAAGAGATTTCTTCAGAAGTCAAATACAAGTTTTTGGAAGAGTTGTTTTGAGCATTTTTAAAAACGAAGTGGGATAGGAGGGCAGGGGATATTGTATATGGAATACAATAATATGTTTTTGAAATCGATTAAACTTCTCCCTAGGTTTTATGAGGGGGTTGTAGAGACTTGGGCACAATTTTTAAAGAGTGTGAGTTTATGCCCAAGGGGGCTGAGGAATTTTTAGAACAGCCCTTATTTTTGAACAGGTGGGTCAACATCGAAGGAGAGGTTTTATTTAATCAAGCTTTTATAAAAGCTGGGATTATATCTGTGAAAGATGTATTATACGAGGTACTTCCAGGTTGGTTGCCGGAAGCGATAGTGAGGGACATGGTGTGGGAGGAGGATCAGGAGGTAGAAGGAAAAGCAATAGGAATCATGTATGAGAAGATTGTGAGGGCAATTGCACAGGATTGGATGGAAGAAATAAATGCGGAAATCTCCAAAGGAAGTAAAATGCGTCCTGCTTTTCCAAGCTTTGTACTGGAGAAAGGGGGAGAGTTGGTCCAATTTGACAATTGTAATACTTGAGATTTCTATGAGGTATTCAGAGAATGGAGATTCAAGGCACCTGCTGGTCAGGAGTTTTGGCAGGGTATATACCCACAGCTGGACTTCAACAGGATTTGGAAGGGAGTGTAGGCGAATTTTAAATGCCCAGAATGGATTGAACTGGATTTCAAATTGGCTCATAACCGGATTTTTACCATAACGGTCTTGTGCAAGATTGGATGAGTGGAGGCAGCAACTTGCCCAATGTGTGGGACACAGGATGAGACTCTGTCCCATTTACTGGTGTTATGTCCGCAGTTAAATGACTTTAAGTACTATGTTCGACAGTTGTGTGAAGCTTTTTTGCTGGGTGGGGACCGAAGAGCGAGAATGGGAATCCCGTGGGACTCAATTTTGAGATGGGGATTGCAGGAGAGTCTGCCCGAGTCTAGCAGTGCGGCAATTAATTTAATGTTCAGTTTGGCTAGATTCGTGATTGTGCAAAGAAGGAATGCTCTGTTTTTTAAGGGGAGGAGAATCAATCTAAAAGAGTATTTTAAATATAAGCTAAAAGATCATTATAAGGCTCTGTGGATGTTTTATTAAGAAAGGAATTTAAGGACAGTATTTTACAACCAATTTTTAAAGTACAATCGATTAATATATGTTACAGGAGACAAATTAAACTTCAGGTTTTGATGTTAAAATGTGGTGGCGGAATGGCTGTGCAGAGCGGCGGAATTGATTTGTATCATACAATGAAATGATCATGATGTTGTAAATGTATTTAATGTTCAATAAAGTAATAAAAAAAAAGTAGGTAGCACACTCACCTCTGAGTCAGAAGATTGTGGGTTCAATTCCCATTCCAGGGACTTTAGCACATAAAGCTAGGCTGACACACCAGTGGAATGCTGCACTGTCGGAGGTACCATCTTTTGGATGAGACGTTAAACCGAGGTCCTGCCTGCTCTCTCAGGTGGACCTAAAAGTTTGCATGGCATTATTTTGAAGAAGAGCAGAGGAGCTATTCCCAGTGTCCTGGCCAGTATTTATCCCTCAATCAACATAACAAAAACAGATTACCTGATCATTATCACATTGCTGTTTCTGGGAGCTTGCTGTGCGCAATTTGGCTGCCACGATTCCCACATTACAACAGTGACTACATTCCAAAAAAGTACTTTGTTGGCTGTAAAGTGCTTTGAGACCTCCGGTGGTCGTGAAAGGCGCTATATAAATGTAAGTCTTTCTTTCTTTAAAAAGAACAAGGGAGGAATATTCCGACTGTAAGGGGTTTTAGATCGCAGAGGTTTCTCTCTCTAGAGGCCTCTCTCTCTTGCACAGTAAAACCGTGAGTGGTTCGACCCACTCGCCCCTTAGATTCTGTACTCTGGACTTTGGGGCAGGAACTACAATGTAGAGAAAACTCTTATAGACCAAGTTTGATGAAACAAAATGGAATTTTATTCCATAATGTAAAACAAATCAAATGCAAGCAAATAAGAGGGTACATGGGAGGGGAAAACACAAACAAATCATAATGACACAGTACTAACTAAGGCAAATACAGGCATATTATACTCTACAAAGATTATCATGAAATGGGGAAAACACACGGAACATCGAGGGACAACAACTCATGTTAATTATACCCTTAAATGTCCACCCCCTTAAACCTATCTAGATCTGATTATGAAGGGCCAGAAACATGCTCACCAATCCAACTAGGAAGTGTAAGGTTTTGAAACAGGTCTGCGTTTGATCCTTTCAGGCGTCCTGTCTCCACGTGGTTGGTGGAGCCCCAGCGAGCTGCGCCACACCTCTCTCCTGAGGTGGGGGTCGGGGACGGCTGGACACCAGCTGGTCTGGGTGTCGGCGGGCTCGGGGATCGTCTGCTTGACCCCGGTCAGAGGAGCCTCGGGCTGGCCCCCATCGTTTCTTCAGTTTCTTATTGCCTCTTCTCCCGAGCCGGAGTGGTTCGATGGCCTCCCGTTTCGTCAACGGCCCGGGGTTGGTCGATGATCCCCCGATGTTTTACCCCAGGGTGGGACGCCAGCTCGAACCGTCTTCTTCTCCTTCTTCTAGCGATGACGCCACCGATATGATGGCCGCCTTTTTTCTTTCTATCCCTGGGTTCTCAGATATACTTCTCATCAGAAGCCCTTATCTCGCGCCAAATCAGGTTAGTCTTTTGTTTTAATTTTGGCGGGCTGGGAGCACAACAGGGTAGTTATTATATTTTAAACTGTTCTTGGATGGCCAGTAACGGGCCATCTCTGGTCTGGAATGACCTTCATTGTTTTTAATGTCCTGGTGATGTCCTTAACGGGTCCTTGATGCTCTTCTCATGAATATGAAACTGTTCCCTTTTGTCTGGGTAAACATTTAGATGGCCTTTATCTACAGGCCTATCTTGACTGGATCTGCATTCAATCTATATGTATATGTGGGTGTCTGGTTTCGTTATCTCAGAAAACGGCTTCCAGAACTTACTGTGGGCTGAATCCACAAAGCTGTCTGAGGACTGCAGGAACCATTTTAAAGTGTCGCAATTAGTTGGTCACGGGGTCTGGTGGCCATTTTGAATGCCCCTTTTTCCTAGGCTTCTTTTAAAACAGTCATTAAAATCATGGCCTCTTCTGCCATTCGACCCTTTATAATATAAAGTTCAATTTTGTGAATCCTACACTCCCCCCTGATGATACTGTAACTTGCTTGAAGTATCATCATTCTGGGTGAGCAAAATTTTCTGACTTTCCATAATCAAACCATCCCCAGTATTTACCTATCTATGACCCCGCGACACATGCATTTCCCATTTCAGAAAAACCTAGTGTACATTAAGCATCTATAGATGGCAATACTTCAGATGTGAAATTTGACAGACTCACTTGCAGGCGTGGAGGGGGACCTAATACCCCTACATCACCTGGTGCATACACACTATCTTTTAATAATAACAACACATCTAACAAACTTCAAGAATAAAAATAAAATACGCACACAAAAAAAAATCAACTGCACATGAATACATATCAAAATAATAGAGGAGGGAGGGAAAACTTTATACAGAGCAGCAAAAATCTAACCGGGTGTCTCTTCTTCTACCCGCACATAATGCTCCCTCCATTCCCCTCTGTTCTCATACTTTTGCGAATGTTTGACCCTTTTACAGTGTACAAACAGTAAATAAACTACAATGATAACCTGGCACACTACAAGAATGTGGGAGGCTATCCTAATCCAAGAAGGGACTTCTATATTAGTGAACAGGTCCCACCACGGTGGGGTCACTATATCCAATATGTCTACCCCTGTCTCTAAAGTCTTCTGCTCCAGTGTATAGAAATGTTTCTGTGAAACAACAACGGCTTTTAATATCTTGGTGAGGTGTTCAGGGAGAGGGGGAATGATATATCCAAAATGTGCAACGAATCGCTACAGATCGGTGAAATTCTTTTTAACAGTGATGTGAACAGTGGAAGGTTCAGGAATGGGGACAATTCGCTCTTGGGCTACTTGAACTTCTGCCCTGGGCTTGAAACAGAAGCTGCTGTCACTAACCGGACACCAACCATGCTGTCCATGTTGGTAGTGGGGTGCTGCAGTGGTGACACAGTATGTCCCACCTCCTATATATGCCACCTGCGGGGGCACATGACCTTGTGCCATTGCCTCCATGGTGCAATTTATAGGCTCCGCGCCAGCAGTTCTGAACCTGCACTGTGGTTTTGAATGGGCATTCAAGTGCTGGGGATACAGGATGATGTGTGCTCCCCGGCTCCGGCACCCCAAGAGGTCGGTACCCGTCATTGCATGCTCCCATCGAATGACATAAGGTGGGACCCCTGTGTAGCGAATGTGCACACCCCCCTGAATGAATCCAATGTTCTCCACCCTGTATACCGGGGTGGGTTTAGCTGTCTTTCCCATCACCGGCATTCTTACTACTATATCCATAATGGTGTGATTAGACCGTCCACAGTCCACTGGGACTGGGTAGGCTTCTGAAGCTAGTCTGAGCTGGCACGGACTCAATGCATTCTCAAAAGGGTGGAGGGCTGCGAGGTGCTTGTTGCTGATCCAAGAGGGGACTAAATCTTGTTTCAAATCCTCCAGGTTACTGCAGCCCTCGCCCAGTAACCACGCCCCGTACTGCACACAAGCTTCGTTCTGCGCAGCCTGATCGGACGCATTCCGATCCTCCCTGATGATAGCATTTACCGTTCTGGCGTGTTTCTCCAGCTCAGCTATTATCTCTTTTAAGTGTAGTGTCATGGCCTGGTCCTCATGCAACTCAGAACCCACTACCTTGTTCTCGTCAGTCAGTATCTTTCTTAACTGTGTTTTCAAACCATTGATTTGGGTTTGCAGCTCCACGTCATCCAGTGTGTTGATGACGGAAGTTCCTGTATTAAAAGCTGTGAAAATATCATTTACTGCACCCCTTCTTTGCCTCCCTATCCTGTCCAAGACCTCATGCGGTGTGGTGTACAATTCGGCTCTGTCGACATCGGCAAAGTCGAATTCGTAAAACTGTTTAAACATGTTTGTTAACAGGACCTGGTACGTTTCTTTGGGGCACCACTCGGGCAAACGCACCTCGGTGAGGTTTAAAATCACCGAAGCCATTGCGTAGTGTACCCCTTGGTACAGTACCTGACCTGTGGGTACTAATACCAATCCGTTCCCGGGTCCCATGGTAGTGGTGGGACACCCTTCCTTGCGGGCTTTGGCTACCGGATTCATGGGCAGGGGTCTGCGGGGGCGGGTGATGACCGGGATCTGAGAGTATGGGACTCCGCACGCCCATGTGCTGACGTCCCACCTCATTCCTCTCCCAGCATCTTGCCACTGCCTTTGGAAAAAGATGGAGACGCCTGTGGGGCAAGCGCGTTCTGAACCCCAGATACAAATGTAGATCCCCTCATCTGGTTCCCACCATTTGTCCCAGCAGACACTCAACCCCCCATGAGTCCCCGTAATAGTCCGATGGGTGTTGTTACCCAATCTCTCCCACTCGACCGTGGAGTTCTTCATGGTGCTGCTCAACTTGCGCAGCCACCACCAGCGATTCAAAGGTACATGTCCCTTGCAGACCAGGCAAATCTTCTTCCCGACGGTGACGCTTATTCTGGGTGCAATGATCCACACCCTGGGGCACATCAGAGATGTCTCTCTGTATGCAAACCCCGTCTGGCTGGAGTATTCAGTAGAGTTTGACCCCAGCCAGCCTGGCCATCTTCCTTCATGGAAGTAGGCAGCAGTCTCTTCAGCGTCCCGCGGGCCGGTTCCGTCAATCGCGATGGGGCCTCTGTTGCCAGAGCACCCGTACACTGTGGAGTCCTTAGTGCGGCCCTGATAGGCCACACTGTACCCGATCATCATGGCCATGACAAGGATCCTGCTCATCTTTCTCCTGGTTCCTGCAACAAATTAAACAATGCCGCCAAGCTCCCGAGAGATTCTGGCTTAGGTGAAGGCATGATCGGGTCTTCCGACCTCGATCCAAACACACACACGTACTGGGCAGATTCAAAACTACTTATAACTCTAATCACTTTAATATTTACACAACTTAAACTTAAAACTTAAACTTATGTACAGCGCCACCCGTCCCCGGGCGGCTTGCCTAATCCCTGATTGGACTGCAGCTTGCCGCTCCCTGTGGTGGGGCTGCAGTGACCTGTGGCTTGGGTTCCTCACAGCCTTTTGCTGTCAACTGGGGACTGCGTTCTGCCAGGGGTTTCCCAAGTCTGCGTTTACTGAAGGTGGGGGAATCGGGCAAGGGCTTCCTTGGCTGGGGCGCCTGAGGCGACCTGCGAGGGGGTGCCTTTGGTGAGGCTCCCGTAGCGAGTGGACCTTTGGGTGGGACCTTGGCTCTCACAGCCCGTGGCTCCTCCACGACTGCCGGCTTTGGCTCCCTTCCCTCAGGCTCCGCCCCTTTGGGATTTGGGTCTGTGGCAGACAACTCCTCCTCACCTGTCCCTACAGGTGGAGGATCTCTGCCCCCAATTTCTACCTCCCCTAAACTTGAGTCGAGGGCGGGATCTCCGTCCTCCGACTCCACCTCCTCCAGAATCGTACCAAGGGCGTGGCCCAGCTGTTCGGGCTCCTCGGCTCCGATAGCGTTCGGATCAGGGGGAGGGCCTTGATCTTCGGGCTCCTCCTCGTCCTCGTCCCAGGCCATAGGGGAAACCTCCCAGGTGGGCGGGACAGTTTCTCCCTCCAAGCAGGCTACAGTTCCAGCCTGTGGGGTCTGTGACTTTTTGCACGCCTCAGGCTGAAAATTTTTACCCTCAGACCTTGCTTCAGTTGCTGGTACTCTTGCACCTGGCTTAAACAGTTTGCACTGATTGATGTGAAAACATTTACAAGTTGTAAGGGGTCGTTTTAACGAGCTTATGGTGTGCTAGATCGGTTTTGATGTTGCACTGCTCGTGAGCGGTTCCGAAGCGCTCCCCCTTCACCGGTTCTAGACACTGGGCTTATTGCCAGACAACCTTGATGTGTGGCCCAACTTGTGACTTGGAAGACAAATGGATCAGGTGAGACAAGGTGAGTTTTAAATCAGAAATATCTTTATTTTCAAGGAGAATAAACACAGAGAATGCAAGAATCAATTTAAACAAAAATCATTAGCACGTCTCCCAATGGGAACTAAAATTTAACACACAAGGAATAACTTTGACGATCTTAAATCATACAACAATTCTTAATCAGCGGTATACTAAAACGGGGGTGGGAAAAGTGCACGGAGACATCGAGGGATAAATCACACTCCTGAATTACAAAACCCTTAATGTTACAAACCCTCCCGTTGCTAAAATATACCTCAACTATGTCAGTTAGGTAGAGTTGGGCCTTTATGCTCACCAGAATTTTAAAACCCTCCTGAACCTTGGTACTCCTTGTTATGTCCGGGATCTCCAATCTTCCTTATGGGACTGGCTCCTGGACCCGCTCTCCTGCACAAACTTGGAAGTCCTCCGAACTCCTCGAGCCGTCTCCTCTTCCGCACGGTCTTCAAACTCCTGATGGTATCTGGACTTGGACTTCACTGCTTCTGGTGAATCTTGTGGATCTGTCTGAGTCTGGCTGAATCTCTCTCCTGCACAATCTTGAAAGTCCTCCGAACTCCTCGAACCGTCTCCTCTCCACTCGGCCTTCGAACTCCTGATGGTCTTGGATCTGGACTGAACTTCTGAATCTGCTCTCCTGCACAATCTTGCGGGTCCTCCTCGCTCTGTCCTTGACCTTGTGTCTGTGTGAATCTGTGATGGATCTGTCTGAATCTCACTGAATGAATAAGAAGTCTTGCTGTCGATTCTCCCTCCACAGTTATACTGTTTCCTTGTCCTTATCTCGGCGCCAAATCAGGGGTTTTCTTTTGTCAAGGTAATGGGCAGGCTGCTTTGACAAAAGCAAGTACTTTATTTTAATGTCTTGTAAATGAAACTGATGGGATCTGTCCTGTGTCCCTCTGAGTTTGGTACAGTTAATGGTTTTTTTTCTGTGCTCAGCGATTTCAGAGATGGGTTTGCATTTTGCTAGCAATTAGCGCACCTCCAGGTGCAAATACTTTTGTTTACGAGTTCGTTACTGCTGTAACCATATTATCATATCAATAGCAGTAAGTTCTGGAATCTTCTAATCGGTGATGACTCAGGCTGCTGTAAGGTACTGCTGGTGTGTCCTTTTGAACTGAGCCATGAGAACTGCCAACTCCATCTTGTGTTCTCACAATGTGGCCATTTCAGGGGTTTTACCAATCTAGACTGTATTTTCTGGATTTTGCGAATCCTACAAAGTCCTTAGCTGACCCTCTAAACTGCCAGCCCTCGCTGTTAACCTGGCGTTCTCCTTCCTTAAAGCCTGCTCAACTAACTTAGCCTCCGCAACCTGGCACTGCAGGTATTCCTCCATTTTAAAGGAGGTCTCTTCCTGTGCATGTCTTTCTAGAGGACACAGGTCGACAGGCTGCACTGGCTCTAGTCATTGGGGCACAACGGTTGGGGTTTCGGGAGTGACAAGACCAGTGGTGACGGCTATCTTCCCCAGCGAAATCATCAGAGACCGCATTGTCTCTATGATTGATTCTATCGCAGCGGGGTTCATAGCTGCACCAACTCCTTGTGCTGGGGCAGGAGCTACGGCTTGGGTTTGGGCTGGTGCTGGGGCGGCGGTCTGGGCTTGGGCTTGGGCTGCGGGAAATTTTCCCTTATTATCATTCCACGGATTTCTACAGTCCTTGCGCCAATGTCCATCCTTCCCACACCCGTAGCAATTGAGCTTGACTTGGGCAGGGCAATTCCCCTCCTGATGCCACTCCTTCTTGCTTGGGGCTGCGGGTTTTGCCTCATGCACCTTTCCCTTCTGGGGAGGTGTTTCCTGACCTCTACAATTCTTATACGCAACGTTGAGCTGGCGGAGCACCGTCTCCTCCGTGACACCGGGACCTTGGGGATCAAACCAAGATCTGGCTAGGGCCCGTATCTGTGGCAAGCTGTTGGTAACCAAGCAACGGAGCCAATGAACCCGCTGTTCGGCGCTCATTGCAACCCGTTCAGGCACACCCGGACAACTGCGCCGATACACTGGCCACAGCCTTTCTGCGAAAACCCGTGGGGGTTCTCCAGATAGCTGCATGGTCCCTTCCACACGGTCGAACGGACTACCATCGTCCACTCCCATTACTTCTAAAACTTCCTCCCTGAGATCCACATACCCTTTCCGTCCCCTCTTACTCTCATCTGAGAGGCACTGAAGGATTGTGCAATCCAGGGAGAAGAGCAACATTTTTGCCTGTTCCTGATGATCACAATCATTAATGGCGGCTGTCCCCTCTATCTCCCTGAAATGAACTGAGGGATCTCCCTTTACTGTGAGTCTTGGGAGGTGGGTCACCATGGATCTTATTTGTTGGGCACTGTAGGGCACCACGAGTTGGTTCAGGTGGGGTCCGTCATCGCCGTTTGCGGCGTTGGGACCGAACCTCTGGTGCCGAGCAGGACACATTGGTGCCGGTCCTGGCTTTGCTACCAGTGGCTGTTCTTCCTCACATTCCACCTCGGCTACCTCCTCTTTTACCACTCCCTGTTTTTCCGGCCAAGCCTCACTATAGCTCGGCGGTGCTGAGGGCTCGGTGGCTGGTGCCACAACTACTTCGGCTGGAATCGGCTGTTTCGATTCCTTTAAAAAGTCCATGTGACTGGCTTTTGGGCTGACGAGACACACCATGCCTCTTGCCGAACCAGGGCCGTTCTTAGGTCCTCTATGGTCTTTTGGCAGGGGCCATGGTCTGTGCTCTCGAACCCGTGCTCGAGGGCTAGCTTGTAAGCTGCCTTAACCTCCACTACTCTCTCCTCCTGCGCTCTTAGCTGTTGTGCGAGGCGGGCGTTTTTCTCCTGTATCCTCGTTTCATTGATCTTTGCCTCGTAACCTGGCACTCCAGGTACTCTATTCTAGCCTGATGTTGACTAGCTACCACTTGGTGTTCCTGATTCAGCGCGTGAAGCGCTGTGATGAGTTTTTCCCCACCCATGGCCTTTTCCTCTATCTCTGCTGCCTGGGTTGTGATCCTGGCTGGCTGTGCTGCAACGACTTGGTCCAAGATCTGGACTTGCTTCTTGTAACACATCAGCCACACTGCCTTCTCCACTGACTTCTTATGCTCTTTGCTCTCTGTCCACCTGATGGCTGCGTCCACCGGACGCCCATCCAGTAAGAGATCAGAAATCCACTGCTTAGTAAGATTTACCTTGCCAAAGACATAGGCCTAGAAATTCAGTGGGCTGCGCCACCAGTTTGCGCCCAAAGAGGGCACTCAGTGGCTTTAGCGCCACTGGCCACACCTACCGCGATATTTAGCGGGGCACTAATGGCGGCGTTAGCCTGTAGCGCTGCGCCGCCACTGATGACGTCATCGGTGTGCGCAGCGCTCCGCTCCCGCCCCGATGACCATATTTGGTCGCACCCACCTCTTTAACGCCGGTCACAAATAGCAACCGGTTCACAGGGCCTACCTATGGCGGTAGTGGCGCTAGTTAAGGTGGAGGTGCGGGGCGGCCGCTTTTTCGGCGGCCGCCTGCCAGCACCTCTGTCCCCGGCCGCCTAAACGCCCCCGCCGTGGCATTGCCGGCTGTTTCCCGAGAGCCCGGCACTTCTCCTTGGTACCGGGCTCATTTGCCGGCACTCGCGAGCGAGGATCGCGCTGTTGCAGGCACCTCCCCCTTAACAGTGGGAGGAAGGCCTGCAGTACCGCTGTGTGCCGTGCTGCAGTGTGTGGCGCTGCAGCCCTTAGTGCACCGATATTCAGGGTAAGCGCCCCAAGCGGGGCGCGGGAAGCCTTGAGTAGCGGCCCGCTTCAATTTGGGGCACAGAAACTGAATATCCGGATGGCGCAAGTGGCTCCGCTTGCAGCGGTAATTCCGGCGCCCAGGCGAGCTTGGCGCCCCAAATGGCGCCCAACTGAATTTTTAGCCCATAATCTGCTATCCTCTCATCCATTGCATTTCGGCCATTCAATCTTGGATCTAGTACATTGCAATCCTGCTGCCAGAGTCCTGCCGCGGTCGCCATTTTCTGTCAGGGGTTTTAGATCGCAGAGGTTTCTCTCTCTAGAGGCCTCTCTCTCTTGCACAGTAAAACCGTGAGTGGTTCGACCCACTCACCCCTTAGATTCTGTACTCTGGACTTTGGGGCAGGAACTACAATGTCGAGAAAACTCTTATAGACCAAGCTTGATGAAACGAAATGGAATTTTATTGCATAATGTAAAACAAATCAAAATGCAAGCAAATAAGAGGGTACATGGGAGGGGAAAACACAAACAAATCATAATGACACAGTACTAACTAAGGCAAATACAGGCATATTATACTCTACAAAGATTATCATGAAATGGGGAAAACACACGGAACATCGAGGGACAACAACTCATGTTAATTATACCCTTAAATGTCCACCTCCTTAAACCTATCTAGATCTGATTATGAAAGGCCAGAAACATGCTCACCAATCCAACTAGGAAGTGTAAGGTTTTGAAACAGGTCTGCGTTTCATCCTTTCAGGCGTCCTGTCTCCACGTGGTTGGTGGAGCCCCAGCGAGCTGCGCCACACCTCTCTCCTGAGGTGGGGGTCGGGGACAGCTGGACACCAGCTGGTCTGGGTGTTGGCGGGGTCGGGGATTGTCTGCTCGAACCCGGTCAGAGGAGCCTCGGGCTGGCCCCCATCGTTTCTTCAGTTTCTTATTGTCTCTTCTCCCGAGCCGGAGTGGGTCGATGGCCTCCCGTTTCGTCAACGGCCCGGGGTTGGTCGATGATCTCCCGATGTTTTACCCCAGGGCGGGACGCCGGCTCAAACCGTCTTCTTCTCCTTCTTCTAGCGATGACGCCACCAATACGATGGTAGCACCACGATGGCCGCCTTTTTTCTTTCTACCCCTGGGTTCCCAGATATACTTCTCATCAGAAGCCCTTATCTCGCGCCAAACCAGGTTAGTCTTTTGTTTTAATTTTGGCGGGCTGGGAGCACAACGGGGTAGTTATTATATTTTAAACTATTCTTGGATGGCCGGTAATGTGCCATCTCTGGTCTGGAATGACCTTCATTATTTTTAATGTCCTGGCGATGTCCTTAACGGGTCCTTGATGCTCTTCTCATGAATATGAAACTGTTCCCTTTTGTTTGGGTAAACATTTAGATGGCCTTTATCTACAGGCCGATCTTGACTGGATCTGCATCCAATCTATATGTATATGTGGGTGTCTGGTTTTGTTCTCTCAGAAAACGGCTTCCAGAACTTACTGTGGGCTTAATCCACAAAGCTGTCTGAGGACTGCAGGAACCATTTTAAAGTGTCCCAATAAGTTGGTCACGGGGTCTGGCGGCCATTTTGAATGCCCCTTTTTCCTAGACTTCTTTTAAAACAGTCTTTAAAATCATGGCCTCTTCTGCCATTCGACCCTTTATAATATAAAGTTCAATTTTGCGAATCCTACATGACCACAGTCTTTATGCTGGCATTTCTTAGGATAACTCTTTCAAAGTTTCATAAAACCTTTCAGGCTTCATGAACAAATTCAAAATTTATTTTGATATGTTTGCCTGTATCTATCTATCTATATATATATATATATTTATAATATATATGCAGTTGGTTTGTCTGTCTGTCTGTATGTCTGTACAAAGAAGGTTCACTCGGTTAATCCCGGGGATGAGGGGGTGGTCATATGAGGAGAGGTTGAGTAGATTGGGACTCTACTCATTGGAGTTCAGAAGAATGAGAGGTGATCTTATTGAAACATATAAGATTGTGAAGGGGCTTGATCGGGTGGATGCGGTGAGGATGTTCCCAATGATGGGTGAAACTAGAACTAGGGGGCATAATCTTAAAATAAGGGGCTGCTTATTCAAAACTGAGATGAGGAGAAACTTCTTCACTCAGAGGGTGGTAGGTTTGTGGAATTTGCTGCCCCAGAAAGCTGTGGAAGCTACATCATTAAATAAATTTAAAACAGAAATAGATAGTTTCCTAGAAGTAAAGGGAATAAAGGGTTACGGGGAGCGGGCAGGAAATTGGACATGAGTCTGGGTTCAGAATGGTCATGGCCCTGTGGGTAGTGGAGCGGGCCCAGGGGCCGTGTAGCCTTGTTCTGCTCCTACTGTGTTCTAATTCTGTTAGATTTCAGGAGATGGTTTTATTCCGGTTCCTGGCTGGGGTGGAGATCGCCTTTACAGAAGGTAAGTACTGTAGAAAATATAGGGACAGAGTGATCTCCTGGAAGAATTTCGATCGCCTAGATGGGTCGGAGAGGAATTTCCCAGATTTTTTTCTCCCAAATTGGCCATTGGGTCTTTATCTGGTTTTTCGCCTCTCCCGGGAGATCACATGGGTTCGGGTGGATGCAGAGTGATAGAAGATTTGAGGTTAGGATCAGATCAGCCATGATCTTATTGAATGGTGGAGCAGGCTCGAGGGGCCGATTGGCCTACTCCTGCTCCTATTTCTTATGTTCTTATGTTCTTATGTTCTTATGTCTGTATGTCTGTCTGTATGTCTGTCTGTACGCTATACACTCAAAAGTTATAGAGCATACCTACACATATGTTATATCAAAAGAAAGCCGATGATCTCGGGAGTGTCATAGGTGTATTTACTTTTTGGTCAGACAAAAATTGTTCGGACAGTATACAAAAAACTTTCAAAAATCCGCTCATTAGCGGTTGACCAATCCTACCGCTCATTAGCGTTGAGTGACGTGATGGTTGACCAATCCTACAGTTCAGTGACCTGATGGTTGACCAATCGGTGCGTCACGGGCGTGACCTAATCCTGCAGCCTCCCGAAACGCGGCCACCATTTTTTCCCCTGCTTTTCCTCAACAGCGAGCGGGGCAGCTGCGCCGGCCCGCCGGAGCGGGAGGTGAGTTGGGGTCACTCGGGCCGGGCCTCACAACCACTCGGCCCGAGACACAGAGCGGGGGAGCGGCAGCGGGCGGCCATCAACCGCGCGTCCCGAGACACAGAGCGGGGGAGCGGCAGCGGCCGGCTGTCAACCACGCGGCCCTCTAAACTGCCCTGGCAACGCCAGGCCCCCCCAGCTATTATAAATACATGACTACAAAGCAAGGGCATGTGCAAAATATGACCTTCACAACAAAGTGACTGAACTTCATGCAATATTTCCTGTTTATTCTTCATACAGTTTTGAAAGTGATTCCAAATGAGTTGAAAGCAATGAAAGAAACAAATCAAAGATCAAAATGTTGCCCCAATGCCTCAGTTAGTAAATGCATTGTACAGTGCATTGCTGAGCCATACATGCCAGAAAGGACTCTGGTCTGATCCCCAGTCTGTGCTGAGTTAGCAAGATCTCAATCAGAATAGTGATGGGGACATTACAATTGGTCTCATTAGTGGCCTCATTAGTGGCCTAGAGAAATGGAAAATCATCCAGCCTTCCTACTCCTGATCCCTGTCTAGTATCTTCTGCTGGAAAGAGCATGTGTGAGGATGTGTGGTGATTAAAGGAATGGACCCAGCTGTAAGGCTCACACAGAAGGAATGGCCACTTAAACAAGGAAGCAGATGGTTGCTGATGCCAATGGAACTGTGGTCCAGCAGAAGTCACCACCTTCAAGAAAGGAGGGGAAAATCAAAATTATAAGTTACAAAAGGCCTGCATAATAACTAGAATTGTAGGAAAAGTATTATAAACCAAACCCAACACTTGTAAACAGCTGTATTTTAAAGATGTACAAAATTAATAGAAATCAAGCCTTTGTAGTGGTTAACAGTTGCGTGTTTGGATTTGTTTAAGAATGACCACAACAATTCCCAGGCCTTCACTGATGTCTGAATGTGACAGCAGTAACGCTAGGTGTATGGGCATTTGGGGCTCGATTTTAATAGCCCTGAGGAGGTGAGTTTGGAGGTGGGTCTGTAGCAAAAATCGGAAAAAATGGCTTCAGACACCCAACCTGCCTCCATCCCGCCCCCACCCGATTTTCGTGAATGTCTGTTCAACCACTCTCAAACTGATCTGACTGGAACCAGTGGGACAGGTAGTTAAACCAGTTAACAGCCTGTTAACTGCCTTACTAATCCTATTTTGATAGTGGTTTCCCATTTTCGTGTTTCTGGCTCCTGTTTCCCGACTTGTCAGAAACAGTCCAGGTTCAAGGAGACGAGTTGCTGGAGGACATAATTTGTATGCATTGGTGGAGCATTTAAAAGCTCCCCTGAACTATGGCTGACTTTCAAATGCAACAACTTTGTTGTTGAAGGTTTGGGATAAGATTTTGCACATCTGCTGACCTTGTGACTGTTCAAGCTGACACCCATCTGCAGTGTTCCATGAATGGAATAATTTCAGGCCACTTGACTGTGCGCTTGCAAGCTTCTTGCCTCAAATGAAATCTATAGCAAGGGGATGGGAAAAATGTATGCCCTCTCATCCTGGTCCTCATAATCAGAGGAGCAGCAGCTGCAGATCTTCCTGGGAAGAGGAGTAGGAGGACAAGGGGAGCCTTGCATGCCCTGTTGTGATCAATGCAGCATCCCTCCAGTTTACTGCTGCCCATTAAGCAGGGTATGCACAGTGCCATGCCATATTAGCATAAGCTTACTCTTCAACCATAGGTGGCTACCATATGGCTCTGTAATTGCAGGCGACATTTGCCCAACGTCATACATCATCTTTGCTATACCCTGTTATTTCTTATCACTTTTACCATCAGCATTACAAAAGCAAGTCGCCTTGAGCCCTCAATTCACCTTTGCCATTTCCCATAACACATAGGCCACATGATCAACTGTTTGCCATAATTTTTCTTTTACACATGACAAAAGTATAATAAACCAACAACAGTCAGAAAAAAAAGAAAATCATCCAAGTGAGTCCCCTGTGACTATAGGTGCTTCATCTTTCTCTTACGCGTGCTTCTACGTGGTCCTTCCTCTGTGACTTCAGCAGATGTAGAGGCACCTTGCTGACTAGGATGCTGTGCCTGCTTAGACGCCTTTGGCAGGCGTCCTCTGGGTTTGGGAGCCTGGGAGGGGTCTTCAGCAGTCTGCTCTTCCTGCAGCTGTGCAGGGGCTGAAACGGCCATCTCAGTTGTCTCCACAAAGTGGGTCTCTGACCAAGGGCTCCACAGTGCCATGGTCATGTGAGCGCTTTGAGAGGAGCCCACACTTCCTTCTGTCCTGCCAACAACATCCCTCTCATGGGTCAACCACACCTCAGTGCTGGCAAGTGGCTGGAGAGCACCTTGCTGCACATTAGGGGGACTATGAGGACCCATATCTGCTCTGGCAGTCCTCCTCAAAAGGAGATCCATGAAGCTCTGGTCTCTTTGCTCAATCGCTGCCCATTGCTCCTCCAGAGATGACATTCTATTTTGAACAGTCACCATGTTTTCCTGACTCTGGCGACTTATTTCCTCCATGGCGGTAGGCATCCCTTCCACGGAGGTTGCCAGCCTTTCCACAGAGGTTGCCATCCTATCCATGGTGGTGCGTTCATGCTCCACTGCCTCCACCACGGCAGTGCTAATGTTACAGATGGACTACTCCATTCTCTCCACACTCACACTAACCCTGGAGGCAAACCCTTCCAGAGACTCCTGCACTTGTTCCTGTATTTCCCGAGATGCTCTTTTTCTGGATGGTTCCAGAGGCACAGCATCTGCATGCAGCTGAGCAGAGCTAGGAGATTGCTGCGACCTCCGCCGAGGACTCTCCACTGCTGTCGCTGTCTCCACTATCTGCTGATGCTCACCAGGTGGCAACACTATGCTAACTCGCGAGGGCACCACTGAGGTGTGCGTTGCTGCGCTGGTGCTGGGTGCGCTGAGTCCTGGTGACGCTGCTCCCTCAGAGGCTTCAGGTTCCTCTGAGGAGTTGTCCGGCTCTTCGTCTTGGATTGTGGGGAGGGGGATGCTCGATGGTCCTGTGGGAGAGTAAAGGCATGATTTAGAAATTTGATATTGATGTAGCAGACACATCCTTTTGAGCAGATGATACAACACGATTCTCTATGAACATCATATGCCATTGCATTCCGAGAGGGATGAAACTCTATTATGTCACCAGCTTCCACTAGTGTGCCCGTCTCTCTATCGCCCACTTCCAGTTCCACGCCACCTCCAACAATCTCATTTGCTGCCTCCTCAGCACTGGTCAATGTGGCTAGGGTAGGTGTTCCTCCTCCAGTCATTGCTCTCTCCCTCTTATTGTGGGCTATCTTTTCCTGCAAGGAGGGACACAAGTGACATTTCAGCCTCAGTGATGGAGTGAGTGTGAATAATCCCTACCATAGAAGCTTTGAGGGAGACAAAGATTTTTTTAAATTCGGTTATGGGATGTGGGCATCGCTGGCAAGGCCAGCATTTATTGCCCATCCCTAATTGCCCTTGAGAAGATGGTGGTGAGCTGCCTTCTTGAACCACTGCTGTCCGTGTGGGGAAGGTACGCCCACAGAGCTGTTAGGTAGGGAGTTCCAGGATTTTGACCCAGTGACGATGAAGGATCAGCGATATACTTCTAAGTCAGGATGGTGTGTAACTTGGAGGCGAACTTGGAGGTGGTGGTGTTCCCATGCGCCTGCTGCCCTTGACCTTCTAGGTGGAAGAGGTCGCGGGTTTGGAAGGTGCTGTCAAAAAAACCTTGGCAAGTTGCTGCAGTGCATCTTGTAGATGGTACACACTGCAGCTACGGTACGCCGGTGGTGGAGGGAGGGAATGTTTAAGGTGGTAGATGGGGTGCCAATCAAACGGTTTGCTTTGTCCTGGATGGTGTCGAGCTTCTTGAGTGTTGTTGAAGCTGCATTCAACCAGGCAAGTGGAGAGTATTCCATTACACTCCTTACTTGTGCCTTGTAGATGGTGGAAAGGCTTTGGGGAGTCAAGAGGTGAGACACTTGCCGCAGAATACCCAGCCTCTGACCTGCTCTTGTTGCCACAGTATTTATGTGCTGGTCCAGTTAAGTTTCTGGTCAATGGCGACCCTCAGGATGTTGATTGTGGGGGATTCAGCGATGGTAATGCCATTGAATGTCAAGGGGCATGGTTAGACTCTCGCTTGTTGGAGATAGTCATTGCCTGGCATTTCTGTGGCACGAATGTTACCTGCCACTTATTAGCCCAAGCCTGAAAGTCGTCCAGGTCTTGTTGCATGCGGGCATGGACTGCTTCATTTTCTGAGGAGTTGTGAATGGCGCTGAATACTGTGCAGTCATCAGCAAACATCCCCATTTCTGAACTTATGTTGGAGGGAAGGTCATTGATGAAGCAGCTGAAGATGGTTGGACCTAGGTCACTGCCCTGAGGAACTCCTGCAGTGATGTCCTGGGGTTGTGATGATTGATTCAACCATCACAACCATCTTCCTTCGTGCTAGATAGGGTAAGGTGCCAATAGGAAGTTAGCTCCCTGTGCGTTGTTAGTTGTTGTCACTGCATGACAGTGAGAGCGAGTCTAAGAGGTGCATAGGCAGGATGCTGAAGTGATTCAGTGCAGAGACAGAAATGGATAGGAAAGGGCGCAAGGGATGTAAGAGTAAGGTGGGATGTGAAGGAGGCAGATTACAATGCAGAGTGCTGGTGATGAGAAAAGAAGGGAAGGCAAGTGAGATGGGATACTCACTTCTGATGTTCACACAAGTACATTAAACCTTTTGCAGCACTGGATCAATGAGCGTGCATAAATGGACCTTGCGCTCACCTCCTGAGCAATGTGCAGCCAGGCTGCCTTGGTCTGCTGAGGAGGCTTCCTCCGGCCATCAGGAGGGAAGAGAATCTCCCTGCGCCCTCTGACAGCATCCACAGGAACTTGGAGGGACTCACCATTAAAACGAGGAGCTGCCTTGCCTCTGGAAGAAGTCATAGCTTTGAAAAGAAGTGCAGGACACCACAATGGAAAGGCTCAGGCTGGATGGCAGCTTTAAAAGCAGCTGCTATTATGACGTCATCAGAGGTGGCCAGCCAACCCGATCCCACTCATTGGACTGGCCAGCGTGCCTCATTGAAATCAACAAGCTCATTGAATTTAAATCGGACATTAGCAACTGATCCCGCCGGAAGTGGTTCCGGAACCCGCCCACTACGCAACCCGACTCCAACCCGCCTCGGTAATTAAAATCGAGCCCTTGGATTTCAAAGTAATTAAATAATTAGTAATGGCTATTCTACTGCTAAGCTGCATATGGACTGCATTAGGCTGGGTTTGGAAATATATCTGAAGCCAAAAGGTTAAAGGCTGTGTGGAGTCAGAGCTGTGGAAAGAAAGGTTGTACCACAGTTGCGACATATTCGTCAGGCTACTGGTGGCACTTAACTGGTCGGCTCGGTGGGCTGAACAGGTTTTCTTAATTCCATACTTTCTGATGAACTTCCCTATGGGCTCAGCTAATTACCTCAGTTGCTGCCTGTCATAGGTTTTCTCCTTGGCAATTAAAATAACATTTCATAACAGCCTCAAAAAAACTTCAAGCAGCCCGCCACAGACATGCAACCACTTGGCAATGGTCTTACATCAATTACTGCAGTAGAATGTATTAATGAAAGCACAGTAAATTTATCATAGGAACAGGAGTAGGCCATTAAGCCCCTTGAGGCTGTTCTGCCATTCTATTAGGTCATGGCTGATCTGTATCTTAACTCCATTTGCCCATCTTTGATCCATATCGCTTGATACCCTTCAATTTACTTGAACATTTTCTGTCAATCGGTAGGTTATTTGGACCAACCATTATTTTGGGGTCAATCTGAACAATGCATGAGGAGATTCAGACCCAACGTTAAATCTATAACCTGTTTTCTGCAAATCTTGGCACAGTTTCTGTGAAGCCCACACCTCTACCTAGACAAGTAAAATTGCAGCTACCATGAATTTCTTCACTATAGCGTGCTTCTAAGCTCCTGGAGGAGATTATACTCACGTTACACAGAACACAATGGGATAGATCTTGATTTTGTGCAATAGTGTAAAACAGGTGATAGCGAGTTGGCAGTCCATTTTACATCTCAAAATGTAAAATGGGCTGCCTTCTCACTAGCACCTGTTTTACACTATCTCACATAATCAAGATCTACCCCAGTGTCTCAGGATAGAGAGGAGGTGATGAGGCCCTAATGAATGGCTATTTCTGTGTTGCAACTTCTAAATATGCTGTGTTTATAATGTTTCATTTACTCCTCAAAAGAAGAATAACAGTTGCCAAGGCAGCAGAACTTGTATTACCCACAGGGCACCCTCAAGTGCAAGCTGTCCTGGACTATACACAAAGCTGTAGCAATGCAACAAAACTCCTCTGGACTACATTGGCCCAGAATTTGCAGTTGTAATGACGGTGAAACTGTCAGCGTTCGCTGTCATAGCTCTGTAAAACTGACAGCAACTTCTGGAGTCTGCACATGTGCATTTATACACGGAAATCTCGAAGTTGCTGTCAGTGCTACCCTGCTCCTCCACAGGGTGCGCTGTTGCAGTTCTCATAGATGGAAATCCATTAAAAATCACTGAATTGACGTGAACTTCCACTTTTTATGCTCTATTCTCGCTGTAAAAACCCTTGAAAAAGTTAAGCCTTTTTGAATGAGGTGTAAACTGATTTTTTTAATGGCGTACTCAGTCATAATTACTGCAGAACAACCTCTCCGGCTCTGAAAAACTAATTTTATACTGTGGAGTTCATTCCCTACATTCTATGATGAAAATTCCATGGATTTTTTAAATAATTAAAAAAACCATTTTAAAGTTTGTTTATGATATTTCACCTTCTACCTTAATCCCATGTCTATGTCCAAATCTTTATTTTGCTTTCTGTAAAAGTATTAAAAAGTGAATGATAAAATCTGTTTTTCACTGGTTTGCCTTCTGTGAGAATTCTTCAATGTGATTGGTTGCTTAGCCTGCTTGATGTCATTACCATTGCTGGACACCAGAGACCCCCTATAGATGGCGCCAGAATGAAATTAACATCGGGGAAAGTAAAATCAATGACACAGGATCCACTAAAAGTTGTAAGCAGCTTTCTTCAATGTCAGTGGTGAGCGCTGTCACTTCGCCGCTGACTGCAAAATTTGGGCTGTTGTCAAGAAGGAACTCAAAGCTAAGGATGTGCTCCTCCAAACATTAGAATGTTGATCACCACCAAATTTCCTAGAGCCACATATAATATATTCATTCTGCAAAACATTTGTGTGCTGGCCATTTCTGGGAATGCGTACCTGGCTGAATGAATCTTCGGGAATCAAAGGTATCCTGAAAGCAAAACATACAATATCAATTCCAAAACCGCAAAGCTGGGAGGTACTCAAATCAAGGCATTAAAAACAACCTATCAGTTGTACAGCATGTGTGATAAATCCATGTAGTGAGACAAGGACGCGAAGAGGCGATATTGTAGAATTAACACGAGTACTTTATTAACAAACAGAGTAACAAACATCATGCCTGCATCCTGGCATTTCACCTTTGCTGACCTTGACAGGAAGCAAACCTCTGACCTTAACAGGAAGCAAACCTCTGACCTTAGCAGCAGCATTGGCTACAGCACCACCTGGTGGATAACCTTAATCATAACATCCCAGATTACTATATCCCTCCCCCCTTAAGATTTCAGTATGAATTTCTTAACAAACAACCATTCCTGAGGGTCACATAAGGAGTCTCCATTCATCATGTTCCATACTTGATGAATCTAACAGTTCAGTATCAATCTCTCTGGTGGCTTGCGATACCTTTGTGAACGTCTAACAGTAAAGTCCCTGCTCGTTTGTGGTGAAGCCACCAGCTGCTCCTGAGCAGTGCTCAGAGTATCTGACTCTGCAACGATGGTTTCCTCTTGACGAATAGGTTCCTGTGGAATTGGCTCTGTCCCTGGTGGTGGCACCACAGATGCACTTGGATAACTGGGGGCAACCCTGTCTTCAGTCATTGCATCTGGAACCTTCATTTCAATTTCCCCTTGTCTGGGAAGTCTCTGATCTACATGTCTGCGCACTACCCTACCATCTCCCAACATGACCTTGTATGATACTGGACCTGTCATTGAGTCTATGAAGCCAGGAATCCACTTTGGTCCATAACTGAAATTCCTGGTAAGGACCGCATCTCCTTCTCCAAAACTTCGGCTCTTTGTTCTTTTGTCATGGTTCTCTTTTTGTTTGTTTTGTCTGTTTTCCATTTTCCTTTTTAGGTCTGGGTGGACAAGGTCAAGAGTGGAGCGTAGTCTACGACCTAATAACATCTCAGCAGGAGAGAGTCCTGTGGTGGATTGAGGTGTTATTCTGTAGCTGAACAGAACCCGTGACACTTTGGCTGCTAAACTCCCTTCTGCGCTTTTTTTCACCATCTCCTTAAATGTTTGTACGGCTCTCTCCGCAAGTCCATTTGAGGACGGATGATATGGAGCCGAGGTCGCCTGCACTATGCCATTTTTTCTCAAGAACTCTTTTGTCTCTGCACTCACAAAACAAGTGGCATTGTCACTCACCGCGACCTCCGGTAGCCCTTGATTACTGAAGCTCCGACGCAGGCAGTCTATAATACTAGTGGCGGAAGCAGAATTTACAGGATAAACATCCATCCATTTGGAATGTGCATCAATGATTATGAGGAACATCTTCCCCATGAATGGACCCGCATAATCTAAGTGCAATCTTCTCCATGGTTTATCCGGCCACTCCCAGGGGTGGAGAGGAGCCGCTGCTGGTGCCTTCCGGTGTTCCTGACAAGTGCTGCATTTCTTGACTAGATTTTCTATCTCCTCACCTAGCTTTGGCCACCACAAGTAACTCCTAGCCAAGGCTTTCATACGCGAGACCCCAGGATGACACTGATGTAGTTGCTCTAGGATAGACTGTCGTGCTGGCTGTGGAATAATCACTCGTGCTCCCCACAACACGCAACCATCCTACACACTCAGCTCTGTTTTCCTGACACTGTAGGGTGTGAAGTCAGCCCCTTCCGGATGCTGTGGCCATTCCCTCACCACATATTCTCAAACTCTAGACAGTACTGGATCTTTACCTGTCCATGTTCTTACTTGCTCTGCAGTCACAAGTGCCGTGTCAGTGTCCTCCAACATCATAACTCTGTCCTCTGGAGCTGCATGGATAGGTGTGCCTGGCAGTGGAAGACGGCTCAAGCCATCTGTGTTCCCATGGTACTTGCCCGCCTTGTAGATGATGACATACTCATATGCCCTCAACGTCACTGCCCACCTCTGGATCCGGGGTGGCATCATCTGTGGAACTGCTTTCATTTCATTGTAAAGAGAGAGAAGAGGTTTATGATCGGTGCATATGGCGAACTTCCTGCCATATATGCACTTGTGGAACCTCTGTAACCCAAACATTACTGCTAACCCCTCTTTGTCTAACTGGGAATAGTTTTTTTCCGCTGGCGTTAGAGTTCGGGACATAAACCCTATTGGTCTTTCAGTTCCACCTTCCATGCAGTGTGAAAGAACTGCCCCCACCCCATAAGGTGAAGCATCACAAGAGAGAATGATGTCTTTCTCTGCATTGTAGTGAACCAGCACATCCGACGACAGCATCAGTTTCTTGGACTGTTCAAATGAAACCCCCTGCTCCTTTCCCCACTGCCACTGTGTCTCCTTGCACAATAGTTTGTGAAGCGGTGCTAACAGAGTTGACAAGTTTGGTAAAAACCTATTCAGCAGTCCCAGGTAAGTTTTTAACTCAGCCACATTTGTAGGAGCAGGGGCGTCCTGCAGTGCTTGTACCTTCTCCTTGAGTGGATGGAGCCTGGTGGCATCCACTCTGTGTCCCAGGAACACTGCCTCATTCCCCAGGAAAGTGCACTTACTCCACTTGAGCTGGAACCCTGCCTTCTCCAATCTCTGTAGTACCTCTCTCAGAGTGCTCAGATGCTCCTGGTCAGTTCTTCCCGTCACCAGAATGTCATCCAGATAGATGGAAACATGTGGAATCCCTTGCAGTATACCTTCCATTGTCCTCTGGAAGATAGCTGGACTAGATGAGACACCAAACGGTAAGCGGTTATATGTAAACAAGCCCTAGTGTGTATTTATGGTGACATACTTCTTTGATTCATCATCCAGTATAATCTGCAAGTAGGCATGACTCATATCCAACTTTGTGAATTTCTTTCCTCCAGCCAGGTTTGCAAAGAGATCCTCTGTTTTGGGAATTGGATACTGCTCTAGTTTGGACACCCGATTGACTGTCAATTTATAGTCTCCACAGAGTCTTACCGAATTGTCCAGTTTTAAAACAGGTACTATGGGAGCTGCCCATTCCGAACATTTCACTGGCTCCAGTATGTTCTCTCTCAATAGACGGTCAAGTTCAGCCTCTACCTTTGGCTTCATGGCATAAGGCACAGGTCGTTGTTTAAAAAACCTTGGCGGTGCCTCCTTGTCTACATAAATCTTAGCTGGGGGGCCATTAAATGTGCCAAGTTCCTCCTTGAACACATTCTCATGTTCACTCAACACTTCTTGCAAAGTCAACTGTTTGCCCGCATCTATTTGATGTACTGCTCCCCAGTCTAATTTAACTTCTTTTATCCAGCCCCGACCTAACAGGTTTGGTCCGGTACCCGATACTATAACTACAGGTAGCTGTTCCACTGTGTCCCTGTGTTGCACAGTTACCTTAGCTGTACCTAATGTCGCTACTCGTTCACCTGTATATGTTTTAAGATGCAGGGAGCAAGGCTTTAACTCTGGAACTTTTGCACGGTTCCACAATTTTGAGTACTCTGCCTTGTTCATTATGGTCATGCTGCACCCTGTATCCACTTCAAAGTTCACCTTAGAGTCATTTACTGTCAGTTGCAATGTGATAGGAGCCACTTTTGGAATGTTCTCTAACATGCTTTACATTATGAACATGTCCTCTTCTTCCTCAGCTTCCCCGCTGATGTGGTGTGCTCCATGTTTTTTCACTTCTGTCCCTTGGTTTTGCTGTCCTCCTCCTTTTGGTTTGGATTCCTCCACAGGTGATTTCGCCCTGCAAGCTCGTTTTATGTGTCCTTGTTTCTCACACTTGTAGTACTTTTCCTCCAGAATCCGGCATTCACTCACCAGGTGATCGCCCTTGCATCTATAACATGCCTTCACATGCTCACGTTGTGGTTTCTGACACATGTTCAACTTGTGCACAACAACCTGACCTGCAACTTGTGTAGCATTAGCTCTGTCTGAACTCTGTATTTCTTTTACATCTCGGTTTGCTGTCTCTATGGCTTGAGCAAGTTCCAATGCTTTTTCATAAGTAAGCCCAGTCTCGGATAATAATCTACGCTGCATTCGGTCATCCATAATTCCGCAAACTAGCCTATCTCGCAGCATTTCCTTCAGGTTGTTCCCATAATTGCAATCTTGTGCTAATTTACGCAACACCGCTACATAGTCCATTACGCTCTCTTCCTCTTTCCTGTTCCTTGAATTAAACTTGAACCACTGTACAATCTCACTAGGCTTAGGGTTGAAATGTTCTTTTAGCAAAGCCACTAATTCAACAAATGATTTGTCTCCAGGCTTTTCAGGACTGGGCAGATTCTTCATTAAACTGTAGGTTTGGCTTCCTACTGAACTAAGCAGAATGGCTTTCCTTTTTCCGGCATCATTTATTTCATTTGCTTCGAAAAAGTAACCCAACACTTCACAGTATTCCTCCCAGGTTTGTGCTTGACTATCAAAAGTAGAAACCGTTCCTACCGTGGCAGCCATGCTCTCTTCCAGCTGGTAGCTAACCGTAGCTCATAATTTTGTTGTTTAAACGTCCTGGCAGACTTTTCTTCTTTATCCAGGGTCCTTAGTTACCTCATCGCCAAATGTGATAAATCCATGTAGTGAGACAAGGACGTGAAGAGGCGATATCGTAGAATTAACACGAGTACTTTATTAACAAACAGAGTAACAAACATCATGCCTGCATCCTGGCATTTCACCTTTGCTGACCTTGACAGGAAGCAAAACTCTGACCTTAACAGGAAGCAAACATCTGACCTTAGCAGCAGCATTGGCTACAGCACCACCTGGTGGATAACCTTAATCATAACATCCCAGATTAATATAACATGCATTTGGAATTTTGAAATGGAGACGGAGATTACTAGGAAACACACATAAAGTTGACGAGATTTTCGTGAAACAAATAAATTGCAAGGGCAGAGAACATGATCCGCATCTTTAAAATTCTCCTCTGATTACCATTTGTCCCAGGTCCCTCCACTCTACAGTCAAAGACTAATCTTTCAGCCACTGTGCCACTCTAAGGTTAGTTGCTGATTGATTTCTATCGGCTCTGTAAGTTTGTGGAACTGTTTGAAGCTTTCTAGAGTTGTTTAAAATTGGTGAGTTGACGGGAGTGGTGCTGCAAGTGGAGAAGGCCTTGGTTCTGACTTCAAGGGTTCTGGTCAGACCACTTGCTCCCAGTCATGGGTGCTCTAGTTGTCATCGCCCTTGGCCTGCAGCATGACAGGGAGATGGAGCAGAGGCAGCAAAGAAGAAGACAAGCTGCTCGCAGAGGGAGGAGGGAGAAGCTAGGAGGAGAATTGCTCCCTGAACACCCTGGGTGGATATGGCCTCCTGCTGAGAGCCCTTCTCCCCCTTTCTCTTCCAGCAGCTTGTCCAGCTCCATGTGGCATCCGTTCATTCTCCAAGTCATGCTGTATTCCAAGGGGAATTCCTACTAGACACCCATGTCTGGCAGCAATTGCTTTGTGCAGAATTCTTGAAGTCAGGAAAAAGTCCTTCAGCACCTGCCACACCACTCCCTGTAGGCTTTTGCAACTTGAAACAACTATAGGAAGCACCAAACACTTGTAGAATCGTAGCAACAGCCAGAAGAAATCAACCAGCAACTAACCTGTAAGTAGTTGATGATTCCTTTAAATAACACTGCTGGGGGCGGGGGGATCCTTCCTGATGCTGAATGGGTGTTCAGCTGTGTGAGCTTAAGAGAGGGTGTTGGCTGGAGCGTTGAGTTCCAAACTGGCACCCCTGGCATCATATCCAGGTAACAGAGCAAAATGCAGTAAGAGCAGGTAGCCACTGTGTGAATGCCAGCAGTGTAGCCCCGAGGACGTGGACGCAGTGAAGGAAGAAGTTTAATGACCTAACACAAGTGGTCAAGGTCAGGAAATTCATCTTCAAATGCCATATCCCACCATCTGCACCATTAGCCTCACACACTGCTCAATGCACCACACCCCCATCACTAACCTACCAACAATTTCTACCAAACATGACTCATACCTCACATTCATAGCTTCACCTCACCCTTACATACTTACCACTGCTGCAAGGCTCTCACCCACATCTCTCAACCATGACAGGCACATCACCCAAACACATTACACCACACTCACTGACGCACTTTCCATTCTCTTCCAGGAAAAGGTGGGACATAACCGGCGCCAGCAGAACCTAACCGGCGGGGGACAGGCTCACCAGCATCACCTCACCCCCTTGGAGGAGACGGTGCTGGCCATTCTTGGGAGGGGCATGGCTGAGCCTGTGGCCAGCGGCGGGACTGTTAGAATACAAGATATCGGTATCCTCATACGTTATCCTCCTTCTCACATCCCACTTCCCCCTCATCCCACAATCTCTTATAACTTACAAGCTGCACATGGTGTAAGCATGCACCCCTTGCTTTCCCCTCCCTCCCCTCAGCACAACCCTACCCTTGTGTCTTTCTCATTTCACACACCCAAGAAATCCAACCTTCCCAGCCAATGGTTGTAGAAGAAGAGGGAGAGCAGAGTGATGAAGAAGAAGAAACACAGTCACTTGATCTGACACTCCCAGCCACCAGTTCAGATACTGGAACTGCGTGAAGGTTAGAGGGTAGCTTGGAGGCGAGATCTGCACATGGTGAGTCACCGGGCATGAGTGGGCTGCAGCCAGGGCTGGGGGAAAGAGTAGTGCAGGTGCCAGCAGTCCAGAGGGCGAGGTCACACACAGGTTCTGCTGCAGAGGGCTCAGATGAGGACTTCGATGGGGCGGCCTCCAGAAGAAAGCTGATGGGTATGCGCAATGAAATGCTTGGTGCATTGGCAAGCCTGCCAGAAAGCCACCGTTCAATGTCAAGGAGCATGGAGGAGTCCAGAACTAACCTTGCACAGGGCTTTGCGCAGAGCTTGGAGCCCATCCTTTCTAGCATGGAAAGGGTGGGCAGATCCATTAGCGCACTTGTCGATCCAACCATGATACAGCATCTGATGGCTTATGTCTCAGCTTCCATTGGAGCAGAAGCAGAAGTCATCCAACGTCTGAGTGCTGCAGTGGAAGCTCAGACTTCTGTCATGCAAGCTCAGCTCGCTGCCAACATGACTGCATTTACCAGTGTGGAAAGGGGCTTGCAGGGTGTCACAGCAGTCCAACAATTTGTCCTCCAACAGATGGCTAGGATTGCTGAGGCGCCGTCCCGGGGAGTGGCAGTGGCTCCGTGGAGCACGAACCTGCTGTCCTCTCTCAGGACAGCAGCATTCATCCTCCCACTACTGCCACTCTGCCAGTGCCCTTGCTGTTGCCTGTCAGCCAGCCAGCCCAGACTGCTGCCACCCATACCGAGGTGGTGCAGTCCGCAGCCAGGCCTACTAGGCCCAGAGCAGCTCGAGGTCATCCTGCAAGGCCATTACAGGCTGTCACCTTATGATGGTGAGGTTGTGGAGACCATGATAAATCTTGAGACACGCTCTGATGAGTACTGCAAGGCTCCTTCAGAGCAGACCAGACAGTGGAAGTGTTGTTTAAGGACGGCTATGGTTTTGTGTGGCAGCATGGCTCTCATTGTACGTATGCTGCCCACGTGCGGTTGGGTTCCGGAGTGGAGTCATGAGTTAGGTGGTCATGACCTTGTCACCCAGTAGCCACCCTCTGGTTTGCCATGGTGGCTCAAATGCTGATGGTACAGTGGACTGCTGTTGAATGACAGCATCATGACTGCTGCCAGGATACTGAGCATTGACTTGTGTGATGCGCTGAGTATGGTCGCACACCAGCTGGACATTGAGGTTGTGGGATCTCTTCCGGTTGCTTTACATCTCCGAATTCACATGCGTCGCCTGCAAAGCGACGTGTGTGCAGTCAATGGCAGCCTGCACCATGGGGAAGCTTGCTATCCTGGTGAAGCCGCTTGGTCACTCTGCCTGCTTCTCTCTGGCAAGAGAGAATGAAATGTATTCAGCTCTCGTTGCATACAGAGCCTCCCTTATACAGGCGTGGACGGCGAACTGGGAGACGTTACAGATGTTGCCTGCTCCAGCCTGGGAGGAGCTGATGTGAAGAAGTTCAAGGCCACAGTCACCTTACAGCCACTGGCAGTGCCGTCCTCGCCCTGGACTGAGGCGGCAGGTCTGCCTGCAGCAAGTGGCAGATTTCAGTGAGCACCTTCTTTGTAAAATGGAGACGTCGCATGCACTGTTCCTCGCTGAGGTTGAGGTAGGACAATTGTTCCCTGAAGTCCCTGGGTGGATATGGCCTCCTGCTGAGAGCCCTTCTCCCCCTCCTCCTCCTCCCTCTTCCAGCAACTTGTCCTGCTCTGTGTCACCTCTGCTCATTCTCCCTGACTGTAAAAGCTTTTATAGATATGTGAAGAGAAAAAGATTGGTGAAGTCAAGCGTAGGTCCCTTACAGTCAGAATCAGGGGAATTTATAATGGGAAACAAGGAAATGGCAGACCAACTAAATACATACTTTGGTTCTGTCTTCACAAAGGAGGACACAAATAACCTCCCAGAGATGCCGGGGAACATAGGGTCTGATGAAAGGGAGGAACTGAAAGAAATCAGTATTTGTAGGGAAATGGTGTTAGGAAAATTGATGGGACTGAAGGCCGATAAATCCCCAGGGCCTGATGATCTACATCCCAGGGTGTTAAGGAAGTGGCCCTAGAGATAGTAGATGCATTGCTGGTCATCTTCCAGAACTTAATAGACTCTGGAACGGTACCCATGGATTGGAGGGTAGCTAATGTTACCCCACTATTCAAAAAAGCTGGTAGAGAAAAAGCGGGGAATTATAGACCGGTAAGCCTGACATTGGTAGTGGGGAAAATGCTAGAGTCCATTATAAAAGATGTAATAGCAGAGCACTTGGAAAGCAGTGACAGGATCGGACAAAGTCAACATGGATTTACAAAAGGTAAATCATGCTTGACTAATCTACTGGAATTTTTTGAGGATGTAACTGATAAAATAGATAAGGGAGAACCAGTGGATGTGGTGTATTTGGACTTTCAGAAGGCTTTCGATAAGGTCCCACATAAGAGATTAGCGTGCAAAATTAGGGCACATGGGATTGGGGGCAAGGTATTGACTTGGATAGAGAACTGGTTGGCGGACAGAAAGCAAAGAGTTGGAATAAACGGGTCGTTTTCCGAGTGGCAGGCAGTGACTAGTGGGGTACCGCAAGGATCGGTCCTAGGACCCCAGCTGTTCACAATATATATTAATGATCTGGACGAGGGAATTGGATGTAATATCTCCAAATTTGCAGACGACACAAAGCTGGATGGGAGGGTAAGCTGTGAGGAGGATGTCGTGAAACTCCAGTACGATTTGGACAGGTTGGGTGATTGGGCAGAAACATGGCAAATGCACTATAATGTGTATAAATGTGAGGTTATCCACTTTGGTGGCAAAAACAGGAAGGCAGATTATTATTTGAATGGCAATAGATTGGGAGAAGGGGAAGTGCAAAGAGACCTGGGTGTTATTGTGCACCAGTTGCTGAAGGTAAGCATGCAGGTGCAGCAGGCGGTTAAGAAGGCAAATGGTATGTTGGCCTTCGTAGCAAGAGGGTTCGAGTACAGGAACAAGGATGTCTTGCTACAGTTGTACAGGGCCTTGGTGAGGCCGCACCTTGAGTATTGTGTGCAGTTTTGGTCGCCTTACCTGAGGAAGGACTTTCTTGCCATGGAGGGAGTGCAGCGAAGATTCACCAGGTTGATACCTGGGATGGTAGGAATGACGTATGAGGAGAGATTGTGTCGATTGGGCTTATACTCACTGGAGTTTAGAAGATTGAGAGGGGATCTCATCGAAACCTATAAAATTATGTCAGGTCTGGACAAACTAGATGCAGGAAGGATGTTTCTGATGGCCGGGGAGTCCAGAACCAGGGGTCATAGTCTAAGGATAAGGGGTAAGCCATTTAGGACTGAAATGAGGAGGAATTTCTTCACCCAGAGAGTGGTGAACCTGTGGAATTCTCTGCCACAGAGGGCGGTGGAGGCCAGTTCATTAAATATATTCAAGAAAGAGTTGGATATATTTCTTGAGGCTAAAGGGATCAAGGGATATGGGGAGAAAGCAGGGACAGGGTACTGAATTTGGATGATCAGCCATGATCTCATTGAATGGCGGAGCAGGCTCGAAGGGCCGAATGGCCTACTCCTGCTCCTATCTTCTATGTTTCTATGTTTCTGTCATGCTGCAGGCCAAGGGGGATACAAGCTACTGCACCCATGTATGGGAGCAACTGGTCTGAACAGACCCCTTGCAAGTCAATACCAAGTCCTTGAGCATGTGCCACACCACTCCTTGTAGACTTTAGGCAACTTTAAAGAAGTCTAGAAAGCACCAAATACTTTGACAAACTCAGCAACAGCTGGTAGAAATCAATCAGCAACTCACCTGTAAGTAGGTGATGATCCCTTTAAATAACGCTGGAGTGGGGTCTTTCCTGCTGCTGAACGCATGTTTATCTGTGCGAGGTTAAGAGAGGGCGTTAGCTCCAGCTTTGAGGTCGAAAATGGCAGCATTACACGCTGATTGGCATCACGATCTGCTTACCCTGCATACTTATGGCGCACGCTCCCAGCGCTGACACTAACGCCCTCAACAAAATTGAGCGGCTGGATCTGTCGTACAGCTTCTATCAGTTGCCATCCCTCAGGGCTCTGTCCTTGGCCCACTTCCTTTTGTACTATACATAAATGATCTCTCTAAATGTTTGATCCAGAGCTAGAGCCTTTATACTTGCAGATGACGCTGTCTTACTTTTCAGTGCCCATCTATGTGTTGTGCTGGACGTCCTTTCAACTGAAATGTCATATTTCGCAGTGAAAACTTTCTTCTATTTGCCTTACAAAAAGAAATAAAAATTCTCACAATAAATGATCTGTTTTAAGTCACCTGCCTTATTCTTCATTGTAAATCCTTTTGCAAAATTGCTCAGAGTTCCCTCGATCATGCAGACACTGGAGAAATTAAGTAAAATCTTTTTACTCTAGATATTTTTGGCTTCTGTGTTTCAGACTATTTTCTTAGGTAAGTCCTTGCTCCCCATGTCCTTAAGAGTGTTAATACTCACCTTAATACCTGGGTAAAGTGCCATGGTACCTGGTATAATGAACAGACAATCCATTTCAGATTAGTTCAGCAATTGGTTCCATTTTGTGTCTCCATGGTACATTTACCCAGTGAGTCATTGCATAGCTTGGCATTTCTGTTATCAAGAGTTAGACATTGGTTAAGTCGCAAAATAGCAATGATGATTTTGAAAGCCTTGCGTTACCTCATATTAATGGCTATGATTTATTTTTGTCTTATTAATTACACTATTCTCCAACAGTTTCAGAGACCTTTGTACCTTATAGCAAGAGTTAAACTGTCTTCTCCTGGCAGCATGGTGTGAGCTCCACCTTACAACTATCATTTCCAAATGCTTTCATAAGCCTGGACCTGATTAATAAATTAATTACCTTATTAATAACTCACTCATAGTTCATCTGTTCATATCACAAAATTAGATCCAGCTCCAGCCTTAATTGCCTTCTTTCCAAACTGTATAGTAATAATTATGTTAAATTAACCTTTGCCTCTTTTGCTGCTGGTCTGTAGAACTCACTGCCCACTGGCATCAAGCTACTTCCATCTTTATCAACATTTAATGTTTCATGTTGGTCACTGTTCAAACATGCTTGTAATGATGATTGCTTTTTTTGGCACTTATTCTCATGTTGTTTACTCTGCTTTATCGGTGTGCTCCATTTGCAGCCTGTTTGTAATGTTTTACTGTAATTGTGCTGTGCTTTGTTTACGCTGCTAATCATGCCCACTCTAATGTTGCCAACAAAACCTTGGTGTAAATGATTTGTTTTCAGCTAAATTGAGGCATCCTGTAAAACATTTAAATAAATCAACAGGATATTGCTGCAAAGGGAGAAATGCTGGCAGTGGGGCTCATGAATGCTTGTCTTACAGCTCCATGGTTGTCAGAACATACCCCCCCAAGTGGGCTACATTCCAGGCAGACATTTCCCAGAATGTGTGATCAGTTTTGTCAGATCCCAGCTGAGCTGCTAAATTTCATTCAGAATGTTAAAAAAAAGTGTGAATCGTACTTTACATTACTCCGGCTGGATTATGGAATGGGGGTGAGCACAGATTACATTTTTTTAGACAAAATTGATTCATATTTTGTAAATTCAGATTGATTTAGTTATTTGCCATTTGTTGCATTCATATTTGCATGCCTCCTTTGTAATTACAGGTCTTGGCTCCTCAATCCCTCCCAGACAACTGAACCCTCTTCCCACAGTCACCACTTCCCCTCAAGTGTCACAGCAGTGATCCCCAGACATCCTGTCCCACAACCGCTGAATGTAAATGGCAGTGATCCTCACTCAACTACTGCAGTGTAAATGCTGCAAGCGATTTTACACGTTGTTACAAACCACAATGGAACCAGTAACTGTCCTCTAATGACCACAAAAATATTCTCAATAACAACATTTAGCTACTGTGAATCCACAGTACAAACAAAATACTACACTGTGGCGGAGCCACTAAGGGACTCCGATCAAATGTATATAATTCCCTTTAACAATATGTTAACTACAGCCTGAGTCTGTATCTTTGTATATACTGTTTGCATGTACAGAGCGCGGTCCCTTTAAGAGCACGGGCAAACGCGATGACGTCACGCCGTTCATCACGTGATCCCCCATCGGCGGGAAAAACGTGATGATGTCATGACGCCAGCCACGGGACCGTCCAAGCAGTCCTCGTGGAGCTTCCGAACTGACTAGACCTATATTCGTAGTTTTCTTGCATCTGTTTGTTAAACTCAATTAGTTTCACATTAAACATCATTTGTTTGATCGCCTGAGTTGACCTCAGTCTCTTGATAGGAACTAGACATTCCTACATTGGTGACCCCGACTTTTGCGAACGGTTTTCACAGAAGGAACGAAGCATGGAAACAAACACCGTTGCATTGAAGCTACCGCAATTCTGGGAGCAACAAGCCACCGCCTGGTTCATCCAGGTCGAAACCAGTTTGCATTATGGAACATCGTTGTGGATCAGACCCGATATTTTTACGTGGTCTCCGCACTCGACAGCTCCACCGCGTCGCGGATCGTCAGCCTGCTTGAGAACCCCCCGGACGACCGCAAGTATGAAACAATCAAGGCGCAGTTGTTACAGGTCTTCAGGCTCACGAAGTCGGAGCACGCCCGCCGACTGCTCGCTATGCCCGGCCTCGGGGACTCCAAGCCATCTGACCTCATGAGCCAAGTGCTCACGCTCCTTGGCTCCGAACCGGAATGCTTCCTCTTTAGGGAGCTCTTCCTCAGTCAGTTACTGGAGCAAGTACAAGCTGCTCTGGCCAGGTCCGAAGTCTCAGACTGCGCAGCGCTTGCTGCCGAAGCGGACTAGATTTTCACGTTGCCGCAGCAGTACTGCGCTGCCACGAGGTGCCCATCCCCCACAGACGCCACCCCAGCTCCTCAACCTTCGGGGCTGTGCTCCTACCACGTGCGGTTTGGCGCGAAAGCCAGATGTTGCCACCCTCCCTGCAGCTTCTCTCCCAAAAAAAAACAACTGCAACCCCGGCAAAAGAAGAACGGGTCTGATGGGTGCCCCGCGGCTGCGATGGCAATCAGAAATTCTGGCAAGCTGTTGGTCATCATCGATTCCATCTCTGGTCGGCGATTCCTATGCGACACCGGTGCACAGTGCAGCATTATACCCGCGTCCGCTATTGATGTTCAAGCTAGGAGGCACGGCCTCTCACTCGAAGCAGCTAATGGCGGAGCTATCCAGACCTTCGGCAAATGGCGGGTCCAGGTGTGCTTCGGCGGCCAGCGATTTGTTTGGGAATTTGTTACAGCCAGGGTTTCACAAGCCATCCTCGGCGCGGATTTCCTGTGCACCAACGACCTCCTGGTCAATGTGAGGAACCGGCGGCTGATCAACGCGGCCACGTTTCACTCCATTCCTTGCCACCGTGGTACCACCATGTCGCGCACCGTCTCCTGCGCTTTCCCAACCCCGGACGAGTTCACTCACCTGCTTGGTGAATTTCCGGACCTGACCAGACCTACGTTCTCCTCTACGGCCATGAAGCATGGTGTGGAACACCACATCACTACCACCGGCCCCCCGGTCCACGCGCGGGCCCGGCACCTCGAACCTGGCAAGCTGGCGGTCGCGAAGGCGGAGTTTACTACAATGGAACACCTGGGGATTATTCGCCGGTCCAATAGTCCCTGGTCTTCGCCTCTCCACATAGTACCGAAACCTGGCGGCGGATGGCGGCCATGCGGCGACTATCGGCGACTTAAGGATGCTACCACTCCTGATCGGTACCCGATCCCCCACATTCAGGATTTCTCTGCTTATTTGGCTGGGAACACCGTGTTTTCCAAGGTGGATCTGGTCCGAGGCTACCACCAGGTCCCGGTACACCCGCAGGACATGCAGAAGACCGCAGTCATCACCCCATTCGGCCTTTTTGAATTTCTGAGGATGCCTTTTGGGTTGAAGAATGCTGCCCAGGCTTTCCAGTGCCTAATGGACTCCGTGCTGCAGGACCTCAAGTTCCTTTTCGTCTATTTAGACGACATCCTTGTGGCCAGTCAAAATAAGGAGGAACACATCGCACACCTACGCACCCTCTTTCGTTGCCTCAGCCAACACGGCCTGATTCTCAACCCGGCCAAGTGTCAGTTTGGTCTGCCCCACATTGATTTCCTGGGACATCGCATTACATCGGAGGGAGCGGTGCCTTTGCAAGCAAAGGTAGAGGCGGTGACATCCTTTCCGCGCCCACAGACCATAAAGGCCCTGCAGGAGTTCCTCGGGATGGTAAACCGCTTCTTGCCTAAGGCAGCTCTGCTCATGCAGCCCCTGTACGAGGCCCTCAAGGGCAAGTCTGGCAAGGACCCGGTAAGCTGGACGGTCGACATGGACCGGGCGTTCATTGACACAAAAAGCGCCCTCGCCAACGCGACCATGCTGGCGCACCCGCTGCCAAGTGCCACCATCGCCCTCACCACCGACGCGTCAGACTACGCCATCGGCGCAGTGCAGGAACAGTGGGTAAATGGAACGTGGCAACCACTGGCATTCTTCAGCCATCAACTACGGCGAAACGAGCGGAAGTACAGTACCTTCGACCGGGAGTTTTCTGGCCATCCGCCATTGCCAGTTCTTGCTGGAAGGACGTCCTTTCACTGCTTTTGTAGACCATAAGCCACTAACGTTCGCTGTGGCCAAGACTGCCGAACCGTGGTCAGCCCGACAACAGCATCGGTTAACGTTTATCTCTGAATTCACTACTGATATTCAGCACATGGCCGGTAAAGACAACCTGGTGGCGGATTCAGGCAGTCCAGCTCGGCATCAACTATGCCCTCATGGCTGCAGATCAAGCCTCGGATCCAGAGGTGCAAGCTTACCGAACCAGCCCCTCTAGTCTCCAAGCGGCCGACGTCAAATTCCACGCCGCAGGCACCACGCTACTTTGTGACGTCTCCGTAGGAGATCCTTGCCCTATCGTGCCGGTCGCCTGGCGCCGAAAAGTGTTTGATGCCGTACACGGGTTGTCACACCCTGGCATGAAGGCCTCGCAAAAGCTGATGTCGTCCAAGTTCGTTTGGCGGGGCATGCATATGGATGTCTGCGACTGGGCCAACACCTGCGTGGTCTGCCAAAAGGCCAAGGTGCAGCGTCACGTCAAAGCTCCATTGGCCACCTTCGCTGTTCCGGAGCGACGGTTCGATCACGTGAATGTGGACCTGGTGGGGCCACTTCCACCTTCTCATGGTTTTACACATATCCTTACGATGGTAGACCGCACCACTAGATGGCCAGAGGCAGTTCCCTTGTCATCCACCACTTCAGCAGACGTAGCCAGGGCATTCATCTCCTCTTGGGTCACCCGTTTCGGGGTACCGGTGGACATCTCTTCTGATCGTGGACCGCAATTTTCCTCTGAGCTCTGGAACACAGTGGCTCAGGGGCTCAGCATCAAGCTACATCGCACCACAGCCTACCATCCACAGGTGAACGGCCTGTGCAAATGGTTTCACAGTTCGCTCAAAGCCGCACTGAGGGCCAGCCTCCAAGGTGCTGGGTGGGTGGATAGGCTACCATAGGTCCTGTTGGGTCTTCGCACGGCACCCAAGGAAGGTTTTCACTCGTCCTCGGCAGAGCTCGTCTATGGCCAGCCACTACGCGTACCAGGGGGTTTCCTTCCGACTCCAACAGAGCCATGGTCCGCATCCAATCAACTCATCAGCCACCAGGAGGCAGCCAGGTGTTTTGCACCAGTACCAATGTCGCATCATGGCTTTCAGAGCTCCCACGTCCCAGCAGAGCTGAAGAACGCCGAATATGTGTTCATCCGCCATGACGCTCATCGGGATCCGCTCAAGGCCCCTTACACTGGTCCTTTCCATGTGCTAGAGCCGGGAGACAAAACTTTCTCGGTGGATATCGGAGGTAAACCGGACCACATTTCGGTTGACCGGTTGAAGCCGGCACACTTGGACCTTGACCGCCCGGTCGAGACCGCACAGCCGGCAAAATGTGGCCGACCGCCCACAGTCGCCGTGCCAAATCAAGCGCAACCGCCCGCCAGCCCGCCCGCCGTCCAGCAGCTTCCACTTCAACTGTACAGAAGTCGCTCTGACAGGCTTGTCAGGCCTCCTCGCTGTTTCACTTTTTCTGTTAAAGACAATTCTGGGGGGGCGCATGTGGCAGAGCCACTAAGGGACTCCGATCAAATGTATATAATTCCCTTTAACAACATGTTAACTACAGCCTGAGTCTGTATCTTTGTATATACTGTTTGCATGTCCCTTTAAGAGCACGGGCAAACACGATGACGTCACGCCGTTCATCATGTGATTCCCCATCGGCGGGAAAAACGTGATGACATCATGACGCCAGCCACGGGACCGTCCAAGCAGTCCTCGTGGAGCTTCCGAACTGACTAGACCTATATTCGTAGTTTTCTTGCATCTGTTTGTTAAACTCAATTAGTTTCACATTAAACATCGTGGCCTAGAAATTCAGTTGCGTTCGCCAGCCGTTAACGCCATAAGAGGGGTATATTTCCAGCGCTAGGCACTTAGCGCCCGGGCGCAGGCCGATCTGCGCCTACGCCCAAATTCAGTAGACATTTAGCGCCGGCGCAAAGTGTTTGCGCCCGCTCAGCTGCGCGCGCAGCTTATGATGTCATTTCGTCGTGCAACGCTGTTTGTGCGCCCCAAACCGGAAATTCAGTGGCGCCCGCTGTGGTAAACCACTGTTTGTATTCCACTGTGTACATGCCTGGACATGCCTCGGCTGACTCCTCCCACAAGTCCTAGTATAAAGGTGACTGCTCCCCAGCCCTTTGTATTTCTGGACCGGTCGACCACTCGAGGCAGACCTTCATTCTTTTGTTAATAAAAGCCTTTAGTTACTCTCTTAACTCTCAGTCTTTTATGAGTAATTGATAGCGCATCAATTTTATTAACAAAATTTTTATAATGGAGAAGATCCTCACACCAGCATGCCTGGACTTAAATCACCAGGAGGCGGACTCATCCACCAAGTTTACTCACTGGCTTAAGTGTTTCGAAAAATTCCTGACCGCCTCCGCAGCAATCAAATCGGACGAGGACAAACTGGATGTCCTGACCTCCAAAGTGAACCACCGAGTGTACTCGGTCATCCAAGGCGCGACCTCGTACGCGGACGCTATCAAGCTCCTCAAGGACCAGTACACGCGCCCAGTGAACGAAGTGTATGCCAGGCACCTTCTGGGGAGTCGTAAACAACAACCTGGGGAATCGACCGTGGAATACCTTCAGGCACTGTCTGTGCTTGGCCGGGCCTGTGGTTGTAAGGATGTAAAGGCCGCCGTGTACACAGAGGAACTTATCCGGGACGCTTTTGTAGCGGGCCACAGATCCAATTACACCCGACAACGACTGTTGGAGCAGAGTGACCTCGACCTCAACAAGGCCTCTGAACTCGCACTATCATTGGATGCAGCCTACCGGGGCATGGATGCCTACTCCTCTGCACTGTGGACGCCGCGGGGAATGACAGCCTGGGACACGGTAGGACCGCCTCATAGCGCCGTGCCACCCCAGCAATGGCCCAACTACCACAGCAGTGTCCCAAGGCCAGACAGCAGTGCCCCAAGGCCAGAAATGCTACTTCTGTGGCCAGGCAAAACACCCCAGAGCGCGCTGCCCGGCGAAAAACGCGATCTGCTCGGGCTGCGGGAAGAAGGGACACTACGCTAGCGTCTGCAGGGCCAAAGCCACCCCGAACCCCAGCAGCGCCGCGTGTGGGCCATGCGGGCCGCCATCTTGGGCCTCCCCGGCCATGTGCGAACCACTGGTACAGCAGCCATTTTGGACGCCTCCAGCCACATGGGGATCATGGACGCCGCCATCTTGGACGACAGCCGGAACGCAGCAGGCCCCCAACACCGCCTCATCTGATGCCCGCAGTGACACACCGACCCCTACGCTGGCATCCGTTACACTGGACCAAGCGAGACCGCACCAGCTGGCCAGTTCCACAATGGACATTAAGGTAAATGGCCACGATACAATCTGCCTTTTTGACTCTGGGAGCACGGAGAGCTTCATCCACCCTGACACGGTGCGGCGTTGCTCTCTCCCAGTCCTGCCTGCGCACCAGCGGATTTCTATGGCCTCCGAGTCCCAGTCGGCGGACATCGGCGGCTACTGCGTAGTGACACTCGTAGTAGACGGGACCGTGTACGATCATTTTAAACTTCTGGTCCTGCCCGACCTCTGCGCTGCCGTCCTGCTGGGGTTAGATTTTCAGTGCCACCTTAAAAGTGTTACGATGGCGTACGGTGGACCCCTACCCCCACTCACAGTCCGCAGCCAGCAGCTCCCAAATTGCCCGCCGCGCACCAGGTGCAACCTCTCCACACTCAGAGTCACCCCCCCACCACTGTTTGCTAACCTCACCCCCGACTGTAAGCCCATCGCCGCAAAGAGCAGGCGATACAGTGCCGGGGACAGGGTTTTCATTAAAACCGAAGTGGAGCGGCTCCTGAAGGAAGGGATTATTGAGGGCAGCACCAGCCCCTGGCGAGCCCAGGTTGTGGTCGTTAAGACCGGCGAGAAGCAGCGCCTGGTCATCGACTACAGCCAGACAATAAATCGCTACACCCTGCTGGATGCCTACCCACTCCCCCGCATAGCTGATATGGTCAACCAGATCGCGCAGTACCGCGTCTTCTCGACCATTGACCTGAAATCAGCGTACCACCAGCTCCCTATCCGCCCTGAGGACCGCCAGTATACTGCCTTTGAGGCAAACGGCCGCCTCTGCCACTTCCTTAGGGTTCCCTTTGGCGTCACCAACGGGGTCTCCGTCTTCCAAAGGGAGATGGACCGGATGGTAGATCAAAATGCGTTGCAGGCCACTTTCCCATATCTGGACAATGTGACCATCTGCGGCCGTGACTTGCAGGACCATGACGCAAACCTTGAAAAATTCCTCCGCACCGCCGAACTCCTGAACCTGACATATAACAAGGAGAAGTGCATATTCCGCACAAACCGCCTCGCCATCCTTGGCTGTGTTGTGGAACATGGAGTCATCGGCCCCGACCCCGACCGGATGCGTCCCCTTATGGAACTCCCACTGCCCCACTGCCTCAAGGCCCTGAAGAGGTGCCTAGGGTTTTTCTCCTATTACGCCCAGTGGGTCCCCTACTATGCGGACAAGGCCCGTCCGCTGATCAAGTCCACCTCTTTTCCCTTGACGGCAGAGGCCCGCTTAGCCTTCCACCATATCAAGGAGGACATTGCCAAAGCCACCATGCACGCAGTGGACGAATCCATCCCCTTCCAGGTGGAAAGCGACGCGTCCGACTTTGCCCTGGCCGCTACCCTCAATCAGGCGGGGAGACCCGTGGCCTTCTTTTCACGAACCCTCCAAGGCCCGGAGACCAGACACTCCGCTGTTGAGAAGGAGGCCCAGGCGATTGTGGAGGCTGTGCATCATTGGAGGCACTACCTGGCCGGAAAACGATTTACCCTGCTCACTGACCAGCGTTCAGTTGCTTTCATGTTTAACAACAAGCAGAGGGGCAAAATCAAAAATGACAAGATCTTGAGGTGGAGAATCGAACTTTCCACCTACAATTACGAGATCTTGTACCGGCCCGGGAAGCTCAATGAACCCCCGGATGCGCTATCGCGTGGCACCTGCGCCAGCGCGCAGATCGATAGACTGCGGGCCCTCCACAATGACCTCTGCCACCCGGGGGTCACCAGGTTCTTCCACTTCATCAAGGCCCGCAACCTGCCTTACTCTATTGAGGAGGTCAGGACCATGACCAGGAACTGCCAAGTCTGCGCTGAGTGCAAACCGCACTTTTATAGACCAGACAGGGCCCACCTGATAAAAGCCACTCGCCCCTTCGAGCGCCTGAGCGTTGATTTTAAAGGGCCTCTCCCCTCCTCCGACCGCAATGTGTACTTCCTCAATATTATTGATGAGTACTCCCGTTTCCCGTTCGCCATCCCCTGCCCGGACATGACCAGTGCCACGGTCATTAAATGTCTGAACGACCTCTTCACCCTGTTCGGTTTCCCCAGCTATATCCATAGCGACCGGGGCTCATCGTTTATGAGCGACGAACTCCATCAGTACCTGCTAACTAGGGGTATTGCCACAAGCAGGACCACCAGTTACAACCCCCGGGGGAACGGACAGGTGGAAAGAGAAAATGCGACAGTTTGGAAGGCCGCCCTGCTAGCCTTAAAGTCTAGGGGCCTTCCAACCTCCCGCTGGCAGGATGTGCTCCCCGATGCGCTCCACTCTATTCAGTCACTGCTCTGCACTGCCACTAACGCCACCCCTCATGAGAAAATGTTTGTCTTCCCAAGGAAGTCCACATCGGGGACATCGCTACCGCCATGGCTGACGTCCCCAGGGCCGGTCCTACTGAGAAGGCACGTGAGGACCCATAAAACGGACCCCCTGGTCGAGAGGGTCGACCTCCTCCACGCCAACCCCCAGTATGCTTACATCGCATACCCGGACGGGCGGGAGGACACAGTCTCCATAAGAGACCTTGCACCCTCGGGGGCCGCAGTAGCCCACTACTCACTACCACCCCCCCCACGATCCGATATCCAGCCCCAGCAGATGGCAGGCCTGGGCCCCGCGACCCGCTCGACATCTACGAGGACGACACGCCTGTGCCACAGCCCACGCAGGACTCGACGCCGGAAGCTCCACTACCCCTGCCGTCACCACGCCGATCACAGCGGCAGACAAGACCTCCGGAGAGACTCCAATACACTAACTTTTAATACACTTCACCCCACCGGACTCAATTTTAAACAAGGGGTGAATGTGGTAAACCACTGTTTGTATTCCACTGTGTACATGCCTGGACATGCCTCGGCTGACTCCTCCCACAAGTCCTAGTATAAAGGTGACTGCTCCCCAGCCCTTTGTATTTCTGGACCGGTCGACCACTCGAGGCAGACCTTCATTCTTTTGTTAATAAAAGCCTTTAGTTACTCTCTTAACTCTCAGTCTTTTATGAGTAATTGATAGCACATCACCCGCCCAATGTGGGCGTGGCGCTGTTAAGAACTGTGAAGTGGAACGCAACAGAGGCCCTGTAGGCCTCGGGGAGCGCTAATTAAAGGGCACTTACACTGACCTATAAAGCCCAGCCATTTTGCTGCAATGACTTTACTGCTTTGGATTTCTGGACAGAGACCAAGGAACAGAGCTTACTGATTTGGGCTTATTGAACGACACTTCTAGGCCCCCTGTCAGGGAATGGCCTGTGGCAATGAACGCACCTGAATGCAGCCGCTCCGCAAGCCCTCAGCCGGTTAACGCAACAACCACTTGAAACATGACACCTGGACATGCTGAATAAATAAAAAGCTTTATTTTACAAACTCAGGGCCCTTCCCACATGAAACAGAAAAACAGACGAGACCCCCAAAAAACAGTCAAAAACATCTGTCACTCCCACAACCTGGGGAGGAATAACAAAACTTGCCCATCCAATTGGCCTTCATCATCGGCCTTACAAAAATAAGCCCCCCCCTCCACAACACAAACACCCCCATAAAAACAAAAAATGCCTTCATCTTCGGCCTTACCAAAATAAGCCCCCCCAGAACACAAACACCCCCATATAAAAAAAACCGCTATCACCACACTCTACTGGGTGTGCCGAGAGGGCGAGTCCTTATGCAGGCTTCTCCGGCCCCTGCCCGACCTGCTGCTCCGCCTCAACCTGGGCCCTGTGGGTGTGGCAAGGCTGGGGGAAGGCTCATGAGGGCCACAATGCGTGACGGCAGATGCCCTTGGGGGTCGGCCTAGACGAGGCCCGGCCCGGGAGGGGCCGGCTGCTGACTGCTGCAGCTGTGGCTGGCCAGCATCAGTCTCAGCAGCAGCTCGTCGCACCTTGGCTGGGGGAGTGGCAGTGTCGGCTGCACCAATGGGGGCAAGCTGGCTGATGCCAGGCGCGTGCTGTTCGCCAGAGACACTGGCACTCGGCCGGGCTGGCAGTGCAGCAAGCGCAGCAATCTGGTGGAGGCCAGACCGCTGTGCTGCAGCAGGGCGGCGGGTGCCCTGGCGATGCCTCCGCGCCACAGCGAGTGTGGCAGAAGTGAGTGCCCGAACTGCCCTGGTATGTGCCCGCATCAGATCTGCCAGTGTCTGGACGGCACCACTCATGGACTCGCGACTCGCGTCCTGCGCTGCCGCGAGTTGCTGGACACCCCTGTCCTGCGCTGCCGCGAGTTGCTGGACACCCCTGTCGTGTGCTGCCACGAGTTGCTCGACCCCCCTGGCCTGTGATTCCCCGAAAGCGACCACACTATGAGCCAGGGACTCAATGGCCTGAGGCAACTGTCCCACAACCCCCATGAACTCCTTGTGGCGCCGCTCCGACGCCGCGGACATCTCATCAAGGAGGCGCACCTCCTGGGCGAGGACCGTCTCCGGACTGGAGGGCGGACTCTCCCTCTGGGGAGAAGGCCGCCGAGCTGCCCGACCCTTCCCGCGTGCCTCGACCCCACTGGGCCCAGGAACTGCCCTCCCCTGCAACACTTCCCCCCTCTGGGGAGAAGGCCGCCGTGCTGCCCGACCCTTCCCGCGTGCCTCGACCCCACTGGGCCCAGGAGCTACACCCCCCTGCAACACTTCCCCCTGCCTCTCCTCCAGGCCAGACGTCTCCCCTCCATTGCCATCCCCTGGCGCGGATGAGGGTTCCCCCGATGTGCCGCCTTCCTCCTGGTCCTCGTCGTCCTCCTCCTCCAAGGGCCTGGCACTCTGAGCTTCAGGGACCACCTCCTCCTCACCAGCTGAAAGCAGGAAGGCACAAGAGTAGCTTTAGAGTGAGGACAGGGCGTCAGCGAGGGAAGCATGAGTGGTGGCATTATGCGCATTGGTCGGACAGTGGGAAAGGATGTAGATCTGAAGCGCAAGGGCAACGAGAGAGGTCCAACCGGTCATGTCCTTACCAGTGGGTCCCAGTACAGGGTCCGCATCTCCAATGGCAACAGGGCCAGTCACCCGGCCACGCATGAGTCGAGCCACGCTCTCCTCCAGCTCACTGAGCACCTGGTACTGGGGACGGCCTCCCCCGGTGGCAGACTGGCTCCTCAAATTCCACGCCAGCTTGGCCTGCAAGAGAAAGGACGGCCTCTAAGTACAGTGTGGTGCCCTGTTGCTGTGTGCACTGCCTCCCATGGTCGAATAGCTTGGCCAGTGTGGTGCCCTGTTGCTGTGTGCACTGCCTCCCATGGTCGAATAGCTTGGCCAGTGTGGTGCCCTGTTGCTGTGTGCACTGCCTCCCATGGTCGAATAGCTTGGCCAGTGTGGTGCCCTGTTGCTGTGTGCACTGCCTCCCATGGTCGAATAGCTTGGCCAGTGTGTTAAGTGCAGAAAGTGCTATTGATGATCATGCCAGTGCCATAGCTGCGGGAGGAGGGCTGGCCATTAGGCCTTTGAGGTCCCTTTGCCCATAATGTGAGGTGCACATGCAAGGATGAGGAGGATACTGGAAAGGGTACTCACCTTCACCATCCGAGTGAGGTCGTTGTACTTCTTGCGGCATTGGTCTGCACTCCTTGGGACATCGCTGGTGGATGTCACCCTGTGGGCGATTTTCTTCCAGGCTCTCCTGTACTGCCTCCTGGGAGCCTTCTTGCCCCTGTCCGGGCACAAGATCTCTCTTTTCTTTTCCACACCATTAACCAGCACCCTCAAAGCATGCTGGGAGAAGCGCTGCGCTCGTTCACGGGCCTTCTCCATGGCTTCAGGCGCTATTTGGGTCCACCAGCAGTGTTGAGGCCTAGCTGCAGGGGCCTAGCTGCAGGGCTCCACTATGCAGGGCGTGGCAGCAGTCAAAGTCGACCCTTCCCCCTTTAAGAGCTGGCCGGCGTCAGGGTGTCTGCTGTCAATCAAAACATGACCGCACCTGCGCTGCGCCCGGCCTCGGCGTTATCAGTCCGCATCGCCGGCTTAGTGCCTGAAGATAGCAGTGCAACGCCAGTTTCAGCGCTCGCCCAAACTCTTGGCCAAATCTACTGAATTTCGGCGAAGTGGCCTACACTTTCCGGCGGGCGCTAACTTTAGCGACCGCCCGACTTTACCGCCCCAAAAGTGGCCAGACTGAATTTCTAGGCCCGTTTGTTTGATCGCCTGAGTTGACCTCAGTCTCTTGATAGGAACTAGACTTCCCTACAACACTGAATTTGGTGCAACTTTGTTGCTCAAATATTGGCCCTGAAAATCTACACCAGGTCCCGACAGAGCCAAGAACACTGGAACTCCCAGTAAGTGATAGTATTAAGGACGGTTGGATGCCCAGCGTCTGCTTTGCTCCAAAAAATGTTTTTAATTATTTTGTAATTGGGTCTCCATAATCGACACAGCCCAGTGAAGTCCTGTTCACCCATCATCGCTGTGCTCACTGACCTACACTGGCTCCCGGTCCATCAATGCCTCAATTTTAAAATACTCACCCTCGAGTTCAAATCCCTCAATGGCCTCGCCCCCTCCCTAGCTCTGTAACCCCTCCAGCCCTACAACCCTCCCAGAACTCTGTGTTCTTCCAGTTCCAGCCTCTTGTACATTAAATTCACTCTGTCCCTAGCATGTTGTCCAAATCAACTTGTCAGTTCTATAGTGATAAGGCTAGTGTCCTGTCATGGGCTCTGGCTTGGAACCCAGTATGAGTATATTCTGTGTAATAATTTTACTTTTAGCAGGACCCAAATGTATGCAGGAGTTAGAGGGACTATTCAGAAGCTTAAGGCCTAGTGAGGTGCTCAGGGGCAAAGTGCTGAATGCTGTACCTGATTCCTTGAAATCCATCAAAAAAATAATAGGCAAAGTTGTGAGGGCACCTGTCCACTGGACTAAACGAAGCCCGTGGGTAAATAACATTTATCGCTGCATAAATTTTTACACATTTAAGGGACACTTAGGACTGGATTTTCATTGAGGAGTCGGGTTGGAGGCAGGACTACAACTTTCGGGGTTGTAGTCCCGCCTCCATCGAGATGCGGCCAATCCACGCAATTTTGACTTGATTGACCTTGTTGAGCCCGCCCAGCGGGCTCAGCAGGCCAATTAAGGGCCACCTGGCAACATATAAGTATATTAAGGGCAAGAGGATAACCAGGGAAAGGGTAGGGCCCATTAGGGACCAAAGTGGCAATCTGTGTGTAGAGCCAGATGATGTAGGTGGGGTTTTAAATGAATTTTTTGCATCTGTGTTCACTATGGAGAAAGACGATGCGGACATAGAAATCGGGCAAGGGGACTATGACATACTTGAACATATTAGCATCGAGAGGGAGGAGGTGCTAGCGGTTTTAGCAGGCCAAAAAGTGGATAAATCCCCAGGCCCGGACGAGGTGTATCCCAGGCTGCTGTGGGAGGCAAAGGAGGAGATTGCAGGGGCTCTGACACAAATTTTCAGAACCTCTCTGGCCACAGGGGATGTACCAGAGGACTGGAGAACAGCTAATGTAGTACCATTATACAAGAAGGGTAGCAGGGATAAACCAGGGAATTACAGGCCAGTGAGCCTAACATCTGTGGTAGGGAAATTATTGGAAAAATTCTGAGGGACAAAATTAGTCTCCACTTGGAGAGGCAAGGATTAATCGGGGATAGTCAGCATGGCTTTGTCAAGGGTAAATCATGTCTGACAAATCTGATTGAATTTTTCGAGGGGGTGACTAGGGGGGTGGATGAGGGAAATGCTGTGGATGTGGTTTACATGGACTTCAGTAAAGCTTTTGACAAAGTCCCGCATAGGAGACTGGTCAAGAAGGTAAGAGCCCATGGGATCCAGGGTGCCTTGGCGCGTTGGATCCTAAACTGGCTGAGTGGCAGGAGGCAGAGGGTGATGGTCGAAGGTTGCTTTTGTGACTGGAAGCCTGTGTCCAGTGGGGTACCTCAGGGATCGGTGCTGGGTCCCTTGTTGTTTGTGATCTACATAAATGATTTGGATGAGGATGTAAAAGGTATGATCAGTAAGTTCGCAGATGACACGAAAATTGGTGGGGTGGTAAATTGCGAGGAGGAAAGCCTCAGGCTACAGGACGATATAAACGGGTTGGTCAGATGGGCGGAAAAGTGGCAAATGGAATTTAACCCTGAAAAGTGCGAGGTGATGCATTTTGGACGGACAAATAAGGCAAGGGAATACACAATGAGTGGTAGGACCCTAGGAAGTACAGAGGGTCAGAGGGACCTTGGTGTACATGTACATAGATCCCTGAAGGCAGCGGAACAGGTAGATAAGGTGGTTAAAAAGGCATATGGGATACTTGCCTTCATTAGCCGAGGCATAGAATATAAGAGCAGGGAGGTTATGATGGAGCTGTACAAAACGCTGGTGAGGCCACAGCTGGAGTACTGTGTGCAGTTCTGGTCACCTCACTATAGGAAGGATGTGATTGCTTTGGAGAGGGTGCAGAGAAGATTCACCAGGATGTTACCTGGGATGGAGCGCCTCAGCTATGAAGAAAGACTAAACAGGCTGGGGTTGTTTTCCTTGGAGCAAAGAAGGCTGAGGGGGGACCTGATTGAGGTGTACAAAATGATGAGGGGCATAGATAGGGTAGACAAAGAGGAACTTTTCCCCTTAGTAGGGGGGTCAATAACAAGGGGGCATAGATTCAGGGTAAGGGGCAGGAGATTTAGAGGGGATTTGAGGAGGAACTTTTTCACCCAGAGGGTGGTTGGAATGTGGAACTCAATGCCTAAAAGGGTGGTAGAGGCAGGAACCCTCACAACATTCAAGAAGCATTTGGATGAGCACTTGAAATGCCATTGCATACAAGGCTATGGACCAAATGCTGGAAAATGGGATTAGACTGGACAGGGATGGATGGGCGGCGCAGACACAATGGGCCGAAGGGCCTCTTTCTGTGCTGTAAAACTCTATGACTCTATGACTCTAGGTGACATCACAGACTGAAATTTCATCTGTCAAGAGATTTTGACAGATGAAATATCAGCGTTTCACAGTTGTTTGAAGCTGTGAAACACTGACAGTCTTACTTCTAACCTGAGTCCTTCTCCACAGACTCAGTTAAAAATCTCTCCTGCACAGAAAGCTGCAGGCTGTCACTTTTGACAGTTCGCAGCCATTCTGCTTTCTGTGCCGGTGAGATGACGGACTCCCAGGACCTAAAGGAAGGAAGGCTGTAAAGGTAAGAAAAGGTCATTTACACTTCTTTAATCGCTTTAGACACACCAAACACACTTACCTTTGCACTCATGCACACATCACTCACCTGAACACCGACATCTCGACCCCTCCAAGCCCTTCAACCCGACAGCCCGACTCCTCTTACTTGGCGTGGTTTGGAGCCGTCGGGAATCCCACACTTCAACCTTCAAAATAGGGATTAGGCTAAAAAACTGCCTGTTAACTACCTTAATTGGCACTAATCCCTTCCCGCCTCGGGTAGGCGGGTCCCAGTGTGGGGTGGGTACCTGCCTCCTTTGAAACTGGCATGGAGGCGGGTTGGGGGCGGGATGATGTCGAGACCCCCAATTTCGGGATTTTAACCCCCCGCACGCCTCCAATCCCGACTTGAGTATTGTGTGCAGTTTTGGTCGCCTTATATGAGGAAGGATGTTCTTGCCATGGAAGGAGTGCAGCGAAGATTCAGCAGGCTGATACCTGGGATGGCAGGAATGATGTATGAGGAGAGATTGGGTCAATTGGGCTTGTACTCACTGGAGTTTAGAAGAATGAGAGGGGATCTCATTGAAACTTATAAAATTCTAACAGGACTAGACAGACTAGATGCAGGAAGGATGTTCCTGATGGTCGGGGAGTCCAGAACCAGGGGTCACAGTCTAAGGATAAGGGGTAAGCCATTTAGGACAGAGATGAGGAGGAATTTCTTCACCCAGAGAGTGAACCTGTGGAATTCTCTACCACAGAAGGCAGTAGAGGCCAATTCATTAAATATATTCAAGAAGGATATATATTGGTAGTTATCCTTGGTATCTGGGCCAATGTTTATCCCTTAACCAACATCGCTAAAAACAGATTGGCCCAGAAATTCGGGTCGAGGGCTTCTGCGGGTGCAAGCAACCGACCTGCACTTAACTTGCGCGCCGGCCGTTGAGCTGTGGGCCCCCCTGGAATTCCGATCCTGGGCCTGCTCCAACTGCTGGCGCGCAGTGCTTGCGTATCCCAGGGGCGCAGTTAGTTCAATGCGTCCCCTGGGATCACGTGGGCCATGGGGAGCCAATCGGAGCAGGGAATGCTTCATTCATAAGTTTGACAGACAGGGCTGTCAAACTTATAAATACTACAAGCCCCAAAACAGCACTAAATCTTCAAATAAATTTTAAAAAATCATCACATTTTTTAAATAAACTATAAATTACATGAAATAACTATTTTAAACAATAATTTAAATTTTTGAAAAAGATAATTTTATTTTCTAACAGGGCTAAAAATAAATTTAACTTTCTTTAAAGTATTTAAAAATAATAAACCTGTGGAAAAAATGTTTTAATTTTAATTAATTCACCACTTACCTTGTAAAAAGCAGGCCTTGCGACGGCTTTTTATACGTGCAACTTCTGGAGATTTACCCTCCCGGAAAAACCTGCAAAAAAAACGTAAGTTCGATGCGCACGTGCAGCCTCTCCTGCGCACGCGTTCGAACTCCTTCTTTCAGGGGGAACAGAAGTGCCAGTTTCCCGCGCATGCGCAGTGCATGCAGGAAACTGGCACTTCCATTGGGCTTATGGGTGAGTACCCCATGCGTACTCACCCGTGGAGACCCGAATTTATGAGCCAATATTATCTGGTCATTATCACGTTGCTGTTTGTGGGAGTTTGCTGTGTGCAAATTGGCTGCTGTGTTTCCTACATTACAACAGTGACTACACTTCATTGGCTGTAAAGTGCTTTGGGATGTTGTGAAAGGTGCGATATAAATGCAAGTCTTTCTTTCTAAAGGGGAGGTGCATTTTGCCTGCAGCAGCTCATGCAACTAGCTGAGGGAGAAAGCGCAAATCTCACAACAGGGGAGAGAGCGTGCACCAAGGTTCTCTGATGCAGCACTGGGTGGAGGTGGAAAGGAGGAGAGAGCTCTTATTTCCACAGGGAGCCAGGAGGCCCTCCAGGTAAGCTCGAAAATGACAATGGGAGCAGAAAGCCAAAGCTGTCAATGCCAGCAGTGTCACCCCGAGGAGCTGGCTTCAGTGCAGGAGGAAGTTTAATGACATCAGTCGAGTGGTCAAGGTCAGTGAATTAATCTACAAATGCCATATCCCACCATCTGCCTCACAAGTTATGGGCCATGGACTATGGGCCCCAACAGCATCCCGGCTGTCGTGCTGAAGACTTGTGCTCCAGAACTCGCCGCACCTCTAGCCAAGCTGTTCGAGTACCGTTACAACACTGGCATCTACCCGACAAAGTGGAAAATTGCCCAGAAATGCCCTGTCCACAAAAAGCCGGACAAATCCAATAAGGCCAATTACTGCTCCATCAGCCTACTCTCAATCATCAGGAAAGTGTTGGAAGGTGTCATCGACTGTGCTATTAAGTGGCACTTACTCACCAATAACCTGCTCACCGATGCTCAGTTTGGGTTCTGCCAGGACCATTCGGCTCCAGGCCTCATTACAGCCTTAGTCCAAATATGGACAAAAGAGCTGAATTCCAGAGGTGAGGTGAGAGTGGCTGCCTGTGACATCAAGTCAGCATTTGAATGAGTGTGGCATCAAGGAGCCCTAGTAAAACTGAAGTCAATGGGATTCAGGGGGAAAATGCTCCACTGGCTGGAGTCATACCTAGCACAAAGGAAGATGGTTGTGGTGGTTGGTGGTCAATCATCACAGCCCAAGGACATCGCTGCAGGAGTTCCTCAGAGCAGTGCCCTAGGCCCAATCATCTTCAACTGCTTCATCAATGACCTTCCCTCCATCATAAGGTCAGAAGTGGGGATATTCACTGATGACTTCACAGTGTTCAGTTCCACTTGCGACTCCTTAGATAATGAAGCAGTCTGTGCCCACATGCAGCAAGACCTAGATAGCATTCAGGCTTGGGCTGATAAGTGGCAGATAACATTCGCGCCAGGCAGTGACCATCTGTAACAAGAGAGTCTAACCAGCTCCCCTTGACATTCAATGGCATTACCATCGCCGAATCCCCCAACATCAATATCCTTGGGGTCACCATTGACCAGAAACTTAACTGGACCAGCCACATAAATACTGTGGCAACAAAAGCAGGTCAGAGGTTAGGTATTCTGCAGCGAGTGTCTCACCTCCTGACTCCCCAAAGCCTTTCCACCATCTACAAGGCACAAGTCAGGAGTGTGATGGAATACTCTCCACTTGCCTGGATGAGTGCAGCTCCAACAACACTCAACAAGCTCGACACTGTAATGTATATACCTTTAAGAGGGGAACTATCTTTTACAGCTCATGTATACTGCAGTACCGGCAGTGACCACACCTGTATATAGCACTGAGTAGTAATCTGTACAGATCAGTTCCACTGTGAGTCACGTTGAGTAAACACCTGTTGTACCGTTTCTCCTGCAGTCTGTGTCTTATTATACACAGGCACAACATTGGCGACAAGGCAAGTTCGAACCTACCTGCAACTCTGCAACACCTCCCGGGGATTCGTTCCTGGAGATCAGTGGATTGGAGGTCAAGGCCAGAGACTCGGGCGTCGACCACAGACAACCGCCCAGTCATCCAGCAGAGACTCGAGAATTGCGGGGGAGGCTGTCGAGAGCCAGGCTTGGCTTTCCAGTCGAGGTGGTCCAGCAAAACGGGCTGGCAACAGGTAGTGCACAGACCCTTCCCGGACAGCGGCGGGCTAGAGCCCGACCGAGCGGCACAGCAAAGGGCCGAGCAGCGTCGACGGGGGAGAGAGAGAGAGGGCAGAGCGCACAGGGTGCAGCCGGTGTTCAGGGGCCGAGCAGCGTCGGAGAGAGGGAGAGAGAGATGCACAGAAACCCGCGAGGCACCGCCATTGCCACGAGGACCACCGAGAGCGGCGTTGGCAGCAGTGCAGGAGAAGCACGCAAAACCTACAGGGCACCGCCATTACCACGAGAACCGCCGGGAGCGGCGTTGGCAGCAGCGGGGGAGGAAGGAAAGCGCGGGAGATGCCATTTTAAGTCATTGGGAGACGCCATTTTAAACCACACCCAAAATGCCAAAGAGTGGCAGTATCACCGCATTTGACAATGAAGTCGAAGATTGGACTACAAATGTCGAACGAATAGAAGTATACTGCAAGGCAAATGAGGTGTCAGATGACAAGAAAGCGTCGGTATTGTTAAATTTAATGGGTGCAAAGACGTATGGGTTATTACGAAATCTAGTAACCCCAACGAAGCCAATGGAAAAGAGTTTTGAAGACATAGTAACGATACTACAGGAACATTTAAACCCCACACCGCTGCTGATAGCAGAAAGATTCAAGTTTCACAAACTGGAATACTGCGTACAGTTTTGGTGTCCATACTTAAGAAAGGACATACTTGCTCTCGAGTCAGTACAAAGAAGGTTCACTCGGTTAATCCCGGGGATGAGGGGATGGACATATGAGGAGAGGTTGAGTAGATTGGGACTCTACTCATTGGAGTTCAGAAGAATGAGAGGCGATCTTATTGAAACATATAAGATTGTGAAGGGGTCGGATCGGGTGGATGCGGGGAAGATGTTCCCGATGATGGGTGAAACTAGAACTAGGGGGCATAGTCTTAGAATAAGGGGCTGCTCTTTCAAAACTGAGATGAGGAGGAACTACTTCACTCAGAGGGTGGTAGGTCCATGGAATATGCTGCCCCACAAAGCTGTAGAAGCTACATCATTACATAAATTTAAAACAGAAATAGACAGTTTCCTAGAAGTAAAGGGAATTAAGGGTTACGGGGAGCGGGCAGGAATTTGGACATGAGTCTAGGTTCGGATCGGTCATGGTCCTGTGGGTAGCGGAGCGGGCCCAGGGGCCGTGTAGCCTGATCCTGCTCCTATTTTGTGTGTCTAATTCTGTTAGATTCAGGAGATGGTTCTGTGATAGTGGATTGGCGGTTAGGATCAGATCAGCCATGATCTTATTGAATGGCGGAGCAGGCTCGAGGGGCCGATTGGCCTACTCCTGCTCCTATTTCTTATGTTCTTATGTTCTTATGGAACCAGCATAAGGATGAAAGCAATGCTGATTATTTAACAGAACTGCGCAAACTATCGAAACACTGCCAGTTTGGAGCGGGGCTGGCAGATACCTTAAGGGACAAGTTTGTGTGTGGGCTTCAAAGTGAAGGAACCCAGAAACGGCTTTTATCTGAAAAGGACCTTACGCTGGAAAAGGCTTTCAACATTGCGGTATCATATGAAGCAGCAGCACGGGGTGCTGCAGAGATACAACAGAGACCGCAAGAATATGGCACAAACGAAATGTCATATGGAACAGAGAAGTGCTATCGTTGCGGCAGAACAACATGCGACCAGAATGATTGCTGGTTCAAAGATAAAAGTGTGCAGACAGTGTGGAAAAGTAGGACACATAGCACGAGTCTTGTTGTGTATGTGCCTTTAAGAGAAAAACTGATTCTATACTGCAGTACCGGCAGTGACCACCCCTGTATATAAAGCCATAGCAGGCTTCTGTATTTCAGTCTTGAATTACTCTCTGTTCAGTAAATACCTGTTTTATTGTTCTCCTGCAGTCTGAGTATTATTGACCCTCAGACATTACAGTGGCGACGGGCAGGTTTGAACTCACCTGCAGTACTGCATCACCTCACGGGGATCTTTTCCCTGAAGAGAAGCTTCTTGGAGGTCGAAGTCAGAACGGCGGGCGTCGACCGCGGGCAACCGCCCAGGGATCCATCGGAGAGTTGTAGGGGAGGCTGTGGAGAGCTGGGCCTGGCCCCCCGTCGAAGTGTTCCAGCAAGTCGTGCTGGTAGCAGGTAGTGCGCGGACCCTTCCGGACTGCGGCGGGCTCGGGCTCGATCGAGCGGCTCTGCAAAGGGGCCGTGCAGCGTCATCGGGAGGAAGAGAGAGAGAGAGGGTGGAGCGCACAGGGCGCGGTCGGTGCTCAAGAACAGGGCAGCGTGGAGAGGATAGAACGCGGAGAAGGAAAAGTGAGACGCGCCGAAGCCGTGGGTCGCCGCCATTACCCTGTAGAACACTAGGAGCAGCGTGGCAGCAAGGGGAAGAAGGAAAAGCGCGTGAGGCGCCATTTTATTCCATTGGGGAAGAAGAAAAAGCGCGGGAGGCGCCATTTTAAATCACCCAAGATGCCAAAGAGTGGCAGTATCACTGCTTTCGACAACGAGGTAGAAGACTGGACCACGTATGTGGAAAGAATTGAAGTGTACTGCAATGCCAATGAGGTAGCCCATGGAAAGAAGGCGTCGGTATTATTAAATTTGATGGGCGCGAGAACGTACGGCCTATTGCGGAATTTAATTACCCCAGCTAAACCAATGGAGAAAAGTTTTGAAGAGATTGTTAATATCTTACAGGAACACCTAAACCCTACACCGCTGCTGATAGCAGAAAGATTCAAGTTCCATAAAAGAAACCAGCACAAAGATGAGAACAATGCTGACTATCTTACAGAACTACGCAAGTTATCGAAGCACTGCCAGTTCGGAGCAGGACAGGCAGATACCTTGCGGGATAAGTTTGTCTGCGGGCTCCAGAGTGAAGGAACCCAGAAATGACTACTTTCGGAAAAGGACCTGATGCTAGAACAGGCTTTCAGCGTGGCAGTATCGTACGAAGCAGCAGCACGGGGAGCTGCGGGAATACAACAGAAACCACAGGAATACAGCGCTAACGAAATGGCGTATGGAGCAGAAAAGTGCTATCGCTGCGGCAGAACAACCCATGATCAGAAGGACTGCTGGGTTAAGGACAAAGTATGCAGGCAATGTGGGAAAATGGGACACATAGCAAGAGTCTGCAGGTTGGGAAAGAAAACCAACACTACAAGAACTACTAAGGAAAAGTACAAGAAAGTAAAGAAATTGACAGACAGTAGTTCGGAAGATCAGGAGAGTGATAAGGGCTCCGGGAGCAGGAGACTAAGTTGTCTAAAGTTACACAACGTGATCGCAAAGGAGGATCACTAAACCATTTGGGTCACCCTCATGATAGCAGGGTCCCCAGTAAAGATGGAATTGGACACAGGATCAGCCCTAACTGTCATGAATCGACGAGACTATGAGCAGCTATTCTCACACATACCCTTGAAGGACACGTCCATTGTATTGAAGACATACACGGGGCAAAAAGTCTACCCCAGAGGAAAAATAAGGGTGCCAGTTGAATACAACGGCAAGGAAACACAGAAACTGTATCTATATATACTACCAGATGGAGGACCACCATTATTGGGACATGAATGGATCCGAAAAATACAATTGGATTGGCATTCCATTCAGGCGCTAATTGTGACTGATAAAAAGGATGATGACGTCACACCTGGACGACTGTCAAAAATTCTAACTGACGCGAAAGAGGTGTTCCAACAAGGACTTGGGACTCTAAAAGGAGTAACGGCAACAATAAAAATTGAAGATAACGCAAACCCCAAATTTTTTAAGACCTTACGCGATCCGCCCAGCCGTTGAAGCAGAGCTGGAGAGTCTGGAGCATTCGGGTGTGCTGTCCAAGGTGGACTGGAGCGAGTGGGCCACACCCATCGTTCCTGTAATGAAGAAATCATTGAGCAGCACACCTGGGGAACCGAAGAAGGTTCGCATCTGTGGGGACTTCAAGGTAACTGTGAACCCAGTCCTGCACACAGTACAATATCCACTTCCACGGATAGAAGATATTTTCGCCTCACTATCTGGAGGGAAACGCTTTACAAAGATTGATCTGGCCCAAGCGTATCTACAAATGGAGGTGGAAGAAGCGTCTAGGAAATACCTCATGATAAACACCCACAAAGGCCTTTACCAGTACAACCGACTGGTATTCGGGGTAGCATCAGCCCCGGCTATTTGGCAGAGGGCGATGGAACAAGTCCTGCAAGGGATCCCGGGGACCCAGTGTTATTTGGACGACATCCTGGTTACGGGCGAAAATGATGACAGAAATATGGGCTACGAGCCAACCGCCCCAAATGCGAGTTCTTCAGGAGACAAATCTCGTATTGTGGCCACATGATTGATGAGGAAGGGTTGCATAAGTCGCCGGACAAGATTGAGGCTGTAGTCAAGGCTCCAGCACCAGAAAATGTGTCGCAACTGAGGTCGTTCCTCGGGTTGGTGAACTACTACCATAAGTTCTTGCCGAATTTATCTACAGTTCTGCACCCACTGAACGCCCTACTGCAAACTGGAGTAATATGGAAATGGAGTGATGAGTGTAAGCGTGCCTTTCAGAAATGTAAATGCCTAATCACTTCAAAAGAAGTATTGGCCCACTACAATCCAACACTACCGATTCGGTTAGCATGTGATGCGTCTCCCTACGGCATCAGAGCGGTGCTGTCACACAAATTCCCTGACGGTTCAGAGAGGCCAATAGCCTTTGCGTCGCGCTCGTTAAGCTCAGCCGAGCATAACTACGCCCAGATTGACAGGGAGGCCCTCAGCCTGGTGTGGGGGGTGAAGAAGTTCAATCACTATCTGCACGGGCAGAAATTCACCCTACTGACTGATCATCAGCCCCTGGTCTCCATTTTTAACCCAAAGATGGGCGTTCCGGTGATGACGGCGCAACGGCTGCAAAGATGGTCACTTTTTCTAGGGGCACATCAGTACGACATAGAGTACAAGGGTACGAAACAGCATGGAAACGCTGATGGGCTGTCGCGCCTACCGTTGCCTACGGTAGAGGAAGCACCTGCAGTGGACCCTGTTGAGATATTCCATGCGACCATAGTCGAATGTCTACCTGTTACAAACTCAAGTATAGAGAAGGAAACCTGAAATGACCCGACACTCTCTCGGGTCTATGATTTGACGGTGAAGGGATGGCCAGCACATGGCGACTCACTGTTGCCAGCATTCTCGCCAAGGAGAGAACAGCTGTCAGTGTGCCGGGGGACCTTGATGTGTGGATCCCGAGTGGTAATTCCACCCAAGTTGAGAGATAGAGTGCTCAATGAGCTTCATGAGGGTCATCTGGGAGGGGTAAAAATGAAGAGCCTAGCCAGGGCGTTTGTGTGGTGGCCGGGAATCGATAAAGAAATCGAGGATATGACCAAGAGATGCACAGGATGCCAGAAGGTCCAAAACGCTCCACCACAGGCCCCGCTACATCCATGGGAGTGGCCCTCATCTCCATGGCAACGGGTACACATTGATTTTGCTGGTCCATTTATGGACTCAATGTTCCTAATCGCTGTGGACGCCCATTTGAAATGGCCAGAGGTCATCAAAATGTCCTCCACCACCACGGAGAAAACTATTGCAGTCCTACAGACCATCTTCGCCAGGAATGGCTTGCCAGAACAGATTTGCTCCGACAATGGGCCACAGTTTGTGTCAGAGGATTTCCGGAGGTTTCTGAGCAATAATGGGGTGAAGCATTACACATCTGCCCCATATCATCCAGCCACAAATGGATTGGCTGAGAGGTTTGTTCAGACCTTTAAAAAGGCCATAAAGGCAATGCATAATGACGACATACCACTACAACACAAGATGGATAATTTCTTGTTTGCTCACCGGAATGCGACACATGCAGTCACCAACCAAGCTCCAGCCATAATGTTCTTCAACCGAAGGCTAAGATGTTGCCTGGATTTGCTCAAACCAAACATAAGACGAGATGTTGAGGATAAGCAATTCCAGCACATAAATGAGAAGCCAACCAGGAGCTTCAAGATAGGGCAACCAGTCTTGGCCCGCGACTACCGAACAGAAAAATGGCAGCCAGGGATGATATGCACACAGCAGGGACCACTAATGTACACAGTGGACGTTGGAGAGAGCATCGTGAGATGCCATGCTGACCAGATTCTAGAGTCACAGGAACAAGCCAAACCCATACCACAAGCAGGTGCACCTGGTAATCAACCCAAAGTACAGATTGCGTCTACCTCAGAAGCAGTGGTATTGGAAGCTGACGAACCAACCAATGACAATGAGCCAGAATCAACTCTGCCACAAGAACAGGATACTCGAGAAAGGCGCTATCCAGTCAGGATCAGGAAGCCTCCTCAAAGACTGAACTTATAAGTGATTATTTCAGTTGATGTATATAGTACAGAGAAAATTGTAATTGTAATTAGTTATTATTTAGTTGTTAAATGAATGTTATGTACTGTTTATCTAAAAGGGGAGGAATTGTTGTGTATGTGCCTTTAAGAGAAGAACTGATTCTATACTGCAGTACCGGCAGTGACCACCCCTGTATATAAAGCCATAGCAGGCTTCTGTATTTCAGTCTTGAATTACTCTCTGTTCAGTAAATACCTGTTTTATTGTTCTCCTGCAGTCTGAGTATTATTGATCCTCAGACATTACAAGTCTGCAGGTCGGGAAAGAAAACCAGCAATAAGAAACCTACCAAAGGAAAGTACAAGAAGGTACATAAGATGATGGAGAATAGTTCAGACGAACAAAAGAGTGATAACGACTCTGAAAGCAGGGAACTGTGTTACTGTGTTATATCCGTGTATCTTAATGTTGTGTCCTTCAATAATTAGACAACAGAGTGCAGGGAACGATCAACAGGTGTTTACTCAATGAGGGTTCAAACTGCAACTGACTGTACAGATCACTACTCAGGGTTTATATACAGGTGTGGTCACTGCCGGTACTACAGGATACAGGAGCTGTAAAAAGTAGTTCTCCCCCTTAAAGGCACATACATTACAATTCCTCCCCTTTTAGGTTAACAGTATCATAACACTCATTTAACAATTAAATATCAAACTAATTACAATTAACACTTTTAACATGCAACATTAACTGAAAATAGTCTATTTATAAATTCAGTCTTTGGGGAAGCTTCCTGATTCTTTCTGGATAACGCCTTTCCCGAGTGTCTCGCTCTTGGTGCCGAGGCGATTCTAACACCCTGTCGTCAGTTGATTCATCAGCTTCCAATGCTATTGTTTCTGAGGTAGATGTGACCTGTACGTCGGGTTCCTCACCAGGTACGTATGGCTGAGACATGGGGTTGACTCGTTCCTGCGACTCTAGGATCTGGTCAGCATGGCGTCTCACGATGTTCTCCCCAACATCCACTGTGTACATTAGTGGCCCCTGCCGTGTGCATATCGTCCCTGGTTGTCATTTCTCTGTTCGGTAGTCGCGGGCCAAGACTGGTTGCCCTACATTGAAGCTCCTTGTCGGCTTCTCATTGATGTGCTGGAATTGCTTACTCTCAACATCTCTTCGTACATTTGGTCTGAGCAAATCCAGACGAGATCTCAACCTTCGGTTAAAGAACATCATGGCCAGGGCCTGGTTGGTGACTGCAGGTGTCGCATTTCTGTAGGCTAACAGGAAATTGTCCACCTTATGCTGCAGTGGAATGTCGTCATCGCACATGGCCTTTACTGCTTTTTTAAAGGTTTGTACGAAGCTCTCAGCCAATCCATTTGTGGCTGGATGATACGGGGTGGATGTGTAATGCCTTACCCCATTCCTTTTCATAAATCTTCAAAACTCTTCGGACACAAACTGTGGTCCGTTATCAGAGCAAATCTGCTCTGGCAAGCCGTTCCTGGCAAAAATGGTCCGTAGGACTGCAATAGTTTTCTCCGTGGTGGTGGAGGACATTTTGATGACCTCAAGCCATTTCGAGTGCGCATCCACGGCTATTAAAAACATTGAGTCCATGAATGGACCAGCAAAATCAATATGCACACGTTGCCATGGAGATGAGGGCCACTCCCATGGGTGTAGAGGGGCATGTGGTGGTGCATTTTGGACCTTCTGGCATCCTGAGCAGCTCTTTGTCAGGTCCTCGATTTGCTGATCGATCCCCGGCCACCACACATAAGCCCTAGCAAGGCTTTTCATTTTCACCCCTCCCAGATGACCTTCGTCAAGCTCATTGAGCACTCTCTCCCTTAACTTGGGTGGAACTACCACTCGGGATCCACACATCAAGGTCCCCTGGCATACTGACAGCTGTTCTCTTCTGGATGAGAATGCTGGCAACAGTGAGTCGCCATGTGCTGGCCATCCCTTCACCATCAAATCATATACCCGAGACAGTGTCGGGTCATTTCGGGTCTCCTTCTCTATACCAGCGTTAGTTACTGGCAAGCATTCAATTATAGTCGAATGAAATATTTCGACAGGATCCACTGCTGGTGCTTCCTCCGCAGTAGGCAGTGGCAGGCATGATAGCCCATCAGTGTTTCCATGCTGTTTCGTGCCCTTATACTCGATTTCATATTGGTGCGCCCCTAGAAAAAGGGACCATCTTTGTAGCCGTTGCGCAGTCATCACCAGAACGCCCTTCTTTGGATTAAAGATGGAGACAAGTGGTTGGTGGTCAGTCAGCAAGGTGAACTTCTGCCCGTGCAGATAGTGATTGAACTTTTTCACTCCCCACACTAGGCTGAAGGCCTCCCTGTCAATCTGGGTGTAGTTACGCTCGGCTGAGGTTAGTGACCGAGACGCAAAGGCTACTGGCCTCTCCGAGCCATCCGGGAATTTGTGTGACAGCACCGCTCCAATGCCATTGGGTGATGCATCACACGCCAACCTAATTGGTAGTGCTGGATTGAAATGAGCCAACACCTCTTTTGATGTGATCAATGCTTTGCTCTTCTGGAAAGCTCGTTTACATTCGTCACTCCACTTCCATGGTACCCCCGTTTGCTGTAGGGTGTTCAGTGGGTGTAGTACGGTAGACAAATTCAGCAAGAACTTATGCAAGTAGTTCACCAGCCCAAGGAACGACCTCAGTTGTGACACATTTTCCGGTGCTGGAGCCTTGACTACTGCCTCAATCTTTTCAGGGGACTTATGTAACCCTCTTTATCAATAATGTGGCCACAATACAAGATCTGCTTCTGGAAAAACTCGCATTTGTGGCGATTAGCTCGGAGCCCATATTCCTTCAATCTAGTGAGCACCTGCTCTAGGTTGGCGAGGTGATCACTGTCATTTTCGCCCGTGACCAGGATGTCATCCAAATAACACTGGGTCCCTGGAATCCCTTGCAGGACTTGTTCCATTGCCCTTTGCCAAATAGCCGGAGCTGATGCTACCCCGAACACCAGCCGGTTGTATTGGTAGAGACCTTTATGAGTGTTGATCGTGAGGTGCTGTTTCGAGGCTTCTTCTACCTCCATTTGCAGGTACGCCTGGGCCAGATCAATCTTAGTGAAGCGCTTCCCTCCAGATAGCGAGGTGAAAATATCTTCAATCCGCGGAAGCGGATATTGTACAGTGTGAAGGACTGGGTTCACTGTCACCTTAAAGTCCCCACAGATGCGAACCTTCTTTGGTTCCCCAGGCGTATTACTCAACGACCTCTTCATTACAGGAACGATGGGTATAGCCCACTCGCTCCAGTCCACTTTGGACAGTACTCCTGAACGTTCCAAACCTTCCAGCTCTGCTTCGACGGCTGGGCGGATCGCATAAGTCTGGCCTTAAAAAACTTTGGGCTTGCATTTTCCTCTATTTTGATCATCGCTGTTATGCCTTTTAGTGTTCCGAGTCCCTGCTGGAACACTTCTTCTGCGTCAGTTAGCATTTTTGACAGTCGTCCAGGTGTGACGTCGCCGTCCTTTTTGGCATCTACAGTCAGTGCTTGTATAGAATGCCAATCTAGCTGTATCTTCCGGATCCATTCACGTCCTAGTAGTGGTGGTCCTCCATCTGGCAATACATATAGGTCCATTTTTGGTGTTTCCTTGCCGTTATATATAACGTTCACCCTAGTTTTTCCTTTGGGGTAGACGTTTTGCCCCGTGTACGTCTTCAAGACAATCTTTGTATCTCTCAAGGGTATATGTGAGAATAGCCGCTTGTAGTCCCTTCGGTTTATGACTGTTAGGGCTGATCCTGTATCCAATTCCATTTTCACTTGGACTCCTGCTATCTTGAGCATGACCCAGATAGTTTGGTGATCCTCCATTTTGATCACATTATGCAGTTTCAGACAACCCAGCTCCTTGCTTCCGGAGTCTGTATCACTCTTCTGTTCGTCTGAACTACTCTCCGTCACCTTATGTACCTTCTTGTACTTCTCCTGTGGAGATTTCTTGCTGCTGGTTTTCTTTCCCGACCTGCAGACTCTTGCTATGTGTCCTACTTTTCCACACTGTCTGCACACTTTGTCCTTGAACCAGCAATCATTATGGTCATGTGTTGTTCTGCCGCAGCGATAGCACTTCACTGTTCCGTATGACATTTCATTTGTGCCATATTCTTGCGGTCTCCGTTGTATCTCTGCAATGCTGAAAGCCTTGTCCAGCGTAAGATCCTTTTCTGATAGAAGCCATTTCTGGGTTCCTTCAGTTTGAAGCCCACACACAAACTTGTCCCTTAAAGTATCTGCTAGTCCCGTTCCAAACTGGCAGTGTTTCGATAGCTTGCGCAGTTCCGTTATATACTCAGCATTACTTTCATCTTTATGCTGGTTCCTTTTGTGAAACTTAAATCTTTCTGCTATCAGCAGCGGTGTGGGGTTTAAGTGGTCCTGTGGGATTGACACTATGTTTTCAAAATCCTTTTCTACTGGCTTCTCTGGGGTTACTAGGTTTCATAATAAGACATACGTTTTTGCACCCATTGAATTCAACAATACCAGCGCTTTCTTGTTATCTGGCACTTCATTCGCCTTGCAGTATACTTCTATGCGTTTGACATATGTCGTCCAATCTTCGACTTCATTGTCAAACGCTGTGATACTGCCACTCTTCGGCATTTTTGGGTGTGGTTAGACTGGCTTAAAATGGCGTCTCCTGCACTTTCGTTTCTTCCCCTCTGTGGCTTAAAATGGCATCTCCCGCGCTTTCCTTTCTGCCCCGCTGCGGCTTAAAATGGCGTCTCCCGCACTGCTGCCAACGCCGCTCTTGGCGGTCCTCGTGGCAAATGTCGACGCCCTGTGGGTTTCGTGCGCTGCTCCTGCGCTGCTGCCAATGCTGCTCTCTGCGGTCCTCGTGGCAATGGCAGCACCTCGTGTTTTCCTGCGTGTCTCTCTCCCCCATTGACGCTGCTCAGCCCTTGAACACCGGCTGCGCTCTGCTCTCTCTCGTCTCTGTCCCCGTTGACGCCGCTCGGTCCTGAACACCAGCTGCGCCCTGTGCGCTCTGCCCTCTCTCTCTCCCCCGTCGACGCTGCTCGGCCTTTTTCTGTGCCGCTCGGTCGACTCTAGCCGCCGCTGTCCGGAAAGGGTCTGCGCAGTACCTGTTGCCAGCCCGTTTCGCTGGACCACTGTGACTTGAAAGCCAAGCCTGGCTCTCGACAGCCTCCCCTGTGATGCTCAAATCTCTGCTGGATGACTGGGCAGTTGCCCGTGGTCAACGCCCATGCTTCTGGACTCGACCTCCTTCCACTGTTCTCCAGGAGCGAATCCATGGGAGGTGATGCAGAGTTGCAGGTAGGTTCGAATCTGCGTCGTCACCAATGTTATATCCGTGTATCTTAATGTTGTGTCCTTCAATAATTAGACAACAGGCTGCAGGGAACGATCAACAGGTGTTTACTGAATGAGGGTTCAAACTGCAACTGACTGTACAGATCACTACTCAGGGATTATATACAGGTGTGGTCACTGCCGGTGCTACAGGATACAGTAGCTGTAAAAAGTAGTTCTCCCCCTTAAAGGTACATACATTACAAACTGAGTTGTCTGAAACTACATAATGTGATCACAACGGAGGATCACCGAACCATTTGGGTCACTCTCAAGATAGCAGGAGTCCAGGTAAAGATGGAATTGGACACAGGATCAGCCCTAACAGTCATAAACCGACAGGACTACGAGCGGCTATTCTCACACATACCCTTGAGAGACACAAAAATTATTTTGAAGACGTACACGGGGCAAAAAGTCTACCCCAAAGGAAAAATAAGGGTGACCGTTATATATAACGGTAAGGAAACACCAAAACTAGACCTGTATGTATTGCAAGATGGAGGACCACCATTACTGGGACGTGAATGGATCCGGAAAATACAACTGGATTGGCATTCCATACAGGCACTGACAGTGGCTGACAAAAAGGATGACGACGTCACACCTGGGCGACTGTCAAAGATCCTAACTGACGCGAAAGAAGTGTTCCAGCAAGGACTCGGAACACTAAAAGGCATGACAGCGACGATTAAAATTTAAGTAAACGCAAGCCCAAAATTTTTTAAGGCTGGACCGGTACCTTATGGGATCCGCCCAGCCGTCGAAGCAGAGCTGGAGAGTCTGGAACGTTCAGGTGTACTGTCCAAGGTAGACTGGAGCGAGTGGGCTACACCCATCATCCCTGTGATGAAAAAGTCATTGAGCAGCACGCCTGGGGAACCAAGGAAGGTTCGCATCTGTGGGGACTTTAAGGTAACAGTGAACCTGGTCCTTCACATCGTACAATATCCATTTCCGCGGATTGAAGATATGTTCGCCTCGCTATCTGGAGGGAAACGCTTCACTAAGATTGATCTGGCCCAGGTGTATCTGCAAATGGAGGTAGAAGAAGCATCAAAAAAATACCTCACAATCAACACCCATAAAGGTCTCTACCAATACAACTGGCTGGTATTCGGGGTAGCATCAGCTACAGCTATTTGGCAGAGGGCAATGGAACAAGTCCTGCAAGGGATCCCAGGGACCCAGTGTTATTTGGATGACAATCCTGGTCACGGGCGAAAGTGACAGTGATCACCTTGCCAACCTGGAGCAGGTGCTCACTGGATTGCAGGAATATGGGCTCCGAGCTAACCGCCCCAAATGCAAGTTTTTTAGAAAACAGATCTCGTATTGTGGCCATGTTATCGATAAAGAGGGGTTACATAAGTCATCAGAGAAGATTGAGACAGTAGTCAAGGCTCCAGCACCGGAAAATGTGTCACAACTGAGGTCGTTCCTCGGGCTGGTAAACTACTACCATAAGTTCTTGCCAAATTTGTCTACAATACTACACCCACTGAACACCCTACTGCAAACTGGGGTGCCATGGAAGTGGAGTGACGAATGTAGATGAGCTTTCCAGAAGAGCAAAACACTAATCACATCGAAAGAGGTATTGGCCCATTACAACCCAGCATTACCAATTCGGCTGGCATGTGATGCGCCACCCTACGGCATTGGAGCGGTGCTGTCGCACAAATTCTCGGACGGCTCAGAGAGGCCAATAGCCTTCGCGTCACGATCACTAACCTCAGCCGAGCGTAACTATGCCCAGATTGACAGGGAGGCCCTCAGCCTAGTGTGGGGAGTGAAAAAGTTCAATCACTATCTGCACGGGCAGAAATTCACCTTGCTGACTGATCACCAGCCTCTTGTCTCCATTTTTAATCCGAAGAAGGGCGTTCCGGTGATGACTGCGCAACGACTACAAGGATGGTCACTTTTTCTAGGGGCGCACCACTATGAGATTGAATATAAGGGCACGAAACAGCATGGAAATGCTGATGGGCTATCACGCCTGCCACTGCCTACTGCGGAGGAAGCACCAGCAGTGGATCCTGTCGAAATATTCCATTCGACTATAGTTGAATACCTACCGGTAACTAACGCTTGTATCGAAAAGGAAACCCGGAATGACCCGACACTGTCTCGGGTATATGATTTGACGGTGAAGGGATGGCCAGCACATGGCGACTCACTGTTGCCAGCATTCTCGACAAGGAGAGAACAGCTGTCAATGTGCCGGGGGACCTTGATGTGTGGATCCCGAGTGGTAATTCCACCCAAGTTAAGGGATAGAGTGCTCAATGAGGGTCATCTGGGAGGGGTAAAAACGAAAAGCCTAGCCAGGGCTTATGTGTGGTGGCCGGGAATCGATAAACAAATTGAGGACCTGACCAAGAGCTGCTCAGGATGCCAGAAAGTCCAAAATGCACCACCACAGGCCCCTCTACACCCATGGGAGTGGCCCTCATCTCCATGGCAACGGGTGCATATTGATTTTGCTGGTCCATTCATGGACTCAATGGCCTAGAAATTCATTACAGCCACTTTTGGGGCGGTAAAGTCGGGCGGCCGCTAAAGTTTGCGCCCGGCGCAAATTCAAGGCCACTTCTCCGATATTCATTAGCTTCGCCCTAAGAGTTTGCTCGAGCGCTAAAACTGGCGATGCACGCCTCTCTTTAGGCGCTAAGCCGGAGGTGCTGAGCGAGAGCGCCGAGGCCGGGCGCAGCGCAGGTGCGGCCATTTCTTGATTGACAGCAGACACCCTGGCGCCGGCCAGCTCTTAAGGGGGAAGGGTCGACTTGGTCTGCTGCCACGCCCTGGATAGTGGAGCCCTGCAGCTAGGCCTGAACACTGCTGCTGGACCCAAATAGCGCCTGAAACCATGGAGAAGGCCCGTGAATGAGCGCAGCGCTTCTCAGAGCTTGATCTGAGGGTGCTGGTTGGTGCTGTGGAGAAGAGACACCATATTTTGTTTCCGGACAATGGCAGGAAGCCGCCGGCCCGCGTCTACCGGAGAGCCTGGAGGCATGTCGCCACCAAGGTGTCATCCAACAGCGAGGTCCCCAGGAGCGGTGTCCAATGCCGCAAAAAGCTGAATGACCTCGCCAGGATTGTCAGGGTGAGTACCCTTTCCAGTGTCCTCCTCATCCTTGCATGTGCACCTCACATTATGGGCAAAGGGACCTGAAAGCCCTAATGGCCAGCCCTCATGCAGCAGCTATGGGACACTCATGAACATCAATTGCACATTGTGCACTTAACACACTGGCCAGGCTATTCGACCATGGGAGGCAGTGCACACAAGATCAGGGCTACACACTGGCCAGGCTATTCGACCATGGGAGGCAGTGCACACAAGATCAGGGCTACACACTGTACTTAGAGGCCGTCCTTTCTCTTGCAGGCCAAGCTGGCCAATAATAAGAGGAGCCGGACTGCGACCAGGGGAGGCGGACCCCAGATCCAGCCGCTCACCGAGCTGCAACATCGCGTGGAGCGCATCATGGGTGGCCGGGTGATTGGCCCCGTTGCATCTGGAGATGCCGACCCTGTTCTGGGCACCAATGGTAAGGACATCACCTTTTGGACCTCTCTCGTCCCACTTGCGCATCAGATCTACATCCTTTGCCACTGTCCGACCAATGCGCTGAATGCCACCACTCATGCATCCCTCGCTGACGCCCTCTCCTCACTCTAAAGCTACTCTTGTGCCTTCCTGCTTTCAGATGGTGAGGAGGAGGTCCCTGAAGTTGCCAGTGACAGCCCCTCAGAAGAGGAGGAGGAGGAGGAGCAAGAGGAAGGCGGCCCATCAGGGGAACCCTCAGCCGCGGCAAGCCATGCCAATGTAGGGGACACGTCTTACCTGGAGGGGAGCGTGGGGGAAGTGTCGGAGGGGAGGGTAGCTCCTGGGACCAGCGGCCTGCAGAAATGCGGGAGGGGGGTGGAAGCTCAGCGGCCTTCTCCCCAGAGGGGGGAAGGGTCGGAGGGGAGTCCAATTGCTGGGCCCAGCGGCGTCCAGCAACGCAGGAAGGGTCGGCCAGCTCGGCGGCCTTCTCCCCAGAGGGAGAGTCCGGCCTCCAGTCCGGAGACGGCCAACGCCGAGGAGATGCGCCGCCTCGAGGACTTGTCCGCGGACTCGGAGCGCCGGCACACGGAGCTCATGGGGGTAGTGGCACGGTTGCCTGAGGCCATCGAGTCCCTGTCTCGGAGTGTGACCGAGTTCGGGGCCTCACAGGCCACCAGTCGGGCGGAATTCGGGGCAGCTCAGGCAGCGAGTGGCCAGGTGATCAGTGGTGCCGTGCAGTCACTGGGTGCTCTGATGCAGGCACTGAACAGGTCAACACGGGCACTCACTGCTGCCACACTCGCTGTGTCAGCCAGGCATCGCCAGGGCACCCGGCGCGCTGCAGCAGCACAGCGGTCTGTCCCTCGGCAGATTGGTGCGCATGCTGCAGTGCTGGCCCGGCCGAGTGCCAGTGTCTCAGGCGACCAGCGAGCGCCTGCCATCCGCCAGCTTGCCCCCATTCCTCCAGCCGCCACTGCCACTCCCCCAGTGGAGCTGCCAGGAGCTGCTGCAGCGACTGATGCTGGCCAGCCACAGCTGCAGCATTCACCAGCCGGCCCCTCGACGGCCAGACCTCGTCTAGGCCGACCCCCAAGGGCATCTGCCATCACGACATGTGCCCCTCAGGAGCCTGCCCCCAGCCTTGCAGCAGCCAATGGCCTCACTTTGAGGAGGAGCAGCAGGGCGTGCAGGGGCCGCCAAAGTGTGCAGAAGGCATCGCCCTCGCGGGCCACTAAGTAGAGGGTGTGTCCAAATGTTGTGTTTTCTGGAATGTGTGTTTTGTGAAGGCCGAGGATGAAGGCCATTTTTGTTTAATCTTTTGTTAATGCTCCCCAGGTTGTGGGAGTGAGTCATGTGTGTGAGTGTTTTTTGGGGGTTTCGTCTGTTTTTGGTTTTCATGTGGGAAGGGCCCTGAGTTTGTACAATAAACCATTTTATTTATTCACATTGTCCATGTTTGATCTTTGAAGTGTTTGTTGCCTTAACCGGCTGACGGCTTGCGGAGCGGCTGCAATCATGTTCTTTCATTGGCACAAGCCATTCCCTGACGGGGGCCTAGAAGTGACGGTCAATAAGCCGCCGACGGGCGGCCCTTGGACCTTCTGCCTCCCTCCTGGGCTGGTACTCCTCGTCCTCCTCCTCCTCCTGCTCCTCCTCCTGAGGTGGTGGTCCAACGTGAGGTGGCAGTGCCTGAGTCCTGCGGATAGCCAGGTTGTGCAGCATGCAGCAAACGACGACGAATTGGGAGACTCGCTCCTGCGAATACTGGAGGGCTCCCCCGGAGCGATCCAGACAGCGGAACCGTTGCTTGAGGACGCTGATTGTTTGTTCTATGATGTTCCTAGTCACTTGATGGCTCTCGTTGTATGCCTCTTCAGCAGGGGTCGTGGGCGCGCGGAGCGGGGTCATGAGCCAGGTACACAAAGGATAGCCTTTGTCCCCGATAAGCCATCCTCTTGGGTGAGGCTGTGCCTGGAACATGTCAGCCACAGTTGTCTGTCACAGGATAAAGGCATCGTGGCTGCTGCCTGGAAAGCGGGCATTGACAGCTAGGATGCGCTGCCTGTGGTCACACACCAGCTGTACATTGAGGGAATGGTAGCCCTTCCGGTTGCGGTAATCCTCGGCATGCTCCAGAGGTGCCCGCAAAGCCACATGCGTGCAGTCAATGGCGCCCTGCACCATGGGGAAGCCCGCTATTCTTGCAAATCCCACTGCACGCTGCTGCTGCTTGTCCAGGGTCATGGGGAAGGAGATGAATTGACGTCTCCTTCTGAAAAGGGCATTGGTCACCTGGCGGATGCAGCAATGCACGGCGAACTGGGAGATATTAGCGATGTCCCCAGCAGCGGATTGGAAGGAGCCGGTGGCATAGAAGTTGAGAGCCACCGTCACCTTCACTGCCACCGACAGAGACGTCCTGCGCATCAGCTGTGGACGCAGATCTCTGTGCAGCAGCTGGCAGATGTCTGCAACCACCTCCCTTCTGAATCGCAGCCTCCTAACACACTGCGCGGCAGACATGGTCAGATAGGAGGGCTGCTGGCGGTATACCCTGGGTGGGTAAGGCCTCACTTGGCGACGCCTGTTGCCCCCTCTGCGTCTAGCCAGGGCTGCCACTCTCTCACGGCGTCTGTAAGCCCTTCCGGCATAAGGCTGAAACTCAGCGTTGGCACCCAATGCAGCCCCCATTATATGCTGGCAAACACTGAGATCTCAATGAAGGCAAAGATAATTGCTAAGCTCTGGCCTGAGCCAAAAATACCTGTCCTAGTGTTGGGCCAAAGCAGTAAGCTCTCCTCCTTGGTCTCTCTCCAAAAAACCGTTGCACAAGAGTGAATGCTGCAAAATGGCTGGCCTTTATAGTGCAGGGTAAGTGCCCTTTAATTTGCGCTCCCCGCGGCCCGCCTTGGCTGTGTACCGTTCCACTTCACAGTCGTTAGGGCCGCCCGGCGCACAATGGGGCGGCGTGAGTGAAGTTCCGGTTCCGGGCGCACAAAGGGCGTTGCACGACGAAATTACGTCATGATCTGCGCACGCAGCAGGGCGCGCGCTAAGACTTTGCGCCGGCGCTAAATGTCTACTGAAGTTGGGGCGAGGCGCAGATCGCGCTGCGCCCAGGCGCTAAGCGCCTAGCGCTCGAGATCTACTCCTAAGGCACTAACGGCTGGCGCGCCCAACTGAATTTCTAGGCCAATGTTTTTAATAGCTGTGGATGCGCACTCGAAATGGCCTGAGGTCATCAAAAAGTCCTCCACCACCATGGAGAAAACTATTGCAGTCCTACGGACCATTTTTGCCAGGAATGGCTTGCCAGAACAGATTTGCTCCGACAACGGACCACAGTTTGTGTCCGAAGAGTTCTGGAGGTTCTTGAAAAAGAATGGGATAAGGCAATACACATCCGCCCCGTATCATCCAGCCACAAATGGATTGGCTGAGAGGTTCGTACAAACCTTTAAGAAGGCAATAAAGGCTATGTACAATGACAACATTCCGTTGCAGCACAAGATGGACAATTTCCTGTTCGCCTACCGGAATGCGACACATGCAGTCACCAACCTGGCCCCAGCCATGATGTTCTTTAACCGAAGGTTAAGATCTCGCCTGGATATGCTCAGACCAAACGTATGAAGAGATGTTGAGAGTAAGCAATTCCAGCACATCCATGAGAAGCCAACAAGGAGCTTCAATGTAGGGCAACCAGTCTTGGCCCGCGACTACCGAACAGAAAAATGGCAGCCAGGAACAATATGCACACGGCAGGGCCCACTAATGTACACAGTGGACGTTGGGGAGAGCATCGTGAGACGCCATGCTGAGCAGATCCTAGAGTCACAGGAACAAGTCAACCCCATGCCTCGCCCATACGTACCTGGTGATGAACCCGACGTACAGGTCGCATCTACCCCAGAAACAGTAGCATCGGAAGCTGATGAACCAACCGACGACAGGGGGCCAGAATTGCCTCCGCACCAAGAGCAAGACACTCGGGAAAGGCGCTATCCAGAAAGGATCAGGAAGCCTCCCCAAAGACTGAATATATAAATAGACTATTTTCAGCTAATGTTGCATGTTAAAAGTGTTAATTGTAATTAGTTTGATATTTAATTGTTAAATGAGTGTTATGGTACTGTTAATCTAAAAGGGGAGGAATTGTAATGTATATACCTTTAAGAGGGGAACTATCTTTTACAGCTCATGTATACTGCAGTACCGGCAGTGACCACACCTGTATATAGCACTGAGTAGTAATCTGTACAGATCAGTTCCACTGTGAGCCACGTTGCGTAAACACCTGTTGTACCGTTTCTCCTGCAGTCTGTGTCTTATTATACACAGGCACAACAGACACAATCCAGGACAAAGCAGCCCACTTGATTGGCACCCCATCCACCACCTTAAACATTCACTCCCTCCACCACCGGCATACCGTGGCTGCAGTGCATACCATCTACAAGATCCACTGCAGCAACTCACCAAGGCTTCTTCGACAGCATCTCCCAAACCCACAACCTTTACAACTTAGAAGGACAAGGGCAGCAGGTGCATGGGAACACCACCACCTCTAGGTTCCCCTCCAAGATTCACATCATCCTGACTTGGAAACAAATCGCCATTCCTTCATTGTCGCTGGTTCAAAATCCTGGAACTCCCTCCCTAACAGCACTGTGGGAGTACCTTCACCACACGGACTGCAGCAGTTCAAGAGGGCGGCTCAGCACCACATTCTTAAGGGCAGTTAGGGATGGGCAACAAATGCTGGCCTTGGCAATGACGCCCACATCCCATGAACAAATTTTAAAAAAGATAGAGGTCAGCGGGTTCTTGCTCCATGGAGCCACTGCCACTCCCCTGGGGCAGCGCCTCAGCAATCCTAGTAATCTGTTGGAGGACAGACTGCTGTGACACCGTGCAAGCCCCTTGACACACTATAAGCCACAGCCATGATGGCAGCAGTCTGTGCTTTCACTGCAGCAATCCAGCATTGGTTGGCTGCTGCTTGTGCTGCAATGGAAGCTGCGACACGGCCATCAGATGCTGCATCATGCATGGTTGGGTCCACAAGTGTGTGAACCGATTTGGCCACCACTTCCATGCTGAAAAGGATGGGCTTCAAGCTCTGCACAAAGCCCGGTGCCATGTTGGTGCTGGGCTCCTCCATGCTCCTTGACATTGACCGCAGGCTTTCTGGCAGGCTTCCCACTGCACCAAACATGTAGTTGTGCATATCTATCAGCATTCTGCAGTAGTCTGCCCCATCTGAGTCCTCTGCACTGAAACCCCTCTCCGACCTTACCCTCCAGCGAGCTGGCACCTGTGCTATTCTTGACCCCTGCCCTGGCTGCAGCCCACTCGTGCCCGTTGTTTCACCACATGCAGATCCTGCCTCTAATCTACCCTCTAAGATACCACGCAGTGTCAGTATCTGAGCTGGTGGCAGTGAGTGTGAAATCGAGCAATGGTGCTCTTCTTGGTGTTCCTCAACTGCCTGGCCAGGTTGCACCTCTTGGGTATCTGAAAGGAAAAAGACACAAGGGTAATGTTGCAGTGCAGGGAGTGGGGGAAAGTAAGAGGTGCATGCTTACACCATCTGTAGCTTGTAAATCAGAAGCGAGTGTGAGTGAGGGGGAAATGGGATGTGGGAAGGAGGATTAGGTTTGAGGATAACGACATCTTTGATGGTTTCAGGCCCGCCGCTGGCCACAGCCTCAGCAATAACCGTTCCAATAATGGCCAGCACCGTCTCCTCCATGGGGGTAAAGACATGCAGGCGCGCCTGTCCCCCGCTGGTTAGCTCCTGCTGCCTCTGGTTGTGTGTCACCTTGTCCTGCAAGAGAGAGGGAAGTGTGTCAGCGAGTGTTGTGAAATCTGTTTGGCTGATGTGGCTGTCATGGTTGAAAAGCTGGCAGTGTGTTCAAGCTGTGAGGTGTGGGTGTGAGGCTTGCAGCAGTGCTAAGTGTGTAAGGGTGAGGTGAAGCTATGAATGTGAGGTATGAGGCCTGATTGATAGAGATTGTTGGTAGGTGAGTGATGGGGGTGTGGTGACTTGAGCAGTGTGTGAGGCTAGTGATGCATTTGGTAGGATATGGCATTTGAAGATGTATTCACTGACCTTGATCGCACTTGTGAGGTCACTGAACTTCTTGCATCCAGGTCCTTGACTCCTGACATTGACCTATATGGCTATCTGCTTCCACTGACTTTTGATCTTGCATCTGGAGGGCCTCCTTCCCCCCCCCTGCAAATACAGGACGTCTTTCCACCTCCTCCATCAAGACCTCCAGTGCAGTGTCCAAAACCCTTATAGCTCACTCTCTCCCCTGCTGTGCCATTCCTCACTCTTTCCCAGATCAGAATCTCTTCAACCACGACTCCCAACACCTGGTCCAGCCACAGTGAACCTCCCCTTTAAGAGATGCAGGCTAGCTTTAAGCAGTGCAGGCTAGCATAAACTGGTGCTAGCCCTCACGATATTGGCACCCTGCTGATGCTTCCAGCCTATGAACAGTGTGGTTAGGGCTGGCTGGACACAGAGATCAATTAAATGAGCAGGCAGCATGAGGTTGGCGTGCAGCCTGCATTGCAAACAATGGCCGCGGGTTAATCGTGCATCACCATCCCTGTGCCTGTTTTCAGGGGCAATCCAATTTAGCTCCCACTGGGGGAGAAATTCAGTTGTGAGCACCACCCGTTAGCGTCTTAAGAGGGCGATAAGTGGGGCACTAACCAACTAGCGCCCAGGCGCGGCGATACCTGTCCCCCTCGCGAAATTGAGCGGACATTTAGCGGCGGCGCTAAACCATACCGCCCGCTCTCCTGTGCACGCAGATCTTGATGTCATTCCAGAGTGCAACGCCCTTGGGGCGCCCCGGACCGGAAATTCAGTGGCGCCCCCCTCCTTTCCGCCTGTCGCTACCAACGACAGGTTGACTGGAACGCTTCCCAGTCGCTGTGGGGCTGGGGGGGCCCTATTTAAAGGGGGCTCTTCCTGTCTTCTGTGTGGTAGCCATTTTTGGGCCACTCATTCTGAGAGAGAGAGAGATTTGCAGAGACACAAAGGGAGAAAGAGAGACTTCTGCATTGAGTCAACGCTGCCTGAGGTAGTTTTCGCATCTGACCATAACTTTGTAGTTGCTTTGCTTTTTCACCAGCATAACTTTGATTGCCCACATATTATGAGGGCTGCAATGGATGGGAACGTCATGCTTCTCCGTCACATTGAGAGGGCACAGAGATGCAGAGAGAGAGTGGCAATCATGGCCAGACAGAGGAGGGCCAACAGGCGTTGGTACAGGAGACCTTAACGTCCCAGGGTTTTACGACAACAGTTCTCATAGAAACATAGAAACATAGAAGATAGGAGCAGGAGTAGGCCATTCGGCCCTTCGAGCCTGCTCCGCCATTCAATGAGATCATGGCTGATCATCCAAATTCAGTACCCTGTCCCTGCCTTCTCCCAATATCCCTTGATCCCTTTAGCCTCAAGAAATATATCCAACTCTTTCTTGAATATATTTAATGAACTGGCCTCCACCGCCCTCAGTGGCAGAGAATTCCACAGGTTCACCACTCTCTGGGTGAAGAAATTCCTCCTCATTTCAGTCCTAAATGGCTTACCCCTTTTCCTTAGACTATGACCCCTGGTTCTGGACTCCCCGGCCATCAGAAACATCCTTCCTGCATCTAGTCTGTCCAGGCCTGACAGAATTTTATAGGTTTCGATGAGATCTCCTCTCAATCTTCTAAACTCCAGTGAGTATAAGCCCAATCGACACAATCTCTCCTCATACGTCATTCCTGCCATCCCAGGTATCAGCCTGGTGAATCTTCGCAGCAATCCCTCCATGGCAAGAACGTCCTTCCTCAGGTAAGGCGACCAAAACTGCACACAATACTCAAGGTGCGGCCTCACCAAGGCCCTGTACAACTGTAGCAAGACATCCTTGTTCCTGTACTCGAACCCGCTTGCTACGAAGGCCAACATACCATTTGCCTTCTTAACCGCCTGCTGCACCTGCATGCTTACCTTCAGCGACTGGTGCACAATAACACCCAGGTCTCTTTGCACTTCCCCTTCTCCCAATCTATTGCCATTCAAATAATAATCTGCCTTCCTGTTTTTGCCACCAAAGTGGATAACCTCACATTTATCCACATTATAGTGCATTTGCCATGTTTCTGCCCAATCACCCAACCTGTCCAAATCGTCCTGGAGCTTCACGACATCCTCCTCACAGCTTACCCTCCCACCTAGCTTTGTGTCGTCTGCAAATTTGGAGATATTACACCCAATTCCCTCGACCAGATCATTAATATATATTGTGAACAGCTGGGGTCCTAGGACCGATCCTTGCGGTACCCCACTAGTCACTGCCTGCCACTCGGAAAACGACCCGTTTATTCCAACTCTTTGCTTTCTGTCCGCCAACCAGTTCTCTATCTAAGTCAATACCTTGCCCCCAATCCCATGTGCCTTAATTTTGCACGCTAATCTCTTATGTGGGACCTTATCGAAAGCCTTCTGAAAGTCCAAATACACCACATCCACTGGTTCTCCCTTATCTATTTTACCAGTTACATCCTCAAAAAATTCCAGTAGATTAGTCAAGCATGATTTACCTTTTGTAAATCCATGTTGACTTTGTCCGATCCTGTCACTGCTTTCCAAGTGCTCTGCTATTACATCTTTTATAATAGACTCTAGCATTTCCCCCACTACCGATGTCAGGCTTACCGGTCTATAATTCCCTGCTTTTTCTCTACCACCTTTTTTGAATAGTGGGGTAACATTAGCTACCCTCCAATCCATGGGTACTGTTCCAGAGCCTATCGAGTTCTGGAAGATGACCAGCAATGCACCTACTATCTCTAGGGCCACTTCCTTAAGTACCCTGGGATGTAGACCATCAGGCCTTGGGGATTTATCGGTCTTCAGTCCCATCAATTTTCCTAACACCATTTCCCTACAAATACTGATTTCTTTCAGTTCCTCCCTTTCATCAGACCCTATGTTCCCTGGCATCTCTGGGAGGTTATTTGTGTCCTCCTTTGTGAAGACAGAACCAAAGTATGTATTTAGTTGGTCTGCCATTTCCTTGTTTCCCATTATAAATTCCCTGATTCTGACTGCAAGGGACCTACGCTTGACTTCACCAATCTTTTTCTCTTCACATATCTATAAAAGCTTTTACAGTCAGTTTTTATGTTCCCTGAAAGCTTACTCTCATATTCTATTTTCCCTTTCTTAATTAATCCCTTTGTCCTCCTTTGTTGAATCCTAAACTGCTCCCAATCCTCAGGATTATTGCTTTTTCCGGCCAATTTATATGTCCTCTCCTTGGATCTTATGCTCTCCCTAATTTCCCTTGTTAGCCACGGTTGAGTCACCTTTTTTGTTTTATTTTGACATACATCAATATGTCTGAGGAGCAGTGTTTGCGAAGGCTGCGATTCAGCAGGGAGGTGGTCACTGAGCACTGCCACCTCCTCCAGCCAGATCTGTAACCTCAACTGAGGAGCAGGACGTCTCTGTCGGTGGCAGTGAAGGTAACAGTGGCTCTCAACTTTTATGCCACCGGCTCCTTTCAATCTGCTACTGGGGACATTACCAATATCTCCCAGTTCGCGGTGCATTGCTGCATCCGTCAAGTCACAAATGCCCTCTTTAAAAGGAGACGAGAGTACATCTCGTTCCCCATGACCCCGGACAAGCAGCAAGAGCGTGCAGCGGGCTTTGCAAGAATAGCGGGCTTCCCCATGGTGCAGGGCGCCATTGACTGCACCCATGTGGCTTTGTGGGCGCCGCAAGAGAATGCCGAGGATTTCCGCAACCGAAAGGGCTTCCATTCCTTGAACGTCCAGTTGGTCTGTGACCACAGACAGCTGATACTCGCTGTCAATGCCCACTTTCCAGGCAGCAGCCACGATGCCTTCATCCTGCGCCAGACTTCTGTGGCAGACCTTTTCGAGGCCCCGGCTCACCCAGGAGGCTGGCTTCTCAGGGACAAGGGCTATCCTCCATGCACCTGGCTGATGACCCCGCTCCATTCGCCCAGTACCCCTGCAGAAGATCAATACAACGAGAGCCATCAAGCTACCAGGAACATCATTGAGCACACAATCGGCGTGCTCAAGCAACGGTTCCGCTGTCTGGACCACTCTGGAGGAGCCCTGCAGTACTCGCCTGAGCGAGTCTCCCACTTCGTTGTTGTGTGCTGCATGCTGCATAACCTGGCAATCCTCAGGACCCAGCCAATGCCACCGGGCCTTGGAGCACCAGCAGAGGAGGAGGAGGAGGAGGAGGAGCAGCAGCACCAAGACGGGAGTGAGGCACAAAGTGCAAGGGCTGTCCATCAAAGGCTTATAGCAAGTCGCTTCTAGGCCCCCTCTGAGGGAATGGCTTCTGCCATTCAAAGAACTTGAATGGAACCATGCCGCAACCCCTAAGCCGGTCAAGGCAACAATGAGTGCAAAGAACAAACATGCATATTTTGAATAAAGACACTTCTTTATTTACAAAACTTTATTTACATCCTTCCCGCATGACAAAGTAATAGAAAGAAACACACAAAGAAACAGCCAATCACATAACTGGCTCTCACAACCTGGAGACAATGTCCAAAACAGTAACAAAAATATGACCATGATCCTCGGTCTTCAACAAAACAATGAACAACACTTTGCCACACCTTCTACTTTTTGCCCTTCGAGGGTGATCTGCTTCCCTTGTGAAATTGCCCCCTTCCCACCCTGCAGCTCCGCCGCACTGGGGCCCCAGTGGCTGCAGCAAGGCTGGGGGAAGGCTGCTGAGTGTCAGAAACTGAGTCTGCAGATGCCCTTGAGGGACGGCCTGAAGGGCCCGGCTGCTGACTGCTCCAACTCTGCATGGGCGGCAGCAGTCTGTCCTACAGGTGGTGGCAACGGCAGTGGAGAAGTGACAGTGCTGGCAGCAGGAATGCTGTCATCCTGAGAGAGGACAGCAACTTCCCGCTCGACCGACACACTGGCACTCCCACGGGGCAGCACTTCAGCATGCGGCGCAATCTGCGGGAGCACAGATTGCTGGCCTGCTGCGGCACGGGAAGGGTCCCGGGGAAGCCTACCCAATCCAGCGAGGGTGACATCAGTTAGTGCTCGCGTGGCCTCAATCTGCGTCTGCATGAGACCAGCCACTGACTGCATTGCAGCACTTAGCATTTGCATGGCAGACGCCTGTGTTGCACCGAAGTTCTGGACACTCCTTGCCAGTGACTCAATGGATTTGGACATCCTTGCCGCTGCAGCCATGAGCTCAGTGTGCCTTTGCTCCGCCTTGGTGCTCATTTCAGCGAGGAGCCGCACCTCTTCTGCGCTCACTGTAGCAGGACTCGAGGCCATACTCTCCCTCCAGGGAGAAGGCCCCCGAGCTTCCCTACCCCCCTCACGTTGCTGCAGCCCGCTGGGTCAGAAACCACAGAAACCACAGAAACCCCACAGTGCAGATAGAGGCCATTTCGACCCATCGAGCCTGCACCGACACATATCCCACCCGATCCCCGTAACCCCTACACCAACACATATCCCACTCTATCCCCGTAACCCCACGTATTTAATCCCCCTAACACTAAGGGTCAATTTATCATAGCCAATCAACCTAACCCGCACATCTTTGGACTGTGGGAGGAAACCGGAGCACCCAGAGGAAACCCACGCAAACACGGGGAGAATGTGCAAACTCCACACAGACAGTCACCCGAGGCCGGATTCGAACCCGGATTCCACCCCGCTCCCCTCCAGGGAAGGCGTGTCCCCAGTATGGCCATGGGCTGCCTCGGCAGATGGTTGCGCTGATGGTCCGGCTTCCTCTTCCGCCTCGCCTTCAGATTCACTCCCAGTGGCAGCTTGACGGCCCACCTCCTCACCTGGTGAATCAGCATCTGAAAGCAGGGAGGTACAAAAGTGGCTTTAGCGTGAGGACTGGGTGGCAGCAATGGAGGCATGAGTGCAGCGATGTACTGATTTGGATCGAGAGTGTCAAAGGATGCTGTTGTGAGGAACAAGTGGAAGGAGAGAGGTCAAAACCTTACCATTGCTGGCCAGAACGGGGTCGGCGTCTCCAGTGGTGATGGGACCAAGCATCCAGCTTGCCACAATCCGGTGGACTCGCTGCTCCAGATCGGTCAGGGCTTGAAGGTGAGGCTGGCCTCCCCCGGTCCATTGCTGCTGTCTCCTATTATGTGCCAGCTTGCCCTGCAAGAAAAAAGACGGGGTCTGAGTAAAGATGCAGCCATGATCTTGGCTGAAATGCCTCCCATGGTCGAATAGCCCTTACTGTGTGCAGCCATGATCTTGGCTGAAATGCCTCCCATGGTCGAATAGCCCTTACTGTGTGCAGCCATGACCTTGGCTGAAATGCCTCCCATGGTCGAATAGCCCTTACTGTGTGCAGCCATGATCTTGGCTGAAATGCCTCCCATGGTCGATTAGCCCTTACTGTGTGCAGCCATGATCTTGGCTGAAATGCCTCCCATGGTCGATTAGCCCTTACTGTGTGCAGCCATGATCTTGGCTGAAATGCCTCCCATGGTCAAATAGCCTTTACTGTATGCAAAGTGCTGAATGTGCATGTGAGTTTCCTGAAAGGGCCATAGGTGTTGGAGGAGTGCTGGACATTGGGGCTTTCAAGACCCTTTGGCCATAAAGCGAGGTCAAGATGGAGGGATGAAGAGGTTTCTGAAAAAGGCACTCACCCCGACGACCCGAGTGAGGTCGTTGAACTTCTTCCTGCATTGCACAGGGGTCCTAGGCACCATGCTGCTGGAGGTCACTCTGTGAGCCACCTCCCTCCAAGCTTTTCGGTACTCGCTGGGCAGAGGCCTGCTGCCACTCTCTGGGTACAGGAGAGATCGCCTGCGTTCCACCGTGCCAACCAGAGCCTCCAAGGCCCCCTCGCTGAAACGCTGCGCTCACTCCCTGGCCCTCTCCATGGTCCTTGGCTGCAGGATTTGGCAACAGGTCTGTCCAGGCCGAGATTCAGGGCTCCGATGCGCAGGGTGCGGCTGCAAATCAAGATCGACCCTCCCCTTTAAGAGCTGACCGGCGCCAGCGTGTCTGTGTGCAGTCGCTAACTGACAGCACCTGCGCTGCGCCCGCCCTCTGAGTTAGTGCCTCGCTCCTCCGGCTTAGCGCCTTAAGAGAGTCGTGCAGCGCCTGATTTAGCGCTGCAATCAGCTTCAGGGGCAAAACAGACCAATTTCGCAGTAGGTGGCGATAATTTGCACCGGGCGCAAAACTTTGCACCCAGCCGAGAATTGTGCCCCAAGTGGGGCGATACAGGATTTCTCCCCCATTATCTTTTGGATGAAATGGTAAACCAATGGAAAAAGCCCCTATGTTGTAAAGTAATGGCATTCAGTATTCCCTTTATACAGTAACAATCAGCTCAAAAGGGACAGCACTATGGATAATAGACATTGGTAAAAAAACACAGCAAATAAACTTTATAAATATGGTAAACCAATGAGATGGTCTGCCCTCTAAGGTGGATATAAAACAGTGGCGTAGCTAGGAATGGAAGTTTGGGTGGGCTCCAACTTATGGTGAATGGGCATTGACCAAAGGTCTGACATCATGGCAAATTATTTATATTATATTGTACAAATAATTCAAGTCACTGCTTTGTTTTAAAAGCAGCTCCCTTCCATCAGATGCAGTGTGGGAGCATTTTAGAGTCATAGAGTCATAGAGTTATACAGCACGGATAGAGGCCCTTCGGCCCATCGTGTCCGCGCCGGCCATCACGCCCTGTCTAATCTAATCCCATATTCCAGCATTTGGTCCGTAGCCTTGTATGCTATGGCATTTCAAGTGCTCATCCAAATGCGTCTTGAATGTTGTGAGGGTTCCAGCCTCCACAACCCTTCCGGGCAGTGAGTTCCAGACTCCAACCACCCTCTGGGTGAAAAAGTTCTTTCTCAAATCCCCTCTAAACCTCCCGCCCTTTACCTTGAATCTGTGCCCCCTAGTTATTGACCCCTCTACTAAGGGAAAAAGCTCCTTAGTATCCATCCTATCTATGCCCCTCATAATTTTGTACACCTCAATCATGTCCCCCCTCAGCCTCCTCTGCTCCAAGGAAAACAAACCCAATCTGCCCAGTCTCTCTTCATAGCTGAAGCGTTCCAGCCCTGGTAGCATCCTGGTGAATCTCCTCTGCACCCTCTCCAAAGCTATCACATCCTTCCTGTAGTGTGGCGACCAGAACTGCACACAGTATTCCAGCTGTGGCCTAACCAGTGTTTTATACAGCTCCATCATAACCTCCTTGCTCTTATATTCTATGCCTCGGCTAATGAAGGCAAGTATCCCATATGCCTTTTTTACCACCTTATCCACCTGTTCCGCCGCCTTCAGGGATCTGTGTACTTGCACACCCAGATCCCTCTGACCCTCCGTCTTGCCTAGGGTCTTACCATTCATTTTGGTGACAGATACACAGAACGGTACAGTTAGAGATTTATACCACGTCCACTTGTGTTATCCATCTCTTACCGTTATTCCAATCCCCTATTCTGGTGGCCGATCTCCCTCGCAGCATGTGTTTTAAGGCAAGACATTGCTGCCCTGCTCGTGCCTGACTGCTCACTAGGCTGATTTATGCTACACTCCTCTGCTGCACCTGCATGTTAACTCATTGGAGTTTAGAAGAATGAGAGGTGATCTTATTGAAACATGTAAGATTCTGAGGGGTTTGGACAAAGTAGATGCTGAGAGGATGTTTCCCCTCATGGTGGAATCTAGAACAAGGGGGCATAGTCTCAGAATAAGAGGTCGCCCATTTAAGATGGCGATGAGGAGGAATTTCTTCTCTCAGAGGGTCGTGAATCTTTGGAATTCTTTACCCCAGAGAGCTGTGGAAGCTGAGTCATTGAATATATTCAAGGCTGAGATAGACAGATTTTTGAGCAACAGGGGAGTCAAGGGTTATGGGGAGCAGGCAGGAAAGTGGAGTTGAGGCCAAATTCGGATCAGCATGATCTCATTAAATGGCGGAGCAGGCTCGAGGGGCCGAATGGCCTGCTCCTGCTCCTATTTCTTATGTTCTTATGTTCTTCTGTGGTGTTGTTGTTGGTGCTGCTGGTGTGCCTGGTGCTACTGGTGTTGGGGCTCATCGTGGTCCAATTCTGAGGACCAAGGTGAGACAGTATAAATGGCACCCATGCTGATGGAATAGATGGCAGGTTAAGTAGAGATGACAGAAGCAATCTGTCAATGGTGTGATAGGTTCTACCAACAAGGTGACAGTGGAAGCCGAAGTTGCTGGAAACACTTGCAACCTCTAGAAAGCTAAATCTGTGCTGACAATGCAGTCAGCAACAGCATCTGCCTTATGAAAGTGATCAGCTGTGAGGTTGGAGTTTTTATTGTACTCTTCATGCTGTGCACTAATCAGCTGGATCAATGGACACTCAACTTCCACCTCAGGTTCACAGACGTGGTTCCCGAGTTGCGTGATTCCCGTGCTCATCCAAGGAAATTTGAAAGGTAGGGTTAAAAAGGCGCTTAAGGGTCTGACAAGTACTTCATAATGATTTAAATTATCTCGCCCGTCTCTGCCGTTCGGGTCCCTGCCTTGCCAGCAAACGTGCCTGAAGGAAAGGCGCTTGTGGGCCGAATGATGGCGGGTTCCTGAGATATTTCAAATTTCCCACAAGCCCGCCTCCAATCGGGCCTGCACAGACCCCAGAAAATTCCGGCCACTGTCTCTGTGAACTGGGTTCAGAGGTGGTGGAGTGAACTGGGGTGAGGGGTTGAATCTGGGAGCGTGACTGTTGATGTAATTTTTGCATGAGCGATGGTCTATTGAAAATCCAAATGTCACTTTGTTTTTTTCCTTTTTTTAGATAACGATCCATTAATAGTGACGTAGGAGTGCTTAAAATGAACCATAATGCATCATTGTTAATATACAAATACAACATTTTGCTGGGGAGCATGCCCCTGGAACTCCTTATACTATTCTGTATAGCTTAAGCTACAAAACCCAAATAACTACATTTTTTTACATGGTCTACCAGCTTTTTTGAAGCTGTTGGTCTGATTGACATTTTCTGCAGGTGGTGCTAAACATTGATTTTTGTAACAATCATTTGATTCATTTGAACATCTCTATGGGGCCAAAGTCTTTCAGCCTTGGAAGCCTTAAAGAATGGATGGCCAACTGATTACTGCTGGGGACTATATCAATGTTTTATTGTTCTGGTTGGCAGGGCAGACTAATGATTGGCTCCATAAGATGTTCCCTTTTTCATGTTATGTTTTAAGTCTATTTCTACTTTTATCACTTTTCCCTTTGTAATTTCATTCATTGCTTTGTCCTTTCAATTTCTTTCCCCATTCCCCTCTCATTGTATTTTCTGCATATTTGATAACATTCTTAGACTAACACCAGCATTTATCCACTAAACCATCAGTGCTTTTCATTCTTATTTCATTTGTATTCAGTTCCATTTCCTCTTGTTTCACTGGAGAATACTCAGAGGGCAACCTGAAAGCCTTGCACTTGAAGGAGAATCCCGTGACAAGTGAGGATGAGTGAGTTATGAAGGTCACCCTCATGAGTTGAATATAAAATCATTTTCCAGCTCCTAGATGAAGTATTCTTTTCATATCAAATTATTTTTCAACAGCCTGAAAATTAGGTAATTTTCTGAGCTTATATGCAAAAAAAAGCCTCACAATCCAATTGATATGCCTAAAATATTGGTTCAAGATCTTCTGGTCTGTTGCAATTTAGAAAACCTACTCAGCCATGCAAATCCAGAATGGCTAAAGGTGAAGGAACTCACCCTGATGTATTACATAGTAGTACATAGTATGTACAGCACAGAAACAGGCCATTCGGTCCAACTGGTCCATGCCAGTGTTCATACTCTACGTAACCTCCTCCCACCTCTCTTCATCTAACACAGTCAACAGGCAGAGTAGTAGGCGCAGGCAGGTAGTGCAGGGGTCCCCTGTGGCCATCCCCCTCTCAAACAGATATACCGCTTTGGATACTGATGGGGGGGATGGCTTACCAGGGGAAGGCAGCAGCAGCCAACTTCCTGGCACCAGGGGTGGCTCTGCTGCACAGGACGGGAGGAAAAAGAGGGGCAGAGCTATCGTAATAGGGGATTCTATTGTAAGGGGAATAGATAGGCATTTCTGCAGCCGCAAACAAGACTCCAGGATGGTGTGTTGCCTCCCTGGTGCAAGGGTGAAGGATGTCTCAGAGCAGCTGCAGAACATCTTGGAAGGGGAGGGTGAACAGCCAGTTGTCGTGGTGCATATAGGTACCAACGATATAGGTAAAAAATGGGATGATGTCCTGAAAGCTGAATATAGGGAGTTAGGAGGTAAATTTAAAAATAGGACCTCAAAGGTAGTAATCTCAGGATTGCTACCAGTGCCACATGCTAGTCAGAGTAGAAATAGAAGGATATTTCAGATGAATACATGGCTAGAGGAATGGTGCAACAGGGAGGGATTCAAGTTCCTGGGACATTGGAACCGGTACTGGGGGATGTGGGACCAATTCAAACCAGACGGTTTGCACCTGGGCAGGGCCGGGACCGATGTCCTAGGGAGAGTGTTTGCTAGTGCTCTGGGGGAGGGTTTAAACTAAAATGGCAGGGGGTTGGGAACCCGAGCAGGGGGACAGAGGAAAGGGGAACAAGGATAAAAGCAAAAGATAGGAAGGAGAAAAACAAAAGTGGCAGTCAAAGAAATCAACGGTTTAAATCAAACATGGCCACAGTAAATAATAATTCTAATAGGTCTAAGAGCGTTAAAAAAACAAGCCTGAAGGCTTTGTATCTTAATGCGAGGAGCATTCGTAAAAAGGTGGATGAATTAGCTGTGCAAATAGAGGTAAACGAATATGATTTGATTGGGATTATGGAAACATGGCTCCAGGGTGGCGAAGGCTGGGAACTCAACATCCAGGGGTATTCAATATTCAGGATAGATAGGCAAAAAGGAAAGGGAGATGGGGTAGCATTACTGGTTAAAGAAGGGATTAACACAATTGTAAGGAAGGATATTAGCTCTGATGATGTGGAATCTGTATGGGTAGAACTGAGAAATACCAAGGGGCAGAAAACGTTAGTGGGAGTGGCATATAGACCTCCAAACAGTAAGGCGGAGGTTGGGGATGGCATTAAAAGGGAAATTAGAGAAGCGTGCAAAAAGGGCACAGTAGACATCATGGGTGACTTTAATCTACATATAGATTGGGCTAACCAAATAAGTAACAATACTGTGGAGGAGGAATTCCTGGAGTGTTTACGGGATGGTTTGCTGGACCAATATGTCGAGGAACCAACCAGAGATCAGGCCATCTTAGATTGGGTATTATGTAACGAGAAAGGATTAATTTGCAATCTTGTTGTACGAGGCCCCTTGGATTGGAGCGATCATAATATGATAGAATTCTTCATTAAGATGGAGAATGAAGTAGTTGACTCAGAGACTAGGATCCTGAATTTAAATAAAGGAAACTACGATGGTCTCAGGCGCGAATTGGGTAGGATTGATTGGGGAATGTCACTCAAAGGTTTAACAGTGGATAGGCAATGGCAAACATTCAAAGACCGCATGGATGAACACAGAATTTGTTCATCCCAGTTTGGCATAAAAATAAAACAAAAAGGTGACTCAACCGTGACTAACGAGGGAAATTAGGGATAGCATAAGATCCAAGGAGAGGATATAAAAATTGGCTAGAAAAAGCAGTAATCCAGAGGATTGGGAGCAGTTTAGGAATCAACAAAGGAGGACAAAGGGATTAATTAAGAAAGGGAAAATAGAATATGATAGTAAGCTTGCTGGGAACATAAAAACTGACTGTAAAAGCTTTTATAGATATGTGAAGAGAAAAAGATTGGTGAAGTCAAGCGTAAGTCCCTTGCAGTCAGAATCAGGGGAATTTATAATGGGGAACAAAGAAATGGCTGACCAATTAAATACATATTTTGGTTCTGTCTTCACAAAGGAGGACACAAATAACCTCCCAGAAATGTCGGGGAACATAGGGTCTGATGAAAGGGTGGAACTGAAAGAAATCAGTATTTGTAGGGAAATGGTGTTAGGGAAATTGATGGGATTGAAGGCCGATAAATCCCCAGGGCCCGATAATCTACATCCTAGGGTACTTAAGGAAGTGGCCCTAGAAATAGTAGATGCATTGCCGATCATCTTCCAACATTCAATGGAATCTGGAACAGTACCCATGGATTGGAGGGAGGGTAGCTAATGTTACCCCACTATTCAAAAAAGGTGGTAGAGAGAAAACAGGGGATTACAGACCAATAAGCCTGACATCGGTAGTGGGGAAAATGCTAGATTCCATTATAAAAGGTGTAATAGCAGAGCACTTGGAAAACAGTGACAGGATCGGACAAAGTCAACATGGATTTACAAAAGATAAATCATGCTTGACTAATCTACTGGAATTTTTTGAGGACGTAACTCGTAAAATAGATAAGGGAGAACCAGTGGACGTGGTGTATTTGGACTTTCAGAAGGCTTTCAATAAGGTTCCACATAAGAGATTAGCGTGTAAAGTTAAGGCACATGGGATTGGGGGCAAGGTATTGACTTGGATAGGGAACTGGTTGGCAGATAGAAAGCAAAGAGTTGGAATAAATGGTTTTTTTTCCGAGTGGCAGGCAGTGACTAGAGGGGTACCACAGGGAACGGTCCTTGGACCCCAGCTATTCACAATATATATTAATGATCTGGACGAGGGAATTGGATGTAATATCTCCAAATTTGCAGACGACACAAAGCTGGGTGGGCGTGTGTGCTGTGAGGAGGATGCCGAGAAACTACAGGATGATTTGGACAGGTTGGGTGATTGCGCAGAAGCATGGCAGATGCAATATAATGTGGATAAATGTGAGGTTATCCACTTTGGTGTCAAAAACAGGAAGGCAGATTATTATCTGAATGGCAATAGATTGGGAGAAGGGGAAGTGCAACAAGACCTGAGTGTCCTTGTGCACCAGTCGCTGAAGGTAAGCATGCAGGTGCAGCAGGTGGTTAAGAAGGCAAATGGTATGTTGGCCTTCATAGCGAGAGGGTTTGAGTACAAGAACAAGGATGTCTTGCTGCAGTTATACAGGGCCTTGGTGAGACCACATCTTGAGTATTGTGTGCAGTTTTGGTCGCCTTATCTGAGGAAGGATATTCTTGCCATGGAAGGAATTCGGCGAAGATTCACCAGGCTGATACCTGGGATGGCAGGAATGACGTATGAGGAGAGATTGGGTCGATTGGGCTTGTACTCGCTGGAGTTTAGAAGAATGAGAGGGGATCTCATTGAATCTTATAAAATTCTGGCAGGACTGGACAGACTAGATGCAGGGAGGATGTTCCCGATGGTCAGGGAATCCAGAACCAGGGGTCACAGTCTAAGGATAAGGGGTAGGCCTTTTAGGACAGAAATGAGGAGGAATTTCTTCACCCAGAGAGTGGTGAACCTGTGGAATTCTCTACCACAGAAGACAGTAGAGGCCAATTCATTAAATATATTCAAGAAGGAGTTGGATATATTTCTTAAGGCTAAAGGGATCAAGGGGTATGGGGAGAAAGCAGGGACTGGGTACTGAACTTGGATGATTAGCCTTGATCACATTGAATGGCGGAGCAGGCTAGAGGGGCCGAATGGCCTACTCCTGCTCCTATCTTCTATGTTTCTATGTTTCTATATCCTTCTATTCCTTTCTCCCTCATGTGTTTATCTAGCTTCCCCTTAAATGCATCTATGCTAGTCGCCTCAACTACAACTTGTGGTAGCGAGTTCCACACTCTAACCACTGTCTGGTAAAAGAAGTTTCTCCTGAATTCCCTACTGGATTTATTAGTGGCTATCTTATATTTATGGCTCCTAGTTTTGGCCTCTCCCATACTGGAAACATCTTCTCTATGTCTACCTTATCAAACACTTACGAAATCTTAACGACCTCTATCAGATCACCAATCAGCTTTCTCTTTTCTAGAGAAAAGAGCCCCAGCCTGTCCAATCTTTGCTGATAGGTATAACCTCTCAGTTCTGGTATCATCCTTGTAAATCTTTTTTGCACCGTCTCCAGTGCTTCTATCTCCTTTTTATAATATGGAGACCAGAACTGTACACAATACTCCAAGTGTGGTCTACCCAAGGTTCGATACAGGTTTAACATAACTTCACTGCTTTTCAATTTTATCACTCTAGAAGTGAACCCTAGTGCTTTATTTACTTTTTTAATGACCTTATTAACCTGCGTCACTACTTTTAGTGATTTGTGTATCTGTACCCCAAGATCGCTTTGCACCTCGACCCTATTTAGACTCTTGTTTCCCAAGGAGGATATGGACTCCTTATTCTTCCTGCCAAATCCACCACCTCACACCTATCCATATTGAAATTCATTTGCCAATCACACGCTCATTCTGCAAGTTTATTGATGCCTGCTTACATTTTGTCAGTCTTCTTCAGTATTAATTACATCCCCCAATTTGATGTCATCTGCAAATTTTGAAATTGTACTTCCGATTACCAAGTCCAAATTGTTTATGTTAATAGTGAACAACAGTGGTCCCAGCAAAGATCATTGTGGAACACCATTTCCCACCTTTTGTCAGTCTGAGTAACTACCCTTAACCTCTACTCCATTCTGCTACTTGTCCCCTGACTCCACATACCCTGACCTTATTTATGATTCTATGTGGTACCTTGTCAAAGGCCTTTTGAAAATCCAAATATATTACATCTGCTATGTTACCCTTGTCTACTCTTTCTGTTACTTCTTCAAAAAATTCAATAGGGTTGGTTAAGCATGGTTAAACCTTCCTTTTTGAAATCCGTAGCCAGTAGATTGCCATTGTTTGAATAGAGTAATTCATTCTTATATATGTTTATACAGTCCTGTATATTGAAGCCAACCATCAACTTTATAATTAGCTTGATTTGAATCTAATGTATTTTGTGATATCTGTGGTGTATGTGCCTTTAAGAGCCCCTGTGTACTGTAATGCCGGTAGTGGCCACTCGGGCTATATAAGCATGTATAGTGTCTTGTATCTGTTAGTTCACCTCCAGACTTTGTTCAGTAAACACCTGTTAAACCAACTCCTGCATTCCGTGTCTCCATTAACACACGGATACAACAGTGGCGACGAATTGGAAACGGACTTACCTGCAATTCGGCAGCACCTCAAGGAGATCGATTCCTCAGACGAAAGTCGAAGAAAAAAAAGGGAAAAAAGCTGTGGTTTCACCAGCTAGCCGGGCTGGTGGCAGGTACTGCAATAATCCTTCCTGGGTGGCGGGCTGGGGCTCGATCGGCTGGCTCTGCAGCGGGGCCTAGCAGCGAAGGTGGAGGCAAACAGAGACGGAGGGTGGAGCACTCGGGAGACGGCCAGCGCTGCAAAGCAGGTCGGCGTTCGGACCAAGCAGAGGGAGGGAAAAGTCCCAGAGAGTGTGACGGGAATGAGTCTCCAACTATTAAAAATATCTGTATAAATAAAAACCGCGGAGAACAGCGTTGTCAGCAGCGGCAGCGGCGGGAAAGCGCGGGAGGTGCCATTTTTTCTCGGCAAGGAAGAAAGGAAAGCGCGGGAGGCGCCATTTTTTTTTCAGGATGCCTAAGACTGGCAATATTATTGCTTTCGATAGTGATGTAGAGGATTGGACCACATATGTGGAAAGAGTGGAGGTATATTGCACAGCGAATGAAATAGAGGATGATAAAAAGGCATCGGTACTTCTAAATCTAATGGGCGCAAGGACATACGGGCTGTTACGAAACTTAATCACTCCAGCCAAACCGATGGACAAGAATTTTAAGGAGATTGTTGGTACCCTACAGGAGCACTTAAACCCAACACCGCTGCTGATAGCGGAACGATTCAAATTCTTCGGGAGGAATCAGCACAAGAATGAAAGTAACGCTGATTACCTCACCGAATTAAGGAAGCTGTCAAAGCACTGCCAATTCGGGGCAGGACTGGCAGATTCTCTTCGAGACAAATTCGTCTGCGGTCTCCTAAGTGAAGGAACACAGAAAAGGCTACTTTCTGAGAAAGATTTAACACTGGACAAGGCTTTCAGTGTAGCTGTATCATACGAAGCAGCAGCAAGAGGAGCTGCAGAGATACAGCAAAAGCCACAGGACTTTGGCACCTATGAAATGACACAGGGTTTCGAGAGATGTTATCGCTGCGGCAGATCCACCCATGACCAGAGGGACTGCTGGTTCAAGGACAAAGCATGCAGGCAATGCAGAAAGATGGGACACATTGTACGTGTATGCCGATCTGGAAACCAAAAATCCACTGACAGAAAAAAAATCAATAAGGAAAAGTACAGAAAGGTACAAATGATGACGGACAGTAGCTCCGAAGACCAGAAGAGCGATAGCGACTCTGGAAACAAGAGACTAAGCTGTCTCAAATTACACAATGTAGTTGCCAAAGAAGATTACCAGACCATTTGGCTTACCCTCACGATAGCGGGGTCCCCAGTTAAAATGGAGCTAGATACAGGATCAGCTCTGACCGTCATAAGTCGACGGGATTACGAGCGGCTATTTCCGCATATACATTTGAAAGACACACCCATTATCTTGAAAACATATACGGGGCAGAAAGTATACCCCAGAGGGAAAATAAGGGTGCCTGTTGTATACAACGGCAAGGAAATACAGAAGTTGTATTTATACGTTCTGCAAGATGGTGGTCCACCGCTGTTGGGACGTGAATGGATCAGGAAGATACGTTTAGACTGGCACTCCATTCAGGCACTGACGGTGACCAGTAAGAAAAAAAATGATGATGACGTCATACCTGAACGATTAAAAGACATCTTGGCCAACGCCAAAGAAGTGTTTCAACAGGAACTAGGAACCTTGAAAGGCATCACCGCCTCAATAAAAGTGGAAGATGCGGCAATTCCCAAGTTTTTTAAGGCAAGGCCGGTGCCATACGCAATTCGTCCAGCAGTCGAGGCAGAGCTGGAGAATTTGGAAAAGGCAGGCGTGTTATCCAAGATAGATTGGAGCGAGTGGGCAACACCCATCGTCCCGGTCATGAAGAAAACGTTGAATAATAATAAATCTGAAGAACAGAGAAAAATTTGCATCTGTGGGGACTTCAAGGTGACTGTAAACCCGGTCCTTCACACGGTACAGTATCCTCTTCCGAGGATAGAAGATATTTTCGCCTCACTATCCGGAGGGAAAGGTTTCACCAAAATTGACTTGGCACAGGCATATCTACAGATGGAGGTTGAGGAGGCCTCTAAAAAGTATCTCACGATAAACACACACAAAGGCCTGTACCAGTACAATTGACTGGTTTTCGGAGTAGCATCAGCTCCAGCTATCTGGCAAAGAGCTATGGAGCAAGTCCTGCAAGGGATTCCGGGGACTCAATGCTACCTAGACGACATCCTTGTAACAGGAGAAAACGACAACGAGCACCTTGCCAATTTGGAGCAGGTGCTCACTAGGCTGAGAGAACGGGGCCTACGAGCAAATCGCCCCAAGTGCGAATTTTTCCAGAAACAAATATCATATTGTGGCCACATAATTAATGAAGAAGGGTTGCATAAGTCACCTGAAAAAATTGAAGCAGTCATAAAAGCCCCAGCACCTGAAAATGTCTCACAATTAAGGTCGTTCCTGGGATTGATAAATTACTATCATAAATTTTTACCGCACTTGTCAACTGTTCTGCACCCTCTTAACGAACTTCTACAAACGGGAGTAATTTGCAAATGGAGTGAAGACTGTAAACGTGCCTTCCATAAATGCAAAGGCTTGATCACGTCCAAGGGAGTTTTGGCTCATTACAACCCATCACTGCCAATCAGACTGGCGTGCGATGCATCCCCTTACGGCGTAGGAGCGGTATTATCGCATAGATTGCCTGATGGCTCGGAGCGGCCGATAGCTTTTGCGTCACGCTCATTGAACTCAGCTGAGCGTAACTATGCCCAGATCGACAGGGAAGCACTCAGCCTGATATGGGGAGTGAAGAAATTCAACCATTACCTACACGGACAAAAATTTACCTTGTTGACTGACCATCAACCCCTCGTCTCCGTATTCAACCCTAAAAAGGGCGTTCCCATTATGACAGCGCAAAGGCTACAGAGGTGGTCCCTTTTCCTAGGGGCACACCAATATAACATAGAATACAAAGGATCAAAACAGCATGGAAATGCTGACGGTGGTAGAATGGCTCTCATTGTATGCATGCTGGCTACATGTGGTTGGGTTGCGGAGCAAAGTCACGAGCCAGGTGATCAACGGATATCCCTTGTTACCCAGTAACCACCCTCTGGTTTGTCGTGGTGGCTCAAAGACTGAGGGAACAGTGGACTGGCACAGAATAACAGCATCATGATTACTGCCAGGATACCAAGCATTCACCATCATGATGTGCTGAGCATGGTCACACACCAACTGCACATTCAGTGAGTGGTAACCTTTGCTGGTGCGATACATCTCAGCATCTAGATGCCGTGCCCGCAAAGCCACATGCAGCTGTCGATGGCGCCCTGCACCATGGGGAAGCCCGCTATCCTGGTAAAGCCACGTGCACGCTCCGCCTGCTTCTCTCTGGTCAGAGAGAAGACAATGAATTCCCCTCTCCTGACATAAAGAGTGTTTGTCACCTCTCTTATGCAGCAGTGGACAGCAAACTGGGAGATGTTACAGATGTCGCCTTCTCCAGCCTGGAAGGATCCCGACGCGAAGAAATTTAGGGCCACGGTCACCTTCACAGTCACTGGCAGCACTGTCCTTGCCCTGGTGTGAGGCTGCAGATCTGGTTGCAAGAGGTGGCAGAGTTCTGTGAGCACATTCTTCATAAAGCACAGACACCTCACACTCTGCTCCTGGCTCAGGCTGAGGTAAGAGAATTGCTCTTGGAAGACCCTAGGTGGGTAAGGCCTCCTGCTGAGAGCCCATCTCCCCCTCCTCCTCCTCCCTCTGCGAGCAGCTTGTCCTCTTCTTCGCTGCCTCTGCTCCATCTCCCTGTCATGCTGCAGCCCAAGGGGGTTGCCAACTCAAGCACCCATGGCTGGGAACAGGTGGTGTGACCAGAACCTTGAAGTCAGAAACAAGGCCTTCTCCACTTGCAGCACCACTCCCTGTCACCTCAGCAACTTTAAACATCTCTGGAATGCTCCAAACAGTTCCATAAACTTACGCAGAGCCAGTAGAAATTAATCAGCAACTAACCTGAGAGTGGTTGCTGACTCCTTTAAATATCACTGGTAGGGGGTCCTTGCAGCTGCTGAATGGTGTTAGTTCCAGCTTTGAGGACAAAAATGGAGTGCTGGCAGCAAATCAGCATTGCACGCTGAGTGATATCGTGATCTGCCTACTCTACAGGCACACAATCCCAGCGCTGACGTTAATGCCCTCGCCAAGATGGCGTCCGGCGCAGCCCGCAGCAGAATTTTGCGCACGCAGCTCAGACGCCATTTTTGACCCAAAACAGCACTTGTAGCGCCCAGCAACAAATTTTTAGCCCAATATGTTTTAATTAAAGGGGCACTGCCTTCATCTAAAGTTATTTGGCAAATTGTTTTTAGTTTGTTTTCAAACACATAAACCGATGCCATAAATCATGTGAAAAAGCATCAAGCTCATCACTTGTACATTTTGTGATTGTGTCTAAAATGATGCACATCCTTTCTGACTCTTCTCCTCCCCAAAAAAATGAAAATGTCAAAGTTGAAAAAGAAGGCAGCCGCCAATGTGTTGATTTAGTAAATCTCAGCAGTGAGAGCACTACAATTGCCCTTAATATCTCCGTTGGGGAGTAGAGAATTCCTACTTATGATTACTGTCCAGCGGCTGCTCCTGCATGAGGTCAGGTGAGCGCAGGAGTGGAGATAACTCCCCACTCTTGACTCAATGGCCTACCAACACTCACTTACACATGAAGAACTTGAGCCTGGTAGCTGCTTTTGCCTGTGGAACCATTCTCCATATAATCCATTAAGACTTCCACAGGCACCTACTAGAAATTGGCATACCATTTGGAAACCAGTAACACCATCGGCTGATCAAGTAACACCACACAACCTGAAAATTCAGCCTTAAAATCTTAATTGATTTATACTAAATCCAAAGATTTGTTATCCCCCGTGACCAATTATTCATAGTCAGCAGCAGAAAAATAGATATAGAAACAAACAGAAAAGAAAACAGTAATCTGCAGAGTTCTAGGTCTACAGAATGCAGTTTTATTTTACTGTATATTCAAATGTAATTCTGTAAAGGGATATGTAATCGGGATGGGCACTTGGGATTAGGACTTCTACTCGTGTGGAAGATAAACACCAACACAGCCTGACTGGGCCGATCAGCCTGTTTCCATGCTGTCATTTCTGTGTAATTCTATGCAACACTGTTGATTGCTTTTATTAAAGAATTCCATTGTCTTTATGTACTTTTAAAGGCAAGTACTTTTTCCTGACACATGGGCCCCCCCTCAGCTGGTAAATTTGCTCAAATTTGGCTTTTCAATATGTGGACTTCTCTGTCATCAAGACTACGTTACTCCACTGGGTTTCCTGGATCACTGGGCCTGCTTCTGGGAAAGGTGGGACTTGCACAAGTCGGACGGGTTGCACCTGAACCAGAGCGGGACAAATATCCTTGCGGGGAGGTTTGCTAGCACTGTTGGGGGGGATTTAAACTAACTTGGCAGGGGGATGGGATACAGAGGGGAGCTGAAATAGGGGGTGATGTGCTGCCAATTATAGAGAAAAAAACAAGTCAGCTTGGTAGACAGGGCAAATATATAAGGGCAAGGCTGGATGGCATCTATTTTAATGCAAGGAGTCTTGCAAATAAGGTGGATGAACTGAAGGTGTTGATAAACACATGGGAGTATGATATTGTTGCTATCACGGAGACATGGTTGAGGGAGGGGCAAGACTGGCAGCTCAATATTCCGGGGTACAGAATCTTCAGGCGAGACAGAGGGGGAGGTAAAAGAGGAGGGGGTGTCGCAATATTAATTAAGGAGTCAATTACTGCAGTAAGGAGGGATGATATATTAGCAGGTTCCTCTAATGAGGCCATATGGGTGGAGCTTAAAAACAAAAAGGGGGCAAGCACTTTGCTGGGAGTGTACTATAGGCCTCCAAACAGTCAGGGGGAGATAGAGGAACAGATATGTAGGCAAATCTCAGAGAAATGTGCAAATAATAGGGTAATAATAATGGGGGATTTCAACTTCCCCAATATTAACTGGGATAGTCAAAGTGTGAAAGGCTCAGAGGGTGTAGAATTCTTAAAGTGCATCCAGGAGAGCTTTTTGAGCCAGCATGTAGAAAGTCCTACAAGAGAGGGGGCAGTACTGGACCTAATTCTAGGGAATGTGGCCGGCCGAGTGGAAAAAGTGCTAGTAGGTGAGCACTTTGGTGACAGTGACCATAATATGGTGAGATTTAAGGTGGTCATGGAAAAGGACAGGGATGGGCCGGAAATAAAGGTTCTAAATTGGGGGAAGGCCGATTTTAATAGGATAAGGCAGGATCTGGCCAAAATGGACTGGGATCAGCTACTTGTAAGAAAATCCGCATCGGAGCAATGGGAGGCTTTCAGAAGGGAGATTGAGATCATACAATGGCAACATGTTCCCGTAAAGGTCAAGGGTGGTTCCAAAAACCACAGGGAACCTTGGATGTCAGGGGATATACGAGAATGGATTAGGAAAAAAAGGAGGGCTTTTGGCAGATACAAAAGGCTAAAGACGGAGGAAGCCCTAGAGGAGTACAAAAAGTGCAGGGGGATACTTAAAAAAGAAATTAGGAGATCAAGGAGGGGCCATGAAATAACACTGGCGAGCAAAATAAAGGAAAATCCTAAGATGTTTTATAAGTATATTAAGGGTAAGAGGATAACTAGGGAAAAAATAGGGCCCATTAGGGACAAAAGTGTCAATCTGTGTGTGGAGCCGGAAGATGTAGGAGGGGTTCTAAATGAATTTTTTGCATCTGTTTTCACTATGGAGGAGGACGATGTAGACATAGAAATAGGGCGGGGGGACTGTGATATGCTCGAACATATTAACATCGAGAGGGAGGAGGTATTGGCGGTTCTAGCAGGCCTAAAAATGGATAAATCCCCAGGCCCGGATCAAATGTATCCCAGGCTGCTGTGTGAGGCAAAGGAAGAGATTGCGGGGGCTCTAACACATATATTCAGGGCCTCTCTGGCCACAGGGGATGTGCCAGAGGACTGGAGAACCGCTAATGTAGTACCATTATTCAAGAAGGGAAGTAGGGAAAAACCAGGGAACTACAGGCCAGTGAGCCTAACATCAGTGGTAGGAAAATTATTGGAAAAAATTCTGAGGGACAAAATTAGTCTCCACTTGGAGAGACAAGGATTAATCAGGGATAGTCAACATGGCTTTGTCAAGGGAAGATCATGTCTGACTAATTTGATTGAATTTTTTGAGGGGGTGACTAGGTGTGTGGATGAGGATAATGCAGTGGATGTGGTATACATGGATTTCAGTAAGGCCTTCGATAAAGTCCCGCACAGGAGACTGGTCAAGAAGGTAAGAGCCCATGGAATCCAGGGTGCCTTGGCACATTGGATACAAAACTGGCTTAGTGGCAGAAGGCAGAGGGTGATGGTCGAAGGTTGTTTTTGTGACTGGAAGCTTGTGGCCAGTGGGGTGCCACAGGGATCGGTGCTGGGTCCCTTGCTGTTTGTGGTCTACATTAATGACTTGGATATGAATGTAAAAGGTATGATCAGTAAGTTCGCGGATGATACAAAAATTGGTAGGGTGGTAAATAGCGAGGAGGGTAGCCTCAGTCTGCAGGACGATATAGATGGGTTGGTCAGATGGGCGGAACAGTGGCAAATGGAATTTAACCCAGAAAAGTGCGAGGTGATGCACTTTGGGGGGACTAACAAGGCAAGGGAATGCACAATGAATGGTAAGACCCTAGGCAAGACGGAGGTGCAGAGGGATCTGGGTGTGCAAGTACACAGATCCCTGAAGGCGGCGGAACAGGTGGATAAGGTGGTAAAAAAAGGCATATGGGATACTTGCCTTCATTAGCCGAGGCATAGAATATGTGATGAAATATTCCATTCACCACTGCCTGTGACTGAGATCAGTTTCAGTGTCATTTCCCTTCCCCCAGACCTCATTGTATTGTGTACTGGAATGTGCTGTATTGTATACTGGAATGTGCTGGAATGTGCTGTGTGTAGGGCTCCGCCCATACCTGGCCCCGTTTGTAAGCTAGCTTCAGTCTGGCCTCAGTCTCCAGAAGGAAGACATTTCTCTCTCTTACGTGTTACTTTCTAAGTTAATAAAAGCCTTGTTTTTGTTCTGCTAACTTCGAGTCTCGGAATTATTGAGGCACATCAGAATATAAGAGCAAGGAGGTTATGATGGAGCTGTATAAAACATTGGTTAGGCCATGTGGTAAACCACTGTTTGTATTCCACTGTGTACATGCCTGGACATGCCTCGGCTGACTCCTCCCACAAGTCCTAGTATAAAGGTGACTGCTCCCCAGCCCTTTGTATTTCTGGACCGGTCGACCACTCGAGGCAGACCTTCATTCTTTTGTTAATAAAAGCCTTTAGTTACTCTCTTAACTCTCAGTCTTTTATGAGTAATTGATAGCGCATCAATTTTATTAACAAAATTTTTATAATGGAGAAGATCCTCACACCAGCATGCCTGGACTTAGATCATCGGGAGGCGGACTCATCCACCAAGTTTACTCACTGGCTTAAGTGTTTCGAAAAATTCCTGACCGCCTCCGCAGCAATCAAATCGGACGAGGACAAACTGGATGTCCTGACCTCCAAAGTGAACCACCGAGTGTACTCGGTCATCCAAGACGCGACCTCGTACACGGACGCTATCAAGCTCCTCAAGGACCAGTACACGCGCCCAGTGAACGAAGTGTACGCCAGGCACCTTCTGGGGAGTCGTAAACAACAACCTGGGGAATCGACCGTGGAATACCTTCAGGCACTGTCTGTGCTTGGCCGGGCCTGTGGTTGTAAGGATGTAAAGGCCGCCGTGTACACAGAGGAACTTATCCGGGACGCTTTTGTAGCGGGCCACAGATCCAATTACACCCGACAGCGACTGTTGGAGCAGAGTGACCTCGACCTCAACAAGGCCTCTGAACTCGCACTATCATTGGATGCAGCCTACCGGGGCATGGATGCCTACTCCTCTGCACCGTGGACGCCGCGGGGAAAGACAGCCTGGGACACGGTAGGACCGCCTCATAGCGCCGTGCCACCCCAGCCACACCCCAACAACGGCCCAACTACCGCAGCAGTGTCCCAAGGCCAGACAGCAGTGCCCCAAGGCCAGAAATGCTACTTCTGTGGCCAGGCAAAACACCCCAGAGCGCGCTGCCCGGCGAAAAACACGATCTGCTCGGGCTGCGGGAAGAAGGGACACTACGCTAACGTCTGCAGGGCCAAAGCCACCCCGAACCCCAGCAGCACCGCGTGTGGGCCATGCGGGCCGCCATCTTGGGCCTCCCCGGCCATGTGCGAACCACCGGTACAGCAGCCATTTTGGACGCCTCCAGCCACATGGGGATCATGGACGCCGCCATCTTGGACGACAGCCGGAACGCAGCAGGCCCCCAACACCGCCTCATCTGATACCCGCAGCGACACACCGACCCCTACGCTGGCATCCGTTACACTGGACCAAGCGAGACCGCACCAGCTGGCCAGTTCCACAATGGACATTAAGGTAAATGGTCACGATACAATCTGCCTTTTTGACTCTGGGAGCACGGAGAGCTTCATCCACCCCGACACGGTGCGGCGTTGCTCTCTCCCAGTCCTGCCTGCGCACCAGCGGATTTCTATGGCCTCCGAGTCCCAGTCGGCGGACATCGGCGGCTACTGCGTAGTGACACTCGTAGTAGACGGGACCGTGTACGATCATTTTAAACTTCTGGTCCTGCCCGACCTCTGCGCTGCCGTCCTGCTGGGGTTAGATTTTCAGTGCCACCTTAAAAGTGTTACGATGGCGTACGGTGGACCCCTACCCCCACTCACAGTCCGCAGCCAGCAGCTCCCAAATTGCCCGCCGCACACCAGGTGCAACCTCTCCACACTCAGAGTCACCCCCCCCCCACTGTTTGCTAACCTCACCCCCGACTGTAAGCCCATCGCCACAAAGAGCAGGCGATACAGTGCCGGGGACAGGGTTTTCATTAAAACCGAAGTGGAGCGGCTCCTGAAGGAAGGGATTATTGAGGGCAGCACCAGCCCCTGGCGAGCCCAGGTTGTGGTCGTTAAGACCGGCGAGAAGCAGCGCCTGGTCATCAACTACAGCCAGACAATAAATCGCTACACCCTGCTGGACGCCTATCCACTCCCCCGCATAGCTGATATGGTCAACCAGATCGCGCAGTACCGTGTCTTCTCGACCATTGACCTGAAATCAGCGTACCACCAGCTCCCTATCCGCCCTGAGGACCGCCAGTATACTGCCTTTGAGGCAAACGGCCGCCTCTACCACTTCCTTAGGGTTCCCTTTGGTGTCACCAACGGGGTCTCCGTCTTCCAAAGGGAGATGGACCGGATGGTAGATCAAAATGCGTTGCAGGCCACTTTCCCATATCTGGACAATGTGACCATCTTCGGCCGTGACTTGCAGGTCCATGACGCAAACCTCGAAAAATTCCTCCGCACCGCCCAACTCCTGAACCTGACATATAACAAGGAGAAGTGCATATTCCGCACAAACCGCCTTGCCATCCTTGGCTGTGTTGTGGAACACGGAGTCATCGGCCCCGACCCCGACCGGATGCGTCCCCTTATGGAACTCCCACTGCCCCACTGCCTCAAGGCCCTGAAGAGGTGCCTAGGGTTTTTCTCCTATTACGCCCAGTGGGTCCCCTACTATGCGGACAAGGCCCGTCCGCTGATCAAGTCCACCTCTTTTCCCTTGACGGCAGAGGCCCGCTTAGCCTTCCACCATATCAAGGAGGACATTGCCAAAGCCACCATGCACGCAGTGGACGAATCCATCCCCTTCCAGGTGGAAAGCGACGCGTCCGACTTTGCCCTGGCCGCTACCCTCAATCAGGCGGGGAGACCCGTGGCCTTCTTTTCACGAACCCTCCAAGGCCCGGAGACCAGACACTCCGCTGTTGAGAAGGAGGCCCAGGCGATTGTGGAGGCTGTGCGTCATTGGAGGCACTACCTGGCCGGAAAACGATTTACCCTGCTCACTGACCAACGTTCAGTTGCTTTCATGTTTAACAACAAGCAGAGGGGCAAAATCAAAAATGACAAGATCTTGAGGTGGAGAATCGAACTTTCCACCTACAATTACGAGATCTTGTACCGGCCCAGGAAGCTCAATGAACCCCCGGATGCGCTATCGCGTGGCACCTGCGCCAGCGCGCAGATCGATAGACTGCGGGCCCTCCACAATGACCTCTGCCACCCGGGGGTCACCAGGTTCTTCCACTTCATCAAGGCCCGCAACCTGCCTTACTCTATTGAAGAGGTCAGGACCATGACCAGGAACTGCCAAGTCTGCGCTGAGTGCAAACCGCACTTTTATAGACCAGACAGGGCCCACCTGATAAAAGCCACTCGCCCCTTCGAGCGCCTGAGCGTTGATTTTAAAGGGCCTCTCCCCTCCTCCGACCGCAATGTGTACTTCCTCAATATTATTGATGAGTACTCCCGTTTCCCGTTCGCCATCCCCTGCCCGGACATGACCAGTGCCACGGTCATTAAATGTTTGAACGACCTCTTCACCCTGTTCAGTTTCCCCAGCTATATCCATAGCGACCGGGGCTCATCGTTTATGAGCGACGAACTCCGTCAGTACCTGCTAACTAGGGGTATTGCCACAAGCAGGACCACCAGTTACAACCCCCGGGGGAACGGACAGGTGGAAAGAGAAAATGCGACAGTTTGGAAGGCCGCCCTGCTAGCCTTAAAGTCTAGGGGCCTTCCAACCTCCCGCTGGCAGGATGTGCTCCCCGATGCGCTCCACTCTATTCGGTCACTGCTCTGCACTGCCACTAACGCCACCCCTCATGAGAAAATGTTTGTCTTCCCAAGGAAGTCCACATCGGGGACATCGCTACCGCCATGGCTGACGTCCCCAGGGCCGGTCCTACTGAGAAGGCACGTGAGGACCCATAAAATGGACCCCCTGGTCGAGAGGGTCGACCTCCTCCACGCCAACCCCCAGTATGCTTACATTGCATACCCGGACGGGCGGGAGGACACAGTCTCCATAAGAGACCTTGCACCCTGGGGGGCCGCAGTAACCCACTACTCACTACCACCCCCCCCCACGATCCGATATCCAGCCCCAGCAGACGGCAGGCCTGGGCCCCGCGACCCGCTCGACATCTACGAGGACGACACGCCTGTGCCACAGCCCACGCAGGACTCGACGCCGGAAGCTCCACTACCCCTTCCGTCGCCACGCCGATCACAGCGGCAGACAAGACCTCCGGAGAGACTCCAATACACTAACCTTTAATACACTTCACCCCGCCGGACTCAATTTTAAACAAGGGGTGAATGTGGTAAACCACTGTTTGTATTCCACTGTGTACATGCCTGGACATGCCTCGGCTGACTCCTCCCACAAGTCCTAGTATAAAGGTGACTGCTCCCCAGCCCTTTGTATTTCTGGACCAGTCGACCACTCGAGACAGACCTTCATTCTTTTGTTAATAAATGCCTTTAGTTACTCTCTTAACTCTCAGTCTTTTATGAGTAATTGATAGCGCATCAGGCCACAGCTGGAATACTGTGTGCAGTTCTGGTCGCCACACTACAGGAAGGATGTGATCGCTTTGGAGAGGGTGCAGAGGAGATTCACCAGGATGTTACCAGGGCTGGAGCGCTTCAGCTATGAAGAAAGACTGAGCAGATTGGGTTTGTTTTCCTTGGAGCAGAGGAGGCTGAGGGGGGACATGATTGAGGTGTACAAAATTATGAGGGGCATAGATAGGATGGATACTGAGGAGCTTTTTCCCTTAGTAGAAGGGTCAATAACTAGGGGGCATAGATTCAAGGTAAAGGGCGGGAGGTTTAGAGGGGATTTGAGAAAGAACTTTTTCACCCAGAGGGTGGTTGGAGTCTGGAACTCACTGCCTGAAAGGGTTGTGGAGGCAGGAACCCTCACAACATTGAAGAAGCATTTGGATGAGCACTTGAAATGCCATAACATACAAGGCTACGGACCAAATGCTGGAATATGGGATTAGATTAGACAGGGCTTGATGGCCGGCACGGACACGATGGGCCGAAGGGCCTCTATCCGTGCTGTATAACTCTATGACTCTATGACTCTATGCACTACACTGTAAGACTCAGGTGCTGTGACTCTAATCTGCTATTCAGTTGCTTAAGTTTTAAAGCACAGTTGTCTGTGTCAACTGTGGCTCAGTTGGTAGCACTTTGGCCTCTGAGTCCAAAAGTTGTGGGTTTCAAACCCCACTCCAGAAATTTGAACACAAAAGTCTAGGCTGACACTTCAGTGCAGTACTCAGGGAGGGCTGCATGGGCAGAAGTGCTGTCTTTTGGATGAGATGTTAAACTGAGGCCCTGTCTGCTCCCTCAGGTGGATGTAAAAGATCCTACGGCACTATATTGAAGAAGAGCAGGGGAGTTATCCCCGGTGTCCTGGCCAATACTTATCTCTCAATCAACATCACTAAAACAGATTATCTGGTCATTATCATATTACTGTTTGTGGGAGCTTGCTGTGCACAAATTGGTTACCACATTTCCTGCATTACAGCAGTGACTGCACTTCAAAAGTACTTCATTGGCTTTAATGTGCTTTGGGATATCCGATGGTCATGAAAGGCGCTATATAAATGAAAGTTTTTCTTTTTTCTTTTAGTTTACAGCGCATCCCCCATCACTGCTCTTACCTGTTGAGATTATGATTATCCTACTGGTCTTACTGGTTCTGCAGCTTTATTTTGCTGCAGTGTGGGTCCTGGTGAGAATTTTACTCTCATAAGAACATAAGAAATAGGAGCAGGAGTAGGTCATACGGCCCTTCCATCCTGCTCAGCAGTTCAGTAAGATCATGGTTGAACTTCTACAGGAACTCCACTTTCCCACCCTATCCCAATATCCCTTGATTCCCTTAGAATCCTAAAAATCTGTCCATCCCAATCTTCAATATAGTCAATGACTGAGCATCCACAGCCCTCCGGGGTAGAGAATTCCAAAGATTCGCAACCCTCTGAGTGAAGAGATTTCCCCTCATCTCAGTCCTAAATTGCCAGCCCTTTATCCTGAGACTCTCCAGCCAGGGGATACAGCCTCTCAGCATCTTTTTTCTATTCGTTCCTGGGATGTGGGCATTGCTGGCAAGGCCAGCATTTATTGCCCATCCCTAATTGCCCTTGAAAAGGTGGTGGTGAGCCGTCTTCTTGAACCACTGTGGTGAAGGTACTCCCACAGTGCTGTTAGGGAGGGAGTTCCAGGATTTTGACCCAGTGACAATGAAGGAACGGCGATATACTTCCAAGACAGGATGGTGTGTGACTTGGAGGGAAACTTGGAGCTGGTCCTCTCATGCGCCTGCTGTCCTTGTCCTTCCAGGTGTTGAGTTCGCGGATTTGGGAGTTGCTGCCGAAGAAGCCTTGGCGAGTTGCTGCAGTGCATCTTGTAGATGGTACACACTGCAGCCACGGTACGCCGGTGGTGGAGGGAGTGAATGTTTAAGGTGGTGGATGGGGTGCTAATCAAGCGGTCTGTTTTGTCCTGGATGCTGTCAAGCTTCTTGAGTGTTGTTGGAGCTGCACTCATCCAGGCAAGTGGAGATTATTCCATCACACTCCTTACTTGTGCCTTGTAGATGGTGGAAAGGCTTTGGGGAGTCAGGAGGTGAGACACTCGCCACAGAATACTTAGCCTCTGACTTGCTCTTGGTGCCACAGTATTTATGTGGCTGGTCCAGTTAAGTTTCTGGTCAATGGTGACCCCTAGGATGTTGATGGTGTGGAATTCGGCGACGGTAATGCCGTTGAATGTCAAGGGGCATGGTTAGACTCCCTCTTGTTGGAGATAGTCATTGCCTGGCACTTGTGTGGTGCGAATGTTACCTGCCACTTATCAGCCCAAGCCTGAATGTCATCCAGGTCTTATTGCATGCGGGCATGGGTTGCTTCATTATCTACCCTGTCAATCCCCCTCAGAATCTTATACGTTTCACTGAGATCACCTCTCATTCTTCTAAACTCCAGAGAGTATAGGCCCAATCCACTCAATCTCTCCTCATAAGACAACACTCTCATCCCAGGAATCAATTCAGTGAACTTTCATTGCACCCCCTCTAAGGCAAGTATATCCTTCCTCAGGTACGGAGACCAAAACTGCACATAGTACTCCAACTGTGGTCTCACCAAAGCCCAATACAATTTTAGCAAGATTACTTACTTTTATACTCCAACCCCCTTGCAATAAAGGCCAACATGCCATATGCCTTCCTAATTGCTTGCTGTACCCACAAGTAAACTCTCTGTGTTTCCTGTACGAGGACACCCAAATCCCTCGGAACACCAACATTTAATAGTTTCTCACCATTTAAAAAATATTCTGTTTTTCTATTCTTCCGACCAAAATGAATAACCTCACATTTCCCCACATTGTACTCCATCTGCCACCTTCTTGCCCACTCACTTAACCTTTCTATATCCCTTTGCAGACTCCTTGGGGGGGAATTTTAACCCCCAAAAATGGGCAGGTATCAGTTGGGTGGGAGGTTAAAGTGTTAGAAATCTGAATTCTGACTCCAACCCGCCTCCAGCCCGTCCAGTTCTGGTTTTAACGGAGGTGGGCCAGTGAGGTCGGGCAGCCAACCTGCTCCCAGGAGGCGGGTTGGCACTTTAAAAATTATAATGCGGATGCATGACTCTTTTTGAAGCAGCTTTTTAAATTTAACTCTGGGCGGCCGGGTTTCCCGGGCTTTGGGCAACCCGACAACTAAAGGAAGAATAAAATCCAACCCAGCATTGATCATGGATTCGGACACAATAAATGGACAGCCAGCCCAGTCGACCCTTCAAAGTCCTCCTCACTAACATATAGGGTCTTGTGCCAAAATTGGGAGAGCTGTCCCATAGACTGGTCAAGCAACAGCCTGACATAGTCAAACTCACAAAATCATACCTTTCAGCCAATATCCCAGACTCCTCCATCACCATTCCTGGGTATGCCCTGTCCCACCGGCAGTATAGACCCACCAGAGGTGGCGGCACAGTCGTATACAGTCAGGATGAAATGATCCTGGGAGCCCTCAACATTGACTCCGGACCTCACGAAGTCTCATGTCTTCAGGTCAAACATTGGCAAGGAAACCTGCTGCTGATTACCAGCTACCACCCTCCCTCAGTTGATGAATCAATACTCCTCCATGTTGAACACCACTTGGAAGAAGCACTGAGAGTAGCAAGCGCACAGAATGTACTCTGGGTGGGAGACTTCAATGTCCATCATCAAGAGTGGCTCGGTAGCACCACTACTGAGTCAGGTGGCCACGTCCTGTAGGACATAGCTGCCAGACTGGGCCTGTGGCAGGTGGTGAGAGAACCAACACAAGGGAAAAATTATAGTATTGGTGATATGCCACCAATGACGCAAAGACAAGGATTCAACTGAAGGCTTTTAATCACTAAGAACATAGCAGCATAGCAGGTCTTCCCACATCGGGTTCATCTGGTAGTGAGTGACTCATACAGCTCCTGAGACCTTTATATGGCAAAAGACAGGGGCGTAGCCAATGCACACAATAGGAACAAAAGGGTGTGGTTCACACAATACAAGCAGGTAAAATACAAGCAGGTCTGATGAAGGCATATTTCATCACATTCACCCCTTCTACAGATTTAGTCTGTCCGTGGGTGTGATAGTCCTTCCTGAACGTCGCAACAGTACCTTGGGTTCCGACCGGGAGTCCGTGGTGCCCTCCTGGGCATACCCATGTGCCGGGGGTGTTGCAGGTACTTCTGGGGGTGGTGAGGATACCTCTGGGGATGGTGGAGGTTCTTCTGGGGGTGGTGGTGATGGGTCGTCGTCATCGCTTCCTGCCGAGGCGAGGTCCTTTATGGACACGGTGTCTTCACGCCCGTCGGCGTGCTTGACGTACGCGTACTGTGGGTTTGCGTGGAGTAGGTGTACTGCCTCCACGAGGGGATCCATTTTGTGGCCCCTCACATGCTTCCGTAACAGGACTGTCCCTGGGGTGGAGAGCCACGAGGGTAGGGATACTCCTGAGGTTGATTTGCGGGGAAAAACGAACATCTTCTCGTGAGGAGTGGCATTAGTAGCAGTACACAGTAGCGACCTTATCGAGTGGAGTACGTCTGGGAGGACCTCCTGCCAGCGGGAGGTGGGGAGGCCTTTAGACCTTAGTGCTAAGGTGACCGCCTTCCACACTGTCGCGTTCTCCCTCTCCACTTGCCCATTACCCCGGGGGTTATAACTAGTGGTCCGACTCGTGGCTATCCCCTTCGACAGCAGGTATTGGTGCAGTTCATCGCTCATGAACGACGCCCCCCTGTCAGTGTGGATGTAGTTAGGCATGCCGAACGTGCAAAACAGGTTGCCGAGGCACTTGATGACCGTGGCACTGGTCATATCTGGGCAGGGGTAGGCGAATGGGAAGCGGGAGTACTCGTCCACAATGTTGAGAAAGTACACATTGCGGTCAGTGGAGGGGAGTGGTCCCTTGAAATCTAAGCTCAGGCGCTCGAATGGCCGTGTAGCTTTGATCAGGTGGGCTCGGTCGGGTCTGAAAAAACTGGGCTTGCATTCCGCACAGGTGCGGCAGTCCCTGGTCATAGACCGGACCTCCTCGATGGAATAGGGCAGGTTACGGGATTTTATAAAGTGGAATAGCCGGGTGACCCCCGGGTGGCAGAGGCCATTGTGGAGGCCCTGTAGCCTGTCCCCCTGGATGCTGGCACACATCCCTCGTGATAGGGCGTCGGGGGATTCGTTGAGGGCCCCCGGCCTATATATTATGTCGTACTCAAACGTGGAGAGTTCGATCCGCCACCTGAGAATTTTGTCGTTCTTGATCTTCCCCCTCTGTTTGTTGTTAAACATGAAGGCTACCGACCGCTGGTCGGTAAGCAGGGTGAAGCGTTTGCCGGCTAGGTAGTGCCTCCAGTGCCGCACTGCCTCCACTATGGCCTGGGCCTCCTTCTCTACCGAGGAGTACCTGATCTCGGGCCCTTGGAGGGTTCTTGAGAAAAAGGCTACGGGCCGCCCATCCTGGTTGAGGGTGGCTGCTAAAGCGAAGTCGGACGCATCGCTTTCGACCTGGAAAGGGATGTTTTCGTCCACTGCCCGCAGCGCGGCCTTCTCAATGTCGTGTTTAATGCTGTTGAAGGCGGCGTGGGCCTCGGCTGTGAGCGGGAAGGACATTGATTTCAGGAGGGGACGGGCCTTGTCGGAATAATTGGGGACCCATTGGGCGTAATAGGAGAAGAACCCCAGGCACCTTTTCAGGGCCTTGGGAGTGTTTGGTAGGGGTAGCTCCCGTAGGGGGCGCAATCGGTCGGGGTCCGGACCGATTTCCCCGTTTTCCACCACGCAGCCCAGGATACAGAGGCGCGTGGTGCTAAAGACACACTTATCCTCGTTGTAGGTGAGATTGAGTCTGAGGGCAGTTTTCAGAAATCTTGCGAGGTTCGAGTCGTGGTCTTGCTGGTCGTGGCCGCAGATGGTGACGTTGTCTAGGTATGGGTAGGTGGCTGTTAACTGGTTCTCATCGACCATGCGGTCCATCTCCCGCTGGAAGACCGAGGCCCCGTTCGTTACACCAAAGGGGACTCTGAGGAAGTGGTAGAGACGTCCGTTCGCCTCGAAGGTGGTGTATGGACGGTCCTCCGGCCTAATGGGGAGCTGGTGGTATGCCGATTTTAGGTCGATGGTGGAAAACACCCGGTATTGCGCGATTTGGTTAACTATATCCGCTATGCGGGGCAGCGGGTAGGCGTCTAGCTGGGTGTATAGATTAACCGTCTGGCTATAATCTATCACCACCCGCTTCTTTTCGCTACCCTTAACTACTACTACCTGGGCGCGCCACGGGCTGGTACTGCATTCGATGATACCCTCCCGCTTGAGTCTTTCTACTTCCGACGCAATGAACCGCCTATCCTCCCAGCTGTACCGCCTACTCTTGGTCGCTATGGGTCGACAGTTGGGTGCGAGGTTGGCGAACAGAGAGGGCGGCTTGACCTTCAGGGTAGCCAGACCGCACACTGTGAGGGGCGGCTGGGACCCACCGTAGGTAAGCGTGATACTTTGGTGGTGGCACTGGAAGTCCAGACCCAAGATCACGCTCACACAGAGATCTGGCATTATCAGTAGTTTAAAATCTCTGTAATCATTGCCTTTTACCGACAACATAACCGCGCAGAAACCTGTAATTTTTGAGGTATGAGTCTTATCGGCCATGGCGATTTTGCCCTGTGTGGGGACTATCGTTAGAGAAAGTCATTTTACCAGGCTAGGATGAATAAAGCTTTCGGTGCTCCCGCAGTCAATCAAGCATTTAACCTTGTTCCCGTTTACCTCTATGTCCATCATCGATTTAGACAACGGATGTGGCCTGGATTGATTCACTGTGATCGAGGCCACCAGTGGGTCCTGGGGGTCCGTGTAGTCGGGGCAAGATGGTGGACTCCATGAGGGTGGACAAGATGGCTTCCAAGATGGCCGCTCCCACGGCGCGCATGCGGCAGTGGTGGAGTTGGAGGCGGGGTTCCCTCTGCAGACTTTGCTGAAATGTCCTTTCTTCCCGCATTTAAAACAGGTGGTGCCCTTCGCTGGGCACAGATGCCTGGAGTGTTTGTCCTGACCGCAGAAGTAGCATTTCGGGCCCCGATGCATCGCGGCAGTAGTGGGGCTCCTGGGTGGGGGCTGGGGCTCCGATGGTGCTGGGCTGGCCTGAGACCTGGGAGGTGAAGATGGCTTCCAAGATGGCGGCCCCCACGGCGCGCACGAGGCGGAGTGGGCCGCATGGCCTGGGGAACAGGATTCAGAGTTCCTCTGGGCCATATCCAGCGATCACGCTATATCTATAGCCTGTTTTAAGTCCAGTCCCTCCTTTTCAAACAGTTTCTGCCGAATATAATTTGAACTGAGGCCCGCAATAAGGGAGTCTCGAATCAGCTCCTCCGTGTACACGATGGCAGACACGGCCTTACAGTTACAGTCTCTGCCCAGTACTTTTAGGTTTAGTATAAAGTCCTCTAGTGACTCACCATGCCGCTGCGTGCGAGTAGTCAGAAGATGCCTGGCGTACACCACGTTTATTGGCCGCGCGTAGTGGGCCTTCAGGATGGTGCAGGCCTCCTCGTAGCTGGTGGCATCTTGGATGAGAGGGGAGACCCGATGGTGTAGTGTCCGTGTGTAGATAAAGACACTGAAGACAGGAGTTGGTTCATAGGTATTTACTAAGCAAGTCTGGGGGGGGGTTTCTAAAGGATATACACAATACACAGGCTTATATAGCCCAAGTGGCAATTACCGGCATTACGCACACCTGGGGCTCTTAAAGGCACATACACCACAATTCCTCCCCTTCTAGCTAACTAGTACATCATATTTTAAGTAATTATTAATGACATGTTATATGCAAAATAATATACATTAATGTATTAATTAATTATAAGATAGTCTCTCAGGAGGCTTCCTGACTCGGTCCGGATAACGCCTCGGGGGTGTAGTAGTTTCTGGTGGTGTAGTAGGTTCTTCTGGCAAGGCTGATTCGGCTTGAAGGCCAGTGTCGGGTTCATCGGGCTCCAGTATCACCGGATCGGAGGTAGATATGGGTATCTCTACTTCATCGTTAGATGTATAGCGTGGTGGTGTAGGTTGTCCCTTTTTGGATGACTTGATGATTTGGTCAGCATGGCGCCTTATTATGCTGTCTCCGATGTCCACGGTATACATCAGTGGTCCTAATCGTGTGCAGATAGTTCCAGGCTGCCATTTCTCGGTACGGTAGTCCCGGGCCAAAACCGGTTGGCCTATCTGGAAGGCCCTAGTTGGCCTTTCATTCATGCCCTGAAACTGCCGGTTCTCCACGTCCCTTCGGATGTTGGGCTTGACCAAATCCAGCCGGCATCTTAGGTTTCTATTGTAGAACATCATGGCGGGAGTTTGGTTAGTAACCATATGCGTTGCATTCCTATATGCAAATAAGAAGTTATCCACCTTGTGCTGAAGTTTTATGTCTTCATTACCCATGGCCTTGATGGCCTTCTTGAAGGTCTGGACAAACCTTTCAGCCAATCCATTGGTGGCGGGATGGTATGGGGCGGACGTGTAGTGTTTTACCCCATTGTTCTTTAAGAACTTTCTGAATTCTTCGGACACAAATTGCGGTCCATTATCAGAACATATCTGCTCCGGCAGCCCATTCCTGGCAAATATGGTCCTTAATACTGTGATGGTTTTTTCCGTGGTGGTGGAGGACATCTTTATTACCTCCGGCCACTTGGAGTGTGCATCAACTGCGATTAAGAACATTGAGTCCATAAATGGACCAGCAAAGTCGATGTGCACCCTTTGCCAGGGAGATGAGGGCCACTCCCATGGATGTAGAGGGGCCTGTGGCGGAGCATTTTGGACCTTCTGGCATCCTAGGCAGCTCTTGGTCATGTCTTCGATGTCTCCATCGATACCTGGCCACCATACAAACGCCCTAGCTAGGTTCTTCATTTTCACTCCACCCAGATGCCCCTCGTGAAGCTCCTTTAGCACTTTATCCTGGAGTTTGGGTGGAATCACCACTCTGGATCCACACATCAAGGTTCCTCGGCACACTGACAGCTGTTCTCTTCTTTGCGAGAATGCTGGCAACTCGCCATGTGCTGGCCATCCCTTCACTGTTAAATCGTAGACCCGTGAGAGAGTAGGGTCATTTCTTGTCTCCCTTTCAATGGCGGAATTTGTCACCGGTAGACATTCCACTATGGTAGAGTGGAATATCTCTACTGGGTCTACTGTAGGTGCCTCTTCTATCGTTGGCAACGGTAGGCGTGATAAACCATCAGCATTCCCATGCTGTTTTGACCCTTTGTATTCAATGTTGTATTGGTGTGCCCCTAGAAAAAGGGACCACCTCTGTAGTCTTTGCGCCGTCATAATGGGTGTTAAATCTGTGAGTTGTTCAAGTAATTAATACTCAGACTTAATCAGTAACAATAAAACAGGTCTTTACTGGTTGGAGGTAGGGACTATACATAGGTCTTTACTTCATGCCCACAGGCGGGAACTGAGGGGAGATCAGTACCCACAGTACTATTTATACCCCTATGGCCAGGAGTGGTACTGCGTATCACTACGCCCAACAAGTAGTGCAGTCCTGTCCATAGGTTCAAAGTAGCACACATATTACATACACAACATTCCTCCCTTCCTAGCTTTACAGTCATCTCCCCATTTAACATAACGTAATAACATATATACATATATAACTTCAGGTTTACATAACAGAATAACATAGATACATAGATAACTTCATGTCAAAACAGATCACAGATTCAGTCTCTGCGGAAAACAGTTCACAGATTCAATCTCTGTGGTGGAGTCGGTTTACGTTGCTGGAGTGACTCATTCAATAGTCCTTCCATGGATTTAACAGTTTGAACTTCCGAACTGAATTGGCTCCGTTCGGAGGGACCACGTGTGTGATCTGGTAGAGGTGATAATGGTTCAGATGGGTCATCTTCTGTTTTTACTTTTCCTTTTCTGCTTCTTGGAGACTCTCTGGGCTCCATTGTCAGCTGCCACAGCTGCCAGCTGCATGCGCAGTTCCTCCTTCTCTTCCTCCTGTTTCCGTCGTAGAGCCAGCTTCTCCCGATGTTCCGTAGACTTTTGGTGCTCCTCCATGATTTCTGCACTTTGGGAGTCGAAGTTACAAGCTGGGCAGGACAGGACATCGTAATATTCGGTGTCGTCCACCAGGTCATAGTAATATTCGGTGTCGTCCTGAGCTAGACCAGTGAGAGGGTCGTCTATTTCCTCCATACCCAGCTGGACGTTAGCCAGCTCTTGTTCCAAATCCAGGCATCTTTCCTGAAGAGACTTCTTCATGTGTACCTCTGCATCCAGCTTTTTCTGGGCTTTCAGCAAGTCGTTTACTAGTGACCTCATTTGTGATTTTAATACTTCAACTTCCTTTGGAGATTGATTGATCGGACTATGCAATCCCTCTACCGGAGCAGCTGTTTCAGCGGTCTGTTGTTCTACGTTGACGTGAGTCAGCGTACTTTTGGCATCCAAGGGCTGCTCTGTTGCAGTCATCTCAGTCTGTGTTGCCACCTCAGCTCTTCCAATAACCTTTGAGAGCTCCGAACCCCTTTCGTTTGAATATTGAAGTTCGTGTTCAAGTTTTTCCCATTTCAGAGTCCTGTCCTTCAGCATATGCAGGAGTTGGCTGACCGTTAACTCCTCTGACATCAGACGTTTTGTGTGCTCCTGTTCCATTTTCTCCATCAGCTGCTTCTGTTGTCTTTCCAGATTCTCCAACTCTATATCAAAGAACTCTTTCGTTGCATTCAACTCTTGCTCACAACGGCGAAGCATTTGTTCTAATTGCTGTTGTAGTTTGAAATGGAGTTGAGTTCGAGCCCGGTGTCCCTCAGAAATGGGCACATCAGTAGACTTGCCAGACTCAGAATCCACAGTTAAACTATGTTGTTGTTGCTCAGTGGAATTCTGTGCTGAAACTTTGTCTTTTGCACCTGAGTTGGGCTTACCATCATCCGTTCCAGAGTCTGGGCCGACTATCTTCACCGAGTTCTCACTCGTTATTGTTTGTAGGAAATGCCAGTCCATATTCATTTTCCTAATCCACTCCCGTCCTAGTAGTGGAGGACCTCCTTCAGATATCACATATAAGTCCATTATTTGACTGTCTTCACCCTTGTGGACCACTGCAACCTCTATTTTCCCGATGGGGTACACTCTTTGCCCCGTGTATGTTTCCAATATAATCCCCGTATCCTGTAGGGGAATATGTTGGAATAACTTTCCGTAATCTTTCTTATTTATGACCGTCAATGCCGATCCAGTGTCCAATTCCAGTTTTACTTGGACTCCTTCTATCTGAAGAGTGACCCAAATTGTCTGGAGGTCTGCACCCTTACCAGCGTTGAGTACTCTTAAGCTAGCCAGTTCATTACTGCTAGCGTCTGAATCGGACTCCTGTTCGGTCACCTTGTGTACCTTTGCGTATTTTCCTTGCGGTGACTTCTTGTTGCTGGTCTTCTTCGCTGACCTGCATACTCTAGCTATATGTCCAAGCCTACCACAAGTTCTACATTCTTGGTTTTTAAAGCAACACTGGTTCTGATCATGCGTTGTCTTTCCACAACGATAACATTTGCCAGAACTCACACCCAATTTGTGTGCACTGAGCTCCGGTGACCGTAGCTGCATTACTGCCGTGCCTCTCGCTGCGGCTTCGTGTGCTGCTGCCATAGTGACCGCCTTCTCAAGCGTCAGCTCATTCTCCTCGAGCAGTCGCTTTTGTGTATCCTGTTTAAATAAACCACACACAAATTTGTCTCGAAGTGCCTCTGTCAGTCCCGTTCCAAACTGGCAATATTTCGCTAATTTACGCAATTCCAGCAAATAATCAGCATTGCTTTCATGCTGTAGCTGCCTTCTGTCGTAAAATTTAAATCGTTCCGCTAGCATCAGCGGCGTGGGGTTTAGATGATCTTTCAGGACAGTAACAATCTCATCGCACATCTTATCCGCCGGTTCATCTGGTGATAACAGGTGTTTCAATTGCCCGTATGTCTTCGCACCCATTAAATTTAATAATGTTAGAGCTTTATCTTGGTCACGAATTTTATTGGCCTTACAATAATTTTTTACTCTTTCAACATATATGGCCCAATCTTCGAGGTCACTATCAAAGGTGTTAATATTCCCGTGTTTAGGCATTGTAGATTTGCAATTTCTCAGATTTTTTTTTTTTTTACTGCTATCCAAGATGGCGGCTTCCCGCTCTTGCCGTCGTCCTCCACCCACAAAATGGCGGTTTTCCCACGCTTGGCGGTCTTCACCCGTCCCCCAACGCCGTTTCCCTTCAGCCCCCGAGTGCGGCCCTTATCTTCGCCGCGATCGCCCGAGTGCGGCCCTTATCAGCGGATGCGATCGCTGGATCACGAAGCGGCTCTCGGCTCTTATCAGGAGATGCGATCGCTCCGTTGAAACGCCTCCCGCTCGAAGCGGCTCTCGCGCCCTATTCCTCCAGCTCCCCCAGCCCCGTTCGTGCGGCCAACGCGGTCGACTGCCTGTCGCGTCGCTGCCCGGCTCAGACAACGGCTTACCCACCACCAAGCTGGAGAAGAAGCTGACGGTCGCCGATGGAGGCTCCGAGGTCAGGATGTCTTCCAGTGGGGTGGAGAGGGTGGAAACCTCTCTGCAACGTCCTGGCTGTGGACGAAGCTGCCGTGGAGTGACTGCCGCAGGGTCCGAATCAGACTCGTCGCCAGTGTTAAATCTGTGAGTTGTTCAAATAATTAATACTCAGACTTAATCAGTAACAATAAAACAGGTCTTTACTGGTTGGAGGTAGGGACTATACATAGGTCTTTACTTCATGCCCACAGGCGGGAACTGAGGGGAGATCAGTACCCACAGTACTATTTATACCCCTATGGCCAGGAGTGGTACTGCGTATCACTACGCCCAACAAGTAGTGCAGTCCTGTCCATAGGTTCAAAGTAGCACACATATTACATACACAACAATGGGGACACCTTTTTTAGGGTTGAATATGGAGATGAGGGGTTGATGGTCAGTCAGCAAGGTAAATTTTTGTCCGTGTAGGTAATGGTTGAATTTCTTCACTCCCCATACCAGGCTGAGTGCTTCCCTGTCTATCTGGGCATAGTTACGCTCAGCTGAGTTCAATGAGCATGACGCAAAAGCTATCGGCCGTTCCGAGCCATCAGGGAATCTATGGGACAATACCGCTCCTATGCCGTCAGGGGATGCATCGCACGCCAGTCTGATTGGCAGTGATGGGTTGTAATGAGCCAAAATTTTCTCGGATGTGATTAAGTCTTTACATTTATGGAAGGCACGTTTACAGTCTTCGTTCCATTTCCAAATCACTCCTGTGTGTAGAAGATCATTAAGAGGGTGTAGAATAGTTGATAAGTTCGGTAAAAATTTATGATAGTAATTTATTAATCCCAGGAATGACCTTAATTGTGAAACATTCTCAGGTGCTGGGGCTTTTATAACTGCTTCAATTTTTTCAGGTGACTTATGCAACCCTTCCTTATTAATTATGTGGCCACAATATGATATCTGATTTTGGAAAAATTCGCACTTGGGGCGATTTGCTCGTAGGCCCCGTTCTTTCAGCCTAGTGAGCACCTGCTCCAAATTGGCAAGGTGCTCGTTGTCATTTTCTCCTGTTATAAGGATGTCGTCTAGGTAGCATTGAGTCCCCGGAATCCCTTGCAGGACTTGCTCCATAGCTCTTTGCCAGATAGCTGGAGCTGATGCTATTCCAAAAACCAGTCGATTGTACTGGTACAGGCCTTTGTGTGTGTTTATTGTGAGATACTTTTTAGAGGTCTCCTCAACCTCCATCTGTAGATATGCCTGTGCCAAGTCAATTTTTGTGAAACGTTTCCCTCCGGATAGTGAGGTGAAAATATCTTCTATCCTCAGAAGAGGATACTGTACCGTGTGAAGGACCGGGTTTACAGTCACCTTAAAGTCCCCACAGATGCGAATTTTTTTCTGTTCCTCAGAGTTATTTTTCAATGTTTTTTTCATGACTGGAACGATGGGTGTTGCCCATTCGCTCCAATCTATTTTGGATAATACGCCTGCCTTTTCCAAATTCTTCAGCTCTGCCTCGACTGCCGGACGTATTGCGTATGGCACCGGTCTTGCCTTAAAAAATTTTGGAATTGCTGTATCTTCCACTTTTATTGAGGCGGTGATGCCTTTCAAGGTTCCTAGTTTCTCTTGAAACACTTCTTTGGCGTTGGCCAAGATGTCTTTTAATCATTCAGGTATGATGTCATCATTGTTTTTTTCCTTACTGGTCACCGTCAGTGCCTGAATGGAGTGCCAGTCTAAACGTATCTTCCTTATCCATTCACGTCCCAACAACGGTGGACCACCATCTTGTAGAATGTATAAATACAACTTTTGTATTTCTTTGCCGTTGTATACCACAGGCACCCTTATTTTTCCTTTGGGGTAGACTTTCTGCCCCGTATATGTTTTTAAGATAATGGATGTGTCTTTTAGAGGTATATGCGAAAATAGCCTCTCGTAATCTCGTCGATTTATTACGGTTAGAGCTGATCCTGTATCTAGCTCCATTTTAACTGGGGACCCTGCTATTGTGAGGGTAACCCAAATGATTTGGTAATCCTCTTTGGCAAGTACATTATGTAATTTGAGACAGCTTAGTCTCTTGTTTCCGGAGTCGCTATCGCTATTCTGGTCTTCGGAGCTATTGTCCGTCATCATTTGTACCTTCCTGTACTTTTCTTTATTGATTTTTTGTTTTCTGTCAGTGGATTTATTTTGTCCAGATTGGCATACCCGTGCAATGTGTCCAATCTTACCACATTGCCTGCATGCTTTGCCCTTGAACCAGCAGTCCCTCTGGTTATGGGTGGATCTGCCGCAGCGATAACATCTTCCGAACTCCTGTGTCATTTTATGGGTGCCGAAGTCCTGTGTCTCTTGTTGTATCTCTGCAGCTCCTTTTGCTGCTGCTTCGTATGATACAGCCATACTGAAAGCTTTGTCCAATGTTAAATCTTTTTCAGAAAGCAGTCTTTTTTGTGTTCCTTCACTTAAGAGACTGCAAACAAATTTGTCTCGAAGATAATCCGATAGTCCTGCTCCGAATTGGCAGTACTTTGATAGCTTTCTTAATTCGGTTAGGTAATCAGCGTTACTTTCATTCTTTTGTTGATTTCTCTTGAAGAACTTGAATCGTTCCGCTATCAGCAGCGGTGTTGGGTTTAAATGCTCCTGCAGGGTATCAACAATTTCTTTAAAAGTCTTGTCCTTTGGTTTGGCTGGAGTGATTAAATTTCGTAACAGCCCGTATGTCTTCGCGCCCATTAAGTTCAGAAGTACTGAAGCTTTTTTTTCATCTGTTATTCCATTTGCAGTGCAATAAACCTCTACTCTTTCCACGTATGTGGTCCAATCTTCTATTTCGCCATCAAAAGCCTCAATATTACCAGATTTAGGCATTTCAGAACAGATATGGCGCTTCCCGCGCTTTTTTTTTTCTCTCTGTAGCAACGATATGGCGTTTCCCGCGCTTTTCCGCCGCTGCTACCGATAACAACGCTGTTTTACTGTGGTTTCCGTTTATTCACTGTTGGAGACTCGTTCCCGACGGAGGTCTAAACGCTGACCTGCTTGCCGCGCCGGCCGTCTCTCGAGTGCACCCTCCCAGTCCGTTATTGCTTGCCTCCGATTTCGCTGCCTGTCTCAGCTGTAGAGCCTGCCGCTGGAGCTCCAGCCTGACGCCCAGGAAGGATTAGCGCAGTACCTGTCACCAGCTTGGCCAGCTGGTGAAACCACAGTTTCTCTTACTTCCTTGAGTCTTCTGGACGCTGGAGGAATCGATGTCCTTGAGGTGCTGCCGAATTGCAGGTAAGTCCGTTTCCACTTCGTCGCCACTGTAGTGTCCGTGTGTAGATAAAGACACTGAAGACAGGAGTTGGTTCATAGGTATTTACTAAGCAAGTCTGGGGGGGGGGGTTTCTAAAGGATATACACAATACACAGGCTTATATAGCCCAAGTGGCAATTACCGGCATTACGCACACCTGGGGCTCTTAAAGGCACATACACCATAATTGCTCTTAAAGGCACATACACCACAGATGGCTCACCCAGTTTCGCAGGATTCCCAGTTTCATGTCTTCGGTAGCGGTTTCGGCTGCGGCTATGGCAGTGGATGAGTTTGCAATGAAAAATTCGAAGCATTGGAACCAGTGTCCGAACTGTGTGGCTGCGTCTGAGGCATGGGGGTCCAGATCCAAGCGCTCTGGTTTCAGGAGTCGATCCATCTTGGTGTTTTAGTGATTAAAATTGATATGCCATCAATGACTCAAAGACAAGGATTCAACTGAAGGCTTTTAATCACTAAGAACATAGCAGCATAGCAGGTCTTCCCACATCGGGTTCATCTGGTAGTGAGTGACTCATACAGCTCCTGAGACCTTTATATGGCAAAAGACAGGGGCGTAGCCAATATACACAATAGGAACAAAAGGGTGTGGTTCACACAATACAAGCAGGTAAAATACAAGCAGGTCTGATGAAGGCATATTTCATCACAATTGGTAGGAGTAACTAACACAGTCCTTGGGGAGACAAAGCCCAGTCTTTGGAATGAGGACACCCTCCGTGCTAAATGGGGTAGATTCAAAACAGATCAAGATGCTCAAAACTGGGCATCCATGAGGTGCTGTGGGCCATCAGCAGCAGCAGAATTGTATTACACCACAATCTGTATCCTCATGGCCCAGCATATTCCTCACTGTAGCATTACCATCAAGCCAGGGAACCAACCCTTGTTCAATGAGCAGTGTACAAGAGAATGCCAGGAGCAGCACCAGGCGTACATGAAAATGAGGTGCCAACCTGGTGAAGCTACAATACAGAAATACATGTATGCTAAACAGTGGAAGCAGCATGCTGTAGACAGAGCTAAACAATCCCGCAATAAATGAATTAGATCAAAGCGCTGCAATCCTGTCACATCCAGTCGTGAATGGTGGTGGACAATTAAACTACTAACGGGAGGAGGAGGCTCTATGAACATCCCGATCCTCATTGATAGCGGCTCCCGGCATTTGAGTACAAAAGACAAGGCTGAAGCATTTACAACCATCTTCAGCCAGAAGTATCGAGTGGTTGATGCATCTCGGCCTCCTCCTGAGGTTGCCAGCATCACAGAAGCCAGTCTTCAGTAAATTCAATTCACTCCACATGATGTCAAGAAATGGCTGAGTGCACTGGATACAACAATGGGTATGGGCCCCGACAACATCTCAGCTGTCGTGCTGAAGACTTGTGCTCCAGAAATAGTCACGCCTCTAGCCAAGCTGTTCCTGTACAGTGACAACACTGGCATCTACCCGACAACATGGAAAATTGCCCAGGAATGTCCTGCCCACAAGAGCAGGACAAATTTAAGGTGATTGGCAGCAGATCCAAAGGCAACATGAGAAAAACTTTTTTATGCAGCGAGTGGTTATGATCTGTAATGCATTGCCTGAAAGGGTAGTGGAGGCAGATTCAATTGTGGCTTTCAAAAGGGAATTGGATAAGTACCTGAAGGAAACAATTTGCAGGGCAACAGGGAAAGAGTGAGGGAGTGGGACTAGCTGAAGTGCATTTGCAGAGAGCCAGCAAAGGCTTGATGGGCCAAATGGCCTCCTTCTGTGCTGTAACCATTCTATGATTCCACTCTATGATTCTAAATCCAATCCAGCCAACCATCCCATCATCCTACTCGCAATCATCAGCAAAGTGATGGCAGGTGTCGTTGACAGTGCTATTAAGCGTCACTTACTCACCAATAACCTGCGCACCAGTGCTCAGTTTGGGTCCACTAGGACCACTCAGCTCCTGACCTCATTACAGCCTTGGTCAAAACATGGACAAAAGAGCTGAATTCTAGAGGTGAGGTAAGAGTGACTGCCCTTGACATCAAGGCAGCATTTGACCGAGTGTGGCATTAAGGAGCCCTAGTAAAATTGAAGTCAATGTGAATCAGGGGAAAGACTCTCCACTGGCTGGAGTGATACCTATCACAAAGGAAGATGGTCCTGGTTGTTGGAGTCATAGAAACATAGAAACAGTGGCCTAGAAATTCAGTGCCCTTAGCGCCGATTTTGCGGCGCTAGAGGGCCTAGCGCTGCAATTGGCGCCGGTTCCTAAATTGCCTGGGGCCCTTCCGCGGCGGTAGACCGGTAGCGCTGTGCCAGCACCGATGACGTCATCGGTGTGCGCAGCGTCCCGGTTGCCGTGGTAACCCGGCCCCAAGCTGAAATTCAGTTGCGCCCGCCTCGCCCGTGGCAGGCGCAACTAAGACTCTGGCAACAGAGTCTTCCCCCAGTGTGCGCCGGCGCATAAAGGTGGAGCGGCGGCCGGCCGCGTTCCCGGCGGCCGCCTGCCCGCACCTCCCTTCCCGGACTCCTGCATTCCCCCCCCGCGGCCCTGATCAGTGTCTCATGCGAGCCCGGCACTTCCCCGAGGTGCCGGGCTCAGAAGTCGGGTCAATCCGCCGGACAGTTGTCGGCTGCAGGCAGCTCCTCCTTAACAGGAGGAGGAGGCCTGCAGTTCCCCCGCCTGCCACACCGCATCGGGTGCCGCAGCGGGGGATTAGCGCCGGGAAACCCAAGTTCACGCCCGTTTTGAGGCGCTAAAGGAGGGTTTTAGCGCCCGCCGCCGTCTGGGCCCGGCGCACCCGAATTTTCGTCGGGCGCTGCCGCATTACCACTGGCGCAAACTTTCTGGCGCTACAGCCCTGGCAAGACCAGAACCCAATTTCTAGGCCATAGAAGATAGGAGCAGGAGTAGGCCATTCGACCCCTCGAGCCTGTTCCGCCATTTAATGAGATCTTGGCTGATCATCCAAATTCAGTACCCTGTCCCTGCTTTCTCCCCATATCCCTTGATCCCTTTAGTCTTAAGAAATATATCTAACTCCTTCTTGAATATATTTAATGAATTGGCCTCAACTGCCTTCTGTGGTAGAGAATTCTACAGGTTCACCACTCTCTGGGTGAAGAAATTCCTCCTCATCTCTGTCCTAAATGGCTTACCCCTTATCCTTAGACTGTGATCCCTGGTTCTGGACTGACCCACCATCGGGAACATCCTTCCTGCATCTAGTCTGTCTAGTCCTGTTAGAATTTTATAAGTTTCAATGAGATCCCCTCTCATTCTTCTAAACTCTAGCGAATATAAGCCTAATCGACCAATCTCTCTTCATACATCATTTCTGCCATCCCAGGTATCAGTCTGGTGAATCTTCGCTGCACTCCCTCCATGGCAAGAACATCCTTCCTCAGATAAGGTGACCAAAACTGCACACAATACTCAAGGTGTGGTCTCACCAAGGCCCTGTACAACTGCAGCAAGACATTCTTGCTCCTGTACTCGAATCCTCTCGCTATGAAGGCCAACACACCATTGCCTTCTTAACCGCCTGCTGCACCTGCATGCTTACCTTCAGCGACTGGTGCACAAAGACACCCAGGTCTCGTTGCACTTCCCCTTTTCCCAATCTATTGCCGTTCAGATAATAATCTGTCTTCCTGTTTTTGCCACCAAAGTGGATAACCTCGCATTTATCCATATAATACTGCATCTGCCATGCACCTGCCCAATCACCCAACCTGTCCAAATCATACTGGGGTTTCTCTGCATCCTCCTCACAGCACACACACACACCCAGCTTTGTGTCATCTGCAAACTTGAGAATATTACATCTACTTCCCCCGTCTAGATCATTAATATATATTGTGAATAGCTGGGGTCCTAGCACCGATCCCTGCGGTACCCCACTAGTCACTGCCTGCCACTCGGAAAAAGACCCATTTATTCCAACTGACCAAGACTGGGAACTCAACATCCAGGGGTATTCGATATTCAGGAAAGATAGGCAAAAGGAAAGGGAGGTCGGGTAGCATTACTAGTTAAAGAAGGGATTAACACAATTGTAATGAAGGATATTAGCTCTGATGATGTGGAATCTGTATGGGTAGAATTGAGAAATACTAAGGGGAAAAAAACATTAGTGGGAGTGGTATATAGACCTCCAAACAGTAAGGCGGAGGTTGGGGATGGCATTAAAAGGGAAATTAAAGAAGCGTGCAATAAGGGCACAGCAGTCATCATGGGTGACTTTAATCTACATATAGATTGGGCTAACCAAATTAGTAACAATACTGTGGAGGAGGAATTCCTGGAGTGTTTACGGGATGGTTTCCTGGACCAATATGTCGAGGAACCAACCAGAGATCAGGCCATCTTAGATTGGGTATTATGTAACGAGAAAGGATTAATTAGCAATCTTGTTGTACGAGGCCCCTTGGGTCAGAGCGATCATAATATGATCGAATTCTTCATTAAGATGGAGAATGAAGTAGTTGACTCAGAAACTAGGGTCCTCAATTTAAAAAAAAGGCAACTACGATGGTCTGAGGCGCGAGTTGGGTAGGATTGATTGGGGAATGGCACTCAAAGGATTGACGGTGGATAGGCAATGGCAAACATTCAAAGACCGAATGGATGAACTGCAGAAGTTGTTCATCCCAGTTTGGCATAAAAATAAAACAAAAAAGGTGACTCAACCGTGGCTAACAAGGGAAATTAGGGATAGCTTAAGGTCCAAGGAGACCACATACAAATAGGCCAGAAAAAGCAATAATCCTGAGGTTTGGGAGCAGTTCAGGATTCAACAAAGGAGGACAAAGGGATTAATTAAGAAAGAGAAAATAGAATATGACAGTAAGCTTGCAGGGCACATAAAAACTGACTGTAAAAGCTTTTATAGATATGTGAAGATAAAAAGATTGGTGAAGTCAAGCATAGGTCCCTTGCAGTCAGAATCGGGGGAAGTTATAATGGGGAACAAAGAAATGGCAGACCAACTAAATACATATTTTGGTTCTGTCTTCACAAAGAATGACACAAATAACCTCCCAGAAATACCGGGGAACATAGGGTCTGATGAAAGGGTGGAACTGAAAGAAATCAGTATTTGTAGGGAAATGGTGTTAGGAAAATTGATGGGACTGAAGGCCGATAAATCCCCAGGGCCTGATAATCTACATCCCAGGGTACTTAAGGAAGTGGCCCGAGCAATAGTAGATGCATTGCTGGTCATCTTCCAGAACTCAATAGACTCTGGAACTGTACCCATGGATTGGAGGGTACTGATGTTACCTCACTATTCAAAAAAGGTGGCAGAGAAAAAGCAGGGAATTATAGACCGGTAAGCCTGACATCGGTAGTGGGGAAAATGCTAGAGTCCATTATAAAAGATGTAATAGCAGAGCACTTGGAAAGCAGTGACAGGATCGGACAAAGTCAACATGGATTTACAAAAGGTAAATCATGCTTGACTAATCTACTGGAATTTTTTGAGGATGTAACTGGTAAAATAGATAAGGGAGAACCAGTGGATGTGGTGTATTTGGACTTTCAGAAGGCTTTCGATAAGGTCCCGCATAAAAGATTAGCGTGCAAAATTAAGGCACATGGGATTGGGGGCAAGGTATTGACTTGGATAGAGAACTGGTTGGCGGACAGAAAGCAAAGAGTTGGAATAAACGGGTCGTTTTCCGAGTGGCAGGCAGTGACTAGTGGGGTTACGCAAGGATCGGTCCTAGGACCCCAGCTGTTCACAATATATATTAATGATCTGGACGAGGGAATTGGATGTAATATCTCCAAATTTGCAGACGACACAAAGCTGGGTGGGAGGGTATGCTGTGAGGAGGATGTCATGAAACTCCAGTACGATTTGGACAGGTTGGGTGATTGGGCAGAAACATGGCAAATGCACTATAATGTGGATAAATGTGAGGTTATCCACTTTGGTGGCAAAAACAGGAAGGCAGATTATTATTTGAATGGCAATAGATTGGGAGAAGGGGAAGTGCAAAGAGACCTGGGTGTTCTTGTGCACCAGTCGCTGAAGGTAAGCATGCAGGTGCAGCAGGCGGTTAAGAAGGCAAATGGTATGTTGGCCTTCGTAGCAAGAGGGTTCGAGTACAGGAACAAGGATGTCTTGCTGCAGTTGTACAGGGCCTTGGTGAGACCGCACCTTGAGTATTGTGTGCAGTTTTGGTCGCCTTATCTGAGGAAGGCCGTTCTTGCTATGGAAGGAGTGCAGCGAAGATTCACCAGGCTGATACCTGGGATGGCAGGAATGACGTATGAGGAGAGATTGTGTCGATTGAGCTTATACTCACTGGAGTTTAGAAGATTGAGAGGGGATCTCATCGAAACCTATAAAATTCTATCAGGCCTGGACAGACTAGATGCTGGAAGGATGTTCCCGATGGTCGTGGAGTCCAGAACCAGGGGTCATAGTCTAAGGATAAGGGGTAGGACATTTAGGACTGAAATGAGGAGGAATTTCTTCACCCAGAGAGTGGTGAACCTGTGGAATTCTCTGCCACAGAGGGCGGTGGAGGCCAGTTCATTAAATATATTCAAGAAAGAGTTGGATATATTTCTTAAGGCTAAAGGGATCAAGGGATATGGGGAGAAGGCAGGGACAGGGTACTGAATTTGGATGATCAGCCATGATCTCATTGAATGGCGGAGCAGGCTTGAAGGGCCGAATAGCCTACTCCTGCTCCTATCTTCTATGTTTCTATGTTTCTATGTAACTCTTTGCTTCCTGTCTGCCAACCAGTTTTCTATCCAAGTCAGTACCTTACCCCCAATCCCATGTGCTTTAACTTTGCACGCTAATCTCTTATGCGGGGCTTTATCGAAAGCCTTCTGAAAGTCCAAATACACCACATCCACTGGTTCTCCCTTATCTATTCTACCAGTTACATCCTCAAAAAATTCTAGTAGATTAGTCAAGCATGATTTGCCTTTTGTAAATCCATGTTGACTTTGTCTGATCCTGTCACTGTTTTCCAAGTGCTCTGCTATTACATCTTTTATAATGGACTCTAACATTTTACCCACTACCGATGTCAGGCTCACCGGTATAATTCCCCGTTTTCTCTCTACCACCTTTTTTAAATAGTGGGGTTACATTAGGTACCCTCCAATCCATGGGAACTGTTCCAGAGTCTTTAGAATTTGTCCAGAGTCCAGAGTCAATCATCTTAGCCCCAGGACATCACTGCAGGAGTGCCTCAGGGCAGTGTCCTAGGCCCAACCATCTTCAGCTGCTTCATCAATGACTTTCCCTCCAACATGAGGTCAGAAGTGGGGATGGTCACTGATGATTGCACAGTGTTAATTCCATTCGCAACTCTTCAGATAATGAAGGAGTCTATGCCCGCATGCAGCAAGACCTGGATGACATTCAGGCTTGGGCTGATAAGTGGCAAGTAACATTCGCGCTACACAAGTGCCAGGCAATGACTATCTCCAACAAGAGAGCATCTAACCACCGCTCCTTGACATTCAATGGCATTACCATCGCCGAATCCCACACCATCAACATCCTGGGTGTCATCATTGATCAGAAACTTAACTGGACCAGCCACGTAAGTACTGTGGCAGCAAGAGCAGGTCAGAGGCTCGGTATTCTGCGGTGAGTGCCTCACCTCCTGACTCCCCAAAGCCTTTCCACCATCTACAAGGCACAAGTCAGGAGTGTGATGGAATATTCTCCACTTGCCTAGATGAGTGCAGCTCCAACAACACTCAAGATGCTTGACACCATCCAGGACAAAGCAGACCGCTTGATTGGCACCCCATCCACCACCTTAAGCTTTCATTCCCTCCACCACTAGCACACTGTGGCTGCAGTGAGTAGCATCTACAAAATGCACTGCAGCAACTTGCCAAGGCTTCTTCGACAGCGGTTCCCAAACCCACGACCTCTGCCACCTAGAAGGACAAGGGCAGCAGGCACATGGGAGCGCCACCACCTCCAAGTTCCCCTCCAAGTTGCACACCATCCTGACTTAGAAATACATCACCGTTCCTTCATAGTTGCTGTGGCAAAATCCTGGAACTCCCTACCTAACAGCACTGTGGGAGTACCTTCACCACACGGACTGCAGCAGTTTAAGAAGGAGGCTCACCTCCACCTTCTCAAGTGCAATTAGGGACGGGCAATAAATGCTGGCCTTGCCAGTGACGCCCACATCCCAGGAACGAATAAAAAATGTAAAAGATTTGAAGAGAAGGAGAACTTTGCTGGTGTCCTGGCCAATATTTGTCTCTCAATCAACACCTGAAACAGATGATCTGGTCATTTCTCTCATTTCCATTAGTGAGACCTTGCTGTGCCCAATTTGGCTGCCACATTTCCCTACATTACAACAGTGACAACACTTCAAAAGTACTTCATTGGCTCTAAAGCACTTTGGGCCATACTGAGGTCATGAAAGGCACTATATAAATGGGAGTTATTTCTTACCAGATCTTGAAAAATATTCATCAAGGAGAACTGGTGCTTTGAAACCACTTTACAATGAATGGGAATTCACCATAAAGGAGATTGCAATCAGTGGTAGCCAGTAAAATGGAAAGACTAACATGTTCATAAGTATCTATACATGAACTCTGCTCAATTATCAATACCTAGACTGAGTTCTGCGACGATTATTTTTGTGATGTTTCCACCTGAATTAATCACTTAAAAATACATTTGGACACTCTTTTTGGTGTCAAAACATTCCCGTAAAATCCTTTCCCAGCCTCTGTGTGACCGACTACCTCAAGCATTTCATTTTCTGTCATACCACCTTACCAGATTATAGTGCAGCATCGCTGTCATTTTCAATGCCTCGAACTCAACTGCTGCACTTGCATTATTTATTAGTCTTTTAATGTTTCTAAAAGGATCCAAACGTATGATAGGAGTACGATCGTTTTCAGCTTACTATGGGAATGCTGTTACTGAAGAACTTGTATTTCCATTTTTTCTGACGAAGTGTTTTGTTTCAGGAAATAGAACATATCGGTAGTATTATGAGTAATCTGATAGCTGTCTCTGGTGGGATTATAAATTGTGCTGTTATCTCCAGGAAGTCATATACTTTTGAAGAAGTGATAAAACACAGATTTTAAAAGCATATGGTGTTCTCAAAGATTTTAATCTATAAGTGTATAACTCATTTTAATTTAATATGCTTGGAACGCAAAGCAATGGTGGCACTGAGAATATTTACACCTGGATTATCAGCGGTGTAAAACACAGAGTACAAGGCTGAGACAAACCAGTCATAGGCAGTTTGTGCTATCTGATCTGTCACATGAAGTTCCGTTATGAAAATAAGGTTAGGTTGCTTAGGTGCTGTAAACAATTTAGTCTTCATTTCTGAATTGCCAGTTATGTTGTTAAAGATCTACCCTAAAGGCAGTGGGAAGTCTTAGACTGTTGTTGCACCAACGCACAGCGACAAAGCGTCTTGGGACATTTTATTATATTAAAGGCACTATATAAATGCAAGTTGTTGCTGTTATTGTGTTAACATGTTCAATCCATGAATCCATTGTACTCCCAATCTCAGCCCTACTGCTTTTTTTTAATTTGAAGGGGAGAGGAAAGAGTGAGTGAGCATGAGGAAGATATAAGCAAGTGGAGGGGAGAGAGGAAATCATGGGGTAGATTTTGGCTTTACCGGCTAGCGATAAGCATCATCTGGGCAGAGCCAGAGCAGAGCATCTACAGGAAACATTTTTTTTATCTGGCACAGACGGGACCGACGTGATGCCAGTTCATCAAAAATTCCGGATAACCGAAAGCTACAGTAAAAGATACGGAGCTGAGAGCTCCGTATAAAGCAACAAACCCTGTTGGCTTCAGAACAATGGCAACAAGTTGCAAGCATCTCTGTAGCTTAGCAACAGCTGCAGCCACACCCTTGCACAGCAACAAATAGAAACATAGAAACATAGAAGATAGGAGCAGGAGTAGGCTATTTGGCCCTTCAAGCCTGCTCTGCCATTCAATGAGATCATGGCTGATCATCCAAATTCAGTACCCTGTCCCTGCCTTCTCCCCATATCCCTTGATCCCTTTAGCCTTAAGAAATATATCCAACTCTTTCTTGAATATATTTAATGAACTGGCCTCCACCGCCCTCTGTGGCAGAGAATTCCACAGGTTCACCACTCTCTGGGTGAAGAAATTCCTCCTCATTTCAGTCCTAAATGTCCTACCCCTTATCCTTAGACTATGACCCCTGGTTCTGGACTCCACGACCATCGGGAACATCATTCCAGCACCTAGTCTGTCCAGGCCTGATAGAATTTTATAGGTTTCGAGGAGATCCCCTCTCAATCTTCTAAACTCCAGTGAGTATAAGCTCAATCGACACAATCTCTCCTCATACGTCATTCCTGCCATCCCAGGTATCAGCCTGGTGAATCTTCGCTGCACTCCTTCCATAGCAAGAACGGCCTTCCTCAGATAAGGCGACCAAAACTGCACACAATACTCAAGGTGCGGTCTCACCAAGGCCCTGTACAACTGTAGCAAGACATCCTTGTTCCTGTACTCGAACCCTCTTGCTACGAAGGCCAACATACCATTTGCCTTCTTAACCGCCTGCTGCACCTGCATGCTTACCTTCAGCAACTGGTGCACAAGAACACCCAGGTCTCTTTGCACTTCCCCTTCTCCCAATCTATTGCCATTCAAATAATAATCTGCCTTCCTGTTTTTGCCACCAAAGTGGATAACCTCACATTTATCCACATTATAGTGCATTTGCCATGTTTCTGCCCAATCACCTAACCTGTCCAAATCGTACTGGAGTTTCATGACATCCTCCTCACAGCATACCCTCCCACCCAGCTTTGTGTCGTCTGCAAATTTGGAGATATTACATCCAATTCCCTCGTCCAGATCATTAATATATATTGTGAACAGCTGGGGTCCTAGGACCGATCCTTGCGTAACCCCACTAGTCACTGCCTGCCACTCGGAAAACGACCCGTTTATTCCAACTCTTTGCTTTCTGTCCGCCAACCAGTTCTCTATCCAAGTCAATACCTTGCCCCCAATCCCATGTGCCTTAACTTTACACGCTAATCTTTTATGCGGGACCTTATCGAAAGCCTTCTGAAAGTCCAAATACACCACATCCACTGGTCCTCCCTTATCTATTTTACCAGTTACATCCTCAAAAAATTCCAGTAGATTAGTCAAGCATGATTTACCTTTTGTAAATCCATGTTGACTTTGTCCGATCCTGTCACTGCTTTCCAAGTGCTCTGCTATTACATCTTTTATAATGGACTCGAGCATTTTCCCCACTACCGATGTCAGGCTTACCGGTCTATAATTCCCCGCTTTTTCTCTGCCACCTTTTTTGAATAGTGAGGTAACATCAGTACCCTCCAATCCATGGGTACTGTTCCAGAGTCTATTGAGTTCTGGAAGATGAACAGCAATGCATCTACTATGTCCAGGGCCACTTCCTTAAGTACCCTGGGATGTAGATTATCAGGCCCTGGGGATTTATCGGCCTTCAGTCCCATCAATTTTCCTAACACCATTTCCCAACAAATACTGATTTCTTTCAGTTCCTCCCTTTCATCAGACCCTATGTTCCCCGGTGTTTCTGGGAGGTTATTTGTGTCCTCCTTTGTGAAGACGGAACCAAAATATGTATTTAATTGGTCTGCCTTTTCTTTGTTCCCCATTATAAATTCCCCCAATTCTGACTGCAAGGGACCTACGCTTGACTTCACCAATCTTTTTCTCTTCACATATCTATAAAAGCTTTTACAGTCAGTTTTTATGTTCCCTGCAAGCTTACTCTCATATTCTATTTTCCCTTTCTTAATTAATCCCTTTGTCCTCCTTTGTTGAATTCTAAACTGCTCCCAATCCTCAGGATTATTGCTTTTTCTGGCCAATTTGTATGTCCTCTCCTTGGATCTTATGCTATCCCTAATTTCCCTTGTTCGCCACGGTTGAGTCACCTTTTTTGTTTTATTTTTATGCCAAACTGGGATGAACAACTTCTGTAGTTCATCCATTCGGTCTTTGAATGTTTGCCATTGCCTATCCACCATCAACCCTTTGAGTGCCATTCCCCAATCAATCCTACCCAACTCGCTCCTCAGACCATCGTAGTTTCCTTTATTTAAATTGAGGACCCTAGTTTCTGAGTCAACTACTTCATTCTCCATCTTAATGAAGAATTCGATCATATTATGATCGCTCCGACCCAAGGGGCCTCGTACAACAAGATTGCTAATTAATCCTTTCTCGTTTCATAATACCCAATCTAAGATGGCCTGATCTCTGGTTGGTTCCTCGACATATTGGTCCAGGAAACCATCCCGTAAACACTCCAGGAATTCCTCCTCCACAGTATTGTTACTAATTTGGTTAGCCCAATCTATATGTAGATTAAAGGCACCCATGATAACTGCTGTGCCCTTATTGCACACTTCTTTAATTTCCCTTTTAATGCCATCCCCAACCTCCGCCTTACTGTTTGGAGGTCTATATACCACTCCCACTAATGTTTTTTTCCCCTTAGTATTTCTCAATTCTACCCATACAGATTCCACATCATCAGAGCTAATATCCTTCATTACAATTGTGTTAATCCCTTCTTTAACCAGTAATGCTACCCGACCTCCCTTTCCTTTTGCCTATCTTTCCTGAATATCGAATACCCCTGGATGTTGAGTTCCCAGTCTTGGCCATCCTTGAGCTACGTTTCCGTAATCCCAACCAAATCATATTCGTTTACCTCTATTTGCGCAGCCAATTCATCCACCTTATTACAAATGCTCCTCGCATTAAGACACAAAGGCCTAGAAATTCAGTTGTTTGCGCCAGCCGCTAGCGCCTTAGGAGGAGGAGATGTGGGGCACTAGGCGGCTAGCGGCCGGGCGCAGCGCGATCTGCGCCTCTCCCCAACTTCAGTAAAGATTTAGCGGTGGCGCAAAGCCTTTGCGTGCGCTCAGCTGCGCGCGCAGATCCTGACATCATTTCATCATGCAACGCCCTTTGTGCGCCCCGAACCGGAAATTCAGTGGCGCCGCCCTTCTTTGCGCCTGGCGCCCCCAGCGACTGGTAGAGGGGAACGGTTCCCAGTCGCTGCGGGGCGCGGGGGGCGCTATTTAAAGGGGGCTCCTCCTGCAGCATAAGTGGCAGCCATTTTGTGCCAATCCCTCTGTGTGAGAGATGGATATTTGGTGAGAGATGGATATTTGGAGAGAGACAAAAGCAGAGAGCTTTCTGCTTTGACTCAGCGCTTGCACAGGTACTTGTGGCTTCAGGCCAGAGCTTTGCACTTGGATTTCACTTTCAGTGCCATAGCCTTGAGTCGCCACATATAATGGGGGCTGCAATGGGTGGAAACGTTGGCTTTCTGCATTGCATTCAAAGGGATCAGAGATGCCGTGAGAGAGTGCCAGTCATGGCCAGACGGAGATTGGCCAACAGGCGTCGGCACAGGAGGCCTTACCCACCCAGGGTATACCGCCAGTAGTTCTCATATCTGAACATGTCTGAGGAACAGTGTGTTCGGAGGATGCGATTCAGAAGGGAGGTGGTCACTGAGATCTGCCACCTGCTTCGCAGAGATCTGCAGCCACAGCTGAGGAGCAGGACGTCTCTGTCAGTGGCAGTGAAGGTGACGGTGGCTCTCAACTTCGATTCCACTGGCTCCTTCCAATCCGCTACTGGGGACATTGCCAACATCTCCCAGTTCGCAGTACATTGCTGCATCCGCCAGGTGAACAATGCCCTTTTCAGAAGGAGACGTCAGTACATCTCCTTCCCCATGACCCTGGACAAGCAGCAAGAGCGTGCAATCAGCTTTGGAAGAATAGCGGGCTTCCCCATGGTTGAGGGCGTAGAACTGATGAACCAGCAATGGTCAGGCCTTGCTTCAGGGCTGCAGTGTGCAGGGCATGGCAGCCAAACAAGTCGACCCTTCCCCTTTAAGAGCTGACCGGCGCCAGCGTGTCTGCCTTCATTGAGCAACTCGCCGCACCTGCGCTGCACCCGTCCTCGGTGTTAGCACCCCGGATCGCCGGCTTAGCGCCTAATGATAGTCGTGCATCGCCTGCTTTAGCGCAGCAGCAACCTCGTGGGGCGATGCCACTGAATATCGGCGAAGGTGGCGCGAAGTTGCGCCGGGCGCAAACTTTAGCGGCCGCCCGGCTGTAGCGCCCCAAACGTGGCTATACTGAATTTCTAGGCCAAAGCCTTCAGGCTTGTTTTTTTAACGCTCTTAGAGGAAGGCAAGTAATAAAAGTTACGTGAACCTACTCCTGAATTTTGCCGGTTAACCGAGATTTCTGGTTATTTCGGTGCCGGTAAATCGAAAGTTTCCTGTATTGACACCACTGTGTCAGCCAAGGAGTTGGAGGCAGGGTGGGACTTACGGTAAAACTTATAGCAGTCTATTTTACAGCAAACAAAGTGTATTTACTCGGTAACCAGCAAACAGGGTCTATTTAAAAAGAGTCTCTATAAACTACAGCAAACAGAACTTTTGACCAAAACTACAGCACCATCTCTCGATAAATGTAAGGTGATTTCTCTAGCGAAATGCAGTGAGCGGAGGATAGTTACATACAAATGATGTGCTTAAAATCAATCCTAGTCACTTACAGCAATGCAGTCTCCAGGTGTGATTGACGGGGGAATTACCCAATCATCTCCATTCTGGCTGGGAATAGTGAGGTCACTATATGCAGCCAAGCCAGAGAGGATGATCTGCTGGGGAGGATCACACACCAGTATCAGAACCCACCTGATTTTTCTTCAGCAACAACAACTTGTATTTGTATAGCACCATTAACATAGTAAAACATCCCAAGGCGCTTCACAGGCGTATTATAAAACAAAATTTGACACCGAGCCACATAAGGAGATATTAGGGCAGATGACCAAAAGCTTGGTCAAAGAGATAGGTTTTAAGGAGGAAAGAGAGGTAGATAGGTGGAGAGATTTAGGGAGGGAATTCCAGAGCTTAAGGCCTTGGCAGCTGAAGGCACGGCCACCGATCCATTCATTTAAATTAATGGCGGGCTTTGTAAGGGGCCTGCAATTCTCCCCACAAGATCTGCTCCCTGCCCTTATTGCCCAAGTGATAGAAATGGAAATTAAGTTCCATGTGTAAGGGAGAGAAAGAGCAGAGACAATACGGAGAGACTGTGTGAAGAGTAAAAGATGGGTGACTGCATCCTTCTTCCTTTTCCTTTCTCCAGTCATGTCTCTTTTCCCTCTATTTTAGTTCTTAATTTTTTCAGAGTTAGGTTAACCTTAAGGGAGACCAAGCTTTCTCATCAGTAATATTAGTGAAACCATCCTGCAAGTATTATCATAACGGAGCAGTTTGATTTTAACATTAACCTGACCTGAAGGTGGATCGTGATCAGAGGCAAGGGCATAAAAACTTTACAAAGGCTGTTCTATATGTGCCCAAACAGTTACTTTGGAACCCAACAATTTTGTGAGTTGAATGAAGGAGCTTTAAAAAGCACCGTGATGAAATAATTTGTCGCTGGGTGTACCAACAGTGTACCATTCCCAGACAATCCATGATAACTATTTTCTGTGACTTGCATAATAGGAACTGCGTCGTTTCCCCACTCCAGCTTTGATCCATTCCCCAAACGTAGGCCCAGAATGTGCAGCAATAGTCACTGCGGTGTCTCCAGATCCACTGTGACATCAGCAGGGTGTAAAGCCATAGGTTCAGACTCACTGCTCCCTCCCAGCCCAGATCCCAACTGCCCACTCATCCCTTCCTCCCAGCATTCTCCTAGCTTGGGCCTCAATCCCCAGTTTATTTGTCTCCTGTACATATTAAGGCCCCTCCTGGATGGCCTTTCTCAGCTAGGCTGGCACTTCTCTGCCCAGCAGTTTTTAGTTGTTTGCGAGCAATGCCATAGGAGATCAACTGGTGTTAATTAACATTTTCTTTCAAAAATCTTTATTTTGAAAGTATCAAAGATAATGCTGCATAAGTTTTTTACTTTGACTTTCTGAGGTTAGCAGTCTCTTTCTTGTGACTGATTTCTTGGACTGTCTCCTAAATCAGTGCATGCCCATAGCTGATTGCTAAAGGATCAAATAGCTGCTACTAAATTGTTCAGGCTTGTTTGACAGGAAGCCAGTGTCAATCAAGGCAATATGCATAGTACATCATCAAGTACAATCTTTAACTCTATCTCTAAAGAGTTTTTCACTATACACACAGCCAAGTCCCAGTCTATTTTAAATGTCTTTGAAGTTCCTGCTGTAAAGAGCTGGAACATGATGAATTCCTTGTGAAAAAATGTAAAAAATACTTGTAGCAACAAGCATAAAACTGGCTATTTTAACTCTCATGCTCTTCAAGCTTTGTCTAGTTTTAAGTAGTCCAAGCTCAAACAAAAAGAAAAGGATAGTAGATAGTCAGCAGCTGGCATGAATTGCCATTTGGCGGTGGATGAAATAATCTCACCATTTTTCAATACCAGATACTGAATGCTATGCAATGTGACTTGTAGCACTGCCTCTTCTATGATATGGGAGTAACTATTCAATGCAAAAAAGTAAACATCAAGGACAATGGATTTTCTTTGTTGTAGTCATGGACGACTGAAGAGGTAAGGGACAGTACAAAACTAAAAGAAAAAGTGTACAAAAATGCAAAAAGTAGCACAGATCCTGGCGAATGGGAAAGATACCAAGAACATCAAAGGGTCACAAAACAGAGAGTAAGTACTATAAAAAGGGAGTATGGAAAGAAATTTGCAAGGGATATCAAAATCAACACAAAGAATTTTTACAATTATAGTAGGAAAAAGAGGGTAGTCAGGAGCAATGTTGGCCCCTTAAAAACTGAAAGCAGTGATACTGTGAATGATAATAAGGAAATGGCGAACATGTTGAATAGTTACTTTGCGTCTGTATTTACAGTAGTGGAAGAGGATAGCACGCCAGAAATCCCAAGGAAACTAATACTGAATCAGGGACGGGGACTCAATAAAATTAACGAAAGTAAAATAACAGTAATGAAAAAAAATGGCACTAAAGAATGACAAATCCTCAAGACTAGGTGGTTTCCATCCCAGGGTTTTAAAGGAAGTAGATGAGCACATTGCAGATGTGCTCCAGACCTCATTACAGCCTTGGTCCAAACATGGACAAAAGAGCTGAATTCCAGAGGTGAGGTGAGAGTGACTGCCCTTGACATCAAGGCAGCATTTGACCGAGTGTAGCATCAAGGATCCCTAGTAAAACTGAAGTCAATAGGAATCAGGGAAAACTCTCCACTGGCTGGAGTCATACCTAGCACAAAGAAAGATGGTTGTGGTGGTTTGAGGTCAATCATCACAGCCCCAGAACATCGCTGCAAGAGTTCCTCAGGGCAGTGTCCTAGGCCCAACCATCTTCAGCTGCTTCATCAATGACCTTCCCTCCATCATAAGATCAGAAGTGGGGATGTTCGCTCATGACGGCACAGTGTTCATTGCCATTCGCAACTCCTCATATAATGAAGCATTCCATGCTGGCATGCAGCAAAACCTGGACGACATTGAGGCTTGGGCTGATAAGTGGCAAGAAAATAAGAACATAAGAACATAAGGAGTAAGAGCAGGAGTAGGCCATACGGCCCCTCAAGCCTGCACCGCCATTCAATAAGATCATGGCTGATCATCGACCTCAACTTCACTTTCCCGCCCGATCCCCATATCCCTTGATTCCCCTAGAGTCCAAAAATCTATCTATCTCAGCCTTGAATATATTCAAAGACTCAGCATTCACAGCCCTCTGGGGCAGAGAATTCCAAAGATTCACAACCCTCTGAGTGAAGAAATTATTTCTCATCTCAGTCTTAAATGGCCTACCCCTTATCCTGAGACGTTGCCCCCTAGTTCTAGACACTCCAGCCAGGGTAAACAACCTCTCAGCATCTACCCTGTCAATCCCCTTCTGAATCTTGTAAGTTTCAATGAAATCACCTCTCATTCTTCTAAACTCCAGAGTATAGGCCCATTCTACACAATCTCTCATCATAGGACAGCCCACTCATCCCAGGAATCAATCTAGTGAACCTTTGTTGCACCGCCTCCAAGGCAAGTGTATCCTTCCTTAGATAAGGAGACCAAAACTGTGCACAGTACTCCAGGTGTGGTCTCACCAAGGCCTTGTACAATTGTAGCAAGACTTTCTTACTCTTATACTCCAACCCCCTTGCAATAAAGACCAACATGTCATTTGCCTTCCTTATTGCTTGCTGTACCTGCATGCTAGCATTCTGTGTTTCTTGCACAAGGACACCCAATGGGTATCACTCCTTTCTTGAATAGCAGGGTTACATTTGCGACCTTCCAATCCGCTGGGACCATTCCAGAATCTAGGGAATTTTGGAAGATCAAAACCAATGCATCCACTATCTCTTCAGCCACCTCTTTTAGAACCCTAGGATGTAGGCCGTCAGGTCCAGGGGATTTGTCGGCTTTTAGTCCCATTAGTTTCACTAGTACTTTTTCTCTACTTATATGATTTACATTAAGTTCCTCACCCTCATTAGAACCTTAGTTCCCCATCATTTTTGGTATGCTTTTTGTGTCTTCTACTGTGAAGACAGATACAAAATATTTGTTTAACGTTTCTGCCATTTCTTTATTCCCCATAATAATTTCTCCTGTCCCAGCCTCTAAGGGACCAACGTTTACTTTTTGCTACTCTTTTCCTTTTTACATACTTGTAGAAACTCTTACAATCTGCTTTTATATTTCTTGCTACTTGTCTCTTATATTCTATTTTTTCCCTTTTTATAAATTTTTTGGTCAACCTTTGCTGGTTTGTGAAACTCTCCCAATCCTCAGGCTTACTATTATTCTTTGTAACGTTATAAGCTTCTTCTTTCAATCTAATGCTATCCTTAACTTCTTTAGTTAGCCGTGGTTAGATCACTTTCCTCATGGAGTTTTTGTTTCTCAGTGGAATGTATTTTTGTTGAGAATTATGAAATATTTCTTTAAATGCTAGCCACTGCTTATCTACCACTGACATGAACCTTGTCATTCATGTGGAAATGACTTATGAAGTAATACTGGGCGACCTGCTGGTGGCGCTGTCCAGGGAGAGTATAAATACTCAGACATGGTCCCAGCTTGCTCAGGACATTCCTTAACAGGAACTAGTGAAGGACACAACTAGATCTCCATGTTAAAAAACAGTTGATTAAAGCCTTGTTTAATACTCAGACCAAGTGCCTAGTAGTTTTCTTACGTCAATTTAATCAACTGCAACCCGCTCCACGCTCTGAGTGATTTGGGAACAAACAGCTACGATTCAAACTGTAGAAGGGAACTCGAACATGGAGAAACTATTCAGAACCGCCTGTCTCGACCTGGACCCGGATTCACTTACAGCTGCTAAGGTATGGAAACACTGGTATCGTACCTTCAGCAAATTCCTCGAGGAGTGTGGTGAGAATGTTCCTAATAAGTTACGAATGCTTGCCAATTATGTATCCCCTCATGTGTTTGACTTTATCGAAGACTGTGTAGACTATGACTCCGCTATCCAAACACCACAGCAACTATATGTTAAGGCCCCAAATGAAATTTTTGCTTGGCACCTACTGGCCACAACTCGACAACAACCCGGGGTATCAGTTGCCAAATTCCTTCAAGAGCTTCGCAGGCTCAGCAAAGATTGTAACCTCAAAGCTGTCTCAGCTGAGCAGTACCGGGAGGAATTAATTCATGACTCTTTTATTAACGCAATTGCTTCTCCCCTCATATGCCAGCGTCTGTTGGAGAATAAAACCCTTGGGTTACAAGCTGCCTATAACCAGGCATATCCTCTGGACTTAGCTCAAAAAAATTCAAATGCCTATTTTTTACCATATGCACGGACTGCTGCTACCACTTTTAGTGGCTCCCCCGGTAAGCCTCAGGCGGAAGCCCTCACTGATGACGACCCTACCCTAGCAGCATCTTGGCAATCTAAAAAGAAGTGTTTCTTCTGTGGAGGTGCATTCCATTATAGGAAATTTTGCTCTGCTTGTAATGCAACCTGCAATCATTGCAGTAAGAAAGGCCACTTTTCTAAAGTATGCCGGTCAAGAGCCTCTACTAGTGTTGCAGCTGCTATCAAAAAAACTGCTCCACCCCCAAGAGCCACTACAAGTGTTACAGCTGCTTTCTATAAAACTGCTCCTCCCCCAAGAGCCACAACTAGTGTTACAGCTGTTTTTCCCCAAAGCCTGTCCCATGCAGCCATGAGGGTTTTGGTAAATGGACACATTTTGAGTGCATTAATCGACTCATGTAGCTTTGACAGCTTCATCAGTGAGCGGGCTGTCAGTAAGTTAAAATTGCGTATTTACCCCCCGGACAGGGAAATTGTAATGGCTCTGACAACACTGACCACCAACTCTTCCGGCTTTTGTCTTGTTGACCTTATTCTCAATGGCCACACTTATTTTTCCACCCGGCTCGGTGTGCTCAAAAACCTATGCAGTGATGTACTCCTGGGACAGGATTTCCAGAAACAACACAAAAGACTCACTTTCGAGTTTGGAGGGCCAAAGCCGGAGCTTACTATTTCCAAAGTATTGTTTTGTGTGCTTTCGGCGGCTTCGCTCGACAAGCCCTCCTTGTTTGCCAATCTTTCCCCCAGATGTAAGCCCATAGTCACTAAATCACGACGTTTCATTCAAGATGATCTATCCTTTATCGAGGCAGAAATCTCTCGCCTTCTAGTTGACGGTATCATTGAGCCATGTTCATCTTCCTGGTGTTGTTAAAAAATCCTCTGAAGCAACACAAGAAATGTCTTTGCATCGATTACTCGCAAACTATTAACCAGTATACCGACCTGGATGCCTACCCACTAGCACGCATCGATGACATGGTCAATAACCTTGCCAACTACAGGGTATTTTCAACTTTTGACTTAAAGAGCGCATACCAGCAAGTACCATTAAAGGACTCTGACAAAAAGTATACCGCCTTTGAGGCCAATGGTCGGCTCTACCAGTTTTGTCGCCTTCCATTTGGGGTCACCAATGGGGTAGCCGTCTTTCAACGGGCAATGGACTGCCTAGTCAAACAGGAGAACTTAACGGACACTTTTCCATATCTGGATAATATCACCATTGCTGGTCATGACCAGAAGGAGCATGATGCCAACCTCCAGAAATGTCTTGACATTCTCCGTCATCGCAACTTAACCTTAAATGAGTCCAAATCTGTGAAATCAGTACCATCAGTCAACATCCTTGGCTACTGGGTGGGCAACGGTGTCATCAAACCGGATCCGGAGAAACTTCATCCGCTTCAGGAGCTCCCTCCTCCTACGAATCTCGGCTGTCTTCGTCGGGCCCTCGGCATGTTTGCCTATTATGCGAAGTGGATACCCCACTTTTCCGACAAGATCCAGCCCCTGCAAAGTCATTTCCGTTTGACGCGATGGCTATTTCTGCTTTCGACCTCCTCAAGCAACAACTGGAAAAAGCCACACTTCATTCCATCGATGAAAATCTCCCTTTCGTGGTCGAGTGCAATGCATCGGATGTGGCAATCCTAAATCAAGGCGGTCGACCCGTTGCATTTCTGTCCAGAACTTTGCAGGGTAGCGAGCTCCATTATCCTCCTGTCGAGAAGAAGGCTACGGCTGTCATGGAGTCATTTTCTGACTCGTCACCATTTCACTTTCATAACTGATCAGTGCTCTGTGGCCTTTGTGCTGGATAACCGGAAATGCACTAAGGTCAAGAATAACAAAATACAGCTCTGGAGGATGGAATTGGCCGCCTTTGGCTACACCATACATGATCGACCCGGCAAAGAGCATGTGGCCCCAGATACCCTCATGCGTGCATTCTGCTCTTCCATATCAACTTCGACTCTTGCGGATCTTCATACTGACTTATGCCATCCTGGCGTTACCCGTATGTTGCACTTTGTGCGATCTAAAAATCTCCCATTTTCTACGGAAGACGTGAAAAGAACATGCTCCACTTGTAGAATTTGTGCAGAATTAAAACTGCAATTCTTCTGTCCGTTGGTTGGCTCGCTCATACACGCTACACAGCCTATGCAGCAACTCAGCATTGACTTTAAAGGGCCATTGCCTTCCTCAATGCGAAACACCTACTTGCTTACTATGGTGGATGAATATTCATGCTTTCCCTTTGCTTTCCCCTGTCCCAATATGCTTACTTCCACAGTGATCAAATGCCTCGATCAGGTCTTTTCCCTTTGTGGTACGGCCAATTTCACCCACTCTGATCGGGGTCCCTCCTTCATGTCAAGCGAACTCAAAAGTTATCTTTCCCAACGGGGAATCACCACAAGTAAAACAACACCGTATTATCCTATTGGAAATGGGCAGGTTGAGAGATACAACGCCATCGTTTGGAACGCTGTTCGTCTTGCACTGAGGTCACACAACCTATCAGACCAGCAGTGGGAAACTATGCTCCCTGACGCGTTGCATTCCATCAGGTCTCTTCTTTCTACATCCACCAACGCTACTCCTCACGAACGATTATTCGCGTTCCAGCGTCGCTCCACTCATGGGACATCCCTACCATGATGGTTGGCAGCTTCTGGCCCCATGCTGCTCCGAAGATTCGTCCGATCCTCTAAGAGTGATCCCCTCATCGATGAAGTGGAACTGACGGATGTCAATCCCACGTACGCGCACGTGTGGTACCCTGATGGCCGGGAATCCACAGTGTCACTTTGGGATCTGGCTCCCTGTCCAACCGGTCCCATGGACCCAATCGATAATGGGATCCGTATTAATGATGCTGATACCCTGCACTCCTCTGAGGATGGCGCCCTACCCAGGACGTCAAGGGATCTACCAGCTATTCCACCGGATCAACCCGGGGAACAGAGCACTCCCCGCAGGATGGCCACCCGAAGTCAGGACGCCGGTCAGTCACCAACTACTGAGCAGGGTGAAGCCAGCTCTGTGCCGGTGGGGGCCCGCACCTGGAGTCACGATCTCCCCAGTCCCCCTCAGGTCGATCAAGGTGACACAGACTCTGCCGGCCCGCCGGTACGAACCAAGCAACCCAGGGACCAAAACACGGTCCGAGGAGACGTGCCTTCCGGCCTCCAATGGAGATCCAAACGACTGCATCTATTCTTAGTCCAATTAATTCAGTAGAAGGAAGCCGCCGGACTTCCAATCTTTCAGGTGGGAAGAATGACATGAATCTTGTCATTCATGTGGAAATGACTTATGAAGCAATACTGGGCGGCCTGCTGGTGCCGCTGTCCAGAGAGACTATAAATACTCGGGCATGGGCCCAGCTTGCTCAGGACATTCTTTAACAGGAACTAGTGAAGGACACAACTGGATCTCCATGTTAAAAAACAGTTGATTAAAGCCTTGTTTAATACTCAGACCAAGTGCCTAGTAGTTTTCTTACGTCAACCACCATACCTTTTAATCTATTCTTCCAATCTACCTTATCCAACTCGCCCCTCATACCTATATAATTGGCTTTATTTAAGTTTAAGACTCTAGTTTCGGACTTAGGCAAGTCACTCTCAAAATTAATGTAAAATTCTATCATATTGGGCCAGAAATTCCAGAACGGGGCTTGCAGCGCGTGCAAGCCCCATATTTGCACTTACCCCGCGCTCCTGCCGATCAGCTCCAGGGATGCCTGCACTTCCAGAAACTAAAGCAAGAATCCCGGGCAGCGTATGACGTCACGCCGCCCAGGAGCGCAGCCAGCGCGGACCCAGGAGCGTGCAGTGTAAGTGAGACACGCCCCTTGAGGTCTCAGTTTCACTGGACACGCCCCCAATGTTTCTGTCAAGCTGCTTTGCTTTTTTACATGCAAAGCAGCAGTTTAAATAGGTTTTTGGAAGTTTTTTGCAGATTTTGGTAACTTTTATAAACTTTTTAAAATGTTTACATTATTTTGAGTAATCTGAAGTAGTTTTAAAGAGAATTAAAGCAATTTAAAGACTTTTAAAAGCCCTAAAAGAATTTTTTTAATTCCATTTATTTATTTAGCAATGTCGTCGTCATACGTGTCTTCACACTGTTCCCTTTGGGGAACTGTATGAAGTGGTGGAAGGATTTATGGCCGTGATTAACGCTCATTCCGTGACCGTAACCATCTTTGAACCAGCCATTAGGGCGGTTAGTCCTATGGCGGGAGGGTTTTACGGGCTCCCACAAGCTATACAAGGAGGGGGGGCCACCCACACCCACGGACGCAAATATCCCACTGGATGTCAACCCAGAATTTAGAGCCGGAGCTCCGACTCCACTTGCCGGGACTGTCTGGAGCGGGGTTCGAAACCCTACCCTGATCTGGCCCAGCGGCAGGGATCCTACCACTATGACAAAGGCCCAATCCGATTAGCAACGTGAAATGGCAGCATAGGGCTCCAGTCACGGGGAGGGAAAAGGCGCAGGAAACGTATGGGTGTCACCTTTTGTGCGGAGTGGGCCTTTTGCGTAGCAGTAAGCATCCCCGCCGCTGGGCCAGAAGGAGTAGGGTTTTGAACCCCACTCCAGACAGTCCCGGCAAGTGGAGTCGGAGCTCCAACTTTAAATTCTGGGTGGACATCCAGCGGGATACTTGCGTCCGTGGGTGTTGGTGGCTGCCCCCCCCCCCCTCAGATGGGTTGTGGGAGCCCGTAAAACCCTCCCGCCATAGGACTAACCACCCTAATGGCTGGTTCAAAGATGGTTACGGTCACGGAATGAGCGTTAATCACGGCCATAAATCCTTCCACCACTTCATACAGTTCCCCAAAGGGAACAGTGTGAGGATACGTCTGATGATGACCTCTTGCGCAATGCACCTCCTTGGACCCTCAGTCGCAGGTGCGAGGGGGCAAGTGGTGCAAGTGTTAAATTTTTTATTTTATTGACATGTAAAATGTTGGCCCAATAATTCCCTTCCAAATGCGCTAGTACGGTCGGGGTACTTACGCATCTGGCCGGATGAAATGCCGGTTTTCAGCATGCACAGTGCATGTGGGGAAAACCGGCATTTCCTGTCCTCTGAACGAAGGGGTTCAGAGGCAGAATGCGTGCGACTGCACATGCAGCGCGTGCGCAGTATAATTCGCCGCTTTCATTACTGCTTTCAGTGAGGTCCAGTCATTACAACTTACACATGAAAAAAGCATGGGTACAGTTGCTCCAGAGGCTGCGGAGGAAGATATTTCTTATCGTGGAGCTTCTGAAAGTATGTATGTCTGTATATATTCCTTTGCATGTTATGTATATATTCCTTTACTTATGTGTATGAATGTATTATTTAATTATGACTTTCAGAGAAAGTAACTTATTGGAAAATCATAATTAAAAACATACATTCATAGTAAAGGAATATAAAACATACATACATATACGTAAAGGAATATATGTGGACATACATACATAACTCATTCTCACATTCCATTCACACAGCCACAATTGCTCCTTCTACCTACCGTTCTGAAAACCCTTTAAAAAAAAAAAAATTTTAACTTTAAAACTTACTTAAAATTTCTTAAAATAACTTCCCTCCCTTTCCCAAACAAAAATATTGCATTTCAAAAGCTCCACGATAAAATATATCTTCCTCCGCAGCCAATGAACCACTTTACACTTGCTTTTTTTCAGTGTAAGTTCTGAGGACTTACCCTCACGGATTTCATGAATGAAATCCACGAAGTTCACTGCGCAAGCGCTGCCTGTGCAGTCGCACGCGCTCGAGGTCTGGAAATGCCGGCGTTCCCCGCATGCGCTGTTCCTGCTGAACGCCGGCATTTCCAACGGCCAGAAGCGTGAGTGCCCCAAGCGCACTCACGCTTCTGGCCTGGAATTTCTGGCCCATTATGATCACTCTGCCCCAGAGAATCCTTTACTATGAGATAGCTAATTAACCCTGTCTCATTACACAATACAAGGTCTAAAACAGCCTGTTCCCTGGTTCTTCCATGACATATTGTTCTAGGAAACTGTCCTGAATGCATTCCATGAACTCATCCTCCAGACTATCTTTGCCAATTTGATTTGTCCAGTCTATATGAAGATTAAAGTCCCCCAAGATTATTGCATTACCTTTCTTGCAAGCTTCTACTATTTCTTGATTAATATTCTGTCCAATGGTATAGCTACTGTTAGGAGGCCTATATACTACTCCTACCAGTGTTTTCTGCCCCTTGTTATTCCTTATCTCCACCCATACTGATTCTACTTCCTGATCTTTCGAGCCGAGATCCTTTCTTGCTACTGTCCTTATGTCATCCTTTATTATCACGGTTACTCCCCCTCCTTTTCCATTCTGCCTGTCTTTTCGAAATGCCAAGTACCCTGGAACATTTAGTTCCCAACCTTGGCCACCTTGCAACCATGGGGGCGATTTTGCCAGCCCTGGGGAGACGAGTTTGGAGGTGGGACTGCCGGGAAAATGGAAGAATTTGGGGGCAGGTGCCCAACCCACCTCCATGCCATCTTGCTAGGAAACGGGTAGCCATCCCACACTGGGTCCCATCTCCTTGGAGGCGGGAAGGAATTACATCCACCTAACTGCCTGTTAACAGGTAGTTAACAGGCAGAAAATAGGAATATCCCCATTTTGCCCACACAAGTGCGGGCTTCCCGAAGGCTCCAAAACCTGCCAGGGTCACCGAGGCTAGTAGTGGGTCTGCGGGGGTCGGAGGGGTCCAAAAGTGTGCTGTGAAGGTGAGTGATGGGTGCAAGTGTGGAGAGGTGAGTATTTGAGGTAAGTGCAAAGTGTTAGAAAAAGTGTACTTACCTTTGTTTTTTCCTGCAGGCTTCAATCGGTGGGCTGGATTTTCATTGAGGAGGCGGGTAGGAGGCGGGACTACAACTTTAGGGGTTGTAGTCCCGCCTCCATCGAGTTGTAGCCAACACACGCGATTTTGACTTGATTGACCTTGTTGAGCCCGCCCAGCGGGCTCAGCAGGCCAATTAAGGGCCACCCGGCAACAGGTAACATCACAGATTGATATTTCATCTGTCAAGACCTTTTGACAGATGAAATATCAGTGTTTGACAGCTGTTTGAAGCTGTCAAACACTGACAAGCTATACCCTAAGTTAATTTTTTCCTCTCAGGATGATTTAGAGATCTCTCTGGAACAGAAAGCTGAATGCTGCAATTTTTGACAGATCGCAGCCATTCTGCTTTCTGTGCCAGTGAGATGAGGGATTCCCAAGACCTGAAGGAAGGAAGGCTGTAAAGGTAAGTAAAACTTCTTTAAACACTTTAAACACACCAAACACACCTACCTCTGTACTCATGCACCCATCACTCACCTGAACGCCAGACTTCGCGACCCCTCCAAGCCCTTCAGCCCAACGGCCCGCCTCGCTAACTTGGCGTGGTTTGGAGCTGTCGGGAATCCCACGCTTCAAGAATGAAAATAGGGATTAGGCTAAAAACTGCCTGTTAACTACCTGTTAACGGCAGTTAATTGGCACTAATCCCCTTCCCGCCTCGGGGAGGCGGGTCCCAGCGCCGGTCGATTACCTGCCTCCTTTGAAACTGGCATGGAGGCAGGTTGGGGGCGGGATGGGCTCCTGCCCCCCAATTTCAGGATTTTAACCCCCCACACGCCTCCAATCCCGCCTTCACGGCCCAATGAAAATCCTGCCCGGTGTGTATGCGGAGAGTCTCGCACCTCCGTGGTAGAGATTACAGATGGCCGTTGCATTCTCCAATGCAACAACCATCTCATTTCTGCAAAAGAAAGAGGTTTGATGAGGTCTTGAATTCAAGAACTCATCAAACTACATAGAATGTCAGTGTTTGACAGCTTCACAGAGCTGTCAAACGATGACAATTCATCTGTCAAAAATTTTTGACAGATGAAACATCATACGTTGATGTTCTCAGTAATCGGCTTTCCCTTAATTGGCCTGCTAAGCCCACTGGGTGGGCATAGCAAGGTCAATCAAGGGAAAATAGCATCGGTTGGCCCGAAGTTGATGGAGGCGGGACTGAAACCTGACAAGTGGGAGTCCTACCTCCAAAAGCACCCCATTGGCAAAATCACCCCCCATGTCTCTGTAATGGCTATTAGATCAAACCCATTTATCTCTATTTGTGCCATTAATTCATCTATCTTGTTACAAATGCTTCGTGCATTCAGATAAAGAGCCTTTAATTTAAATTTTTTACCATTGTTCCCTGCTTTGACCTTATTCTCTGCTGCACTGCTACCGTTAAACTCTCTGTCCCTTCCTGTCACACTCTGCTTATTTTTACCCAAATCGCTATACTGCTCTATTGCCTTGACTTTTCTCTTTAGATTTCTAAATTTCCCCTCACCTGACTCCTTCCCTCCTTTTTTTAGATTAAAGCCCTATCTACAGCCCTAGTTATTCAATTTGCCAGGACTCTGGTCCCAGCCCAGTTTAAGTGGAGTCCGTCCCAACAGAACAGCTCCCTCTTTCCCCAGTACTGGTGCCAGTGCCCCATGAATTGAAACCCCTTCTTCCCACACCACTCTTTGAGCCACGCATTTAACTCTCTAATCTGCTTGACCCTATGCCAATTTGCACATGGCTCAGGTAGTAACCCAGAGATTATTACCCTTGTGGTTCTGCTTATTAATTTAGACCCTAGCTCCTCAAACTCCCTCAGCAGAACCTCATTCTTAGTTCTACCTATGTTGTTGGTTCCTACATGGACCACAACAACTGGATCCTCCCACTCCAAGTTTTTCTCCAGCCGCGAGGAGATATCCTTAACCCTGGCACCGGGCAGGCAACACAGCCTTTGGGACTCTCTTTCGTGGCTGCAGAGAACAGTATCTATCCCCCTGACTATACTGTCCCCTACTACTACCACATTCCTTACTTCTCCCCCCACTTGGATGGCTCCCTGTACCAAAGTGACATGGTCAGTTTGCCCATCCTCCCTGCAGACCTTTTCCTCATCCATACAGGTAGAAAGTACCTCGTATCTGAGGCTCTTTCCATCACTACATTGTGGGTCCCCATACCTTCCTGATTCGCGGTCACACCCTCCTGTCCCTACCACTGACGAACTCTAAAGTACTACTTAACCTAAAGGGTGTGACTGCCTCCTGGAACAAAGTGTCCAGGTAACTCTCCCCCTCCCTGATGCATCGCAATATCTGCAGCTCGTACTCCAGCTCAACAATTCTGAGCCGAAATTCCTCAAGTTGCAGACACTTACTGCAGATGTGGTTGCTCGGGATGGCGTTGCTCTCCACAGACTCCCACATGCTACAGTTATGACACACCACCTGCCCTGCCATCTCTAACCTTGTTTTACTTATTAATTAATTAGTTAAAGATTTTATTCAATCGATATTTTAGGTTTATTGTTTGATTACTTTATTTAGTTTAAGTTATTAATTTAATAAGTACGAGCAAGTTTACAGTTTCTCAGCTCTTAAATTAACCCCCTTCCCTAACTTAGAAAGCAAAAAGAGCTGTAATACTCACCAACCAATCACCTACCTGCTCTCTTGTGACATCTCTCTTTGATGTTGTTTTTGAATAACATTTGCACCACACAAGTGCCAGGCAATGATTATCTCCAACAAGCGAGAGTTTAACCACTGCCCTTGACATTCAACGGCATTACCATCGCCGAATCCCCCACCATCAATATCCTGGGGGCCACCACTGACCAGAAACTTAACTGGACCCGCCACATAAATACTGCGGCAGCAAGAGCAGGTCTGAGGCTGGGTATTCTGTGGTGAGTGTCTCACTTCCTGACTCCCCAAAGCCTTTCCACCATCAACAAGGCACAAGTCAGGAGTATGATGGAATACTCTCCACTTGCCTGGATGAGTGCAGCTCCAACAACACTCAAGAAGCTCGACACCATCCAGGACAAAGCAGCCTGCTTGATTGGCACCCCATCCACCACCTTAAACATTCACTCCCTCCTCCACCGGCGTACTGTGGATGCAGTGTGTACCATCTACAAGATGCACTGCAACAACTCGCCAAAGCTTCTTCAACAGCACCTCCCAAACCCATGACGTCTACCACCTAGAAGGACAAGGGCAGCAGACGCATGGGAACACCACCACCTGCAAGTTCCCCTCCAAGTTTCACACCATCCTGACTTGGAAGCATATCGCCATTCCTTCATCGTTGCTGGGTCAAAATCCTGGAACTCCCTCCCTAACAGTACTGTGGGAGTACCTTCACCACATGGACTGCAGCGATTCAAGAAGGCAGCTCACCACCACCTTCTCAAGGGCAATTAGGGATGGGCAATAAATGCTGGCCTTGCCAGCAATGCTCACATCCCATGAATGAACTTTTTTTTAAATGCCCTAATCTTCCAAAGTTCTCTCAAATCAGGAACCGTTCCTTTAGATTGGAAAATTGTGCATGTCACCCCACTATTTAAGAATGGCGAGAGAGGGAAACTAGGGAATTATAGACCAGTTAGCCTAACATCTGTTGTTGGTAAATTATTAGAGTCTGTAATTAAGGATAGGGTGATTGAACACCTTGAAAATTTTCAGTTGATCAGAGAGAGCCAGCATGGATTTGTGAAAGGCAGGTCATGCCTGACAAACCTAACTGAATTTTTTGAGGAGGTGACTAAAATAGTGGATGGGGGAATGTCTATGAATGTTATTTATGTGGACTTCCAGAAGGCACTTGATAAAGTCTCACATTAGAGACTGTTAACTAAGGTAGAAGCCCATGGAATTGAAGGCAAATTATTGACCTGGTTAGGAAATTGGCTGATCAGCAGGAGACAGGCAGTAGGGATAATGGGTAGGTACTCAAATTGGCAGGATGTGACAAGTGGTGTCCCGCAGGGATCTGTGTTGGGGCCTAAACTATTCACAGTATTTATTAATGACTTAGATGATGGCATAGAAAGTCATATATCCAAATTTGCTGATGAAACATAGATAGGTGGCTTTGTAGGCAGTGTAGATGAAAGCATAAAATTACAAAGGGATATCAATAGATTAAGTGAATGGGCAAACCTGTGGCAAATGGATTTCAATGTAGGCAAATGTGAGGTCATCCGCTTTGGACCTAAAAAGGATAGAACAGGGTACATTCTAAATGGTGAAAAGCTAAAAACAGTGGAGATCCAAAGAGACTTGGGGGTCCAGGTACATAGATCATTAAAATGTCATAAACAGATACAGAAAATAAACTGAAAGGCTAAAGGAATGCTGGCCTTTATATCTAGTGGACTAGAGTACAAGGGGGTAGAAGTTATGCTGCAGCTGTACAAAACCCTAGTTAGACCACACCTGGAGTACAGTGAGCAGTTCTAGGCACCACACCTTAGGAAAGACATATTGGACTTGGAGGGAGTGTGGTGTAGGTTTACCAGAATGATATCCAGACTCCAAGGGTTAAATTACGAGCAGAGATTACACAAATTAGGGTTGTATTCCCTAATTTTGAAGGTTAAGGAGTGACCTGATCAAAGTTTTCAAGATATTAAGGGGAACAGATAGAGTAGATAGAGAGAAATTATTTCCGCTGGTTGGGGATTCTAGGACTAGGGGGCATAGTCTAAAAATTAGAGCCAGGCCTTTCAGGAGTGAAATTAGGAAACACTTCTACACACAAAGGGTGGTAGAAGTTGGAATTCTCTTCTGCAAATGGTAATTGATGCTAAATCAACTGTTAATTTTAAATCTGAGATTGATAGATTTATGTTAACCAAAGGTATTAAGGGATATGGGCCAAAGACAGGTATATGGAGTTAGGTCGCAGATCAGTCATGATCTCATTGAATGGCGGAACAGGCTGGAGGGGCTCAATGGCCTACTCCTGTTCATATGTTCCTAGTCAACAAGAAGATAAATTGGGTGCCTTGTGGACTTAGTGAATCATCTCCAGCTATTCTGATTCAGCCAGTTAGTGCCTCCAGCACTCTCTTGGAAGTTTATTCCAAGTATTGATTATTTGTAATTAGACAGAGTTCCTGATATCAGTTAAAATTTGCCTTTCACCAGTTTGAATCTGACACCCTTGCCTCTTCCTCAGTTGTCTTTCTTCAAACCTCTCCTGTTATCGTGCTCTTCTCTTTTCTGGAATTTCTGTGTCTGGTTCTTGTGTTTCAGGAAGCCAATGTCAGGTTCAGGTATCCATGATGTGCAGGTTTGTCTGTTAAGAGGCATCTATTCTAGCCTGTTTCCCAAGTGGTGTGAGATATGCAAACCCTAATTAAATCTCCCCAGTTATACAGGATGCTGCTGGTTGATCCTGCTGCTTTAACCAGCCAGCACCGAGTGACCAGATTCACAGACCGCCTACGTGCAAATGCGCGGCAATGCCATTCGGTGTCACCATGTCTGCCGTTTCACCTCACATATTGTCCCAGGGTTTCATTGCCTGTTCCACCAGGGTTTCGGTGGACGAGCGGGAGAACACCAACAGAAATTACTGTTTTTCAAGTTTAGAGTGAGACCTCTTAATTTATCTTTCTCCACTTAACTCCCAAGTGGATTTCCCCTGTCACATACACCATCCACAGCTGAGAAGGTGGACAAGGACCTTCCTTCCAATATTGCTCTGAAGCCAGCCAATAGGAAGTACATATCAGCAGCCTGTGTCTGAGATCAGTGGAGGATCACCAGGTGCTATTACTGTATTTCATGCACTGGTTGTATTGATTTCTTTATGGGTTCAATGACGAGACATTTATGAAAGAGAATGAGTTTTAATCTAAAGTCTGTTCAACTCTTTTATACAGCTTTTACAGGAGACACGATGCTGTGATGCATCTAGAATGAAACCGAAACTAAACTAACTGCCTTGCTTCTCTCGGTCACATGCTCTCTGCTGGTCAGGCACAAGCAATCAATACATGCAATCATGCTATTAAGGCATCATAATCGAACAGGCAAATACCATCTCTATTTGCTGATATCATTACATCTCCTTTTCTTAAAACAAAAGTATTTTACTTTTAACTAACAACATGTTTTCTTTGTATTAATCTGCATTTTAACTGTAACACTTAATGAACTTACATTATCATTATCATGATCAAGGTTTTTTAACCTTGCTTTGTGTGTTCACATGAAATATGTCAATACACTAGAACTTGAAGAAAGAATAAGATAACATTACTTCCTTCTATAACAATAGTCCTTAAATTTGCTCAATGAGTCTCTCAGGAGGCTTCACGTGTCTTGAGGATTTTCTGATTGATTGTCCTTGAATCTGAGTTGTTGCCTCAGATGATGTGTTCTCAGCTGTGTGATCAGGTTGTTCAACAGTATCAGTCTCTTGACCTGCTGTGGCTGGTCCCATGAGAAGATCTCGACGATTTCTTCTCAGAACAGCACCCTCATCTGTCTGAATGGTGTATGATCTTGGTTGAACTTCACTCAGGACAGTTTCCTTCTGAGTCCATGTGTTTGTTTTGTCTTTGAACCTTACTTGGTCACCAGTGTGGAGCTCAGGTAGGTTTTGTGTTCCTCTGTCATACTAGTACTTTTGCTTTTCTTTCTGTTGTTCTTTGAACTTCCTCACTTTCTCCCCCTCTTTTGTTTTCAGGAGGTTCTCCGGGATGGGTAGGTTTGACCTTAGCCGACGTCCCATCAGGAGTTGGGCTGGTGACATACCACACTCGAGCAGCGTTGTGCGGTATACAAGCATGCTCTGGTAGAAGTCAGTTCCACTGTCTTTTGCCTTGTACATCAGTCTTTTCACTGTCTGGACCGATTTTTCCACTAGTCCATTGGACTGTGGAAAGTGAGGACTTGACGTTGTGTGGACAAAGTCCCACTCTTTGGCAAAGTGTCGGAAACTTGCATTGTAAAACTGAGGTCCGTTGTCTGTGAAGACCTCGCTTGCCATGCCATGTCTGGAGAATATGGCTTTCATACATGTTATCACAGCATCTGCAGTGGTGGTGTGCAGTCTACAAACCTCTGGATACAGGGAGTAATAGTCTGTGACTACAAGATAGCCCTTCCCTTGACATACGAATAGGTCAGTGCCTACCTTCTGGTAAGGTCTGTCTGGTGCTGGGTGTGGCTTTAGTGGTTCTACCGGATTGCTTGCTCGATATTTCAGGCATATTGTGCAGTTTGACACCTCATTTGTCACATCTTGGTTGATTCGTGGCCAGTACATCACCTCTCGTGCTCTTTTCTTACACTTTTCGATTCCCAGATGTCCTCCATGGATCTTTTTTAGCATCTCTCTTCTCAGACTCTTTAGGATAACTATTTTACTTCCTTTGTAGATGATGTCTTCGACCACTGATAGTTCCGCCCTGCAGTTCCAGTACTCTGCTATATCAGGTGAGCAGTCTTGCTTCATGTTGGGCCATCCATCCAAGATGCTTTTTCTCAGTCGTCTCATTGTTTCATCTTTGTTTGTCTCAGTCTTTATGAGCTCCATTTTTGCATCTGCTATGGGCAGTGCACTTGTGATCATGTCCATGTAGGCGTTCACTTTGTCATCCATTGTGGTGTTTGCGGGCTCACTTGGGTCAACAGCTCTGGACAACGTGTCTGCTGTATACATCAGCTTACCCAGTGTGTACGCAACATTCAGTTCATCATAGACTGTCTCTCCTTCGCTTTCCACAACGAGGACTCTCTTTACCAGGTTCAGTCTCTCACAGGCTTTTAAACCTAGTATGGCTTGCACATCCTTTGGCACCACGATTAATGCTAGCGTGTGCTCTCTGTCCTTGTGTGTTACTTTGACAATGCATCTTCCTTTCACTGGTATATCAGTACCTGTGTATCCTGTCACTTTCACTTTTATTCCATGTATCTATGGTCTGGGTCTAATTTTCTTAAAATCAGTCTCTGATATCACATTAACTTGTGCTCCAGTATCCAATTTAAATGGAATGTGTATGTCATTCACTTTTAGTGTCAACATCCAGTCTCTTTCTTCTTTTTTGTTTTCAGACACAACATCTACATAGAACTCCTCTATGTCGCTTTCATCTACTGCATGGACCTTGCTTTGTTGCACTTGGTTCTTGCAGCAACGGGCATAATGGTTGTTTTTGTTGCAACTAGTGCATGTTTTACCATATGCTGGACACTTTCTTGGTGGATGCTGTGTACCGCATCGACTACATGTCTTTCGATTGTCCCTTTCATTTTCGTTCGCTGGCCACGCCTCTTTTTTCACATTGGCGCTCGTTTTGTTAAACGGTTTGTATCCGTTCTTTCTCACTGCATCCATGTTGCAGCTATTGTCACTGAACAGCTCCTTTGCCTGCAACTTCACAGTCTCTGTAGCCCTACACAGTACTATGGCTTTTCCCAGGTCTAGATCTTGCTCTCTTAGCAGTCTTTCCCTTAGACCATTATCTGGAATACCACACACCAGTCTGTCTTTTATCAGCGAGTCTGTCAGTCCCCCAAATTCACACGATTTGCTTCGGTTTCTCAGTTCAGTCACATACTGATCAATAGTCTCACCCGATTTCTGTACACATGTGAAAAATCTATGCCTCTCAAACGTCACGTTACGTTTAGGTATGCAGTAGGCCTCAAACTGTTCCATTATTTTATCTAGTTTCATTTTGTCTCCATCAACAGCGAATGTGAAGTTATTATACACCTCCAGCGCTTCATCACCCATGATATGTAAGAACAGTGACGATTTTCTTTTATTACTTTTCTCATCAGCTCCGATTGCTGATAAATACAACCCCACACGTTGTTTGAATCTCCTCCAATTTTCAGCCACATTACCTGTCAACTGAAGCGTCGCCGGTGGGTGTAAACCTTCCATTTTTTCACTTTGTTAGCTATTCTCCAATGGTAAGCAACGATGTTCTCTTTTGGCTTGCTAATTTGTGGAGAGCTGATTTAACTTCAAATTTTTTCTCTTCATCTCTTTCAGCCACTTCTGACACCATGTATTGATTTCTTTGTGGGTTCAATGACGAGACATTTATGAAAGAGAATGAGTTTTAATCTAAAGTCTGTTCAACTCTTTTATACAGCTTTTACAGGAGACACGATGCTGTGATGCATCTAGAACGAAACCGAAACTAAACTAACTGCCTTGCTTCTCTCGGTCACATGCCCTCTGCTGGTCAGGCACAAGCAATCAATACATGCAATCATGCTATTAAGGCATCATAATCGAACAGGCAAATACCATCTCTATTTGCTGATATCATTACACTGGTCTCTTGTAAATTATTTTATTCTGAAGTGCTGTTCTGTTTTCTTTGTGTTCGTTAAACCAAATTAGATTAAAGCTAACATAACCTATTGCAGAGGTCCAAAAAGCTGGGAAGTTACATTAAACTTGTATAGAACCTTGGTTAAACCACGCTTGGAGTACTGTGAACAGTTCTGGTCTCCATATTACAAAAAGGTTATAGAGACACTGCTGGAGAAGGTGCAAAAACGATTTACAGGAATGATACCAGAACTAAGAGGCTATTCCTATCAGGAAACATTGAACAGGCTAAGGTGCTTTTCTCTAGAAAAGAGAAGACTGCCTGTTGACCTGATAGAGGTCTTTAAGATTATGAAAGGATTTGATAGGGTAGACGTAGAGAAGATGGTTCCACTTGCAGTGGAGACCAGAACTAGGGCCATAAATAGAATGTGAAACTTGCTACCACAGGGAATAGTTGAGGCGACTAGCATAGATGCATTTAAGGGGAAACGAGATAAACACATGAGGGAGAAATTAATAGAAAGATATGTTGATAGGGTTCGATGAAGAAGGGTGGGAGGAGGCCCGTGTGGAGCATAAACACCAGCATGGACCTGTTGGGCTGAATGGCCTGTCTCTGTGCAGTAAATACTATGTAATATGATGTAACACTGCATGTAAGATAAAAACCTGTGCAGGAATGGATTTTGGGCAAGAAATTGGTTTGCCCCGGAAACAGGTGCGGAGATCGCGATGCATGATCAACCTGCACCTGTTCGAAGGATAGCAGGCAGCACGCGAACTTTGTGCTGCCTGCTCATTTACATGATTTTTGTGTTCAGCCCAGCATTGAATGCGCTGCTAAGTGGCTGAACACTCAGCAGGGGGCCCAAGTTCATGCGAAGCCAGCACCAATTAAAGCTAGCCTGCACTGCTTAAAGGCAGTCTGCACCTCTTAAAGGGGAGGCACATTCTGCCTGAAGCAGATCATTGAATCAGCTGGGGAAGACAGTGCAAAAGAACAATTAATGATTGCACAACAGGGGAGAGAGCGTGCACCAAGGTTCTCCGATGCAGCACTGGAGACCCTGGTGCAGTAGCTCAATAGAAGGAGAGAGGTCCTCTTTCCACAGGGGGCCAGGAGGCCCTCCAGGCAACAGAGCAAAGTACAGTGGGAGCAGATAGCCACTGTGGTGAATGCCAGCAGTGTAGCCCCAAGGACATGAACGCACCGCAGGACCAAGTTTAATAACTTCACACGGGTGGCCAAGGTCAGTGAATTCATCTTCAAATGCCATAACCCACCATCTGCACCATTAGCCTCACACACTACTCAATGTGCCACACCCCCACCACTCACCTACCAACAATTTCTACCAAACACGACTCATACCTCACCCTCACACACTTAACATTGCTGTAAGCCTCACACCTACATCTCACAGCTTGCACATACTGTCAGCTATTCAACCATGACAGGTACTTCACCCAAACACATTGCACCACACTCACTGACACATTTCCCTTTCTCTTGCAGGAAAAGGTGATGTATAACCGGCGCCAGCAGAACCTAGTCAGTGGGTCCAGGCTTGCCTGCATCACCTCACCCCCATGGATGAGACAGTGCTGGCCATTCTTGGGTGGGGCATGGCTGAGTACATGGCCATCGGTGGGGCTGAAAGAGTAAAAGATGCCGGTATCCTCATACGCTATCCTCCTTCTCACATCCCACTTCCCCCTCATCCCACAATTTCTTCAGATTTAGAAGCTGCAAATGATGTAAGCATGCAAATCTTGCTTTACCCCCCGCCCCTGCCCACCTCATCACAACCCTACCATGTGCCTTTCTCATTTCAGAGACCCAAGAAATCCAACCTGCCCAGCCAGTGATTCAAGAAGAAGAGGGAGAGGAGAGTGGTAAAAAAGAAGAAACACCGTCACTTGATCTGACACTCACAGCCACCAGCTCAGATACTGGCACTGTGCAAAGTTTAGAGGGTAGTTTAGAAAAATAGAAAGACTTGCATTTATATAGCGCCTATCACATGTCCCAAAGTGCTTTACAGCCAATTAAGTACTTTTTGAAGTGTAGTCACTGTTGTAATATAGGAAATGCAGCAGCCAATTTGCACACAGCAAGCTCCCACAAACAACAATGTGATAACAACCAGATAATCTGTTTTTTTATTTTGATTGAGGGATAAATATTGGACAGGACACCAGAAATAACTCCACTGCTCTACTTCCATCTGAGAGAGCAGACGGTTTAACATCTCATCCGAAAGACGACACCTCCGCCAGTGCAGCACTCCCTCAGTACTGCACTGGAGTGTTAGCCTAGATTTTTGTGTGCAAGTCCCTGGAGTGGGACTATGAACCCACAACCTTTTGGCTCAGAGGTGAGTGTGCTACCAACTGAGCCACTGGCTGACAAAAATTCAGCTCTCAGCACGTGGCCTCTTCCTCCCTCCACTCAGACTCTGGCACACCCGGGCTCTGGCACACCCAGGCTCAGCGTCCAGGTTAGAGGTGAGATCTGCACGTGGTGAGTCACCGGGCATGAGTGGGCTGCAGCCAAGGCAGGGGGCAAGGGTAGCACAGGTGCCAGCTTCCTGGAGGGTGAGGTCGCACACGAGTTCTGCTGCGGAGGACTCAGATGAGGACACCGATGGGGCGGCCTACAGAAGAACACTGATGGGTATGCACAATGAAATGCTTGGTGCATGGGTAGGCCTGCCAGAAAGCCCGAGTGCAATATCAAGGAGCATGGAGGAGTCCAGCACCATCCTTGCACAGGGCTTTACACAGAGCTTGGAGCCCATGATTTCAAGCATGGAAGGGGTGGGCAGATCCATCAGCGCACTTGTAGACCCAACCATGATGCAGCGTCTGATGGCTGACTCTCAGCTTCCATTGGAACACAAGCAGAAACCGCCCAATGTCTGAGTGCTACAATAGAAGCTCAGACTTCTCTCATGAAAGCTCAAACTGCTCTCATGCAGGCTCAGCTTGCTGCCATTCAAGCTCAAACTACTGCCATTGTGGCTGTGTTCACCAGTGTGGAAAGGGGCTTGCAGGGTGTCACAGTAGTCCAGCAATCTGTCCTCCAACAGATGGCTAGGTATGCTGAGGCACAACCCCAGGGGAGTGACAGTGGCTCCGTGGAGCAAGAACCTGCCGTCCTTTCTCAGGATGACAGCATTCGTCCTCCCACCACTGCTACTCTGCCAGTACCCTTGCTGTTGCCTGCCAGCCAGCCAGCCCGGACTGCTGCCACTCATGCCGAGGTGGAGCCATCTAGGCCCAGAGGTGCTCGAGGTCATTCTGCAAGGCCATCTACAATTTCTCCCACTGAAAGTCAGCAACCTTCCACCAGCCATGCTGCTGCCACTGGGGTACCACTTCATAGGAGCACTGGGACAGGCAAAGGCAGACTGAAGACAGGCACCAAGGGAATGCATAAGGGTGATTAGTTGACTTTTTATGTAATATTGGATGGATTGATGCATAAGGTTAGATTGGAATGTTTCCTTCGTGGTGGCTTTTATGGTAGCATAGTAGCCAAGAGGATGCTGTGATGGTCAGTAACAGAGGGAAAGTAAGGGACTAATGTTGAATGGGGAATTAGGGTTGCGTTCACTCATGCCGCAGTCAGATGAGTCGATCACGGACAGTCCATGCAGGAACAACTTAAAAGGGGAGAGAGAGGCAGAGAGGTATAGGGAGGGAATTCCACAGCTAGGGCCTAGGCAGCTGAAGTCATGGCCGCCAACGGTGGAGTGAAGAAAATTGGGGATACACAAAATGCCACAATTGGAGGAACGCAGAGACCTCGGAGACTTGTAGAGCTGGAGGCGATTACAGAGATAGGGATTTGAAAACAAGAAAGAGAATTTTTAAATTGATATCCATCACCCTATCAGGTAGTTATTCTTAATTATTTTTGTTAAATATTATACACAGATGGAAATGAGTTGTTGCATTGTTTCTTTTCCTGGGTTTGATGCTGGTGTTTATATTTGAAGTGAAGTGAGGGAAAGACCCATAAGCTTGAACTGAAACAAGGCAATTGGATGGCAGTAGTAATTACAATTGTGGTAGTAACTGTGGGACTGTTGGTGTATTGAGGATGGGAGGGATGATTCACGTGAAGCACTCTTGGATGAGTTGCTCTCTAAGAGCTAGGGGCACTGGTGGTCGATGCCGCATCAGCTCTTCCTCCTCTTCATGTTCCTCTTGCACCTGCACTTTCTTATGTTCATTAATAAATAGACATTCTTATTATGAACACAGCTAACTTTTGCTAGACACTTTATTGAGCACATGTGGACTAGGTACAGTATCTGTAGAGGCATCCATCTTGACTGCTGCCTTGTGGGTAGCCTAGTGCATCCTGGGTATCCCACTCTTATATACATACAGCACCACCTAGTGTAACATTCCAGAATGACAGGTTACTGATCATTACATCCCCCTTTCTTTGAGGTTAAACCTTGGTCCTACTTCCTCAAGAACTGTAGCTTTCCTGTTCCATGCATCTGGATCCTCAATCCTGACAACATCATCCCTTGTCAATGGTTTCAGAGTTTTGGATGACTTGTCATAGTATGATTTCTGTTTCAGCTTTAACAGTTGAAGTCTCTGTCTCAGTTCCTTACTCTGCTTTCCTTTTGCACAGCAGGGTAGCGTGGTACACAACTTGCGACCCATTACGAGTTCAGCAGGTGAAGAACCAGAGTCTAAAGGTGAGGCTCGGTAGCTCAGCAGGGCGAGATAAGGATCAGACTTGCTTTCTGTCACTTTCTTCAGTAGCTGCTTGAGAACTTGAACACCTTTCTCTGCCTCACCATTCGACTGAGCACACAAAGGACTGGATGTGATGTGTTGAAAGTCATAATGTGCTGCAAACTGTTGCCACTCCTTACAGTTGAAGCACGGACCATTGTCGCTAACGGTAATCCTGGGAATTCCATGTCTGGCGAAGATGGATTTCACATGCATTATGACACTGCTTGCTGTGGTGCTTGAGAGCAGCGCCATCTCAGGATAGTTAGAATAGTAGTCAATCACTATTAGATAGTCTTTACCATTTAAATGAAAAAGGTCCATACCAACCTTTTGCCATGGTGCTGTTGGTATGTCAGCTACTATCATTGGTTCCTTTGCTTGTTTGTTTTGGTGTTTCTGACATGTCTCACATTTGCCTATCATGTTCTCAATGTCCTTATTTATGCCAGGCCAATAAACAGTGTCTCTTGCTCTCCTTTTGCATTTTTCAATTCCAAGGTGTCCCTCATGAATCCTTTTGAGCATGTCTTGACGTAGAGCCTGTGGAATGACTATTCTGTTCTGTTTTAGTAATAGTCCACTTGCGACACTCAATTCTGACCTTATGCGAAAATATTTTGGACAGGAACCCTTTGGCCAACCATGATGAATGTTCTCTATTACTGTTTGTAATACTGTATCTTTTACTGTTTCTTCTGCTATTTGCTTTGATTTTGTGTCTGACACGGGCAGCGCAGCAGTGACCATACTCACATGAACATCCACGTCTTCTTCAGTAGAGCTCACATGACTCATTGTGGGTGCTCGGGATAGTGCATCTGCTAACACTATGTATTTGCCTGGTGTGTAGATCAGTTCAAAGTCATATTTTTGCAGCTTCATCATGAGTCGTTGAATCCTTGGAGACATCTCATTCAAGTTCTTTTTTTATGATGGCAACCAGAGGGCTGTGGTCTGTCTCAACTGTGAAGGTGGGAAGTCCATATATGTAGCCATGAAACTTTTCTAGTCCAACTACCAAGCCTAGACATTCCTTTTCAATCTGGGCGTATCGACACTCAGTATCAGTCATAGACCTGGAGGCATAGGCAACAGGCTTCCAATCTTCACCCTCTGCTTGTAGCAAGACCGCACCTAGGCCATCTTTTGATGCATCCTTTGACACTTTGATTCTTTTTGTTGGGTCAAAGAAGGTGAGTACAGGTGTGGTTGTCAGCACTGTTTTGAGGTTTATCCACTCTTGTTCATGTCTTTCTGTCCATGCGAACTCATTTGTTTGATGTAGCAGGTCTCGCAGACAGGCTGTCTTGGCTGACAAGTTAGGAATGAACTTTCCAATTAAGTTTATCATCCCCATGATGCGTAGCACTCCTTTTTTGTCAGTGGGTCGGGGCATTTTGAGTATGGCGTTTACTTTTTCCATATCTGGCTCTATTCCTTTACCAGGTAGATTGTCTCCTAGGAAAGTGACTTCCTGGACGCCAAACTGACACTTGGTTTTGTTGAGCTTCAGTCCATTCCGGCGTATGCTCTGTATCCCTTTAGTCAGTCTCTCATTGTGTTCTTTCAGTGTGGAGCCCCAGATGATGATGTCATCAACATAGACCCGAACTCCTTCCAGACCTTCAATTGTGTGTTCCATCGCTCTATGAAAGATTTCAGATGCAGATATTATCCCGAAAGGCATTCTGAGGAAACAATACCTGCCAAATGGTGTGTTGAAGGTACAGTATTTGGTGCTCTCTTCATCCAGTTTTAGTTGCCAAAATCCTTGTGAGGCATCGAGCTTTGTAAAGTATCTGGCACCTGACATTTCACTGGTGATTTCTTCTCGCTTGGGAATCTGGTAGTGTTCACGTTTTATGTTTGCATTTAAGTCCTTTGGATCCATGCATATTCTTAGATCATTGTTCTTTTTCTTTACACATACCATGGAGTTAACCCAGTCTGTTGGCTCTTCGACTTTCCTGATGACTCCTAGTGTGGTCATTCTGTCCAGTTCATTCTTGAGCCGGTCACGCGGGGGTGCTGGAACTCTTCATGGAGCATGTACTACTGGCTGAGCATCCTCCTTTAGCTGGATCTTGTAAGTGAATGGTAGAACTCCAAATCCTTTGAACACATCCTGGAAATTACTCACTACAGAATCCACTGAGTCATCTGATCTGCTTATGGCACAGTTTATATGGTAGGCTCTCTTGACCAGTTCTAAGTCTTCACAAGCTTTGTCACCCAGTAGTGAATCAAGTCCTTCAGCCACAACAGAAAACATGAGATGATGCACTTTGTCTTTGACTGTCACTTTAAGTCTGCATACACCTAAGCTATCTATTTTCTGTCCATTATAGTCCTTCAGTAGTACTGACTTTTTCTGTATTTTGGGCTTTTCTTTCATATTTTTAATGTCACTCATACTAATTAAGTTTGCTTTTGCCCCAGTGTCTAGTTTCAATGTAACTAATGCTCCATTTACCTGCAGTGGGATCATCCATTTGTCCTCTTTTACTGCATTAACTTTATGTTCAGCATTGTTTATTCCTGAGGGCTGCACATTTTCTGTATCCTTTTCTATATTGTCACATGACACCATTCCTACAAAAAATGTCTCACTTAAATCAGTGTCCTCAATCATATTGACTTGTTGCCCTTTCTTTGTTGTTACTTTTGAAAAGCATTGTTTGGCAAAGTGATCCTTTCCATGACATTTTGTGCACATTTTTCCAAACGCTGGGCATTGTCTTAACTGGTGTTTGTAACCACAGCGTTTACAATTAAAATTTCCTTCCTCCGATTGCTTTTCATTTCTGTTCTGCCCATGTTTCTTCCCCTTGTAAGACACAGCACCGACAGCAGCACTTACTACAATCGCATCATTATTGATTTCACTGAAAGTCTTCGCATGCTTTTGAGCTAGCTCGCTGGCTTGGCATATTTTCACAGCTTTTTCTAATGTCAGTTCGGTTTCTCTCAACAGACGTTCCGTAACCTTTTTATCCTGAATACCAAACACAATCTGGTCACGAATCATGGATGCTTTCAGCTCAGAGAAATTACATGTCTGTGCTTTCAGTTTCAGATCAGTCACAAAGCTATCAAAAGTCTCATTTTGCTGCTGTGACCAAGAACAGAACACGTACCTTTCATAGGTCTCATTCTCTTTGGGAGAACAATGTGTATCAAATTTCTTTAGCACATCTTCTAATTTTTCTCTGTTCTCCTCTGGATTAAATACAAATGTATTAAATACCTCTATCACCTGTGGGCCTGCAACCGTGAGCAGCAATGCTATCTTCCTTGCGTCTGGCTTCGTACCGAATCCGATGGCAGCAATGTAGAGTTCAAATTGTTGTTTAAAAGTCTGCCAATTGTAGTCGACATTTCCTGTGAGTTTCAAACGCTCTGGTGGCTTCAAATTCTCCATGTCGTGTTGCACAATATTTAGCAGATCTTACCAATCCTGGTACCATGTCATGTTCATTAATAAATAGACATTCTTATTATGAACACAGCTAGCTTTTGCTAGACACTTTATTGAGCACATGTGGACTAGGTACAGTATCTGTAGAGGCATCCATCTTGACTGCTGCCTTGTTGGTAGCCTAGTGCATCCTGGGTAGCCCGCTCTTATATACATACAGCGCCACCTAGTGTAACATTCCAGAATGACAGGTTACTGATCATTACACACTTCTTGCTGCCCAGGTGGTGGTAACGGCTGGCCCCCCATTATCACAAAGTTATGCAGCATGCAGCACACTCCCACAAATCTAGAAACATGGTCAGGGCTGTACTGCAAAGCTCCTCCTGAATGGTTCAGGCGGTGTTGCTTGAGCACACCGATGGTCTGCTTGATGATATTTCTGGTGACAGCATGGCTCATTGTAGGCCAGCTCAGTGACTGTGTCCAGGTTCCTGACAGGAGTCATAAGCCAAGTCTGAAGGGGATATCCCTTGTCGGCCAGCCTATGATCTGACGGCCTGGTTGGAATAAAGGTGGCACAGAGGACTGGCACAGGATGAATGATTCATGATTGCTGCCAGAAAGCTGGACCTGCATGATCACAAACAGACTAAGCTTTGAGGAAGTGGAATCCCTTTTTATTCAGAAAGATGCCAGAATGGTGATGGGAAACACACAAGGCAATGTGGGTACAGTCTATGGCACCATGGACCCTGCCATGACCCTAGTGCTCACTCATCCTGCTTCGTTCTGTCCATTGGAAAGGTGGTGTAGGTGTTCCTCCTGGTATAGAGAGCCTCTGTGACCTCCCGGATCCAGTGGTACACAGCAAACTGGGAGATCTTGCATAAAGGTTAAGGGCCTTGATGACCTTGACAGCCACAGGCTGTCCATGCCCTGTTTTGAAGCTCCAGTTATGGCTGCAGCAGGTGACATAGCTTGGTGATAGCCTCCTTGTTAAAGCAATGATGCCTCAGACATTGTTCTTCAGTGAAGTTCACAGAAGTGCTTTCTGAAGACCTGCTGTGGGTATGGCCTCCTGTGTGGTCACCTCCTCCTCCCTCTTCTCCCAGCTGTTCGTGCTCTCAGCTGTCTTCTTTGCTACTGCTCCTTGTCCTCCAGCCACAAAAGCAGTTGTACCAGACCACCCATGATTGCAATTAATTTTTTTTGAAGCCAGACAAAAGCAGTGAAGCACCAGCAAAGCCTACGGAGGAGCTTGATTAAATATGGTGGGCAGCGCAATTCTTGTGCAGAATGAGCACGCGCACACCGTCCACCCGATTGGACCCTTAGCCATCTGTTTTATGCCCATAAAATGGGTGCAGTGTGATCAAATTTCTAGACCATGTTCTTTTTATAAAGATAGGAATATCATAACATGTAACGCAAATCGTAGTATTCAGCTGTGAAAAAGTAGCTGTGTGTAATGCAAGGCACCAAGGTCAAATTGTTGCATCTTCTTGAGTTCAATTGCACTTAGACAATATGAAGTCAGAAAATAGTTAGATTATTATGTACATATATATATATATATATATATATAATATGAGGAAAATTAAGAGCTATTTTCTGTTTCTGTAGATTTGAATTGCTAGGTTTGGTAGGTTTTCTTTCTCTTTCAATGTAGCTAATGTTACCCCACTATTCAAAAAAGGTGGTAGAGAGAAAACGGGGAACTACAGACCAATAAGCCTGACATCGGTAGTGGGGAAAATGCTAGAGTCCATTATAAAAGGTGTAATAGCAGAGCACTTGGAAAACAGTGACCGGATCGGACAAAGTCAACATGGATTTACAAAAGGTTAATCATGCTTGACTAATCTACTGGAATTTTTTGAGGATGTAACTGGTAAAATAGATAAGGGAGAACCAGTGGATGTGGTGTATTTGGACTTTCAGAAGGCTTTTGATAAGGTTCCGCATAAGAGATTAGCGTGTAAAGTTAAGGCACATGGGATTGGGGGCAAGGTATTGACTTGGATAGAGAACTGGTTGGCAGACAGAACGCAAAGAGTTGGTATAAACAGGTCTTTTTCCGAGTGGCAGGCAGTGACTAGTGGGGTACCGCAGGGATCGGTCCTTGGACCCCAGCTATTCACAATATATATTAATGATCTAGACAAGGGAACTAGATGTAATATCTCCAAATTTGCAGACGACACAAAGCTGGGTGGGCGTGTGTGCTGTGAGGAGGATGCCGAGAAACTCCAGGATGATTTGGACAGGTTGGGTGATTGGGCAAAAGCATGGCAGATGCAATATAACATGGATATATGTGAGGTTATCCACTTTGGTGGCAAAAACAGGAAGGCAGATTATTATCTGAATGGCAATAGATTGGGAGAAGGGGAAGTGCAACGAGACCTGGGTTTCCTTGTGCACCAGTCGCTGAAGGTAAGCATGCAGGTGCAGCAGGCGGTTAAGAAGGCAAATGGTATGTTGGCCTTCGTAGCGAGAGGGTTTGAGTACAGGAACAAGGATGTCTTGCTGCAGTTGTACAGGGCCTTGGTGAGACCACATCTTGAGTATTGTGTGCAGTTTTGGTCGCCTTATCTGAGGAAGGATGTTCTTGCCATGGAAGGAGTTCAGCGAAGATTCACCAGGCTGATACCTGGGATGGCAGGAATGACGTATGAGGAGAGATTGGGATGATTGGGCTTGTACACGCTGGAGTTTAGAAGAATGAGAGGGGATCTCATTGAAACTTATAAAATTCTGACAGGACTGGACAGACTAGATGCAGGAAGGATGTTCCCGATGGTCGGGGAGTCCAGAACCAGGGGTCACAGTCTAAGGATACAGGGTAGGCCATTTAGGACAGAAATGAGGAGGAATTTCTTCACCCAGAGAGTGGTGAACCTGTGGAATTCTCTACCACAGAAGGCAGTAGAAGCCAATTCATTAAATATATTCAAAAGGAGTTGGATATATTTCTTAAGGCTAAAGGGATCAAGGGGTATGGGGAGAAAGCAGGGACCGGGTACTGAAATTGGATGATCAGCCATGATCACATTGAATGGCGGAGCAGGCTCGAGGGGCCGAATGGCCTACTCCTGCTCCTATCTTCTATGTTTCTGTGTTTCTATTGTACTATTTAAGTGTGGTACAGAAATTTGCATTTGTGTCAGATATGCTGCAAATGAGAAGGGATGGAGACATAATCCTGACTAATCTGAATTTATATTGGGTGAAGTCCTAACAGGTGGGGTGGAACAGACTGGCACAGGATGGAGCAGGATCTGATATAATACAGGAATGCTATGGCAAAAATACAACAGTGACTCGTGTAAACTAGAATCTCAATAGTGCAATTGGAAATGTTACACAAGCACATCAACAACTGTGCTAAAAGTAGCACTCAGCAAATTTCAACCCCTGGAAAATCTTCAGTTCTGGCCTTCAACCTTTTATACCTTTTGGGCATGTCATCACTGGAACAGAGAAGGTGATATAATTGCTGTTTTTAGGATTCTAAAATGACTAGATAATGTAGACCATGACAAGTATTTCACCTTACCCAGAAAATTAGGAACAGAGGACATGGCCTGCGCTTGAAGGGGGGCAAATTCAAAAATGCTATAGAGCAGGTTCCCTAGGGAAATGGTGGAAGAAGTTAGTATTGATTCATTTAAAGGCAAATTGGATAGATTTCTTTCAGAAAATAACATTTTGGGATACAGTATATAAGCTAATTTTCAAAAATGAAAGTGCACGGAATTGGAGGTAGCCTTTTGACTTGTGTTGGAAATTAGTTGGGAGGTAGGAGACAGAGAATGGGGATAAAGGATGTACGGGGTGGTGTGTGTGGTCAGCTTTGCCTCTGACTCCCTGAGCGATTCGAATTGCTCCCATTCCCTTGGTTCTAGACTTTGGACTTATTTGGGGGTTGTAACGAAATTGCAACAGACACCTGAGTTGGTTAAAAGAACTTGGAATTTTATTTTGAGATAGGAAAATATACAATACAATAATCTTATCACTCTAAAAGGGGGAACACTTCGGAATATACGAGGGAGAATGACAATAGTCAAAATACCTCACCCCTCCCAATCCCACTACACTAACTAGATTGGATTTCAGAGGACCAGGGAAATGCTCACCAAACGACTTTCTTGACAGTTGTAGAGGTTGTCAATTTCGGGGTTCTCTTTAGGTGTGGCGGTTGGGGCCTGCCATACCCCGGACGTGGTGGAAGACTTCATCTGCATTGGGTCTTCAGTCTTTGCATGTCCGCTGATGCGGTCGGGTACGTATTTGGATTTATCTGGTTAGTACCCAATTTCCTTTGGTTAGGTATAGGGTTTAGAGTTTTTTTCATCAAATCTTACCATGGGGTAAGTCAGGCTAGCTTGCAGAGTGGAAACAAATTTTGCGAATCTTTGGTTTCTTCCAGGTTGGTTTCTTGTTGGTCGCGGTGGCCCAATATTACCTAGTTGTTGGTAATATTGTTAGTTGTTGGTTTCTTGGGGCCCTTGGTTGCCGCGATTATCCCGAGGCTGATGTGTTCTTCGAATGAGTTGTGCCTCTGTTGTTGCTCCGAAAAGGACGGTCTATATCTGGATGATCCGTGAGTGAACACACACCTCTCTGTAATTGACAAAGCAGGCCTTAATTATACCGTTTGAGGCCTTGCTTATCTGCCCGCCAAATCTACTCTGGCCCATTGTTAATTTTGGCGGGCTCGTTAACTTTAATAGTTTTAAATTCTTTATCGAGTTTCAACTTGGTCCCATCTATCTTTAATTGATTTTTAACTAGTTTCGGGTTTGCTTCAAAATCGGTTTAAGTGTGTGAAGTGGTTTTGGAAATCTCTTTGAGTGGTTAATCTGTTGTTCAATTGTCTTCTCCTGCTGGGGTCAGAGTCCCTTTTGTTGATTTAGTGGCATGTACTGTATTATTCATATTTGTGATGGTTCTCTAGTTTTGGCGGGGATTGTCCTTCCGTAGGCCTATTGTCTTTATGTAGAATGACTGAGACAGTCCAGAACATTCCCAGACAATCTGGTCCATTCCAATACTCAAACTGTTTGTATTACAGTGCCCCATTCCAACTCCTTTGTCACAGCCTTCCACAGGCCTGGACATGCCTTTTAAAATAGCCAAAATCCTGGGGTTTTGACTTTAAGCTCCTTTTGTCCCAATATTCTTTTAAACAGTCCAAAAATCTCTTCTCTTCTTGGTTTGGGCTGTCCCACCCATGACCAGCATCCTCACTACTATCCCCATGATAATATGGTTGGAACGTCCACAATCCACTGGGACAGGGTAGGCTTCAGAGGCTAGGCAGAACTGACACGGGCTCAGCGAATTACTAAATGGGTGGAGGGCTGCGAGGTGCTTGTTGCTAATCCAGGAGGTGGCTAAACCTTGTTTTAAATCCTCCAGGTTTCTGCAGCCCTCGCCCAGCAACCATGCCCCATATAGCACGCACACCTCATTCTGTGCAGCTTGATCCGAAGCATTCCTGTCTTCCCGTATCAGTGCATTTACTGTTTTGGCATGTCTCTCTAGCTCAGCAATTATCTCTTTTAAATGGACCATTATAGCTTGGTCCTCATGTAGCTCTGAGCCTACCACTGTGTTCTCCTCTGTTAGGATTTTTCTTAATTGGGTCTTTAAACCATTTATCTGGGTTTGTAGCTCTATATCGTCTAGGCTATTTACTACTGAGGATCCTGTATTATAAGTGGTGAAAATGTCATTCCAGGTCCCCCTTCTTTGTCTCCCCACGCCCATATTATGCTCAGGATATAAACTGTACAGTTTTGTTTTGTCTACACTGGCAAAGTCGAATTCATAAAGCTTCTTAAACATTTCCTTCAGCAGGGCTTGGTACAACTGTTCTGCCTCCTTAGGGCACCACTCAGGTAAGTGTACCTCGGTCAGTTTGAGGATCACTGAGGCCACTGCATAGTGTACCCCCTGGTACAGTAACTTATCGGTTGGCACTAGGTCTAACCCATTCCCTGGTCCCTTGGTGGTGGTAGGACACCTCTGTACTATAGTCCATGATGTCATGGTCGTGGGCAGGGGCTTCCGGGGGCGGGTTACGAGTTTGGTGGCATTGACTGGGATCGGGGAGTGTGGGATCACGCACGCATGCAGGCTAGAATCCCACCCCATCCCCTCCCCGGAAGCTTGCCATTGCCTGTGGAAAATGATGGATATACCTGCGGGGCAGACTTTCTCTGACCCCCACATACAAACATAAACTCCCTGATCCGGCTCCCACCACTTGTCCCAGCACACACTCACTCCCCCTCGGGTCCCTGTAATCACCCGATGGGTATTGTTCCCCAATCGTTCCCAATCGACTACGGGGTTTCCTATATCCTTGCTCAGCTTTCTGAGCCACCACCACCTATCCAAGGGAATCTGTCCCTTGCATGTCAAACACACACGTTTCCCCTCGGTGACACTGACCCTTGTGGCAGCGATCTGTACCCTGGGGCACAGGATGGAGGCCTCCCCATATGTGAACCCGGTCTGGCTGGAGTACTGAGTCGAGTTAGACCCCAACCACCCTGGCCACCTTCCCTCATGGAAGTAGGTGGCGAGCTCCTCCACACCCCGTTCGCCACCCCCTGCGGTAACGATCGGTGCTCTCTCTCCCGAGCACCCATAGATGTGGGAGTTCTCCACGTTGGCTCGGCCACCGATGCTCACCCCTACCAGGGCGAGCAGGAGCAGAACCTTTCTCATCCCGATTTCCTTTCTGTAGGGACTGTGATGAAATATTCCATTCATCACTGCCTGTGACTGTGGTTGGTTTCAGGTTCCCCCTTACCATTGTATTGCCTGTGACTGTGGTTGGTTTCAGGTTTCTCCTCACCATTGTATTGTGTATTGGAATGTATGGAATGTGTTGTGTGTAGGGCTCCGCCCATACCTGGCCTCTATGTAAGCCAGCTCAGTCTGGCCTCACAGCCAGTACTGCAGACCTCCAGGGAAGATACCTCTCTCCACTGCGTGTTATCTTCTAAGTTAATAAAAGCCTTGTTTTGTTTCGCTGACATCGAGTCTCGGGATTATTGAGGCACATCAGGGACACACAAACAAAATAGCCATGTCCCGAGAAGGTTCTCTGGCCTGACACAGTTACCAAAATTTTCAAAACTTAAACTTATCATAAACTAAAATTAGACTATCTAAAAATTCCAAAAACTACCAAACTGTAAAAACACTCTTAAACCAAAAGCTATATACATCTGCCGCCCGTCTCTGGATGGCCAGGCTAATCCCTGTTAGGCCACTGCCTTTTGTGGAATCTGGGCAGCTTGTACGCCTGGGTGTAAGGTGACCTGTGCCACCGGACTCGGAGAGTCCTTCTTAAAAGACCTGGGAGTTTCCCTGAATCCCAGTTAATTGGGGGAGTGTGCCCTCCTGTGCTGCAGCACACTACCCCTTTCTGTGTGGCTGCCGAGTCCCTATCCTGTCCTGTGGGTTCCCCGCAGCCTGATGCCGCAGGCTGGGGACCCCTCTCTCTTTCTCTGCCCAACGCTACCTCTCCCGTGAGTCCCTCACCTTTAGGGGCGGCAGGTTGGGGATCTGTGTCCTTAGACTGGTCCCTGACCTTGGTTTTTCCCTTTCTGTTAAGAGTTCTCCTGGGGCTGGACCATTTAAAATGATACTCGGGTGACCACGGTAGTTTAGGCTGTGGTATGCGAGGAGACCTTCTTAAGGCTCCGGCTACTGGGGGTGTACCTGAGTTCCACTTAATTGGTGGGAGGGCCCCTCCAGTCATACTGACGCAGTCTGTGTCCATATGCAGCAAGACCTGGACAACAGTCAGACTTGGGCTGACAAGTGGCAAGTAACATTCGCACCACACAAGTGCCAGGCAATGGCCATCTCCAATAAGCGAGACTCTAACCATCTCCCCTTGACATTCAATGGCATTACCATCGCTGAATCCCCCACTATCAACATCCTGGGGGTTACCACTGATCAGAAACTGAACTGGACCAGCCATATAAATACTGTGGCTACAAGAGCAGGCCAGAGGCTGGGAATTCTGCGGCAAGTGTCTCACCTCCTGACTCCCCAAAGCCTTTCCACCATCTACAAGGCACAAGTCAGGAGTGTGATGGAATACTCTCCACTTGCCTGGATGAGTGCAGCTCCAACAACACTCAAGAAGCTCGACACCATTCAGGATAAAGCAGCCCGCTTGATTGGCACTCCATCCACCACCTTCAACATTCACTCCCTCCACCACCGGCGCACTGTGGCCGCAGTGTGTACCATCTACAAGATGCACTGCAGCAACTCGCCAAAGCTCCTTCAACAGCACCTTCCAAACCCACGACCTCTACCACTTAGAAGGACAAGGGCAGCAGACGCATGGGAACATCACCACCTACAAGTTCCCCTCCAAGCCACATACCATTCTGACTTGGACCTGTATCGCCGTTCCTTCACTGTCGCTGGGCCAAAATCCTGGAACTCCCTTCCTAACAGCATTGTGGGTGTACCTACACCATATGGACTGCAGTGGTTCAAGAAGACGGCTCGCCACCATCTTCTCAAGGACAATTAGGGATGGGCACTAAATGCAGGCCTAGCCAGCGATGCTCACATCCCATCAATGAATTAAAAAAAAAATACACTTCACTGCTCCCATCTTTGCGGTCTGTGAGTCTGTCACAGCTGCAAGCTGCTGCTCTCTAGTTTTAACACGGTTTGCCCTTGCTGGCCGTTCCCCACTCTCAGTTTTGAACAGCTTTCACTGATTAATGTGGAACCACTTTGTGCGGCGGGGCATCTTTATGGCATAGACCATGGGGCTTGCCTTGTCCACAATGCTGTATGGCCCCATTGTAGGGGGTTTTGCACAGGCGTGTTCGGGTCAGTCAGCTTTGCCTCTGACTACCTTCTTTGAGCGGTTCGAATCACTCGCCCCCTGGGTTCTGGATACCGGACTTAGATACAGGCTGCGATACAGAGAAGACTCGAGTAGACAGGTGGTTGGATGCAAACAAAACCAAGATTTTATTGAAGAGGAAAACTCGATACAATCTTATGGAAAATTATTAGTGTACACTTCTACAGGCAAAAATTACAAGAGAGTCATAATAATACTATACTTATACAGGGAATGGGGAACACACGGCACATCGAGGGAAAACAACTATCTTAACAATCCCCTTATCCTTATCCCACCCCCTATACCTAACTAGGTTAATCTATGAGGGGTCAGAATTCATGCTCACCAATCAAAAGGGTTTGCTAGACTCAAAACAGCGGTTGGGTTCGGGGTTCACTCTTGGTGCTCTCTGGAGCCTGCCGTCGTCACATGGGCTCCGGGTGCTGCAAGGGCATTGTCCAGGTTCGAGTACCCCAAAGTTACAGTCTCTGCTTGGGTACTTTACCTTGTAGGGATGATTCTTCGCCGACAGCTTGAGTTTGCATGAAGACAGTCACAGGTCGGCTGAGGCTGAAGGCCCGATGATTCGAAGCCTACCCTCAGTTGGCCTTCCCCGGGTGGTCTTCCTTCCTCCTCCCCAGTGTCAGGGCGAGTCCAGGTAGAGTGGGAGAGGGCACAGGCAAAGGCCAGGGGGTAAGCGCGGGACGGGGGAAGAGCGGCAGCCATGAGGGCGAGGGGCCGAAGAGCTGGGGAGCAGCAGTACCAGCAGCAGCAGAGCGGCAGGAGAGCAGAGCAGGAGTTCCTTCTTCCTTCGATTGCTACCTGGGGACCTTCAGTCATACCTTTGTCGAAAAACCCTTATCTGCGCGCCAAATCAGGTTAGTTCTTTGTTTTAATTTTGGCGGGCTAGTTAAAATAATGGTAGCAATCTATACTGACGGTTTTTAGATGGCCGGTAATTGCATCTACCGGCCCGATAATTGACTCGTATTGTCCTGAAAGTCCTTGATGGGCTTGTCCAGCCTCGATGGATGTGTTTAATCTGTTCCCGATTATGTATGCAGACTGTTTGATGGCTTTAACTGTAGGCCACATTGAATTTAGATCTGCCTCCAATTCGGCCTAATACATAATTCACAGTTATGTCTGGGTCCCAAAACACAAAATTCTTTTCACAGGAAACCTGCAGCCTTAGTTTCGATTTCCCCAAACTGTCTGTGCTGCAGAATCCATTTTGGAGACCCATAAGCTTTCTGCCACGAGGCATGGACGCCATCTTGGGTACCCTTTTTAATTTCAAAAATGTCTACGCAGGGTCCCTTTTATCGATAATAACCTTCGGGGAGATGCACAAATTTTGCAAATCTTACACCATATACAATGGTTCGAAACTTCCCAACCGGGCAAAGTTCCTCACCATGACCTGATCCCCTATCTCCCACGCGTGGTACTTGTTGGGTTCTAGCAGCAATCGGTTACTCCGATGCTGTTTTCCCATGTTGCTAGTAGCCTGCCAGTGAATCTGTTTAAGGTGTTCAAACAGATTCCTGACGAAGCTGTCCCGGTTCACCTCTCTGAGCTGACCTTCCGTGAGCACTGGGGCTAGCACATGGGTGGGGGTCCGCATAACCCTGCCAGTCATCAGCTCGTGTGGGGAATACCCCGTGCTTTTTGACTGGCTGACTCGGATCCCCATTAGGACCAACAGTAAGACTTCTACCCACTTCTTGGGTGAGTCTCCCGTCTCCTTGCGCAGCCTTTCTTTTATGGTGCGATTTAAACGCTCTACAGGACCCGATGACTGTGGGTTGTAGGAGACGTGCCATTTTTACTCAATGCCGAGTACCATGAGGGTCTCTTGCATGACCTGTCCGGTAAAGTGACTCCCTTGGTCGGACTCCACATACTGTGGCAGTCCCCACCGTGAGAACACTTCCCTGACCAGGATCTTAGCTGTACCCAATACGGTAGCTGTACAGCAGGGAAAAGCTTCTACCCACTTTGAAAACACATCCACCAGGACTAGGCAGTACTTGTAGCCTCCCTGGGCGGTGGGCAGGGGCCCGATGTAATCGATCTGGATCGACTGCCATGGTCCCTCTACCCTCCTGGTGTGTCCCAAAGAAACCTTCCTTTTCTGGGGGTAAGGGTTATTGGCAGCACACACCAGACAGCCAGCACAGAACTCGCGGACCTGTTCCCTCAGTCCTGGCCAGCATCCTGCCTGTTCCACCCGCTGCCAGGTGGCCTCAGGCCTGGGATGCCCCGCTCCTGGACCCTCATGGGCCAGTTGGAGGAATTCCCTTTGGTGCTGCTGCGACACTACCCATTACTCCCCCCTGAACAGCATGCCTTCCTTGACGGTGATGGCTGCTGTACCGTACGAGCCCTCTACTTTCTCCCCTTTTGTGAGCATGTTCAGGATGGCTCTGAGGACGGGATCCCGTACCTGGGCCTGCTTTAGGTCCAGGACCAAGGCTACCCCTTGTGTACCTCCCTTGTCCCGGATTGCAGCTACCGAACCTGTCTGGTAGGGGTCCCAAAACTCTCCTTCCCTAGCTTTCTGCTTGGCCAATTCATCTGCCTTATGGTTACCCTCCCGCATGGGTTCTGTCTTCGAATGGGCCTTAACCTTATGGATAAAGACCTTCCCTTCCTCCCCTACGGCTGTCATGATTTTCTCCAGCAGAGGCTTGATTGCCAGGGGTCTCCCATCAGCGGAGGTGTATCCGCGACGGGACCAGATGGCCAGGTATTCCGTACACGAATTGTATGTGAACATGCTGTCCGAGCAAATCGTGTACAGGGTAGGGAATTTCTCTGGGTGTGTAACCACGTACACTACTGCGAACAGTTCAGCCTGCTGGGCGCTCATGGTGCTGGGGAGTTTAATTGCCAGGGCAATGTCTGCTCCTGGGTCATAAACTCCACAACCTGTGAGTCGTTTCCCAGCAGATACTGTGCTCGAACCGTCCACATAGATTTTGCGGCCTGTGGGGTGTATCCCGGCCCAAAAACCTATGTTGCCTTCCCATACTCCTTCAATGGAACACCGGTGGGCCATCCCTGGATAAATCATGTTGGCTGCGAGCTTCGGCTCGCAGAGACCTTTCACCCTTAGGTCCATCTTGTTAGATCCGTGATTCTGAGAGTATGCTGTTTTTCAATAACCACACGGATGCTGTAACTTAACGATACAGAGGTATTTACTGGAGGAGGGTAGTCTCAAGACTGGGGGTACAGAGGCATGCGCAAGGCTTATATACAGGTGTGGTCACTGCCAGTACTACAGTATACAGGAGCTGTAAAAGTAGTTCTGTCTTAAAGGTACATACACTACACATCTGGGAGAGAAGCAGGGTCCAGCGAGCAATGCAGGCACTGCTCACTGTCCCATCTTTAATTTTCCCATCTAGGAGCATCTGGGTGGGCGTGTGATGGGTGAGGAGGGTGATGGGCGAGGTGCCTGTGAAGATCAATGATCTTTTCACAGCCCAGTGAGTGGCGAGGAGGTGCCTCTCACAGTTGGAATAGCCCTTTTCCACAACCGTAAGTATCCTGGAGGAGTAAACCACCGGTCTCAGCTGACTGCCGCTCCTGGAGCAGCACTGCACTCAGACTGTCCCCGCTGGCTGCTACCTCCAAGAAAAACTCCTTTTCCCCATCAATGGCCCCTAGAGCCAGCGCGGTCTGCAGATTTTGCTTTGAGTTTTACAAATGCAGCCTCGCAACCCTCATCCCAAACCCACTCCACTCCCTTATGTAGGAGTCAGAGCAGAGGGGCTGCTGTGGCGGCGTAACCCTCAATAAAATCTCGGCAGTACCCGGTTAGCCCTAGAAAAGATCTCACTCCTGTCACTGTATTTGGGGCTGGTAACTCCTGCACTGCTTCCCTTCTGGCTTTATCAATGGCCCTTTCCCCTGCTCGCAGAGCCAGCCCTAGGAATTTTACTTCCTGTCAGCCGATCTGTACCTTCTTGGGTTTACTTTAAAACCTTCCTGCCTGAGCAACTCCAGCAGTTCAGCCAGTAGTGGACCGTGTTCCTCTCCTTCATCGGTGAATAGGAGCAGGTCATCCACATACTGGACTAACTGTCGGTGTAAAGCCCGCGCCTCAATAATACACGGACTTCGGGAGAACAGTTTAACAGGTACTTTACTGAACAAGAGGCAGCTTGAAACTGAAACTACAGAAGCCTGCTAGGGCCTTTTATACAGGGGTGGTGACTGCCGGTACTGCAGTCTAAGACCAGTTATTCCCTTACAGGTACATACACAACAATTCCTCCCCTTTTAGATAAACAGTACATAACATTCATTTAACAACTAAATAATAAATAATTACAATTACAATTTCCTCAGTAATATATACATCAACTGAAATAGTCTTTGAGGAGGCTTCCTGATCCGGACTGGATAGCGCCTTTCTCGAGTATCCTGTTCTGGCGGTGGAGTCAATTCTGGCTCATTGTCATTGGTTGGTTCGTCAGCTTCCAATACCCCTGCTTCTGAGGTAGACGCAATCTGTACTTCGGGCTCATTACCAGGTGCACATACTTGTGGTACAGGTTTGGCTTGTTCCTGTGACTCTAGAATCTGGTCAGCATGGCATCTCACGATGCTCTCTCCAACGTCCACTGTGTACATTAGTGGTCCCTGCTGTGTGCATAGCGTGCCTGGCTGCCATTTTTCTGTTCGGTAGTCGCGGGCCAAGACTGGTTGCCCTATCTTGAAGCTCGTGGTTGGCTTCTCATTTATGTGCTGGAACTGCTTATCCTCAACACCTCGTCTTATGTTTGGTTTGAGCAAATCCAAGCGACATCTTAGTCTCCGGTTGAAAAACAGTACGGCTGGAGTTTGGTTGGTTACTGCATGTGTCGCATTCCGGTAAGCAAACAGGAAGTTATCCACCTTGTGTTGCAGTGGTATGTCGTCATTATACATTGCCTTTATGGCCTTTTTAAAGGTCTGAACAAACCTCTCAACCAATCCATTTGTGGCTGGATGATATGGGGCAGATGTGTAATGTTTCACCCCATTATTCTTCAGGAACCTCCGGAAATCCTCAGACACAAACTGTGGGCCATTGTCGGAACAGATCTGTTCTGGCAACCCATTCCTGGTGAAGATGGTCCTTAGGACTGCAATAGTTTTCTCCGTGGTGGTGGAGGACATTTTAATGACCTCTGGCCATTTCGAATGGGCGTCCACAGCGATTAGAAACATTGAGTCCATAAATGGACCAGCGAAATCAATGTGTACCCGTTGCCATGGAGATAAGGGCCACTCCCATGGATGTAGCGGGGCCTGTGGTGGAGCGTTTTGGACCTTCTGGCATCCTGTGCATCTCTTGGTCATATCCTCGATTTCTTTATCGATTCCCGGCCACCACACAAACGCCCTGGCTAGGCTCTTCATTTTTACCCCTCCCAGATGACCCTCGTGAAGCTCATTGAGTACTCTATCTCTCAACTTGGGTGGAATTACCACTCGGGATCCACACATCAAGGTTCCCCGGCACACTGACAGCTGTTCCCTCCTTGGCGAGAATGCTGGCAACAGTGAGTCGCCATATGCTGGCCATCCCTTCACCGTCAAATCATAGACCCGAGAGAGTGTCGGGTCATTTCGGGTTTCCTTCTCAATACTTGCGTTGTAACAGGCAAACATTCGACTATGGTCGCATGGAATATCTCCACAGGGTCCACTGCAGGTGCTTCTTCCGCCGTAGGCAACGGTAGGCGCGACAGCCCATCAGCATTTCCATGTTGTTTCGTACCTTTGTACTCTATGTCATACTGATGTGCCCCTAGAAAAAGTGACCATCTTTGCAGCCGTTGCGCCGTCATCACCGGAATGCCCTTCTTTGGGTTAAAAATTGAGACCAGGGGTTGATGATCAGTCAGTAGGGTGAATTTCTGCCCGTGCAGATAGTGATTGAAGTTCTTCACCCCCCACACAAGGCTGAGGGTCTCCCTGTCAATCTGGGCGTAGTTACACTCGGCTGAGGTTAGCGAGCGCGATGCAAATGCTATTGGCCTCTCTGAACCGTCACGGAATTTGTGTGACATCACCGCTCCAATGCCGTAAGGTGACGCATCACATGCCAACCGAATCGGTAGTGTTGCGTTGTAGTGGGCCAACACTTCTTTTGAAGTGATTTGGCATTTACATTCCTGAAAGGCACGCTTACACTCATCACTCCATTTCCATGTTACACCAGTTTGAAGGAGGGCGTTCAGTGGGTGCAGAATTGTAGATAAATTCGGCAAGAACTTATGGTAGTAGTTCACCAACCCGAGGAACGACCTCAGTTGCGACACATTTTCTGGTGCTGGAGCCTTGACTACAGCCTCAATCTTGTCCGGCGACTTATGCAACCCTTCCTCATCAATCATGTGGCCACAATACGAGATTTGTCTCCTGAAGAACTCGCATTTGGGGCGGTTGGCTCGTAGCCCATATTCCTGCAATCTCGTGAGCACCTGTTCCAGGTTGGCAAGGTGTTCATTGTCACTTTCACCCGTAACCAGAATGTCGTCCAAATAACACTGGGTCCCCGGGATCCCTTGCAGGACTTGTTCCATTGCCCTCTGCCACATAGCCGGGGCCGATTCTACCCCAAATACCAGTCGATTGTACTGGTAAAGGCCTTTGTGAGTGTTTATCGTGAGGTATTTCCTAGATGCTTCTTCCACCTCCATTTGTAGTTACGCTTGAGCCAGGTCAATCTTTGTAAAACGTTTCCCTCCAGATAGTGAGGCGAAAATATCTTCTATCCGCGGAAGCGGATACTGTACTGTGTGCAGGACTGGGTTCACAGTCACCTTGAAGTCCCCACAGATGCGAACCTTCCTTGGCTCCCCAGGCGTGCTGCTCAATGCTTTCTTCATTACGGGAACGATGGGTGTGGCCCACTCGCTCCAGTCCACCTTAGACAGCACCCCCGAACGCTTCAGACTCTCCAGTTCAGCTTCCACAGCTGGGCGTATCGCGTATGGCACCGGTCTGGCCTTGAAAAATTTTGGGGTTGCGTTATCCTCAATCTTGATGGTTGCCTTTACTCCTTTTAGAGTCCCAAGTCCTTGTTGGAACACCTCTTCCGCGTCAGATAGAATTTGTGACAGACGTCCAGGTGCGACGTCATCATCTTTTTTGTCAGTCACAGTTAGTGCCAGAATGGAATGCCAATCCAATTGTAGTTTTCGGATCCATTCACATCCCAATAATGGTGGTCCTCCATCTCGTAGTATATACATGTATAGTTTCTGTGTTTCCTTTCCGTTATATTCAACTGGCACCCTTATTTTTCCTCTGGGGTAGACCTTTTGCCCCGTGTATGTCTTCAATACAATGGACGTGTCCTTTAAGGGTATGTGTGAGAATAGCCGCTCATAGTCTCGTCGATTCATGACAGTTAGGGCTGATCCTGTGTCCAATTCCATCTTCACTGGGGACCCTGCTATCATGAGGGTGACCCAAATGGTTCGGTGATCTTCTTTTGCGATCACGTTGTGTAACTTTAAACAACTTGTCGCCTGCTCCCGGAGTCCTTATCACTCTCCTGATCTTCGGAACTACTATCTGTCAGTTTCTTTACTTTCCTGTACTGTTCCTTAGTAGTTCTTGTCATGTTGGTCTTCTTTCCCGACCTGCAGACTCTTGCTATATGTCCCATTTTCCCGCATTGCCTGTATATTTTGTCTTTAAACCAGCAGTCCTTCTGCTCATGGGTTGTTCTGCCGCAGCGATAGCACTTTTCAGCTCCATACGCCATTTTGTTAGCGCTGTATTCTTGTGGTTTCTGTTGTATTTCCGCAGCTCCCTGTGCTGCTGCTTCGTAGGATACTGCCACGCTGAAAGCCTGTTCTAGCGTCAGGTCCTTTTTTGAAAGTAGTCGTTTCTGGGTTCCTTCACTCTGGAGCCCGCAGACAAACTTATCCCGTAAGGTGTCTGCCAGTCCTGCTCCGAACTGGCAGTGCTTCGATAACTGGCGTAGTTCCGTAAGATAGTCAGCATTGCTCTCATCTTTGTGCTGGTTTCTTTTATGGAACTTGAATCTTTCTGCTATCAGCAGTGGTGTAGGGCTTAGGTGTTCCTGTAAGATATGAACAATCTCCTCAAAACTTTTCTCCATTGGTTTAGCTGAGGTAATTAAATTCCGCAATAGTCCGTACGTACTCGCACCCATCAGATTTAATAATACCGACGCCCTCTTTCCATCAGCCACCTCATTTGCCTTGCAGTACACTTCAATTCTTTCCACATACGTGGTCCAGTCTTCTACCTCGTTGTCGAAAGCAGTGATACTGCCACTTTTCGGCATCTTGGGCGATTTAAAATGGCGCCTCCTGCGCTTTTGCTTCTTCCCCAATGGAATAAAATGGCGCCTCCCGCGCTTTTGCTTCTTCCCCAACGGGATTAAATGGCGCCTCCCGCGCTTTTGCTTCTTCCCCTTACTGCCACGCTGCTCCTAGCGTTCTACGGAGTAATGGCGGCGACCCGCGGCTTCGGCGCATCTCGCTTTCCTTCCCCCCCATTTGGTTTCTCTCCGCTGTCCTGTTCTCGAGCACCGACCGCGCCCTGTGCGCTCCACCCTCTCTCTCTTGTTTTCTTTTCCCGGCGACGCTGCGCGGCCCGATTTGTAGAGCCGCTCGATCGAGCTTGACCCCGCCGCAGTCCGGAAGGGTCAGCGCGCTACCTGCTACCAGCACGATTCGCTGGAACCACAGTCTCTCCCACAATTCTCCGAACACCGATGGATTCTTTGGGCGGTTGCCCTCAGTCGACGCCCATTGCTCAGACTACGACATTCCAGGACCTTCCTTTCAGGCGAGATCCCCGTGAGATGATGCCACACTGCAGGTGAGTTCGAACTTACTCGGCGCCACTGTAAAGTCCGCGCCTCAATAATACACGGACTTCGGGAGAACAGTTTAACAGGTACTTTACTGAACAAGAGGCAGCTTGAAACTGAAACTACAGAAGCCTGCTAGGGCCTTTTATACAGGGGTGGTGACTGCCGGTACTGCAGTCTAAGACCAGTTATTCCCTTAAAGGTACATACACAACAGTCGGGGCCGGCTGAAGCCTTTTAAATAATCTGCCATACACTGGTGGAAGATGCTGGGGCTATTGTGGAACCCCTGTGGTAGGCAGTTCCAGGTGTACTGTTGGCCTTTAAACGTGAAGGTGAACTTGTACTGATCCTCTCTCCGTAGAGGGATGGACCAAAACCCGTTGGAAATATCCAGCACCATGAAGGTGGTCGCAGAGGCTGGAATACTTCCAATGAGGTCGGTGACAGCTGCGACCGTGGGTGCACAGGCGGGGATGTTTCTATTGAGTACCCGATAGTCCACCGTGGCTCTCCAGGAGTTATCCGGTTTCCTAACCGGCCACAGTGGAGAGTTTGCGTGGGTGGCTATTGGTCTCAATACCCCCTGTTTGACCAGAGAGGTCATGGCCATTTCCATGTCTGCCTCCGCCTCCTTGGAGAAATTATACTGCCTTTGTGGTTGGGTCATGGGTTCCCTATCTACACTTACTTCGACCCCGCTCACCCTCCCACAATCATGCTTGTGAGTGGCAAATGCGCCGAGGTGTGCTCGCACAAATGCCTGGTACTCCACTGGAGTGTTACTGACCATTTGCTCGAGGTCGTAATCCTCCTTGGGTTTTAGGGTACACAAGGTCCCCTTGCCCTGTTTCTCTGGGATAACTGCTACTTCGTTTTCTTTGTCGGTACATGCTCCCCACAAGCAGTGGTTCCTAAGATCCACCAGAATCCTGTGGCCTATAATAAAATCAGCCCCCAGGATCCCTTTCCCTTCCTGCTCCCACTTCATTAAAACACAAGTTCACTTGGTGTGGAGTGCTCCTAAATGAATGGACAGCGGGATAAAGAATGAGCCAACCTGCTTGTTACCTGTGAACCCCACTAAGCTGTACGGGACCCCGTTAGACAGAGGTGAGGTGGCGGGGTTATCTGAATAGACTATGGTGCTCGATGCTCCCGTGTCCAACAGATAGGTCCCTTTCACCTTTTTCACTTTCATCTTAACAAGCGGTCTTTTCCATACATCGTACTCAAGGGGACACAGATAGACAGGCTGCGCTGGCTCTAGTCATAAGTCTGTGTTAGGTGGGGCAGATGGAGTTAAAGCACCCGTGGCTGTGGCTACCCTCCCTGGGCCAGCCAACAAAACTCAAAGTGCAGCTACTAACGAATCAACTGTGGGGGGGAAGAGATCGGTGTTTCTGCCTTTGGGGCAGGAGCTGGGGAGTTTTTCCCTGCACTATCCTTCCAAGGATATCTACAGTCCCTTCTCCAATGCCCACTTTTCCCACACCCGAAGCAGTTGCGCCTCGTATCGGAAGGGCTACCCCCTTCCTGGTGCCATTCCTTCTTACTTTGGCTGGGTTTTAACTCGTGAACCTTTCCTTTTGTTTGTGATTCTTCTACCCCTCTACCGTCACGGTAAGCCAGGGTCAGTTGTCTGACCACTCTCTCCTCGGTGACTTGGGGGCCCTTTGGGTCGAACCACAGCTCGGCCTTGGCTCTGATCCGTGGCAAGCTGTTTGCCACCAGACTCCGGAGCCAGTGAGCCAGCTCATCCTGGTTCAAGTTAGTCCGGTCGAGATCCCTATTACAGGCACTCCTGTACACAGGCCACAGCCTGTCTGCAAAAGCCTGTGGGGTCTCCCCTGCTAACTGTGTAGTCCTCTCCACCCGGGAGAAAGGACTACCATCATTCACCCCCATCGCCTCCAGAACTTGCTCCCGGATGGCAGCGTACCTGCCCTGTCCCTTCTTGCTCTCAGCAGAGAGGGACTGGTACAGCTTGCCATCCAAGGTGAACAGAAGCATCTTGGCCATCTCTGAGTCGTCGCACTCATTGATGCCTGCTGCTTGTTCAGGTGGCTGAGGAAATCTACATGATATAAGGGGTTAATTTCAAGTGCTTGCTGGGTAAAAGTTTTCAGACTTGACACTGGGCAAGTGTTGATGTGTAACTAGAGCTATTGCACGTACTCGAACTACAGCCAAGAACAGATGTCTGCCCACCTAATGAGAATGTAGAAGTGAAATAATGAGTTCCTTTGATGTACCAATGACCTGATAACTTGTGACCGTAAGCAAAGCTAGCCTCCCAATATATGATTAAAGAGGACCTCCGGTTACACGATTCATGCCCTGTTATAGATTAACGGTTGACTTATGTGTCCAGGATCCTTCTGTCAATATGTTATTTCTACCTGATGATTAATCTAAAATGTATCCTGATAGAGGAACAAAGGAATGTCAATCAAACTTGTTTGTTACACTGTATAAATATAGAACGCTTACGCTGTATCATTGGAATAGTAGCCTCACCCCTTGAGTAGAGGTGCTGATTCCCCTTGCAAGAGAAAATAAAAGGCCTGTCCATCTGACGAATCCAAGAGTGTATTGAGTCATTACCCAGAGCTAAGAAGTAAGGCACTTCTACAATTTGGAGGTTCCACCGAGATGGCTTGCTGTACCAATTGGTGAGTTAACAGACGCCGAGTACGTTGCTCGGTTGGGAAAATCCCATCGGCCGAAGGTGGTGTTTTGCCACATTTTTGGGACTTTCCCTGCCAGAAGCATAGCTGCGCATAGTCTGTTTACTCCATTGGACAGTACTGCCATCGGGTAATTGACTCACAAGGTTCGGAGGTTAAACTGCCGTTGTGACTGCTTCCCTTTCAGAAACGGAACAGAGGACCAGCCATGAGGCGCTGACGCCCCGCGAACAGGATCGTGCAGAAAAGGACTGTATAAAGGTACCAGAGAGAGAAGGTTAAGTCAGGAATTTGATTAACTAAGGAGCTAGCGATTTATTGGAAATTGAATTAGCAAGGTTCCAGCTTGCTGAGAGAGAAGGTTAAGTCAGGAATTTGATTAACTAAGGAGCTAGCGATTTACTGGAAATTGAACTAGCAAGGTTCCAGCTTGAAGTTAGTTGGGACAAATTGAAGGCCCTTTTTGCCAAAGATTTGGCTAAAGGGAGTAGGGTAGAGGGAGAGCGAGTGGGTGAAGTTCGCTGGGACAAATTGAAGGCCCTTGTTGCTAAAGATTTGGCTAAAGGGAATAGGGTAAAAGGAGAGAAGAGTGGGCGGTTGTCTGAAACACAGTGTCAATGTTTAATGTTTATGAGAGTGAGTATTTAACTACTTGTTATTATCAATCAACTTTGTCCAGTAAGGCTGCATAGGTTGGGGATTTAGTAACACTTTGGTTGTTGTTTAACAAGTGTATTGTTTATTGTTTATTGTTATATGTATTAATGTTTAGTCATGTCTGATCTGTAGAGGCGTCCCACGCAGATCATAGAGTGTTACGGAATTGCTGTATGTTTTAACTAAAATATCTAAGCCAAAAAAAAAAACTGCAGAAGGGGTTGGAAAAGACCCAAGCCGGGGAAGTGAGTCCCGCGGCGGAATGTATTATTGAGAAAATAGTGATGTCTTTTACATGATCCACTAAGCTATTGTGGATTCAGTATTTTCCCCAGTTAGAAATACCTTCCACGAGGGTTGAGAACCCTCGAGTTTTATACGTATGTATAGTTTATTAATCTGATCTGTAGGGGCGTACAACGCAGATCACGGATTGTCACGGGAGTTTAGATTGTTTTAAGTGAACCATTTAAGCTGCTAAAATGGGTGCTAGCACCAGTAAGCCACCCGAGAAAGGCACGCCAGCAGCCTTTATGTTAAAGAACTGTGGTCAATTATCCATTGATCACCTACCAAATTGGTCCAAATGGACTGTAAATAAGACTAGACCCTTTCCCTCAGATGGTTCATTTAACATAGAAAGAATTACTTGCCTCGAGGAATGTTTAACGGACAAGAGAGAAATAGAGAACAGCCAGATAAAAAGACTGCCTCTATGTTTGTTGAGTCAGAAAAAAAAAAGATTACCCCGAAGAAATACCTTTCTCCTCTATTATGGTAGGATAACAAGGTAACTATAGAAGGATGAATAGAGGGGAATATAGAGGAAGATGTGGTAGAGTAAGAGGGTATGGACGATCTGGTAATTGTTACAATTGCGGACAACCCGGACATTGGGCAAACCAATGCCCTGCGAAAAATCATCAGAACCAAACCTCCAATAATGGACCTCCGTTAGAGAATAAAGGTCCTAATTTCACTGTCCATAACCCTTTTTCGGACCAGTCAGGAGGTTACCCTACAAACGGACAGGGATTTAGGAGAAATAGAGATCAGAATTACTGACTGACACCAGCAGCCCCAGGCGCCACAGACCACCAAATGCCCGTTGTTTCTTTAAATTCACGCAGCGAACCTGAAATTAAAATGCAAATAGCTGGGAGACCAATGTCATTTTAGTAGATACAGGAGCAACCTTTTCGGTGTTAGGGAAAGGATATTCTGAAGGAATGCCTATTAATGGGAAAAAGACCCCGATAGCTGGATTGGCTGGAATACTACAATGCTTGAATCAATCGACTCCCCTCACAGTAAAAGTAGAAGAATTTGAGGAAGAACACTCCTTTCTGTTATCAGGAGATGTCTCTATGAATTTATGTGGAAGAGACTTGCTGTGCAAAATGAATGCTACAATCATTTGCTCCCCATCAGGAGTAACGGTAGAAATCCAAGTAGATAAGGCATATGCGTACCCAGTAACAGAAATAAAACACCCTGTTCTATACGCATGGGAAATTGCCGACCCACGTTTGAGTCCCAAACTTGTCAGTCTGTTAGGAGTATGGGGATTCATTACAAGCTCCATAAAACAATACCAGGAATCCCTGAAACTAGGGAAATGGCATCCAAAATTGCACTGCACGGCCTGCTATAACAAAACAGGACAAGATTTAAAATACCTCCTAACTATTAGACTGCACAGCCCTATAAAGTTACAATTAATCCAGCTGCACCATTACCCAAAAGGTCACAGTATCCATTGTCAGAGAAAGCAGAAAAAGGAATTGAGCCAGTGATGGAATCATTGTTAAAACAGGGAGTTAACGCCGGATAGAATAAAGGTTGTTTGCAACACATCGTTGCCAAAAACTAAAAGAGAAATGAAGCATTTTCTAGGAATGACTGGCTATTGTAGACAATGAATACATGAGCATGACAAATTTGGAAAATTCGCGGTTACCTGACTTCCTCGGGAACCCAGATTAAAAATGCACAAGAAGTGAAAAATCTTTTACTAGCTATTCAGAGACGTAAACAGATTGCAATTATTAAGTGCCAAGCGCACATGGGGCATTTGGACAAGGTTGCGCTTGGAAACGCTGCTGCAGATAGCGCTGCTAAGTCAGTAGCTATATCAAGTACTGAACGACAAGTTTCAGCCTTCCCTGTTAGGGAAAAGCCAGAGATACCGCAGCCCCCGTCCTTAGATGATGTGCTGACCCATCAAGATAGGGCCAGTTCTGATGAAGTAAAGGAATGGGTTGTTAATCATTGTTTTAAAAACACTGACGGCTTATGGGTTCATCATGACAGCCGCATGGTGGCACCCAAATCATTACTATCACCAATTGCCCGATGTGTTCATAAATTCACCCATGCGGGCAAAGGGGGGATGGCGGACTATATCCTTAAGACCTGGTATGCACCAGGAATCTCAAAATTGGCAAAACAAATTTGTGAAAATTGTATTATCTGCCAGACCATGAATGTAAAAAAATAAATAAAGAAGGTACAGCCCGCATCCCATCCAAACCCCATGGGTCCTTTTGTACACTTGCAAATGGATTTTATTGAACTACCTGTGTGCATGAGCTTTAAATATGTATTAGTTATTGTTGATATGTTTTCAAGATGGATTGAAGCGTTTCCTTGTAGAAAGAGTGACGCCACCACTGTTGCTAAATGTTTATTGAAGGACATTGCGCCTCGCTTTGGGATACCAGCAAAACTGTCAAGTGACAATGGGTCCCATTTTACGGGAACAGTGATTAAGGAACTATGCAAAGCTTTACAGATTAACCAGCATCTTCATTGCAGTTATCATCCACAGTCGGCTGGACTAGTGGAAAGATATAACGGGATGCTGAAAAACAAGCTTGCAAAACTATGTAAAGAAACTGGACTTAAATGGGTTGATTTGTTACCCATAGCTTTAATGACAATGCGGTCTGCTACCAACAGAACTACAGGATTGTCGCCTCACGAGATCGTCATGGGAAGACCACAAAGATTGCCTTTTTCGGCACCTTTAACAGCTAAACAAATGGACATCCATAAAATGGAGGAAGATATGTTGAGTTATTGCATTGCACTAACCAAATGCATTTCTAGTTTCCATCAACAGGTGAAGGAAGCCCAGGTCGATCCCGCTGAAGGAAAGTGCCATACTTTCGAGCCAGGAGATAACGTCTACATAAAAATCTTCAAACGAAAGAATGGCCTTCAACCCAGATTTGAGGGACCCTTCCAAGTACTCCTGACCACAAACACCGCTGTAAAAGTAAAGGAGCGACCAACATGGATACACACGTCCCATTGCAAGAAGGCATCAGTTGAAGACGATACACTGCCAAGATGAACTGGATTTGGACTCTAATAAGACTGTTCCCTTTGTTAACGATAATTGAAACTGCCATATTGATTTACCCAGATCCCCTGAAGGGCAAACCATGCATAGAAGAATGTGTACTTTTAAACAGTGATTTCTTTTATATTATATGCTATAACGAGACTATGAAGGTTCAGCTTCAGGATCACACTATGCAGGTACCCCCGTATCAACCCCTGAGTCTTAGGATTAGGCAGAATAAGATAGTAGAAGAAGATAGTGGACAGAAGCTTGATAAGTTATGGGTTATATGCCCCGATACTGTGTCACCAAGTGAAAGAATTGCGAATGAAGGAGTTATCTGTAGTGGTAATCCAAAGGGAGGACTGGCCCTGACGGCCAGGCCAATGTTTTGTAACAATCCAGTTACAGAGCCCTTTATTTCAACATTAGCCACTCAGAAAAGAAAACTTAATAAGACAGATCCAGAACAACTAGAAGATGAGTGGAAGGGAGCAGGATATAACCTAACGAAATTTGAAGGATGGTTTCATCCCCAATATGATAATCAAAGGAATCCAGAGAGTCTATTAGTGACGTCAATGGGAACCGTAAATAATACAAAAGGAGAAGTCTGTCTGGTAAACGACAATGGAGAAGGATTGATGGTTGGATGGAGTGAGTGCAAATGTAACTACACTTTGACTAAAACTACTACTAAACCACCGGGTGCAGTCAAATGGCCCTATTGGGGATGGTGGAACCTGTCCACAGTACAAAATTTGACTAGTAAAAAAATCTGGAAAGGAGAACAAGGAATAGGAATGATGCACCAGATATGGAACAAATTTGAAGCCTATAATAATACTTATTTCATCTGTGGGCATAGAGCATACCCTTGGTTACCACAAAATTGGACTGGGTCATGTTATTTGGGATATGTAGTGCCCTATATACATCATATTTCATCTTTGGATAGCCACCCTGGGACACGAGCAAAACGAGCCATTACAGAAACTGAAAGGTTCTTTGCTATAGCATTTCCCTGGTATGGAACAGGGAAGTTAGCAAGAGAATCTATAAACATGGCAGCAGTGTTGGAACAAATAGCCAATGATACTGCTGATGCTCTTAGTGATGTAAACGCAGAAATGGTGGCTTTGCGCACTGTTGCCTTACAAAACCGCATGGCTCTGGACTATTTGTTGGCAAAAGAAGGGTACACATGTGCAATCATAAAAATCGAATGTTGCACCTATATCCCAGATAGCTCAGAAAATATCACCAATCTGGTAAACCACATAAAGGAGGCTGTAGAGAAACTATGTCAACCTGAACCATGGTCCATGTGGGATTGGATTTCAGGATGGGGAGGAGCATTGGGAAAGCAAATTTTGGAAGCTTTTATCGCAATTGTGATGATAATAATTTTAATTAGTTTATTGATTGGTTGTTTAAAATTATTGTGTACAAAAGTCCTTTCCCTATTAACGTCAACTCCTCCAGTACCAATGATGTCTGAATATGAGGATATTAAGGGTGAGACCTTTGATGTAGAGTTTTTTAAACTTAGCGAAATAGATTGTCCTTAGAAAGGACAAAAGGGGGGAATGAGGAAATCTACATGATATAAGGGGTTAATTTCAAGTGCTTGCTGGGTAAAAGTTTTCAGACTTGACACTGGGCAAGTGTCGATGTGTAACTAGAGCTATTGCACGTACTCGAACTACAGCCAAGAACAGATGTCTGCCCACCTAATGAGAATGTAGAAGTGAAATAATGAGTTCCTTTGATGTACCAATGACCTGATAACTTGTGACCGTAAGCAAAGCTAGCCTCCCAATATATGATTAAAGAGGACCTCCGGTTACACGATTCATGCCCTGTTATAGATTAACGGTTGATTTATGTGTCCAGGATCCTTCTGTCAATATGTTATTTCTACCTGATGATTAATCTAAAATGTATCCTGATAGAGGAACAAAGGAATGTCAATCAAACTTGTTTGTTACACTGTATAAATATAGAACGCTTACACTGTATCATTGGAATAGTAGCCTCACCCCTTGAATAGAGGTGCTGATTCCCCTTGCAAGAGAAAATAAAAGGCCTGTCCATCTGACGAATCCAAGAGTGTATTGAGTCATTACCCAGAGCTAAGAAGTAAGGCACTTCTACATGGCTTACCATAGCCCTAAGCTGTTGGGTCCCGTGGGGAATCACGAATTGGCCTTCAAGGGGCCCCTGGCCCCCACCACCCCCGGGTGGGCCAATCTTTTGCTGTCGAGCCGGGCAGATCGACCCCGGCTCCGACCTTTCCTGCATTTGTTTGCCTGCTGCCAAACCGAGTCAAAACCCGGCGCCACAGGTGGTGGCAGTGTGCACTCCTCCCTGCCCTCCCTACAGATTGCTTGTCACTCCTGCTGCCCAACCGGGTTGTTCCCCGGTGCCACAGGTGACATCTCCTTCTACTTCCAGGTCCACCCGGGCCGCACCCGGGCTCATTAGGCATACCATGCCTTTTGCCCTGGACAGAGCAAGTTTTAAACTGTCGATCAGCTTTTGGCAGGGGCCGTGATCTCCCTTTTCAAAACCCCTAGTGCTTGCTACCTTATAAGCCGCCTGTACACCTCTTAACCTCTCTTCCTGTTCTTTTATTTGCCTGGTAAGGTGGGCGTTCTCTTCTCGTAACATTAGTTCATTGCTTTTAGCCTCGGTGACTTGACACCGAAAATACTCATGTCTGTTCCTGTGTTTCTCCGCTAGCTGTAACTTCTCCTGACTTTGGGCCTGTAATTCCTGCAATAATCCCTCCCCTGCTATAGCTCTTGCTTGAGACAGTCTGGCTGCCTCCTGCAGCTCTTCTGTTAACACTTTAATGGCCCAGAAATTAGGTTCGGGGGCTTGCCGCGCGTGCAAGCCCCCGATGTGCACTCACCCGGCGTGCCGACATCTGAAGCCTGGGCCTGCTTGGAATTCCTGTTACTGGCCTGGTTCAGATGTCGGCGCGCTGTGCTTGCCTGATCCAACGGCATAGTTAGTTCGATGTGCCGGCTGGGATCAGGTGAGCACTGTGCAGCCAATCAGGGGAGGGGGAACTTCATTCATGAGTTTGATAGTAAGAACGTTCAAACTCATGAAAAGTATGGGCACCCAAAAGACTAGTTTAACTTTAAATAAAATTTTAAAAAACATCCCAATAATTAAATAAACTATAAATAACTTTAAAAAACTATTTTAAACAATTAATCAAATTTTTGAAAAAAATAATTTTTTTAAAAATCGGTTCTAAAACTACACTTACCTTACTGTAAAGTCCTTAAAAAAAATAAAGCTGTGGAAAAAATGTTATAATTTTAAGTAATAGGCCACTTACCTTAAAGAATGAAGTCCTTACGTCTCCTTTTTACATTCGTAAAAAGGAGAGGCCCTTACACGCGCGCAAACCTGTCAAAAAGAAGGAAGTTCAACGCGTGCGCGCAGAGTCCTGCGTGCACACGTTGGACCTCTGAACCCCTTGGAGGAAATGCCGGTTTCCCGCGCATGCGCTGTGCATGCTGAAATCTGGCACTTCCAACGGGCCCACGCGTGAGTACCCCGTCCGTACTCACGCGTTGGGACCGGAATTACTGGCCCAATGTGCTGATCTAAAAGCTGGATCTGTCGTAGGGCGCAGACCAACCAGATGGCCTTTTCCATCGACTTCTTATGATCCTTGCTCTCAGTCCTTTTGGCTGCAGTGTCCATGGGACGCTCAGCGCGCAACAGACTGGTCACCCATTTCTTGGTGATATTCACCTTCTCAAACACATAAGAGGAAATCCTCTCTTCCATCTTCGTTCTTTCGTCAAACACAGGGTCTATTGCATTACATCCCTTTTGCCAAAGTCCTGCCATGGTCACCATTTTCTGTAAGGGGTGGTGTGTGTGGTCAGCTTTGCCTCTGACTCCCTGAGTGGTTCGAATTGCTCCCACTCCCTTGGTTCTAGACTTTGGACTTATCTGCGGGTTGTAATGAAATTGCAACAGACAACTGAGTTGGTTAAAAGAACTTGGATTTTTATTTTGAGACAGGAAAATATACAATACAATAATCTTATCACTCTAAAAGGGGGAACACTTCGGAATATACGAGGGAGAATGACAATAGACAAAATTCCTCACCCCTCCCAATCCCACTACACTAACTAGATTGGATTTCAGAGGACCAGGGAAATGCTCACCAAACGACTTTCTTGACAGTTGTAGAGGTTCGCGATTTTGGGGTTCTCTTTAGGTGTGGCGGTGGGGCCTGCCATACCCCGGACGTGGTGGAAGACTTCACCTGCGTTGGGTCTTCAGTCTTTGCGTGTCCGCTGATGCGGTTGGGTGCGTATTTGGATTTATCTGGTTAGTACCCAATTTCCTTTGGTTAGGTATAGGGTTTAGAGTTTTTTTCATCAAATCTTACCATGGGGTAAGTCAGGCTAGCTTGTAGAGTGGAAACAAATTTTGCGAATCTTCAGTTTCTTCCAGGTTGGTTTCTTGTTGGTCGCGACGGCCCAATATTACCTAGTTGTTAGTAATATTGTTAGTTGTTGGTTTCTTGGGGTCCTTGGTTGCCGCGATTATCCCGAGGCTGATGTGTTCTTTGAATGAGTTGTGCCTCTGTTGTTGCTCCGAAAAGGACGGTCTATATCTGGATGATCCATGAGTGAACACACACCTCTCTGTAATTGACAAAGCAGGCCTTAATTATACCGTTTGAGGCCTTGCTTATCCTCCTGCCAAATCTACTCTGGTCCATTGTTAATTTTGGCGGGCTCATTAACTTTAATAGTTTTAAATTCTTTATTGAGTTTCGACTTGGTCCCATCTATCTTTAATTGATTTTTAACTAGTTTTGGGATTGCTTCAAAATCGGTTTAAGTGTGTGAAGTGGTTTTTGGAAATCTCTTTGAGTGGTTAATCTGTTGTTCGATTGTCTTCTCCTGCTGGGGTCAGAGTCCCTTTTGTTGATTTAATGGCATGTACTGTATTATTCATATTTGAGATGGTTCTCTAGTTTTGGCGGGGACTGTCCTTCCGTAGGCCTATTGTCTTTATGTAGAATGACTGAGACGATACAGAACATTCCCAGACAATCTGGCCCATTCCAATACTCAAACTGTTTGTTTTACAGTGCCCCATTCCAACTCCTTTGTCACAGCCTTCCACAGGCCTGGACATGCCTTTTAAAATAGCCAAAATCCTGGGGTTTTGACTTTAAGCCCCTTTTGGCCCAATATTCTTTTAAACAGTTCAAAAATCTCTTCTCTTCTTGGTTTGGGGGAATATGTAAAATTTTGCGAACCTTACAAGTATATATATTCTGATTGGTGAGTGATAAGTGGTGTTACAAAGAGACATAGACAGATTAAAGTGAGTGAGCAAAACTATGGCAAATGGAGCTTAATGCAAACTAGTGTGAGGGCATCTACTTTGGACTCAAGAAAGATAAATCGAAGTATTTTCTATATGGTAAGAAATTAGGTCCTGTAAAGGAGAAAAGAGATTTGGGAGTCCATTGAAAGCCAGTAGAGTGGTATTAAAAACAATCTAATTGAATAGCGGAGCAGGCTTGAGGGGCGGAAGAACATATAGCTGTTCCTATCAGTGATTTGAGTCAGGACATGTGGTAAGTGTAGCACTCTCCACCATTGGGTTTTCCTTGCCCGATGTCTGGCTCTGTTGTAGCCTAATTGATAGAGATTGTTTGCCATGATTAGTCAACAACTCCATATTTGTTGTATCATGTGACTACCAGGATGGTAGAAGGTGAACTCGATAGACTGTGGTCTTCTTTCGTCTGGCAATTCCTATGTTCCTATGCCTCTCTTTTTATTTTATTGAAGCTAATACTGACCGCTCCTCTGATGTAGCCTCTCTTGTTCCACACTGTGCTACATTTTTTCCTCCTAGTTTTATCCCTCATTTGAAATTAAGACTTATTCCATGGTCTCCTTCTCTAATTTGTTTCCATCTTCCTCTGTCTTCCCTTTCTCCTCCAACATGCAGGATTTAAAAACCTAACTTTGACATTGTTAAAATCACTACTTTTTTTTATTTCTCTCATCTTCTTTCCTACTCTTTTCAGTCTTGGTGATGTCCTGCACAATGGAGCTTGGCCTCTTACCTAGGACTGCTGACAAGAAAATGACCAGAAAGTATCAAAGTGTAAGGAGAAGTAAACTCAAATATCAGTAAAGTGAAATAGAACTAAGCTGAAGAAAATAAATTAGCTGAGAAGCAGAGATCCAAAATGTTGTGTGATCTACTGCATTTGTGCTTTAAGAAGTAATCTAGTACATTATTGCTTTAAGAGGTATAGACATACTCAGTGTATGTCAGAAGGGAATCTCCACAATGGGGCTGGTGCCCATTTCATGGCTAGTTGTTTTATATGTTAGTCAATACAATAAAAGTTCTCAGGATGACACAATTGTCTTATTGAGTTCATGAACATTATCCAATTCACTATAGGAAGAATCGTTCAAGGGATGGATTAAACTAAAATGATGGATGAGACAGATTAGAAGAGCAATCACTGCTGCCATTGACAATCCCTACATAATCTGAGACCTGTGCTTCATTGGCTGTAAAGCACTTTGGGGCATTCTGAGGTTGTGAAAGGCACTATAGAAATGTAATCCTTTCTTACTTCTTAACCTGGAGTGTTGTGGGACCATCCAACTGATCCCTACAGATACAAGGAAGGAACTACAAGAACAATTTTCCATATTCTCAGAATAATTTGCCACTAAGCTACCAAATCAAAATAAACTTTGTAAAATTGGTTTAAAGAACAGTAAGCTGGAAATGAGGCCTTTTAACTCTAAGTTACGTATCTTAGTACCATACCTCCTTCTTGACTGTAACCTAGATATGGTGAAGGGGCTTACATGCTTCTGTCATAGGAGGGGAAAGATCAGGCACTTTGAATTTCCACTATGAATCACACTAGTTCTTATGGATACTTTGCATTGTGTTTCTATATTCATTACCTTTCCTTCCTCTACAGTCTCTCTCTAATTTAGTTAATTGAGGTAAAAGGCACTAAAGTGATTTCAGCAAGTTGGCCATAATACAATCAGTCATTCAATTAACAAACTGTTAGAAAAGAGGAATTTTCTCAGCCAGCCAAAAGTCACATTAAATTATCTGATTTACAATTTCTTCCATCATCCCTGCATGGCTAGCAGCACAAAACACAAAGTTCTGAGCAAAACTAACACAAATTACAATACCTTTCAGAGAGAGAAATTGAACTAATTCTTACTACAATCATTGAATAAACAGGTTAGAGGGTTAGTTTTTATTGTGAGAATTAAACACGCAAAAACATAAGGAAATATTAGCCTAACTTGCACCCTCCCTTCTTCGTTAAACATTTCTGCACTAGTATTTATTGTTATCAAAGAGTTTCTGCTTATATACCCATATATCTATGTTTAAAGTTTTCTGTCCACATCTCCCCTCCACTGATGCCAGGAAGGGTGGAGGGCAGTCAAATAGCAGTCATGTTTTGAAGGGGTTGATCTCGCTCAAGTACAATCTGACCATCCTGATAGGGGGCTTGAATTTAGAGCTATGAGGATAGCAGATCTGCAGATCCTCGCTACCGCAGTGCCAAGTGCTGTACTGTAAGGTGCAGCGTGCTCAGAGATTCTCCATCAATACTCATGGATTGCATTACAAAATTTGCCAAACATCTTGCTTTGAGTTGCAGTTGGAGCATGAATTGAGGGATTGAGAATGCAGAGGGTACAGCCCATACTCCATTTGCTCCCCAACTGCCGCATCCTACTCTCTCACTGAACTTCCTGCCCAAAATGCATGCTGGGGGCTAATCCTGCCAACCTCCTTCCCATCCCAGTCACCCCTCCCATCAATAACCCTGTGGACTCTGCCAGTGGGTCAGCTCTGCCCCTCTTCTCATCTCCCTCCAGAATGTCCATTCACTTGTGAACAGGGCCCTTGCCATCCATGAGCTTATTGTGGACGATTGCAACAACATTTTATGGCCTTGACGGAAACTTGGCTGAGGGGTGATGACACCTTCCCCCTTAATGAAGCTTCCTTGCCTGGCTATACCTTCCACTATCTGCCCCTTCCAAACCATCGTGGTGGCGGTGTGGCTATTATCACCAAATCACACCTTGGTCTGTCCCCCTACACCTCTGGCACCTTCTCGAGCATCTCACCTTGTTCCATCCCTCATGCCTCTACTTTAAAATCCTCATTCTCTATCACACACCTAAGTACCAAGCCAAGTTTATCACCGAGGTATCTTCACTGCTTTCCTAACTCAGCCTTGTTGAATCCGTGATTCTTAAAGTATGATGTTTTCCAATAACGACACGGAGGCTGTAACTTAACAATCAACAGGTGTTTACTGGAGGAGGGTAGTCTAAAGACTGACAGTACAGAGGCATGCTCAAGGCTTATATACAGGTGTGGTCACTGCCAGTACTACAGTATACAGGAGCTGTAAAAGTAGTTCTCTCTTATTAGCAGTACCCATAATGTTCAAATAACCATTAACACTTTAACATGCACATTAAACTGAAATAGTCCATTTATAGATTCAGTCTTTGGGGCGTCTTCCTGATCCTTTCTGGATAGCGCCTTTCCTGAGGTTCTTGTTCTTGGTGCGGAGGCGATTCTGGCCCCTTTTTGTCGGTTATTTCGTCACTTTCCACTGCTACTGTTTCTGAGGTAGATGCTACCGGTATGTCGGGTTCATCCCCAGGGACGCGAGACATGGGTTGACTCGTTCCTGTGACGCTAAGATCTGGTCGATGTGGCATCTCACAATGTTCTCCCCGACATCCACTGTGTACATTAATGGCCCCTGCCGTGTGCATATCATTCCGGGTTGCCATTTCTCTGTTCAGTAGTTACGGGCCAAGACTGGTTGTCCTACATTGAAGCTCTTTGTCGGCTTCTCATTGATGTGCTGGAATTGCTTATCCTCAACATTTCTTCGCACATTTGGTCTGAGCAAATCCAGACGAGATCTCAACCTTCGGTTAAAGAACATCATGGCCGGGGTCTGGTTGGTAACTGCATGTGTCGCATTTCTGTAGGCTAACAGGAAATTGTCCACCTTATGCTGTAGTGGAATTTCATCATCGCACATGGCCTTTATCGCCTTTTTAAAGGTTTGTACGAACCTCTCAGCCAATCCATTTGTGGCTGGATGATACGGGGCGGATGTGTAATGCCTTACCCCATTCCTTCTCGTAAATTTCCGAAACTCTTCGGACACAAACTGTGGTCCATTATCAGAGCAAATCTGCCCTGGCAAGCCGTTCCTGGCAAATACGGTCTGTAGGACTGCAATCGTTTTCTCTGTAGTGGTTGAGGACATTTTTATCACCTCAGGCCATTTCGAGTGAGCATCCACTGCTATTAAGAACATTGAGTCCATGAATGGACCAGCAAAATCAATATGCACCTGTTGCCATGGAGAGGAGGGCCACTCCCATGGGTGTAGAGGGGCATGTGGTGGTGCATTTTGGACCTTCTGGCATCCTGAGCAGCTCTTGGATAGGTCCTCAATTTGTTGATCGATCCCCGGCCACCACACATAAGCCCTAGCAAGGCTTTTCATTTTCACCCCTCCCAGATGACCTTCGTGAAGCTCATTTAGCACTCTCTCCCTTAACTTGGGTGGAATTACCACTCGGGATCCACACATCACTGTCCCCTGGCATACTGACAGCTGTTCTCTTCTGGATGAGAATGCTGGCAACAGTGAGTCGCCATGTGTTGGCCATCCCCTCACCGTCAAATCATATACCTGAGACAGTGTCGGATCATTGCGGGTCTCCTTCTCTATATCCGTGTTAGTTACTGGCAATCGTTCAATTATTGACGAATAAAATATCTCGATAGGGTCCACTGCTGGTGCTTCCTCCACAGTAGGCAGTAGCAGGCGTGATAGCCCATCAGCATTTCCATGCTGTTTCGTGCCTTTATATTCTATTTCATATTGGTTCGCCCCTAAAAAAAGGGACCATCTTTGTAACCGTTGTGCAGTCATCACCGGAACGCCCTTCTTTGGATTAAAGATGGAGACAAGTGGTTGGTGGTCAGTCAGCAAGGTGAACTTCTGCCCATGCAGATAGTGTTGAATTTTTTTACTCCCCATACTAGGCTGAGGGCCTCCCTGTCAATCTGGGCGTAGTTGCGCTCAGCTGAGGTTAGTGACCAAGACGCAAAGGCTACTGGCCTCTCCAACCCGTCTGGGAATTTGTGCGACAGCATCGCTCCAATACCATAGGGTGATGCATCACATGCCAACCGAATTGGTAGTGCTGGGTTGAAATGGGCCAACACCTCTTTTGATGTGATCAATTCTTTGCACTTCTGGAAAGCTCGTTTACATTCGTCATTCCACTTCCATGGTACCCCCATTTCCAGTAGGGTGTTCAGTGGGTGTAATACTGTCGACAAATTTGGTAAGAACTTATGGTAGTAGTTTACCAGCCCGAGGAACGACCTCAGTTGTGACACATTTTCCGATGCTGGAGCCTTGACTACTGCCTCAATCTTTTCAGGGGACTTATGTAACCCCTCTTCATCAATAACGTGGCCACAATACGAGATCTGCTTCTGGAAAAACTCGCACTTGTGGCGATTAGCTCGTAGCCCATATTCCTTTAATCTAGTGAGCACCTTCTCCAGGTTGGCAAGGTGATCACTGTCATTTTCGCCCGTGACCAGGATGTCGTCCAAATAACACTGGGTCCCTGGAATCCCTTGCAGGACTTGATCCATCGCCCTTTGCCAAATAGCCGGAGCCGATGCTACCCCGAACACCAGCCGGTTGTATTGGTAGAGACCTTTATGAGTGTTGATCGTGAGGTATTCTTTCGAGGCTTCTTCTACCTCCATTTGCAAGTACGCCTGGGCCAGATCAATTTTGGTGAAGCGTTTACCTCCACATAGCGAGGCGAAAGTACCCTCAATCCGTGGAAGCGGATATTGTACCGTGTGAAGGACTGGGTTCACTGTCACCTTAAAATCCCCACAGATGCCGACCTTCTTTGGTTCCCCAGGCGTATTACTCAACGACCTCTTCATAACAGGAACGATGGGTGTAGCCCACTCGCTCCAGTCTACTTTGGACAGTACTCCTGAACGTTCCAACCCTTCCAGCTCTGCTTCGACGGCTGGTCGGATCGCATAAGGCACCGGTCTGGCCTTAAAAAACTTTGGGCTTGCATTTTCCTCTATTTTAATCGTTGCTGTTATGCCTTTTAGTGTTCCGAGTCCCTCCTGGAACACTTCTTGTGCGTCAGTTAGCATTTTTGACAGTCGTCCAGGTGTGACTTCGTCATCCTTTTTGGCCTCAACCTTCAGTGCCTGTATGGAATGCCAATCTAATTGTATCTTCCGGATCCATTCACGTCCTAGTAGTGGTGGTCCTCCATCTGGCAATACATATAGGTCCATTTTAGGTATTTCCTGGCCGTTGTATATCACTTTCACCCTTATTTTGATTTGGGGTAGACTTTTTGCCCTGTGTACATCTTCAAGACAATCTCTGTAGCTTTCAAGGGTATATGTGAAAATAGCCGCTTGTCGTCCCTTTGGTTTATGACTGTTAGGGCTGATCCTCTGTCCAATTCCATTTTCACTTTGACTCCGTCTATCTTGAGTGTGACCCAGATAGTCTGGTGATCCTCCATTTTGGTTACCTTATGTAGTTTCAGACAACCCAGCTCCTTGCTTCCGGAGTCTGTATCACATTTCTGTTCATCTGAACTACTGTCCATCACCTTATGTACCTTCTTGTACTTCTCCTGTGGAGATTTCTTGCTGTTGGTTTTCTTCCCTGACCTGCAGCCTCTTGCTATGTGTCCTGCTTTTCCACACTGTCTGCACACTTGGTCCTTGAACCAACAATCCTTCTGGTCGTGTGTTGTTCTGCCGCAGCGATAACACTTCCCTGCTCCATATGACATTTCATTGGTGCCATATTCTTGCGGTCTCCGTTGTATCTCTGCAGCGCCCCGTGCGGCTGCTTCGTGTGATACTGCCATGCTGAAAGCCTTGTCCAGCGTAAGATCCTTTTCTGATAGAAGCCGTTTCTGGGTTCCTTCACTTTGAAGCCCACACACAAACTTGTCCCTTAACGTATCTGCTAGTCCCACTCCAAACTGGCAGTGTTTCGATAGCTTGCGCAGTTCCGTTAAGTACTCAGCATTACTTTCATCTTTATGCTGGTTCCTTTTGTGGAACTTAAATCTTTCTGCTATCAGCAGCGGTGTGGGGTTTAAGTGGTCCTGTAGGATTTCCACTATGTTTTTGAAATTCTTATCCACTGGCTTCCCTGGGGCTATTAGGTTTCGCAGTAAGCCATAAGTTTTTGCACCCATGGAATTTAACAAAACCAGTGCTTTCTTAGCATTTGGCACTTCATTCGCCCTGCAGTACACCTCAATGCGTTCCACATATGTCGCCCAATCTTCAACTTCATTGTCGAACGCAGTGATACTGCCACTCTTCGGCATCCCTGAGTGTGATTTAACTGTCTAAAATGGCGTCTCCCGCGCTCTCCCTTCTTCTCCGCTGGCACAAAATGGTGTCTCCCACGCTCTCCCTTCTTCTCCCCGCGGACGCGGTTCAGCCCTTGAGCCCTGGCTATGCTCTGCACGTTCTCCTGTGCACCTTTCCCGTTGCCGTCGCTCGGTCCTGAACCCGGCTGCTGCTTTACCCTCTCTCTCTCTGTTTTTTTTTCCTCGACGCTGCTCGGTTTTCAACCCCCAGCTGCGCCCTGTGCGCTTCACCCTCTCTCTTACCCCATCAACGCTGCTCGGCTTTTTCTCTGCCGTCGGTCGGCTCCAGCCGCCGCTGTCCGGGAAGGTTCTGCGCTGTACCTGTTGCCAGTCTGTTGCTGGATCGTCGTGGCTGGGGAACGAAGCCCAGCTCTCAACAGCCTCCCCTGCGATGTTCACTCTCTGCCAGATGACTGGGCGGTTGCTCGTGGTCGACGCCCGTGCTTCTGGCCTCGACTTTCTTCCACCGCCCTCCCGGAGCAAATCCTTGAAGGGAGATGCAGAGTTGCAGGTAGATTCGAATCGACCTCGTCGCCACTGTTGAATCCGTGATTCTTAAAGTATGATGTTTTCCAATAACTACACGGAGGCTGTAACTTAACAATCAACAGGTGTTTACTGGAGGAGGGTAGTCTAAAGACTGACAGTACAGAGGCATGCTCAAGGTTTATATACAGGTGTGGTCACTGCTGGTACTACAGTATACAGGAGCTGTAAAAGTAGTTCTCTCTTAAAGGTACATACACTACAAGCCTCTGCACCGAGCGACTTCTCATCCTTTGGTGATTTCAAACTCCATCTCAACTCTCATCATGCCCTCTCTCCTCTGAGTTCACTGCCTTCCTATCCTTCCTTAATCTCTCCCACCATATAAACTCACCTACCCATATTCATAGCCACCCCCTCGACCATGCCATCTCACACGGCCTATCTACTCCCATTGGGGGAGAAATTCATTATAGCCCTGTTTGGGGCGCTAAATTTTAAAAGTTAAGAAAATTAGCGCTCCACTTCCTTCTTGGAGCGCAATCGGCAGCAGGTGGGGTGGAGACTTCAGCAGAGCAGCACACTGGGCAGAGCAGCACACTGGGCAGAACAGCACACTGGGCCGTGCAGCACCGCCACGTTCAAAGGCTCCTTCCCTCCCTTAAATGGAAGGGCCATCACTGCAGGCTCTGCAATAGAAAAATTACCTACTTGTATCACCAAGGCAGCTGTGATCCCACGCGATAAGCTCGGCACTCAAGCAGAGTGCCAGGCTGATCGATCACGGGCAGGAACACGTGAAAAAAACTGGAACAAGAAAGGTACTTTTTTTTTACTTACCTCAGCCATATCGCCTTTAATCATTGCCCCCGAAGCGGCCGGCCGCCCGACGCACGCCTCCTGCAGCTGTCGGCTTTTTCGACCGGTGCTGCGGCAGGGGGCGGAAGTCAATTTCGGGTCCAGGGCGCTACCGGGGTGATGCGCACAGCGATGACGTCATGATCTCCGGGCGAAGGAGATCGGGGTGCAACGCCGTAGTGCCGCCGCAAAACCCCCACCGAATATGGCGGGAGTCGATATCAGCGCTGTGCCCGGTCACAAAACCATTTGCGCTCCGTTAGTGCGGGCACTAACGGGAGGCATAAACGCACCCAATTTCGCCCCCACCGTGTTAATCACAGAAAAGGCCATCTCTAATCACTTCCCTTTATCACTCTCCACTCACATCCCCCTTCCCCCTCCCAACCCCACTTCCTTCCGTGTCCACCCCTGGACAAAACTTTCACCCATCACTTACAATGGCACTTTCAATTTCCCAACTGTCTAGCCTTTGGCTCTCCATTCACCATAACATTTCTGCAGCTACTGATCTGCTCAATCACGCCTTCACCTCCCCCTTTACCCCATTAAAACCATTACTCTCTCTCACACTGGTCATTCCCACAGTACGGCCCTCATCTCTGCTCCCTTAAGTCCAAGGAACCCAGACTTAGACCCTGCACACTTGTGGATGGTGATTCAGAGAGAGCAAAGAGAGATGAATGGCTGAGTGTGTAGGGTGAGAGAGAAGTAAGAAGGGAAAACGAGGATAAGTTGTGAAGAAACCCTGTGTGACGTCTCCTCCAGCGTTGCCACTCACCAGGGCCATGACTCTCCCCCTGCCCATGATGGTCAGCACATTTTCTTCCAGAGGGGAAAGGGTGTGTAGGTGGGCTCGGCTTCCTCCAGTCGTGGCCTCTTGCTGCATGTGGTGCGCGACCTTCCTCTGCAACAAAGAAGGGAGTGTGTTAGTGATAGTTTTGGGAGGTATTTTGAGAATGTGCCTATCATGGTTGAACAGTTCATATATTATGAGTGAGGTGTGGGGATGTGAAGGTTGCAATCATGGTGAGAGTATGAGGTGCAGAGTGTGTGAGCCTGAGAAGGTGGTGGAGTGAAATGTGGTGCAGTGATTGTAAGACAGCGAAGGGAAGCGGGGGTGGGGGGTATTGTAGGTAGTGGTGGTGCAGATGTGAGGAGAGAGTAATTGATGTAAGGGTAGAATTCTTACCTTGAAGTGGCGTTGTTGAACCTTTTTCTGCATTGCAGCCATATCCTGGGATCTGAGCCGGTGGTGGAGGTGTTGTCTGGAAGGTTTTCTGCCCACTAATTTAACGTGATCCCTGTGACCATGTGAACTGACAAGCCCCGCACTCTTTGTACCCATTTTGAGGCGCGATCAAATTTCTAGGCCCATAACTTCTGACCCACCATTAACAACAGAATAGACGAAATAGACAGAAATATAGAGTGCTCCTGCCAAATCCAGGATTTTTACAACTCGTAGACCCAAGATGTAACACATGAATGACAGATGGTAAGTTTAATATTGTATCACTCTGCATTTTGTCACACTTGTCAATGGACAATGTTTAACATGGGCAGTCAGCATTTTGTACTCTATCCACATTTGCTGGTAGAAATCAGCGCTGGTTCGACCCTCGCTCCAAACTGCTCATGCAGGGTCCCTATGGCTTAGTTATCCCACATGTGTCACTGGACTAATAGCTCCTACGTTTAATGGGACAGAGCATTAATTGTTCATGCAGAGAGAACCAGGTGGGAGATTTGACTGGACTCCTTGCTGGAAGCTTTAATTACTATGAATAAAAATGATAATTGTAGCGTGAATAATAACATTAATTGCAGTGTAACTAAAATCAATAATTCACTGCAGTGTAATTCATGGAATGTGATTAAAAGCAAAACAGTAAATCAGTTGAAAGTCTGCCTTACAGAGCATCAGGTTCAGTAAGAGTCAGTTGAATCCTCCACCCAGCTCTCTCCCTCTCCATCTGTCCTGCCAAGACACAGCGGCACACGTGCAGTAAACCTGAGTTGCAGTGGCTCATGGGGCGACATCATAGTAGTGTGGAAAGTTTAAATCCACAGTGATTTTCACTGTCAAATATGAAGAAATAGACACTGGGGCCAAAACACTAATAAATGGATTTTCAACTGCTGTCCACTCGTTTCACACCTGAAAAATGTATCAACGGCAGTGGAAAATCTGGTGGAGACCTTGTGCACCCATTGTCACACCTAAATTATTTATCAGGCAGGCTTTTAAATAAATTGTCAACAATCAAAATGTCTGGAGTGGAGCTTATTCCCACCCCCCACTAGAAAATAAATCTTACTTTCAGTGCTCTCACCATCCTTCAAAAATGTCTAAATCAACTGCTGCAAAAGAAACACAATTTCCTGTAGTTGATTTTTTCTCTACAATACAAGTGATGGGATGTTGGCTATCCCAGCAGCTCAAATTACAAAAAGTCCATGGCCCACCACACTTTCAGTGTTTATACTATCAACATCCTGGGGGTTACCACTGATCAGAAACTGAACTGGACCAGCCATATAAATACTGTGACTACAAGAGCAGGCCAGAGGCTGGGAATTCTGCGGCGAGTGTCTCACCTCCTGACTCCCCAAAGCCTTTCCACCATCTACAAGGTGCAAGTCAGCAGTGTGATGGAATACTCTCCACTTACCTGGATGAGTGCAGCTCCAACAACACTCAAGAAGCTCGACACCATTCAGGATAAAGCAGCCCGCTTGATTGGCACTCCATCCACCACCTTCAACATTCACTCCCTCCACCACCGGCGCACTGTGGCTGCAGTGTGTACCATCTACAAGATGCACTGCAGCAACTCGCCAAAGCTCCTTCAACAGCACCTTCCAAACCCACGACCTCTACCACTTAGAAGGACAAGGGCAGCAGACGCATGGGAACATCACCACCTACAAGTTCCCCTCCAAGCCACACACCATCCTGACTTGGACCTGTATCGCCGTTCCTTCACTGTCGCTGGGCCAAAATCCTGGAACTCCCTTCCTAACAGCATTGTGGGTGTACCTACACCATATGGACTGCAGCGGTTCAAGAAGGCGGCTCACCACCATCTTCTCAAGGGTAATTAGGGATGGGCACTAAATGCAGGCCTAGCCAGCGACGCCCACATCCCATCAATGAATTTAAAAAAAAATTCCATGTCATGGCACAATAGCTATGGTTGATTCTGAGTTGTCAGGTTTATTTTGGGTTGCCATGTCTGCTCATGTTTCTAACTGTTTTCTCTCTTAGGTTATTTTGTTTCTGCTTCATATTTCCTTATTAATCTAATGTTATTTCATATTTCTCCCCCAACCATTTCCTAGTGACGCTCAAGTTTCCCCAACACGATCATTGTTTTATAGCACTCTTATCTCATGATAATGCCCCCCAACTGGTGACTTTCAGCAGTGACCAACCCTCCAAGGCTTCCTCCAACTTACTTCCAGTCCAATCTTGCTGCCCCCTTACTCAGGCGCTCCCCAGGACCCTCTCGCACACTGGTGAGTGCAACACAAATTACTATTAGCATGTGAATGCCTGGGAATAACTCTTTGCTACAACCTTACTATTAGCAAGCACCTTATTAGCCAATCAAAGTAGTATTTCTGGCAGCCACGAGAAGTCTGCAGATTAGACTGTTCCATCCTCTTAGCTGTGTGAAGGGAAATGTGAGGAAAAACTGTGTGTGTTGTACTGAGGAGGCATAAATGCAGACAATGAAGGTTTGGAGAGGGAAGGATGAGCATAGTGGGGAAAGATCTTTTATATTCAGTTTGCGAAAGCTGGAATGTAGCTCACCCTGCTAGGCTGGTGTGAAATTTCTGAGACCTACTGCCAACATAACAAAAACAATATTATTACTTTATTCTTGATACTGTTGTAAATCTTAGTTTTACAGCTCCTTTTTTGTGGAATAAATCCAGACAATGGTTGAGGGATAAATTTAATCAACAGCAGACGAGCTACATAGCAGGGTAACATCAGATTCCTTTCCACTGCTCTACTCTTTCCTATTCATCTGATACTCCTATTATAGAGAGGTGCATCTTCTATGTGATTGGCAAGCCTCCCTGAGCAAGAGTAAAAGCTACTCCCAATATTGGACAATTGTTTCTTATGTAATTTAGTTTCTGGCTTTCCTGCCCAGCAAAAAAAGTTATATTTACCAAGCAAGCTCTGTTACTGTCGGATCATTTTTTTAAAAGTAGCATATGCTGCCTATTTACTTGACGATCTCCTGACTTCAGCAACAGCTCTTTAGGTTAAATGAGATACTGAAATAAACCCAAAGAGTTGGTTTTCACAAGTGTCTCTGGAGGCAGCACCACCCTTGTGTCCAATGCTGCATAGGGAGGCAGAGGCTGCCATCTTTATAGCCTGGCAGTGGGTGGCGTGCTCCCCTGCCTGTGCTGGAGGTGCTTTCCTGATGACTGGACTGTTTACATCTGCTCCAGCTTTTGGGGAGTGTCAAACCACCAGAAATAAAGTTACATCTGGAACTTCCAAACAACTGCAGTATTTGCAGACGAATTTACAGATGAGCTTGTGTTTTTTTCTTGCTCTACTGTTGTGGAATCTGTTGTGCGGTAAAAATGAAAGGGTTGCACAACATCGGAAGGCTCAGGGATAACTAAACCATTCCTTCTGGAAACAATTCCATGCCTAGAAAAATGACATGAGGTTTGGGGTTTAACTAAAGTCTGTTACATTCACAAATAAATAACAAATACTCCATTCAGAGGTTAACTCAGCGCATTAAGCTACATGATGTGATTGATTCAGCAACTGTCTGTTGAAAAATGCTTTCATGTGAAGTAACAAAAATAAATCTGTGGGAAGTATCACTCTACAATACAGCTTGCAATTTAAAAACAAACAGCAAAATGATCAGAAAACAGCATAATTACACTTAGCTCTTTTATACAGATAGATTTTTTTAAATCCTTACTTCAATAAGTAGTCTTCAAGTGAAAGCCACAATCATTATGTCACTGCCTAACTGTTATGTTAATTGATGGGTCAGGTAATATTATACAGTAATACACTCCTAATGTGAGCTGTTCCTTCCTTCTTGCCAGGCGAGATGATGTCAAGATTCATTACTGTGTTGCTGAACTCAAGGACTTTCCAAATTACTGACAGCTCCAACTGCTTTGAATATAATTCAATATGATGTCACGATGGACTTTTCTGTTCTGCACTGTTAAATTGCTAATGTAGTGTCAAAACGGTTGTTAATGTTTAGCCTTAACAGCTCACACTATTGAGCTGAAATCATTATATGTCAAGTAATGTGTACATAAATGAAGAAAAAACACCTATTTGGTTGAGAAATTTGAAATATTAATACTGAAATATTTTGTTCATAAACACACACGTGCTCTGAACAGTGCCTTCATTTGCATTGTTCTTCTGAACCAAAACAACAGATATTGACTGATAAGGAAAGTTTCTGTATCATGTCTTCAATAATACTCACCATACATGATACCAAGGCCTGGATTCTCCAGGCCTGCTGGAAACATGGCAGAGTAGCACATCTGCCCACCCATATAATCTGAGCAGCAGCCCACAGCAGTTTCCTCAGGAGTGGGCAGCTAACTTAATGTGCAAGACAGATTGAAAGTGGGAAACCTGCTCCTGGCTGTGGCTCTGCCACTGCAGCAGTTAAAGGGCTGCTGCATCATACAGGCCCAAAAGATCAGACATCTCTCTCAGAAGCAAAAAATGAGAGCATAAGAAGAAAATTAAAATGGCAAAAGGAAGAGCAGCATCAGGGATGTTCGCAATGATCAAAATCCCGAAATTCTCAGAAGCGTCAGTGGAGGTAATGTTGGCAGAAATAAAGGCAAGAAAAATTAACAGGTTTGATCTAATCAGATAGAAATTAACAGGTTTGATCTAATCAGATAGAAATTAACTGGTTTGATCTAATCAGATAGAAATTAACTGGTTTGATCTAATCAGATAGAAATTAACAGGTTTGATCTATTCAGATAGAAATTAACAGGTTTGATCTAATAGCCATAATGGAGACATGGGGTGGGGGGGGAATTTTATCAATGGGGGTGCGTTGGGGGCGGGACTGCTGGTTATCGGGTATCAGTCCCACCCCCAACGACGTCCGGCCAACCCACGCTCTTCCCCCTTGATTGACCTTGTTACGCCCCCCCCCCCCCCGCTGGCTTAGCAGGCCAATTAAGCGAAAGCCGGTGACAGAGAACGTCAGCGTATGACGTTTCATCTGTCAAAAATTTTTGACAGATGAATTGTCATCATTTGACAGCTTTGAGAATCTGTCAAACACTGACAATCTCTGTTTTTTCATAAGTCTTTGTACTCAAGACTCACCAAACCTCTTTCCTGAGCAGAAAGCAGATGGCTGTTGCATCGGAGAATGCAGCAGCCATTCTGTCATCTCTGCCATGGAGATGAGGAGCCTCCGGATCCCCGAGGGTTGAAGCCTGCAGGAAGAAGCAAAGGTAAGTAAACTTTTTCTAACACTTTTCACTCACTTCCTATACTTACCTCTCCACACTTGCACCCATCACTCACCTCCACAGCGCACTTTTCGACCCCTCTCACCCCCGCAGACCCACTGCTCACCTCGCTGACCCTGGCGGGGTTTCCCGACGTTGGGAAGCCCGCACTTGTGCTGATAAAATGGGAATAAGCCTCTTAACTACCTGTTAACTACCTGTTAATAGGCAATTAAGTGGCTGTAATCTCCTTCCCGCCTTGAGGAGACGGGTCCCTGCGCGAGTCGGGGCCAGCCTCCCGGGAAGATGGCATGCAGGCTGGCTGGGAGTGGGTTTGGTACCTGCTCCCAGTTTCTGCCATTTTCCCGGCAGTCCCACCTCCAAACCCACCTTCCCAGGACTGCCAAAATTCACCCCGTGGTTGCAAAGTGGCCATGGTTGGGAACTAAATATCCCAGGATACATAACTGTTAGAAGAGATAGGCAAAATGGAAACGAAGGAACGGTAGCCCTGATAATAAAGAATGGGATAAAGACAGTAGAGAGAAAGGTCTTAGCTCTGAAAATCAAGAAGTAGAATCAGTTTGGGAGGAGCTAAGAAACAGCAAGAGGCAGAAAACATTGGTGGGAGTTGTTTATAGGCCCCCAAACAATAGTTGTAAAGTAGGGTAGAGTATAAATCAGGAAATTAGAGGCTCATGTAACAAGGATAATACATTGATCATGGGGGACTTTAATCTACATATAGACTGGGCAAACCAAATTTGCAGTAATAGTGTGGAAGACAAATTCATGGAACATATGCAAGATAGTTTTCTAGTTCAGTATACCAAGGAACCAACTAGGGAACAGGCTATTTTAGATCTAGTATTGTGCAATGCGAAAGGGTTAATTAATAACCTTGTAGTAAAGGGGCCTTTAGGAAAGAGTGACCATAATATGATAGAATTTTATATTGAGTTTGAAAGTGATTCAGTTAAATCTGAAACTAGGTTCTTAATTCTAAACAAAGCAAACTACGTAGGTATAAGGGGCAAGTTGGCTAAGGTAGATTGGAAAACTACATTAAAAGGTATAACTGTAGAGAAGTAATGGCTAGAATTTAAAGAATTAATATATAATTTACAACAAATTCCTTTCAGGCACAAAAACCCCACAGGAAAAGTGGTCCAGCCGTGGCTAACAAGAGAAGTTAAAGATAGTATTAGATCAAAGGAAGAGGCTTATAATGTTGCCAAAAAGAGTAGTAAGCCTAAGGATTAGGAGGATTTTAGAATTCAGCAAAGGAGAACCAAGAAATTGATAAAGAAATGGAAAATAGAATATGAGAGTAAACTAGCGAGAGACATAAAAACAGACTGTAAAAGCTTCTATAGGTATGCAAAAAGGAAAAGATTAGCGAAAGTAAATGTGGGTTCCTTACAGGCTGAGACAGGAGAAATTATAATGGGGAATAAGGAAATGGCAGTGAAATTAAACAAATACTTTGGGGGTGATTTTCCCAGCCCCGAGGAGGCGGGTTTGGAGGCGAGACACTTGGTGGCAAAATGGCAAAAACTGAGGGCAGGTTTGGAACCCGCCTTCAACCCACCTCCACGCAATTTTGCCGGAGGCGGGTTTGATGGGTGCGATTCGGTCCCGCCTCCATCAGTCGGGAGAGGTAGTTAAGACCCTTAAATAGTAGTTAAGGGCCTCTATAATCCTATTTTGACAGGCCTTCGTTATGTTCCCACATTTTCAGGTTGTTGCACGACCTTCCTAAACCATGCCAGCTAATCCTGGCGTGTTGACAAGTGGATGGTCCTCATCAGCTGCAGCTCCACCATTAAAACGGAGCTTTCATCAGGGAGCAGTTGCAGGTGGCAGAACTTTTGTTCCAAAGATCTTTCAGCACTTTTAGCAGGCCTTCCGAAGTTGGAGATGCTGCAGCTTCTATTTCTCAACTGTGGGACCTCCTTGGAAGACCCTCTCCCCGCTTGGACTGAGCGCTTCCCCAACAGAGGTATCTGCCAGCAGCATGGACCTCAGGTTCGATGAGGAGCAGCCACGGCAGCAGCTGAACCAGGCAGCTCAGCAGCAACAGCAGCAGGAGCCCCAACCTCCTGCTCACCCACCTGATGCTACACAGGGCAGAAGGTGCCAGCGCATGGAAGCACGTCGTGCAAGGAATGCACTCATCCTGGCCAGATTTGCATAGGTTTCCCATTGTGGCACATGTGCTTGGCTCGTTCTTAACACATGATAGACAATGGACATGATTATCTGACCTCCTTTCACTCTGACCACCAACCTGACCATGCAAGTGTCACGGAGCCTGCAATGTGGAGCTGCTTAATCCAAAATAACAGATGCCATCACGCCAACAGTTTGCCAACACCTAATTTTAATACATTCCCACAGGGATGGCATTTCATCAATAAACAGAAACAATCACCCAATCTGCACACAGATCTGGAGGTTATATCCCTTGCCAGCTGGACCCACACAGCCTTGGTTTCTTTGGGATGCCCCTTCCTCCCAGATGAGGGGGAGAGTGCCTCCCTGCTAGCTCTCGCCCCCTCAACCAGCATACCCAGCGCCTCATCCGAGAACCTCGGGGAGGCCCTTGCCTTGGAGCTGGCCATTCTTCAAGGAGATAACAGCTTGGAGGTGGTGCAGCATTGACCAAAAACCAGTGGAATGAGCCAAGGCAGCAAGCAGCCCTTAAATGAAGCTGGATCAGTGACATCAGCATAGGCGAGTTTCAGTCCCAAAACAATAATTGGCCCAGGGGAACCCACACCTCTGAAATCAACTGGCCAATTAGGGTAAAATCGCAAATTTTTCCCACCTCTCAGTGGAGGCAGGTTTGGAGCCCACCCAAACCGAAACCCACCTCCAACCCGCCTCCATTGGGAAAATCGCACCCTTTGGGCAGGATTTTCATTGGGCCGTGGAGGAGGGATTAGAGGTGTGCGGGTGGTTAAAATTGCAAAATCTGGTAGGCAGGCCCGACTCCGCCTCCATTCCGCCTCCACGCAATTATCAAAAATTTGTGTCTGATTGTCCCATCTCCGGCCCGCCTCCAAGAGGCGGGATAGGCCATTAAGGGCCTTAACAAGCACTAAATTGCCTCTATAATGCCATTTAGAATGGCCATTGTGATTTTAACCCTTTTCCCACGTGAAACACGCCTGTTCTGAAACACAACGGTGAAACCTGGCGGGAGCACAATTGGATTGCTGACTATCAGCTGCACGTCAACCATTAAAGAGGAGATTTGATCAGCCATCATTTGCAGGTGGCAGGACTTTGTTGTTTCAGGCCTGGGGCAACTTTTATAAGGCATAACCACAGCTGTGGAAGTTTGGAGCCTGACAGCCATCTCCAGTGTGACCTCCCGGGGAACCCCTCTCGCCACCTTCACTGAGCGCTTCCTCAACTGAGGCATCTACCAGAAGCATGGGAGCCATTTATTTCCTTCCCTTCTGGATATTAGATGAGGCCGAACAACAGCAGCAACAACAACAGCAGCCCCAACAGCAGCAGCAGCAACAACAACAGCAGCCCCAACAGCAGCAGCAACAACAGGCGCGCCAAGTTGCTACTCACCCACCTGAAGATGCACAGGCCAGAAGTGGCCAGTGCATGGAAGCCCGTTGGCGCAGAAGATACCCCCCAAACAGGGTCTACAGACACAGGGTCAGCTATCTCAACATGTCTGAGCAGCAGTGCCAAAGGCGGCTCCGACTTTCGCGAGAGATATTGGGTGACACCTGTGCAATGCTGCAACAAGACCTGCAGGCCAAGGGACCAGGTGGACAACGCTTACCAGTGGCCATCAAAGTCACCACCGCGCTCAAACTTTTTGCCTCAGGCTCATTCCAGGGATCAGCAGCAGACATCAGCGACATCTCCCAGTTGGCCGCACACACTTGCATCACACAGGTAACTGATGCCCTCTTTGCCCTCACGCACAATCACATCCATTTCACCAAGGATCGAGCAAGTGTCACGGCGCGTGCGGTTGGATTAGCTCATCTGGCAGGCTTTCCAAGGGTGCAGGGCGTCGTTGACTGCACACATGTGGCCCTTAAGGCACCCCATCGCAATCCAGGTATTTTTGTCAATCGCAAGAGCTTCCACTCCCTTAACGTTCAGCTGGTGTGTGACCACAAGAAGGAAATTTAAGTACCCTGGCAGTTGCCATGACTCCTTCATACTGTGCCAGACTAGTGTGCCTCCGCTATTCAGTCCATCAGACCAACTTAACGGATGGCTACTTGGAGACAAGGGCTATCCCCTGAGGACGTGGCTAATGACGCCATTGAGGAGACCATCCAACAAAGCTGAGGAGAGCTACAACTCCAGCCACATGTCCACCAGAGCCATAATCGAGCAAACCATCGGTTTGCTGAAGATGCACTTCAGATGCCTGGATAGATCAGGTGGTACTCAGCAGCCAGGGACTCCAGAATCGTCGTGGTTTACTGTGCACTTCACAACATGGCACAGCGTCGTGGCTTGCAGATTCCTGAGGACCAAGTTGCTCCTCACATATCCTCCTCAGATGAGGAGGAGAAGGAGGAGGAGGAGAGCGAAAACGAACATCCTGCAGAGGCCCTTCAACCAGCGGCAGCAGTACGCGAGAACATAGCTACCCGGGATGCAAGGAACGCACTCATCTTGGCCAGATTTGCTTAGCCTAGCCAATCAAGCACTTTTGCCTCGCATCTTCTTACCTGAGCATCGACAATGGCCACAAACCAACTGATTCCTAGCAATTTGACCACCATACTGACAATTGCAAGTAATCCTAAGCCCTCAATGTGGAAGTCCCATTTGCGAATTGACACACGCCAAAACTACAGCAGTAGCCATCAGATTTTTTATGTACATGATTCATATGATGGCTTTTACACATTGTAGGGGGTGGTGTGGGGTGGCGTGTACACCCAGTCAGTTATGCCTCTGACTGTTTATGAGCGGTTCGAATCGCTCCCACGCCCCTGGGTTCTAGACACCGGACTTAGGTACAAGGCAGTGATACAGAAAAGACTCGAGGAGACAGGTGGTTGGATGCAAGCAAAACCAAGATTTTTATTGAAGAAGAAATTAACACAATCTTATGAAAAGTTACTAGTATAAACTTTACAGGCAAAATACGAAATAACTATACTTATACAGGGAATGGGGAACACACGGCACATCGAGGGCAAACAACTATCTTAACAATCCCCTTAACCTTATCCCACCCCCTATACCTAACTAGGTTAAGCTATGAGAGGCCAGAATTCATGCTCACCAATCCAAAAGATCTGCTGAATTCAAAACAGCGGTGAGGTTTGGAGTTTGCTCTTTGTGCTCTCTGGAGCCTACCGTCATCACGTGGTCTCGGGGTGCTGCAAGGGCGTCGTCCAGGTACAAGTACCCCAAAGTTAAAGTCTCTGCTTAGGTACTTTACCTCGCACGGATGATGGTTCCTCTTCCTCGGCCGGCAGTTGGAGCTTGCATGAAGATAGTCGCAGGTCAGCTGGACTGAAGGCCCGATTATTCGAAGCTTTTCTTCAATCGTCTTTCCATTCGTCTTCTTCACCACCTCGCCTCATCGCGTCCCGCCTCACCTGGCCTGGTTTGTCCGTGTCCACCTGGTGCGATGCCGGGCGTCCCTGATGGAATGGGGAAGGCACGGGCAGTGGCCGGGCGGTAAGCGCAGGACGGGGGAAGAGCAGTAGCCACGAGGGTGAGGAGCCGGAGCCGGAGCCAGGAGCAAGGGCAGAGAGCAGAGAGAGAAGGTTGCCAGCGGGCCTACAATTATACTCCTTCGGATGGCCCTTATCTGTGCATCAAATCAGGTTAGTTCTATGTCCCAATCTTGGCAGGCTATTTTAAATAATGGTAGCAATCTACACTAACTGTTTTTAGATGGCCGGTAATCGCATCTACTGGCCTGATAATTGACTTGTTTTGTTATTAATACATCTTAATGGGCCTGTCCAGCCTCGATGGCTTCCTTAAGCTGTTCCCGATTATTTATGCAAACTGCTTGATAGCCTTAACTATAGGCCTAACTGGGTTTTGATCTCTCTCCGATTTGGTCTAATACATAATTCAAAGTCCTGTCTTGTTTTCAAAATGCAAAGTCTCTCTTCACAGAAACTGCAGCTTTGGTTTCGATTTCTCCACAAGTTGCCTGTGCCGCAGAGTCCAAGTTTTTAAAATCTCACAGGCTTTCTGCCACGAGGCTCGGATGCCATCTTGGGTGCCCTTTTTCATTAAAATGTCCATGCAGGGTCCCTTTTCTTATTAATAACCTTTGGGGAAATGTAGAAATTTTGCGAATCTTACAACATAAAACATCAAATTTCACCCAAGTGACTACCCTTGTGACTATTTGTGCAGTATCTTTCTCTTACGCATGCTCCTGCGTGGTGCTTCCCCTGTGGCTTCAACAGATGTGGAGGCCCCTTGCTCAGTTTTTTGCTGCTCCTGTCTCAACATCTTTGGCAGGCGTCCTCTGGGGTGGTGACCCTGTGATGGCTCGTCAACAGTCTGCTGCTCCTGCAGCTGTACAGGGGTTGAGACGCCGATCTCAGGTGGGTGTGGACTCTGGTGGGGCTCTGACTGAGGGCTCTGCAGTGGCATGGAAGTGTGAGTGCTTGGAGAGGAGCCCCCATTTCCTTGATGTCTGCCACCAACTTCCCTCTCATGGGTCAGGTCCCCCTCAGTGCTTGCAAGTGGCTTGAGAGCACCTTCCTGCACATCAGGGGGGCCATGGGAACCCATATCTGCACTGGCAGTCCTACTCAGAGGGACTGCCATGAAGGTCTGGTTTCTCTGTTCAATGGCTGACCATTGCTCCTCCAGAGATGTCAGTCTATTCTGAACACTCACCATTTTTTCAACACTCTGGCGACTTAGCACCTCCATGGAGGTTGCCATCCTTTTCATGGTGATGTGTTCATGTGCCAGTGACTCCACAAAGGCTCTGCTCATGTTAGCGAGAGACTCCTCCATTCGCTCCACACTCGCAGCGACCCTGGAGACAAAACCTGCCAGAGACTCCTGCATCTTTTCCTGGAGTGCCATCACCGCTGATACTGTGGATGGACCCAAAGGCAGAGGGTCGACATGCAGCTGAGCCGAGCTGGCAGAGTCCTGCGCCCTCCGACTAGGACTCTCCACTGCTGTCCCTGTCTCCACAATCTGCTGATGCTCACTTGTGAGCTGTGATACACCACGTGACAACACTACTCTATGTCCCGAAGGTCCCACAGAGGTGTGAGTGTCTGCGCTGGTGCTGGGTGCGCTGAATTCTGCTGATGCTGCGCCCTCAGAGGTTGCAGCTTCCTCTGAGGAGTCTGGAGGCTCAGCCTGTTCCTCCTGGCTAGTGGGGACGGGTGCTTGCGATGGTCCTGTGGGGGAGTAAAGGAAAGAGTCAGAGATGTGATGCCAAGGTTACATGCACATTGCATATTGCAGATGATCATTAGTCCATCTGTTAGAGCTTCCGAAACATTATCAGCGACTCATGAGAGAGATGGAAAACTATTCTGTCACCAGCTTGGTGTGATGCACCCATCTGTCTGTCCCCCACATGCGCGTCATCCTCCACTCCTACGATCTCCAGGACCGCCTCCTCCCAGGGGGTGAGGTGGGCTACCGATGGTGGCCCTCCTCCTGTCCTCGCTCGTTCTCTTTTATTGTGAGCTCTCTTTTCCTGCAGTGAGGGAGACAAGTGGAGGTTGAGTGAGAATGAAGGAGTGAGTGTAGAGAATCCATAGCATAGATGCTTAGAAGGAGACAAAGATGGAGTGAGGTGGCAAGACCAAGGGCCCTCCCTGTGTGTTGTCAGTTGTTTTCATAGCATCAGAGTGATAGGGAGTGTGAGGGCTGCATAGTCGAATAGTTAGGTGAATGTGACCATAGAGAGAGAGGGAATGGGTAAGGGTGCATGGATGTCAGTGTCAAGTGGGATGTGGAGGAAGAGATTGCTAAAGCTGAGTGCTGGTGAGGAAAGGCAATGGGGATCAGATTGAGAGTCATGGGAAATTCATACTCACTTTTCCAGTGTGCTGAAGGTCATGAAATCTCTTCCTGCACTGTATCCAGGTTCTGCGGGTAGCCAATAAGGAGTTGAACTCCTCTGCCACTTGCAGCCACACAGCCTTTGTCTGCTGGGGAGGCTTCTTCCTCCCTGATGAAGGGAAGAGCACCTCCTTGTGAGCTCTTGCTCCCTCCACTAAAGCCTGCAGGGCAAAGTCATTGAAACGGGGTGCAGACCTCGGTCTTTCTCTGGCCATTCTGCTTCCAGCTCAGTGTATCAGCAAATGCCAAAAGGTTGGCAGTCTGCAGAAGAAGCAAGGCTTCTTGCAGACCTTAAATGCAGCAGCAATGATAACGTCATTGGAGGTGACTTTCAGACTGGAGAAACTCATTTGCCATGGGTTCCCACATGCTGGAACTTAACTGGGCAATTTAGTTAAATTAGCATCAATCTCCCACATTGAATTAGATTCGTGTGGATAACACGAAATGCGGATTACACGACCTCAACCCGCCCCTGAATTAAAATCCAGCCCTTTGTGTCTGTCTTCACGGAAGAAGACGCAAAAAACTTCCCGGAAATAATGGAGAACCAAGGCTCTCGCTAGAATGAGGAACTGAAAGGAATTAGTATTAGTAAAAAGATAGTACTGGAGAAATTAATGGGACTGAAAGAAGATAAATCCCCTGGACCTGATGGCCTACATCCTATGGTTTTGAAAGAGGTGGCTATAGAGCTAGTGGGTGCATTGGTTGTCATTTTCCAAAATTCCATAGATTCTAGAATGGTTCCCACGGTTTGGAAGGCAGCAAATATAACCCCATTATTTAAGAAAGGAGGGAGAGAGAATACAGGAACTACAGACCAGTTAGCCTGACATCAGTAGAAGGGAAAATGCTAGAATCTTAGAAAATAATAATAGGATTGGGCAGAGTCAACATGGATTTATGAAAGGGAAATCATGTTTGATGAATCTGTTAGAGTTTTTTGAGGTTGTAACTAGCAGAATAGATAAGGGGGAATCAGTGGATGTGGTGTATTTGGATTTTCAGAAGGCATTCGATAAGGTGCCACACAAGAGGTTATTAAACAAAATTAGGGCTCATGGAATTGGGGGTAATATTTTAGCATAGATTGAGGATTGGTTAACGGACTGAAAACAGAGAGTAGGAACAAACGGGTCATTTTCGGGTTGGCAGGCTGTAACTAGTGAGGTACCACAAGGATCAGTGCTTGGGCCTCAGCTATTCACAATCTACATCAATGATTTGGATGCGGGGACCAAATGTAATATATCCAAGCTTGCTGATGATACAAAGCTGGGTGGGAGTGTAAGTTGTGAGGAGGAGGCAAGGAGACTTCAAGGGGATATAGACAAGCTAAGTGAGTGGGCAAGAACATGGCAAATGGAATATAATGTGGAGAAATATGAAGTTATCCACTTTGGTAGGAAAAATAGAAAAGCAGAGTATTTTTTAAATGGTGAGAGATTGGGAAATATTGGTGTTCAGGGGGATTTGGGTGTCCTTGTACACAAATCACTGAAAGTTAACATACAGGTACAGCAAGCAATTAGGAAAGCAAATGGTATGTAGGCCTTTATTACAAGAGGATTTGAGTATAAGAGTAAAGATGTCTTACTACAATTATATAGGGCCCTGGTGAGAACACACCTGGAGTATTATGTACAGCTTTGATCTCCTTACCTAAGGAAGGATATACTTGCCATAGAGAGATTGCAATGAAGGTTCACCAGACTGATTCCTGGGATGGGGGGATTGTCCTATGAGGAGAGATTGAGTAGACTAGGCCAATATTCTCTGGAGTTTAGAAGAATGAGAGGTGATCTCATTGAAACATACAAAATTCTTACAGGGCTTGACAGGGTAGATGCAGGGAGGATGTTTCCCCTGGCTGGGGAGTCTAGAACCAGGGGTCACAGTTTCAGAATAAGGGGTCGGCGACTTAGAACTGAGATGAGAAGAAATTTCTTCACTCAGAGGGTGGTGAATTTTTGGAATTCTCTACCCCCAAGGGCAGTGGAGGCTCAGTCATTGAGTATATTCAAGACAGAGATCGATAGATTTTTGAATATTAAGGGAATCAAGGGATATGGGGATAGTGCAGGAAAGTGGAGATGAGGCAGAAGATCAGCCATGATCTTATTGAATGGCTGGGGAGGCCCGAAGGGCCAAATGGCCTACTCCTGCTCCTATTTCTTATGTTCTTATGTAAAAAGCAGACTCTTTGGCACTCAAAACACTTAAGTATTCTGCACCGGACGCGCGCTGCCCGCCATATTGGTGTAGGCAGAAAAAGAGGCTTCCAGATCATTGCCTGCAATAGGCGTTAGGCACTTTCCATATGCAAGTAGGGGGTTTAATGCTTGTTTCAGGTTCCCTTGCCACAATTGGTCTGCCCTGAACACTGCTGGTGCCGGATTGGCTGTGCTCAAGAAAAGCAAGTCTACATGCGCCCTAACCAGCGGTCGTTAAAGAGATCGCTGTAAGCCATCACCAAAAAGGCGAGATTGTTTTGAAACTACTTACCTGAATGTGGAGCCAGGGAGAGCAAGAGTGCTCCTCCCGGCTCCACAGCAGTGCCGAAGACTGATGCCAGCCCTCGCTTGGCCCCCTCCTGATCGTCATATTGAATGATTAGGAGCCTGTTTTACACTTGTAAACCAGCTGTGGTGTCAAACAATTTCTAGGCCCAAGCGTGGTAGTGCTTGAGCAAAATCTGAAGAGGTTGCTGCACTTCTTAAAATGTTATTTGTTCTCAGGATGTGAGCAACACTGACAAGGCAGGATTTATTGCCCATCCCTAGTTGCCCCGAGGGCATTAAGTATCATCCATGTAGTGTGGGACTGGAGTCAGACATGCCGATCAAATATGGGAAAGGGCCCTGAATTTGCATATAAACTCATTAAAAGAATCTAGGGAAGAGATAGCAGAGGTGTAATAATTTTGTTAGAACAAGGTATATTGCCAGCAGACTGGTGGATAGCTAGCGTAATACCTGTATTTAAGAAGGGAGATAGAACATGTCCAGGGAACTATAGAACAGTCAGCTTAACATCGGTAGTAGAAAAATAATGGAATCCCTACTAAAGGAAAAAATAGAAGAACATCTATGTTGAGTCTGTATGTTCCAGTTAGGTTTAGGATCAATCACTGGACACAGACAACAAGAATAACTTTTAACAGGTCTTTACTATTCGAAGGTCAGGGCTGCACTGCCCAGCAAATCCTTGCACAACACTTATATACCGGTGTGGTCACCACCGGTATTACAGTATTACAGTATACAGCAGCCAAGAGAAAGTAGTACATCTCTTAAGGTAGTTCTCTTAAGGTGGAACAGGTTACATACACCACAATCCTCCCTTTTTAGCTTAACAGTTATATCCCCATTTAACATAACATAATAACATATATATATACAACTTCATGCAAAACAGTTCAAAGATTCAGTCTCTGAGGAGGCCTCCTGATTCGAGTTGGATAACGCCTTTCAGGGGTCTCTGATTCTCGTTGCTGGGGTGACTCATCTAGTTGGTCTCTTATGGATTGGACATCATCATCAGGTACATTCACTTCTGAGGTAGATGCTTCAGGTTCACTAACTTCTTTCACGGTTGTCTCTGCCGTAACCATGGGTTCGACCCTTGTTCTCGATTCTACCAGTTGGTCAGCATGACGCCGTATTACATTTTCGCCAATATCTACCGTGTACATCAGGGATCCTTGTCTGGCCCAAATTGTTCCAGATTGCCATTTCTCGTTTTTATAGTCCCGGGCTAACACTGGTTGTCCTATTTCGAAACTCCGAGTGGTCTTGTTATTTATATGCTGGAACTGTTTGTTTTCAACTTCCCTCCGCACATTTGGTTTTAACAAGTCCAACCTGGACCGCAACCTCCTGTTGTAGAACATCATGGCAGGACTTTGGTTTGTCACTGCATGAGTGGCGTTTCGATATGCCAGTAGGAATTTGTCCACCTTGTGTTGTAGTGGAATCTGATCTTCGCTCATGGCCTTTATTGCTTTTTTAAACGTTTGTACAAATCTCTCGGCCAACCCGTTTGTAGCCGGATGATATGGGGCAGAGGTATAATGTTTCACCCCATTCTTCTTCATGAATCCCTGGAATTCTTCTGACACGAACTGCGGTCCGTTGTCTGAACATATTTGTTCTGGCAATCCATTTCTCGCAAATATCGTTCTTAACACCGCGATCGTCTTTTCCGAGGTAGTGGTAGTCATCTTAATCACTTCTGGCCATTTAGAATGTGCGTCCACCGCAATTAAAAACATGGAGCCCATGAAAGGACCAGCAAAGTCAATATGTACACGTTGCCATGGGGTTGAAGGCCATTCCCATGGATGCAGCGGTGCAATCGGAGGTGCATTTTGCACTTTTTGGCACCCTGAGCAGCTTTTCGTCAGCTCCTCTATCTGTTGGTCGATACCCGGCCACCACACATAAGCCCTAGCAAGGCTTTTCATCTTGACTCCCCCCAGATGACCTTCATGCAGTTCCTTTAGAACTCTCTCTCTTAACTTAGGAGGAATAATCACCCTTGTTCCATACATCAATGTTCCTTGACAGACGGACAGCTGTTCTCGTCTTGCTGAGAATGCCGTTAACAGTGGATCACCATGTGCTGGCCATCCCTTCACTGTCACTTCGTAGACCCTGGACAGTGTCGGGTCATTCCTGGTTTCTCTTTCAATACTTGCATTGGTGACTGGTAAACATTCGATGATGGTCGAGTGAAATAACTCAACAGGGTCAACCGTCGGTGCCTCCTCCTCTGTAGGTAGTGGCAGGCGCGACAGCCCATCAGCATTACCATGCTGCTTTGCACCTTTGAATTCTATCTGATATTGATGTGCCCCTAGGAAAAGGGACCATCTCTGGAGTCTCTGTGCTGTCATCACCGAAACACCCTTCTTAGGGTTAAAAATGGATACCAACGGCTGGTGGTCTGTCAGAAGCATAAACTTTTGGCCCTGCAGGTGATGATTAAACTTCTTTACTCCCCACACAAGGCTGAGAGCCTCCCTATCTATCTGAGCATAATTGCGCTCAGCGGAGGTCAATGATCTGGATGCGAACGCAACTGGCCTCTCCTGGCCATTTGGCAACTTGTGTGAGAGTACTGCCCCAATACCATATGGAGAAGCATCACAAGCCAAACGAATAGGCAGCGTTGGGTTAAAGTGAGCCAACACTTCCTCTGAGGTGATCAATGCCTTGCTTTCGCGAAAGGCCCTCTTACAGTCCTCGCTCCACTTCCATGGTACTCCCTTCTGCAAAAGAGCGTTCAGCGGGTGCAGCACCGTGGATAAATTTGGCAGAAACTTATGGTAATAGTTAATCAACCCTAGAAACGACCTCAATTGGGATACATTATCCAGAGCGGGAGCCTTCACAACAGCTTCAATCTTGTCAAGAGACTTATGAAGCCCCTCCTGGTCAATGACATGACCACAGTACGAGATCTGCTTCTGAAAGAATTCACATTTCTGGCGATTAACTCGAAGACCATATTCTTTCAATCTGGTGAGCACCAGTTCCAAGTTTGCAAGGTGTTCTTCGTCATCATCTCCTGTAATCAGAATATCGCCCAGGTAACATTGTGTACCTGGAATTCCGTGTAATACCTGCTCCATGGCCCTTTGCCAAATTGCTGGAGCCGATGCCACTCCAAAAACCAGTCTATTATACCGGTACAAGCCTCTATGCGTGTTGATCGTGAGATACTGGCGTGACTCTTCCTCAACTTCCATCTGTAAGTACGCCTGCGCCAGGTCTATCTTGGTGAAGTGTTTCCCGCCAGACAATGAAGCAAAGATATCCTCAATCCGTGGAAGCGGATACTGCACCGTGTGAAGCACTGGATTAACAGTGATCTTGAAATCACCACAGATGCGAACCTTCCCCGGTTCCCCCGGCTTGTTGCTCGATGAAAGCTTCATGACTGGGACAATGGGCATGGCCCACTCACTCCAGTCTACCTTAGACAGTACTCCTGAACGTTCTAGCCCTTCCAGCTCAGCTTCCACAGCAGGTCGTATTGCATATGGTACCGGTCTGGCTTTGAAAAATTTCGGGTTTGCATGTTCTTCAATCTTGATGTTTGCCGTAATTCCTCTCAGTGTTCCCAGTCCTTGTTGGAACACCTCTTTAGCATCGTCCAATATTCTGGACAATCGTTTAGGTTTGACATCTTTTGTACCGGAATCTACCGTTAGTGCTTTTAAGGAATGCCAGTCCATATTTATTTTCCTAATCCACTCCCGTCCCAGTAGTGGTGGACCTCCCTCAGGTAGCACATATAAGTCCATTCCTCGGCTTTCTTTGCCCTTGTGGACCACCTTTACCTCTATCTTCCCGATGGGGTATACTCTTTGCCCCGTGTATGTTTTCAATACAATCTCCGTATCCTGTAGGGGAATATGTGGGAATAACCTTTTGTAATCTTTCTTATTCATGACCGTCAATGCCGATCCAGTGTCCAATTCCATCTTCACTTGGACTCCTGCTATCTGAAGTGTGACCCAAATTGTTTGGAGGTCTGCTTCCTTACCAACATTGTGTACTCTTAGACTACCCAGTTCATTACTGCTGGCGTCTGAATCTGACTTCTGTTCGTTCGAACTGTTCTCTGTCACCTTGTGTACCTTTTTGTACTTTTCCTGCGGTGACTTTTTGTTGCTGGTCTTCTTTCCTGCCACATTTTCTGCATTCCTGATTTTTGAACCAGCACTGGTTCTGATCGTGTGTTGTCTTTCCACAATGATAACATTTTACTGTACTCAAGACCATTTGATTGGTACAGAGTTCCGGTGACCGTAGCTGCATTTCCGCAGTGCCTCTTGCTGCGGCTTCTTGCGATGCTGCAATAGTGACAGCTTTATCAAGCGTAAGATCATTCTCTTCAAGCAGTCGCTTTTGTGTTCCTTCTTTTAACAATCCACACACAAATTTATCTCTCAGCGCATCTGCTAGCCCTGTCCCAAACTGACAGTACTTCGATAGCTTACGTAGTTCAATTAAAAATTCAGCGTTGCTTTCATCTTTCAACTGCGTTCTTCTGTAAAATTTAAATCGTTCCGCTATCATCAGCGGCGTGGGGTTTAAATGATTTTGCAGGACAGTAACAATATTCGCGAAGGTCTGATCCGCCGGTTTAATTGGTGATAGAAGGTGCTTCAATAGCCAGTATGTCTTCGCCCCCATTGAGCTTAATAAGGTTAATGCTTTCTCATCATCTGGTACCTTATTTGCTTTACAATAAACTTCCATGCGTTCTACATACGTGGTCCAATCTTCGACATCACTATCAAAGGTATTAATGCTCCCATGTTTAGGCATCCTTGCAAGTTTAAAAAAAATTTTTTTTTTAAATGGCGGCTTCCCGCGCTTGTCTTCTTCCCCCGCCTTCTAAAATGGCGGCTTCCCACGCTTGGCAGTCTTTCCCGCGCTCGTCTTCTTCCCCCGCCGACTACAATGGCGGATTCCCGCGTTTGCCTTCTTCCCCCGCTGGCTGCAATGGCGATTGCCTTGCTGCTGCCGTTCTCGCCTCCCCAGCGGTTCTCACTCCCCGATGCTGCTTTGCCTTGCAGCCCCGCTTGCAGCCCGGTCCTTTACACCGGCTGCGTTTGAATTCTCCGCGGCTCTCATGCCTTAAGCTTCTCAACTCCCCGACGCTGTTTTGCCTCGCAGCCCCGCTCGCAGCCCGGTCCTGTACATCGGCTGCGTTTGAGTTCTCCGCGGCTCTCGAGCCTTAAGCTGCCCCAGTCGCTGCGCCTCTCGGCCTCGATTGCAGTCCGGCCCTTTCTACCGGCCGTGGTCGAGCTCTCCGCCCTTATTCCTCCATTTTCCCTCCCCTACTCCACAGTCAACGCGGACGACTTTCTGCTCGTGTCGCTGATCGGCTTACCCACCACCGTGGTAGAAGGGATGACACTGCCTGTCGCTGATGGAGGGCTTCGTGGTCAGAATTCTTTTTCTTTTTAACCCGGGTTCTCGATGCCTCCCGTGCGATGGTGCTCAGCAGGATGATGAGGGCGGATGCCTCTTCTCGACGCCCGTTTTGAGGATGAAGCTGCCTTGGATGTAATTTTGCCACAGGGTAAGATCGGACTCGTCGCCACTGTTGAGTCTGTATGTTCCAGTTAGGTTTAGGATCAATCACTGGACACAGACAACAAGAATAACTTTTAACAGGTCTTTACTATTCGAAGGTCAGGCCTGAACTGCCCAGCAAATCCTTGCACAACACTTATATACCGGTGTGGTCACCACCGGTATTACAGTATTACAGTATACAGCAGCCAAGAGAAAGTAGTACATCTCTTAAGGTAGTTCTCTTAAGGTGGAACAGATTACATACACCACAGTCTAGAAACTAAAAATATAATAATGAATAGTCAGCATAGATTTCAAAAGCGAAATCTTGCTTGACCAACCTCATTGAATTTTTTGAAAAGGTAACAGAGAGCGTAGACAAGGGTAATGTAATAGATGTAATTTATCTAGATTTTCAAAAGGCCTTTGATAAGGTACCACATAATAGACTAATGAATAAGGTCAGGGATTGCAGAGTCAGGGGACAAGTAGCAGAATGATAAGACAGAAAGCAGAGAGTGGGGGTAAAGGGTAGCTATTCACAGTGGCAGAAGGTGGGTGGTGGTGTTCCACAAGGATCAGTGCTGGGACCACTGTTATTCACAATTTATATTAATGATTTAGACTTTGGAATCAAAAACACAATTTCTAAATTTGCAGATGACACCAAATTGGGGGGGATAGTCAATACTGAGGAGGACTGCAACAAATTGCAAGAAGATATTAATAAGCTTGCAGAATGGGCATATAATTGGCAAATGAAATTCAACACAGATAAATGTGAGGTATTACATTTTGGTAAGTAAAATAGGGAGGTCACACATTACTTGGAAAATAAGAATCTTAGTGGGGTAGAAGAACAAAGGGATCTCAGAGTACAAATACACAAATCACTGAAAGTAGCAACACAGGTTAACAAGGCCATAAAAAAGCAAACCAAGCACTAGGGTTTATTTCTAGAGGGATTGAATTGAAAAGTAGAGAAGTTATGGTAAACTTGTATTGAGCCTTGGTTAGACCACACTTGTAATACTGTGTACAATTCTGGTCGCCATATTATAAAAAGGATAGAGAGGCCCTGGAGAGGGTGCAAAAAAGATTTACAAGGATGATACCAGAAATGCGAGGGTGTACCTATCAGGAAAGGATGAACGCGCACACTTCTGCTGCGAATCATGTCAGATGTCATATTGGCAAGGGTGTCCACCGGAAGAATACAGAGCAGGCAGGTCATGACGTCATTCAGCATACAACGCTGATTTGACACCAGCTCTGCCATTTTGGTGCTCAATGCTCAATGCTCTTAAGCTCACACAGTTGAACACGCATTAAGCAGCAGGAAGGACCCCCCAACCTGCGCTATTTAAAGCGATCATCAACTACTTACAGGTTAGTTACTGGTTGATTTCTCCTGGCTGTTGGTACGATTCTACAAGTGTTTCGTGCTTTCTAAAATTGTTTCAAGTTGCTTAAGTCTACAGGGAGTGGTGTGGCAGGTGCTGAAGGACTTTTACATCACTTCAAGGCTTCTGAACAAACCAGTTGCTGCCAGACATGGATGCACTAGTAGGCATTCCCCTTGGAATACAGCATGACTTGGAGAATGAACAGAGGTCAAACAAAGCAGGACAAGCTGCTAGGTGAGGGAGGAGGAAGAGGAGGGGGAGGAGGGTTCTCAGCAGGAGGCCATACCCGCTCAGGGTGTTCAGGGTGTTCTTTGTAAAGAGACAACTTCAAATTGACTGAACTGAACTTTTCAAGATTATATGTGCAGTTAATTGACGAAACTGATCAAGGAACATTGGTCACTGTGGTGAAGGGTTCAAAAACCAGAGAGAACAAGTTAAAAATGAAGAAATTAGGAGTAAGAAGGGAAGCATGGTTCTACTGTTTCACCAAAGTGTAAAAGAGTTGTAGAGTGATTGCCAGGAAGGCCATTAAAATGAACAACAGAAGAGTTCAACAGCTACTTAGCTATGTTTCTAGAGAGACGGGATTGAGAAATTTGGTGAGAAGGCAGATGTGGATTGCAAGGATCCATTCTCTGAGGAAACAAATGCTTTGTTGGGCATAACAGGCTTTTCCTGTTCCTAAAAAATCTTAATGTGACAGGTGTATAGCCAAAGACAAGTTAAATATTAACAGATGCCAGAAAGAAAGAATCCATCATCCGAAAGATTCTTCCTTCTTAATAATACGCCAGAAATGTGGAATTTTAGCCATTGCCCGCAAATATTGTGAGAAAAACTTTCCACTCGAGTTTTCCGAGCTGTCCAGTGTAACATCCTGCTCACTTTTGCCACTTCCAGCAATTTCTGTCAGAAGTAATGTCAAGGATGTCATGGAGGCTAAATTGGGCAGTGTAGAGCCCATTTTCAGGTGCTACGTGACAACCTAACGCTCAAAAATGGTGTCCGAGATGTACGCGCCGACGGGAAGTGCGCAAGATGCCATCTAGGTAAAGGGGTTTGCGCGCATGTCACCTAACGACCGCCGGCAGCATGCAGAGCAGGCAGACAATGATGTCAAATCAGTGAGCAATGCTGATTTGATGCCAGCACTGCCAATTTTGAACTTCACACTCCAGCCAATGCCCTGTCTTTACCTTGCTTAACCTCGTGTGAATATGATATTAAACGTAGTGAAGGACCCTCCACCAGCGCTATTTAAAGGAATCATTTACAGGTTAGTTGCTGGATTATTTCTTCTGGCTGCTGGTGCAAGTGTACCAGTTTTTGGAGTTTTCCTATATTTGGCTAAAGTTCAAATACTCTACAGGGAGTGGTCTGGCTGGTGCTGAAGTACATTTCTGTTCATTTAAAAGCTTGTGCTGATGACCCAACTTCCCTTCCTGGCCCCCATGTTAGCAAATGTTGTTAACGGATCCCTCTCCTCGGGTACTGTCCAACTCCCCTTCAAATCTGCCATCGTCACCCCTCTCTTCAAAAAAAACCCTTGATCCCTCTGCCTTTGCAAACTATTGCCCCATCGCCAACCTCCCTTTCCTCTCCAAAGTCCTTAAATGTATTGTCGCCTCCCAAATCCGTGCCCCTGTTTCCCACATTTCCATGTTTGAATCCCTTCAAACAGGTTTCCATCCCTGCCATGGTACCGAAATGGCCCTTATCAAAGTTACAAATGTAACAATCTCTCTTCATCCTTCTTGACCTGTCAGCAGCCATAGACACAGTTGACCACACCACCCTCCTCCAACACCTCTCTCCATCGTTCAGCTGGGTGGAACTGCACTCGCCTAGTTCCATTGTTATCTATCCAGTCGTAGCCAAAGAATCACCTGCAATGGCTTCTCTTCCCACTCCCACATCATTACCTCTGGGGTCTCCCAAGGAACTATCCTTGGCCCCCTCCTATTTCTCATCTACTTGCTGCCCTTCAGCGATATCATCCGATAACACAGCGTCGGGTTCCACATGTACATTGACGACACTGCCAACTTCCACCTCCGTAACATCGCCTGACTCCGCTCCTGCCTCACCTCATTTGCTGTTGAAACTCTGATCCATGCCTTCATTACCTCTAGACTTGAGGCTCTCCTGGCCAGCCTTCCTTATACCACCCTACATAAACTGGAGCTCATCCAAAACTCTGCTGCCGTATCCTAATTCGTCTGCCACCCCTGTGCTCGCTGATCTACATTGGCTCACAGTCTGACAACAACTCAATTTTAAAATTTTAATTCTCATTTTCAATTCCCTCCATGGCATCGCCCCTGCCTATCTCTGTAACCTCCTCCAGCTCTACAACCCTTTGAGATATCTGCGCTCCTCCAATTCTGGCCTCTTGTGCATCCCTGTTTTTAGGGACGCTACAATGTAGACAGCCCCTTTCTGCCCAGGCGCTACGTGATTAAGTAATTAATGAGCGATACCAGTAACCCCAACCTCACCTCCCTATTCACCAACAGTCCCACACTCCTTACTTTTCCTCTATCACTGACCATCACATCGTACTCTTTCCGACAACACAGCAATAAAAACCACCAGAAAACACACATTCCAAACCAATTTTATAAATTCAATCATTACATAATGCAAACAAAAATAAACTATCACCCCTGTGCATTCCCTTAATGCCTGTCTTCCATGGGCTTTTGCCTATCCTGGTGCCCCTATGAGGTGCTTCCCCAGTGGCTGCAGCATGGGTGGTGGAAGTTTGCTGAACTTCAATTAAACATCGAGTATCTCTGGGCCTAAAGGGCCCGGCTTCAGATTGTACCATTTCGGCCTGGCCTGCATCAGTCTGGGCTGGCTGGTTAACAGACAACATCAAGGGCATTGGCGGAGTGACAGGGGTGGGAGCAGGAATGCTGTCATCCTGAGAGAGGATAGAAGGTTCGTGCTCCATTGAACCACTGCCACTCTCCCGGGAAGATGCCTCAGCAATCCTACTGATCTGTTTGAGAGCAGATTGATGGACTGCTGTGATCCCCTAGAAGCCCTGGCTGCGAGTGTAAGATCGAGTGGCAGTTTCTCTTCATCTTCACTATCTTCTTCCTCTTCTGCCACTGACTGGCAAGACTCCAGTTCTGGGATATCTAAAATGAAAAAGGGACAAGGATTAGGTCATCGTGAGGGGGGAGGAGAAAGTAAGAAATGCATGCTTACACCTCTGCAGCTTGTAAGTCAGAAGTGATTGTTGAATGAGGGAGAAGTGGGATGAGAGAAAGATGATTAGGTATGCAGATACCCTCATCATCGATCCCTTTAGCACCACCAGTGGCCTCAGCGATGCCCCTTCCCATGATGGCCAGCACCATCTCCTCCATGGGGTTTAAAATATGCAGGCATGCTAGTCCTCCTCCACTTTCTCCTGCTGCCTCCTGTTATGCGCCACCTTCTCCTGCAGGAATAAGGGATGTGTGTCAGTGAGTGTCCTACAATATGTTTGAGTGATGTGGCTGCCATAGTTGAATAGCTGCCAGTGTGTGTGAGCTGTGAGTTGTGGGTGCAAGGCTTGTAACAGTACTAAGTGTGTGAGGGGTGAAGTAAAACGTATGATTTGAAAGGTTGAGTACTGATTGACAGAGATTGTTAGTAGGTGAGTGATGGGGTTGTGGTGCATTGAGCACTGTGTGAGGCTAGTGGTGCAGATAAGAACATAAGAACATAAGAAATAGGAGCAGGAGTAGACCATTCAGCCCTTCGAGGCTGCTCCACCATTCAATGAGATCATGGCTGATCTTCTGCCTCAACTCCATTCACCGGCCCTATCGCCATATCCCTTGATGCCCTTACTAGTCAGAAATCTATCGACTTCTGTTTTGAATATACCCAATGACTGAGCCTCCACAGCCCTCTGGGGTAGAGAATTCCAAAGATTCACCACCCTCTGTGTGAAGAAATTTCTTCTCATCTCAGTCCTGAATGGCCTACCCTTTATCCTGAGGCTGTGGCCCATGGTTCTAGATAACCTAGCCAAGGGAAACATTCTCCCAGCATCCACCCTATCAAGCCCTGTAATAATTTTGTATGCTTCAATGAGATACCCTCTCATTCTTCTAAATTCAAGAGAATACAAGCCTAGTTTACTCAATCTCTTCTCATACGACAGTCCCGCCATCCCAGGAATCAATCGCGTGAACCTTCGTTGCACTCCCTCTATGGCAAGTATATCCTTCCTTAGGTAAGGAGACCAAAATTGTACACAGTACTCCAGGTGTGGTCTCACCAAGGCCCTATATAATTGGAATTAGACTTCTTTACTCCTGTACTCAAATCCTCTTGTAATGAAGGCCAGCGTACCATTTGCCTTCCTAATGGCTTGCTGCACCTGCACATTCACTTTCAGTGATTCATGTACAAGGACACCCAGGTCCCTTTGAGCATCTGCATCCCCCAATCTTTCACCATTTAGGAAATACTCTGCCTTTCTGTTTTGTCTACCAAAGTGGATAACTTCACATTTATCCACATTATATTCTGTTATAATTCTCATCATCAGGAAACTACTTATGCAGCGACTCAGCATTGACTTTAAAGGGTCACTGCCTTCCCCAACGCAGAACACCTACTTACTGACTATAGTGGATGAATATTCACGCTTTCCCTTTGCTTTCCCCTGTCCCAATATGCTTACTTCCACAGTGATCAAATGCCTTGATCAAGTCTTTTCCCTTTGCGGTACGGCCAATTTCATCCACTCTGATCGGGGTCCCTCCTTCATGTCAAGTGAACTCAAAAGTTATCTCTCCCAACGGGGAATCGCCACAAGTAAAACGACACCATACCATCCCATTGGTAACGGACTGGTTGAGAGATACAACGCTATCATTTGGAATGTTGTTCGTCTTGCGCTGAGGTCACGCAATCTACCAGACCAGCAGTGGGAAACTATGCTCCCTGACGCGTTGCATTCCATCGGGTCTCTCCTTTCTACTTCTACCTGACGAGCGATTCTTCAGCTTCCAGCGTCGCTCCACCCATGGGACGTCTCTACCGTCATGGTTGGCAGCTCCTGGCCCTGCGCTGCTCCGAAGATTCGTCCGATCGTCGAAAATCGATTCTCTAGTCGATGAGGTAGAATTTACGGACGTCAACCCCACGTACGCACACGTGCGGTACCCGGATGGCCGGGACTCTACCGTTTCGCGCCGGGACCTGGCTCCCTGTCTGGCTGGTTCTGCGGACCCAACTGATGGAGGGACCCGCGGGGATGATGCCGACACTCTGCGCTCCCCCGCGGATGACGCCCTACCTGGGACATCGAGGGATCTGCCGGCTGCCCCCACCGGATCCGCTCAGGGAGCCGAGCACTCCCCGTGGGATGGCCACCCCGGGCCAGGACGCCGGTCAATCCCCGGCTAACCAATAGGACGAAGCCAGTTCTGCGCCTGTGGGAATCCGCACCTGGAGTCACGATCTCCCCAGCCTCCCTCAGGTCGATCAGAGCAACACAGGCCCTGTCGATCCACCGGTATGGATCAAGCAGCCCAGGGACCAAGACACGGTCCGGGGAGGCATGCCTTCTGGCCATAAACAAAAATCTAAAAGACTGCAGCTATTCGTGGTCTGCCTAACCGTTAAGAGGAAGTCGTCGGACTTCCAAATCTTTTAGGCAGGAAGAATGTTATAAATCTCATCATCAAGAAACTACTTATGAAATAACGCCGGACGGCCAGCTGGTGGCGCCGTCCAAGGAGTATAAATACTCAGGCATGGGCCCCAGCTTTCCAGGGACATTTTGTAAGACAAGGAGTTAGTGAAATACAACTAGGCTTCCATGTTCTGAAACAAGTTGATTAAAGCCAAGTGCGTAGTGAGTTTTATTATGTCATATTCCATCTGCCATGTTCTCGCCCACTCAATGAGCCTGTTGAGATCCCCTTGAAGCCTCTTCACATCCTCTTCACAACTGACACTACCACCTAGCTTTGTATCATCAGCAAATTTGGAAATGTTACATTTAGTCCCCTCATCCAAATCATTGATATAGATTGTGAATAGCTGGGGCCCAAGCACCGATCCTTGCGGTACCCCACTAGTCACAGCCTGCCATCCTGAAAAAGACCCGTTTATCCCTACTCTTTGTTTTCTGTCTGTTAACCAATTCTCAATCCATGCTAGTATATTACCCCCAATTCCATGTGCCCTAATTTTGTTCACCAACCTCTTGTGTGGGACCTTATCGAAGGCCTTCTGAAAATCCAAATACACCACATCTACCAGTTCCCCTTTGTCTACTCCACTAGTTACATCCTCAAAGAACTCCAATAGGTTTGTTAAACAGGATTTCCCTTTCATAAATCCATGTTGACCCTGCCCAATCTTACTATTAGTTTCTAAGTGCCCAGTTATTGCATCCTTGGTGGGATATGGCATTTGAGGATGAATTCACTGACTTTGACCACTCATGTTAGGTCATTAAACTTCTTTCTGCACTGAGTCCACGTCCTCGGGGTAGCACTGCTGGCATTCACCACATTAGCTATCTGCTCCCGTTGCACTTTTGTCTGTTGCCTGGAGGGCCTCCTGCCCCTTATAGAAAAAGGACCTCCCTCTTTGAATTGACCTCCTGCACCAAGACCTCCAGTGCAACATCAGTGAACCTTGGTGCACGCTCTCGCCCCTGTTGTGCCATTATTAATAGATTTTTCCCACTCTCTTCCCCAGCCAGTTCAATCAGCTCATGCAGGCAGAATGCACCTCCCCTTTCAGAGGTATAGACTGCCTTTAAGAAGAGCAGGCTAGTTTACAATGGAGCTAGCCTCGCACAAACCTGGGCCCGCTGCTGAGCGTTCAGCCACTCATTATAATTAGCAGGCAGCCGATGTTCGTGTGCTGCCTGGATTCCTTTGAACGGGCGCGGGGTGATCACACATCATGATCCCTGTGCCTGTTTTGGGGGCAAACAAATTTCTAGGCCTTAATCTTTTCAATGGATATGTGTACTTGTTAGATAGCAGCAACATTCTCTTTAAGCTGCATGGCCGCTCTGATGGTCCCACGCATCCTGTGAGCCGTCTTTGAAATAGAAAAACTGCTCATGCGCGGAATTTTGAGCTGCCTGCACCGCTCTGGAGGAGCCCTGCAGTACTCACCCAAATGCCTCTCAAGATTCTTTTGTTCGATCGCAGCCCTGTCTTCGATCTATTTTATTTCCTTTCCAGTTTTGAAAAAGGGTTTCGACCCGAAACGTCAACTCAAATTTCTCTCCACGGATGTTGCCTGACCTGCTGAATTTTTCCAGCATTTTCTGTTGCCTCGCAAGATTCGCCGTGGTCTGTTACATGCTCCACAACCTTGCCATCATGACGGCTCAGACCTTACCACCGGGCATTTGGCAACAACTGAGGAGGAGGAGGTAGAAGAAGAAGAAGAGGAGGAAGCAGAAGAGGAGGAAGCAGAAGGTAAGAGGCAACCCAGACAGCCCCTTTCTGCCCAGGCTGTCTGTGATCATCTCATCTGACTGCGATACGAGTGAACACAACCCCAATTCCCAATAAGCAATAGTCCCACACCTTACCTTCCTTCTGTTACTGACCATCAAAGTGACCTCTGGCCACAATGCTGAAATAAAAGCCACCACAAAAGAAACATTCAAATCCAACTTTATCCCTCAATCCATCCAATATAACCTAACAAAGTTAACTAATCACCCTTGTGCATTCCCTTAGTGCCTGCCTTCAGTGTGTCTTTGCCTGTCCTAGTGCTCCTACAAAGTGCTACCCTAGTGGCTGCAGCATGGCTGGTGCAAGGCTGCTGACTTTCAGTGGGGGAGACTGCAGACGGCTTTGCAGGATGACCTCGAGCAGCTCTGGGCCTAGAAGGCCTGGCTGCGGACTGTACCACCTCGGCATGGGTGGCAGCAGTCTGGGCGGGCTGGCTGGCTGACAGGTAACAGCAAGGACACTGGCGGAATGGCACTGGCGGAGTGGCAGAGGGAGGACAAATGCTGTCATCCTGAGAGAGGACAGCAGGTTCGTGCTCCATGGAGCCATTGCCACTCCCCTGGGGCGGTGCCTCACCAATCCTAGTAATCTGTTGGAGGACAGATGGCTGGAATGCTGTGACACCCTGCAAGCCCTTTTCAACACTGGTGAATGCAGCCATGATGGCAGCAGTCTGTGCTTGTGTGACTTCAGTCTGAGATTCCACTGCAGCACTCAGACATAAGTGGCTGATGCTTGCGCTGAAATGGAAGCTGAGACATCAGCCATCGAATGTTGCATCATGGTTGGGTCTACAAGTGTGCTAATGCATCTGCTTACCCTTTCCATGCTAGAAATCATGAAAGGATATTTACTAGTCCTAGCCCCTTTGAGGCTATCCCGGATCAGGCATATTTCTCAGATGTTCACTTTCAACTAAATTTTGAGGTAGCCGAATCCTAAAGACCCTTAACTGGGTCTAAAGGTCCGGGCTATCTCTCTCTAAAAGAAAGGAACAGCCCGAGAATGTTACCGTCCTCCAGATAGCGCTTTTAATAAGTTTAGCTAGACTGTAACATCCCGGATATTATGAGGGTCCGGAGATCTCCCCTTAGAAGGAGACAATCCTAAAAATATATAAAGGTTTATTAAAAGAACTGACATACAATTTACAGTTGGTGAATCAGTCAATCGCAACATTAACAGTTCTAAAAAGAGAAAAAATACGATCTTTTTAACAAAGAATCTTACTTTGAAATGTTAATCGCTACAGTATTACAGTTCTTAAAGTTTTCTATACAGGATATCCATCAATATCAAAATACCTTTGATCCCCAAGGTACAAGGAGTGGAAGACCACAGAACCGCCTCTGTAGTCGAGAATCGCTTTGCCCGATTAAAGCGAGTCTGAAATCTCATTTGAGACTTCAATATTTATGCCCTTTTTCAGTTGTATCTCTTAAGATTTCTGCTGATGCAAGTTAATTATCACTATTCCTCTTTCTGCTGACCTCTGCAATTCTTTACTGCCACATCAGCTTGTAATATTCCAGAATCTGCCGCATCTCCATGTGTTCTGGGTTCACCATATAGAAGGTGTGAAGGCAGATGTCCTTTATTTTATGTGTCATCTTTACAAGGGCAGATGTTCCTTATCTTATGTGCCATCTTTACAAAGTTTAATTTATATCACTTATCCAGGGTTGACCATTGTTTTGTTCCCAAAAGGTCAGCCACTCGGACCATCCCATTCTACTGTTGCAATAAGGTTATTTATTCAGGGTCAACAACTTGTCCTGTTTCAATAGCCAGTTTTCTTTCATAGCTATTTCATAGTTATTCTTCTAAATTTCCAAACCCAGTTTGTCATGTTTTAAAGAATTTATAAGGTAGAGTTCCTTATAAGGTACTCTTCAGGGTCAACCATTGTCTTATCTCAACAAGGCCAGAATTCTTTCATAAGATAGTGTATTTTTCTAAAAAGGCTATATAGTATCTTCCTCTAAAAAGGTTATATAGTATCTTCCTTCACAATCATGGGCTCCAAGCTCTGAGGAAAGCCCTGTGCAAGGTTGGTGCCAAACTCCTTCATGCTCCTTGACATTGCATTCAGACCTGCCAATGCACCAAGCATTTCATTGTGCATACCCATCAGCGTTCTTTTGTAGCCCGTCCCATCGAAATCTTCATCTGAGTCCTCTGCAGCAGAATTAGTGTGTGACCTCGCCCTCCAGGGAGCTGGCACCTGCACTACCCTTTCCCCCAGCCCTGGCTGCAGTCCACTCATGCCCAGTGACTCACCACATGCAGATCCTGCTTCTAAGTTACCCTCTAAACTCTGCGCAGTGTCAGTATCTGAGCCGGTGGCTGCGAGTGTCAGATCGAGTGATGGTGTTTCTTCTTCTGCTTCTTCTTCTTCTTCTTCTTCTTCACTCTCCTCTCCCTCTTCTTCTTCACCATTGGCTGGGCAGGTTGGATTTCTTGGTTATCTGAAATGAGAAAGGCTCAAGGGTAGGGTTGTGGTGAGGGGAGGGGGAAGAAAGCAAGAGGTGCATGCTTACACAATGTGCTGTTTGTAAATCAGAAGAGATTGTGGGATGAGGGGGAAGTGGGATGTGAGAAAGAAGATAACGTATGAAGATACCGGCATCTTGTACCCTTTCAGCCCTGCTGCTGGCCACGTGCTTAGCCATGCCCCTCCCAAGAATGGACAGCACCATCTCCTCCAAGGGGTGAGGCGATGCAGGCGAGCCTGCCCCCGCCAGTTAGGTTCTGCTGGCATCGGTTATGTCCCACCTTTTCCTGCATGAGAGAGGGAAGTGTGTCAGTGAGTGTGGTGCAATGTGTTTGGGTGATATGTCTGTCATAGTTGAATAGCTACCAGTGTGTGCAAGCTGTGAGATGTGGGTGTGAGGCTTGCAGCAGTGATAAGTGTGTGAGGGTGAGGTGAAGCTATGAATGTGAGGTTTGAGTCGTGCCTGGTAGAGATTGTTGGTAGGTGAGTAATGGGGGTGTGGCACATTGAGCAGTGTGTAAGGCTAATGGTGCAGATGGTGGGTTATGGCATTTGAAGATGAAGTTACTGACTTTGACCACTCATGTGAGGTCATTAAACTTCTTCCTGCACTGAGTCCACGTCCTCTGGACAATACTGCTGGCATTTACCACATTGGCTATCTGCTCCCATTGAACTTTTGCCTGTTGCCTGGAGGGTCTCCTGCCCCTTGTGGCAAGAGGACCTCTCTCCTCGAATTGGCCTCCTGCATCAAGGCCTCCAGTGCTGCATCGGAGAACCTTGGTGCACGCTCTCTCCCCTGTTGTGCCATTATTAATAGACTTTTCCCACTCTCTTCCCCAGCCAGTTCAATCAGCTGATGCAGGCAGAATGCACCTCCCCTTTTAAAGGTGCAGACTACCTTTAAGTAGTGCAGGTTAGCTTTAATTAGTGTTAGCCTCGCATGAACTTGGACCCCCTGCTGAGCATTCAGCCACTCAGCAGCACGTTCAGCGCTGGGCTGAACACCGCAATCATGCTAATCAGCAGGCAGCATGAAGTTTGCGTACCGTCTGAAGTCCTCCGAACGGGTGCGGGTTGCTCACGCATCATGATCCCTATGCCCATTTTCAGGGGCTAATGAATTTTTAGGCCCCAGGATCTTGTCAATCAGTATATTTCAGTTCCAAACCGGGCATTGCATTTATCATCTGATTATTACAGCTATCTAGTTAAAGGCTGCAGTTTTGTAATGGCTGGTACTTTTAACAAAGTACTTAGCTTGTGTTAAGGCACTTTTACAGTTAATATTTCTATAGTTGCCTTGCAGGAACCCAATGGCCATGCACCAATTCCCTGCTATTCCATTGCTAAAGCCCGTTTCCTTATCCTGACAGCAGAATCGTAAAATATGAGTCTATGATTTTTTTTCCTGAGGATATGGGAGCCAGTTCTAGTAACACAAACAAGAGTCAGCCTCCCGCACCCTACTATATGTAAAGGTGCTTGAGATTTAAGATGAGAAACAGGATTTGATTGGAACGGTGAAGCCTCTGGACAAATACCAAATTATCTAATCATATGGAACATTGCGAGTTCTTGGGATCCTGATTGTTCCTATTGTGTTGTGGCAAACACTGGCCAGCAGTGTTATAGGTTGAAGGTCGTTGGTGCTGTGGGGTGGACGGCATATTTGGCAAAGCCGGTCAATCTGTTCCATCAGTTTTGAACCAGACAAGTGATTTTCTCACTGCCGAGCATTCTAGAGATCAGCAGAATGTTCTTGTTTTGTTTATTTTAAATTCAGTAATAAAGCTCTGCAGAATTAAATTCAGGGTTTGAGAGTGCACAAACACACAAAAATGTTAACATTTAAAATATCAACTCTTAAACTGTAAACTACAATGAAATATGCCACTGCTCAAATAGCAGCTGAACAAATATATTTTTAACATTTTAGTATGATTGCAAAGTTATTTTCTTGATGTTAAATATTAGGATTATTTTAATAAATCACATGGAAATGTAGAATCTTGCCAAAGTAACAGCATTTAAATTTAGGAGCTCTTTTTAAATACAGTAAACTCTTGTTTAAACGGCACTTAATCATCCGGAATACTTTAATAACCGGCAAAATAGATAACCGGTAATCTTGCCGAATCCATCCAGCACTCGTTTTGCCGAGTCCGAGTCTCCCACGGTGGCCGAGTTAGTCTGTGGTTTTTATTTTTGTTTGTGTTAAAAATTGCCTTGGTAGGTATACCTCTCTGTTATCCAGATTTTTCATCAACCGGCACCATCCTGGTCCCATAGGTGCCGGATAAGATAGAGTTTACTGTATATGCACACTATCATCCTTGTGTGCACTGTTAGGAAGACTGATCATCAGTTCCAAAGACACATTTGTACTTAATGACCCTCCTAAACCACCTGCAGCCCTTTTATGCATTACTATACTACTACACCTGTAATGTTTTAGATCCCCAGTCTGTACTTGGTTATCTGATTTCAATCAGGGCAGGGGGAAAGATTTTGCAGTTGTTCAGAGCATCCCCGGCTAGGGAGAGAAAATCAGCCAAAGTTTCCAATCCTCAACTTTATTCAATGATCTCTGTGCGAGACAGGGGAGAACTGGGCCAAATGTGGCTGTGTTGCCACTCACGATCGAATAGCCTAGCCTCGCATGTGAAGAATGTGCTGTGGGTGAGGTGTTCGGGCCTGCTGGCATCTGTGGAACTGTACCTCAGGGTGATCAGTCCCTGTGGGGGAAGCGGGGAGAAAATGATCAAGTAGAACCCTGTGGGACAAAACACTGCCATCAGTAAAGGGGCAAGATGCTTCATGCAAGGAAAACTGAGGAGACTAATTGAGTCTGACTTGTCAATCTAAATGGCTAAATACAAACAAACACATAATGGGTTTGTCAAGAAATGTTATGCTTGTATTAGAATTATGCTTGGATTGGTGCATCAATAAACTGTGGATAAAAATAGATCAAAGTTGGCAAACTTTGTACCACATCCATTTAAGCTTTCATTCAATAATTCAATCCAAGCACAGATGATATAAAACCACTTAAACCAAAACATAGAGGGCTAGAAATTCATTATAGCCAAGGAATGGGCGGTATAGTTGAAACTTTGGAGAATTAGCGCCAGACTGCTCGCAAAATTCATGCTCACTGCTCAAAAAAATATTGGAGTTCTAATTCAAGTCTTAAAGCCCAAACTCATTGGCGTTACACTCAAAGGGTGGACCAATATCAGGTGCAGTCTAATGGCAAGTCATGATTGCCACAGCTCGACACCATCGAGGACAAAGCAGCCTGCTTGTTTGGCACCCCATCCACCACCTTAAACATTCACTCCCTCCACCACCGGCATACCATGGCTGCAGTGTGTACCATCTACAAGATGCACTGCAGCAACTCGCCAAGGCTTCTTCGGCAGCACCTCCCAAACCCGCGACCTCTTCCACGTAGAAAGGCAAGGGCAGCAGGCGCATGGAAACACCACCACATACAAGTTCCCCTCCAAGTCACACACCATCCTGACTTAGAAGTATATCGCCAATCCTTCATCATTGCTGGGTCAAAATCCTGGAACTCCCTAACTAACAGCACTATGGGAGTACCTTCACTACACAGACTGCAGCGGTTCAAGAAGGCGGCTCACCACCACCTTCTCAAGGGCAATTAGGGATGGGCAATAAATGCTGGTCTTGCCAGCAACACCCACATCCCATAAAAACAAATTTAAAAAAAGGCTTTTTCAGTACTTAAAGGGGAGGCTCATTGATGCTGCAGAACCCCATTCTCAGCATAGCTGGCTGTGTAGCTGCCTCAGCAAGCAGAAGCAGGACCAGGAAAAGGAGCCGGCAGACTGAACCAGGTGTACTTATGGCAGATCCACGCCCCAGGGAGAGAACCCTCAAATTCTGTGATGATGCATTGGAGGCATTCGTTTTCACTGTGAAGAGACGGAGGATAGTGCTTTACCCGACAACTGGCAGGAGGCCCTCGCCACAATCTTTCACACCATGTGGAGGGAGGCGCAGCACATCGCGGGCAGAACTGTGGTCCCCAGGACCCACACAAAGTGCAGGAAGAAACTTAACAACCTCACTCAGATGGTTAAGGTGAGTGAATGCTTCAACAAATGCTATATGCCACCATCTGAACCACACTCTTCACACGTTGCCCAAAGCACCACATCCTCAGCACTCACCCACGAACAATCTCTACCTACCAACACTCACACCCACATCTCACACCTTGCACACAATGACAGCTATTCAACTATGGGAGGCACATCATCCAAACACATTGCTCCATATTCACTCACACACTTTCCTTTCTCTTGCAGGCCAACATGGCTCACAACAGGAGGGAGCTTGAGCACACAGCTGGGGGACAAGCCGACATCCAACCACTGTCTGAGCTGGAGAATAGAGTGCTGCAGATTATTGGGCACCAGGTGGTGGGCGCCGTGGCCACCGGTGACGTTGACCCCCTTGGGGACAACAACGGATGTTCATCCCTACTCCTTCTTCTCACATCCCACTTCTCCCTCACCTCACAAGTGTTTTGCAGTTTCCAGCTAATCATGCTGTATGCATGCATTTCTCCCTTCCTGTCCCCCTCTCCTCACCATAACCCGACTCTTGTGCCTTTATGCTTTCAGATAATGAGCAAGCACCTGAGCAGCCTGTCCCTGAGGGCACCGTAGAGAGCGAGGTGGGAGAAGAGGTGGAGGAAGAACACATCGCATCACTGCATGTCTTACCCGCAGGCACCAGCTCAAATACTGGCACTACGCATTCTTTAGAGGCTAGTATAGTAGCGGGATCTGCACAGGGTGAGGCACTGGGGATGAGTGGGCTGCAGCAAGGCCAGGGGGAAAGGGTAGCTCAGGGGCCAGCTCCCCGGAGGGCAAGTTTGCACAACCGCTCCCTCCGAGACACCCTAGTCCACTCCTCTATCACCCCCAACAGCCCTTCCCCTTCGCCTGGCACCTTCCCGTGCAAGCGCAGGAGATGTAACACCTGCCCCTATACCTCCCCACTTCCCACTGTCCAGGGCCCCAAACACCCCTTCCAGGTGAAACAGCGATTTACTTGTACTTCTTGCAATCTAGTATACTGTATTCGCTGCTCACGATGCGGTCTCCTCTACATTGGGGAGACCAAACGCAGATTGGGTGACCGCTTTGCGGAACACCTCCGTTCAGTCTGTAAGGGTGACCCCGAGCTTCCGGTCGCCTGTCATTTTAATTCACCACGCCATTCCCACTCGGACCTCACCGTCCTTGGTCTCTTGCATTGTTCCACGGAAGCTCAACGTAAACTCGAGGAACAGCACCTCATCTTCCGATTAGGCACTTTGCAGCCTTCCGGACTCAATATCGAGTTCAACAATTTCAGATGATAACCTCGGCCCCTATTACATTTTTACTTATTTTTTTCCACCCCTTTGTTTTGGGTTTTCCCGCCCCCCCCTTTCCTTTTTTTCTCTCTCCCACATGGCAGCTGTCTCTCATCCTGTCAGTACACTTCACACCTAATCTGAGCCGTCTTTTGTCTCCACTAGTCTATTACCATCTCGTCTGGTTTTGAATACCTCTTAATGTCTCTTTACTTCTTTTGTTCTATCGCAGCCCTGCCTTCAATCTATTTCATTTCCTTTCCAGTTTTGAAAAAGGGTTCACCCGAAACATCGACTCTAATTTCTCTCCACGGATGTTGCCTGGCCTGCTGAGTTTTTCCAGCATTTTCTGTTGTTATTTTGGATTTCCAGCATCTGCAGTATTTTGCTATCGTACTAAAGTTTGCGCGCTAGTTCTGCTGCACAGGACTCAGATGAGGAACTCAACGGGGAGGCCTTTAGAAGAAGGGTGATGGGCATGCACATGGAGATGATAGGTGCAATGGCAAGGGTGCCCGAAAGCCTCTCGGTGATGGTAAGGAGCGTGGAGGCGTCCACCTCCAACATTGCACAAAGCTCTGTGCACACCATGGAGCCCATCATTTCCAGTCTGCAAAGGATGGTAGACTCCCAGAGAGACCATGGTGACCCAGACCTGATGCCGCGTGTGATTGGTGATCTGGCAGCTTCCATTGCAGCACAGGCGGAAGCAACACATCTTAGTGCTGTAATGCAGTCTATGCTTGGTGGCATCCAATCTCAGACTGCTCTCATGCAGTCTCAGCTTGATGCCATGGAAGCTCTGGCCGCTGCCATCGTGGCTGGGTCTACAACCATCGACCAGGGCTTTCACGGTGTCGCAGCAGGCCAGCAATCTGTGCTCCAACAGACTGCTAGGGATGCTGAGGTGCTGCCCTAGGTCAGTGGAGCAGGAACCTGCTGTCCTTTCTCAGGATGACAGCATTCCTGCTCCCACCACTGCCACTCTGCCATTGCTCTTGTCGCTGCCTGTCATTCAGCCAGCCCAGACTGCTGCCGCCCATGCTAAGGTGGTGCAGTCTACAGTCAGGCCTTCCAGGCCCAGAGCTGGTTAAGGGCATCCTGCAATGCCATCTAAAGTCTCCCGCATGGACACTCAGCAGCCTTCCACCAGCCCTGCTGCAGCCATTGGGCCAACACTTCATAGGAGCACTGCAGTAGGCAAAGACACAGTACCAAGAGGGATTGCACAAGGGTGAATAGTTCATATTTTTGTTGTAAATACGTTTTCACTGATTTTTGATAAATTTATTAATTCACTTACCATTCTTTTGTGGTGTCTGTCATTTCAGCTTTGCGATGTGAAATGGCCTGTGAGAGGGATAGAATGACAGGGATGTGGTGAACAAAGAGAATGTGGGCTTTAAGTCATCCTGGTGTGAGGTTGGAGATCTGTTTGGAGGAGGTAGCAGAGTTCTGTGACCACCTCCTTGGTGAGGTGGAGCCATCTAATACACTGCTCCTCACTTCATTGAAGGTAGGAGAAGTGCTTTTGGAAACCCTCAGCAGTTAAGGCCTCCTGGTGAGAGCCCTACTATCCCTCCTCATCTCTGTGCATATGTTCCCGTCATTCTCGCTGCCTACGCTCCCTCCACTGTAGATCCTGGAGGGCGAGGTGGCATGCCAGTACAGCCCCCATTAATGTTACCAAGTGTAGCAGTTTGATTTTTTTAAGAATAAATGTAGCTACTTTTTAGTTGCCATGACACTCCTGATACAAAAGAACCTTGAAATTACTGAATGAAACTGTTGGAGTATGTGAAACTGACAAGAAAGCACTGAAACTCCACTAACCTAACAGCTGCAAGTCATTACTGATGATCCCTTTAAATAACATCCCTGGAGCCGGCTTCCTAGTGCTTCACGCCAGCTCTCCCTGTCGGTGTTTACTCCAGGCGCTAAGGTAGGTGGCAACAATCAATTTCGCAGATCGGGCGCTCAGTGAGTGTTGCACACTCACTGACATCACAATCCACCTGGCGTTGACATTCCCGGCAATAACTCTTACCGGCAGCAGTACAAGGGGGGCGGAATTTGATGTGCAACGCTGGATTCGCCTCACCCCAGTAATACTGCTCTAGCTCCCCATTAGCGGCATCTGCTGACACTAACAGGAGGTGCTAAGGGGATGAATTTTTTCCCCATATTTTACACTAAAGTCTTCAGAATTGTAAAATGTGCTGGTGCCTTGTGGTTGTAATGTATTAGTGGATTGACAATATTAGTCACGAAGCATTACAGAAAATAAGAGGGTGAAATTGGATTAGGCCTGAAAACAGACACGGGGATTGTGATGCGTGATCAGCTTACGCCCATTGAAAGTAGTGTAGGCAGCACTCAAAATTCATGCTGTCTGCTCATTAGCATGACTACAGCGTTGAGCCCAGTGCTAAACACACTGCTGGTTGGCTCAGCACTCAACAGGGGGACCAGTATCGGGTGCAGTCTTCTCTCCAATTAAAGTTTGCCTGCAGAGTGAAAGTCTGTCTGCATTTCTTAAAGGGGAGGTGCTTTGTTGCAGAAGCACCTCATTGTCACTGTAGCTGCAGCAATGGCACAACAGGGGAGAGAAAGGGCACCTTGCTTCTCTGATGCAGTACTGGTGGCCTTGGTCCAGGGGGTCTATAGAAGGAGGCAGGTCCTCTACCCACAGGGGGGGCAGGACATACAATTGGAAGAGATTGCACAAGCTGTCAGTGCCACCAGTATTGCCACCAGGACCTGGATCCAATCCCAGAAGAAGAGTAATGACTTCATATGAGTGGTCAAGGTGAGTGAAAGCATCTTCAAAATGCCATATCCTACCAAGTGCACCACTAGCCTCACACACTGCTCAATGTACCACACCCCCATCACTCACCTACCAACAACCTCTAGTAATCATGACTCATGCCTCATAATCATAGTTTCACCTCACCCTCACACACTTACCACTGCTGCAAGCCTTACACCCATATCTCACACTTTGCACACAATGTCAGCTATTCAACCATGACAGGCACATCACCCAAACACATTGCGCCACACTCATTGACACACTTCCCTTTCTCTTGCAGGAAAAGGTGGCGCATAACTGTTAACAATATCAGTTAACACGGGGGCCAGGAAGGGAAGTTGGGTGATCAGCAGTTTAGTGAGAATAGAGTTGATGGAGCAGGGGGTGGGTCTCATGGACAAGATAATCTCGGAGCGGGCATGAGGGGAATTAGAAGAGAAACTAGAGAATGATGCGAGTTCCAGGGCTAGGGCAGGGAGAACCTTAGAGGAAGTTTGGCCCAGTGGGCTAAGGGAAGGGAGGGAAACGGCAGAGGCAGCTAATCGGATGGTCTTAATCTTAGTGACAAAGAAGTCCATGAGTACCTTGCACTTGTTGGAGGTAAGGGTGGAGGAGGCAGGGAGAGGGCTTTAAGAAGGCGGTTTGCAGTAGAGAAAAGAAGCCAGGGTTATCTTTGCATTCCACAATGATCCTGGAATAGTGAACAGTTTTGGCAGTGGAGAGTAGGACCTGGTAGTGCTTCATGTGGTCCAGCCAGATTGGCGATGAATGGCTAAACCAGTTGTCCGCCATATACATTCAAGTCTGCATCCCTTGGACTTAAGGGAGAAAAGATGAGGGCCATACCATTGGGAACGACCAGAATGAGATAGAGTAATGTTTTTAATTGGGACTAGGGCATCAACAGTGGAGGTGAGGGTGTGGTTGAGCAGATCGGTAGCTGCAGAAATGTCATGGTGAATGGAGGGCCAAAGGCTGGACAGTTGGGATTTTGAAAGTGCCGTTGTAAATGAATTGGGAAATTTTTTTCCAGGGGCGGACACAGAGGGAAGTAGTGTTGGGAGGGAGAAGATCAGCTTTGGATTGCAGTTCCCGCTGTTATGTAAGAAAATTGTACAAACCAAGATCCCACGAGAGCAAGTGAATGAATGACTAGCTAATGGTCCTGAAAGTGTATCATTTGTGATCCCAGGGTTAGTTAGCAGGGTCAGCGGGAGGGTACTTACATAGAATTACAACGTGGAAACAGGCTGTTCGGCCCAATCAGTCTTTGTTGGTATTTATCCTCCACATGAGTAGCAGTCCTAATCCCAAGTGCCCACCCTGATCCCATATTCATTTATCCCCCTACAACCATCTATCTAACCTTTCTTTGATGATTTTCCAGAGCTCCAAACCAATAATTGAACCAGCATTTTGAATAGATGTTAATGAATCCTTTGAAAATGCATTGACCAGCCATTAAAGTGAACCTCTTAAATTATCTTCGTCATCATCAACAACAATTTGCAATTATATAGCGCTTTTCACGTGCAGATATCTTCATATAGAAGCAAAACAAACACTCAAAGACAAATGAATTAACACAATAAATCCTGTATGTTATAAAAAGTCTCAAATAAGAGCAATAAACACAGCTTGTACAGTCTGCTGCTGGATTAGACATCCCATACTGTAGATACCATAGGAAAGTGGCTGCATGTTTCCATTACACTTCAAGAGCTCAGGAGCCCAAAAATGTATGGTGAGGCATATCAAAGCATAAGTGCCGTGTTTTGCCCACCCTGGCTCTCCATTATGAACCCCATGAAATGCCGTGGGGTCCGGGGGAAGTCCCAAATGTGAATGTCTTTTTGCGGGCTGGGGGCATATCTGGGGCAGACCCCACCAAAGAGAGCAGAAAGTCCGCCCACAGAGTCCTGGGCTGGGTGGGGGCGGTTGGATTCCCCACAGAGTCCTGGGCTGTGTGGTGGGGGGTGTTGGATCCCCCACAGAGTCCTGGGCTGGGTGGGTGGGGGGTGTTGGATTCCCCACAGAGTCCTGGGCTGGGTAGGGGGGGGTGTTGGATCCCCCACAGAGTCCTGGGCTGGGTGGGGGGGTGTTGGATTCCCCACAGAGTCCTGGGCTGGGTGGGTGGGGGGTGTTGGATTCCCCACAGAGTCCTGGGCTGGGTGGGTGGGGGGTGTTGGATTCCCCACAGAGTCCTGGGCTGGGTGGGTGGGGGGTGTTGGATTCCCCACAGAGTCCTGGGCTGGGTGGGTGGGGGGTGTTGGATTCCCCACAGAGTCCTGGGCTGGGTGGGTGGGGGGTGTTGGATTCCCCACAGAGTCCTGGGCTGGGTGGTGGGGGGTTTTGGATCCCCCACAGAGTCCTGGGCTGGGTTGGTGGGGGGTGTTGGAACCCCCACAAAGATAACTTTTTTTAAGTGCCCTTGTAGCTTCCTTACAAAGGAGCCTGCCATAAAACTTGTGAAAATAATGTTGCCTGGGAAATTCTTTGGGGTCCGAGCCCAATTCGCAGGGAGCCAGTGAGCACCTGCGCCACAACAGGCACATCTCTGACACCCGCCTACCTTTGCAGCCAGAAAATCTGGTGTCTGCCACCACTGGGGGAGGGGCTGCCACAGCCCTCCTCCCCCCCACCCCTCCCCACCTCCAAGACTGAGTAAGGGGCCAATGTCAATCTGCTTTTTTTTCAATGTTTGTTTCCCTGGCCTGGAACCCCCACACCCTCCCCCGAGGACAGCCCAGTTCCACACATCCCGAGGCCGGTATGTCTCATCTCACAGAGTCCAACCTCCAATCCTAAGCCAGGCCCCAATGGAAGTGGGGAGTGGAAGCAGGACTTCTCTACATAGGGAGTCCCTGACCCCCGGGGTGCCTCCTGTTGTCCTTAGCCTTGTAAGAGGTGAGCAGAGATTCCATCCTTACTAGAAAATTCTGGAAATGTTGAGGACCCAGCGCAACCAAGGCCCCGCCATTTTCTGGCGAGTTCTGCCAAACTCCCCGGAATTACAATATTGGAACCACCGTGGAAATTTGACACCAATCTGTTTTTGCCGATATTAATTGGCCAGGACACTGGAAGAACCCGCACTTTACTTCAAATAGTGTCATGCATTCTTTTTTACCTGAGCTAGCAAACAGAGACTTAGTTTAATGTCTCTTCTGAAAGACAGTCCTCAGTACTACACTGCAGTGTCGGCCTAGTAGGAAGTGGTCTGATATGCTGGAATTCAGTCCTTCGATCAGAATTATGTTTGAATCAGGCATACCTTTATCTTTAAAGTAAGTGCAATATATAAAGGTGAAGATCTGATTCAAATGGGTATAAAAAATATTTTCGAGCAGGAAAGAAACAGTCCCTTCTCCCATCTTCAAACAAAATAATGTTGGCAATAACCAGCTGTCGGTAAATCAGGGGCATCCCCTGATAACATTGAGGAATTTCATTGAACTACTGGAAAGTGACAGTCAACAAGTTTTGACGTCATATTAGTGTGCACCAGGGGTGAGGAGGTGGAGTTATATCAAGAACTGTGAGGCATGTTGTTTTCTTCTCACTGTTTACATGATTTACTTCTGTCACCCCAGACACCCAAGGGGAAAAGCAACAAGCCTGATCCGGTCTATTACTGTATCCATCATCTAACCAAGTCTGGCAGTTTCAACTTTTCAGTTTCTGAAAAGCCTGCTTATTTTTGATGTTGTTGGAGAGCAATTAATGCAAAACATGACAAAATAATAAAGTCTTGTGTTTAACACACGGTATTGTCATAAAAAGTGAAAGAAAATTTTAAAAACACCTTTACTTCACAGAATTTGGACAGAAGTGTTAACTAAATCTACAATGACACCTGTTACTAATGTACCCAGCTCATGTGAAACTTTATTAAATAGAGAAGCCTTTTCCAGAAACAATGCTGAGCATTTCACTAGCCCCAGGACTGTTACTTCACATGTGCAATGTTCAAGTATTATTTCAAGACTTGGTCCAAAGTAAGAGCATTACTTCTGAAATCTGATATCTTCAACATGTTTATAGTTTTGTAACAGATCTGTAAGTTAAATAAGCAGCACTGATTGATTTCGCTGCTGTGGTTTTTACCTTTATCTCAGCTAATTATATTGTAGCTGTAGCCTGAGATATACGGTCTGTCATTGAGTGTTATCTGGTCATCGGTTGGAGAACTGTTTTCATTGTATCTATTGACTGTAAACCAGGTTATTGTTCATCCCATGACATATTATCTCCCAGATTACTGTGCTCATAAGGTCATGTTTTGGTTTATAAGAAACCTGGTTTCGTGTGTGGAAATGGTCTTTTGCACTGGCACAAGAAACTGTGTCAGGAGAGCACCTAAATTACGCACTTGTATCATATTGTATGAAAAGTCACCCGTTTGCTTTTTTTCCTGCTTTTTTTTTGCCCTTCCATCCCTCAAACTGACCTTTACTGTCAGTACATTTACACAAGTATCTTCATGTGTGAGCCTGGACAGTATGTGTTGGCAGGCTGTTCAATTGTGGAAGACATTAGAGCCAAGCCCAATCCTGTTCTCATCCAGGCTTACATTTTCAAACATGAGTCATTGGTTATCAGTCAGGAACGGAAATTACAGACACCACCCCGCCCCCCCACACCACACCGCCCTCCCCCCGACCCCCCCACCTACCCTCCCCTCCCTTGAACAGGAAAACTAAAGCCAATTGTCATGACCCTAATATAGTCCCAGAGATCAGCTGCTTCAGCACAGAGCGAGAAATGAATCTGGGACCTTCTGCTCCTAGTGGTTTATTACTTTACCCACTAGGCCAATGGGGAGCTGCGAAAAGTCACCTTCCCAAATGCAGCGACTTTCCTGTGTCTTGTTCCAAACTCTTACCAAAATGGAGAAACTATGAGCACGAAATTCAGCTGCCGTTAGTGCCTCCATGGGGCACTAATGGAGCGCAAATGTGTTTTCGCCCGGGTGCGGCAATTTTAGCGCCCCGCGCTAAATTGGGACAGGTTTTTGCAGAGGCACTAAGAGTTAGCGCACCACTCTTGTAGGTACCGCCCCGCTCGGCTGCGCCCGGCGATGTCACCGTGCGCAGCCTCCCGTTAGCGCCCCGGATGCAAAATAAGGCCGCGCCCCCTCACTTACCACCTGGCACTAACAACGACAGCATCAGCTGTCGAGTTGCAGTCGGGAGTCGGCTCCACGCGCGCTATTTAAAGGCGCCATCTTGTGGAAACTTTTGTCGGCCATAACTCTGCTGAGGCATTGTCAGACAAGCTGCTGAACATATCGCTGCGATTTTAGCTCCAAGGGCTGTTGTGAGTGTTAACAATTGCTGTATTTAACTCAGTGAATATTTGTGAAAACAATTTATTCACTTTAATGGAGGCTCTGTTGGCAAGCGACGACCTGCTCTGTCATGAATGTCGGAGGCTTCCTAGGAGGAGAGCACTGCAGGGACAGAGGCCTGGAGATATGCAGGGCGAGAGGCCTGGAGATATGCAGGGACAAAGGCGTGCAGATATGCAGGGAAAAAGGCCTGGAGATATGCAGGGAAAAGTGCCTGGAGATATGCAGGGACAGAGGCCTGGAGATATGCAGGGTCAGAGGCCTGGAGATATGCAGGGTCAGAGGCCTGGAGATATGCAGCGACAGAGGCCTGGAGATATGCAGGGAAAAAGGCCTGGAAATATGCAGGGACAAATGCCTGGAGATATGCAGGGACAGAGGCCTGGAGATATGCAGGGTCAGAGGCCTGGAGATGTGCAGCGTCAGAGGCCTGGAGATATGCAGGGACAGAGGCCTGGAGATATGCAGGGACAGAGGCCTGGAGATATGCAGGCAGAGAGGTCTGGAGATAGGCAGGGACAAATGCCTGGAGATATGCAGGGACAAAGGCCTGGAGATATGCAGGGACAGAGGCCTGGAGATATGCAGGGAAAAAGGCCTGGAAATATGCAGGGACAAATGCCTGGAGATATGCAGGGACAGAGGCCTGGAGATATGCAGGGTCAGAGGCCTGGAGATATGCAGGGTCAGAGGCCTGGAGATATGCAGGGACAGAGGCCTGGAGATATGCAGGGACAGAGGCCTGGAGATATGCAGGGAGAGAGGCCTGGAGATATGCAGGGAGAGAGGCCTGGAGATAGGCAGGGACAGATGCCTGGAGATATGCAGGGACAAAGGCCTGGAGATATGCAGGGACAGAGGCCTGGAGATATGCAGGGAAAAAGGCCTGGAAATATGCAGGGACAAATGCCTGGAGATATGCAGGGACAGAGGCCTGGAGATATGCAAGGACAGAGGCCTGGAGATATGCAGGGACAGAGGCCTGGAGATATGCAGGGAAAAAGGCCTGGAAATATGCAGGGACAAATGCCTGGAGATATGCAGGGACAGAGGCCTGGAGATATGCAGGGACAGAGGCCTGGAGATATGTAGGGACAGAGGCCTGGAGATATGTAGGGACAGAGGCCTGGAGATAGGCAGGGACAGAGGCCTGGAGATATGTAGTTACAGAGGCCTGGAGAGATGTAGGGACAGAGGCCTGGAGATATGTAGGGACAGAGGCCTGGAGATAGGCAGGGACAGAGGCCTGGAGATATATAGGGACAGAGGCCTGGAGATAGGCAGGGACAAAGGCCTGGAGATATGTAGGGACAGAGGCCTGGAGATAGGCAGGGACAAAGGCCTGGAGATATGTAGGGACAGAGGCCTGGAGATATGTAGGGTCAGAGGCCTGGAGATAGGCAGGGACAAAGGCCTGGAGATAGGCAGGGTCAGAGGCCTGGAGATAGGCAGGGACAGGGGCCTGGAGATATGTAGGGTCAGAGGCCTGGAGATAGGCAGGGACAAAGGCCTGGAGATAGGCAGGGACAGAGGCCTGGGGATAGGTAGGGACAGAGGCCTGGAGATATGTAGGGTCAGAGGCCTGGAGATAGGCAGTGACAAAGGCCTGGAGATAGGCAGGGACAGAGTCCTGGAGATATAGGCTGGGACAGAGGCCTGGAGATAGGCAGGGTCAGAGGCCTGGAAATAGGCAGGGACAGAGGCCTGGAGATAGGCAGGGTCAGAGGCCTGGAGATAGGCAGGGACAGAGGCCTGGAGATATGCAGGGACAAAGGCCTGAAGATAGGCAGGGACAGAGGCCTGGAGATTGGCAGGGACAAAGGCCTGGAGATAGGCAGGGACAGAGTCCTGGAGATAGGCAAGGTCAGAGGCCTGGAGATAGGCAGGGACAGAGGCCTGGAGATAGGCAGGGACAGAGGCCTGGAGATATGCAGGGTCAGAGGCCTGGAGATAGGCAGGGACAAAGGCCTGGAGATATGTAGGGACAGAGGCCTGGAGATATGCAGGGACAGAGGCCTGGAGATAGGCAGGGACATAGGCCTGGAGATAGGCAGGGACAGAGGCCTGGAGATATGCAGGGACAGAGGCCTGGAGATAAGCAGGGAGAAAGGCCTGGAGATAGGCAGGGTCAGAGGCCTGGAGATAGGCAGGGACAGAGTCCTGGAGATATAGGCTGGGACAGAGGCCTGGAGATAGGCAGGGTCAGAGGCCTGGAGATAGGCAGGGACAGAGGCCTGGAGATAGGCAGGGTCAGAGGCCTGGAGATAGGCAGGGACAGAGGCCTGGAGATATGCAGGGACAAAGGCCTGAAGATAGGCAGGGACAGAGGCCTGGAGATAGGCAGGGTCAGAGGCCTGGAGATAGGCAGGGTCAGAGGCCTGGAGATATGTAGGGACAAAGGCCTGGAGATAGGCAGGGACAGAGTCCTGGAGATAGGCAGGGTCAGAGGCCTGGAGATAGGCAGGGACAGAGGCCTGGAGATAGGCAGGGACAGAGGCCGGGAGATAGGCAGGGACAGAGGCCTGGAGATAGGCAGGAACAGAGGCCTGGAGATAGGCAGGGACAGAGGCCTGGAGATAGGCAGGGACAGAGGCCTGGAGATATGAAGGGACAGAGGCCTGGAGATATGCAGGGACAGAGGCCTGGAGATAGGCAGGGACAGAGGCCTGGAGATATGCAGGCACAGAGGCCTGGAGATAGGCAGGGAGAAAGGTCTGCAGATAGGTAGGGACAGAGGCCTGGAGATATGCAGGGAGAGAGGCCTGGAGATAGGCAGGGGGAAATTCCTGGAGATCTGTAGGGACAGAGGCCTGGAGATATGTAGGGACAGAGGCCTGGAGATAGGCAGGGTCAGAGGCCTGGAGATAGGCAGGGACAGAGGCCTGGAGATAGGCAGGGACAAAGGCCTGGAGATAGGCAGAGAGAGAGGCCTGGAGATATGCAGGGACAAAGGCCTGGAGATAGGCAGGGACAGAGGTCTGGAGATATGCAGCGACAGAGGCCTGGAGATAGGCAGGGACAGAGGCCTGGAGATAGGCAGGGACAAAGGCCTGGAGATAGGCAGGGACAGAGGCCTGGAGATATGCAGGGACAAAGGCCTGGAGATAGGCAGGGACAGAGGTCTGGAGTTTTGCAGGGACAGAGGCCTGGAGATAGGCAGGGACAAAGGTCTGGAGATATGTAGGGTCAGAGGCCTGGAGATAGGCAGGGACAGAGGCCTGGTGATAGGCAGGGTCAGAGGCCTGGAGATAGGCAGGGAAAGAGGCCTGGAGATATGCAGGGACAAAGGCCTGAAGATAGGCAGGGACAGAGGCCTGGAGATTGGCAGGGTCAGAGGCCTGGAGATAGGCAGGGTCAGAGGCCTGGAGATATGTAGGGGCAGAGGCCTGGAGATAGGCAGGGACAGAGGCCTGGAGATAGGCAGGGACAGAGGCCTGGAGATAGGTAGGGACAGAGGCCTGGAGATATGTAGGGTCAGAGGCCTGGAGATAGGCAGGGACAAAGGCCTGGAGATAGGCAGGGACAGAGTCCTGGAGATAGGCAAGGTCAGAGGCCTGGAGATAGGCAGGGACAGAGGCCTGGAGATAGGCAGGGACAGAGGCCTGGAGATATGCAGGGTCAGAGGCCTGGAGATAGGCAGGGACAAAGGCCTGGAGATATGTAGGGACAGAGGCCTGGAGATATGCAGGGACAGAGGCCTGGAGATAGGCAGGGACAGAGGCCTGGAGATAGGCAGGGACAGAGGCCTGGAGATATGCAGGGACAGAGGCCTGGAGATAAGCAGGGAGAAAGGCCTGGAGATAGGCAGGGTCAGAGGCCTGGAGATAGGCAGGGACAGAGTCCTGGAGATATAGGCTGGGACAGAGGCCTGGAGATAGGCAGGGTCAGAGGCCTGGAGATAGGCAGGGACAGAGGCCTGGAGATAGGCAGGGTCAGAGGCCTGGAGATAGGCAGGGACAGAGGCCTGGAGATATGCAGGGACAAAGGCCTGAAGATAGGCAGGGACAGAGGCCTGGAGATAGGCAGGGTCAGAGGCCTGGAGATAGGCAGGGTCAGAGGCCTGGAGATATGTAGGGACAAAGGCCTGGAGATAGGCAGGGACAGAGTCCTGGAGATAGGCAGGGACAGAGGCCTGGAGATAGGCAGGGACAGAGGCCGGGAGATAGGCAGGGACAGAGGCCTGGAGATAGGCAGGGACAGAGGCCTGGAGATAGGCAGGGACAGAGGCCTGGAGATATGAAGGGACAGAGGCCTGGAGATATGCAGGGACAGAGGCCTGGAGATAGGCAGGGACAGAGGCCTGGAGATATGCAGGCACAGAGGCCTGGAGATAGGCAGGGAGAAAGGTCTGCAGATAGGTAGGGACAGAGGCCTGGAGATATGCAGGGAGAGAGGCCTGGAGATAGGCAGGGAGAAAGGCCTGGAGATATGTAGGGACAGAGGCCTGGAGATATGTAGGGACAGAGGCCTGGAGATAGGCAGGGACAGAGGTCTGGAGATATGCAGCGACAGAGGCCTGGAGATAGGCAGGGACAGAGGCCTGGAGATAGGCAGGGACAAAGGCCTGGAGATAGGCAGGGACAGAGGCCTGGAGATATGCAGGGACAAAGGCCTGGAGATAGGCAGGGACAGAGGTCTGGAGTTTTGCAGGGACAGAGGCCTGGAGATAGGCAGGGACAAAGGTCTGGAGATATGTAGGGTCAGAGGCCTGGAGATAGGCAGGGACAGAGGCCTGGTGATAGGCAGGGTCAGAGGCCTGGAGATAGGCAGGGACAGAGGCCTGGAGATATGCAGGGACAAAGGCCTGAAGATAGGCAGGGACAGAGGCCTGGAGATAGGCAGGGTCAGAGGCCTGGAGATAGGCAGGGTCAGAGGCCTGGAGATATGTAGGGACAAAGGCCTGGAGATAGGCAGGGACAGAGTCCTGGAGATAGGCAGGGTCAGAGGCCTGGAGATAGGCAGGGACAGAGGCCTGGAGATAGGCAGGGACAGAGGCCGGGAGATAGGCAGGGACAGAGGCCTGGAGATAGGCAGGGACAGAGGCCTGGAGATAGGCAGGGACAGAGGCCTGGAGATAGGCAGGGACAGAGGCCTGGAGATATGAAGGGACAGAGGCCTGGAGATATGCAGGGACAGAGGCCTGGAGATAGGCAGGGACAGAGGCCTGGAGATATGCAGGCACAGAGGCCTGGAGATAGGCAGGGAGAAAGGTCTGCAGATAGGTAGGGACAGAGGCCTGGAGATATGCAGGGAGAGAGGCCTGGAGATAGGCAGGGAGAAAGGCCTGGAGATATGTAGGGACAGAGGCCTGGAGATATGTAGGGACAGAGGCCTGGAGATAGGCAGGGTCAGAGGCCTGGAGATAGGCAGGGACAGAGGCCTGGAGATAGGCAGGGACAAAGGCCTGGAGATAGGCAGAGAGAGAGGCCTGGAGATATGCAGGGACAAAGGCCTGGAGATAGGCAGGGACAGAGGTCTTGAGATATGCAGCGACAGAGGCCTGGAGATAGGCAGGGACAGAGGCCTGGAGATAGGCAGGGACAAAGGCCTGGAGATAGGCAGGGACAGAGGCCTGGAGATATGCAGGGACAAAGGCCTGGAGATAGGCAGGGACAGAGGTCTGGAGTTTTGCAGGGACAGAGGCCTGGAGATAGGCAGGGACAAAGGTCTGGAGATATGTAGGGTCAGAGGCCTGGAGATAGGCAGGGACAGAGGCCTGGTGATAGGCAGGGGCAAAGGCCTGGAGATATGCAGGGTCAGAGGCCTGGAGATAGGCAGGGACAGAGGCCTGGAGATATGTAGCGTCAGAATCCTGGAGATAGGCAGGGACAGAGGCCTGGAGATAGGCAGGGACAAAGGCCTGGAGATAGGCAGGGACAGAGGCCTGGAGATATGCAGGGTCAGAGGCCTGGAGATAGGCAGGGACAGAGGCCTGGAGATATGCAGGGTCAGAGGCCTGGAGATATGCAGGGACAAAGGCCTGGAGATATGCAGGGACAAAGGCCTGGAGATATGCAGGGTCAGAGGCCTGGAGATAGGCAGGGTCAGAGGCCTGGAGATAGGCAGGGACAGAGGCCTGGAGATAGGCAGGGACAAAGGCCTGGAGATAGGCAGAGAGAGACGCCTGGAGATATGCAGGGACAAAGGCCTGGAGATAGGCAGGGACAGAGGTCTTGAGATATGCAGCGACAGAGGCCTGGAGATAGGCAGGGACAGAGGCCTGGAGATAGGCAGGGACAAAGGCCTGGAGATAGGCAGGGACAGAGGCCTGGAGATATGCAGGGACAAAGGCCTGGAGATAGGCAGGGACAGAGGTCTGGAGTTTTGCAGGGACAGAGGCCTGGAGATAGGCAGGGACAAAGGTCTGGAGATATGTAGGGTCAGAGGCCTGGAGATAGGCAGGGACAGAGGCCTGGTGATAGGCAGGGGCAAAGGCCTGGAGATATGCAGGGTCAGAGGCCTGGAGATAGGCAGGGACAGAGGCCTGGAGATATGTAGGGTCAGAATCCTGGAGATAGGCAGGGACAGAGGCCTGGAGATAGGCAGGGACAAAGGCCTGGAGATAGGCAGGGACAGAGGCCTGGAGATATGCAGGGTCAGAGGCCTGGAGATAGGCAGGGACAGAGGCCTGGAGATATGCAGGGTCAGAGGCCTGGAGATATGCAGGGACAAAGGCCTGGAGATATGCAGGGACAAAGGCCTGGAGATATGCAGGGTCAGAGGCCTGGAGATATGCAGGGTCAGAGGCCTGGATATATGCAGGGACTGAGGCCTGGAGATATGCAGGGACAGAGGCCTGGAGATATGCAGGGACAAAGGCCTGGAGATATGCAGGGACAAAGGCCTGGAGATATGCAGGGACAAAGGCCTGGAGATAGGCAGGGACAGAGGCCTGGAGATATGCAGGGTCAGAGGCCTGGAGATATGCAGAGTCAGAGGCCTGGAGGTATGCAGGGACAAAGGCCTGGAGATATGCAGGGACAAAGGCCTGGAGATAGGCAGGGACAGAGGCCTGGAGATATGCACGGACAGAGGCCTGGAGATATGTAGTGACAGAGGCCTGGAGATAGGCAGGGACAGAGGCCTGGAGATAGGCAGGGACAGAGGCCTGGAGATAGGCAGGGACAGAGGCCTGGAGATATGCAGGGACAGAGGCCTGGAGATATGTAGGGACAGAGGCCTGGAGATAGGCAGGGACAGAGGCCTGGAGATATGCAGGGACAAAGGCCTGGAGATATGCAGGGACAGAGGCCTGGAGATAGGCAGGGACAGAGGCCTGGAGATATGCTGGGACAGAGGCCTGGAGATAGGCAGTGACAGAGGCCTGGAGATAGGCAGGGACAGAGGCCTAGAGATAGGCAGGGACAGAGGCCTGGAGATAGGCAGGGACAGAGGCCTGGAGATAGGCAGGGACAGAGGCCTGGAGATAGGCAGGGACAGAGGCCTGGAGATATGCAGGGACAAAGGCCTGGAGATAGGCAGGGACAGAGGTCTGGAGTTTTGCAGGGACAGAGGCCTGGAGATAGGCAGGGACAAAGGTCTGGAGATATGTAGGGTCAGAGGCCTGGAGATAGGCAGGGACAGAGGCCTGGTGATAGGCAGGGTCAGAGGCCTGGAGATAGGCAGGGACAGAGGCCTGGAGATATGCAGGGACAAAGGCCTGAAGATAGGCAGGGACAGAGGCCTGGAGATAGGCAGGGTCAGAGGCCTGGAGATAGGCAGGGTCAGAGGCCTGGAGATATGTAGGGACAAAGGCCTGGAGATAGGCAGGGACAGAGTCCTGGAGATAGGCAGGGTCAGAGGCCTGGAGATAGGCAGGGACAGAGGCCTGGAGATAGGCAGGGACAGAGGCCGGGAGATAGGCAGGGACAGAGGCCTGGAGATAGGCAGGGACAGAGGCCTGGAGATAGGCAGGGACAGAGGCCTGGAGATAGGCAGGGACAGAGGCCTGGAGATATGAAGGGACAGAGGCCTGGAGATATGCAGGGACAGAGGCCTGGAGATAGGCAGGGACAGAGGCCTGGAGATATGCAGGCACAGAGGCCTGGAGATAGGCAGGGAGAAAGGTCTGCAGATAGGTAGGGACAGAGGCCTGGAGATATGCAGGGAGAGAGGCCTGGAGATAGGCAGGGAGAAAGGCCTGGAGATATGTAGGGACAGAGGCCTGGAGATATGTAGGGACAGAGGCCTGGAGATAGGCAGGGTCAGAGGCCTGGAGATAGGCAGGGACAGAGGCCTGGAGATAGGCAGGGACAAAGGCCTGGAGATAGGCAGAGAGAGAGGCCTGGAGATATGCAGGGACAAAGGCCTGGAGATAGGCAGGGACAGAGGTCTGGAGATATGCAGCGACAGAGGCCTGGAGATAGGCAGGGACAGAGGCCTGGAGATAGGCAGGGACAAAGGCCTGGAGATAGGCAGGGACAGAGGCCTGGAGATATGCAGGGACAAAGGCCTGGAGATAGGCAGGGACAGAGGTCTGGAGTTTTGCAGGGACAGAGGCCTGGAGATAGGCAGGGACAAAGGTCTGGAGATATGTAGGGTCAGAGGCCTGGAGATAGGCAGGGACAGAGGCCTGGTGATAGGCAGGGGCAAAGGCCTGGAGATATGCAGGGTCAGAGGCCTGGAGATAGGCAGGGACAGAGGCCTGGAGATATGTAGCGTCAGAATCCTGGAGATAGGCAGGGACAGAGGCCTGGAGATAGGCAGGGACAAAGGCCTGGAGATAGGCAGGGACAGAGGCCTGGAGATATGCAGGGTCAGAGGCCTGGAGATAGGCAGGGACAGAGGCCTGGAGATATGCAGGGTCAGAGGCCTGGAGATATGCAGGGACAAAGGCCTGGAGATATGCAGGGACAAAGGCCTGGAGATATGCAGGGTCAGAGGCCTGGAGATATGCAGGGTCAGAGGCCTGGATATATGCAGGGACTGAGGCCTGGAGATATGCAGGGACAGAGGCCTGGAGATATGCAGGGACAAAGGCCTGGAGATATGCAGGGACAAAGGCCTGGAGATATGCAGGGACAAAGGCCTGGAGATAGGCAGGGACAGAGGCCTGGAGATATGCAGGGTCAGAGGCCTGGAGATATGCAGAGTCAGAGGCCTGGAGGTATGCAGGGACAAAGGCCTGGAGATATGCAGGGACAAAGGCCTGGAGATAGGCAGGGACAGAGGCCTGGAGATATGCAGGGACAGAGGCCTGGAGATATGTAGTGACAGAGGCCTGGAGATAGGCAGGGACAGAGGCCTGGAGATAGGCAGGGACAGAGGCCTGGAGATAGGCAGGGACAGAGGCCTGGAGATATGCAGGGACAGAGGCCTGGAGATATGTAGGGACAGAGGCCTGGAGATAGGCAGGGACAGAGGCCTGGAGATATGCAGGGACAAAGGCCTGGAGATATGCAGGGACAGAGGCCTGGAGATAGGCAGGGACAGAGGCCTGGAGATATGCAGGGACAGAGGCCTGGAGATAGGCAGTGACAGAGGCCTGGAGATAGGCAGGGACAGAGGCCTAGAGATAGGCAGGGACAGAGGCCTGGAGATAGGCAGGGACAGAGGCCTGGAGATAGGCAGGGACAGAGGCCTGGAGATAGGCAGGGACAGAGGCCTGGAGATATGTAGGGACAGAGGCCTGGAGATAGGCAGGGACAGAGGCCTGGGGATAGGCAGGGACAGAGGCCTGGAGATATGAAGGGACAGAGGCCTGGAAATATGTAGGGACAGAGGCCTGGCGATACGCAGGGAGAAAGGCCTGGAGATAGGCAGGGACAGAGGCCTGGAGATATGCAGGGACAAAGGCCTGGAGATAGGCAGGGAGAAAGGCCTGGAGATAGGCAGGGACAGAGGCCTGGAGATATGCAGGGACAGAGGCCTGGAGATAGGCAGGGACAGAGGCCTGGAGATATGTAGGGACAGAGGCCTGGAGATATGTAGGGACAGAGGCCTGGAGATATGCAGGGACAGAGGCCTGGAGATAGGCAGGGACAGAGGCCTGGAGATATGCAGGGACAGAGGCCTGGAGATATGCAGGGACAGAGGCCTGGAGATAGGCAGGGATAGAGGCCTGGAGATAGGCAGGGACAGAGGCCTGGAGATATGCAGGGACAGAGGCCTGGAGATAGGCAGGGACAGAGGCCTGGAGATAGGTAGGGACAGAGGCCTGAAGATATGCAGGGACAGAGGCCTGGAGATCGGCAGGGACAGAGGCCTGGAGACATGCAGGGACAGAGGCCTGGAGATATACAAGTGCAGATGCCTGGTGATATGCACGGTCAGAGGCCTGGAGATAGGCAGGGACAGAGGCCTGGAGATATGCAGGGACAGAGGCCTGGAGATAGGCAGGGAGAGAGGCCTGGAGATAGGCAGGGACAGAGGCCTGGAGATAGGCAGGGACAGAGGCCTGGAGATAGGCAGGGACAAAGGCCTGGAGATATGCAGGGTCAGAGGCCTGTAGATATGCAGGGACAGAGGCCTGGAGATATGCAGGGACAAAGGCCTGGAGATATGCAGGGTTAGAGGCCTGGAGATATGCAGGGACAGAGGCCTGGAGATAGGCAGGGACAGAGGCCTGGAGATAGGCAGGGACAAGGGCCTGGAGATATGCAGGGACAGAGGCCTGGAGATATGCAGGGACAAATGCTTGGAGATAGGCAGGGACAAAGGCCTGGAGATAGGCAGGGACAGAGGCCTGGAGATATGCAGGGACAGAGGCCTGGAGATATGCAGGGACAAAGGCCTGGAGATATGCAGGGACAGAGGCCTGGAGATATGCAGGGACAAATGCCTGGAGATAGGCAGGGACAAAGGCCTGGAGATAGGCAGGGACAGAGGCCTGAAGATATGCAGGGACAGAGGCCTGGAGATATGCAGGGACAAAGGCCTGGAGATGTGTAGGGGCAGAGGCCTGGAGATATGTAGGGACAGAGGCCTGGAGATATGCAGGGACAAAGGCCTGGAGATATGCAGGGTCAGAGGCCTGGAGAAATGCAAGGACAGAGGCCTGGAGATATGCAGGGACAAAGGCCTGGAGATATGCAGGGTCAGAGGCCTGAAGATAGGTAGGGACAGAGGCCTGGAGATAGGCAGGGACAGAGGCCTGGAGATATGCAGGGACAGAGGCCTGGAGATATGCAGGGACAGAGGCCTGGAGATATGTAGGGACAGAGGCCTGGAGATATGCAGGGACAGAGGCCTGGAGATATGCAGGGAGAGAGGCCTGGAGATAAGCAGGGAGAAAGGCCTGGAGATAAGCAGGGAGAAAGGCCTGGAGAAATGCAGGGACAGAGGCCTGGAGATATGTAGGGACAGAGGCCTGGAGATCGGCAGGGACAGAAGCCTGGAGATATGCAGGGACAGAGGCCTGGAAATAAGCAGGGAGAAAAGCCTGGAGAAATGCAGGGAGAGAGGCCTGGAGAGATGCAGGGACAGAGGCTTTGAGAGATGCAGGGACAGAGGCCTGGAGATATGCAGGGACAAAGGCCTGGAGATATGCAGGGAGAGAGGCCTGGAGAAAGACAGCAACAGGTGGCCAGAGGGAGAAGGCGCAACAGGGTTGGCAACAGGAGACCTTACTCTCCCAGGGTATTGCGGCAGCAGTTCTCAAACCTCCATTTCACTGAGGAGCAGTGTCTGCGAAGGCTTCACTTCAGCAAGGAGGTGGTAACAGAGCTCTGCCACCTCCTCCAGCCAGACCTCGAGCCTCAGACCAGGGTGAGGACGGCTCTCTCAGTGACAGCGAAGGTGACCATCGCGCTCAACTTCTATTCCAACGGTTCATTGCAATTTGCAACAGAAGACATCTCCAACGTCTCCCACATTGCCATGCATCGCTCCATCCGAGATTTCATGGTTGCACTGTATCGAAGGAGAAGGGAGTACATTTCCTTCCCTATGACGAGAGAGAAGCAGCACGAGCGTGCATGCGGATTTGTCAGGATAGCGGGTTTCCCAATGGTGCAGGGCGCCATTGACTGCACCCATGTCGCCTTGCGGACACCTCAGAACAATCCAGAGATATTCCGCAACCGGAAAGCCTACCACTCGTTGAATGTTCAGTTGGTGTGCGACCACACACGCAGATTCCTAACTGTCGATGCCCGATATCCTGGAAGTAGCCACAAAGCTTTTATCCTACATCAGACCGGTGTGCCAGATCTTTTCCAGCCACCACATCAAGCTTGGGGGTGGCTGCTCGGTGACAAGAGCTATCCGCTCTCCACCTGGCTGATGACTCCCCTACACAACCTAAACACTCCTGCCAAGCAACCCTACAATGACAGTCATGCCGCCACCAGGAGCACGATTGAGCAGGCGATAGGACTGCTGAAACAACGGTTCCGCTGCCTTGACCACTCGGGAGGAGTCCTCCAGTACTCTCCTCATCGGGTCTCCCTATTTGTTGTCGTCTGCTGCATGCTGCACAACCTCGTATTATGAGGGCACAGCCATTGCCACCAGGCATAGACGCACCACCTCAGGAGGAGGAGGAGGAGGAGGAGGAAGAGGAGGAGCAGCAAGAGCAGGAGAAGAACATGGAGGAGGATGAAGAGGAGCAGCAGCAGCAGCAACAGTAGCGACGGAGGAGGCATCCAGTCAGTAGGGATTCTGCAAGGGCAGTCTGCGACCGTCTCATAGCAGCTTGGTTCAACTGAATGCCATCCCACTACCATGTTCCTCTGGACTTCCCCAAGACCACGTCAATATGGCCTTCCATAACCAAGCCCATAAGGTACATGAAACACAACTGTAAACATTCAGTTTTCCAATTTAAATTTATGTTACAACATTTAATTGTATAATAAACAAAAAATTATTAAATATCATCCTTGTGTATTTCTTTATATCCCCTCTTTGGCTTAACTATTCTAGTGCTCTTCTGCCGTGTGTCCCCTGTAGCTGTAGCACGGCGGGTGGAAGGCTGCTGTGTGTGAGGGCTAGAGAATTCAGATGGCCTTGCAGGATGCCCTCAACCAGCTCTGTGCCTGGAAGGCCCGGCTACAGACTGCACCACCTCAGGCTGGGCGGCGGCAGTCTGGGCTGCCTGGGTAACAAGTGCAATGGTGGAGTGGCAGTGATGGGATCAGGAATGCTGTCATCCTGAGAGAGGACAGTAGGTTCCTGCTCCACTGACCTACTGACACTGTCCCGGGGCAGCACCTCAGCATCCCCACCAATCTGCTGCAGCACAGATTGGTGGGCTGCTGGATTACCATGAGCTCCCCGGTGGACTGTGGTGGACCCAGCGACGATGGCAACAGTCAGAGCTTGCGTGGCATGTAGCTGAGACTGGATGAGAACAGTCTGAGCTTTGATGCCACCAACCGTTGTCTTCATTACAGCACTAAGACGTTGCGTGGCTTCCGCCTGTGCTGCAATGGAATCTGCCACATCACCCTTGACATGTGTCATGAGGTCTGGATCCGCACGGTCTCTCTGGAAGTCCACCATCATCTGCAGACTGGCAATGATGGACTCCATGGTGTGCGCAGAGCTCTGTGCAATGCTGGTGGCGGACTCCTCCACGCTCCTTACCACTGCCGAGAGGCTCTCGGGCACCCTTGCCATTGCACCTATCATCTCAGAGTGCATGCCCATCACCATTCTTCTAAAGGCCTCCCCATCGAGGTTCTCATCTGAGTCCTGTGCAGCAGAACTTGCGCAAACTCTCCCTCCGGGGGGATGGCTCCTGAGGTTCCCTTTCCCCTGGACCTTGCTGCAGCCCCAGTGCAGACCCCTGTCCTAAGCGAACCTCTAAGGAAGGCATAGTGCCAGTCTCTGAGCTGGTGCCTGCGGGTGAGAAATGCAGTGACGCAGCGCTTGGCTCCTCCTCCTCCTCCTCTCCCTCCTGAGTGTGTTGGGGGGGCTCAGGTACAGGCTCCACATCTACTGGGAGATTATCAGAAAGCATAAATGGCACAAGACTCACGTTAAGGTGAGGGCAGGGGGGCAGGTATGGAGCAAGGAAGGCAGACAGTATCAGGAGGTGGAAAGTGATAAATGCTTCTGCTTTGACAGGGAAGTGTGATGAGAAAAGGAGAGGGGATAAAGATACCATTGTTGTCCCCAGCTTGGCCGGCATCTCCGCCGACCACGGCACCTACCACCTGCAGCCCAATGAGCCTCAGCACTCGCTCCTCAAGGTCAGAGAGATCTCGCAGTTGAGGTTCCCCCCTCCAGTCTGCTGTTGCTCCCTCATATTATGTACCATCTTGGCCTACAAAAGAAAGGAACTTTTTGTGAGTGACAGGCCAGCACTGTCTGTGGAAGATATGCCTGCCATGGTTGAATAGCTTTGAATGTATGCAAGGCATGAGGTGAGGATGTGAGTTTGAGTAGATGCTGGTACTTTGGTGGTTGAGTGATGAGGAAGTGGTGGTTTACACAGTGTGCACAGACAGAGGTTCCAAGGCTGGTATGTAGGAGGTCTGCAAGCATGTATTCACCTTCACCACCTGACTGAGGTCGTTGAATTTCTTCCGGCGCTGTGTAAGGGTTCGGTGTATGACAGTGCTGGCCGACACCTCCTCGGCCACTTCTTGCCAGATGGCCTCCTGCCAGGTGAAGGGAACAGCGATTCCCTCCTTCTCTCCACTGCCCCCATCACTGTTGTTGTGTCTCCTTGTGTTCTTATTACTATGTAATACAGACACTTTTAACTCATTTAGTTACAACTTTCACTCAGTTGTATTCTTGCTTTTATGATGTTGCTGCCGCATGGTGCAGAGTGATACAAGATGTCCAACCTTGCACTGCGCACTGCGTTTCACATTGTGCCACATAGCAATATAAATACACTAACCAAAGTAGTTCCATATAACGATGTAACAAGTAGTTCCATTTAACGATGTAATAATATAACGATGTAACAACTGTCTCCAATTCCACATCACTGAGTCGAGTAGACCTCTCCCTCTCCCTTGCAGCAGCCATGGCACAGAGCTGTCTCAGCAGTTGAGAGGTTGCACTCAAATGCAGCAATGCTGATAATGAGCAGCTGCAGCTTGAAATGACCTCCCCTTTAAGAGCTGGAATAAGCTGGAGTCAAGGCTTGAAGGCTGATTGCTGAATGCAAGTCAGCTGAGATTGGGTAGCGCTCTGGCAATAGCGCCCGTGCAGCCCAATTTTGCAACATTTTTCAATGGATTCCGCCGGGCATTAACTTTTTAAAAAGTTAAAAGTTAGTGTCCCTTTTGCGATACCGAATTTGGCGCCCGATTAATTCATCGTTAATATGTGGATGTTATGGGTGGTCATGATGTGAAATGGAATATTTCGAGCTTCGGTTGTACAGAAAAATATTACTGAGGTGAAAAACCAGGATGCACAGCACAGACTACCACCAAGTGATGTTGGTTGAGGGATCGATATTGGCCAGGACACCGGGGAGAGCTCCCCTGCTTCTCTTTGAATAGTGCCATGGGATCTTTTACATCCACCTGAAAGGGCAGACTTGGCCTCAGCTAAAAGTTTCATCCAAAAACCGACAGTGCAGCGCTCCTTCAGTACTTCACTGGAGTGTCAGCCGAGATTGTGTGCTCAAGAATAGGCAAGTGGATTAGGTAAATAGAGATGTAGTGAATTTTGAAAGTTTGTACTTTGCAGGAGAAAGTGAAGATTGTGGGAAGGCGAGAATATGCATAGTTTTGATGTCCAAAGAAAGAATGAATTGTAGTAGAATACAGCTAAATTGATTTTGCCACAAGGAGGATGTAAAGAGGAGGAATGTGTAGAATGACTATAGCATATCAATAAAATAAAGAGGAATAAAAATATATGAGTGTTTGTTTGGACATAACAGCCAGTTGGTTGTTTACACAGTGATAATGAATGGTGAGGAATGTCACTGCTTTTATCACATCAGTAATCCTGCTGAGTTTCACCACAAAAAGAACAGACAATTGAGTTTAATATTGTCAGTCATATTTCTTACTGTGTGTTGCCTCTGGAATACGTTGCTGGCTGGTGTGGTGAGAGCTGACTCTCTGGATGCCTTCAAGAGGGAGCTGGACTATTTTTTGACTGGGGCAGAGATTGCAGCATATAAACGTGAGTGGCTTTATAGATAACCCTTGGTTCATGAGATCTCCTGGACTGGTTTTGATCCCCTGAGGGGGGAGAGGAATTTTCCAGGTTATTTTATTTCTTATTGGCCCTGGATTTCTTCTCTGGGATTTTTGCCTCTTCCAGGAGATTGCATGACTGCGGGGAAATGGAAAGTGTTTAGTCTTGATGCTCTAGCCATCGTGAGGTGTGGGGTAGATTTGATGAACAGGTGGTCTTTTCCAGCCCGTCAATTTCATATGAGGAAGACTGCAAAGAAGGAGAGAGGGAGAGATTGGAAGCTAAAGTTGTGAGGACTGTCTAGAAAATAACAAGCTTTTTCCTGTATCCTGTCCAGAGTGTGAATGAGGTGCTAGAAGAGTTCCTGCAGATGTGGATGCAGCAGCAACGTTTTAGGCAAAGTTGAACTGCTTAAGGAATTGTTTGGTACAAAGAGGAAATCAAGCTCATGAAGGTAACAGTGGAGAGAATGTAATAATTTTCTTGGAGCCCTGAAGGTATATTGGGGGAAAAATTGGTCCTCGTACCAATTTCTGGGGGCAATGCTCCACACCTCAAGGACTGAAAGTGTCCAACCCCATATTGGGTCATATGATTTTTCAGGCATCCCTGGCGGCCACCTAAAATAATCTTTCGGCCCTTTACATATGTAAATAAGGGTCCTAACGCCTGTAGTAGACCCCCTCTGCTAACTTGGCCAACACTCAGCGAAACATGTGCTGGCTCTGCTCTGCTCATGAATCTACAGCAGTGGCAGCTGCTAAACAAAAAAGTAAGTTGTTTTTTAAGTTCGATGTGGAGCTGCTGCCTACAGCACTGAGGCTCCACGTTCCTGCCTGAAATTCATCCTCTAGAAATGAGTGAGCTGCCTCAGGAGGTGCGGCAGGCACCAGCAGCTCACACAAATGATTGAACTGAGACCTGAGGCCTCATTTCTGTTGAGCCTCCCGGTCGGGGCACGTGCTGTTTGTGCACCATTGGTTATGTGCCCGAAAATCGGCCATAATCAATTTCTGAGTCTAAAATTGTTGACAGAGGAAGAAAGATTAAAGGTTGAGCCATCAAAGGTGGTAGAATTGAAAGACATGAAACAAAATGTTATAAAGAATGTGGAGGAGATCAAGATGTAGTAACTCAACCATTGTAAATCAAGGGAAATAAAGCTTGTGTGCAATGAGAGTCTTCGATCTGAAGGTGGTTGAAGAATGTAGATGTAGTGTATGTAACCTGTACCACCTTAAGAGACTACCTTAAGGTGATGAACTACTTTCTGATGGCTCCTGTATATTGTAGTACCGGTGGTGACCACACCGGTATATAAACCCTGTGGAGCAGTTTGTATTTCAGTTCAGCCCTGACCCTCAATTACTAAAGACCTGTTTAAGTATTCTGTTGTCTGTGTCCAGTTATTCAGCATAACTACATTTGGAAAACACAGACACAACAGTGGCAACGAGTCTGATCGTACCTAGCGGCAGTTTTGCATCCAAGGAAGCTTCGTCCTCAGAACGGGCGTCGAAAAGGGGCATCCGCCCTCATCATCCTGCTGAGCACTGCATCGCACGGGAGGCATCGAGAACCCGGTTTGGATTTGCTGGCCACGAAGTCCACCATCAGCAACAGGCAGTGATCATCCCTTCTACGACAGCGGCGGGTAAGCCCGATCTAGCGACACGGAGAGAAAGTCGGCCGAGTTGTCAGTGGGAGAAGGAGAGGGAAACCGAAGAAAAGGGCGGAGAACAAGACCGCAGCCGGTGAAAAGGGCCGGACTGCAATCGGGCAGAGACGCGCAGCAGCCAGGAAAGCGTTAATGTCCACGAGGACCGCGGGAGCGGCGGGGAACAAGAGCAGCAGCGTTGGGGGAAATAAGGACCGCTGGGAGGCGAGAACGGCAACAGCGCGGTAATCGCTATTTTAGTTGGCGGGGGAAGAAGATAAGCGCGGGAAGCCGCCATTTTGGAAAAATAAATAAAATAAAGGAAACTCAACAAGATGCCAAAAACGGGTAACATCACTGCTTTTGATAGCGATGTAGAAGATTGGGCCACTTATGTGGAATGCGTTGAAGTTTACTGTACAGCGAATGAGGTACCGGCGGATAAGAAAGCACTAACCATATTAAACTCGATGGGTGCGAAGACGTACGGGTTATTAAGGCACCTTGTAACACCAGATAAACCAGTAGGAAAGAGTTTCGCTGAGATTGTTACTATCCTGCAAGATCATTTAAACCCCACGCCGCTGCTGATAGCGGAACGATTTAAATTTTACAAAAGAATTCAGCTTAAAGAGGAAAGCAACGCTGAATTCTTAATCGAACTGCACAAGTTATCAAAGTACTGTCAGTTCGGTACAGGACTAGCAGACGCTCTGAGAGATAAGTTTGTGTGTGGGCTACTAAAGGAAGGAACCCAGAAGCGACTGCTAGAGGAAAAGGATCTTACGCTGGACAAAGCTTTCAGCATTGCAGCATCGCACGAGGCAGCAGCACGAGGCACTGCAGAAATGCAGCAAAGGCCATCGGAATTCAGCAGCAATGAAATGGCATTGGGTGCAGCAAAGTGTTATCGTTGCGGAAGGACAACGCATGATCAGAACCAGTGCTGGTTCAAAGATAAAGAATGTAGGAAATGTGGCAGACTTGGTCACATAGCGAAAGTATGCCGGTCAGGAAAGAAGACCAGCAACAAAAAGTCGCCGCAGGAGAAGTACAAGAAAGTACACAAGGTGACAGAGAACAGTTCGGATGAACAAAAGACGGATTCAGACTCCAGCAGTAAGGAACTGGGTTGTCTAAAAATACATAATGTGGGTAACACAGCAGACCACCAAACTATCTGGGTCATGCTTCGGATAGCAGGAGTCCAAGTGAAGATGGAATTGGACACTGGATCGGCATTGACGGTCATGAATAAGCAAGAGTACAAAAGGTTATTCTCACACATTCCCCTGAGGGATACGGAGATTGTATTGAAAACATACACGGGGCAAAGAGTATACCCCATTGGAAAGATAAAGGTAAAGGTGGTCTACAATGGTAAAGAAAGTCAGGAAATGGACTTGTATGTGTTACCTGAGGGAGGTCCACCACTACTGGGACGGGAATGGATCCGGAGAATAAATATGGACTGGCATTCCTTACAAGCACTAACTGTAGATTCCTGTAAAGAGGACGATGTCAAACCTAAACGACTGTCCAAAATATTGGACGATGCTAAGGAGGTGTTCCAACAGGGACTGGGAACACTGAAAGGAATTACGGCAAACATCAAGGTTGAAGAACATGCAAACCCGAAATTTTTCAAAGCCAGACCGGTACCTTATGCGATACGACCTGCTGTGGAAGCAGAGCTGGAAGGGCTAGAACGTTCAGGAGTACTGTCAAAGGTGGACTGGAGCGAATGGGCCACGCCCATTGTTCCCGTCCTGAAGCGTTCGTTGAGCAACAAGCCGGGGGAACCTGGGAAGATTCGCATCTGTGGCGATTTCAAGATCACTGTTAATCCGGTTCTTCACACGGTGCAATATCCGCTTCCGCGGATTGAGGATATCTTCGCTTCGCTGTCTGGCAGGAAACACTTCACCAAGATAGACCTGGCGCAGGCGTACTTACAGATGGAAGTTGATGAAGCGTCACGCCAGTATCTCACGATCAACACACATAAGGGCTTATATCGGTATAATAGACTGGTTTTTGGAGTGGCATCGGCTCCAGCGATTTGGCAAAGGGCCATGGAGCAGGTATTACAGGGAATTCCAGGCACACAATGCTACCTGGACGACATTCTGATTACAGGAGATGATGATAAGGAACACCTCACGAATTTGGAGCAGATGCTCACCAGATTGAAAGAATATGGACTCAGAGTTAATCGCCAGAAATGTGAGTTCTTTCAGAAGCGAATCTCGTACTGCGGCCACGTCATTGACCAGGAGGGGCTCCATAAGTCACCTGACAAGATCGAAGCTGTTGTGAAAGCTCCCACTCCGGAAAATGTATCCCAGTTGAGGTCGTTCCTTGGGTTGGTTAACTATTACCACAAGTTTCTTCCAAATTTATCCACGGTGTTACACCCGCTGAACACTCTTTTGCAAATGGGAGTACCATGGAAGTGGAGCGAGGACTGTAAGCGGGCTTTTCAAAAAAGCAAGGCACTGATCACCTCTAAGGAAGTGTTGGCTCACTTTAACCCAACGCTGCCTATTCATTTAGCTTGTGATGCTTCTCCATATGGTATCGGGGCAGTGCTCTCACATAAGTTGCCAAATGGCTTGGAAAGGCCAGTCGCGTTCGCATCCAGATCATTGACCTCTGCTGAGCGCAACTATGCTCAGATAGATAGGGAGGCTATCAGCCTCGTGTGGGGAGTTAAGAAATTTAACCATTACCTGCAAGGCCAAAGGTTTACGCTGCTGACAGATCACCAGCCGTTGGTTTCCATCTTTAACCCTAAGAAGGGTGTTCCGGTTATGACGGCGCAGAGGCTTCAGAGATGGTCCCTTTTCCTAGGGGCACATCAATATGATATCAAATTCAAAGGTACAAAGCAACATGGTAATGCTGATGGGCTGTCACGCCTGCCATTACCTACAGCGGAAGAGGCACCGGCAGTTGACTCTGTCGAGATATTTCACTCGACCATCATCGAATGCTTACCAGTCACCAATGCGAGTATTGAGAGAGAGACCAGAAACGACCCGACACTGTCTCGGGTCTACGATTTGACAGTGAAGGGATGGCCAACACATGGCGAACCACTGTTACCGGCATTCTCAGCCAGGCGAGAGCAGCTGTCCGTCTGTCAAGGAACATTGATGTATGGAACAAGGGTGATTATTCCTCCTAAATTAAGGGAGAGAGTTCTGAAGGAACTGCATGAAGGTCATCTGGGGGAGTCAAGATGAAAGGCCTTGCTAGGGCTTATGTGTGGTGGCCAGGTATCGACAAACAAATAGAGGATCTGACTAAAAGCTGCTCAGGGTGCCAAAAAGTTCAAAATGCACCTCCAATTGCACCGCTGCATCCGTGGGAATGGCCTTCAACCCCATGGCAACGTGTGCATATCGACTTTGCAGGTCCATTCATGGATTCCATGTTTTTGATAGCGGTAGACGCACATTCTAAATGGCCAGAAGTGATTAAGATGTCGACCACTACCTCTGAAAAGACGATCGCAGTTCTAAGAACCATATTTGCAAGGAATGGGCTGCCGGAACAAATATGTTCAGACAACGGACCACAGTTCGTGTCAGATGAATTCCAGAAATTCATGAAGAAGAATGGGGTGAAACACTATACATCTGCCCCATATCATCCGGCTACAAATGGGTTGGCCGAGAGATTTGTACAAACATTCAAAAAGGCGATAAAGGCCATGAGCGAAGACCATATTCCACTACAACACAAGGTGGACAATTTCCTGATGGCATATCGAAACACCACGCATGCAGTGACAAATCAAAGCCCTGCCATAATGTTCTATAACAGGAGGTTGCGGTCCCGATTGGATTTGTTAAAACCCAATGTGCGTAGGGAAGTCGAAAACAAACAATTCCAGCACGTAAATAACAAGGGCACTCGGAGTTTCGAAATAGGACAACCAGTGCTGGCCAGGGACTATAGGAATGATAAATGGCAATCCGGAACAATTCGTGCCCGACAAGGACGCTTGATGTACACGGTAGACGTTGGTGAGAACGTAATACGACGTCATGCTGACCAACTTGTGGAATCGAGAACAAGGGTCGACCCCATGTCTACGGCAGAGACACCAGTTGAAGAAGTTATTGAGCCTGTAGCATCTACCTCAGACTCGAACGTACATGATGATGTTCAATCCATAAGAGATCAAATGGATGAGTCACCCCAGCAACGAGAACCAGAGACCCCTGAAAGGCGTTATCCGGCCCGGATCAGGAGGCCTCCTCAGAGACTGAATCTTTGAACAGTTTTGTATGAAAGTTGTATATATGTTATCCATGTTATGTTTAAATTGGGGTGTACACTGTTAAGCTAAAAGGGGAGGAATTGTAGTGTATGTAACCTGTACCACCTTAAGAGACTACCTTAAGGTGATGAACTACTTTCTGATGGCTCCTGTATATTGTAGTACCGGTGGTGACCACACCGGTATATAAACCCTGTGGAGCAGTTTGTATTTCAGTTCAGCCCTGACCCTCAATTACTAAAGACCTGTTTAAGTATTCTGTTGTCTGTGTCCAGTTATTCAGCATAACTACATTTGGAAAACACAGACTCAACAGTAGATTGAATTCATTTTGGGATACTCAATAAGGTTGGATGGTGAATGGAAGAGGTCACTGGTATAGAAAGGGTACAGAGTGCAAGAGAGCCCCTGAATTGCTGGAATAGGGTCAGATGGTGAACCATCAACTGCAGCACAGAGAGTGAGCTAGCTAACCTGAAAATTAGGTTGGTCCTCAAAAGGAATATTCCACAAGGTTAAAAAAAACTTTCCATATTTAACCTTCACAGCAAGCATAAGAAAATCATAGCAACTAGTCCCACTACATGTTATAGGTACTTCTCTGGATAATGTGTGCAAATGTCTAGTACAGGCTGTGTTTCACTGGCTGGCACAAGCAGTTCCCTATAATATTGCTGTACACTAAATGATTTCTTTATATAATATGAATGTCAGTTTCTTTCACTGAGATTTGGGTTTGCTCCATTGTGGCCAAGATTTCTTGGGCTTTCTTCCAATCCTTTGTGATACAGACAATTTGAAACATTTCCATACACCTGCACAGCTTTTGCGATTATTTCGTTGCACATTGCAAGTGTAGCAATTTTGTCACAGAATGTTAGAAAATGGATTTTTGCAAAATATTACAGGATTGTCATATTACAAGTATAATGTAACAGGACTGCAGAGAAATTATAAATTTTTGAAAATTGATTCCAGTTGATGAATAATGTAGTGACCTGGGCAAATAACTTAACTCTTGGGTGCTTGTGTCTGCCTTAGAATAAGGCTGATCAGGCATTAAAATGCTATCTTGGTGGTCTGAGTGACTGGCCAACATCATTGTATATGAACCCACTGACATAATTGAAAATTTGTATTTTAAATACTTATTCAGCTCACCAATTGTTCAGTTATTCTCTATTCTATTCACCCATACACCATTCCCTGTTTGACAGGGCAGATGTGTGATCTATTCCCAGAGCTGTTCCGTAACTGGCCACTAGGAGGTGTGTGAATGCTGGCTGGAGTGATTTTTTTTAGCTTATTTTGCTATTCAAGGGCAAACAATGATAACACTGGGGAATGGAACACTTTCCTATTCGAGCATCAAGCACTCCTAGATCAGGTGTTTCAGAACTAACTGCAGAGGGGAAAGTTCCCTCTACTCTGCCATTTTCCATTCCCAACAATCTTTGCTGCATATCTCAGTGATTTAGTGCCAGTTTGTGCTAAATTAGGAGCGGGGGTTTTGTGCTGTGGACTCACATCCACTATGAATGCGGTTGAGACTACCCAAATTCAGTTTAGGTAAGACCCTTACAGCTGGGAGATTTCCTCCCATCAGCTTGGGTTGGATTCAATTGTAGGTCTCGGAGCTGACCCACTGTAGCACCCAGTCCTCAGAGTAACTTGTGTTTGGTCATAGTATTCCTTTGCCCAATTCTTCTCTAGATCAATTATTTTACATTAAATCTTGCATGAAATACGATCACACTTCGTACCTGATCTCAAATCTTTTTCTATATCTGTCTATCCCCTCTTTCTCAAAAACCACAAATCGGGGGTGAATTCCCATTTCGTACTTGGCCAAGTTTTTCCACTAAGATTATCAACAGAAGGAATTTCATCCCACGTTGCCTCTTAAATCCATTTGTACTATTTCCTTCTCCTGGGGACTTATCCTAAGTCTGTCATCCTCTTGGGTGAAATAGCTATATCTGAATTCTCTGCTTACTTCTAATATCTTAATTTGTAAATTGTGACCCCAATTTTCAACCCTTTGTCTGAAATAGTTTAATTAATCCCCTTTGTAATTTTGAAAACTTCTACTAGGTCCTCTCAGAGTCTCCTATTTTCTAATGAGCATAAACCAAAATCCTTACAGCTAGTTTTCTTAAATTCCAATTCCATAATTTCCTTTATAGTAAATCCACTAAATAGTCCTACTGATTTACCAGTTGGAGATCACTCCAAGTACCACTTGCTTTTATGCTCTGAATTGAATTGACTGCCAGTTTTGCAATACTTCCCCCTCCCCCATTTTTATTCTAATGTGAATTAAAATATTAGTTTCCATTACTTTGGAATATGTTCATCCTTTACATCAATCTTTATTCGCTCTTCTTACATACTGAAATTTGATAAAGTGGAAAACCAAATTTTTTTCTTAAATAACTTGGTACAAAATGCATCTAGAATTAGACATACAGATATCAGAACGCACAAAACTAGTTCGACAGAGGATTAGCTGCCAGAGAACAGGCGTGGATCCCTGAAGGCGAATCTAGCACATGCTGAGCTCATCATAAAGAAATGGAAAGACTTCATTCACTGAAATGATTATATTTGGCACTTAGGAGTGCAGTGGACTGACTGATTGAAAGTTTGGTATTCTGACTCTGTAAGCAGTTTCATTAAAGGAGGCGTCAGAGTTAATTTTATATTGTTAGTGATTCTGCCACCAACAACCTGTCAAATAAAAATAGGGTTACAAAGATATAATTTTAAATTGATTACAAGGAGAGTGGCACTCGCACTCTTGCTACACCTAATATGACTGCTGTTTGAATGTGGGTGGCTCACCACACTAAAGCCTCACATAACCGTTCCCTCCCCGCAGGGACCTTTTGTTGCAGTGCAATAGGTTCAATAGCATGTCCATTATTGTACCTCACCTGGAGACAGGGTGGAGGGAGGAGGGCTGGGCCGGGTTAAATGTATCAATTCACTAATGCATTAAACATAACTTTTTTTTAAGTCCACAAAGCAACCTTAAGGTGAAATGAAAATTACTTTTAAAAGAATGCTCCTCTGAAGAAGACCTGTAGTAACTTTTTAAATACCTCTTTCAGTTGTGGAATAGAATTTTTTTTTAATTTTAAGTAGAAAATCCAGGCAACCTGAATCTAACCTTTTATTGTTTGTAGTTTGCGTGTAGCACCTCTTATTTCCGGCAGGAGTTTGGGCCACGAATTTAATAGAGGAGGCGGGTTGGAGTCGGGTTGCCTGGTGGGCAGGTTCCACTCCTGCTTCCAGTTTCATCCACTCCCGCTTTCTGATTTTACTTTAATAGCCCTAATTAGTCCCGTCGTGCTCGCTGGCCGGTCCAATGAGTGGGAGCATGTCTGTTGCTCTCCACTGATGATGTCATTGCTGCAGTTGTTTTTAAAGGGCCCATGCAGCATCAGCCTCTCATTTCTCCTTTCTACTGCTGTTTGAATGGGCCCAGGCTACAATGACTGCTGCCAAAGCCAAGGCTGCTCCAAGGTTCAATCAAGACTCCCTCCAAGCTCTTGTGGAGGGAGTAAGAGGGTGCAGGGAGATTCTGTTCTCTCCCTATGGCCGGAAGAAGCATCCTCAGCAAACAAAGGCAGCCTGGCTGCACATTACGGAGGAGGTCAGCGCTAGGACCTTGTGTTCATGCACCTGGGTCCAGTGCCGAAAACAGTTTAATGATCTTCTGCGATCAGCAAAAGTGAGTATCACATCACATTTACCTTCAATCTGCCTCCCTTCTCTTCTCATCACCAACACTCTGCTTTGTAAGCCTGCTCCTCCACATCCCTCCTTACCCGTACTTCCCTTGCACCCTTACCTATCCATCTCTCTCTCTGTACTGAATCACTTCACTTTCCTACTATGCACCCCTCACACTCGCTCTCGCTGTTATGCAATGACAACAACAAACAACGCACAGGGAGGCAGCTTCCTCTTGGCACCTCACTTCATCTTGGTCTCCCTCTAAGCTTCAATGTTATGGATTCTTCACAGTCACTCCATCACTCTCACTGAAACGTCACTTGTGTCCCTCTTTGCAGGAAAATATAGCCCACAATAAGAGGGAGAGAGCATCGACAGGAGCAGGCCCACCATCCCTGGCGACATTGACAAGTGCTGAGGAGGCTGCTCACGAGATCGTGGCAGATGTCGAGGAGCTAGAAGTGGGGGACGGAGAGACAGGCGCACTAGACAAAGCTGGTGACAGAAATAATTTTCAACCCTCGCATTTAGATTTCATGATTGGGTGCAATGGCATATGATGTTCCTAGAGATTGATTTTTGATCATCTGCACAATAGGATGTGTCTGCTACCTAAAAATCAGATGTCTAACTCATGCCTTTACTCTCCCACAGGACCATCGAGAGTCCCCCTCCCCACTGTCCTGGAGGAAGAGCCGGACGACTCCTCAGAAGAACCTGCAGCCTCTGAGGGAGCAGTGTCACCAGGACTCAGTGCACCCAGCACCAGCGCAGCAACGCACACCTCGGCAGGGTCTTCGCGACAGAGTATTGTTGTCACCTGGTGTATCACAGCTCACAAGTGAGCATCAGCAGATGATGGAGACAGCGACAGCAGTGGAGAAACATAGAAACATAGAAGATAGGAGCAGGAGTAGGCCATTCGGCCCTTCGAGCCTGCTCCACCATTCAATGAGATCATGGCTGATCATCCAAATTCAGTACCCTGTCCCTGCCTTCTTCCCATATCCCTTGATCACTTTAGCCTCAAGAAATATATCCAACTCTTTCTTGAATATATTTAATGAACTGGCCTCCACCGCCCTCTGTGGCAGAGAATTCCACAGGTTCACCACTCTCTGGGTGAAGAAATTCCTCCTCATTTCAGTCCTAAATGGCTTACCCCTTATCCTTAGACTATGACCCCTGGTTCTGGACTCCCCGGCCATCAGAAACATCCTTCCTGCATCTAGTCTGTCCAGACCTGACAGAATTTTATAGGTTTCGATGAGATCCCCTCTCAATCTTCTAAACTCCAGTGAGTATAAGCCCAATTGACACAATCTCTCCTCGTACGCCATTCCTGCCATCCCAGGTATCAGCCTGGTGAATCTTCGCTGCCTCTCTCCATGGCAAGAACGTCCTTCCTCAGGTAAGGTGACCAAAACTGCACACAATACTCAAGGTGCGGTCTCACCAAGGCCCTGTACAACTGCAGCAAGACAGCCTTGTTCTTGTACTCGAACCCTCTTGCTACAAAGGCCAACATACCATTTGCCTTCTTAACCACCTGTTACACCTGCATGCTTACCTTCAGCGACTGGTGCACAAGAAAACCCAGGTCTCTTTGCACTTCCCCTTCTCCCAATCTATTGCCATTCAAATAATAATCTGCCTTCCTGTTTTTGCCACCAAAGTGGATAACCTCACATTTATCCACATTATAGTGCATTTGCCATGTTTCTGCCCAATCACCCTACCTGTCCAAATCGTACTGGAGTTTCATGACATCCTCCTCACAGCATACCCTCCCACCCAGCTTTGTGTCGTCTGCAAATTTGGAGATATTACATCCAATTCCCTCGTCCAGATCATTAATATATATTGTGAACAGCTGGGGTCCTAGGACCAATCCTTGCGGTACCCCACTAGTCACTGCCTGCCACTCGGAAAACGACCCGTTTATTCCAACTCTTTGCTTTCTGTCCGCCAACCAGTTCTCTATCCAAGTCAATACCTTGCCCCCAATCCCATGTGCCTTAATTTTGCACGCTAACCTCTTATGCGGGACCTTATCGAAAGCCTTCTGAAAGTCCAAATACACCACATCCACTGGTTCTCCCTTATCTATTTTACCAGTTACATCCTCAAAAAATTCCAGTAGATTAGTCAAGCATGATTTACCTTTTGTAAACCCATGTTGACTTTGTCCGATCCTGTCACTGCTTTCCAAGTGCTCTGCTATTACATCTTTTATAATGGACTCTAGCATTTTCCCCACTACCGATGTCAGGCTTACCGGTCTATAATTCCCCGCTTTTTCTCTGCCACCTTTTTTGAATAGTGGGGTAACATTAGCTACCCTCCAATCCATGGGTACTGTTCCAGAGTCTATTGAGTTCTGGAAGATGACCAGCAATGCATCTACTATTTCTAGGTCCACTTCCTTAAGTACCCTGGGATGTAGATTATCAGGCCCTGGGGATTTATCGGCCTTCAGTCCCATCAATTTCCCTAACACCATTTCCCTACAAATATTAATTTCTTTCAGTTCCACCCTTTCATCAGACCCTATGTTCTGCGGTATTTCTGGGAGGTTATTTGTGTCCTCCTTTGTGAAGACAGAACCAAAATATGTATTTAGTTGGTCTGCCATTTCTTTGCTCCCCATTATAAATTCCCCCGATTCTGACTGCAAGGGACCCACGCTTGACTTCACCAATCTTTTTCTCTTCACATATCTATAAAAGCTTTTACAGTCAGTTTTTATGTTTCCTGCAAGCTTACTCTCATATTCTATTTTCCCTTTCTTAATTAACCCCTTTGTCCTCCTTTGTTGAATCCTAAACTGCTCCCAATCCTCAGGATTATTGCTTTTTCTGGCCAATTTGTATGTCCTCTCCTTGGATCTTATGCTATCCCTAATTTCCCTTGTTAGCCACGGTTGAGTCACCTTTTTTGTTTTATTTTTATGCCAAACTGGGATGAACAACTTCTGTAGTTCATCCATTCGGTCTTTGAATGTTTGCCATTGCCTAGCCACTGTCAACCCTTTGAGTGCCATTCCCCAATCAATCCTACCCAAATCGCTCCTCAGACCATCGTAGTTTCCTTTATTTAAATTGAGGACCCTAGTTTCTGAGTCAACTACTTCATTCTCCATCTTAATGAAGAATTCGATCATATTATGATCGCTCCGACCCAAGGTGCCTCGTACAACAAGATTGCTAATTAATCCTTTCTCATTACATAATACCCAGTCTAAGATGGCCTGATCTCTGGTTGGTTCCTCGACATATTGGTCCAGGAAACCATCCCGTAAACACTCCAGGAATTCCTCCTCCACAGTATTGTTACTAATTTGGTTAGCCCAATCTATATGTAGATTAAAGGCACCCATGATAACTGCTGTGCCCTTATTGCACGCTTCTTTAATTTCCCTTTTAATGCCATCCCCAACCTCCGCCTTTTTGTTTGGTGGTCTATATACCACTCCCACTAATGTTTTTTTCCCCTTAGTATTTCGTTCCTAGCTCTGCTCAGCTGCATGTAGATGCATGCAGACCGGATCGGACAAAGTCAACATGGATTTACAAAAGGTAAATCATGCTTGACTAATCTACTGGAATATTTTGAGGATGTAACTGGTAAAATAGATAAGGGAGAACCAGTAGATGTAGTGTATTTGGATTTTCAAAAGGCTTTCGATAAGGTCCCGCATAAGAGATTAGCATGTAAAATTAAGGCACATGGGATTGGGGGCAAGGTATTGACTTGGATAGAGAACTGGTTGACAGACAGAAAGCAAAGAGTTGAAATAAACGGGTCTTTTTCTGAGTGGCAGGCAGTGACTAGTGGGGTACCGCAGGGATTGGTCCTTGGACCCCAGCTGTTCACAATATATATTAATGATCTGGACAAGGGAACTAGATGTAATATCTCCAAGTTTGCAGAAGACACAAAGCTGGGTGGGCATGTGTGCTGTGAGGAGGATGCCGAGAAACTCCAGTATGATTTGGACAGGTTGGGTGATTGGGCAGAAGCATGGCAGATGCAATATAATGTGGATAAATGCGAGGTTATCCACTTTGGTGGCAAAAACAGGAAGGCAGATTATTATATGAATGGCAATAGATTGGGAGAAGGGGAAGTGCAACGAGACCTGGGCATCCTTGTGCACCAGTCGCTGAAAGTAAGCATGCAGGTGCAGCAGGCGGTTAAGAAGGCAAATTGTATGTTGGCCTTCGTAGCGAGAGGGTTTGAGTACAGGAACAAGGATGTCTTGCTGCAGTTGTACAGGGCCTTGGTGAGACCACATCTTGAGTATTGTGTGCAGTTTTGGTCACCTTATCTGAGGAAGAATGTTCTTGCCATGGAAGGAGTGCAGCAAAGATTCACCAGGCTGATACCTGGGATGGCAGGAATGACATATGAGGAGAGATTGGGTCGATTGGGCTTGTACTCGCTGGAGTTTAGAAGAATGAGAGGGGATCTCATCGAAACTTATAAGATTCTAACAGGACTAGACAGACTAGATGCTGGAAGGACATTCCCGATGTTTGGGGAGTCCAGAGCCAGGCGTCACAGTCCATGGATAAGGGGTAAGCCATTTAGGACAGAGATGAGGAGGAATTTCTTCACCCAGAGAGTGGTGAACCTGTGGAATTCTCTACCAAAGAAGGCAGTAGAGGCCAATTCATTAAATATATTCAAGAAGGAGTTGGATATATTTCTTAAGGCTAAAGGGATCAAGGGATATGGAGAGAAGGCAGGAACAGGATACTGAATTTGGATGATCAGCCATGATCTCATTGAATGGCGGAGCAGGCTTGAGGGGTAGAATGGCCTACTCCTGCTCCTATCTTCTATGTTTCTATGTTTCTGTGCTGTCCCTCTGGGGCCGTCCAGAAAGAGAGCAGTGCTGGAACTCCAGGAACAAGTGCAGGAGTCTCTGACAGGATTTGCATCCACAGTAATTGCAAATGTGCAGAGAATGAAGGAGTTCATCTCAAACATGGGCACTGCTTTTGTGGAGACAATGGCGCATGAACGTGCCACCATGGAGAGGGTGGCAACATCCTTGGAGGACATAACTCGCCAGACTCAGGGGAACATGGTAACTCTTCTCAATAGATGGTCTGCTATGGAGGATAGATGGACATCTATTGAGGAGAGACACCAAAGGTACATAGACGTCCCCATTATGAGGATTGTCAGTACAGAGACGGGTCTTCATGGCCCCACTGATGTGCAGCAAGGTGCTCTCCAGCCACTTGCTAGCACTGAAGTGCGGGTGGCCCATGAGAGGGATGTTGGTGGCAGACAACAAGGAAGTGTGGGCTCCTCTCCAAGCACTCACATGACCATGCCACTGCGGAACCCTCGGTCAGAGCCCCAGATTCTGCACCCAACTGAGATGGCTGTCTCAGCCCCTGCACAGCCGCAGGAAGAGCAGACTGTGGAGGAGCCCTCCCAGGCTCCCAAACCCAGAGGACGCCCGCCAAAGTCGTCTAAGCAGGCGCAGCATCAAAGTGAGCAAGGTGCCTCTAATCTGCTGAAGCCACAGGGGAAGCATCATGTAGAAGCACGCGTAAGAGGAAGCTAAAACACAAGGGAACTTAGAAATTAGGGATAGCATAAGGTCCAAGGAGAGGGCATATAAATTGGCCAGAAAAAGCAATAATCCTGAGGATTGGGAGCAGTTTAGGATTCAACAAAGGAAGACAAAGGGATTAATTAAGAAAGGGAAAATAGAATATGAGAGTAAGCTTTCAGGGAACATAAAAACTGATTGTAAAAGCTTTTATAGATATGTGAAGAGAAAAAGATTGGTGAAGTCAAGCGTAGGTCCCTTGCAGTCAGAATCGGGGGAATTTATAGTGGGGAACAAAGAAATGGCAGACCAACTAAATACATATTTTGGTTCTGTCTTCACAAAGGAGGACACAAATAACCTCCCAGAGATGCCGGGGAACATAGGGTCTGCTCAAAGGGTGGAACTGAAAGAAATCAGTATTTGTAGGGAAATAGTGTTAGGAAAATTGATGGGACTGAAGGCCGATAAATCCCCAGGGCCTGATGATCTACATCCCAGGGTACTTAAGGAAGTGGCCCTAGAAATAGTAGATGCATTGCTGGTCATCTTCCAGAACTTGATAGAATCTGGAACGGTACCCATGGATTGGCGGGTAGCTAATGTTACCCCACTATTCAAAAAAGGTGGCAGAGAAAAGGCGGGGAATTATAGACCGGTAAGCTTGACATCAGTAGTGGGGGAAATGCTAGAGTCCATTATAAAAGATGTAACAGCAGAGCACTTGGAAAGCAGTGACTGGATCGGACAAAGTCAACATGGATTTACAAAAGGTAAATCATGCTTGACTAATCTACTGGAATTTTTTGAGGATGTAACTGGTAAAATAGATAAGGGAGAACCAGTGGATGTGGTGTATTTGGACTTTCAGAAGACTTTCAATAAGGTCCCGCATAAGAGATTAGCGTGCAAAATTAAGGCACATGGGATTGGGGGCAAGGTATTGACTTGGATAGAGAACTGGTTGGCGGACAGAAAGCAAAGAGTTGGAATAAACGGGTCATTTTCCGAGTGGCAGGCAGTGACTAGTGGGGTACCGCAAGGATCGGTTCTAGGACCCCAGCTGTTCACAATATATATTAATGATCTGGACGAGGGAATTGGATGTAATATCTCCAAATTTGCAGACGACACAAAGCTGGGTGGGAGGGTATACTCTGAGGAGGATGTCGTGAAACTCCAGCACGATTTGGACAGGTTGGGTGATTGGGCAGAAACATGGCAAATGCACTATAATGTGGATAAATGTGAGGTTATCCACTTTGGTGGCAAATACAGGAAGGCAGATTATTATTTGAATGGCAATAGATTGGGAGAAGGGGAAGTGCAAAGAGACCTGGATGTTCTTGTGCACCAGTCGCTGAAGGTAAGCATGCAGGTGCAGCAGGCGGTTAAGAAGGCAAATGGTATGTTGGCCTTCGTAGCAAGAGGGTTCGAGTACAAGAACAAGGATGTCTTGCTGCACCACACCTTGAGTATTGTGTGCAGTTTTGGTCACCTTACCTGAGGAAGGACGTTCTTGCCATGGAGGGAGTGCAGCAAAGATTCACTAGGCTGATACCTGGGATGGCAGGAATGACGTATGAGGAGAGATTGTGTCAATTGGGCTTATACTCACTGGAGTTTAGAAGATTGAGAGGGGATCTCATCGAAACCTATAAAATTCTGTCAGGCCTGGACAGACTAGATGCAGGAAGGATGTTTCTGATGGCCGGGGAGTCCAGAACCAGGGGTCATAGTCTAAGGATAAGGGGTAAGCCATTTAGGACTGAAATGAGGAGGAATTTCTTCACCCAGAGAGTGGTGAACCTGTGGAATTCTCTGCCACAAAGGGCGGTGGAGGCCAGTTCATTAAGTATATTCAAGAAAGAGTTGGATATATTTCTTAAGGCTAAAGGGATCAAGGGATATGGGGAGAAGGCAGGGACAGGGTACTGAATTTGGATGATCAGCCATGATCTCATTGAATGGTGGAGCAGGCTCGAAGGGCCGAATGGCCTACTCCTGCTCCTATCTTCTATGTTTCTTTGTTTCTAAATAGTCACAAGGGTAGTGACATGTTGGCACAGAAATTCGGGTCTCCACAGGTGAGTACGCGCTGGGTACTCACCCGTAAGCCCGATGGAATTGCCGGTTTCGTGCATGCACTGCGCATGCGTGGGAAACCGGCCCTTCCGTTCCTCTGAACAAAGGGGTTCAGAGGTTGAACGTGTGCGCAGGGGAGTCTGCGCGTGCGCTTTGAACTTACGTTTTTTTTACAGGTTTTTCCGTGAGGTTAAGTCTTTAGAATTTAGAAATTTAAAAAGCAGGCGCAAGGCCTGCTTTTTACAAGGTAAGTGGTCAATTAATTAAAATTAAAACATTTTTTCCACAGGTTTATTATTTTTAAATACTTTAAAGCAAGGTAAGTTTATTTCTAGCCCCGTTAGAATATAAAATTATTTTTTTCAAAAATTTAAATTATTGTTTAAAATAGTTATTTAATGTAATTTATAGTTTATTTAAAAAATGTGATTGTTTTTTAAAAATTTATTTGAAGGTTTACTGCTATTTTGGGGCCGATAAGTCTTGACAGCTCTTCCTGTCAAGACTTATGAATGGGCTTTTCCCTCCTCCGATTGGCTGCCCATGGCCCACGTGATCCCAGGGGACGCATCGAACTAACTGCGCCCCTGGGATATGCAAGCACTGCGCACCGGCAGCTGGAGCAGGCCCCGGATCGGAATTCCACGGGGCCCTACAGCTCAACTGCCGGCGCGCAAGGTAAGTGCAGGTCGGGGGCTTACACCCGCGGGAAGCCCCCGACCCGAATTTCTGGGCCAATAAAACTCACTACGTACTTGGTTTGAGTATAAAGCAAGGCTTTAATCAACTTGTTTCAGAACATGGAGGTCTAGTTGTACTTCACTAGTTCCTGTCTTACAAAATGTCCCTGGGCAAGCTGGGCCCACGCCCGAGTATTTATACTCCTTGGACAGCGCCACCAGCTGGCTGTCCAGTGTTATTTCATGAGTAGTTTCTTTATGATGATGAGATTTATAACAGGTAGTCACTTGGGCGTTTTGTTCTGTTGTAAAGTATCGATTGTCATCCTTTTGTGATGTGATTAAACAAAAGTGATGGCAAAGAGTTGAAGTTCTGGCCTATATATTCTGGGAAATGGAAGTTGCACATTGAGGGCTCAGGGCGACTTGCATTTGTAATGATGATGGTGAAAGTGATAGGAAAGCACCGTTTATTGGAGAGATGATGTATGGCGTGTTAAGAAGGTTGTCCACACATTCATAGCCATATGCCAGCCACCTGTGGTTGAAGCGTAAGCTTACGCGAATCTGGCATGGATGAGTGCATCCCTTGCATGATGGCCAGCAATGTGGTCGAGTGTTGCTGCATTGGCCACATCCGGCCCCGCAAGGCATGCCTCCTCCTCCTCATCCTTGTCCTCATCCTCCTCCTCCTCCTCCTCCTCCTCCTCTTCTTCCGAGGAGGTTCTGCACTGAGCCACTTGTTCCTCAGGCAGCGCTAAGCCACGCTGCTGTGCGATGTTGTGCAGGGCACAGCAGACCACGATGATTCTGGAAACCCTGGCTGGTGCAAACTGCAGGGCTCCACCAAATCTGTCGAGGCATCGGAATTGCATTTTGAGCAAGCCGATGGTTTGCTTCATGATATTTCTGGTGGAAATGTGGCTCACATTGTACCGCTCCTCAGCTTCGTTTGATGGCCTCCTAATCAGTGTCATGAGCCACTTTTTCAGAGGATAGCCCCTGTCGCCAAGTAGCCATCCGGAAAGTTGCGTTGGTGGATTGAAGAGCTGAAGCATAGTAGACTGGTGCAGGATGGAGTCATGGCAACTGCCAGGGTACTTTGCGCACACATGCATGATGATCTTCCTGTGTTTACACACCAGCTGGCCATTAAGGGAGTGGAATCCCTTGCGGTTGACAAATACAGCTGGGTTGTGATGGGGTGCCCTAATAGCCATGTGTGCAGTCTACGATGCCCTGCACCCTTGGGAAGCCTGCCAGATTTGCAAAGCCAACCGCACGCGCGGTCACACTTGCTTCATCCATGGAGAAGTGGATGTAATTGTGCGCCTTTGCAAAGAGGGCATTGGTAGCCTGCGTGATGCACGCATGCGCGGCCGACTGGGAGATGCCGCTGATGTGTGCAGGCCTGCATTGACGCCCTCTGCCCTGTGCATCATCAGGTGGCTGAGGAGAAGGTTGGCGCTCCTGGTGTTGGTGCTGTTGCTGTGCCTGGTTGCGCTGCTGCCGCGGCTGCTCTTCCTCCGAATCTGGCAACCAGGATGAGAGGATATAAATGGTTCCCATACCACTGGAATATATCTCAGTCGAGGAAGGGAGGTTGTTTGCGCTCAGACAAAGTGACCAAGGAGATCACACTGCAGATGGATTTCAGCGTGAACACATACAAAATTAGTAGAGCTGCAAAAAATGTCCCAAACCTCAAACCACTAAGTTGTGGTATCTGAAACTATGAGAGACTGCCGGACCACTTTTAAGCTGATCGAGCAGCTGCCAACAATTCAGGTCTTTGCTAAACCCGGCTCAATGCAGCTGGTGTGTTTTTCTGAAGGCGGGCAGCATGAAGAAAAAGCTGCAAAATCCGATCAGGCAGTTAAAATAAGATTATCCGGGCAGTTAACAAGCTGTTAACTGCCTTAAGTGCCTCTTCTGCCGTTTGGTGTTGGGTCCGGTCGGGAGCCGCTGACCCAACATTTGCCAAAGTCATGTGGAGGTGGGTTTGCAGCCCGCCATCAATTGTTCTGATTTTCGCGACGGACCCACCTCCAAACCCGCCCTCTCAGGTCTATTAAATTTGCGGCCCCCAGTCTCCGCACTATACAATGCTGCAGAATGTTCCTTCGTTTCAATAAGTCAATTTTTCACAAACAAATTTTTCCTTTTCTTTCATTTATCAGAACATTATTACATTTCTGCACAGCCAAAGCTGAAAACTTAATCTACCAGATCAGCCACCCGGGATTATGATATTCAGTGTAGGTGTCATCTTTTGGGACTTTTACACTTGATGTATTTCCTCCGGTTCAGCATCATTCCCAAGTGTGAGCCTTCATTCCCTATGGCCCAATATCAAGGTAAATGTAGCGATCCCAAAGGTCAAATTTAGAATCCTTCTCACTGCATTTTGTCTTGTAACATATTTCTCACGCCACCACTTGGTATCCTCATCTTCAGTAGAAGAATAAGCACGCTATTCGACCCTGCATTTATATGGCGCTTTTAATGTAGGAAAACATTGCAAGGCGCTTCACGGAGGTGGAATCAGACAAAAAAAATTGATGAAGGAGATATTAGGAGGTGATTTGTAGAAACAGGAAGAGTATTTATAAAGAGTCATTATAAAAATTGACAGAGAAAAGTCAATAAAATCAAGTGGAACCAAAAGGGGAAAAAAAAGCAAAAAAAACGAGAGGGGGCGATTTTAACCCTAACTGCCTGGCACGTGTGCAGTTAAAATCGCCCAAGTTATATACCCACACTGGAGCCACTGGGAACTGACAGGTTCTGATTTTCACCTGCTCTCCTGAGCAGGCAGCAAGGACATCCACCCAAACCGGCGGGATCCCTTTTAAAATATGTAGGTCAACCCCAACCCCACCGACTTCATCGGGACCTGACTGCAATTTTAACTCAGCGGCCTGAGCAAGAAGTCACAGTGAATTTCTTGCCAGGCCAACCCAGCGGCGAGGAAGCGGTCTAAAAAAGATAATTCTTTATTTTATTTTACTTTTCTTGTGAGGCCAGAAACAGCAGGAGTGCTGCACCAGGCCCTATAAAGAAAGCTTAGGCTTCCCCTGCTGAAAACTCCCCACCCCCCACCCCCAACCCTGATCACGGGACCCCAGCGAGATGGTCCAGAATCTGATCCCGCCACTTACTACATGTTGTTGGTGGGCAGCCTCCGGACTGTGTGATATTCCATCGCTTCCCACCAAATTTCGCCAGTAGGATTTAAATGAGGCCCAGCTGTTAAAATCAGCTGGTCTCATGCTACCAGCAGGGAATTTCTTTTTTATTTGTTTATGGGATGTGGGCGTCGCTGGCAAGGCCAGCATTTATTGCCCGTCCCTAATTGCGACCTGAGAAGGTGGTGGTGAGCCGCCTACTTGAACCGCTGCAGTCCATGTGGTGAAGGTACTCCCACAGTGCTGTTAGGTAGGGAGTTCCAGGATTTTGACCCAGTGATGATGAAGGATCAGAGATATACTTCTAAGTCAGGATGGTATGTAACTTGGAGGGGAACTTGGAGGTGATGGTGTTCCCATGCGCCTGCTGCCCTTGTCCTTCTAGGTGGAAGAGGTCGCAGGTTTGGGAGGTGCTGCCGAAGAAGCCTTGGTGAGTTGCTGCAGTGCATCTTGTAGATGGTACACACTGCAGCCACGGTACGCCGGTGGTGGAGGGAGTGAATGTTTAAGGTGGTGGATGGGGTGCCAATCAAGCGGGCTGCTTTGTCCTGGATGGTGTCGAACTTCTTGAGTGTTGTTGGAGCTGCACTTATCCAGGCAAGTGGAGAGTATTCCATCACACTCCTTACTTGTGCCTTGTAGATGGTGGAAAGGCTTTGGGGAGTCAGGAGGTGAGACATTCGCCACAGCATTTATGTGGCTGGTCCAGTTAAGTTTCTGATCAATGGTGACCCCAGGATGTTGATGGTGGGGAATTCGGCGATGGTAATGCCGTTGAATGTCATGTGGAGGTGGTTAGACCCTCGCTTGTTGGAGATAGTCATTGCCTGGTACTTCTGTGCGTGAATGTTACCTGCCACTTATCAGCCCAAGCCTGAACCTCGTCCACGTCTTGTTGCATGCGGGTATGGACTGCTTCATTATCTGAGAAGTTGTGAATGGCGCTAAACACTGTTCAATCATCAGCGAACATCCCCATTTCTGACCTTATGTTGGAGGGAAGGTCACTGATGAAGCAGCTGAAGATGGTTGGGCTTAGGACACTGCCCTGAGGAACTCCTGCAGTGATGTCCTGGGGCTGTGATGATTGACCTTCAACCACCACATCTTCCTTTGTGCTAGGTATAACTCCAGCCAGTGGAGCGTTTTCCCCTCCGATTCCCATTGACTTCAGTTTTACAAGGGCTCCTTGATGCCACACTTGGTCAAATGCTGCCTTGATGTCAAGGGCAGTCACTCTCACCTCACCTCTGGAATTAAGCTCCTTTGTCCATGTTTGGACCAAGGCTGAAATGAGGCCAGGAGCCGAGTGGCCTTGGCGGAACCCAAACTGGGCATCAGTGAGCAGGTTATTGGTGAGTAAGTGCCGCTTGATAGCACTGTCGATGACACCTTCCATCACTTTGCTGATGATTGAGAGTAGACTGATGGGGCGGTAATTAGCCGGATTTGATTTGTCCTGCTTTTTGTGGACAGGACATACCTGGGCAGTTTTCTACATTGTTGGATAGATGCCGGTGTTGTAGCTGCGCGGCTAGTTCTGGAGCGCAAGTCTTCAGCACGATAGCCAGAATGTTAACGCACCCATGCAGTTTCCTGGCAGAAACCTGCCGGAAGTTAAAATCTAGGCCCCAGTTTGATTAAGTTGTAGACTGCGTTCATGGCAATGACACAGAACAGTAGTTAATATGAATATTTGATGACTTGACCATAGCTTTACACTATAGTATTTATAACCAAAGTCTGGCCTTTTTATAAAATTTAAATGTTTGGCACTTGACATAGGCCGTATACTATTAGTGTACAGAGATAGGGGGTTAAATTGGTTAGTCCCCAAAAACTGGCGTGGGAATCACAATTAACCTGCACCCGTTCAGTGTAATGCAGGCAGCACGCCAGCTTTGTGCTGCCTGCTAATTATAATGATTTCTGTGTTCAGCCAGCAGGGGGCCCAAAATCATAACTTTCTAGCCCCACTTAAAGCTAGATAGCACTACTTACAGCTAGCCTGCACGTCTTAAAGGGGAGGTGCATTGTGGCTGGAGCAGGCACTGAGAGTCATTCTACAAGTGAATCTTACCTGGGAAAGAGTGAAGAATGGCTGACCATGGGAGAGAGTGCGGGCACCCAGGTTTTCATGATGCTGCACTGGAGGTCTTGGTGGAGGAGGTGGAAAGGAGGAGAGATGTCCTGCATTCTCAGGGGGGCAGGAGGCCCTCCAGACACATGATGAGAAGGCAGTGGGAACAGGTAGCCACGGAGGTCAATGCCAGGAGTATAGCCCCAAGGACCTGGATGCCATGCCAAAAGAAGTTGAATGACCTCACACGAGTGGTCAAGGTCAGTGAATGCATCTTCAAATACCATATCCCACCACTGCACCACTAGCCTCAGCCACTGCTCAGTTATCCACGCCCCCATCACTCACCTACCAACAATCTCTATCCATCAGGACTCAACCTACCATTCATATGTTTTACCTCACCCTCACACACTTCACACTGTTACAAGACTCACATCCACATCGGACAGCTTGCACACAATGACAGCTATTCAACCATGACAGACACAGCACCCAAACAGATTGCACCACACTCACTGACACATTCCGTCTCTCTTGCAGGTGAAAATGGTACACTACCAGAGGCAGCAGGAACTGACCAGTGGGGGAGAGGCACGCCTGTATGTTCTGATACCCAGATAGGAGACGGTGCTGGCTATTATGGGTAGGGGCAGCACTGAGGCCGTGGCCACTTACGGGACTGAGACCATTGACGATGACGGTACTCTCATACCTAATCCCCCTTCCCACATCCCAGTTCTCCCTCAATCTCTTCTAATTTACAAGCTGTAGATGGTGTAAGCATGCAGTTCTTACTTTCTCCTCTCCACTCACCACAACCCAACCCTTGTCCCTTTTTCATTTCAGATACCCAAGAACATCAACCTGCCCAGGCAATGGTGGAAGAGCAGGAAGGCAGTGAAGATGACACACACTGTCACTCGATTTCACACTCACAGCCACCAGCTTAGATACTGGCACTGCACGTAATTTAGAGGATAGCATAGAGGCGGGATCTGCACGTAGTGAGACACCGGGCACAAGTGGCCTGTAGGCAGGGCAGGGAGAAAGTAGAATGCAGGTGCCAGCTCGTCAGAGGGTGAGGTTGCACATTAGTTCTGCTGCAGAGGACTCAGATGATGACTTCGGTGGGCCATGCTACAGAAGGAGGCTGATGGGTGTACACAATCAAATGCTTGGTGCATTGGGAAGCCTGCCAGAAAGCCTGCGTTCAATGCCGAGGAGCATGGAGGAGTCTGGCATCAGCTTGGCACGGGGTTTTGCGCAGAGTTTGGAGCCAGTCCTTTCCAGCAATGAACATGTGGCAACCTCCATCAGCATACTTGTGGAACCAACCATAATGCAGCATCTGATGGCCAATGTCTCAGCTTCCATTGCAGCACAAGCAGCAGCCACCCAACATCTGAGTGCTGCAGCGGAAGCTCAGACAGCTACCATCATGGCTCTGGATTCCAGTGTTCAAAGGGGTTCTGGGGTGTCACAGCAGTCGATCAATCTGTTCTCCAAAAGATTACTAGGATTGCTGAGGCTCCACCCCAGGAGAGTGGCAGTGTCATAGAGTCATAGGCCCAGAAATTCAGTCGCGTTCGCGCCCACTTATTGGCTATAGAGTGGTTTGCACCGGAAGTTTTTTAGCGCCCGAAATTCAGTTGGTCCCTAACATCAGCGTTAGCCGGTAGCGCTGTGCCGGCACCGATGACGTCATCGGTGTGCGCAGCGCCCCGGTTCCAATGCTATTCCGTGCCGATGGCCAAATTCAGTTGCGGCCGCCTCGCCCGTAGCGGCCGCAAACAGTGTTTGAAAAACGGTGCCTTGCAGCTCCGAGAGGCCGGCACATAAAGGTGGAGGGGCAGCCGGCCGCTTTCCCGGCGGCCGCCTGGCCGCACCTCCCTCCCCGGACTCCTGCACCACCCCCCCGCGGCATTGGTGTCTGACTCCCACGAGCCCGGCACTTCTCCGTGATGCCGGGCTCATTTGCCGGGGGAATCCAGCGGCGATCTCACGGCTGCAGGCAGCTCCTCCTTAAGAGAAGGAGGAGGCCTGCAGTACCCCAGCCTGCCGCACCGCATCGGGTGCCGCAGCGGCAGCTGGATGCCTGAAACTGACTTTCATCGCCCCAAACGAGGCGGCCAAACCCTGCAATAGCGCCCGCCTCCGTCTTGGGGCGGCGCAACTGAATTTCAGGCGGGCGCTACGGGAATCCGGGCGAGCGCAAAATTTCGGGCACTAAAGACCTGGCGCGGCGATACCAAATTTTTAGCCCATAGAGTTATACAGCACAGAAAGAGGCCCTTCGGCCCATCGTGTCCGTGCCTGCCATCAAGCCCTGTCTATTCTAATCCCATTTTCCAGCACTTGGTCCATAGCCTTGTATGCTATGGCGTTTCAAGTGCTCATCTAAATGCTTCTTGAATGTTGTGAGGGTTCCTGCCTCTACCACCCTTTCAGGCAGTGAGTTCCAGATTCCAACCACCCTCTGGGTGAAAAAGTTTTTCCTCAAATCCCCTCTAAACCTCCTGCCCCTTACCTTGAAACTATGCCCCCTGGTTATTTACCCCTCTACTAAGGGGAAAAGTTCCTTTCTATCTACCCTATCTATGCCCCTCATACTTTTGTACACCTCAATCAGGTCCCCCCTCAGCCTTCTCTGCTCTAAGGAAAACAACCCCAGCCTGTCCAGTCTCTCTTCATAGCTGAAGCGCTTCAGTCCAGGTAACACCCTGGTGAATCTCCTCTGCACTCTCTCCAATGCAATCACATCCTTCCTATAGTGTGGTGACCAGAACTGCACACAGTGTTCCAGCTGTGGCCTAACTAGCGTTTTGTACAGCTCCATCTTAACCTCCCTGCTCTTATATTCTATGCCTCAGCTAATGAAGGCAAGTATCCCATATGCCTTTTTAACCACCTTATCTACCTGCCCTGCTGCCTTCAGGGATCTATGTACATGCACACCAAGGTCCCTCTGATCCTCTGTCCTTCCCAGGGTCCTACCATTCATTATGTATTCCCTTGCCTTGTTAGTCCTCCCAAAATGCATCACCTCACACTTTTCAGGGTTAAATTCCATTTGCCACTGTTCTGCCCATCTGACCAACCCGTCTATATCGTCCTGTAGCCTGAGGCTTCCCTCCTCGCTATTTACCACTCCACCAATTTTCGTGTCATCTGCGAACTTACTGATCATACCTCCTACATTCATATCTAAATCATTAATGTACACTACAAACAGCAAAGGACCCAGCACCGATCCCTGTGGTACATGACTAGACACAGGCTTCCAGTCACAAAAACAACCTTCGACCATCACCCTCTGCCTCCTGCCACTAAGCCAATTTTGGATCCAATGTGCCAAATTGCCCTGGATCCCATGGGCTCTTACCTTCTTGACCAGTCTCCCACGTGGGACTTTGTCAAAAGCCTTACTGAAGTCCATGTAGACTACATCAACTGCACTACCCTCATCCACACACCTAGTCACCCCCTCAAAAAATGCAATCAAATTGGTTAGACATGATCTCCCCCTGACAAAGCCATGCTGACTATTCTTGATTAATCCTTGCCTCTCCAAGTGGAGACTAATTCTGTCCCTCAGAATTTTTTACAATAATTTCCCTACCACTGAAGTTAGGCTCACTGGCCTGTAATTCCCTGGTTTATTCCTACTACCCTTCTTGAATAATGGTACTACATTAGCTGTTCTCCAGTCCTCTGGCACATCCCCTGTGGCCAGAGTGGTTCCATGGAGCACAAGCCTGCTGTCTGACAGCAGTCGTGCTCACACCCCTGCCACTCCACCATTGTTCAGCCAGCCCAGAATGCTGAGATTGTGCAGTCTGAACCCGGGCCTTCTAGGCCCAGAGCTTCTCAAGGTCGTCCTCCAAGGCCATCTGCAGTCTCTTCCACTTAAAGTCAGTAGCCTTCCAGCAGCCATGCCGAAGCCATTGGAGTAGCACTTCGTAGAAGCACTAGGAGAGGCAAAGGAACATGGAAGAAGCACTAAGGGAATGCACAAGGGTGATTACTTTATTTTTGTATGGAATATGCCATGATATAATTTATAAATTTGGATTGGTATGTGTATTTTGTGTTGGTTTTTATTTTTGCATTGTGGGAAAGACGACGACATGATGGCCAGTGACAGAGAAAAGCTAAGGAGTGTGGGACTGTTGGTTAATGGGGAATTGGGGTTGAGGTTACTAGTACCGCACTTGAATTATTTGTTCACGTACAGCCCGGGCAGAAAGGTGCTGTCTAGGTTGCAGCCTCCCTTCCTCTTCCTTCTCTTCCACCTCCTCCTCCTCCTCCACCTCTTCCTCCTCATGCTCTTGCTCAGCCGCGTACTGCAGGGCTCCTCCAGAGCAGTCCAGACTGCGGAATGGTTGCTTTAGGGTGCCAATAGTTTGCTCTATCAGATTTCTTGTGGCAGCATGGTACTCATTGTATGCCTGCTGCACATGTGTGCGTGTGTTGCGAACTGGAGTAATGAGCCATGTCATGCAGTGGATAGTGCTTGTCCCCAGTAGCCATCCTTTCATTTGCCTTGGTGGTTGAAATACAGCTGGCACAGAGGACTGCCGCAGAATGAATGCATCGTGACTGCTGCCAGGATACCGGGCATTGCCCTGCATGATGCGCTGCCTATGGTCACACACCAGCTGCACATTGAGTGAGTGGAATCCCTTTCAGTTCAGGTATATGGCAGAGTTGACATGAGGTACACGCAAAGCAATGTGCGAGCAGTCAATGGCACCCTGCACCATGGGGAAGCCTGCAATCCTTGCAAACCCTCATGCTCGCTCCACCTGCTTGTCTCTGGCAAGAGGGAATGAGATGAAGCTGTCTCTCTGTGTATAGAGAGGCTCAGTGATGTCCCTTATACAGCAGTGCACTGCAAACTGAGAGATGTCACTTATATCTCCAGCAGCAGCTGGGAAGGAGCTAGACGCATAGAGGCAATGCGATCCTTGTCCTGCTCAGCGGTTGTAGTTGTGGCTGCAGCAGGTGGCAGATTTCAGTGACGACTTCTTTAGTGAAGTGCAGACGTCTCAAGCATTGGTCATTGCTGAAGTTCAGGTACGAGAATTGCTCCCTGAACACCCTCTGCGGATATGGCCTTCTGCTGAAAGCCCTACTCCCCCTCCCTTTTCTAGCAGCTTGTCCTGCTCTGCATGGCCTCTCTTCATTCTCCCAGTCAAGCTCAATGTCAAGAGGAAGGCCTACTAGTCCACCCATGTCTGGGAGCAGTTGGTCTGTGCAGAAGCCTTGAAGTCAACAAAAAAGTAATTCAGCACCTGCCAGACCATGTATCTCCCTGTAGACTACTGAAACTTTAACCAACTATAGAAAGCACTCAAAGCGCGTAAAATTGCAGCAACAGCCAGTAGAAATAAACCAGCAACTAACCTGTCAGTAGTTGATGATCCCTTTAAATAGCACTGGTGGGGGGTCCTTCATGCTGCTTAATGATGGGTTCAGCTGTGCAAGGTTAACGGAGCTCGTGGACTGGAGCGTGGAGCTCCAAAATGGCAGTGCTGGCATCAAATCAGCATTGCACACTGATTGACATCATGAGCTGCCTGCTCTGCATGCTGCTGTTAGGAGGGTGCACGTGCGCTAACCCTTTAACAATATGATCCAGCGCACTTTGCGTCAGAAGTGTGCACGCACCATGGACACTATTTTGGTATCTTAAGTTGCCTCGAAACGCCCAGAAAAGAGAATGTTAACCATGTTATCAGGAGCATGTTAATAAGAAATGTTAGTTCATGATTTCCTTGTCTAGCTTCTTCTTTGAGGGTTTGGCAAGATAAAGCTAACTTGTTCATTCAGGTATACAATATGTCTAAAAAAGATTTGTGTAATTTGGTATAAATTGAACGGGATAATGTAAAGACCATTCGAATTCCCCAGACGTGGAAGAGGTGTCAGAAAGTTGTCTGCTGGCTTGCAATTAATATTCTTTCGCAAAGTTTACAAATTTAGCTATCAACAGTTTTCTTCCATTGTTTATTAGTGGTTTATTTGTCCGAGATGGTGAAAGGAACGATCTATGATAACTTGTCTTATGGGAGAAAAAGTGGACTCTAAAGTGATGGGGAAATGCATTTGTAAACCTCATAATTGCCTGAAGGAGAAGGGCAAAGTAAAGATGGCTTGTATCAAGAGGAAGGAAGTCAGTCGGTTGAGGAGTGTGAACCACATTTTGCAGTCTGTCTAACCTCAGAGGACTAGCAGGCAATCGCTGTCCTGCTTCAAAGGGAGACAGATAGCCATTTCAGGCCATTAGTCAGTGCAGTAATGCAGCATCCAGACTCACTAATATCTTCCACATCCTCCACTGCTGCTGCCACATCTGCCCTAATAGCTGTTCCTGCTGCTCTGGGTGTTCTTGATCAAGTAGTCCGGCACACAGAACAGGAGAGTCGCAGGGATGGAAAACTGCCAAATTCAAAACGGCAATAGATTTATTTCTCTAAATTTTTACTGAGTTGTGGAAAGTTAGAAGAAAAATCTATTTATAATTTGTGTACAGAACAATGGCCCAGAAATTCGGGTCGGGGGCTTCCCGCGGGTATAAGCCCCCGACCTGCACTTACCTTGCGCGCCGGCCATTGAGCTGTGGGCCCCTGTGGGATTCCGATCCGGGGCCTGCTCCAGCAGTGCTTGCATATCTCAGGGGCGCAGTTAGTTCGATGCGTTCCCTGGGATCACGTGGGCCATGGGGAGCCAATCGGAGCACAGAATGCTCCATTCATAAGTTTGACAGGAAGTGCTGTCAAAACTTAGAAATACTACGGGCCCCAAATCATCACTAAATCTTCAAATAATTTTTATTTTTAAATCACATTTTTTAAATAAACTATAAATTACATGAAATAACTATTTTAAACAATAATTTAAATTTTTGAAAAAAATAATTTTATTTTCTAATGGGGCTAAAAATAAACTTACCTTTCTTTAAAGTATTTAAAAATAATAAACCTGTGGAAAAAATGTTTTAATTTTAATTAATTCACCACTTACCTTGTAAAAAGCAGGCCTTACGCCTGCTTTTTAAATGTGTAAATTCTGGAGACTTACCCTCCCGGGAAAACCTGTAAAAAAAACGTAAGTTCGATGCGCACGCGCAGCCTCTCCCGCGCACGCGTTCGACCTCTGAACCCCTGCTTTCAGGGGAACGGAAGTGCCGGTTTCCCGCGCATGCGCAGCGCATGCAGGAAACCGGCACTTCCATTGGGCCTACGGGTGAGTACCCCATGCGTACTCACCCGTGGAGACCCGAATTTCTGGGCCATTAATGTCACCATTCATTTTGGGATAATGTACACAACAAAATTTGTTTTGTGTAAAAAGCTTAATTTTGATTGTGTGAAGTAAACACATTCATTTTTTATTACATTTTGCTTATATTTATGTTTACATTTTTAAGCATGCAAGAAAATATAGAGGCGATTTTAACCGGCCCATCCGACGGGACAGGGCAGGTGGGTGGTTAAAATTTCCACAGGGTACTTACTGCTATGTTCTCAATGCGTTCCCGTTAGCCTCAGTTTTCAGAGTCATCTGAGAGGACCATCAGAGGCAGGTGTAGGGTTACCAACTCTCCAGAAATTAAAGGTTAATCGCCCGGACACTGCTGCGAGCAACCCAGGAGACAAATCATAGGGGCATTAAAACAAAATTGTGGGGGGTTTTTTCAATTTCTTTCAACACTTTTGTTTATTAGTTATAAAAATATCGGAGATGGAGATAAAAGGCTTGTTGACTGACAGTCAAGGATCGTCCAGCCAGGTAGTGAAGAGTCTGTTCACTTTCCAGTTGGACTTGTGAAGGCGGGTGCCGCGAAAATGATCATGTCAGGCGACCTATGGCAGGAGCGTGGGGGCAGGGTGGTTGGCGGAGGGAGGTCATGTGGCGAAGCCTCCAGGAATATGTCCAACCAGCGTTGGCAGCCCGAGGCAGGCACGGGCCTCATGAATTGCTGAAAATCGGGGTCCTAGGACACAATTAAGACCCAACCGCCATCTTAACACAAAATCGCAGATCTCCCGCCCAGCTCTCAACCTGCCAGTAAGATCTAGCGGGATTGGTCTCCCAGAGCCACTGAAACCGTATTTAAAAGGGCACTCACCTGCAGGTAATTGGATCACAGGAACTGTGTGCTAGTTGGATTGCCAGGAGATTTCCAGCATCCAGATCACTTCTTTCTCACTTTTCTTGCCTTATCACCCTCATTAAACTTTATCTGCTTATCATGGGTGCTATTATTGCCAGTTTCATTTAGTTGTAGGAACAGTTGGAGGAAGAGGAACAGCAGTAGCCTCAGCAACCAACACCAACAGCAGCTGGACCTATCAGAAGACAGCAGGTGAGGGGACTGCTCATTGGAGGCCATGCCCAGCACACAGTGTGTACAGGCCAACAGTCACTTTCTTGGATCTATTTGAAGATCAAGAGGCTGCACTTCTCCAGACAGGCTGCCGCGGACCTCTGCAGCCTCCAGAAACAAAGCCTGCTCCCCGTTGCACTCACCTTCATTGTCACTGGCTCCTTCTAGTCTGCTACAAGGGGCATCAGCTGCCTCTCCTAGTGTGCAGTGCACAGCCGTATTAAGCAGATCAACAATGACCTGTTTGCCAGGGCGGAGCAGTACATCACTTTCCGCATTGTCCGTACAGTCAACACGAGAGAGCTTGTGGATTTGCAGCATGTGGTAGCATAGTGGTTATGTCACTGGACTAGTAATCCAGAGGCCTGGACTAATGATTCAGAAATGTGAGTTCATAATCCCACCACGGCAGCTGGGGAATTTAAATTCAGTTAATTAAATAAATATGGAATAAAAAGCTAGTATCAGTAATGGTGACCATGGAACTATCGGATTGTCGTAAAACCCCATTTGGTTCACTAATGTCCTTTAGGGAAGGAAATCTGCTGTCCTTACCTGGTCTGTCCTATATGTGACTTCAGACCCACAGCAATGTGGTTGACTCTTTACATGCTCTCTGAAATGGCCTAGCAAGCCACTCAGTTGTCAAGAAGGCAGCTCACCACCACCTTCTCAAGGGCAATTAGGGATGGACAATAAATGCTGGCCTTGTCAGCGACGCCCACGTCCCATGTATCAATGTTAAAAAAAAAGCAGTGGCTGGTTTCCCTCACATGCAGGGCATCATTGGCTACGCACATGTTGCCATCAAGGAACCAGAACACCAGCTCAGCAGCCTTTGTGAGTAGGAAATGCTACCAATCCATTAATGTCCAGATAGTGTCTGATCACACAAAAAGGATCATGCACATTTCTGTAAGGCACCCAGGTAGCTGTCACAATGCTTTTATCCTGCGACATTCAACTATCCCCCCCAATATATATAACTCTTCCACCAATGCGACATGATGGCTGCTGGGAACAAGGGGTATTCCCTACACAATAAGGCTCATGACACCCCAGCACGACTGAGCAATACAGGTATAATCAAAGCCAGGGACCAGCAGGATGGTTACTGAGCACACTATAGGGATGCTGAAGCAGAGATTCAGGTGTCTCAACAGGTCTTGGGTCTCCCTACAATATGCCCCAGAAAGAATCTCCCGCAACGTAGAGGTGTGCTGCACCTTACCTTAGATAGACCTTCATTTCGAGGGGGCGCAGCAGTAGTCCTTGTTGCACTTTGCCAGTGCTAGCACCTTATTGCAGGGGGGAGGGGAGGAAAGAACAAAAGGGAAGGTCTGTGATAGGGTGGAAGGCAGGAGAGATTAAATGACAACAGACATGATGGTGCAAGGCGAAAGGAGATGGTAATGGGACAAGTAAAGAAACAAAAGATGGGTCTAGAGGAGGTGTAAATGGGAATAGCAGAATCATCAGCAACAGCTGCCATCCGAAAAAATGAGGGAGTGGTTATGATCTGAAATTGTTGAGCTTAATGTTGAGTCCGAAAAGCTGTAAAGTGCCTAATCAAAAGATGATGTACTTTTCCTTGAGCCTACGTTGAGCTTCATTGGAACAGTGTAGGAGGCCAAGGACAGAGGGAAGATAGTGGGAGTGGGGTAAAGAATTAAAATGACTGGCGACCGGAAGCTCGGGGTCACGCTTGCGGACTGAACAGAGGTGTTCTGTAAAACAGTCACCCAATCTGCGTTTGGTCTCCCCAATGTAGAGGAGACCAATCGTGAGCAGCGAATACAATATACTAAATTGCAAGAAGTACACCTGGAAGGAGTGTTTGGGGCTCTAGATGATGGGAAGGGAGGAGGTAAATGGGCAGGTGTTGCATCTCCTGCGCTTGCATGGGAAGGTGCTGTTGGGAGTGATTGAGGAGTGGACCAGGGTGTCACGGAGGGAGCGGTCCCCTCGGAATGCTGAAAGGGGAGGGGAAGGTGTGTTTGCTGGTGGGATCACGCTGGAGGTGGTGGAAATGGCAGCGGATGATCAGTTGAATGTGGAGGCTGGTGGGGTGAAAGGTGAGGACAACGGGAACCCTAGTGTGGTTTTGGGAGGGAGGTGAAGGGGTGAGAGCAGAAGTGAGGGAAATGGGACGCACACGGTCGAGGGCCATGTGAACCATGGTGGAGGGGAATCCTCAGTTGAGGAAAAAGGAAGAAATATCGGAAGCACTGGTATGGAAGATGGCATCGCCAGAACAGATGCAATGGAGACGGAGAAACTGGGAGAATGGAATAGAGTCCTTACAGGAAGCGAGGTGGGAGGAAGTGTAATCAAGGTAGATGTGGGAGTCAGTGGACTTATAGTGGATATTGATCGATAGCCTATCCCCAGAAATTGAGACAGAGAAGTCGAGGAAGGGAAGGGAAGAGTTGGGGATGGGCCATGTGAAGGCAAGGGAAGGGTGGAAATTGGAAGAAAAGTTGATGACATTTTCCTGTTCAGGGCGAGAGCAGGAAACGGCACCAATACAGTTATTAATGTACTGGAAAAAGAGGTGAGGGAGGGGACCTAAGTGGTACTGGAACAAAGAATGTTCCACATATCCCACAAAACAACAGGCATAGCTAAGGCCCATACAGATTCCCATAGCAAAACCTTTTATTTTGAGGAAGTGAGTGGAGTCAAAGGAGAAGTTATTTACTGTGAGAACAAGTTCAGCCAGGCGGAGGAGGGTGGTGGATGGGGACTGGTTGGGCCTCTGTTCAAGGAAGAAGTGGAGGGCCCTCAGGCCGTCCTGGTGGAGAATGGAGGTGTAGAGGGATTGGACGTCCATGATGAAAAGGAGACGATTAGGGCCAGGAAACTGGAAACTGTTAAAATGGCGGAGGCCATCGGAAGAGTCGCGGATGTAGGTGGGAAGAAACTGAACAAGGGGAGAAAAAATAGAGTCGAGATAGGAAGAAATCAGTTCCATGAGGAAAGAACAGGCTGAAATGATGGGTCTAACAGGGCAGTCCTGTTTGTGAATCCTTGGAAAGAGGTGGTCAAGTTGTGACGCAGTTTGTGTATCAGCTTGGCTAAGTTGGTAGCACTCTTGCTTCTTAGTCTTAAGTTTATAGGTTCAAACCCGACTTGAGGACATTGCAGTGTTGCACTGAAGTTGTGTTGTTTTGGGGATGTTATCCTTTGGATGACATTCTCTGTTTACCTGTTCAGGTAGACATTAAAGATTCCCAAGGCATTATTTTAAAGACGAGCAGGAAAATCACTTGGTTTCCTTGGCAACAATCCTCCTTCAGCACCACCACCAAAAAGAACAAATTAACTTGACATGCATCTCATTGCTGTTTGTGGGATCTTGCAGTGCAAAAAATGGCAGCCATGTTTGCCAACATAACAATATAATTTCAAAGCAATTCATGTGAAGTGCTTTCGGGATGTTTCTCAGATTAGGTGCTATGTAACTACAAATCTTTTTTAAGTGGACCAAATGGCACTTTTTTTGTAATCAGTTATAAAATCATAGAAATTCCTGTACAGGAAGCAATTTTACCTATTGTGCCTGTGCCAGTGCTAGCTTCCTATTAGATCTATGTATTCCAATCCCATTTCCTGACTTTTCCCATGCCCACTTGTAGGATCAAAATATTGTCTTATCTTACATCCTTCCTTACATTTAGAAGTCATTCGGGGTAATTTTGACATTGTGCAATAGTGTAAAATGGGTGATAGGGCCCGTTTTACATCGCTCCCAATTTTTATTTCCATCTATGTCAATGGAAATAAAATTAGGGAGAGATATAAAATGGGCTGCCAATTCGCTAGCACCCAATTTACACTGTCGCACAAAGTGGAAATTACCCCCATGGTTTGTAAAATTGCTGCTATTTAGAATTTAGAAGTCATAGAATCATAACAATTTACAGCACAGAAGGAGGCCATTTGGCCCATCTTGTCCGTGCTGACCGACAAAGAGCTATCCACCCTAATCCCACTTTCCAGCACTTGGTCCATAGCCTTGTAGGTTACGGCACTTCAAGTGCATATCCAAGTACTTTTTAAATGTGATGAGGGTCTCTGCCTCTACCACCCTTTCAGGCACTGAGTTCCAGACCCCCACCACCCTCTGGGTGAAAACATTTCTCCTCAAATCCCCTCTAAACTTCCGACCAATTACTTTAAATCTATGCCTCTGGTTATTGACCCTTCTGCTAAGGGAAATAGGTCCTTCCTATCCAATCTATCTAGGCCCCTCATAATTTTATACACCTCAATTAAATCTCCACTCAGCCTCCTCTGTTCCAAAGAAAACAACCCCAGCCTATCCAATCTTTCCTCATAGCTAAAAATTCCCCAGCCCAGGCAACATCCTCATAAATCTTCTCTGCACCCCCTCTAGTGCAATCACATCCTTCCTGTAATGTGGTGACCAGAACTGCATGCAGTATTCTAGCTGCGGCCTAACTAGTGTTTTATACAATTCAAGCGTAACCTCCCTGCTCTTATATTCTATGCCTTGGCTAATAAGCATCCCCTATGCCTTCTTAACTACCTGTCCTGCTACCTTCAGGGATCTGTGGACATGCACTCCAAGGTCCCTCTGACCTTCTGCACTTCTCAGTGTCCTACCATTTATAGTGTATTCCCTTGCCTTGTTAGCCCTCCCCAAATGCATTACCTCACACTTCTCCAGATTGAATTCCATTTGCCACTGTTCTGCCCACCTGACTAGTCCATTGATATCTTCCTGCAGTCTGCAGCTTTCTTCTTCATTATCAACCACACGGCTAATTTTTGTATCATCTGCAAACTTCTTAATCATACTTCCTACATTCAAGTCCAAATCATTGATATATACCACAAAAAGCAAAGGACCCAGTACTGAGCCCTGCGGAACTCCACTGGAAACAATCTTCCAGTCACAAAAACACCCTTCGACCATTACCATTTGTTTCCTGCCTCTGAGCCAATTTTGGATCCAACTTGCCACTTTGCCCTGAATCCCATGGGTTTTTACTTTCGTGACCAGTCTGCCATGCGGGACCTTATCAATAGCCTTGCTAAAATCCATATAGATTACATCAAATGCACAACCCTCATCAACCCTCCTTGTTACCTCCTCAAAAAATTCAATCAAGTTAGTCAGACACAACCTTCCCATAACAAATCCATGCTGACTGTCCCTGATTAATCCATGTCTTTCTAAATGAAGATTTATCCTGTCCCTCAGAATTTTTCCAATAATTTTCCCACCACCGAGGTTAGGCTGACTGGCCTGTAATTACTCGGTCTATCCCTTTCTCCCTTTTTAAACAATGGTACCACGTTAGCAGTCCTCCAGTCCTCCGGCACCACACCTGTAGCCAGAGAGGATTGGAAAATAATAGTCAGAGCCTCTGTTATTTCCTCTCTTACTTCTCTTAACAGTCTGGGATACATAAATGGAGAGTATTCCAGCACACTCCTGACTTGTAGGTTGTGGAGAGGCTTTGGGGATCAGATGGTGAGCCACTCACCACAGAATACCCAGCCTCTAACTTACTCTAGTTGCCACCGGATTTATATGGCTTGTCCAGTTGAGTTTCTGGTCAATGGTGACCTCCAGAATGTTGAAGGTGGGGGACTCATTGGTAGTAATGCCATCGATTGTCAAAGGGAGGTGGTTAAACTCTCTTATTGGAGATGGTCATTGCCTGGCAAAAATGTTACTTGCCACTTATCCAAGCCTGGATGTTGTCCAGGTCCTACTGCATGGTCTGATTTATTTTCTGAGGAGTTGCGAATGGAACTGAACACTGTGAAATCATCTGCGAACATCCCCACTTCCGACCTTATAAAGGAGGGAAGGTCATTGTTAAGCAGCTGAAGGTAGTTGGATCTAGAATGCTGCCCTGAGGAACTCCTGCAGCGCTGTCCAAGGTCTGAGATGATTGGCCTCCAACAACCGCAACCATTTTCCTTTGTAAGAAGTCACACAACACCAGGTTATAGTCCAACAGCTTTATTTGAAATCACAAGCTTTCGGAGCGCTGCTCCTTCTTCAGGTGAAGTGGAGAAATGCATAAAGACACAGCTTATATAGTCAGAGAATCATGTCAGATATTTACAGGTAACCTTTCCAACTGCCATTTATCACACCTTGGCAGAGAGATAATCACAGCAGTCAAAGGTGTGAATGGTGTCCAAACAGGTCAGTCAGGGAAACATTACATCAAAGAACAATGAGGTGGGGTCATAAGGGGTCAAATATTGCAGATGCTGGGGTCTGTATGAAAAACAAAAAAACAGACAAAAAACATTTTTTTTTTTTTTTTTTGGCTGGAAATCACAGCAGGTCCAGCCGCATCTGTGTAGAGAGAACAAGCCAATGTCGACTCGAGTCTGGATGACCCTGCATCAGGTGGGGTTACATGTAGCGTGACATGAACCCAAGATCTCAGTTGAGGCCGTCCTCATGGGTGCGGAACTTGGCTATCAGTTTCTGCTCGACGATTTTGCGTTGTCGTGTGTCTCGAAGGCCACCTTGGAGAATGCTTACCCGAAGATCGGAGGCTGAATGTCCTTGACTGCTGAAGTGTTCCCCGACTGGGAGGGAACACTCCTGCCTGGTGATTGTTGCGCAGTGTCCATTCATCCGTTGCCGCAGTGCCTGCATGGTCTCGCCGATGTACCATGCTCCGGGGCATCCTTTCCTGCATCGTATGAGGTAGACAACGTTGGCCGAGTCACATGAGTATGTACCATGTACCTGGTGGGTGGTGTCCTCACGTGTGATGATGGTATCTGTGTTGATGATCTGGCATGTCTTGCAGAGGTTGCTGTGGCAGGGTTGTGTGGTGTCGTGGTCGCTGTCCTCCTGAAGGCTGGGTAATTTGCTGCGAACGATGGTCTGTTTGAGGTTAGGCGGCTGTTTGAAAGCGAGTAGTGGAGGCGTGGGGATGGCCTTAGCGAGGTGTTCGTCGTCATCGATGACATGTTGAAGGCTGCGAAGAACATGGCGTAGTTTCTCCGCTCCGGGGAAGTACTGGACAACGAAGGGTACTCTGTTGGTTGTGTCCCGTGTTTGTCTTCTGAGGAGGTCTATGCGATTTTTCGCTGTGGCCCGTCGGAACTGTCGATCGACGAGTCGAGCGTCATATCCCGTTCTTACAAGGGCGTCTTTCAGTGTCTGTAGGTGTCCATCGCGTTCCTCCTCGTCTGAGCAGATCCTGTGTATTCGCAGGGCTTGTCCATAGGGGATGGCTTCTTTAACGTGGTTAGGGTGGAAGCTGGAGAAGTGAAGCATCGTGAGGTTGTCCGTGGGCTTGCGGTAGAGTGAAGTGCTGAGGTGTCCGTCTTTGATGGAGATTCGTGTGTCCAGGAATGAGACTGATTCTGAGGAGTAGTCCATGGTGAGTTTGATGGTGGGATGGAACTTGTTGATGTTATCGTGTAGTCTTTTCAGTGATTCTTCGCCGTGGGTCCATAGGAAGAAAATGTCGTCGATGTATCTGGTGTATAGCGTTGGTTGGAGATCCTGTGCAGTGAAGAAGTCTTGCTCGAACTTGTGCATGAAGATGTTTGCGTATTGGGGTGCGAATTTGGTCCCCATGGCTGTTCCGTGTGTTTGGGTAAAGAACTGGTTGTCGAAGGTGAAGACATTGTGGTCAAGGATGAAGCGGATGAGTTGTAGGATGGCGTCTGGAGATTGGCTGTTGTTGGTGTTGAGTACTGAGGCTGTCGCAGCAATGCCGTCATCGTGGGGGATACTGGTGTAGAGTGCCGAGACGTCCATCGTGGCGAGGAGTGTTCCTGGTTCAACTGGTCCGTGGGTGCTGAGCTTCTGTAAGAAGTCTGTAGTGTCGCGACAGAAGCTGGGGGTTCCCTGTACGATGGGTTTCAGGATGCCCTCGACATATCCAGAGAGGTTCTCACACAGGGTTCCGTTGCCTGATGCGATAGGACGTCCAGGTGTGTTGGCTTTGTGTATCTTTGGGAGGCAGTAGAAGTCTCCCACGCGGGGAGTACGTGGGATGAGAGCATGTAGGATGCTTTGAAGGTCTGGATCGAAGGTTTTGATCAGTCTGTTGAGTTGGCGGGTGTGTTCTTTGGTCGGACCTGCGGGTAACTGTCTGTAGTGTTCCTGGTTGTCCAGTTGTCGGTATACTTCTTTGCAATAGTCCGTTCTGTTCTGTATGACGATGGCACCTCCTTTGTCTGCTGGTTTGATGACGATGTTGCGGTTGGTCTTGAGAACGTGGATGGCGTTGCGTTGTGCTCGGGTGACATTCTGGACTGTCTTGTGAGTGCGGCTGATGAATCTGGCGTTGATGCATCTCCTGACAGCTTGAGCATACATGTCAAGCTTAGGGCAGCGACCCTCCGGAGGGGTCCAATTTGACTCTTTCTTCTTCGGTTGCTGCACTGCGGATCCCTCCGTCTGCTGTTCCGGATCATTGATTGTCTCATTGGGTTCGCTGCTGACATCTTGGGATTTGTGGAAGAATTCCCGGAGCCTCATTCTCCTGATGAATTCCTCTGTGTCTGCCGCGAGACCGATGGGGTCCATTTTGGTGGTGGGGCAGAAATTGAGCCCTCGGCTGAGAACTTCAATTTCGTCTGGTTGAAGGGTGTGGTCGGACAGGTTGACGATGGATTTCCCTGTGGTTTCAACCGTGGTACCGGGGGAGGCTTGGTTGCTGCTGCTGGTGATGCCAAGTTTCTCAAGCTTCCTGTTCTTGGTGTGCATGTAGGTAGCGTAGTTCCGTTGCCTTGTTTGTTTGGCGGTGTCTCGTAGCTGGTCTGCTGCGTCCTGAGCACAGGCTGAGAACATGGACTCCATCTCGGTTTCGAGGTTGCGGCGTCTGCTGTAGAGCTGGTGTACGAGATGGTTGAGGAGTGTGCGAGAGGTACGACGGCAGAGTCTCTCAGCGTAGTCTGTGTTGTAGGTCAACTTGAGTGGGTTAGTGATCTGTAGTCCTTTCGGGATCTTGTCTGCTTTCTTGCATCTCTGTAGAAACTTGATGTCTGTGTCGATATGCGCGATCTTCTTGGAGATCCTCTCCACATTGAGCCGGCAGTTTGTGGTGTTGATAGTAGCCATGGTGTGGAGATGCCGGAGTTGGACTGGGGTGGACAAATGTAAGAAGTCACACAACACCAGGTTATAGTCCAACAGCTTTATTTGAAATCACAAGCTTTCGGAGCGCTGCTCCTTCTTCAGGTGAAGTGGAGAAATGCATAAAGACACAGCTTATATAGTCAGAGAATCATGTCAGATGTTTACAGGTAACCTTTCCAACTGCCATTTATCACACCTCGGCAGAGAGACACGGGACACAACCAACAGAGTACCCTTCGTCGTCCAGTACTTCCCCGGAGCGGAGAAACTACGCCATGTTCTTCGCAGCCTTCAACATGTCATCAATGACGACGAACACCTCGCTAAGGCCATCCCCACGCCTCCACTACTCGCTTTCAAACAGCCGCCTAACCTCAAACAGACCATCGTTCGCAGCAAATTACCCAGCCTTCAGGAGGACAGCGACCACGACACCACACAACCCTGCCACAGCAACCTCTGCAAGACATGCCAGATCATCAACACAGATACCATCATCACACGTGAGGACACCACCCACCAGGTACATGGTACATACTCATGTGACTCGGCCAACGTTGTCTACCTCATACATAGAAACATAGAGATAGGAACAGGAGTAGGCCATTCGGCCCTTCGAGCCTGCTCCGCCATTCAATGAGATCATGGCTGATCTTCATCTGAGATCATAGCTGATCTTACCAGTTCAGTACCCCGTCCCCGCCTTTTCTCCGTAACCCTTAATCCCCTTAGCCTTCAGAAATATATCCAATTCTCTCTTGAAAATATTTATTGAATTAGCCTTCACAGCCCTCTGTGGCAGGGAATTCCACAGGCTCACCACTCTTTGAGTGAAGAAATTCTTCCTCATCTCTGTTTTAAATGATTTGCCCGCTATTTTTAGACTGTGGCCCCTGGTTCTGTGCTCCCCGGCCATTGGAAACATTCTCTCTGAATTCAGCCTGTCCAGGCCTGCCATAATTTTATATGTTTCGATGAGATCCCCTCTCAATCTTCTAAACTCCAGTGAGTACAAGCCCAAACTATTTAATCTCTCTTCGTAGGTCATTCCCGCCATTCCAGGTATCAGCCTGGTGAATCGCCGTTGCACTCTTTCCATGGCAAGAACATCCTTCCGCAGATGGGGCGACCAAAACTGTACACAATACTCCAGATGCGGTCTCACCAGCACCTTGTACAGCTGTAGTAAGGTATCCCTATTCCTATACTCGAACCCCCTTGATATGAAGGCCAACATACCATTTGCCTTCTTAATCGCCTGTTGCACCTGCATGCTCTCCTTCAGTGACTGGTGCACAAGAACACCCAAGTCCCTCTGCACTTCCCCATCTCCCAATCTATTGCCATTTAGATAATAATCTACCCTCCTGTTTTTACCCCCAAAGTGGATAACCTCGCATTTATCCACATTACGATGCAGGAAAGGATGCCCCGGAGCATGGTACATCGGCGAGACCATGCAGACACTGCGACAACGGATGAACGGACACCGCGCAACAATCACCAGGCAGGAGTGTTCCCTCCCAGTCGGGGAACACTTCAGCAGTCAAGGACATTCAGCCTCCGATCTTCGGGTAAGCATTCTCCAAGGTGGCCTTCGAGACACACGACAACGCAAAATCGTCGAGCAGAAACTGATAGCCAAGTTCCGCACCCATGAGGACGGCCTCAACCAAGATCTTGGGTTCATGTCACGCTACATGTAACCCCACCTGATGCAGGGTCATCCAGACTCGAGTCGACATTGGCTTGTTCTCTCTACACAGATGCGGCCGGACCTGCTGTGATTTCCAGCCAAAAAAAAAAAAAAAAAAATGTTTTTTGTCTGTTTTTTTGTTTTTCATACAGACCCCAGCATCTGCAATATTTAACCCCTTGTGACCCCACCTCATTGTTCTTTGATGTAATGTTTCCCTGACTGACCTGTTTGGACACCATTCACACCTTTGACTGCTGTGATTATCTCTCTGCCGAGGTGTGATAAATGGCAGTTGGAAAGGTTACCTGTAAACATCTGACATGATTCTCTGACTATATAAGCTGTGTCTTTATGCATTTCTCCACTTCACCTGAAGAAGGAGCAGCGCTCCGAAAGCTTGTGATTTCAAATAAAGCTGTTGGACTATAACCTGGTGTTGTGTGACTTCTTACATTTGTCCACCCCAGTCCAACTCCGGCATCTCCACACCATTTTCCTTTGTGCCAAAAATGACTCCAAGCAGTGGAGAGTTTTGCCCCTGATCCCCACTGACCAGTTTGACTAGGGCTCCTTCCTGCCACACTCAGTCGAATGCTGCCTTGATGTCAAGGGCAGTCACTCTCACTTGCCCTCTGGTTGGACCAAGGCTGTAATGAGATAGCCAAGTAGTCCTGGCAGAACCCAAACTGAACATCGGTGAGCAGACTATTGGTGAATAAGTGCCACTTGCTAGCACTGTTCACAACTCCTTCCATCATTTTAATGATGATTGGGAGCAATGTTTCCTCTAAGCTGCGCGGCTGCGCAGCTCTCTGCCAGTCCCGCGCAGCCCAGGACTGGCTTTTACAATGTTAAATTTCACACATGTGCGAAACTGTGAATGGGCTGCGCAGCTCCTTAAAGGGGCCGTGCACCCAAAAAATATTAGGGCAAACATTGATTGGGAGTAGGCTATGGAGCGGCAATTGGCCAGATTAAATTTGTCCTGCTTTTTGTGGACAGGACATATTGGGCAATTTTCTACAATGTCCAGTAGATGCCAGTGTTGTAGCTGTACTGGAATAATGTAGCTTGGGGTGCAACTTGTTCTGAAGCACAGGTCTTCAGCATTACAGCTGAAATGTTGTCGGGGCCTAAAGCCTTTGCTGTGTCCAGTGCACTTAGCCATTTCTTGTTGTTGCATGAAGTGAAGCGAATTGGCTGATGATTGGCATCTTTGTTGGTAAAGACCTCAGGCGGAGGCCAAGAAGGAGGCCACTCAGCATTTCTGGCTGAAGATGGTTGCGAACACTTCAGCCTTGTCTTTTGCATTTGCGTGCTGGGCTCCTCCATCATTGCGGATGGGAATGTTCATGGAGCCTCCTCCTCCTGTTAGTTGTTTAATTATCCACTGCCATTCATAACTGGATTTGGCAGAAAACTACACAATTTAAATATTTTTGCATGCATTCAGAGACCTTAATGAGGCAATGAGAGAAAATGTATGTAAGCACTTGAGCTCACAAAATGCAGCCAACTGGAAAATCATGGGCAGAAGGAATGGGATGCAAAGATGTCGAAGGCTTGCTCATCCAATATTGTGATCCTCAGTGTTTCACTGCTCCTTGTAGGTTGGAAGTAGAGGAGATTAGATATGTGCAGACTGCATTTTCACAGACATCCTGAAAGGATACCAGCTATCCATGGTCTGTGAGTGTGTATTACTGAATCTGTAATACCTGCAATTAATTACTGGATGACCTCAAAAAACTTATCTTTCTGTAGATTATGCCAACCAAAATATTGGCACTGATTTTTGTCATTCAGCATCATTTATTTAGCCTTTATTAAGAGGAAAAATGTTTTTGTAATCCAGCTGTGGATCTGAGGAGTAAGAAACAGTTGAGAGTAAAAAGTTTACTTCATATGCACTCCTGTTACTAATTACAGTAGTTGGACAATTTATGGCAAATTAAAGAAGTTAAAAGCATGTCGTATACAACAACTTGCATTTATATAGCGCCTTTAATATAGTAAAACGTCCCAAGGCTCTACACAGGGCCGTTATCAAACAAAATTTGACACCGAGCCACATAAAGAAATGTTAGGGCAGATGAGGTAGGTTTTAAGGAGAGTCTTAAAGGAGGAAAGACAGGTAGAGAGGCGGAGAGGTTTAGGTAGGGAATTCCAGAGTTTAGGGCCTAGGCAGCTGAAGGCACAGCCACCAATGGTGGAGCAAAGAAAATTGAGGATGCATAAGGGGCTAGAATTGGAGGAACGCAGAGATCTCGGTAGGCTGTAGTACTGGAGGAGGTTACAGAGATAGGGAGGGGTGAGGCCATGGAGGGGTTTGAAAACAAGGATGAGAATTTTAAAATCTAGATCAGCGAGCACAGAGGTGATGGGTGAATGGGATTTGGTGCGAGTTAGGACATGGGCAGCAGAATTTCAGGTGAGCTTAAGTGTAGTACTTAGTTAATGACATGGTATTGAACTGGCTTTTCAGATGAAAAATCAAACATTTGCAAAGATCAGCACTTGCCCATTATTCTGCAGCATAAATGTATATAATTCCTGTAATATTATTATTGCTACACAAGATTTATAAAATAAAATGGGACACAGTTTAACTCTTAAAAATATACTCAGATAAACAAGATTTAGGATGAACTAGTACATGAGTTTGTGCTCCCCCAGTTCACCATGTGACATGTTTCTGTTGTCAGCTTGATCATCACTGGATAGAGTGAAAGTGCATCCCCTCACAGGAGCAATGACAACTGGCATGGCAGTCACCTTAGGCTACTCTTGCAGAGTGGCTAGAACAATGTACCATAATAAAGAGCCTAAACAAGTCATCAGTGTGTCTACGTCGTGAAGAAACACTACATGGTGCAGAGGACCTAACGGAAAAGGAATTCTAACTTTGGAAGGAAATATTAAAAACCATTTTATAAAATGGGTACGACTTAAAGTGGAACCATTGCCATTGGAGAATTATTTGCATAGCTTTTCAATTATCTTTGTGAAGATGTTACACAATGCAAAAAACATCATTTATGCCATAGCATGTTACAGCGTTAAAAGACCATTGCAACAATTACAAATGCAGTACCTTGATGAAAATAACCTTGAGCTGTCCTATAATTCTTTTCTCACTGAAACAATAACAATTCTCCTTCAAGTATATTAGCGCATACAAGCTGCTATCTGAGTTGTACTGGTGAAGATGAGCCTTATAGTGTAAATCATGTAACCTTTGGTTGTCTATTAGGCAGCTAAAGTAGAAGTTGAGATCTTTTCAATTTCAGTATCTAATTGCTCCAGGCAATCAACAATTTTAATACTCTCCACAAAGTCATTTTGGTATGAAGTGCTTTCCTTATTATACAATATCTTAACTAATATCATCTAATCTGATTGGCTCTGAGGTAGTCTGCAATAGAGAATATATATCTTTCATGCTTTTCCATATATAGTCATTATTTCTTAATTGCATTCCGCACATTTACACTAAAAGATGATCCTTTTTGAAAGAATCAATACTGTAAAGTGAATCCAAACAAAATGGAATTTATCAGTTTAATTTTAGAATAGCTAACTTTTACCTTTTTGCTATATGTTAAAGATTATTTAGCAGTAATCTACAGATTTATCATCAAAACACTAATTGTATTTTTGTAATGTTTGGCAAAGAGGTAAATCCACCAATGGTGAATTTAGCTGTCAATCACATACATGAAGGAAATGAATGGGTTTAGAGATTTGGGCTGTCGATTCTTCACCTCTGTCAAGAGTTGAGGACTAAATTAGAAACAGATTCTGTGGTGAGTGCAGCCTTGCTTGTAACAACGAAGGTGATAGATGCTAACTGGAATCCTTCAGGCCTCAGTAGTTGATAACGCAGATCTCAGCTGGTGCACCATATCAAATTGTCTGAGCCAGGCAACAGCTGCGGACCGTGGTGTGGCAAATTGCTGTATCTGTTTTCCCAACACAGTGGAGCAACAACTGAAAACAGATAGATTTACATACTATAGCAATGGGTGGTACACATTTTGAAATATGTGCACCTTCACAGAATTAAATCCAATTCCTTAATCCTCCGTTAACATGCAGATAGTCATTGATGTACATATCATCACCCATGTGTTCGCTAATTACTCAGGATCCTGTCACAAAACATTCATTTTGTTCCCAGTGTCATTTCCCAGATGACAACTTGAAAGCCTGGCTGTTAGAGTATGTCCATCAAATGTTCCAACATGATCAAATGTAGACTATTTCTATAAAACAAAGTCTGCTTTCTTGCTTCTTTCTATTTGGATTTATTCACAGGTAACGATTGATATGAACTGAAGCCAAGAGCAGTGACATGACTGTTTTAGCTCCATGTTCCTGCAGTGAGAAGTATTGTAGCCTTTACAAGGCTGCAAAGGTGGTCACACAGTGCCCTTCTTAAGATAGAGTCCAAAGGGGAGAATTTCACTTTTCCATTCCCAGAGCACGCCATGAACACACCCCCAGCCTGTGACTTTTACAACCATTAATGAATGAACAGACAATCGCGGCTGGCGATGTGCAATTTCCCGAAGTCAATGGAAATAAAAATCAGGAGAAATGTATAACGAGCGGCTGAATCGATATCGCCTGTTTTACACTATCGCCCAAAGTCAAAATTACCCTTCGAGCATCCCAAAGAAAGCATAAAAAACAAAAGAATTTGATTATGTTGGAAAATGACTTACCTTCACATGTTTTGGAAACTACTCCTTACAACTGTTCTCTGCCACACTCAACCCAAAGATTAGTACAAGGAGTGAGTAGCTATCAGCTTTCTCGTTCTCAGTCGTTCCTGGATACTGTTGTTTCTGTGACATTGTGAAGGTGTTTGACATTCACCAATATCTCGATGGTCTAATGTCACTATACATTTCTTTTTATTACGCTCTGGTCCTCATAGACTCAGGGATAGCAATTAAAAATGTTACAATTTCTTCCCAAGTAAGACATGCAAATGTTTTGTCTTTCTTCGTGTGTTAAGCATTCTCCTTCAATACATAACAACTTCAGTAACCAACTGCTCTTTATCACAGAAGCACATCTGTCTGAGCCTCGAATTCTCTTTCCTACCTTTGATTACCTTTTTCACACACCTGTTATTAGCACCTAACATTACACTTTGCATCTTAATTCAGATTGGTGTTTGTGGAATTGCATATATATAATTAAATATGTAGTGTTCTATAACCTGAAAAATAATGATTTTGTACAAAAATAAATACTTGCTCACAGTTAGGGAAGAGGGACATTAAAAGCCAATTCAACAATCTGGGCAAAAGTGGATCTGGGATCACTGCTCCTGTGATGCATCGTACAACTAGAGAAGTGAACTGATCTCACGAGGTTCAGCAAGGTCAGTTTATTATACTTTAATAAATGTATTCCCTGAATACTTTGCACGAGTGCAGGGGATACAATGAATGGAAGGGGATATGAGTTGTGATGACTGTAGCTCTTAAAAGACTACTGCTTCGTTTCAACCTTGCTGTTTGTTTCGGCTGCATTGAAGAGCTGATAGAATGAATGCAGTTTCTCACATTCATAGGTCGTGGGAGTAGATAATTCTCAGGCCTGCGGAAGGTGGCATGTTAAGACTGCCTATATGTTGAGTCTATGCCCATATTATGCACACAAGCGCTGTGCCCCACATGTGTTGCTGCATTATTGACAGAGCGTGGAAAGAAATGGCACAACCACTTTCATTTTTCATATCTGCTTTTCTATGTTACTTCATCTTAAATTTTGCAGCTGGCAATTAAAAATGCTTTGAATGTAACAGTTGTGTGGGACTTGTTATGTCAACAGCTTAAAATGCCTCTTAAATCTACTTGCATGCTGTTTAGATATGCATTCAGGCAATGTTGATGTTGGTTGGGCATGTGGGTACTGCTCTATATTCTTCCAAATGCTGAAAGTGTATGTTTTGTCTGCTTTTAAAGAAGACTACATATAACCACAGAAACACAAACCAAATTAGTGGCAGGCCTGCCAACCTTCCAATTCTTAACTGGTATGCAGAGGCACCCCTTCAAGTTATGGAGCTGAGGGAATTGAGGGTGCATGCCAGGAAGAGCTTAGTGGCAGCCCAACATGACAAGTGTCTTTTTTTACTTGCACCCCCTTCAAACTCACTACTATACCGACACTTTTGCCCAGCAGCAGTATGATGCTGTGTTTTAGTATTGGCATCATTTCATACAGGGGCCAAGGTAACACATGGTCCTTTTTTCTTCAAAAAAGGGTCACCTAAGATGAACTATCCACTGCCAGAGAGGACAAGGAACCTGGACCATCTACATGCATGTGTCATATATTCCTAAGCACGCAGACACGAGCTCAAATACATCCACCTCAGGGCAATCAGATAGAGATTCAGGAGAGAACACCTGGTAAAGCGCACAGTAGGAGCAAGTGAAGGTGGCTGTGGAGGTGCAGAAACAATCTGAACAAGATGCTCGTCTACTGTACTGCCCATAGATTCTCTCTTTATGGGGACAGCCTACAGAGGAGAACTGAATGATTAGAAGAACTTCATATGGCCCTTTGAGAATTTTTAGAGCTCCCTCCATGACATAGGAATGTACAGGATTGTGTTTTATCTGGGTGGTCAGAGATTGCACAGAATGCTGCTTTGACATCTGTACAATACTGTAAGAGATTGGGAAACATGCAGCCCACCACTGAACCAGTGACAACTCTACAGCTATCTGCAAGTGAGCGCCAGAGGATCTGGTGCTGGGAAATGAGATGGGTCAGGTCGACCAAGTGTCTGTGGAAGAACACTTGGGTACGAGTGATCATCGTATCATAAGATTTAGATTAGCAATGGAGAGGAGCAAGGAACAATCTAGAGTGGAACTTCTAAACTGGAATAGGGCTAACTTCAATGGGATGCGAAAGGATATAGCCAAGGTAAAATGGAACCAAAGACTGACAGGAAAAACTAACGGAACAATGGGTGATCTTTAAGGAGGAGATGTTCCAAGTACAGGCTAGGTGCATTCCAACAAGAGGGAAGGATAAGGGAACCAAAGCAAGGGCTCCTTGGATAACGAGGGAGATAGAGAAGATGATGAAACAAAAAAAGAGGGTATAAGATGCATGGCAGGTGAATTCTTCAAGGGAGAACCAGACTAAATACAATAAGTTGACAGGGGATGTGAAGGTGAAAATAAGATTGGCAAAGAGAGAATATGAGAGTAGAATGGCAGTTAACATAAAAGGGAACCCAAAAATCTTCTACCAGCCTATAAACAGTAAGCAGGTAGTAAGAGACGGGGTGGGGCCTATTAGAGACAAAGAAGGTGATATATGCTTAGAGGCACAGAACAAGGCTAAAATACTCAATGAGTACTTTGTATCGATGTTTACTAAGGAGGTGGATGCTGACAAAATATCGGTAGAAGTGGAAAAGGTAGAAGCAATGGAAGGGGTGAAAATTGATAGACAGGATGTACTAGAAAGGCTGGGTATGCTTAGAGTGGATAAGTCGCCTGGTCCAGATGGCTTGCATCCCAAGTTCATAAGGGAATTGGGGGAGGAGATAGCGGAAGGGCTTGCCATAATTTTCCAATCTTCCTTAGATGCGGGGGAGATGCCTGAGGATTGGAAAGTGGAAAATGTAACACCATTGTTCAAGAAAGGATGTAAGAACAATCCTAGTAACTACAGGCCGGTCAGTTTAACATCAGTGGTGGGTAAAGTTTTAGAAACAATAATCATGGAAAAAAATAACGGGCACTTGGAGAGGTTTAAGCTAATTAAGGAGAGTCAACATGGACTTGTAAAAGGCAGATCGTGTTTCACTAATCTAATTGAATTTTTTGATGAAGTAACAGGGAGGATTGATGAAGGGAATGCAATGGATGTTGTCTACATGGATTTTAGGAAGGCGTTTGACTGAAAGGTTATTTACTAATCCTAGCCCCTTTGGGACTATCCCGGATCAGGCGTATTTCTCAGATGTTCACTTTCAACTAAAGTTTGAGGTAGCCAAATCCTAAAGATGCTTAACTGGGTCTAAAGGTCTGGGCTATCTCTCCCTAAAGGAAAGGAGCCACCCAAGAATGTTACCATCCTCCAGATAGCACTTTCAATAAGTTTAGCTAGACTGTAACAGCCCAAATATTATGAGGATCCAGAGATCTGCCCTCAGAAATGTACCTCTTCACCAAAGCATGTACAGAGATTGGGTTCGCAAGTTATTGATACAGAAGACTTATATGAGACAATTCTAAAATTATATAGAGATTTATTAAAAGAACCAACATGCAATTTACAGTTGGTGAATCAGTCAATTGCAACATTAACGTTCTAAAAAGTGAAAAAACTCAATCTATTTTTAAAAGAGAATCTTACTTTTAAATCTTAACTTTACTACAGTATTACAGTTCTTAAAATTTTCTATACAGGATATCCATCAATCTCAAATTATCTTCGATTCCCGAGGTACAAAGAGTGTAAGACTACAGAGCCGCCTCTGCAGTCGAGAATCGCCTTGCCAGATTAAAGTGATTCTGACACCTCATTTGAGACTTCAATATTTATACCCTTTTTCAATTGTATTCCTTAAGGTTTCTGCTGATCCAAATTAATTATCATTATTCATCTTTCTGCTGACCTCTGCAATTCTTACTGCCACATCAGCTTGTAATATTCCAGATTCTGCCGCATCTCCAAGTGTTCTGGGTTCACCATATAAAAGGTGTGAAGGGCAGATATCACTTATCTCATCTATCACCTTTAAGAGGTTTAATCAAGGTCATTTATCCAGGGTTGACCATTGTTCTATTCCAACAAGGCCACCCATTTGGAGCCACCCATGCTTCTGTTTTAATAAGGTTATTTATTCAGAGTCAACAACTGTCTTATCTCAACAAGGCCAGAATCCTTTCATAAGATAGTGTATTTTTCTAAAATGGTTATATAGTTTATTCCTTCACACACACCCCTTGACCAAAAAATGAACTCGAGCATCAAGGGCAGAGTTTGGTCCATTTTTCAAATAAGGTTACATTAGTACGTTAAACAACATTCATTTCACAAGATTTACAAGAGCCTAATCACGTGCTATGTTAAAATTCCTCTAAGTCACCCCCAGGACAATGTTTTGCCTTATTTTAAATTGGACAGAAATTAAAAGAATGATAGGTACATTGTCAAAAGGTAAATCATGCTTGACTAATCTACTGGAATTTTTTGAGGATGTAACTGGTAGAATAGATAAGGGAGAACCAGTGGATGTGGTGTATTTGGACTTTCAGAAGGCTTTCGATAAGGTCCCGCATAAGAGGTTAGCGTGCAAAGTTAAAGCACATGGGATTGGGGGCAAGGTACTGACTTGGATAGAGAACTGGTTGGCAGACAGGAAGCAAAGAGTTGGAATAAACGGGTCTTTTTCCGAGTGGCAGGTAGTGACTAGTGGGGTACCGCAAGGATCGGAGCTAGGACCCCAGCTATTCACAATATATATTAACGATCTAGACGCGGGAACTAGATGTAATATCTCCAAGTTTGCAGATGACACGAAGCTGGGTGGGCATGTGTGCTGTGAGGAGGATGCAGAGAAACTCCAGTATGATTTGGACAGGTTGGGTGATTGGGCAGATGCATGGCAAATGCAGTATAATGTGGATAAATGCGAGGCTATCCACTTCGGTGGCAAAAACAGGAAGACAGATTATTATCTGAATGGCAATAGATTGGGAAAAGGGAATGTGTAACGAGACCTGGGTGTCCTTGTGCACCGGTCGCTGAAGGTAAGCATGCAGGTGTAGCAAGTGGTTAAAAAGGCAAATGGCATGTTGGCCTTCGTAGCAAGAGGATTCGAGTACAGGAGCAAGGATGTCTTGCTGCAGTTGTACAGGGCATTGGTGAGACCACACCTTGAGTATTGTGTGCAGTTTTGGTCACCTTATCTGAGGAAGGATGTTCTTATCATGGAGGGAGTGCAGTGAAGATTCACCAGACTGATACCTGGGATGGCAGGAATGACGTATGAGGAGAGATTGGGTCGATCAGGCCTATATTCGCTAGAGTTTAGAAGAATGAGAGGGGATCTCATTGAAACTTATAAAATCCTAACAGGACTAGACAGACTAGATGCAGGAAGGATGTTCCCGATGGTCGGGGAGTCCAGAACCAGGGGTCACAGTCTAAGGATAAGGGGTAAGCCATTTAGGACAGAGATGAGGAGGAATTTCTTCACCCAGAGAACCTGTGGAATTCTCTACCACACAAGGCAGTTGAGGCCAATTCATTAAATATATTCAAGGAGGAGTTAGATATATTTCTTAAGGCTAAAGGGATCAAGGGATATGGGGAGAAAGCAGGGACAGGGTACTGAATTTGGATGATCAGCCTTGATCTCATTAAATGGCGGAGCAGGCTCGAGGTGCCGAATGGCCTACTCCTGCTCTTATCTATATATATAAATCGGTACTTCTGTCATTCTATCTGTCTATCTGTCTATCTGTCTACCTGTCTACCTGTCTGTCATCGCGTGTGCGTTGCGGGTATGCACTCGAAAGTTACAGGGCGTACCTATGCGCGCGTTACCTCCAAAGAAAGCTTACGCTTCCGAGACGGTTTTAAGCGTATTTACGTTTCGGCTGGGCTAAAATTGCGCCCGCAGTATCCCAAAAACCTTCAACATTCCGCTCATTAGCATCTCATTATCCGCTCATTAGCGACAGAGTGACCTCGAGCTCCACCAATTGTACGCCGGGTTGCTGGCGTGTGCCGCCGGGCCAATCGGTGCGCGTGTGGCCGGGCTTTATCGTTCTGAACCGAGGTGAGTCGCCGCCATCTTGATTCCAAACTTTTCCTTTCTTTTTCCCGCTTTCTGCGTCTTAAAAAAAAACGTTGCTTTTAAAACACATATTGCTTTTTAAAAAAATGATTTCGAAAGTAATTAACTTATCTAATCTCATTAATTTTCCTACCTTTCCCCGTTTTTCCAGCGGCGTCTCCTCCGCACCCACGCCCGAGCTAGGCACCTCCCGGCCCCACTAGAAGGCTGGAGGGCCGAGCCTCAGCCCAGCGCCGCTAGGGTGCGCGCGCAGCAGGAGCTGAGACGTCTCTCTCTGCCGGGGCTTGCTGAGCGTCCAGCGTTACCCTGGCAACGGGCGCAATCGGCGGTCTTCACCTCGGGGGGAGGGGGGGGGCGGCCGCGACCCTCGGGGGGGGGGGGGGCCGCGACCCTCGGGGGGGGGGGCCGCGACCCTCGGGGGGGGGGGGCCGCGACCCTCGGGGGGGGGCCGCGCGCGCAGCAGGAGCAGCTGAGACGCGGCGTCTCTCTCTCTGGCTTGGTCAGCGTCACGGTTGCCCTGGCAACCGGGCCCGCAGGCCGAGAGAGACGCCGCGTCTCAGCTCCTGCTGCGCGCGCAATCGGCGGCCTTCACCTCCGGTTGGGGGCGCGACCCTCGGGGGGTCGCGACCCTCGGGGGGGGGGCGCCCGCCGCCCTCCCTCCCCCCCTCCCTCCCCCTCCACCCCCGCCCTCCCTTCCCCTCCCTCCCCTCCCCCCCCGCCCTCCCTTCCCCTCCCCTGCCCTCCCTTCCCCGCTCCCTCCCTTCCTTCCCCCCTCCCCTCCCCCCGCCCTCCCTTCCCCGCCCTCTCCCCCTACCCCCTCCCCCGCCCTCCCTTCCCCTCCCCCTCCCCTCCCTCCCCCCTCCCCTCCCCTCCCTCTCTTCCCCCCAGTCGCTCTCTCTCTTCCCCCCAGTCGCTCTCTCTCTTCCCCCCAGTCGCTCTCTCTCTCTCTTCCAACAACAACATGCCCTCGAAAAAGCCTCGGCACCGCCGGGCACTTCAGCTAGTCTTCTATGTTTCTATGTTTCTATGCAATTAGCGAAACAACATGTAAGTAGAATGTCCAATTGGCAGATGTACGTTCCGTAGAGGTGAGTTATTCATACGAGTCAAGGAGACGTTGTTGGAGCTGGCTGAAGCTTGACGAAATCTGCAATTTTCTGAAGGTTGTGATCTTGATCGCTGTTCCATTAATCCAGCATGAGGACAGATTCTGCTAGTAGCAGAGAAGACTGTTGGAGCGAGCGGGTGTTCATTGATGTAGAATGTTTCTTGTGACGTCGGAAAGAGTCACTTGATTTTATAAAGTCCATAAAAGATTGATTTAAAGGTACATCCACTCTATACACATCCAATTGGTATATCGGGAGAGAAGTATTATCAAACTGTTCCTCAAACGATGATGAGCCATTAGAGAGGTAGGTTCTGTCATCAGGAGACTTTGGTTTTCCCTGTTTTCTTAAAGGCCTTGCCAGAAGCTCAGTTGATTCCTTCTCCATCCGCAGTGTTTTCCTCCTTCATTGAAGTAACTTTTGGTCTTTACTCGTTTTGGTCGTTGCTTTTTGCAAAACCAATTTCTGAGGCGTTGCCAAGCATCGTGTGGAGTGGTCGGCAACACTGTCTAGCTGACCTTCGTCAGTAGTTCGATCGCATCTGTTTCCGATGTCGTGCTCCAAGCTGGGTCTTGGAAGACAGTGTACAACTGCACCTTGTATTGTTCCTCCATATCCCGCAGGACACCTTTTTAGATTGCCTATGGAGACAGTTTTAAGAGTTTGCTTGCCATTTGGCTGATTAAAAGGTATTTCAACAGTTCTTTCATTAATAATGGAACGTATTTGAACAGGTTTTTTCCACTTAGGTCTTAAACCAGGTCTTTGCTCGAACTTCTTTTCCTGTACCCATTCTCCTGCTAGGGGTTGCCATGCTTTGTTTGTCAATTTTTTCTGCCTATTTGTCTCCCTTATCCTCTGATCAATTTGATGTATCTCATCTGTTATTTCTTCTTTTTTAATCTAACTGTCGCTGTCGGGTCAAGGAATCAGGGAGTGTAGAGGCAATAAAAGAGCATGGGTAAGTGGTGTATGCATCTCAACCCCATACATCAGATAATATGGAGTTTTAGGGACACTGTCCCTGATGCAGATACAGGCACATTATTAAGTGATAGCTGCACTTCCGGTATGACGGTGGTCCACTTATTTCCCCTGATTTTCAACAGTTTTACCAATAGCTTTTTTACTTCCTGGTTTTTACGTTCCACCAGCCCCACTGATTGCGGATGATGTGGTGTACTGTGCTCTAACCCAATCCCCTTTGTTCGCAGTAGTCTTTGAAGACCTTGGAGACAAAGGCTCCGCCTTGATTGGAGTGTAAGATTTTGGGTGCACCAGCTACAGTAATTATGTCAGTAATAGCATTGGCAAGTGCGTTTTCTGAAACAGTTTTTGTGGGGACCAACCAGCAGAAGGAAGTGCATCCATCAACACAAACGAGAACATGTCCGTTTTCCAAAGACGGGGGAAGTGGCCCAATAAAGTCAATAAAGAATTTTCCCGTTGGTTCATCAGCTTTCACAGGAGCCAATGGTGGTGGCTTAATTAGTGATGACTTATTAGTTAAATTGCATAGCTCACAATTTGCAGGCCTTAAGCATGCCTGGCCACCAATATAAGGGAGTCAATTTGCAGAATGTTGTTCTGGCACTACAATGTGCTTGACCTATGCCCTTGTGAGCTTCTTTTACAAGCTGTTTTCGTTTGTGTCTTGGGGGTACTTCTTGGTTTCCCTTGGGCAAGTTAACTAGCACAATACCAGTAGGGGCTTCCGAATAAAAGTACTTTGATGGATATCCTGGTGGATTCTCTTTTGTTGGGTCTAATAGCTGAATCAGATCCTCATCCTGATTAGCTACCCGTTCTGCCCTAGTGATAACACTAATATTGGCAGGCCCCTCTCAAGGGGCTGTCATGCAGACTGAACGTTTCACTTGTTCGCCTGCAAGACTGTTTCCTTTTGAGTGTACTGTCCCAGTGGTATGCCCATTTACATGAATCACCTGACAATTCTGTTTCTCCATCCTCGAACGGAGAATGTCTTCCCACAATGACTTATGTTTTATGGGTTTACCCTTATGATTGGTAAAGTTTGTTTGTTCCCAGAAAACTAGATCTTGGTTATATCCTCTTTTACAATAATCACTATCTGTACAGATTAGTGTGGGTTTAATAGGGTCTGCCTTTTCTAAAGCACACTGTAGTGCTGCGGCTTCAGCATATTGCGCTGTCTTATGGTCAAGGGGTATGGACAGTAATTCTTCTGGATAAAAAAATAGGAATCTCGAAAAGTCCCTACTACTATCCCCATCCCAGCTGAGGATTGTTGGGATGTCCCTTTTTTAATCGTCATTGACGATCCATCACAGTAAATGACTTGATGGTATTCTGTAAGTGGTCTCATAGGTATTTGTCTGATTCCCTCCTCCGTATCATCATCCTCCATGATGGGGAGATGCTCTAAGTCCATTTCCAGGGATAGGAATTTAAAAATTAGTGTAGGATCATTTAAGAATGATGCCCATTTATCATATCGGATATAGGTGGCTCTTTTTTCATCAGAGGCCATCCTCAATACTGATCTTAAATCGGGAATCTCAGTATAGATGGTAATGGGGTATTTCCCTTGAAGGGTTCGTGCCTTGATGAGGCATTGATTATAATGGATTCTAAGCTGCCTATAGTCTTCTCGAAGATTCTGGTCATTTATTTCATCATGAGCTTGCCACCTTAACTGGAATCCATGGCCCCCAGGAACATAGGCTGCTCCGGGTCCTACTATTCGGCCATGGTTGCCTCCGCCTTGTTGGGCACCATTCATTAGGCCTCCCAATTGTGCAGGTGTGCACCTTATCATTAAGGAATTTAGTGGATTTGGAGTACTTGTTTGATTATCCCACTGGATATTCTGTATCCCCTGGTTCTGGGGATCAACATCAATCGTGCCATGAGTTCTAACGGCTCCATCGGCATCAAAGCCCTCTATTTCAAAAATTATTACTTGGCCTTGTGGAGGTATAGGGATAGGATTATTTCCCCTAATAAAGAAATCGTTTGAATTTCCTAATAAAAAGACTTGGCCATTTCCGAAAGGGTCTGCCATTTCGTCAGGACCTAATCTCGGTTAGGATTTAATATGAACTTTATAAGAAATTTCTAGACCTCACTGGTATATTGAGGGAGTTCTGATTTAAGTTCTACAAGGACTGATCAGGGACTTGTTGTCTCCAGAGACTTAAATCTGGATCTTAGTACCACTGTCAGTAAAACACTCCTTCTATACTTAAAAATCTACAAGATGGATATAGATATAAATATAAGTATAGAGTTCTGTATCAACTCGTTAACATACACGTTGGGCACCAACTGAAAGGATATTTACTAGTCCTAGCCCGTTTGGGGCTATCCCGGGTCAGGTATATTTCTCAGGTGTTCACTTTCAACTAAAGTTTGAGGTAACCGAATCCTAAAGATGCTTAACTGAGTCTAAAGGTCCAGGCTATCTCTCCCTAAAGGAAAGGAGCCACCCGAGAATGTTACCGTCCTCCAGATAGCACTTGTAATAAGTTTAGCTAGACTGTAACGTCCCGAATATTATGAGGGTCCGGAGATCTCCCCTCAGAACTGTACCTCTCCACCAAAGAGTTTACAGAGATTGGGTTCACGAGTTATTAATACAGAAGACTTAAATGAGACAATTCTAAAAATATATAGAGATTTATTAAAAGAACCGACATGCAGTTTACAGTTGGTGAATCAGTCAATCGCAACGTTAACAGTTCTAAAAAGAGAAATATAGAAACATAGAAGATAGGAGCAGGAGTAGGCCATTCGGCCCCTTGAGCCTGCTCCGCCATTCAATGCGATCATGGCTGATCATCCAAATTCAGTACCCTGTCCCTGCCTTCTCTCCATATCCCTTGATCCCTTTAGCCTTAAGAAATATATCTAACTCCTTCTTGAATATATTTAATGAATTGGCCTCTAGTGCTTTCTGTGGTAGAGAATTCCACAGGTTCACCACTCTCTGGGTGAAGAAATTCCTCCTCATCTCTGTCCTAAATGGCTTACTCCTTATCCTTAGACTGTGACCTCTGGTTCTGGACTGCCCCGCCATTGGGAACATCCTTCCTGCATCTAGTCTGTCTAGTCCTGTTAGAATTTTATAAGTTTCAATGAGATCCCCTCTCATTCTTCTTGAAGGGTTGGGATTTGAGCCAGTTGAATGTTGCAGTCAAACGACACAGCATGACAACCTAGTTTCGGTTGAAACTAGTTGAAACCACAAATGGAACAGATGGTCAGAAACTGAACTACAAAAGCGATTAAGCATGTGGAGATATGAGAAGCTGCAATAACAACGTTAACATTTGCAGAACAATCGGATTACGAAGTAACAACTGTCACGTGGATGGATGTAAGGTATATTTGATTAACCTTTAAGCCATGTCCAATCACGAGTCACTGACTCAGATCGGCCGACACCACGATGAAGCAAGAATGGACCCTGCAATCCAGATAACTGGAAAAACTTAGATAAAAGACAGAACTGAAAGAAGGGGCTTAGCTAACGATGTAAAGTTATAATTAGGTTGTTTTTGAAGGAATATAATTGGGCCGGATTGGCCAAGGAATAAGTAATGTAATAACGGCTATCGGTGTGCTCCAGTCTTGTACTGTATATAAGCTTGTGAATTTTGTTGATAGGAGAGAAGGTGCTCGCACAGACCGCGGGGTCTGAGACGCTTCTCCCAGAGCTCTGTTTTCAATAAACTGCACCTTTTACTTTACCACAGATTAGATGTGAATTTATTTTCACCCAACAAATTGGCGCTGCGAGCAGGGTACTGCGGAGCTGGAAGACCGCCTGCACCAGTGAGCGGGGCGAGTAGTCAGATCTTTGACCATCCAGAAATTGGATCACTCGGAAGGGCGGTGTGACGGCGACGCAGTATCAAAAGAATCTGGTATCCGTGACGGGTGAGAGATGCAGTTTAAATAGTGGTTAAGTTGATTGAAACCTGATGTGTTATTTCGGAATATAAATGTCTCGAGGACCCATACTGAGCCGGAATTAAGAGGGCGACTGGGCCCCACATGAAGGCCAGAGTTAGTTGGGAATCCGAGACAGACTAAAAGACTCTCTGCTGTGTTGCGTTGCGGGATCTGTTGTATTGCATTACGTGATGTATTGTATTAATGTATTAACGGCTGCAAGTGAAATAATCACCTCTGACAGCGAGATAGTTACAAGTCAGGACCGCCATCACTAGTGGTGGACGATAGGTAGACCTCTGAGAACAAGTTATTAGGGGGGACCGGGATGCGGTAAACTAGTAACAAGAATTAATACTGTGATGAAATATTTCCATTCATCACTGCCTGTGACTGAGATCGGTTTCAGTGTCATTTCCCTTCCCCCAGACCTCATTGTATTGTGTACTGGAATGTGCTGTATTGTATACTGGAATGTGCTGTGTGTAGGGCTCCGCCCATACCTGGCCCCGTTTGTAAGCTAGCTTTCAGTCTAGCCCCAGTCTCCAGAAGGACGACATCTCTCTCGCTTACGTGTTTCGTTCTAAGTTAATAAAAGCCTTGTTTTGTTCTGCTACCTTCGAGTCTCGGAATTATTGAGGCACATCAATTTTATTAACTTATTTTCAACACTATGGATCAACTCCTGAAACCCGAACGTTTGGATTTGGATCAACATGCTCCGGACGCATCAGCACGCTTCGGACACTGGTTTGAGTGTATGGAATTCTTCCTGGACAATTCCGCAGCCGTCAAAGACGCTACGGGCGCTGCGAGGATGTGACTCGGAATTCTGCGGAATTGGGTAAGCCACCAGGTTTACCCCCTCATCCAAGACGCCGAGACGTACCTGGCCGCCTGCGACATCTTAAAGGCGCATTACCAGCAGCCTACGAATGCGGTGTATGCTAGGCACCTGCTCGCCACCCGCGCACAGCGACCTGGGGAATCGGTGGAGGAGTTCCTAAGCACCCTGAAAATGCTTGGCAAAGACTGCAAGTGCCAAGATGTAAAAGCCGCAGTGTACACTGATGAGCTTGTTCGCGATGCCTTCATCACAGGCCTCAGCTCCACTTACATCCGGCAAAGACTGCTGGAAAAAACGGGGTTGGACCTGAAACAGGCTGCGGACACCGCGCGATCCCTGGATGTGGCCCAGAGAAACTCGGACGCCTACTCTTCAGCCCGCGCCGTCCACGCCGCCACGTATGCACCGAGGGCGCCGCCATCTTGGAAGGCATCTTCCCCGCCCGACAGCCCGACACCGGCTGGGCCCCGCTCTCCCCCCAGAAGCCCTACGACAGCCGCGACGCGTCAGGGACCCAACTGCTACTTCTGCGGGCAGCCAAAGCACACCAGAAACCTGTGCCCGGCGAAAGGCACCACCTGCTTTAAGTGCGGTAAGAAGGGGCACTTCGGGAAGGTGTGCAGAGGGAACCCCGCCGGAAAACCAACCGCCGGAAAACCCGCCACCGCCGCGTGTGCGCCGTGGGAGCGGCCATCTTGGACGCCATCTTGCCCGACCTCGTGGGGTCCGCCATCTTGTGAGCAGACAGCGTGGACGCCATCTTGTATCGATCAGGGCCCTACAGTGGCATCGGTCACAGTGGACCAGACCAGGCCGCACCCGCTATCCAGATCAATGGTGGACATCGAGGTAAACGGGTGCCGGGTTAAATGCTTAATTGACAGTGGAAGCACGGAGAGCTTTATCCACCCAGAACTGGCACAACAACTCTCCCTAAAGGTGGTCCCTACTCAGGGTACCATCTCTATGGCTGACAAAACCCAGACATCGACCATTCTGGGTTACTGCACGGTACAATTGTGCGTTAACGGAACTGTATATGATAATTTTAAAGTATTAATCATGAAGAACCTATGTGCGAGCGTGATCTTGGGCCTGGATTTCCAGTGCAACCACCAAAGCATCACGCTCAAGTACGGTGGGTCCCAGCCGCCCCTCACAGTGTGCGGTCTGGCTACCCTGAAGGTAAAGCCGCCTTCGCTATTCGCGAACCTTACCCCTAACTGCCGGCCAATAGCGACCAAAAGCAGGAGGTACAGCTGGGAGGACAGGCGGTTTATCGCGGCCGAGGTAGGCAGGCTCCTGAAAGAGCGCATTATTGAACGCAGCAACAGCCCGTGGCGCGCCCAAGTGGTAGTGGTAAGGGGTAGTGAGAAGAAACGGATGGTGATCGACTATAGTCAAACGATCAACAGGTACACCCAACTAGACGCCTACCCGCTACCCCGCATATCAGAAATGGTGAACCAAATCGCCCAATACCGGGTGTTCTCCACCATCGACCTCAAGTCAGCGTACCACCAGCTCCCTATCAGACCAGAGGACCGCCCGTACACCGCCTTCGAGGCGAACGGACGCCTCTACCAATTCCTCAGAGTCCCCTTTGGGGTGACGAATGGGGTCTCGGTCTTCCAGAGGGAGATGGACCGCATGGTCGATGACCACCACTTGCAGGCAACCTTCCCCTACCTCGACAACGTCACCATCTGCGGTCACAACCAGCAGGATCACGACTCGAACCTCAAGAGGTTCCTGAAAACCGCACAAAAACTCAACCTCACCTACAACGAGGACAAGTGCGTTTACAACACCACGCGCCTCTGCATACTAGGCAGCGTGGTGGAGAATGGGGAAATCGGACCAGACCCCGACCGATTGCGCCCCCTACGGGAGCTGCCCCTGCCCAACACTCCCAAAGCCCTGAAAAGGTGCCTGGGGTTATTTTCTTATTATTCCCAATGGGTCCCCAACTACTCCGACAAAGCCCGCCCCCTCTTGAAAGCATCCTCTTTCCCGCTCTCTGCTGAGGCCCACGCCGCCTTCAAAAGCATTAAGCAGGATATTGAGCGGGCCACGCTACAGGCAGTGGACGAGAACACTCCATTTCAAGTGGAAAGTGATGCGTCTGACTTCGCCTTGGCGGCCACCCTCAACCAGGCGGGGCGGCCCGTAGCTTTCTTCTCGAGGACCCTCCAAGGGCCCGAGGTCAGACACTCCTCCGTGGAAAAGGAGGCCCAAGCCATCGTGGAGGCAGTGCGCCACTGGCGCCACTACCTAGCCGGCAAACGCTTCACCCTACTTACCGACCAGCGGTCGGTAGCGTTTATGTTCAATAATAAACAGAGGGGGAAGATTAAAAATGATAAGATTCTTAGGTGGCGGATCGAGCTCTCCACCTTCGAGTACGACATCATTTACCGGCCAGGGGCCCTTAACGAATCCCCTGACGCCCTCTCACGAGGGATGTGTGCCAGCGCCACCGGGGATCGGCTACAGACCCTCCACAACGACCTCTGCCACCCAGGGGTCACGCGGCTGTTCCACTTCATAAAGTCCCGTAACTTACCCTACTCGATTGAGGAAGTTCGGTCCCTGACCAGGAACTGCCGCACTTGCGCTGAGTGCAAGCCTCGGTTCTACCGCCCAGATAGAGCCCACTTAATCAAAGCTACACGGCCCTTTGAGCGGCTCAGCTTAGATTTCAAGGGCCCCCTCCCGTCCGTCGACCGCAATGTTTACTTCCTGAACATTGTGGACGAATACTCCCGGTTCCCATTCGCTTTCCCCTGCCCAGACATGACCAGCGCCACGGTCATTAAATGCCTCAACAGCCTGTTCTGCCTGTTCGGTATGCCGAGCTACATCCATACGGATAGGGGGGCGTCCTTCATGAGTGAAGAGCTACGCCAGTGCATGCTGTCCAGGGGGATCGCCACGAGCCGTACCACCAGCTACAACCCCCGGGGTAACGGCCAAGTGGAGCGAGAGAACGGGACAGTATGGAAAGCAGTCACTCTAGCTCTAAGGACCAAGGGCCTCCCTATCTCCCGCTGGCAGGAAGTCCTCTCGGATGTGCTCCATTCGATACGGTCGCTATTGTGTACGGCCACTAATACCACGCCTCATGAACGAATGTTTGTCTTTCCCCGGAAATCCACCTCAGGCGTATCCATGCCGTCATGGCTCTCTGCCCCAGGTCCGGTACTCGTGTGAAGGCATGTGAGGGGCCACAAGACGGACCCTCTCGTGGAGCCAGTACACCTACTCCATGCCAACCCCCAATACGCATATGTCCGGCACGCCGACGGAAGGGAGGACACCGTGTCCATAAAAGACGTCGCCCCAGCCGGCATCGACAACAACCACGGCAATAGCGGCAACGACGATCACAGCAACTCTTACCCACCCACTACTCTTTCATCACCCCCGGCAGAACACCGACCAACGGCACCCCCACCAACTACCCCTTCAACAACCCTGGCGGCACCCCCGGCAGAGACCCAGGAGGCTACCGGGGACACCCAGCTGACACCCGCGGCACCGCAACAGCCACGTCGGTCGCAGAGGACTATCAAACCCCCGAACAGACTAAATCTATAGAAGGGGTGAATATGATGAAATATTTCCATTCATCACTGCCTGTGACTGAGATCGGTTTCAGTGTCATTTCCCTTCCCCCAGACCTCATTGTATTGTGTACTGGAATGTGCTGTATTGTATACTGGAATGTGCTGTGTGTAGGGCTCCGCCCATACCTGGCCCCGTTTGTAAGCTAGCTTTCAGTCTAGCCCCAGTCTCCAGAAGGACGACATCTCTCTCGCTTACGTGTTTCGTTCTAAGTTAATAAAAGCCTTGTTTTGTTCTGCTACCTTCGAGTCTCGGAATTATTGAGGCACATCAATTACATTATGGCGGAAGGCGGAGGCCCAGACTGGGGTCCGCCAGGATCGATGAGTCGGCTCTACGCTGACGACCAAAAGGGTTTGATCAATAAAATGAAGAAAGATGGGTGGGATCCACTAGAAAAACCAATAACACAACGGGAGTGGTGGGAAAAGCAGAAACAAAAGAAAACTAAGAAAGCAGGAGTAATTTTAATACATCAGTTACTAATGTTAACAAAAAGGGTTAAGACACAAACCAGTAAGATGGAAGAACAAGAAATGAGAATAGCAGAATTAGAAACTTTAGTAGAAAGGATGGAATTGACAGGCAAGGGAAAAGGAGACAAATGGGATAAAGAAAACCCCCCGCCGTATGCCTCGGCTCCACCTGGAGACGAAAGTGATATTCCGGTAGTGCCGATGGCACACGTAATACGACACCCAGTGCCAGCTCAACATCGATATCGGGCTTTCTCACCTCTTGAAAAACAAGCCATTCTTAAAGATTTTGGAACCTTTAAACCCCGTAGTCAGAACTCAGAGTTCTGGAGGAATTTAGAGGAAATGTGGGAAATCCATGATTTACACCCTCGAGACATCCACCAGTTAGTTGGGGCGAAATGCCCAGCTGACAAATGGAGAAATGTAAACCCCGCTGCAGGCATGCAAGATGGAGCGTGGGTGGATGCAGTACCTGCAAGTGCCACACTGGCGGCACAGCGGGCAGCATACGGGCCCTTTAAGATCGCAGTAGAAACAGCACTTGGGGCCCCTACTATAAACTGGGGAAAAATCCAATCAATAAAGCAAAGAAAGGGAGAATCTAGTAGTGATTATGGAGAACGATTGTTTGACGCCTATTGCGAATCGTCAGGGCAAGCAAACCCACAACGAACAGACCAGCCCTTCATCCAGATGTTTAAGGAAGGACTCTCATCGGCACACCAAGCCATCCTAAAAATGGGGGTAGTAGCCGCCCCGACGTATGATCTCGCAGTTCAATGGGCATGTCAGATCGATGCAAAGGAATCTGAACACACCGAAAAGGGAGGTGTAAAAAATTAAACAGGAAAGGGTAGCAGCAGGCGGGGGGGCATCACAACCAAACAAGAGGATTCAGGGGAACTGTTATAATTGTGGGAAGAAGGGACATATGGCAAAGGATTGCAGGAGTGGAAAGAAAGGGGGATGTGACTATTGCGGTAAGCCAGGACACCAGAGTCACAGCTGTTGGCAGAAGAAAGGAGACGTGGACCAGACACGGGGCGCTTATCTCAGTCCGGAGGATAGAAGGGACTTTCTTGAGTACCTCAAGTCAAAAGGGAAGAGTCAATGACGGGAGGCGGCCCCAGTAAAAGGAGGCTCGGATAACCGAGTCTATGTAGCAGCATTATTAGGGGGCCAACCGTGTGAAATGTTAGTTGACACAGGAGCATCAGTATCCTTGACTGATTTGCCCCTTCCGACAACCAAGGAGTATATATATAATAGTAGGATTAGGGGGTATAAAAATTAAGGCTTATAAAAGTGAAGTACAAGTTTTAGAGATAACAGGAAAACTCCTCCCCGCCCAATTTTATGTGTGTCCAAATAACGAAGGTACCATATTAGGAATAGACTTGCTAAAAGAATTTAATATATTGGTGGACTCCACGCAAAATAAAATTGTTTGGTCCAAAGGAGATGGGTCCAAGGTCAGTATAGATAAACCATGCACCAATTTGGCTAGGGTAGGGAGTGCAGCATCTTTGAGCAGGGATTGGGAACTAGAACGAAAACCATACGGGACCATATGCAAAATTATGAAAGGGGTTTGGGCTAAGACAAAACAGGACACCGGACGGGTAAAAACGGAGCCAATCACGGTTCCAGGTGCAGAACACAAGCCCCTTAAGCAATACCCTATTAAACCAGAAGCACGGGAAGCGGTACAAGAAATAATGCGTGATCTGGAAGAAAGGGGCATAATTAGGATTACCAAAAGCACGACCAACTCACCCGTATGGCCAGTCACCAAACCGGATAAATCATTCCAACTGACTATTGATTATACTGAATTAACAAGGTAACGCCCAAATTGCACCCAATAGTGGCCAGCCCATCCACAATCTTAAATGCCTTGAACTCGGAGCACAAGATTTTTACAGTTTAGGACATAGCTAATGGATTCTGGTCTTTACCTTTAGACCAGGAATCCCAGAATACGTTTGCCTTTACGGTCGGGGAAAGACAGTATACATGGACTAGGCTACCTCAGGGGTTCTATAACAGCCCGGCGGTATTCCACCGGGTAATGAGTTCACTGTTAGAAACAGTGAACCTCAACCCGTATCGCAGCACTGTGTTGCAATACGTGGATGACCTGTTAATCGCCTCGGAAGATGAGCATGGACATGCAGCTGCTTTAACTGAAGTCCTTATTAGTGGAGATACTTGCGCATGTATATATATATATAGATACATAAAGGGGATGGGGCGGTGGAAACACTGGACTCAACTGAAGGTCTACAAGGACTAAAATGCATATTTGTATATTTAACAGGTGATACCTGCAATCAATCTCAATAACCCTTTGGAAAATTGTTAATACGTCTTTAAAATGTATTTGACTATACTATTGTTTTGTGGAATATGTGTGGCGTTGACCGGAGTGACATGCCACCCGGCACGGGAAAAGCGAGAGTTACATGTTAATACGTTTTTGTATATGAGTTATGTGTATGTAAGGGACAAGGGAGAAAGTGCGTGTTGGGTATGTAGCCATATCCCAATCCACTCCAACAGGGGAATCCCTCTTAGACCAATACCATTGAACGTAATTCAAATGGCAGAATGGTTCTTTAGTAGAAACAATACGAGCAGTAGTACTAATGGTAACGACACCCAGAGCAGAAAACGGGAGGAACAAAGAGTACAGTTCAGGAGTGCAGGATATCCCTTAAACATGTTTGAAGGATGGTACAAACCCGTGTATAATATAAGCAAAAAGCCACCGTACCTTATCCTCACAAACACAACTGGGGTAGGAAGACCCGTTGGGACGATATGTTGGATAAGGAATGTAAGCAGAGGGGAAGAGGGGAATCTGGAAGCAGGAAGCAGTAGTTGTAAACATAATTGGACAACACTCGAACAAGGTTCACCCTTAGAAGTTTGGTGGTTTAACACAACTGGTTTAACAAACCTCACTAGTGGGGGGAAATGGAACGGAATCACAGGGAGTAATGGCGAGTCTGGCTTTTCCACAGTCGCAACGAATATGAACCTAACTGCCTATAACGGGACCTATTTTATTTGTGGGCATAAGGCATACCCATGGCTTCCACAAAATTGGACTGGGTCCTGCTATTTGGGATATGTGATGCCATACATCCATCACTTGCCCTCCCTAGCAGATCATCACCATTGTAGCATCGGTATTAGAGAAAGTAGCTAATGACACAGCTGAAGCCCTGTCTGAAATAAGTGCAGAAATGGTGGCTATGAGAACAATAGCTCTCCAGAATAGGATGGCCCTTGATTATCTCCTAGCTAAAAAAGGTGGCACATGCGCAATGATAGGTGCTGAGTGCTGCACCTACATACCAGATAGCTCAGAGAATATAACCAATTTGGCCGAACATATACAAAAGGAGGTAAAAAAATTACACCAAACCTCAGGGGAAGGTTGGTTGGATTGGCTCTTCGGAGGATCATGGGGATCGTATTTGATACATGGATTTATAATTGTTGTTGTAGTGATGACAATATGTTGTGTTATGATAACAATTTTGAAAGTATGTTGTAAATTGGCACTCGCCGGCATTCCAGTAGCATCTGGAGATGCGATAAAACCCCTGCTATCAACGACAGATGAACTACAAGCAACAGGAGAAGACGACGAGGACGACGAGTCTCACATGTAAAGAGTCACATGATGATCAACGAAGGACGAGCTCAGGACAATTGAGCCCAACCCTCAATACAGGGTGACTACCCGGTGGATGGCAAGAAACGGCATTGGTAGTTGGTATCCCGGGGCAAAATCTAAATTTGTACCGGGACCAACATGAGGTATTGAAGGGTTGGGATTTGAGCCAGTTGAATGTTGCAGTCAAACGACACAGCATGACACTAGTTGAAACTAGTTGAAACCACAGATGGAACAGATGGTCAGAAACTGAACTACAAAAGCGATTAAGCATGTGGAGATATGAGAAGCTGCAATAACAAGGTTAACATTTGCAGAACAATCGGATTACGAAGTAACAACTGTCACGCGGATGTATGTAAGGTATATTTGATTAACCTTTAAGCCATGTCCAATCACGAGTCACTGACTCAGATCGGCCGACGCCATGATGAAGCAAGAATGGACCCTGCAATCCAGATAACTGGACAAACTTAGATAAAAGACAGAACTGAAAGAAGGGGCTTAGCTAACGATGTAAAGTTATAATTAGGTTGTTTTTGAAGGAACATAATTGGGCCGGATTGGCCAAGGAATAAGTAATGTAATAACGGCTATCGGTGTGCTCCAGTCTTGTACTGTATATAAGCTTGTGAATTTTGTTGATAGGAGAGAAGGTGCTCGCACAGGCCGCGGGGTCTGAGACGCTTCTCCCAGAGCTCTGTTTTCAATAAACTGCACCTTTTACTTTACCACAGATTAGATGTGAATTTATTTTCACCCAACACTTCTAAACTCCAGCGAGTACAAGCCCAATCGACCCAATCTCTCCTCATACGTCATTCCTGCCATCCCAGGTATCAGCCTGGTGAACCTTCGCTGCACTCCCTCCATGGCAAGAACATCCTTCCTCAGATAAGGCAACCAAAACGGCACACAATACTCAAGATGTGGTCTCACCAAGGCCCTGTACAACTGCAGCAAGACAACCTTGTTCCTGTACGCGAACCCTCTCGCTACGAAGGCCAACATACCATTTGCCTTCTTAACCGCCTGCTGCACCTGCATGCTTACCTTCAGCGACTGGTGCACAAGGACACCCAGGTCTCGTTGCACTTCCCCTTCTCCTAATCTATTGCCATTCAGATAATAATCTGCCTTCCTGTTTTTGACACCAAAGTGGATAACCTCGCATTTATCCACATTATATTGCATCTGCTATGCTTCTGCCCAATCACCCAACCTGTCCAAATCATACTGGAGTTTCTCGGCATCCTCCTCACAGCACACACGCCCACCCAGCTTTGTGTCGTCTGCAAACTTGGAGATATTACATCTCGTTCCCTCGTCTAGATCATTAATACATATTGTGAATAGCTGGATATGAAAAAATACGATCTTATTTTTAACAGACAACCTTACTTTTAAATCTTAACTTTGCTACAGTATTACAGTTTTCAGCCCTTCCTGCCTTTTAAAAAAATATTTATTAAAAAGAAGTCCCAAATCTGAATATTCAGCTCTTAAAGCTGAATTCCCTTCCTAACCTCAAAAAATGGAAAAATGCTTCAGCACTCTTCTTCTTAGGCAGTCCCTCGGAACCAAGGATGACTTGCTTCCACATTAAAAATGAGTTCTCAGGTGACCGATGAGTCCAATGCGGGACCTACAGTTTCTGTCACAGGTGGGGCAAACGGTGGTTGAAGGGGCGGGTGGGTGGGTGCTTGGGTTGACGTGCGCTCCTTCCGCTGTTTGCGTTTGGCTTCTGCTTGCTCCCGGTGAAGAGACTCGAGGTATTCGGCGCCTTCCCGCATGCTTCTCCTCCACTTTGTACGGTCTTGGGCCAGGGATTCCCAGGTGTCGGTGAGGATGTTGCACCTTTTCAAGGAGGCTTTGAGGGTGTCCTTGAAGCGTTTCCTCAGCCCACCTGGGGCTCTCTTGCCGTGTCGGAGCTCCGAGTAGAGCGCTTGTTTTGGGAGTCTCGTATCGGGCATGCGGACAATGTGACCCATCCATCGGAGCTGATCGAGTGTGGTCAAAGCTTCAATGCTGGGGATGTTGGCCTGAGCGAGAACACTGACGTTGGTGCGCCTATCCTGCCAATGGATATGCAGGATCTTGCGGAGGCAGCGTGGTGGTACCTCTCCAGTGCTTTGATGTGCCTGTTGTACATGGTCCATGTCTCTGAGGCATACAGGAGGGCGGGTATTACTACTGCTCTGTAGACCATGAGCTTGGTGCTAGGTTTGAGGTCCTGGTCTTCAAACACTCTCTTCCTCAGGTGACCGAAGGCTGCACTGGCACACTGAAGGTGGTGTTGGGCGACATCTACCCTTGTTGATAGTAGGCTCCCGAGGTATGGAAAGTGGTCCACGTTGTCCAAGGCCTTGTCATGGATTTTGATAATCGGTGGGCAGTACTGTGTGGCGGGGGCAAGTTGGTAGAGGACCTTTGTCTTATGGATGTTTAGTGTAAGGCCCATGCTCTCGTATGCTTCGGTAACACAAATGGCAAGCCATGGAAGGGGCACCCAGGGTCTCGCCCACAGCACTCCAGCTTTGTGCAGGGGTCAACACTGCAAGACAGGTCCTCTACCCACAGGGGCCAGGAGGCCCTCCAGGAAGAATGATGTGGGACTACATCACCGCGGCTGTCACTGCCAGCAGCGTCGCCCCCACCACCTGGCTCCAGTGCAAATTTGCTTCATGACCTCAGGCCACTGGTCAATGTCAGTGAATGCATCTTCAAAGGCCGTCTCCTACCAACTGCACCACTAGCCGCACGCACTGCTCAATACACGACCCCCACCCATAATAACTCCCCCACCAACAATCTGCACCAATCACGAGGCACATCTCCCATTCCTAGCCTCACCTCACCTCCTTGGAGGAGACGGTGCAGGCCATTCTTGTCAAGTGCATGGCTGAGCCCTTGGCCAGTGGCAGGGCTGAAAGGATACAAGATTCTGGTACCCTCATATGCTATCCTCCTTCTTTCTCCTCCTGCTTTCCTGCCCTCCCATTCCACAACTCCACCCTGGTGACCTTCCTCATTTCATACACCCAAGAAATGCAGCCTGCCCAGCCAGTGGGTGACCAAGAAGAGGGCGAGGAGAGTGAAGAAGAACAAGAAGAAAGTGATTGATTTGACACTCCCAGCCACCAGCTTCTCAAGGTCAACCAGCAAGGACATTTGCAGTGTCCCCCACTGAAAGTCAGCAGCCTTCTACCAACCATGCTGCAGCCACTGGGGTAGCGCTAACTGACATCAGTAGGATAGGCAAAGGCACACACAAGACAGTCACTAAGAGAATGCATACGGGTAATAAGTTGATTTCTTGATGTCACATTTGATGGATAGGCATACATAGGTGGATTGGAAAGTTTGCTTTGTGGTGGCTTTTATTTCAGCATCGTGGCCATGAGGTCATTGTGATGGTCAGTAACAGATGGAAGGTAAGGTATGGGACCAATGTTGAAAGGGGAATTGCGGTTGTGGTCACTGGGACTGCAGGCCGATGATTCCATCCTGGATGTCCTGGCCACAAAGGGGCTGTCTGGGATGCATCCTTACGTCTAATTCCTCCTCTTCTGCTTCCTCCTCTTCTGTGTCTTCCTCTCCCTCTGCAAATGGATGCTGTAAATGTGAAATGACAGTATAAAATGCTGGAAATATTCAACTGGTCCTGCAGCATCTCGACCTGAGACATGAACTCTGTTTCTCTCTCCACAGATGTTGTGTGACCTGCTGCGTATTCGTAGCATGTTCTGTCTTCTCAAAGGCCTTTATTTACCATCTGAGCCCTTTCAAGCATCCAGCAGCACTCTCTACACACTTAATAAACTTTTCACATCTATTGCAGCAAGCCACCACTTCAATAAAATTTAAAAAAAGTCCAAACTTACCTGAATGATGTGTGTGTCCCTTTAAGAGGTGCAGACATCACCACTGTCAGCATGCTTAGGATCCAGCGCTGAATTCTGCGCTAGGGTCAAAGTTTGCGCTTGTGACATTAAGTCGGCAATGCATGCCGATTTACATCAGAACGCTGCCATTTTGTTCCGATGGTGCTGCCAGTTACTGGCAGCGCAAAGGTAAAGACAAAAACGGCGACCGCCACAGGACCCGCCAGCAGCTGGCGAAAGAGCGGCGGCCGTCGTTTTAGCACCACTTAATGGCGCTACGGAGTTGCGCTAAGACCACGAATTTCTAGCCCAATGCTACTACAGAACTTCACTAAACTATCAATTGCACCTTTAAAAATCAAACTCCTAAAGCCTATCCAACAGTACCTGTTTTATACAGGGGAGCAGTGCTGATATAGTGAACAGGTGAAAAAGGCTATCGGCATCAATTTACTAAAACTGCCTAAAATTAAAAGCTGGTAATCGGGCCCCTGCACACTCTGTGTGAGGCCTCCAAAAAATTGCAGCTTATTGAATTTGGCACCAGGCAGACTCCTGGAGTGTGAGGGTATGCTACCTTCACTGAATCACCCCTTTCATCTGTTCCTTTCTTTGGAAGATATATTTAATATAGAAAATATTCCTCTTTTTTTGGATGTGGTTTCCAGATATTAAAATGATTATTTTTTTTATTCAGGTGAGACATTCGTTTTTAAGGTCTTTTAATCCTATTCCTTGCCTCCAGCACTTTCTTTGGTCTCTCTGCACCATATACCATCAGAGTGGAATGGGGGTGCACAAGTGGGAAACCTACTTCTACATTTCTCTCAACGTCTCGCTAAAGGATCTTTTATATTGTCAAGGAGATCCCAGGGGAGCAGCAGTCAAACCGAGACTCATTACCTCCATGCGCCCACTGCCTTATTTACTTTTAGACACCAGCAGCCCTCCAATACCTCACTAAAGTAGCCATTGTTATAGATGAGCACAGAGACAACAAAGACCTGAAATATTTCTGGGTGATTATGCTCCAGTTACGTTATCAATGTCTTCTTCAAATGTAGACTAAACTCTGAATTTCAGTCCCCACCAAGTATCATCCATCGCTTAAAGATTTTCAGTAGGTTCATAATCTTTTATGCTAACTGATAAATGAGTCAAAATCCTGGAACTCGCTACCTAACAGCATTTTGGGAGTGCACCACACAGACTGCAGCTGTTCAAGAATGAGTCTCACCACCACCTTCTCAGGAAACTAGTAATGGCCTTGCCAGCAACGCCCACATCCCGAGAATTAATTAAAAAAACAAGTTGTGAATCATCTGTGAGGAACTTCTTTTTTTTTATCTCCTTGTTGGTCAGATGTACTGCATATTGGAAGTAGAAAAAACCTTAGCCACACACAGTGCGTGGGGTAGAATCTGAGAAAGGAATGAATTTGATGGGCTGAATGGTATTTTCCTGTCCCATACTTTCCTTTATTCTTCTAATCTGAAATGGGATAAACTGTGAAAAGGCAATACAACATTCTATATAGAAACATAGCAAACAGCCTTCTGTCACGGAACATCACAGAGTCCTCCTGGGCACAGCTGAAATGAGAGCCACCAAAAAACAAACAGTCCAAACATAATTTATAAACTTATCAATTCCAATACTACACAACAACGTCAACTAATCACCCTTGTGCATTCTTATAGTGTCTGTCTTTTTTATTCCTTTGCCTACTCTAGTGCTCCTACGCAGTGTTACCCCAGTGGCTGCAGCATGGCTGCTGGAAGGCTGCTGACTTTCAGTGAGGAGACTGCAGATGGCCTTGCAGGACAACCTCGAGCAGCTCTTGGCCTAGAAGGCCCAGCTGTAGAGTGCACCACCTTGGCGTGGGCAGCAGCAGTCTGGGCTGGCTGGCTGACAGGCAGCAGCAATGGCAATGATGGAGTGGGAGTGGTGGGAGTAGGAATGCTGTCATCCTGAGAGAGAACAGCAGGTTCTTGCACTAAGGAGCCACTGCCACTCCCCCGGGGTTGTGCCTCAGCATTCCTAGCCATCTGCTGGGGGACAGATTGCTGGACTGCTGTGACACCCTACAAGCCCCTTTCCACACTCGTAAACTCAGCCACGATGGCAGCAGTCTGATCTTGCGTGGCAGGAAGCTGAGACTGCAGGAGAGCAGTCTAAGCTTCCACTGCAGCACTGAGAGATTAGGTCGCTTCCGCCTATGCTGTAATGGAAGCTACGAGATCGCCCATCACACCCAGCATCACGGTTGGGTCCACAAGTTCTCTAATGGAGTTGCCCATCATGTCCATCCTAAAAATCATGATTTCAAGCTCCACGCAAAACCCCGTGCAATGTTGGAGCCGGACTCCACCATGCTCCTTGACACTGACAAGAGGCTCTCTGGCAGGCCTGCCATTGCACAAAGCATTTGTGTGTGCATGCCCATCACCCTTCATCTGAAGGCCACTCCATCGAGGTCATCATCTGAGTCCTGTGCAGCAGAACTCGTGCGCGAACTCACCCTCCGGGGAGCTGGCACCCAAGCTACCCTTTCCCCCTGGCCTGGCTGTAGCCCACTCGTGCCTGGTGACTAACCACATGCTGATCCCACCTCTATACTGTAGTGTATGTACCCGTCTATCTTTAAGGGAACTATTGAATGTAACCGTTCACCTTTAAGGGAACTACTTTAGGTGTGGCACTATTTGTTTGGCTTCTGTATACCGTAATACCGATAGTGACCACACCAGTATATAAGTGTTGTAGCAGGATTGCTGGGGCAGATTCGCCCGGACCTTCGAATAGTAAAGACCTGTTTTGTTTGTTACTTCTGAAGTCTGTGTATTTATTAACTGCACAACCCACAGACTTTACAGTGGCGACGAGTCCGATCGTACCCTGCGGCAAGATTACCAAAGCAAGAAGAGCGTCGAAGAGAGGCAACCGCCCTCGTCGTGCTGCTGGAAGAAAACACGAGGCTGCAGCAGGAGAAAGGTGGAAGACTTTAGCAACAAAAGCTTCCATTAGCAACAGGCACTGACTACCCTTCTACCACGGTGCGGAGTGAGCCGATCAGCAGGGAACAAGGCGGCCGAAGAGACTGTGAGTAGGGGAAGGTGTAGAAGTATCCGGAGGATAAGGGTAGAGCACTCGACCTCGGTCAAGGGGGAGCTGTGCCGGCCAAAAGTCGGGTCCAACGGCGTCGGGTGACAGCCGGACCGCGATCGGCGGGAAAAATCCGGGCAGCGACCGCAGCCACGAAGCGCTGAGCCTGCGAGTAGGCGCGGGAAGAGAAACCCAGCCGCAGCCGGGGAGGGAAACACCGGTCTGCGAGAGGGCTGGGGAGGCGAACGGGAACCGTGCGGGTGAGAGCCGGGTGCGGAGAGAGAGACTGCGAGGAGCCAGTCCAGCGGCTGAGCTGTTCTCCACCAACGGGGTACTCAGAGCCGGCAAAACCGAACGTGCGGGAGTGGGTGAGAGACACAGCCGAAAACGGGGTGAGAGACTGCGCGAGAGCCAGTCCAGCGGCTGAACTGTTCTCCGCCAACGGGGTACCCAGGGCCGGTAGCACCGAACGTGCGGGTGAGAGAGCGACAGAGCCGGGTACGGAGAGAGAGACTGCGCGAGAGCCAGTCCAGCGGCTGAACTGTCCTCCGTTAACGGGGTGTACCCAGCGCCGGTAAAGCCGTGCGGGCGGGAGGAAAAGACATAGCCAAGTAAGGGGAGCTGTGCGGAAGCCAGCCAGCGGCTGAACCTGTCCGCTGTGGGGGAAGCGTACCCCTTCCACCGGGAAGAAACGCGGGAAGCCGCCATTAGGCGGAGAAGACGCCAGAAGCGGGAAACCGCCATTGAAGTGGGCGGGGCGAGAAAGGAAGAGCGGGAAACCGCTGATTTCGCGGGAAAACCGCCATCTTAGAAACAAACAAATAAATAAGAATACTTAAAGAAATACTGGTGCTGCTCCCAAAGGAAGAAAAATGCCTAAGCGAGGGAATATTAACGACTTTAATTCTGAAATAGAAGACTGGGCCACGTACGTGGAACGCATAGAGATCTATTGCGAAGCCAACAAAATAGAGGAAGACGACAAGGCGATAACATTGCTAAACTCGATGGGGGCACAAACATACGGGCTCTTGAAGCATCTAATAGCACCAAATAAACCAGCGGATCAGACCTTCGAAGAGATTGTGGCTGTGCTGAAGGACCACTTGAACCCCACACCGCTGATGCTGGCTGAACGATTCAAATTCTACGCAAGAACGCAGAAGAAAGACGAAAGCAATGCGGAATACTTGGTCGAACTGCGTAGGCTAGCGAAATACTGCCAGTTCGGAGGGAATCTGACAGAAGCGCTGCAGGACAAGTTCGTATGCGAATTGTCCAAAGAAGGGACGCAGAAGCGACTACTGGAAGAGAACGACCTCACACTGGACAGGGCTGTCCTTATAGCTGCATCGCATGAAGCCGCAGCGAAAGGAACGGCGGAAATGCAACTAAAGGCGGCGGCACTCGGGGTGGACCAAATTACTTCAAGCACAACAAAATGCTACCGTTGTGGGAAGACAACGCATGACCAGAATCAATGCTGGTTTAAGAACCAAGAGTGTAGGAAATGTGGCAAACTGGGTCACATCGCGAAGGTATGCCGGTCCGGGAAAAAGACCAATAATCAAAGGAAGCCACCACAAGAAAAGTACAACAAGGTACACAAGGTGGCTGAGAAGAGTTCAGACGAACAGAATTCAGACTCAGACCCAAACAACCAGGAGCTGGGTAGGCTGAGAATCCACAATGTGGGTAAAGAAACAGATCTACAGGCCATCTGGGTTATACTAAAAATAGCTGGAGTCCAAGTAAGAATGGAGCTGGACACTGGATCAGCTCTATCAGTCATCAACCGAAGGGACTACCACCGGCTATTCTCTCACATACCTTTAAGAAATACCAAGTTCGTATTACAGACATACACGGGGCATAACGTATACCCCGTGGGGAAAATAAGAGTCAAGGTGAGAGATAGGGGTAAAGAACACCCAAGAATGAACTTGTACGTATTACCTGAGGGAGGACCACCACTTCTAGGACGGGAGTGGATTAAGAAAATAGACATGGAATGGCATTACCTAAAAGCCATAATGAGGGAGGACTCGGTGCAAGCTATTAGCTCAGATTCTGAAATGGATGATGATAAGACCAAGTCGAATATGGAAGACAAGACTAAAAGGGACTTGCCGACGATGGGAAAGAAAACGAAGACATGCAGAAGGACTTATGGTACCAAGAAGAATAAAGCTGCAGAGCAGAACTCCAGGTTGACAGAGAATTCTGAGCCTGTTCAAGCAAAGGATTCATCCATGACGGAAGAACACCGAGCTCAGACGCAAACTTATGTCAAAGTACGACAACAATTAGAACAGTTGAGTGACCGTCTCGTACAAGAGATGAAAAATATGGAAAGGTTCTGGGACACCGAATGGGAGAACCTGGAAAGACTACAGAGACAGCTAGCTCAAGCAGAGAGCGACCATAGAGCCATCGTGGTCAAATACCAATCACATTCCCCTGATGTTGTTCAGGAACTAGAATATTTACAGAATGAACCAAAGGAAGAGGAATCTTCAGGGAGCCAGGATTTTATTCCAGTTCTTCTCTACGACTCCTTACAAGCAGAGTGTGAGAAGTTGAAAGAACAGTATGAACAGGCCCAGGCTACAATTCTGGAGGGGGTTAACTCGGCAGCCTCCGAAAAGCTAGTTTCAGTAGAAGCATATGAACAACTAAAGGTTGAACATGAGCAAGAAGTCCAAAGGCTGCAGGAAATTCTTGATGAGCTCAAGGCCAAGACAGACTCATCGGTAGGAGCTCCATCCATAGATGAGAAATTAGAGGTGAAAATCATGGCAGAGCATGAAAGACAGGATGTCCAAGAACTTATAAAAACATTGAAGGACACCCAAGACAAATATGAGGCGGCAATGACCGAGGTTCAACAACTTGAAGAACAGATTCAACTGGGAATCCTTTCAGTGGAAGAACAGGACACTGTAAGAATGGTCCCTGAACATGAACTAGAGAGCATCAGGGCGCAACTTTTCCGAGCGCTGAAAGCCAAAGTTCAAGAGGAACGTAAGGTGGAAGTATTGGAGAAAGAGGTGGAGGAAATGGAGAAGACTCTGATCCACCGTGTTCCCAGGGAAGAGTTAACGGTCAGCCAACTCCTTCATATGCTGAAGGACAAGACTCTGCAAGGGGAACAATCTGAACACGAGCTTCAATCTTCAGGGGGAACGAGTTCGGAGCTCTCAAAAGTCACGGAGATAGCTGAGGTGGCAACACAAATTTTACAAGGATGCCAAAAGTACGTTGAATCACGTCAAGGTGAACAGAGGAATGTGGAAACCGTTACTTCAGTAGAAGGGTTAAATAGCCTGATAACGCAATTACCGATGGAAAGGAAGGTATTGAACTCACAAATGAGGTCCGTCGTGAAGGAATGGCAGATAACCCAGGAAGAGTGGGATGAATATGAATGCATGAAGAAGGCTTTTCAAGAAAGATGTTTAGGGAAGGAACCACCATCAGCTAACGTCCAGACGGGTGAGGAGGAAGAAGAAGTCTCTCTCGCTGGCCTAACTCAGGACGAACCCGAATATTACCATGACCTGTTGAGTGACACTGAATATTACGAGGATGTGGTCTGCCCAGCTTGTGATGAAAACTCTCAAAGTGCTGAAATCCGGAGGAAGCACTTAAGGTCTAAGGAACATAGAGAGTTGGTGGCGCTACAGCTGGCAGCCGAGAAAGGAGCTCCGAGAGTTTCAAAAAGGCAGAAAAGAAAAAGAAGAAGCAGAAGATAATAACTGTCTAAAATATTAGCACTTCTACCATTCCAGGCGGGACATTACGAAAGGAGCTAAATTAGTTGAAAAACTGGAAAATGTCAAGACAGCCAGTTGGTTGTAAAAGTCCGCACTGCTGGTTCAACATGACGAAGGTTCAAGCTGTTACGTCAAGAAAAAGGCTATGGAGGAGTCACGCTAGCCAGGTAATCCGGCTACACCAAAGAAATGTTGTTCGGAACGAGTCAAGATCAGAGACTGAATCTATGAACTGTTTCCGCAGAGACTGAACCTGTGAACTGTTTCCACCGAGATTATATTTGTAAATTGTTTTATATGACATTGACTCCACCGAGATTATATCTGTAATTTGTTTTATAAGAAGTTGAAGATATGTATGTTTAACGGGGACTCTGTAAGTAATAAGCTAAAAAGGGAGGATTGTAGTGTATGTACCCGTCTATCTTTAAGGGAACTATTGAATGTAACCGTTCACCTTTAAGGGAACTACTTTAATTTCTCTCCACGGATGTTGCCTGACTTGCTGAGTTTTTCCAGCATTTTCTGTTGTTATTTCGGATTTCCAACATCTGCAGTATTTTGCTATCGTAGGTGTGGCACTATTTGTTTGGCTTCTGTATACCGTAATACCGATAGTGACCACACCAGTATATAAGTGTTGTAGCAGGATTGCTGGGGCAGATTCGCCCGGACCTTCGAATAGTAAAGACCTGTTTTGTTTGTTACTTCTGAAGTCTGTGTATTTATTAACTGCACAACCCACAGACTTTACATATACTACCCTCTAAAGTCCGCACAGTGCCATTTTCTGAGCTTTTGCCTGGGAGTGTCAGATCAAGTGACGGTGCCTCTTCGTCTCCTTCACTCATCTCCTCCATAACTTTGGGGACAGGCTGAGCTAGTGGGACTTCTTGGGTATCTGAAAGGAGAAAGGCACAAGGATTGGGTTGTGGTGAGGGGAGGGGGGAAAGCAAGATGTCCATGCATACACCATCAGCAGCTTGTAAGGGAGAAGCGACTGTGGGATGAGGGTGAAGTGGGATGTGAGAAGAAGGATTAGGTATGAGCACACCGTCATCATCAGCAATGCTTTTAACTTCGCCTCTCACCACGGACTCAGTGACGGCCGCTTCAATGATCTCCAGCACTATGTCCTCCAGCTCTGTGAGGTTCTGCAGTCAAGCTTCCCCTCCGCCCGTCTGCTGCAGCTCCTGGTGGCGGTTATGAGTCACCTTTGCCTGCAAGAGAAAGGGAAGTGTGTCAGTGAGTGTGGTGCAATGTGTGTTGGTGATGTGCCTGCGATGGTTGAATAGCTGGCAGTGTGTGCAAGGTGTGAGACGTGGGTGTGAGTCTTGCTGCAGTGGTAATTATGTGAGTGTGAGGTGAAGCTATGATTGTGAGGTATGAGTCAAGATTGCTGGAGATTGTTGGTAGGTGTGTGAGGCTGGTGGTGCAGTTGGTGGGATATGGGATTTGAAGATGCATTCACTCACCTTGACCACTCATGTGAGCTCATTAAACTTCTTGCGGCACTGGATCCAGGTCCTGGGGACAACACTCGTGGCACTGACAGCTTGAGCTATTTCCTTCTGGAAGGTCTCCTGCCCCTCTGTGGGTAGAGGACCTGACAACATCTGTGAAACCCCAGGACTAAGGCCTCCAGTGCCGCAGCAGAGAACCTCCTTGCTCTCTCTCTCTTGCCTATTGAGCCATGGCTTCATCCACACTGACAATGAGGTGCTTCTGCAACAAAGCACCTCCACTTTAAGTAGTGCAGAGAGCCTCGGCCAATTTTTATTGGCCAGTACACTGCACCCAATGTTGGCCCCTCTGTTCAGCACTAATTCAGCCAGCAGCACATTTGGCACTGAGATCAGTGCTACAATCATTATAATGAGCAGGTAGCATGAATTTTGTGTGCTGCCTGCACCACTTTTTCAACGGGCACGAGCACATTGTGCTTCGCGCTCTCCGCGCCTGGTCTTAAGCTTTATCCAATTTCACCCCCAATAGTCCCTAGTGGGGAAATAAAATCATGTTTATCTTTCAGAGCTATCCTCTTTCAAATTAACATAATAATATAAGAAAACATGGAACAGGAAATGATCATTCAGCCCATCAAACCTATTCCATTCTCTGAGGCTGTGTGATCCATTCTCTATTTTGGATTCTACTCCATCCATTTGCTCTGCTCGGGAATGGTTCTTCAGAGTTTCTCCCAGACCATCAAAGGGAAATCAATCAAAATTCCAGAATCCTACACCCTAAACTATGAATCTTCCCTTCTATCTCTATCTGTTCTTTTCCTATAATCACCAATCCTGTTTCTAACTAGATTTTCATTCATCTCTTTCTAAAAGGTGTTCATTGATACAGCATCAGCTGCTTTAACGTTCACCAGTGTTCATATCTTGCATCACTGCCACCATTATGGCCGTCATCACCGCAAGTTTCTACATCACATGACACAGAGGTCATTTTACAATTTTATGATGTTTGACCTGAGTACAAAAAGTTTTCAGAGAGAAATAAAGCATTATGTTGTACCACTAAATAACATGTCTGCAAATGAATTCACTGCAAGTATTAAACCATCCTGTCCTATGGCTGAATCAGCTGCCATCAACCCTTTCTCCTGCCGTTGATAAAAATGATAGCACATGTGCAGCTGGGAAACTCATTGAGCCTGGAATAGTATGTACTTTTCCTGGCCTCTCACAGTGCTTGTGTTATTAATGGAGAGTGCTCGTGGATCGGAGGTACAATAAAACCAGTGTTCCAGTCGCTTTTTCTATTAAAGTACATGGTACTGCAACGTGCTGCACAAGCCTTGAAAAGGGTATGATCAGTGCTTGAGCATTTTAAAGGATTACTGTGGGAAAATATAACCATGGGAGGAAAAAATATAATTAAAAGACTTGTAAAAATGTACGCTTATACAACATAATAGGCACTATGGAGATGTTCCTAAACAAAGCAGCTGTAGTCTGCAATGGACAGCAGAATCTCCATTATGCTGTTCACAGTGCAGAGTGTGTGAGCAATGTGATTCACAGGACTCTGATCTCCACTGCAGAAGAGATAAGTGAGTTTTGTTTATGTGCAAACAGCAATTACGTTCTGAAATTCACAACCTGACAGTTGGTGCTCCAGGGCAGTCGACTCTACTTCCTGCAGATGGCTGCTTAATCCTTGCAGAGGTGATGAAACCTGAAGGCAAGCACCGAACAGGTGGTAATCGTGACTGACACAATGATGCCCTGTGTAGACATGTTACCCACAGACAAAAAAAAAGGTAGCTAACAAGGCCTCTGTGCGGTTTTTCCATGATCTTTCTCCATCGTCAGTCACAGACTGAAAGGAACTCCTTGCTGCTTATTTGTACAGCAAAAAATCACTTCTGCCAATATTTGGGACTCCGATATTACCTTAACCACAATTCCAAACTATCTAAACTCATTGAGGGAGAAATTCGTGTTTGCCAGGAAAGTTGCCGGTGTCACTGGCAACTGGAGTTAACAGGCGCTGAAAATGGCCACAACGCTAACAGGGCTAAATTTGTCTGGAGGAGCTGGAGGTTGGTGGTGCAGCACTTACCTTCCGTGTAATGCCCTCCTGGTGGTATTGCTGGAGGCATCCGACCCAAAGTTCCTGTCCAGGTGCGGCATTGCAGCTTCCCACAGCCTCTAGGCTGTGGAGCTCACAAGGAATTGTGGGCAATGAAAAGGCCTGTGATTTAATGGAGCCATGCACTCAGAACTAATACAAAATAAAATGGAGTGTAACAATGCAGTTTTCAGCCCTTTCGGCCTTTCAAGAAAAAATGGAACTTTAAGAAGATGTGCCAAATGTGTTTATTCAGCGCTTAAAGTAGAATTCCCTTCCTAACCTCCAAAAATGGGAAAATTGCTTCCGCACTAACACAAATGGCTCAGCAAGGCAGGGAAGGTACACCCAGGGTCTCTCACGCAGCACTCCAGCTTTGTGCAGGGGGTCAACGCTGCAAGAGAGGTCCTCTACCCACAGGGGCCAGGAGGCCCTCCAGAAAGAAGGATGTGGGACCACATCACCGAGGCCGTCACTGCCAGTAGTGTCGCCCCCACCACCTGGCTCCAGTGCCCAAAGAAGCTTCATGACCTCAGACCACTAGTCAGTGGTGAATCAGTGAATGCATCTTCAAAAGCCGTCACCTACCAACTGCACCACTAGCCTCACACACTGCTCAATGCAGGACCCCCAATCACTCACCTACAAACAATCTGCAACAAGCATGAGGCACATCTCCCATTCCTAGCCTTACCTCACCTCCTTGGAGGAGACGGTGCTGGCCATTCTTGGCAGGGGCATGGCTCAGCCCTTGGCCAGCGGCGGGGCTGAAAGGATAAAAGATGCTGGTATCCTTATACGTTATCCTCCTTCTGGCATGCACCTCATTCTTTCCTGCCCTCCCATCACCACAACTCCACCCTTGTACCTTCCTTAGTTCACACACCCAAGAAATACAGCCTGCCCAGCCAGTCGTCGACCAAGAAGAGGGAGAGGAGAGTGAAGAAGAACAAGAAGAAGAAGATTGATTTGACACTCCCAGCCACCAGCTCCTCAAGGTCGACCAGCAAGGCCATTTGCAGTATCCCCCACTGAAAGTCAGCAGCCTTCCACCAGCCATGCTGCAGTCACTGGGGTAGCACTGCGTGACATCAGTAGGATAGGCAAAGGCATACACAAGGCAGTCCATAAGAAAATGCATACGGGTGATGAATTAAATTCCTGATGTTCCATTGAATGGATAGATGTATAAAGCTGGATTGGAAAGTTTGCTTTGTGGTGGCTTTTATTTCAGTATCGTGGCCAAGAGGACGTTGTGATGATCAGTAACAGATGGAAAGTAAGGTGTGGGACAAATGTTGAAAGGGGAATTGGGGTTGTGGTCACTGGAATCGCAGGCAGATGATTTCATCCTGGACATCCCGGCCACAAAGGGGCTGTCTGGGATGCATCCTTCCATCTGCTTCCTCCTCTTCTGTGTCTTCCTCTTCCGACTGTGAGCGGATGCTGTAAATGTGAAATGGCAGCATCTCAACCTGAGACGTGAACTCTGTTTTTCTCTCCACAGATGTTGTGTGACCTGCTGAGTATTTGCAGCATTTTGTGTCTTCTCAAAAGCCTTAGGGGGAAAATTTCAGTTGGTTTGCACCTCCTGTTAGCGCCTTAAGAGGGCGCTAATGGGGCGCAAAGCAACTAGCGCCCGGGCGCGGCGATATCTGCGCCTCTCGCAAAATTGACCCGACATTTTGTGGCGGTGCTAAACAATACCGCCCGATCTCCTGTGCACGCAGATTTGAGCGTGCAACGCCCTTGTGGCGCCCCTGAATGGAAATTGAGTGGCGCCCCCCTCCTTTCCACCTGGCGCAACCAACGACAGGTAGACTGGAACGCTTCCCAGTTGCTGTGGGGCTGGGGGGGCGCTATTTAAAGGCGGCATCTTCCTGGCTTTTTGTGTGGTAGACATTTTTGCACCACTCGTTCTGAGAGAGAGAGAGAGATTTTGAGAGAGAGAAAGAGGGACTTCTGCATTGAATCAACGCTGTGTGAAGTAGTTTTGGCTTCTGACCATAACTTTGCAGGTACTTTGGTTTTTGACCTTCATTACTTTGATTGCCAAGAAACTATGTGGGCTGCACTAATTGGGGGCGTTGTCCTGCTCCAGCAGATTCGGAGGCCAAAGAGACACAGAGAGGGAGTGGCAATCATGGCCAGACGGAGGAGGGCCAACAGGCCTTGGTACAGGAGACCTTACCCTCCCAGGGTATTTCGCCAACAATTCTCATACATTAATATGTCTGAGGAGCAGTGTTTGCGAAGGCTGCGCTTCAGCAGGGAGGTGGTCACTGAGCCCTGCCACCTGCTGCAGCCAGATCTGCAGCCTCAACTGAGGAGCGGGACGTCTCTGTCAGTGGCAGTGAAGATGACAGTGGCTCTCAACTTTTATGCCACCGGCTCATTTCAATCAGCTACTGGGGACATCGCCAATATCTCCCAGTTCGCGGTTGATTGCTGCATCCGTCAGGTTACAAATGCCCTCTAAAAAAAGAGACGAGAGTACATCCCTTTCCCCATGACCCCGGCCAAGCAGCATGAACGCACTATGGGCTTTGCGAGGATAGCAGCCTTCCCCATGGTGCAGGGTGCCATTGACTGCACGCATGTGGCTTTGCGTGCTCCGCATGAGAATGCAGAGGATTTCCGCAACCGAAAGGGGTTCCATTCCTTAAACGTGCAGTTGGTCTGTGACCACAGGCAGCTGATACTCGCTGTCAATGCCTGCTATCCTGGCAGCAGCCACGATGCATACATCCTGCACCAGACTACTGTGGCAGAACTTTTCCAGGCACCACATCACCCAAGTGGTTGGCTTCTCGGGGACAGGGGATATCCACGGTGCACCTGGCTGATGACACCGCTCCGTACGCCCAACACCCCTGCTGAGCTGCGGTACAATGAGAGCCATCAAGCTACCAGGAACATCGTTGAGCACACAATTGGCGTGCTCAAGCAACGGTTCCACTGTCTGGACCATTCTGGAGGAGCCCTGCAGTACTCACCTGAGTGAGTCTCCCACTTCGTTGTTGTGTGCTGCATGCTGCATAACCTGGCAATCCTCAGGACCCAGCCAATGCCACCAGGCCTTGGAGCACCTCCAGAGGAGGAGGAGGAAGAGGAGGAGGAAGAGGAGATGATCATCAGCAGCACCAAGGCGGGAGGGAGGCCCACAATGTAGAAACTGGAAGGGCCGTCCGTCAACGGCTGATAGCAAGCTGCTTCTAGGCCCCTGCTAAGGGAATGGCTTCTGCCATTGAGAACAACATGAATGAAACCAACCCGCAACCCCTAAGCCGGCCAAGGCAGCAATAATTGCAAAGACCAAACATGTATATTTTGAATACAAAAACTTATTTATTTTACAAACTCTGTGTGTGTCATTTCCTCATGACAAACTAATAGAAAATACACAAAAAAACAGTCATTAACATAGCTGGTTCTCACAACCTGGCGATAATGTCCAAAACACTAAACAAAAGTTGAACCACGAACCTCGACCTTTAATAAAAAAATGAGCAACATTTTGTCACACCTCCTACTTTTTGCCCTTCGAGGGTGATCTCCTTCCCTTGTGCACTTCCCCCCTTCCCACCCTACTGCTCCTCCGTAAGGGGACCCCAGTGGCTACCGCAAGGCTGGTGGAAGGTTGCTGAATGTCAAATCCTGAGACTACAGATGCCCTTGAAGGACGGCCTCGACCAGCTCTGGGCCTGGAGGGCCCGGCTGCAGACTGCACCAACTCTGCATGGGCGACAGCAGTCTGTCCTACAGGCGCTGGCAAGTGCAGTGGAGAAGTGCCAGTGGTGGCAGCAGGAATGCTGTCATCTTGAAAGAGGACAGCAACTCCCTGCTCGACCGACACACTGGCACTCCCATGGGGCAGCACTTCAGCATCCGGAGCAATCTGCTGGGGCACAGATTGCTGGCCTGCTGCGGCGCGGTGAGAGCCCCGGGGAAATGTGTCCGAACCAGCGAGGATGGCAGCAGTCAGTGCTCGCGTGGCCTCAATCTGAGTCTGCATGAGACCAGCCACTGACTGAATTGCAGCACTAAACATTTGCATGGCATCCGCCTGTGCTACAGCAAAGTGCTCCACACTCCTTGCCAGTGATTCAATGCATTCGGGCACCCTTCCCACTGCACCCATGAGCTCAATGTGCATGTCCACCGCCTGGGTGTGCATTTCAGCGATGAGCCGCTCCTCCTCTGCGTCCAGTGCAGTAGGACTCGCTGGCATACTCTCCCTCCAAGGAGGAGGCCCCCGAGCTTCCCTACCCCCATTGCGTTACTGCAGCCTGCTGGGTCCTGGAGCTTCACCCACATCAGCCCCTTCCCCCCTGCTCCCCTCCAGGGAAGGCGTGTTCCCAGTGTGGGCATGGGCTTCCTCGGGAGAGGGTGGCGCGGATGCTCCGGCTTCATCTTCCTCCTCGCCTGCAGCTTCACTCCCACTGGCAGCTTGAGGGTCCATCTCCTCAGCTGGTGAATCACCATTTAAAAGCAGGGAGGTACAAGAGTGGCTTTAGCGTGAGGACAGGGTGGCAGTAAGGGAGGAATGAGTGCAGCGATTTAGTAAGTTGGATTGAAAGTGTCAAAGGCTGGTGTTCTGAGGGACAAGTGGAAGGAGAGAGGACAAAAAGGTAATGACCTTACCATTACTGTCCAGAACAGGGTCGGCCTCTCTAGTGTGTCTGTGTTCCATCGCTAACTGACATCACCTGCGCTGCGCCCGCGCTCTGAGTTAGTGCCTCGCTCCTCGGCCTTTGCGCCTTAAGAGAGGTGTGCAGCGCCTGATTTAGCGCTCCAATCACCTCCAGGGGCGATAAAAGCCAAGTTTGCCGTCGGAGGCGATAATTAGCGCCAGGTGCTAAACTTTGCGCACGGCCGATAATCGCGCCCCAAACGGGGAGATACCAAATTTTTCCCCCTTAATTTACTATCCGAGCCCCTGCAAGCACCCAGCAGCACTCTCTACACACTTAAAAAACTTTTAACACCTATTGCAATAGGCCACTACTTCAATAAAATCAAAAAGGTGTCCAAAAACTTGAATACAAACTTACCTGAAAGATGTTTGTGTCCCTTTAAGAGGTGCTGACATCACCACTGTCAGCCTGCTTGGGCGCCTGGTTTACCTACCGTGCTTAGGACCCAGCGGGTTGAAGTTCGCGTTAGTGCCATTAAGTCGGCATTGCACGCCAATTGACGTCACAACACCACCATTTTGTCCAGCATGGCACTGCCAGTTATCGGCAGCACAAAGGTAAGCACGAAAACGGTGGCCGCCACGGAACCTGCCACCAGCTGGTGAATGAGCAGCGGCTGGCATTTTAGCGCCATTTAATGGCGCTACGGGGTGGTGCTGAAGCCACGAATTTCTAGCCCAGTACTGTCGGCACTATCAAAATAGTATAAACCAGCTTTGTTATTATGAGTTTGTTGTCTATATTTTGCAGAAACATAGGCCGAGAAATTAGTTTGCCCCCGAAAACGGGTGCAGGGATTGCGATGCGCTAGCAACCCGCACGTGTTCGGAGGACTGCAGGCAGTATGCGAACTTTATGCTGCCAGCTAATTTTCATGATTGTGGCATTCAGCCTAGTGCTGAACACGCTTCAGAGTGGCTGAACGCTCCGCACGGGGCTCCAGTTCAGGCGAGACCAACACCAATTAAAGCTAGCTTGCACTGCATATAGGCAGTCTGCATCTCTTAAAGGGGAGGTGCATTCTGTCTGCAGCAGATCATTGAACTGGCTGAGGAAGACAGTGCAAAAACATCAATTAATGATGACACAACAGGGGAGAGAGCGTGCATCAAGGTTCTCTGATGCAGCACTAGAGGCCTTGGTGCAGGAGGTCAATAGGAGGAGAGAGGTCCTCTTTTCACATGGTGCCAGGAGGCCTTCCAGGCATAGAGCAATGTAGGAGCAGATAGCCACCATGGTGAATGCCAGCAGTGTAGCCTAAGGGCGTGGATGCACTGCAGGAAGAAATTTAATGACCTCACACGAGTGGTCAAGAAGAATTCATCTTCAAATACCATATCCCATAAACTGCACCACTAGCCTCACACACTGCTCAATGCACCACCTCCCCATCACTCACCTACCAACAATCTCTATCAATCACGACTCATACCTCACATTCACATGCTCCATTGCACCACCCTCACTGACACACTTCCCTTTATCTTGCAGGAAACGGTGGTGCACCAACAGAACCTAACCGGCAGGGGACAGGCTCACCAGCATCACCTCACCCCCATGGAGGAGACGGTGCTGGCCATTCTTGGGAGGGGCATGGCTGAGCGTGGGGCTGGCGGCACGGCTGAAACAGTACAAGATGCCGGTGTTATCTTATGTTATGCTCCTTCTCACATCCCACAATCTCTTCTTATTTACAAGATGTACATGGTGTAAGCATGCACCTATTGCACAGGGCTTGGAGACCATTAGTGCACTTGTGGACCCAAACATCATGCAGCATCTGACGGCTGATGTCTCAGCTTCCATTGCAGCACTAACACAAGCCACCCTATGTCTGCAGTGGAAGCTCATACCGCTCTCATGCAGGCTCAGCTTGCTACCATGCAAGCTCAGACTACTGCCATCGTGGCTAGGTTTACCAGTGTGGAAAGGGGCTTGCAGGGTGTCACAGTAGTCCAGCAATCTGTTCTCCAACAGATGGCTTAGGAAGGCTAAGGTGCCACCCGGGGGAGTGACAGTGGCTCAATGGAGCAAGAACCTGTTATCCTCTCTCAAGATGACAGCATTCGTACTCCCACTACTGCCATTCCGTCTGTGCCCTTGATATTGCCTGTCAGCCAGCCCAGACTGCTGCCATCCATGTCGAGGTGGTGCAGTCCGCAGCCGTGCCTTCTAGGCCCAGGGGTGTTCGAGGCCGTCCTGCAAGGCCGTTTTGCAGTCTCCCCCACTGGAAGTCAGCAGCCTTGCACCAACCATGCTGCAGCCACTGGGGTAGCACTTCACAGGAGCACTAGGACAGGCAAAGGCACACTGAAGGCAGGCACTAAGGGAATGCACAAGGGTGATTAGTTGACTTTGTTAGGTTATATTGGATGGATTGATGGATAAAGTTGGATTGGAATGTTTCTTTTGTGGTGGCTTTTATTTCAGCATTGTGGCCAGAGGTCAGTAACAGAAGGAAGGGAAGGTGTGGGACAATTGTTGAATGGGGAATTGGGATTGAGTTCACATGTACCGCAGTTGCATGAGTCAATCACGGACATCCTGGGCAGAAAGGGGCTGTCTGGGTTGCCTCCTCCCTTCCACTTCCTCCACTTCTGCTTCCTCCACTTCCACTTCTTCCTCCTCCGCTTCCTCCTCCTCCTCAGCTGGTAAGCCTGGTGGCAAGGGCTGGGCCCTCATGATGGTGAGGTTGTGGAGCATGCAGCAAACCATGACATATCTTGAGACACGTTCTGGTGAGTACTGCAGGGCTCCTCCAGAGTGGTCCAGGTAGCAGAAGCGTTGTTTAAGGACACCAATGGTCTGCTTTATCACATTCCGTGTGGCAGCATGACACTCATTCTACGCATGATATCCACAAGTGGTTGGGTTGTGCAGCAGAGTCTTGAGCCAGGTGGTCAGTGGATAGCCCTTGTTGTCCAGTAGCCACCCTCTGGTATGTCATGGTGGCACAAAGACTGAGGGAACAGCGGACTGGCGCTCAATAAAAGCATCATGACTGCTGCCAGGATACTGGGCACTCACCATCATGATGTGCTGAGTATGGTCAGACACCAACTGCACATTCAGCGAGTGGTAACATTTGTGGTTGCAGTACATCTCAGCATTTAGATGCGGTGCCTGCAAAGCTATGTGTATGCAGTCGATGGTGCCCTGCACCATGGGGAAGCCCGCTATTCTGGCAAAGCCACGTGCACGCTCCGCCTGCTTCCATGAAGTTCCCCTTTCCTGACATAAAGAGCGTCTGTCACCTCTCTTATGCAGCAGTGGACAGCAAGCAGTGGGATGTTACAGATGTCGCCTGCTCCAGCCTGGAAGGGTCCCGACGCGAAGATATTCAGGGCCATGGTCACCTTCACAGTCACTGGCAGCGCTGTCCTTGCCCTGGAGTGAGGCTGCAGGTCTGGTTGCAAGAGGTGGCAGAGTTCTGTGAGCACCTCCTTTGTAAAGTGCAGACACCACACACACTGCTCCTTGCTCAGGTTGAGGTAAGAGAATTGCTCTCGGAAGATACTAGGTGGGTAAGGCCTCCTGCTGAGAGCCCTTCTCCCCCTCCTCCTCCCTCTGTGAGTAGCTTTTCCTCTTCTTTGCTGCCTCTGCTCCATCTCCCTGTCATGCTGCAGGCCAAGGGGGATGACAACTAGAGCACCCATGATTGGGAGCAAGTGGTCTGACCAGAACCCTTGAAGTCAGAACCAAGTCCTTCTCCACTTGTAGCACTTCTGCCTGTCACCTCACCAACTTTAAATAACTAGAAATCTGCAAACAGTGCCGCAAACTTACACAGAGCCAGTAGAAATCAATCAGCAACTGACCTGAGAGTGGTTGATGAGCCCTTTAAATATCGTTGATAGCGGGTCCTTGCAGCTGCTGAAGGCATGTTCAGCTGTGCGAGGTTAACAGAGCTCAGTGCTACTTCCAGCGTAGAGGATGAAAATGGCAGCGCTGTCAGTATTGCACACTGATTGATGCCACGATCTGCCGACTCCACATACTTCTGGAGCACGCTCTCAGCGCCGACGCTACCACCCTCACCAAGATGGCGTCTGGCGCGGCCTGCACCAGAATTGTGCGCATACTGCTCAGATGGCATTTTCGTCTCAAAACAGCACCCGTAACACCCAAACCATGGGCACTTTGCAATTGAATTTCTAGGCCTTTACATTCTAAGTTAACAAATGTTATGTTTTCACACTAGCAAGTTCTTTTTATTTCATCCACTCAATCGAAATAAGCTTCAAGGTGGCTGTTTCCGACTGCCCTGAATTAACTGCGTTGGTGAGATTGTTAACAGCTTTGACACAAGATTACAATCTCACACTGCTGGTTAAGCTACATGTTGAAACTGGGAATTAGGAGCATTCGGAAAATAGTTATTTTGCTAGTGATTAAACAGGAGTTTTCTGTCTATTGGTTGGCATCCTGCTTGCAGTGAAAAAATAAGTAACAAAGATATCTGTTTCTTCATTGGTAAAAGTGATTGAAAGTAGGATCAACAAGCAGAGTTATGAATGTTGGAGTTGTATAGTGCTGATCATTAAACCTCGTTAACTTGGTTAGCCCCCGAAAACAGGTGCAGGGATCGCAATACGTGATTAATCCACGCCCATTGAGTGGAGCACAGGCAGCATGCCAACTTTGTGCTGCCTGCTCATTATAATGATTTTTACATGCAGCCAGTGCTACCTGTGCTGTTCATTGGCTGCATGCATCAGCAGGGGGTCCAATATCGTTACTAAGTTGCACTACTTAAAGCTAGCCTGCACTACTTAAAGCTAGCCTGCACCTCTTAAAGGGGAGGTGCATTGTGGCTGGAGCAGGTGCTGGGAGTCGCTCTATATCTGAATCTGACCTGGGAAAGAGAGGAGAATGGCTGACCATGGGAGAGAGCAGGCCCCCAGGTCTTCAGACGCTGCACTGGAGGCCTTGGTGGGGGAAGTAGATAGGAGGAGATGTCCTGTATTCTCAGAGCGGCAGGAGGCCCTCTGGACATACGATGAGGAGTCAGTGGGAACAGATAACTGTGGAGATTAATGCAAGACGTGTAGCCCGAAGGACCTGGATGCACTGCCAGAAGAAGTTTAATGACCTCACACGAGTAGTCAAGCTCAGTAAATGCATCTTCAAATCCCATATCCTACCAACTGCGCCACTAGCTTCAGCCACTGCTCAATTCACCACCACCCCATCACTCACCTACCAACAATCTCTATCATTCAGGACTCATACCTAACATTCATAGCTTCACCTCACCCTCACACACTTAGCACTATTGCAAGGCTCACACCCACATCTCACAGCTTGCACATACTGGCTGCTATTCAACCATGAAAGCCACATCACCCAAACAGATTGCACGACACTCACAACACACCTCTCTCTCTTGCAGGAGATGGTGGCACACAACCGGAGGCAGCAGGAACTCTCTTCTGACTTACGAGTTGTATATGGTGTAAGCATGCACCTCTTACATTCTCCACTCCCTCCACCACAACCCAACCCTTGTCCCTTTTCTTTTCAGATACCCAGGAACTGAACCTGGTGGAAGTGAAGATGAAGACACACTGTCACTCAAAGCCATCAGCTCAGATACTGACACTGCGCATAATTTAAAGCAGGGGTTCTCAACCAAGGGTACACGGCCCCCTAGTGTTCTGCAAAAAGGTTTCAAAATAATTATAGGATATAGATCCTCATTTGTAAATGGAAAATCCTATCTACGAGTCCCAGAATCGGTTACACCCTGACTTCATCTCTCCTCGGCTACAGAAAGTGTCTTTTTTTAAAACTTACCAAGCTGCTATATTTTCCTCGGTGATCTTTCTTCAATCACCAGAAATATCCTCAGCAAAGCTGTTCCAACTGTTTTCTATATATATATATACAGTACTCAAACGCAAACCTTTCCCCGCCCCCACACGCTACGTTTACTGTTTCCTATAAGTTTGCCGAAACCTATCCACCTCTGCTTTTAAAAACGGATTCGTTGTATCCCCTCTAAAACTTGCTTTTAAAATGTGCCTGTTTTTATCAATCATTTTTTCGGGAGGGAAACGTGCACTTCCCCCACCTTCATTCATTCAGCTCACTGCCGGCTGTTTCCACACTTTTAATCTTTGTGTTCAGCGATCATTAATCACAAGCTTCATCGTTTTATTGCAGCTGACTTTTTATGTTTTCAGAATCTGAACGTTGTCTCTGAATTTAACTTCACGAGAAAAATAAACTCTACACAGGGACCAAGCCAAAGAAATAACCATCTTTTATCTATCGATCGGTTTTATTTCTTATTTCCCCAAAGTCCGGCTCCTGTTATATATATTTTTCAATCCAATCCCTTGTTCTTTTCCCAGATTAAACAATTTCCCCTTTCATTTTCTTTCTCTCCTTGGATTTTCTCTTTCACTGCTGCCTGAGTAATTAACATGAGCAGCTTTCGCTGCGTTTGTATTTGCATTGCAGGGAACAACAACCGCTGTACATTGCCTTCTTTGATCTCACAAAGGGCTTCGACACTGTCAGCCATGAGGGATTATTGTTGTGTATGTACCTTTAAGGGAATAACTGGTCTCAGACTGCAGTACCGGCAGTGACCACCCCTGTATAAAAGGCCCTAGCAGGCTTCTGTAGTTTCAGTTTCCAGGTTGTCTCCATTCAGTAAAGACTTGTTATAATCAACTCCTGCAGTCCATGTCTCAATTATACACGGACATAATACTGGCGACGAGTAAGAAACGAACTTACCTGCAACTCGGCAGCACCTCAGACGACGTTATTGAAGGTCAAAGCCAGAAGAGAAAAAAAAAATCCAAAGAAACTCGAGAAACGGGCATCGACCGTGGGCAACGCCCTCCAAATCATCGAATTGAAAAGTGCAGGAGAGACTGTCGAGAGCCAGGCTTGGTTCTCCAGTCTGTGGTTTCCCAGCTAATCGGGCTGGTGGCAGGTAGTGCACTGATCCTTCCTGGGCTGCAGCGGGCTAGAGCTCGATCGGGTGGCTCTGCAACGGGGCCGGGCAGCGAGTCGGGAAGCAAAGAGAGAGAGAGAGGGTGGAGCACACAGGGCGCGGCCGGTGCTTTGCAGCCGGGCAGCGTTCGGACCTAAGAAGAGGGAGGGAAGTGTCCCAGAGGGTCCGCTCCACGACGGGAACGGTTCTTCAATTAACGGAGCAAATATTGAAGCGCGATAGAAAAATAAAAATACCGCGGAGAGCGGCGTTGGCAGCAGCGATCGGGGAGGCGCGAAGACCATAGGGCGTCGCCATTACAGGATAGTAAGATAAATATAGTCGGCAGCAACAGCGTTGGCAGCAGCGGCAGTGGCGGGAAAGCGTGGGAGGCGCCATCTTAACTCGGTGGGGAAGAAGGAAAAGCGCGGGAGGTGCCATTTTGATCCATCGGGGACGAAGGCAAAGCGCGGGAGGCGCCATCTTAGATTTTCAAGATGCCAAAAACTGGCGATATCACTGCCTTTGATAATGCAATAGAAGACTGGACCACGTATGTGGAAAGAGTCGAGGTATATTGCGAGGCAAACGAAATAGCCGATGAGAAAAAGGCATCGGTATTGCTAAATTTAATGGGCGCAAGAACGTACGGCCTATTGCGGGACCTGATTACTCCAGCCAAACCGAAGGCGAAGAGTTTTAACGAAATTGTTGCTATCCTACAGGAACACCTAAATCCTACACCGCTGCTGATAGCAGAAAGATTTAAATTCCACTGGAGAAATCAGCATAAAAATGAGAGCAATACTGATTACCTTACGGAACTACGCAAGCTATCAAAGCACTGCCAGTTCGGAGCAGGACTGGCAGATACCTTACGGGACAAATTTGTCTGTGGACTCCTGAGTGAAGGAACCCAGAAGAGGTTACTCTCAGAGAAAGAGCTGACGCTAGATAAGGCTTTCAGCGTGGCAGTATCGTACGAAGCAGCAGCAAGGGGAGCTGCGGAAATGCAACACAAGCCATAGGAATACGGCACCCACGAAATGACACGGGGATTTGCAAAATGTTATCGCTGCGGCAGAACAAACCATGACCAGAAGGACTGCTGGTCCAAGGACAAAATATGCAGGCAATGCGTAAAGATGGGACACATTGCATGAGTTTGCAGGTCTGGGAAGAAGACCAACGACAACAAAAAGGCTACTAAGGAACCGTACAGGAAAGTACAAAAGATGACAGACAGTAGTTCCGAAGACCAGATGAGCGATAGTGAATCCGGGAACAAGAGACTAAGCTGTCTCAAACTTCACAACGTAATCACAAAAGCGGATCACCGAACCATTTGGGTCACCCTCACGATAGCAGGGTCCCAAGTCAAAATGGAATTGGATACAGGATCAGCTCTAACCGTCATGAATTGACGAGACTACGAGCGGCTATTCTCACACATACCCTTGAGAGAGACATCCATTGTCTTGAGGACGTATACGGGGCAAAAAGTATACCCCAGAGGAAAAATAAAGGTGCCTGTCGAATACAACGGCAAGAAAATACGGAAATTGTATCTCTACATTCTGCAAGATGGTGGACCACGGTTATTGGGACGTGAATGGATCAGAAAGATAAGTTTAGACTGGCACTCCATTCAGGCACTGACGGTGGCTGGTAAAAAGGATGACGACGTCACTCCTGGACGATTGTCAACAATCTTAGCTGACGCCAAAGAGGTATTTCAACAAGAACTGGGCACTCTTAAAGGCGTAACCGCCTCGATAAAAATAGAGGAGAATACAATTCCCAAGTTTTTCAAAGCAAGACCAGTACCATATGCAATTCGCCCAGCCGTCGAGGCAGAGCTGGAGAATCTGGAGAATGCAGGCGTGTTATCTAAGGTAGAATGGAGTGAGTGGGCGACACCCATCGTTCCTGTCATGAAGAAAACGTTAAACAATAAGTCTGAGGAGCCAAGGAAGGTTCGCATCTGTGGGGACTTCAAGGTGACGGTGAACCTAGTCCTTCACACAGTACAATATCCTCTTCCAAGGATAGAAGATATCTTCGCCTCACTATCTGGAGGGAAGCGTTTTACAAAAATTGACCTAGCACAAGCATATTTGCAGATGGAGGTTGAAGAATCCTCTAGGAAGTATCTCACGATAAACACTCACAAAGGTCTTTACCAGTATAATCGACTGGTATTCGGAGTAGCATCAGCTCCGGCGATATGGCAAAGAGCGATGGAACAAGTCCTGCAAGGGATTCCGGGGACTCAGTGTTACTTGGACGACATCCTAGTGACAGGTGAAGATGACAGTGAACACCTTGCCAACCTAGAGCAGGTGCTCACTAGAGTACATGAACATGGGCTACGAGCCAATCGCTCTAAGTGCGAGTTTTTTAAGAAACAGATATCGTATTGTGGCCACGTGATTGATGAAGAGGGGTTGCATAAGTCCCCTGACAAAATTGAAGTGGTAGTTAAGGCTCCAGCGCCTGAAAATGTGTTGCAACTGAGGTCATTCCTCGGATTGGTGAATTACTACCATAAGTTTTTGCCGAATTTGTCCACAATTCTGCATCCACTGAACGCCCTACTACGAACGGGAGTAGCATGGAAATGGAGCGATGAATGTAAGCGGGCCTTTCAGAAGAGTAAGGACCTAATCACTTCAAGAGAAGTATTGGCTCACTACAACCCATCACTACCGATAAGACTGGTGTGTGATGCGTCTCCCTACGGTGTTGGGGCGGTACTGTCACATAAATTCCTTGATGGTTCAGAGAGGCCGATAGCTTTTGCGTCACGCTCGTTAACTTCAGCCGAGCGTAACTACGCCCAGATTGACAGACAGGCCCTCAGCCTGGTGTGGGGGGTGAAGAAGTTCAATCACTACCTGCACGGTCAGAAATTTACTCTACTAACTGATCATCAACCTCTCGTCTCCATTTTCAACCCTCAGAAGGGCGTACCGATAATGACGGCACAACGGCTACAGAGGTGGTCCCTTTTCCTAGGGGCACACCAATATGACATCGAGTACAAAGGAACTAAACAGCATGGGAATGCTGATGGATTGTCGCGCCTACCGTTGCCGACGGTGGAAGAAGAACTGGCAGTGGATCCAGTGGAGTTATTCCACTCGACTATAGTCGAATGTCTCCCTGTGACGAATGCAAACATAGAAAAGGAAACACGAAATGACCCGACACTCTCCTGGGTCTATGATTTAACGGTGAAGGGATGGCCAGCACATGGCGAACCACTGCTGCCAGCATTCTCGCCGAGAAGAGAACAACTGTCAGTGTGCAGAGGAACCTTGATGTGTGGATCCAGAGTAGTAATTCCACCCAAATTGAAGGATAGAGTGCTCAATGAGCTTCATGAGGGTCATCTGGGAGGGGTAAAAATGAAGAACTTAGCCAGAGCGTTTGTGTGGTGGCCGGGAATCGATAGAGAAATCGAAGAGATGACCAAGAGCTGTACAGGATGCCAGAAGGTCCAAAACGCCCCACCACAAGCCCCTCTACATCCATGGGAGTGGCCCTCATCTCCATGGCAAAGGGTGCACATTGATTTTGCTGGTCCCTTTATGGACTCGATGTTTTTAATTGTGGTGGATGCACATTCAAAGTGGCCAGAGGTAATAAAAATGTCCTCAACCACCACAGAAAAAACTATCACAGTCTTACGAACCATATTCGCCAGGAATGGGCTGCCTGAACAGATTTGCTCTGACAATGGACCACAGTTTGTGCCTGAAGAGTTCCGGAGGTTCTTAAAGAACAATGGTGTTAAGCATTACACATCCGCCCCATATCATCCAGCCACTAATGGATTGGCCGAGAGGTTTGTTCAAACATTCAAGAAGGCTATCAAGGCAATGTGTACTGAAGATATACCCCTACAACACAAGGTGGATAACTTTTTGTTTGCCTACCGGAATGCGACACATGCGGTTACCAACCAAACTCCAGCCATGATGTTCTTCAATCGAAGACTACGATGCTGCTTGGATTTGGTTAAGCCAAATGTCAGAAGAGATGTGGAGAACAGGCAGTTTCAGAATATGAATGAAAGGCTGACCAGGAGTTTTAAGATAGGTCAACCAGTTCTGGCCCGGGACTACCGCACAGAGAAATGGCAGCCAGGAACGATCTGTACACGGCAAGGACCTCTAATGTATACCGTGGACGTTGGAGAGAGCATTGTAAGATGCCATGCTGACCAGATTCTAGAGTCACTGGAAAACGTCAACTCCACACCACGATCTGATACACCTGGCGATGAAACCGAAGTACCAATTGCATCTACCGCAGAATCGGTGATATTGGAAGCAGACGAACCAAACAACGACATTGATCCCGACTCAACCTTGCCAGAAGAACCTGATATCCCAAAGAGGTGTTATCCAGACAGAATCAGGAAGCCTCCTCAAAGACTGAACTTATAATTGCTTAACTTCAACCAATGTATCTAGCAACTGTAATTGTAATTAGTTATTATTTAGTTGTTAAATGAATGTTATGTACTGTTTATCTAAAAGGGGAGGAATTGTTGTGTATGTACCTTTAAGGGAATAACTGGTCTCAGACTGCAGTACCGGCAGTGACCACCCCTGTATAAAAGGCCCTAGCAGGCTTCTGTAGTTTCAGTTTCCAGGTTGTCTCCATTCAGTAAAGACTTGTTATAATCAACTCCTGCAGTCCGTGTCTCAATTATACACGGACATAATAATTATGGAGTGTCCTCCTCAAATTCGGCTGCCCTCAAAAGTTTGTTAGCATCCTCCGCCTGCTTCACGACGACATGCAAGCCATGATCCTGAACAACGGTTCCACCACAGACCCAATTCACGTACGAACCGGGGTCAAGCAAGGCTGTGTCATCGCACCAACGCTCTTCTTGATCTTCCTTGCTGCGATGCTCCATCTCACCCTCAGTAAGCTCCCCACTGGAGTGGAGCTAATTTACAGAACAAACGGGAAACTGTTCAACCTCCGTCGCCTCCAGTCCAGATCCAAGGTCGTCCCATCCTCTGTCGTCGAATTACAGTATGCAGACGATGCTTGCGTCTGCGCTCACTCAGAGGTCGAACTCCAAACCATCGTCAACACCTTCACTGAAGCGTACGAGAGCATGGGCCTTACACTAAACATCGGGAAGACAAAGGTCGTCTACCAACCTGCCCCAGCCACACAGTACTGGCCCCCGATTATCAAAATCCACGACAAGGCCTTGGACAACATGGACCATTTTCCATACCTCGGGAGCCTACTGTCAACAAGGGCAGACGTCGATGATGAAGCCCAACACCGCCTTCAGTGTGCCAGTGCAGCCTTCGGTCGCCTGAGGAAGAGAGTGTTTGAAGACCAGGACCTCAAACCCGGCACTAAGCTCATGGTCTACAGAGCAGCAGTGATACCCGCCCTGCTGTATGCCTCAGAGACATGGCCCATGTACAGCAGGCACCTCAAAGCACTAGAGAGGTACCACCAACGCTGCCTCCGCAAGATCCTGCAAATCCATTGGCAGGATAGGCACACCAACGTCAGTGTTCTTGCACAGGCCAACATCCCCAGCATCGAAGCTTTGACCACGCTCGATCAGCTCCAATGGACAGGTCACATTGTCCGCATACCTGATACGAGACTCCCAAAACAAAAGCTCTACTCGGAGCTCCGGCACGGCAAGAGAGCCCCAGGTGGGCAGAGGAAACGCTTCAAGGACACCCTCAAAGCCTCCTTGAAAAAGTGTAACATCCCCACCGACACCCGGGAATCCCTGACCCAAGACCGCACAAAGTGGAGGAGAAGCATCCGGGAAGGCGCCGAACACCTCGAGTCTCTTCGCCGGGAGCAAGCGGAAGCCAAGTGCAGGCAGTGCAAGGAGCGCTCGTCAACCCAAGCTCCCCACCCACCCGCTCCTTCGACCACCGTCTGCCCCACCTGTGACAGAGACTGTAGGTCCCGCATTGGACTCATCAGTCACCTGAGAAATCATTTTTAATGTGGAAGCAAGTCATCCTCGGTTCCGAGGGACTGCCTAAGAAGAAGATTTGCATTGTTGGCGTGTCCATTAAACACAGTTAACTAAATATAAAATATATGTAGGGGGATAAAGACAGGGCGTAACTACTGGTACAAACAATGCCAGATGTGGTATAGGAGCTCCTGGCTTGATGGAGAATCTATACAAATTTGCTTTCATAGTTAGATGTGTGGGCATGTGTAGGTTAGACATATATTTTTGCATAATTTTAGTAACAAAAATGATTTTTTAAATCCATTCCTGGGATGTGGGCATCGCTGGCAAGGCCAGCATTTATTGCCCATCCCTAGTTGCTCTTGAGAAGGTGGTGGTGAGCCGCCTTCTTGAACCGCTGCAGTCCGTGTGGTGAAGGTATTCCCACAGTGCTGTTAGGAAGGGAGTTCCAGGATTTTGACCCAGCGACAATGAAGGATCGGCGATATATTTCCAAGTCAGGATGGTATGTAACTTGGAAGGGAACTTGCAGGTGATGGTGTTCCCATGCGCCTGCTGCCATTGTCCTTCTAGATAGTAGAGGTCGTGGGTTTCGGAGGTGCTGGCAAAGAAGCCTTGGAGAGTTGCTGCAGTGTATCTTGTAGATGGTACACACTGCAGCCACGGAGCACTGGTGGTGGAGGGAGTGAATGTTTAAGGTGATGAATGGGGTGCCAATCAAGCGGGCTGCTTTTTCCTGGATGGTGTCGAGCTTCTTGAGTGTTGTTGGAGCTGCACTCATCCAGGCAAGTGGAGAGTATTCCATCACACTCCTGACTTGTGCCTTGTAGATGGTGGACAGGCTTTGGGGAGTCAGGAGGTGAGCCACTCGCTGCAGAATACCTAGCCTCTGACCTGCTCTTGTTGCTACAGTATTTATGTGGCTGATCCAGTTAAGTTTCTGGTCAATGCTGACCCTCAAGATGCTGATGGTGGGGGATTTGGCGATGGTAATGCCGTTGAATGTCAATGGGCGGTGGTGAGACTCTCGCTTGTTGGAGAAATTGCCTGGCACTTGTGTGGCACAATTGTTACTTGCCACTTATCAGCCCAAGCCTGAATGTCGTCCAGGTCTTGCTGCAAGCGGGTATGGACTGCTTCATTATCTGAGGAGCTGAGAATGGAACTGAACACTGTGCAGTCATCAGCGAACATCCCCACTGCTGACCTTATGATGGAGGGAAGGTAATTGATGAAGCAGCTGAAGATGGTTGGGCCTAAGACACTGCCCTGAGGAACTTCTGCCGTATTGTCCTGGAGCTGAGACGATTGACCTCCAATGACCAGAACCATCTTCCTTTGTGTTAGGTATGACTCCAGCCAGTGGAGAGTTTTCCCCCTGATTCCCATTGACTTCAATTTTATTAGGGCTCCTTGATGCCACACTCAGTCAAATGCTGCCTTGATGTCAAGGACAGTCACTCTCACCTCACCTTTGGAATTTAGCTCTTTTGTCCATGTTTGAACCAAGGCTGTAATGAGGTCTGGAGATGAGTGGTTCTGGCGGAACCCAAACTGAGCATCAGTGAGCAGGTTATTGGTGAGTAAGTGCCGCTTGGCAGCAGTGTCCACGACACCTTCCATCATTTTGCTGATGATTGAGAGTAGACTGATGGGGTGGTAATTGCCCAGATTGGATTTGTCTTACTTTTTGTGAACATGACATACCTGGGCAGTTTTCCACATTGCCGGGTAGATGCCAGTTTTGTAGCTGTACTGGAACAGCTTGGCTAGAGGTGCGGCTAGTTGTGGAGCCCAAGTCTTCAGCACGAAAGCCAGGATGTTGTCAGGGCCCATAGCCTTTGCTATATCCAGTGCACTCAGCCATTTCTTGATATCACGTGGAGTGAATCGAATTGGCTGACAATTGGCTTCTGTGATGGTGGGGACCTCATGAGGAGGCCGATATGAATTATCCACTCGGCACTTCTGGCTGAAGATGGTTGCAAATTCTTCAGCCTTATCCTTTGCACTCACATGCTGGGCTCCACCATCATTGAGGATGGAGATATTTATGGAGCCTCCTCCTCCCGTTAGTTGTTTAATTGTCCACCACCATTCACGACTGGATGTGACAGGACTGCAGAGCTTTGATCTGATCCATTGATTGGGGATCTCTTAGCCCTGTATCTACCATGCTGCTTCCACTGTTCCGCATGTATGTAGTCCTGTATTGCAGCTTCCCAGTTTGGCATCTCATTTTTAGGTACGCCTGGTACTCTTCTGCACTCTTCATTCAGCCAGGGTTGGTTCCCTGGCTTGATGGTAATGGTAGAGTGAGGGATGTGCTGGGCTATGAGGTTATAGATTGTGGTAGAATACAATCCTGCTGCTGCTGATGGCCCACAGCGCCTCATGGATGCCCAGTTTTGAGCTGCTAGATCTGTTCTGAATCTATTCCATTTAGCACAGTGGTAGTGCCACACAACACGATGGAGAGTGTCTTCAGTGTGAAGACAGGTCTTTGTCTCCATAAGGACTGTGCGGTGGTCACTGCTACCAATGCTGTCATGGACAGATGCATCTGCGACAGGTAAATTGGTGAGGATGAGCTCAAGTAGGTCTTTCCCTCGTGTTGGTTTTCTCACCACCTGCCGCAGGCCCAGTCTGGCAGTTATGTCCTTCAGGACTCGGTAAGCTCAGTCAGTAGTGGTGCTACTGAGCCACTCTTGGTGATGGACATTGAAGTCCCGTACCCAGAGTAGATTCTGTGCCCTTGCTACCCTCAGTGCTTCTTCCAAATGGTGTTCAACATGGAGGAGCGCTGATTCATCAGCTGAGGGAGGGTGGTAGATGGTAATCAGCAGGAGGTTTCCTTGCCCATGCTTGACCTGAAGACATGAGACTTCATGAAGTCCGGAGTCAATGTTGAGGGCTCCCAGGGCCATTTCCTCCTGACTGTATATGACTGTACCACCACCTCTGGTGGGTCTGTCCTGCCGGTGAGACAGGCCATACCCAGGGATGGTGATGGAGGAGTTTGGGACATTGGCTGAAAGGTATGATTCTGTGAGTATGACTATGTCAGGCTGTTTCTTGACTAATCTGTGGGACAGCTCTCCCAATTTTGGCACAAATCCCCAGATGGTAGTGAGGAGGACTTTGCAGTGTTGACTGGGCTGGGTGTGCCATTGTCATGTCCGAAGCTGGTGCCTAGGTCGATGCTGGTGCTCCATCCGGTTTTATTCATTTTATTGTTTCTCATAGTGGTTTATCACAACTGAATGGCTAGCTAGGCCATTTCAGAGGGCAGTTAAGAGTCAGCCACATTGCTATTGGTCTGGAGTCACATATAGGCCAGACCAGATAAGGATGGCAGATTGCCTTCCCTAAAGGACATTAGTGAACCAGATGGGTTTTTACCTTAGTGCTGTATCAAACTTCCATGTGGGGAACACCTGCCCAGCTCTGATCATAATGTAATTAGATTTAATTTTATTGGCCAATCTATGGCTGCGGCCGTAGTTTCTGGTAGGAGTTGTTTTTGGTAGCGATTATTGGTAGGTGAGTGATGGGGTTGTGGTGCATTGAGCAGTGTGTGAGGCTACTGGTGCAGGTGGTGGGATATGGCATTTGAAGATGAATTCACTGACCTTGACCATGCGTGTGAGGTCATTAAACTTCTTCCTGCACTGAGTCCAGGCCCTCGGGGCAACACTGCTGGCATTCACCACATTGGCTATCTGCTCCCATTGAATTTTTGTCTGTTGCCTGGAGGGCCTCCTGGCCCCCTGTGGAAAGAGGACCTCTCTCCTCAAATTGACCTCCTGCACAAAGGCCTCCAGTGCGGCATCGAAGAAACTTGGTGCTCGCTCTCTCCCTTGTTGTGCCATCATTAATAGATTTTTCCCACTCTCTTCCCCAGCCATTTCAATTATCTGCTGCAGGCATAATGCACCTCCCCTTTAAGAGGTGCAGGCTACCTTTAAGTAGTACAGGCTAACTTTAATTGGAGCTAGCTTCACACGAACTCGAGCCTCCTGCTGAGCGTTCAGCCGCAGTCCTCCGAACGGGTGCGGGTTGCTAGCGCATCATAATCCCTGCGCCTTTTCTGGGGCAGATAAATTTCTAGGACGAAGTGTTTTGTCCCACCATGGCCTCACCCCTCCCTATCTCTGTAATCTCTTCCAGCCCAACAACCCTCCGAGATATCTGCACATCTCAAATTCTGGCCTCTTGAGCATCCCCAATTTTAATTGCTCCACCATTGGTGGTCATGCCTTCAGCTGCCACAGTCTTAAGCTCTGGAATTCCCTGCCTAAACTTCTATGCCTCTCTACCTCTCTTTCCACTTTTACGACGCTCCTTAAACCATGCTTTATCTGCCCTAATATGTCCTTATGTGGCTCGGTGTCAAATTTTGTTTTATAACGCTCCTGTGAAGCGCCTTGGGACAATTCATACATTAAAGGAGCTATATAAATGCAAGTTGTTGTTGTTGTTGTTTAACCCCCAGCTTCATAATGTTTTTTAAAACAATAACAGATTGGTGCCTACAGCATTGTGAAACCCAATTTCAAAGTGTCTTTTCTATACTTACTGAAAACATGTAACTATGTTATTTCCTACCCCTTGTCTGTTTATGACATTGTCCTTTCTTTGTGCTTTAACTCTGAATACACTAAAATGTTCTTTAAAAAGTAATTAGTAGGTTTTCTCTAAATAGAGGTGTACGGTACATGCTATTTAATTTTTATTTTTTAATAAAAAATGTGTCATTGCTCCAGGCTGGTATAATTGAACATTTTTATTTGAAGCCATAAACTGCTGGAAAATGTAAGAAAAGTTTAATAAAAATCTAAACTTGGTGATCTTATTTCCAGCTGTTGGTATATACCTGATCAACATAAAGCAATTCCCAGCCCCAGTGGTGCAGAACTTTAATGAACTGACATGTCAACTACAAAGTGATGGATTGCAGTTTTGGCCTTGTGCGTCTCTACATAGTGACCTCCCAGCCTTAGCAGAGGGCATCTGGGGAGGGCCAAACAAGGCATTTCCCCTTAGGGAGGATGGAACAAGCAGAGAGGGTGCTGCTTCTGCACACAACCTAGCAATCATTGAGAGTCACATCGGCAAAGGACTGGAACAGATTGCCTGCTCTCAACTGGGGAATGGTGCATGACACATAGGGGCCTATGGCACATACACAATGAAGGATAGACACAACATTTGGCTCCTGGCCCATAAGTTGGGCTGCTTGAGTCTGAGAGTCTGAGAGCTGTCAGCCATTTCAATCTACTTACCTCAGTCAGTTGAGTTATGACAATTCTTATCCAGGTAGTAGATGGGGCAGTTTGTAGCTGTGAGTATTCCATGAGGAAAGTGATGTGTTCTCATTTACTGTAGTTTCAAAGATCAGCTCATTTTCCAGAACATTTATGGAACCGTCAGAAATGCTGAGGAAAATTAGCAGTATTAGATAGATAGATAGATAGATAGATAGATAGATAGATAGATAGATAGATAGAAAGATAGATGAAACATGTAGGGGTAGAAATTGACATACATTGCACCTATTTTTAGAGCTTACGGCATTGGTCCCACTGTCAAATCTGTGAGCCCCATTTTTCCCAGTGTCCCGGGCAATTTGACTATGTAACTTAAGGGCCTAACGCCTGTTAAAGGACCCATTTGACAACTTGGTCACCTCCTGCCTTCCACCCTATTGCAGACCCTCCCTTTTGTTCTTTCCTCCCCCTCCCCCCTTTCCCTGCCTCTGCACCTGCTTAAAACCTGTTGCGTCTCTAATTTTTCCAGTTCTGACGAAGGGTCACAGACTTGAAACATTGACTCTGTTTCTCTCTCCGCGGATGCTGCCTGACCTGCTGAGTGTTTCCAGCATTTTCTGTTGTTATTTCAGATTTCCAGCATCCGCAGTATTTTGCTATTGTGTTGTGTGTGTGGTCACCTCATGAGCCTGGCCTGCCCCACTCAGGATTCTTCAGTGTCCCCCATGTCTGCCAACCCAAGGTAAGTTTCAAAAATAACTTCCTGAAGAGCCAGGAGGAGCAGGAGTGCTCCCTAAACACCACAGGAATCATGATCGCCACCTCTCCTGTAGCCTGCTCCAACCCTCTCCTTCCAGGACTTACCTGAGTGCCATTGCTGGCGAGGCAGGCAGCCTGAAATTGTTTTCTCCCGTGGGGTAGGCGTGACCAGGTTAACCCAATTATTTAGATGAGGCCCAAGGGCAGATTTATATAGATCCTCAGACCTCTTGCTTCAGGCGGTGCTGTCTCCACAGCGGCAAGTCTCGGCCTAGACTCATTTCTAACCCATAATTTTCAGAAAATTTGTAGACATTTTCAAAATTGCCCACTGATGGGTGATACTGAGGAGGCCTGGGATGTACAGCACATTACATTGCACTTGCTCATTTGGTGCAATTGGGGTCAAATACTTGCTGGGTATTTTTATTCCGCAGGATCGTTAACAATTTGTACTTAGGGGATGGGGAAAGGACATGGCGCCCCCACAGTCATTGGCACCAGTGCAGATACAGTCTGAGCCAACAGCAGGCTGGCAGAAGTCAAGTTTTCATCCTGAGCCAAGGTCCTTCCCGTTCCTGAAGCATCCCGCCCAGTATTACAGCAGAGAGCTAATAAAACCCGTCCATTTACAGGGCTATTATTATGCCGTACTTGAGTAAATAATTGCTTCAGAGTCATTCAAAATACACCAGAAAATCCATCAAAGTACATCAGATGTCAGTGTTGGTTTATTTTAAATGAGTACTGTAGTATTAATAATGAAGCTTTTTTTTAAAAAAAAGTTCTAAAACCCTGTGTTGAGTAGAAGTAACAGAGGTTAAGTAGTCTAGAAAGGATAAAGGTTATGACAAGATTCTGTCTACCAAATGTCAGGCAACACTGAGATTCAAGCCCTCATCAATAGCAATGTGTATGAGAATCCTGGATGATATGAAGTTGGGCAAGGCCACTATAAATTTAAAAATAGGTTAAGCAAATTTTTCTACAGATAAGTTAAACTTAAGTATTGCAAACATCACCAGGCATAGGGCAAGCAAAGAAATCAATTACCGATCTCAACCAAAATGTCACATCCTCAATTGAAGTGACTGTACAACTTTCAAACACATTGTAAATTGCCTGTGTCATTGCCCATAGTCAGCTGATGAATATAAGTTTTATATACAAGCTGGTGACAGGGTTGAGGGAGCAACTCACCCACGTCGATCCACCTAGTGGCTGAGCCTGCAACTGCATTGTGACAGCTGACATAGCAAAATTGAATGGGAAATATTGACATAGCAATTTACAATAATAAATATTGTTAGAAAAGCTTGACAAAAAATGATGACAATATGAAGTAAGGTTTGTGAACAAATTGTGCATGCCCTATACAATATTTTCAACAGATAGACTAAGTGCATTTTGAACCAAAGATAACACCCATGCCAGAACATAGCACAAGAATTCACACACGTGGACACAAGCACATTGTTGTCAATGTATACATGGCAACAGTCCTGCATCACCTACAATGTGTGGGACATTAGGAACACAAACTGAAAACCCAAACTAAATAAGTGCATTCTGGCCTAACTTCTGAAAGACAGCATGCTGTCCCAAGGAATTTTGTGCTTTAATTGCAGAAAGTATGTGTGTGTGTATACAGCACGAAAAGTAAGGTGTTAGTAAGTGAAAAACTACACAAAGCTTGATGACCGATGGAGGTTTCTGAGATCCCGTTGTAACCCACTGCAGTTTGAAAACTTAGATCCTAGCGGTTGGATCCAAGAAGCTCCTATGATGAGATTTGGTTATTTCTGTATAAACCGTTTGGGTATTCAATATGTGAATCCAATTTCTCCAGCATTTCTGCCCTGCCCCCTCTTGTAGCCCCAGAAGTAAGTGCCTTTTTTCTCTTTTTCCTCCCCCCTCCCATTTACTTCTCATGCTGGTGACAGGTGGTATGAGTGCGTCGGCGGGAATCCTGAGCGGCAGAGCGGGGCTATAAAAGTCCCCAGAGACCAGGTAAGGCCTCAGTGCGTCGGCGGGCATCCTGAGCGGCAGAGCGGGGCTATAAAAGTCCCCAGAGACCAGGTAAGGCCTCACAGCGTCAGCGGGAATCCTGAGCGGCAGAGCGGGGCTATAAAAGTCCCAGAGACCAGGTAAGGCCTCAGTGTGTCGGCGAGAATCCTGAGCGGCAGAGCGGGGCTATAAAAGTCCCAGAGATCAGGCAAGGCCTCAGTGCGTCGGCGGGAATCCTGAGTGGCAGAGCGGGGCTATAAAAGTCCCCAGAGACCAGGTAAGGCCTCAGTGTGTCGGCGAGAATCCTGAGCGGCAGAGTGGGGCTATAAAAGGCCCAGAGACCAGGTAAGGCCTCACAGCGTCGGCGGGAATCCTGAGCGGCAGAGCGGGGTTATAAAAGTCCCCAGAGCCCAGGTAAGGCCTCAGTGCGTCTACGGGAACCCTGAGCGGCAGAGCGGGGCTATAAAAGGCCCAGAGACCAGGTAAGGCCTCAGTGTGTCGGTGGGAATCCTGAGCGGCAGAGCGGGGCTATAAAAGTCCCAGAGACCAGGCAAGGCCTCAGTGCGTCGGCGGGAATCCTGAGCGGCAGAGCGGGGCTATAAAAGGCCCAGAGACCAGGTAAGGCCTCACAGCGTCTACGGGAACCCTGAGCGGCAGAGCGGGGCTATAAAAGTCCCAGAGACCAGGTAAGGCCTCAGTGCGTCGGCGGGAATCCTGAGCGGCAGAGCGGGGCTATAAAAGGCCCAGAGACCAGGTAAGGCCTCACAGCGTCGGCGGGAATCCTGAGCGGCAGAGCGGGGCTATAAAAGGCCCAGAGACCAGGTAAGGCCTCAGTGCGTCGGCGGGAATCCTGAGCGGCAGAGCGGGGCTATAAAAGGCCCAGAGACCAGGTAAGGCCTCAGTGCGTCGGTGGGAATCCTGTGCGGCAGAGTGGGGCTATAAAAGGCCCAGAGACCAGGTAAGGCCTCACAGCGTCGGCGGGAATCCTGAGCGGCAGAGCGGGGCTATAAAGGTCCCAGAGACCAGGTAAGGCCTCACAGCGTCGGCGGGAATCCTGAGCGGCAGAGCGGGGCTATAAAAGGCCCAGAGACCAGGTAAGGCCTCAGTGCGTCGGCGGGAATCTCGAGCGGCAGAGCGGGGCTATAAAAGTCCCAGAGACCAGGTAAGGCCTCAGTGCGTCGGCGGGAATCCTGAGCGGCAGAGCGGGGCTATAAAAGGCCCAGAGACCAGGTAAGGCCTCACAGCGTCGGCGGGAATCCTGAGCGGCAGAGCGGGGCTATAAAAGGCCCAGAGACCAGGTAAGGCCTCAGTGCATCGGCGGGAATCCTGAGCGGCAGAGCGGGGCTATAAAAGGCCCAGAGACCAGGTAAGGCCTCACAGCGTCGGTGGGAATCCTGTGCGGCAGAGCAGGGCTATAAAAGGCCCAGAGACCAGGTAAGGCCTCAGTGCGTCGGCGGGAATCCTGAGCGGCAGAGCGGGGCTATAAAAGGCCCAGAGACCAGGTAAGGCCTCACAGCGTCGGCGGGAATCCTGAGCGGCAGAGCGGGGCTATAAAAGGCCCAGAGACCAGGTAAGGCCTCAGTGCGTCGGCGGGAATCCTGAGCGGCAGAGCGGGGCTATAAAAGGCCCAGAGACCAGGTAAGGCCTCAGTGCGTCGGCGGGAATCCTGAGCAGCAGAGCGGGGCTATAAAAGGCCCAGAGACCAGGTAAGGCCTCAGTGCGTCTACGGGAACCCTGAGCGGCAGAGCGGGGCTATAAAAGTCCCAGAGACCAGGTAAGGCCTCAGTGCGTCGGCGGGAATCCTGAGCGGCAGAGCGGGGCTATAAAAGGCCCAGAGACCAGGTAAGGCCTCACAGCGTCGGCGGGAATCCTGAGCGGCAGAGCGGGGCTATAAAAGGCCCAGAGACCAGGTAAGGCCTCAGTGCGTCGGCGGGAATCTCGAGCGGCAGAGCGGGGCTATAAAAGGCCCAGAGACCAGGTAAGGCCTCAGTGCGTCGGCGGGAATCTCGAGCGGCAGAGCGGGGCTATAAAAGGCCCAGAGACCAGGTAAGGTGTACCAGTCTCCAGTCTGGGAACTCGGAGGGAAGGAGAGAGGTAAAAAGTAATCCAACTGTGATGTCACCAGAAAGCGGGTAAGTGATTGGTTGGTAAGTATTTCTCCCTTTTTAAGCTTAAATCTCTTTGGTCTATAGTTTCTAAGGTGTGATATTCACCATCTAGAAATCGGGGCAGAGGGTATTTAAGAATAATATTAATAAATTTAATTAATTACATAGAATGGGAGATCAGGTGATGTGTTACTGCTGCAATATGTGGGAGCTGGTGGACACCATTGATGCTCACGGTGATCAATTTTGCAGTAAGTGTTGGCTGCTCGAGGAACTCCGGCTCCGTGTTGAAGAGCTGGAGTCCGAGCTTCAAACACTGAGACACATCAGGGAGGGGGAGAGTTACCTGGACTCTGTGTATCAGGAGGTAGTCACACCAATTAGATTAATTAATTCAGATGTAGTCCGTGGCCAGGGTCAGGATGGTGTGACTAGAAGTGAGGCAGGTACAGGGATCCAGGAGGTAGTGTTGGAGGAGCCGCAGCCCTTGCTCTTGTCCACAGGTTCGAGGCTCTTACTCCCTGTGAGGATGGGAACAGGGACTGCGGGGAGGATGAGCAACCTGGCCACAGCACCATGGAGTGGGGGGCCATTCAAGTGGGGGGAGTTAAAAGAAATGTTGTAGTGGTAGGGGATAGTATCGTTAGGGGGATAGATAGAGTTGTTTGCAGCCGAGAGCGAGAGTCCCGAAGGCTGTGTTGCCTGCCCGGTGCCAGGGTTAAGGACATCTCCCCTGGACTGGAGAGAAACTTGGAGTGGGAGGGGGAGGATCCAGTTGTCGTGGTCCATGTTGGTACCAACGACATAGATAGGACAAGGAAGGAGGTTCTGCTGAGGGAGTTTGAGCAGCTAGGGGTCAATTTGAAAAGCAGAACCACAAGGGTAATAATCTCTGGATTATTACCTGAGCCACGAGCGAATTTGGCTAGGACAAATAAAATTAGAGAGTTAAATGCGTGGCTCAAAGACTGGTGTGGGAGAAATGGGCTTTGCTTCCTGGGACACTGGCACCAGTACTGGGGCAGGAGGGAGCTGCTCCGTTAGGATGGGCTTCACTTGGCCAGTGCTGGGACTAGAGTCCTGGCGGATCATATAACTAGGGCTGTAGAGAGGGCTTTAAACTAACTAGTGGGGAGGAGGTTCCTAGAGAGCAAATAATAAAAATGACAGCAGAGAAGGTCATAGACTTAGGTAGCAGTGGGGAAATTAAAAACCAGAGCGTGTCAGGAAGGGGCAGAAGGTATGGAGTAAAAGGTAAAGTAATAAAAAGGGCAAAAGCAGGAACTAAGTGTCACAAAACATCTTTGAAAGTTCTCTATCTGAATGCACATAGCATTCGTAACAAAATAGACGAGTTAATGGCGCAAATAACTACATATGGGTATGATCTTGTGGCCATTACAGAAACATGGCTGCAGGGTGACAATGCCTGGGAATTAAACATACCAGGTTATTTAACGATCAGGAAGGACAGGCAGGAAGGAAGGGGAGGTGGGGTGGCTATGTTAATAAAGGAAGGAATCACTGTAATACAGAGAAATGATATTGGGTCAAAAGATCAGGATAATGAAACAGTTTGGGTGGAGGTAAGGAATAATAAGGGGAAAAAAACACTAGTGGGCGTAGTCTATAGGCCTCCGAACAGTGGCAACTCTGTTGGACGGAGTATCAATCAGGAAATAGTTGAGGCTTGTAATAAGGGAACATCTATAATTATGGGGGATTTTAACTATCATATTAATTGGACAAATCAAATTGGGCAGGGCTGCCTTGAGGATGAGTTCATTGAGTGTATTAGGGATGGGTTTCTTGAGCAGTATGTAACTGAACCAACCAGGGGGCAAGCAACCTTGGATCTGGTCCTGTGTAACGAGACAGGATTAATTAAAAATGTCCTAGTAAAGGTTCCCCTTGGAATGAGTGACCATAACATGGTTGAATTCCATATTCAATTAGAGGGTGAGAAGGTTGGATCTCAAACAAGCATGCTAAGCTTGAATACAGGAGACTATGAAGGTATGAGAGCGGAATTGAGTAGAGTGGATTGGGAAAATAGATTAAAGGGTAAGACGATACATGATCAGTGGTGTACATTTAAGGAGTTATTTTACAACTTCCAAAAAATATATATTCCACTGAGAAGAAAAGGGTGTAAAAGAAAAGTCAGCCATCCGTGGCTAAGTAAAGAAATTAAGGATAGTATTCAACTAAAAACAAGGGCATATAAGGTAGCCAAATCTAGTGGGAGGATAGAGGATTGGGAAAACTTTAAAAGACAATATAAAATAACAAAAAGATTGATTAAGAAAGGGAAGATAGATTATGAAAGTATATTTGCAAAAAATATAAAAACAGATAGTAAGAGTTTTTATAGTTATATAAAAAGAAAAAGGGTGGCTACAGTAAATGTTGGTCCATTAGAGGATCAGACTGGGAAATTAATGGTGGGAAATATGGAGATGGCAAAAACACTGAATGAATATTTTATATCAGTCTTTACAGTAGAAGACACTAAGAATATCCCAACACTGGACAAACAGGGGGCTATAGGGGGGGAGGAGCTAAACACGATCAAAATCACTAAGGAAGTGGTACTCGGTAAAATAATGGGACTCAAGGCGGATAAATCACCTGGGCCTGATGGCTTACATCCTCGGGTCTTGAGGGAAGTGGCGGTAGGGATTGTGGATGCATTGGTAATAATTTTCCAAAGGTCCCGGCAGACTGGAAAACTGCTAATGTAACACCCTTATTTAAAAAGGGCAGTAGACAGAAGGCTGGAAACTATAGACCGGTTAGCCTAACATCTGTGGTAGGTAAAATTTTGGAGTCCATTATTAAGGAGACAGTAACAGGACATTTGGATAATCATAATTTAATAGGACAAAGTCAGCATGGTTTTATGAAGGGGAAGTCATGTTTGACAAATTTGCTGGAGTTCTTTGAGGAAGTAACATATAGGGTGGATAAAGAGGAAGCAGTGGACGTAGTGTATTTAGACTTCCAAAAGGCATTTGACAAGGTGCCACACAAAAGATTATTGCTTAAGATAAAAAATCACGGGATTGGGGGTAATATTCTGGCATGGATAGAGGATTGGCTATCTAACAGAAGGCAGAGAGTTGGGATAAATGGTTCATTCTCAGACTGGCAATCAGTAACTAGTGGTGTTCCACAGGGGTCAGTGCTGGGTCCCCAACTCTTTACAATCTATATTAACGATTTGGAGGAGGGGACCGAGTGTAACATATCAAAGTTTGCAGATGATACTAAGATGGGAGGGAAAGTAGTGAGTGAGGAGGACATAAAAAACCTGCAAGGGGACATAGAGAGGCTAAGTAAGTGGGCAGAGATTTGGCAGATGGAATACAATACTGGAAAGTGTGAGGTTATGCACTTTGGCAGGAATAATCGTAGAGCAAGTTATTATCTTAATGGCAAGAAACTGGAAAGTACTGAAGTACAAAGGGATCTGGGGGTCCTGGTGCACGAAACTCAAAAGGTTAGTATGCAGGTGCAGCAAGTGATTAAGAAGGCCAATGGAATGTTGGCTTTCATTGCTAGGGGGATAGAATATAAAAATAGGGAGGTATTGCTTCAGTTGTACAAGGTATTGGTGAGACCGCACCTGGAATACTGCGTACAGTTTTGGTGTCCATACTTAAGAAAGGACATACTTGCTCTCGAGTCAGTACAAAAAAGGTTCACTCGGTTAATCCCGGGGATGAGGGGATGCACATATGAGGAGAGGTTGAGTAGATTGGGACTCTGCTCATTGGAGTTCAGAAGAATGAGAGGCGATCTTATTGAAACATATAAGATTGTGAAGGGGTTGGATCGGGTGGGTGCGGGGAAGATGTTCCCGATGACGGGTGAAACTAGAACTAGGGGGCATAGTCTTAGAATAAGGGGCTGCTCTTTCAAAACTGAGATGAGGAGGAACTACTTCACTCAGAGGGTGGTAGGTCCATGGAATATGCTGCCCCAAAAAGCTGTAGAAGCTACATCATTACATAAATTTAAAACAGAAATAGACAGTTTCCTAGAAGTAAAGGGAATTAAGGGTTACGGGGAGCGGGCAGGAATTTGGACATGAGTCTAGGTTCGGATCGGTCATGGCCCTGTGGGTAGCGGAGCGGGCCCAGGGGCCGTGTAGCCTGATCCTGCTCCTATTTCGTGTGTCTAATTCTGTTAGATTCAGGAGATGGTTCGGTGATAGTGGATTGGCGGTTAGGATCAGATCAGCCATGATCTTATTGAATGGCGGAGCAGGCTCGAGGGGCCGATTGGCCTACTCCTGCTCCTATTTCTTATGTTCTTATGTTCTTATGTTCTTATGTCAGCCGAATGTCTGCCACATGCAGAAACACATCACCTCAAACCAGCTGCTAAGAAATCCACGCGAGTACCTATATTGCTCTTTGCCTCACTGCTGAGTGCCCATCCTCTTCCCCATAAGAACATGCCCCACTTGAGACGCTATAATTGGGCCTCTTCGCCTGGGTGGGAAGGAGAAAATCAGCTGGATATTCTACTCCTGATTTATTCACACCTGGCCAATATTTATCCCTCAACAAACATCATGAAAACAGGTTATCTGGTCATTATCTCATTGCTGATTATGGGAGCTTGCTGTGTGCAAATTGCCTGGCACGTTTCCTACATTACAACAATGACGACACGTCAAAAGTACTTAATTGGCTGTGAAGCAATTTGGAACGTCATGAGGTCGTGAAAGGCGCTATACGAATGCATTTGTTCTTTTTCTTTCTTTTTTTCTTTCCTATCATGGCCTGTGTAATGTACCTTCCATCGGTCCGCTATTTGCAGTTGCAACGTCTTCCTTGGTCAACAGTCTTAATGTATTTGTGTGAATACAGCATGGACTCTATAACAACTTAACCTCATCTCCATATCTGTCCTATGCAGCTATGTTACAATAATATTCTTGCCTTACTTTGGTGCTCTTTATTAATTCTGGAAACTTCCTCCAGACTTCTTCCTAGCCCCTCAAGGAGTCAACTTAACCTCACATGATTTGTAATTTATCACCATGCAGCTTACCATGAGTATGTCCGTACAAGACGATGACAGTGTTGGGAGCATGCCCTCAGCAACTCACCCCACACAGCCAGACCAAACGGGTCATCTGATTTCTCCATTATTCCATCAACAAGGACATCTACGGCCCAATCAATGTAACAGGCTTTATGAATTTGCTGCTGAGCACGTTCTCAAAAGCTGTGCGCACCTCATTCCTGAACTTGTTTCTTTTAAACTAGTTAAGCAGTTACTTGTTTGCTGAGACATGTTGATTAATCATTATTTAGGTATTTTGTGATTGACCAGGTTCTGCTCCTGCTGTCAAAATAATGTTGCCTAAAATTGCATGCAGCAAAATTACACAGACCCACCAAAGGACATAGGAACCTTAAAATCTATGTGAAAAAGGCTTTTAACTTCTCTGAAAAAAGAGGAAAATAGAGTCTTACTCTGGGTCTGATCTGGAGTAAAATATTCAGCTTTCAATATGATTCTGCTGCTAAAGAATGCTGCACCAGATCATCATCATTAGTGACCTTCACAGGGATTTCAGAAATATTGGCTGGAATTATCACCGTGGAGTCGGGCTGGGTGCATGTGGGCCGTGTAGCGGGTCGGGAATGCCATGTTCAGCTCACCGCGTTCTTCAGCACGACTTCAACTGAATGGCCCCACTTAAAGCAGTCATGCGCGTTTCCTGGCCCACTTAAATGGAGCGGGTCTGATGATGTCATTGCTGACTCGTTTCCAGCGCTGATATTTAAAGCAGCCTTACTCAACTCATTTGAAGGTTGCTGGAGGAGTGTGGAAGCTGAAATACAAAAGGGCTGAGTACTGTTCTAAACTATCAATGATGGATAGTCAAAGGCAGAGGACTGCACCACATCCTCAAGGGTGTCATGAGCCACGTCGTCATTGGATGGCCTTTGTCTCCAAGCAGCCAGCCGGTAAGTCTGTTTGGAGGTGCAAAGAACTGAGGGAGGGTGGACTGGCAAAGCATGAAAGAGTCATGACAGCTACCAGGGAATCTGGCGCACACATGCATGATCATCTTTTTATGGTTGCAGACGAGCTGCACATTGAGGGAGTGGAAGCCCTTGTGGTTCACAAACACTCCTGGGTGATGTGGGGGTGGCTTCATGGCCACATGTGTGCAGTCGATGACACCCTGCACCTGTAGGAAGCCAGCTAGAGCCGCAAAGCCCAGCTCCCGCTCAGTAACACTGGCCTCATCAGTGGCAAAGTTGATATAATTGATTGACTTGTGAAACATGACATCGGTCACCTGGGTGATGCATCTGTGGGCGGCCGACTGGGAGATCCTGCAAATGTCTGCTGCAGATCCCTGGAAGGAGCCTGAGGCGAAGACGTTGAAGGCGGTGGTGTCTTTGACAGCCACTGGTAATGAAAGTCCACCAGGACCTCTGGGCAGCAGGCCTTGCTACAGCAAGCTACAAATAATCTGCGATGACCTATCTTGACCCTTCTGAAGGACTGCTGCTCAGTCATGTTGAGGAAGCTCATCCTCTGCCTGTATACCCTGTGTTGGGGGTATCGCCTGTGGCGCGGTGCAGCCCTGTGGTGCCCCTCGCTCTCCTGTGGAGCATCAGGTCATTGAGGAGAAGGTTGCTGCTGTGGTTGCTGCTGCTGGTGTGGCTGCTACTGCTGCTGGGGCTCATCTTGGTCCGATTCTGAGGACCAAGGTGAGACAGTATAAGCGGCACCCATGCTGATGTAATAGATGGCAGGTAAAGCAGAGATCAGAGGGCCAATCACTCAATGTTCTGATAGTGACTAACAATGTGGTGAGAGTTGTTGTGTCCATGTATAATAAGACACAGACTGCAGGAGAACGGTACAACAGGTGTTTACTAAACGTGGCTCACACTGGAACTGATCTGTACAGGTTACTACTCAGTGCTATATACAGGTGTGGTCACTGCCGGTACTACAGTATACATGAGCTGTAAAAGATAGTTCCCCCCTTAAAGGTATATACATTACAATTCCTCCCCTTTTAGATTAACAGTACCATAACACTCATTTAACAATTAAATATCAAACTAATTACAATTAACACTTTTAACATGCAACATTAGCTGAAAATAGTCTATTTATATATTCAGTCTTTGGGGAGGCTTCCTGATCCTTTCTGGATAGCGCCTTTCCCGAGTGTCTTGCTCTTGGTGCGGAGGCGATTCTGGCCCCCTGTCGTGGGTTGGTTCATCAGCTTCCGATGCTACTGTTTCTGGGGTAGATGCGACCTGTACGTTGGGTTCATCACCAGGTACGTATGGGCGAGGCATGGGGTTGACTTGTTCCTGTGGCTCTAGGATCTGGTCAGCATGGCATCTCACGATGCTCTCCCCAACGTCCACTGTGTACATTAGTGGGCCCTGCCGTGTGCATATCGTTCCTGGCTGCCATTTTTCTGTTCGGTAGTCGCGGGCCAAGACTGGTTGCCCTACATTGAAGCTCCTTGTTGGCTTCTCATGGATGTGCTGGAATTGCTTACTCTCAACATCTCTTCGTACGTTTGGTCTAAGCAAATCCAGGTGAGATCTTAACCTTCGGTTAAAGAACATCATGGCTGGGGCCTGGTTGGTGACTGCATGTGTCGCATTCCGGTAGGTGAACAGGAAATTGTCCACCTTGTGCTCCAGCAGAATGTTGTCATTGTACATAGCCTTTATTGCCTTCTTAAAGGTTTGTACGAACCTCTCAGCCAATCCATTTGCGGCTGGATGATACGGGGCGGATGTGTAATGCCTTACCCCATTCTTTTTCAAGAACCTCCGGAACTCTTCGGACACAAACTGTGGTCCGTTGTCGGAGCAAATCTGTTCTGGCAAGCCATTCCTGGCAAAAATGGTCCGTAGGACTGCAATAGTTTTCTCCGTGGTGGTGGAGGACATTTTGATGACCTCAGGCCATTTCGAGTGCGCATCTACGGCTATTAAAAACATTGAGTCCATGAATGGACCAGCAAAATTAATATGCACCCGTTGCCATGGAGATGAGGGCCACTCCCATGGGTGTAGAGGGGCCTGTGGTGGTGCATTTTGGACTTTCTGGCATCCTGAGCAGCGCTTGGTCAGGTCCTCGATTTGTTTATCGATTCCTGGCCACCACACATAAGCCCTGGCTAGGCTTTTCATTTTTACCCCTCCCAGATGACCCTCATGAAGCTCATTGAGCACTCTATCCCTTAACTTGGGTGGAATTACCACTCGGGATCCACACATCAAGGTCCCCCGGCACACTGACAGCTGTTCTCTCCTTGTCGAGAATGCAGGCAACAGTGAGTCGCCATGTGCTGGCCATCACTTCACCGTCAACTCATATACCCGAGACAGTGTCGGGTCATTTCGAGTTTCCTTTTCGATACAAGCGTTAGTTACCGGTAGGTATTCAACTATAGTCGAATGGAATATTTCGACAGGATCCACTGCTGGTGCTTCCTCCGCAGTAGGCAGTGGCAGGCGTGATAGCCCATCAGCATTTCCATGCTGTTTCGTGCCCTTATATTCAATCTCATAGTGGTGCGCCCCTAGAAAAAGTGATCATCTTTGTAGTCGTTGCGCAGTCATCACCGGAACGCCCTTCTTTGGATTAAAAATGGAGGCAAGAGGCTGGTGATCAGTCAGCAAGGTGAATTTCTGCCCGTGCAGATAGTGATTGAACTTTTTCACTCCCCACACTAGGCTGAGGGCCTCCCTGTCAATCTGGGCGTAGTTACGCTCAGCTGAGGTTAGTGATCGTGACGCAAAGGCTATTGGCCTCTCTGAGCCATCCGAGAATTTGTGCGACAGCACCGCTCCAATGCCGTAGGGTGACGCATCACATGCCAACCGAATTTGTAATGCCGGGTTGTAATGGGCCAATACCTCTTTCGATGTGATTAGTGTTTTGCTCTTCTGGAAAGCTCGTCTACATTCGTCATTCCACTTCCATGGCACCCCAGTTTGCAGTAGGGTGTTCAGTGGGTGTAGTATTGTAGACAAATTTGGCAAGAACTTATGGTAGTAGTTTACCAGCCCGAGGAACAACCTCAGTTGTGAAACATTTTCCGGTGCTGGAGCCTTGACGACTGCATCAATCTTCTCTGGGGACTTATGTAACCCCTCTTTATCGATAATGTGGCCACAATACGAGATCTGTTTTCTAAAAAACTCGCATTTGGGGCGGTTAGCTCGGAGCCCATATTCCTGCAATCTAGTGAGCAGCTGCTCCAGGTTGGCAAGGTGATCACTGTCATTTTCGCCCATGACCAGGATGTCATCCAAATAACACTGGGTCCCTGGGATCCCTTGCAGGACTTGTTCCATTGCCCTCTGCCAAATAGCCGGAGCTGATGCTACCCCGAATACCAGCCAGTTGTATTGGTAGAGACCTTTATGGGTGTTGATTATGAGGTATTTTTTTGATGCTTCTTCTACCTCCATTTGCAGATACGCCTGGGCCAGATCAATCTTAGTGAAGCGTTTCCCTCCAGATGGCGAGGCGAAAATATCTTCAATCCGCGGAAGTGGATATTGTACGGAGTGAAGGACCGGGTTCACTGTTACCTTAAAGTCCCCACAGATGCAAACCCGGTGGCTTACCCAATTCCGCAGAATTCCGAGTCTCATCCTCGCAGCGTCCGTAGCGTCTTTGACGGCTGCGGAATTGTCCAGGAAGAATTCCATACACTCAAACCAGTGTCCAAAGCATGCTGATGCGTCCGGAGCATGTTGATCCAAATCCAAACGTTCGGGTTTCAGGAGTTGATCCATAGTGTTGAAAAATAAGTTAATAAAATTGATGTGCCTCAATAATTCCGAGACTCGATGTTAGCGAAACAAAACAAGGCTTTTATTAACTTAGAAAGTAACACGTAAGAGAGAGAGGTATCTTCCTTCTGGAGACTGAGGCCAGACTGAGCTAGCTTACAAAAGGGGCCAGGTATGGGCGGAGCCCTACACACACAGCACATTCCAGCACATTCCAATAAACAATACAATGAGGACTGGGGGAAGGGAAATGACACTGAAACCGACCACAGTCACAGGCAGTGATGAATGGAATATTTCATCACACCTGTGTCAATCGAAAGTCAGGAGTTTGCACAGGTGGAACAGTCTCTATGACTTCCTGTGTTGGAGAAGAGCACTGTGGCAAAGATGCTGGTTTGCGGTATCATCCGGAAACAGTTCAGGCCAACCAGCCGTTGGGGCCTCTGTGGCTGTCTCTGCTCCTAGCAACAGTTGATCTGTGTGTCTTCACCAGACGACGTCCTCAGCCGTCTCAACCGTGTAAGACACAGGGCCCGTCTGCGCGATCACTGTAGCAGGAACCCATTTCGGTCCAGTGTTGTAGTTTCGAGCTAGGACGTGCTCTCCAGGGTGAAACCGTCTCTCCTTGGCTCTTTTCTCTCTCTTTTCAACTTGAGCTTGTTGTTGACAATGGACAACCTGTTCTGCCCTTGGAGGTTTGAGTAAGTCAAAACTTGTCCGCAACTGCCTCTTCATCATGAGCGAAGCGGGGGAAGTTTTGGTTGTGGCATGCGGCTCGTTCCTGTAGGACAACAGGAAGCTGTTCAGACGTTGGTGGATTGAGCCCTGACCTTGCGATGCCTTCAAGGCGTGCTTCAAAGTTTGCACAAACCTTTCTGCCTGGCCGTTAGTAGAGGGATGATAGGGCGCAGACTTGATTTGTTGGACACCATTCACATGCAGGAAGGTTGCAAACTCCTGTGATACAAATTGTGGACCGTTGTCACTTATGAGTTGTTCCGGTGAGCCATAACGGCTGAACATCTCACCAAGTTTCTCAATTGTTTTCTCTGCCGTGGTAGACCTCATCACAGCGACCTCCGGCCACTTGCTACAAGCATCCACAACCACCATAAACATCTTCTCTTCGAAAGGACCGGCGAAGTCCACATGTACTCGCTGCCACACTTCTGCAGGCCAATGCCAGGGGTGTAGGGTTGCCAGCTATGGAACATTCCGGAACCTTTGACATGGGGAACATGTTTTGGATTTCTCCTCAATATTTCCATCGAGACCTGGCCACCAGAAGTAGCTTCTTGCCATTTCCTTCATCCGAACCATCCCACTGTGGCCTGTATGAAGTTGTTGCAGTATAGGTTCCCTCAGAGGTGGCGGAATGATGACACGGCGTCCCCAAAGAAGACAACCTGCCTGGACGGAGAGCTCATTTCTTTTTGAAACGTAAGGTTTCAAACTAGGAGAATCTCCTATAGCTCTCCCTCGAATGACATCGTCCATTACCTCAGACAGGACTGGATCGTTGCGGGTGTACCTTCACACCTGAACTGCCGTGACAGGTGGTCCCTGCACTTGTCTAAAGTAGAAGATGTCTATCTGATGAGGCTCTGGGGGAGTAACAGGCAAGGGCAGCCTCGAGAGACCGTCTGCGTTGTCGTGCAAGTCTGATTTGCGATATTTGATGTCGTATGTGTGTCCTGACAACAGTAAAGCCCACCTTTGCATCTTGCTTGCAGCAAGAGACGGAGTTCCGGTGTGGGGACCGAAGATTGAAGTCAATGGACGGTGGTCCGTCAGGAGTGTGAACCTTCTCCCAAACAGGTACTGATGAAATTTTCGAATTCCAAAAACGATTCCCAAGGCCTCACGCTCAATCTGTGCATAGTTACTCTCGGCCTTGTTCAAGGTGCGTGGTGCGAAGGCGATAGGTTTCTCTTCACCAGAAGGCATGATGTGGGATACAACTGCTCCCACACCATATGGTGATGCATCACATGCTAGCTGCATAGGTAGCTTTGGGTCGAAGTGTGTCAGGACCTCCGACTTCAGCAATGCTTTCTTTGCTTGGGCGAAAGCTTCGTTGCACAGTTCAGTCCATTTCCATGTTTTGCCTTGACATAGCAACTGATGTAACGGCTTTAGCAATGTTGCTAAGTCTGGAATAAACTTCCCATAGTAGTTAAGTAGCCCCAGAAATGGACGTAACTGGCTCACATTCTGGGGTGCTGGGGCCTCCACGATCGCCTTGACCTTTGACGGCACCTTATGCAGGCCAGTAGCGTCAATCACATGCCCCAGGTACTCAACTGAAGACTAAAAGAATTCACATTTGTCTTTACGAACTCTGAGTCCACACTCTTTCAGTCGTTGTAGTGTCGCATCCAAGTTCAGAAGATGATCCTCCTCATTTGTCCCAGCGACAAGGATGTCATCCAGGTAGCACTGGACTCCTGGCAGTCCACGCAAAATCTGATCCATTGCCCTTTGGAATAGAGCAGGGACCGACGTAATTCCAAACGGAAGGCGGCAGTACCTGTATAGCCCCTTGTGTATCACAATTGTCAGCAGCTCCTTTGATTTGTCATCGACATGCATTTGTAGATAAGCCTGGCATAAGTCTATTTTGCTGAACTTTTGCCCTCCGGCCAGGCCCGTAAAAAGATCATCAATGAGGGGAAGAGGGTACTATTCCGCAGACAGCACCGGGTTAATAGTCACTTTAAAATCCCCGCAGATTCGAACAGATCCATCCTTTTTCAGGACAGGAACAATGGGTGTGGCCCATTTGCTCACGCTCACAGGCTCCAGGGCTCCATTCTCGACTAAGGCCTCCAAGTTAGCCTCAACTTTTGGCCTAATTGCATAGGGTACAGGTCGGGCTTTGTGAAACTTCGGCTTGCTGTCAGGTTTAATGTCCAGTCTCACGCTGATCTTTTTCATGCTCCCAAGTTCCCCATTGAAGAGTTCTGCATGTTTGTTTAACACTGCAGTCAGACCTGACTCCCCTTTTGACATCATGCGGACTGCAGGCCAGTCCAGCGTGATTTTCTCTAGCCACGCACGTCCCAGTAGCGATGGGTAATTTCCCTTTACCACATATAGTGGCAGTTTCGCAGTCTGTCCATTCAATTTAACTGTCACCTCAATGGCGCCTCTCATGGCCACAGGTTCGCCGGTATACTTCTTTAGCACAATGTTTGTTGGCTGAAGGGTAAGATGCTTTAGCATTTTGTTGTAGATAGTGTCTGAAACAAGGGACACAGCCGCGCCTGTGTCCACCTCCATCCGCACTGATTGTCCCTCCACCAGTGGTGACACCCAGTAGCCATTTGAACCACCTGCAACCATCAGTATGTGCACCTCTTCCTCCTCAGAGGTGTCGCTCCCCTCTGCTTTGCTTGTTCCATCATACTGCACTGAATGAACACTCTTTTTCCTCTCTTGTCCAAATACAGACATTTTGCTTGCATGCTTCCCAGCTCTGTCTGTTCTTTTTTTACCTCTACAGGCGCGTTCAATGTGACCCTTTTTGCCACAATTTCAGCATTCCAGCTCCGTACACCAGCAGTCATTAGCGTGATGGCCCGTTTTCCCACAATGGTAACATGTGCCGTTCCGCGCACCTTTAGGCTCAGACGACACCTTGTGAACTCTCCCTGTTGAACTCAACTGGTGAGCCTCCTTTTCCGCTATCTCCATGGCGACACTAACTTCAATGGCCTTTTTAAGAGTAAGGTTGTCCTCAGTAAGAAGGCGCTTCTGTGTGGCTGCACTTTGCAGACCACACACAAGTCTGTCTCTAATGGTGTCATTCAGCACTTCCTTGAACTCGCAGTGTTCTGACAACCTTTTTAAAGCAGCAATAAACATCGTCACAGATTCCCCCTCCTCTTGATTCTGTTTGTGAAATCTAAATCTCTCAGCAATAACCAGAGGTCTGGTGAAAAATGTGCTCCAAGAATTTCCACTAGTTGCTTATATGTTTTAGTTCCTGGCTTATCTGGCTGCACAAAACTGTGAAGTAAATTGAATGTCTTCGGCCCCATTACACTCAAAAAGGTAGGCACGACCTTTTCGTTTGCCACCGCATTCGCCAAGACAAAATAGTCAAAACGTTCCGTATAAGCGCTCCATTGCTCCACATTTTCATCAAAATCACCGATGTTTCCCAATATAGTAGCCATCTCACGTTTCAAATTTAAATTTCTGTTTACTCACTGCACCCGTAACGTTAATGTGATGCTGCAATCTCTGTTCCGAGTGTTTTGTAGTCGAAAACAAGAAAGTTCCCACAACGCAGATTCATCCGATCCTCGTCGCCACTTTCTTGTGTCGGTACCTTTCTACCTAGACACAATTAGAACTCAGAACCCAGAGATTAAAACATGAAGTGCTTTATTCGAAAGGAAAGGAAAGTTCTGGAGAGTTCCGAACAAAGAGAGCTAAACTTAACCAAGAGAACACCCAACCATTTACCTGCTGTGACAGCGCCACCACAGGTGGGAGGAGAACACACAATACATAACACCTTCCAGTCTGCAGCAGGAGACATAGCTAACATTTTCCAGTTCGCCGTTCATCGCTGCATCTGGGATGTCACAGAGGCTCTCTACTCCAGGAGAAGAAACTTCATTGTCCTCTCTCTGAACAGGGAGAAGCAGGATGAACACGCATGTGGCTTTGCCAGGATAGCGGGCTTCCCCATGATGCAGGGCGCCATTGGCTGCACACACGTGGTTTTGCGGGCACCATGTAACAATGCTGAGATGTTCCGTAAGCTTAAAGGCTATCACGCACTTAATGTGCAGTTGTGTGACCACGCCCAGCACATCTTGATGGTGAATGCCCGGTATCCTAGCAGCAGTCATGATGCATTCATCCTGTACCAGTCCGATGTGCCAGCAATCTTCCAGCCACCACGACAAACCCGAGGGTGGCTGCTCAGAGACAAGGGCTATCCACTCTGCACCTGGCTGATGACTCCCCTCCGCAACCTCATCACTCCTGCCCAGCACTCATATAATGACAGCCATGCTGCCACCAGGAACATCATTGAGCAGACCATCAGGGTGCTGAAGCAACGGTTCCGCTGCCTTGACCACTCGGGAGGAGCTCTCCAGTACTCACGGGAATGGTGTCCCATTTCATGGTGGTCTGCTGCATGCTCCACAACTTGACCATCATGAAGGCGCAGCCCTTGCTGCCAGGGATTGCGGGAACACCTCAGGAGGAGGAGGACGAGGTGGAGGAGGAGGAGGAAGGGAGGAGGCAGGCAGCAAATCCCCGTTCCAGATGGGCTGTCCATGATCGCCTCATTAGACTCCGTTTCAACTGAAAGAAACCCCAGATCCCCGTTGCTCAACACTTCCCCATCATTCCATCCCTCTGTCATAGAAACATAGAAACATAGAAGATAGGAGCAGGATTAGGACATTCGGCCCCTCGAGCCTGCTCCGCCATTCAATGCGATCATGGCTGATCATCCAAATTCAGTACCTGGTCACTGCTTTCTCACCATACCCCTTGATCCCTTTAGCCTTAAGAAATATATCCAACTCCCTCTTGAATATATTTAATGCATTGTCCTCTACTGCCTTCTGTGGCAGAGAATTCCACAGGTTCACCACTCTCTGGGTAAAGAAATTCCTCCTCATTTCCGTCCTAAATGGCCTACCCCTTAGCCTTAGACTGTGACCCCTGGTTCTGGACACCCCGACCATCGGGAACATCCTTCCTGCATCTAGTCTGTCCAGTCCTGTCAGAATTTTATAAGTTTCAATGAGATCCCCTCTCATTCTTCTAAACTCCAGCGAGTACAAGCCCAATCGACCCAATCTCTCCTCATACGTCATTCCTGCCATCCCAGGTATCAGTCTGGTGAATCTTCGCTGAACTCCTTCCATGGCAAGAACATCCTTCCTCAGATAAGGCGACCAAAACTGCACACAATACTCAAGATGTGGTCTCACCAAGGCACTGTATAACTGCAGCAAGACATCCTTGTTCCTGTACTTAAACCCTCTCGCTACGAAGGCCAACATGCCATTTGCCTTCTTAACCGCCTGCTGCACCTGCATGCTTACCTTCAGCGACTGGTGCACAAGGACACCCAGGTCTCATTGCACTTCCCCTTCTCCCAATCTATTGCCATTCATATAATAATCTTCCTTCCTGTTTTTGCCACCAAAGTGGATAACCTCACATTTATCCACGTTATATTGCATCTGCCATGCTTTTGCCCAATCACCCAACCTGTCCAAATCATCCTGGAGTTTCTCAGCATCCTCCTCACAGCACACACGCCCACCCAGCTTTCTGTCGTCTGCAAATTTGGAGATATTACATCTAGTTCCCTTGTCTAGATCATTAATATATATTGTGAATAGCTGGGGTCCAAGGACCGATCCCTGCGGTACCCCACTAGTCACTGCCTGCCACTCGGAAAAAGGCCCGTTTATTCCAACTCTTTGCTTTCTGTCTGCCAACCAGTTCTCTATCCAAGTCAGTACCTTGCCCCCAATCCCATGTGCCTTAACTTTACACGCTAATCTCTTATGTGGGACCTTATCGAAAGCCTTCTGAAAGTCCAAATACACCACATCCACTGGTTCTCCCTTATCTATTTTACCAGTTACATCCTCAAAAAATTCCAGTAGATTAGTCAAGCACGATTTACCTTTTGTAAATCCATGTTGACTTTGTCCGATCCTGTCACTGTTTTCCAAGTGCTCTGCTATTACATCTTTTATAATGGACTCTAGCATTTTCCCCACTACCGATGTCAGGCTTACCGGTCTGTAATTCCCCGTTTTCTCTCTACCACCTTTTTTGAATAGTGGGATAACATTAGCTACCCTCCAATCCATGGGTACTGTTCCAGATTCCATCGAATGTCAAGGAACATCACAGCATCCTCCTGAGCACAAAGCCGAAATGAGAGCCACCACAAGACACACACTCCAAACAAAATTATAAATTTATCAAATTCAAATCAAAATGACAGTATCAACTATTCACCCTTGTGCAATCCCTGAGTGCCTGTCTTTCCTGTTCCTTTTCCTAGTCTAGTGCTCCTACGAATTGCTGGTGGAAGGCTGCTAACTTTCAGTGGGGGTGATCACAGATGGTCTTGCAGGACGACCTCGATCAGCTCTGGATCCAGAAGGCCCAACTGCAGACTGCACCACCTCGGCATGAGCGGCAGCTGTCTGGGCTTGTTGGCTGACAGGCAATGACAAGGGCAATGGTGGAGTGGCAGTGGTGGGAGTGGTGGGAGGATGAATGCTGTCATCCTGAGAGAGGACAGCAGGATCTTACGCCACAGACCCACTGTCACTCCCCTGGGATGACGCCTCAGCATTCCTAGTAATTACTGGCCTGCTGCGACACCCTACAAGCCCCCTTCGACATTTGTAAACCCAGCAACGATGGCAGCAGTCAAAGCTTGCATGGCAGCATCCGTGTGCAGCATCCGAGAACCGTCACGCTCTCTCTCTTCCCTGTTGCGCCATTCCTTCGTCTCACATGACAATGAGGTGCTTATGCAAAAAAGCACCTCCCCTTTAAGTAGTGGAGAGAGCCTAGGCCAAACTTTATTGGCCCGTAGACTTCACCCGATATTATCCCATCCCCCCACCCCGGTTGAGCGTTAAGCCAGCCAGCAGCGCGTTTAGCGCTGAGATCAGCGCTGCAATCATGTCAATGAGCAAGCAACACAAATTTTGTGTGCTGCCTGCACCACTTAGAAGAGGCACTGGAAAATATCGCTGGGCAATGCCCTGCCCGTTTTTGGGCCTTATCCAGTTTCTAGGCTTGAGTGTCATTGTGAATCAGGAAATCTGTATTATTTATAACAAAGGCATTGGAATAAAAGTAAAATACTGCAGATGCTGGAAATGTGAAATAAAAATATAAAAGGCATAGGAATGTCTGAAGCTGATGTAAAATTTACAATTAATGATTACTGTATACATAATTAATAGGGCATGAATATGAGACACAAATGTGAATCATTCCCAATACTTCACAGGATGCCACAGAGACTAATGGCCAAGATTGTATGCCATTAAGTTGCTTTGTTAGCGGTATTTCCAAATTCAGTATTGTTGCATTGCAATTTCCTGGCACAATTTTGACAATCAAGAAGTCAAACTTTAAATTGGTCAAGAACATTTCATCTATCTAGCCCAACAATAGAATTAAACCTGCAGGTCAACAGCCTGTCATCAGCTGTCACCCCATCCACTTCAAAGATCATATTTTCAAAAAACGGATCATCAAAGATAGGTTGGAATGGGGTACTCAAAAGGAAATCCATCAAAAGCAAATAGACTCTTCAGGAGAGAAAATTATACCCCAGTCCTCAGAACTCACTCCAATTTATATGGTTGGTCTGAGAAGGACCACATACAAATTCTAACAGACAGCAAATCTACTGTAGCAGACATCAACAAGAAATGTCAGGCAAGGTCATGTCCCTTGTTAGCTCTTGTCATACAGATTTTAAAATAATGAACAAACAGTTGATTTTATAAACAGTATGGGTTAAAAAATCATTATGGCCCGTTATCGCATGCAGCATGCGCCCGAACCAGGAGGGTTGAGGCTCAACAGAAAATGGGCCACAGGCCTCATTGTAAAATTACCAGTGAGCTGCAGATGCCTGTCAGACAGCTCATTGTGGCACCAATGTGGGCCGGCTGCCTTGTCTGGAGGAGGACCGAGGTAGTGTTGTGGAGCTAGGAGGAGTACTCTTGCTCTTCTCGACGCCACAGGAATATAAGTAAAAAATGTTTGCCTACCTTTTCTGCGGTGGGCTCCAGCGGTCTCTCGTGGGTTAGTCCACTGAAAAGCTAGAAAGATGAGTGGTAACATTCACGGCACGTGCTCCATCTAGTTTTTGACTAATTTCCAGGAGGGGGCCTAAAACAGTCGTTAGGCCCCTGATTTGCATGTGCAAGGAGCCTAGCGCCTGTTTCAGGCAGGCATCATGGATGCCGGGGAAGCCTCATTTACCAATATGGCACCACCCATACCATAGACGCAAATCTGGCGTGGGATGTTGTACCCCAAAATTGGTCCTCGTTGCACCCGTTTTACGCTCAGAAAATGGGCGCAACAAGGACTCATTTCCCCACACCCTATGTGTCTGAGAATCTGAGAATTCTGAAGTGCTCAGTGAAGTGGAACATGTGCATGGGGAGACTCCTCTCATTCCACAGTTGTTCAAATAACTTAGATTTTGGACTTTCCTGACCCACATCTATTTACCTCTTATATAAGCAAATGAAAAAGTACCTTAGCTTGTCACAGAATATGCTAACAAATTGGTTATCATAAGGCATACATCAAGCATCAGTTGAGCACTACAAGAATATATCTTTATCCTTTATTAATGCTTGACTAATCTACTGGAATTTTTTGAGGATGTAACTGGTAAAATAGATAAGGGAGAACCAGTGGATGTGATGTATTTGAACTTTCAAAAGGCTTTCGATAAGGTCCCGCATAAGAGATTAGCGTGTAAAGTTAAGGCACATGGGATTGGGGGCAAGGTATTGACTTGGATAGAGAACTGGTTGGCAGACAGAAAGCAAAGAGTTGGAATAAACGGGTCTTTTTCCGGGTGGCAGGCAGTGACTAGTGGGGTACCGCAGGGATCGGTCCTTGGACCCCAGCTATTCAGAATATACAGTATATTAATGATCTAGACGAGGGAACTAGATGTAATATCTCCAAGTTTGCAGATGACACAAAGCTGGGTGGGCATGTGTGCTGTGAGGAGGATGCCGAGAAACTCCAGGATGATTTGGACAGGTTGGGTGATTGGGCAGAAGCATGGCAGATGCAATATAACGTGGATAAATGCGAGGTTATCCACTTTGGTGTCAAAAACAGGAAGGCAGATTATTATATGAATGGCAATAGATTGGGAGAAGGGAAGTGCAACGAGACCTGGGTGTCCTTGTGCACCAGTCGCTGAAGGTAAGCATGCAGGTGCAGCAGGCGGTTAAGAAGGCAAATGGTATGTTGGCCTTCGTAGCGAGAGGGTTTGAGTACAGGAACAAGGATGTCTTGCTGCAGTTGTACAGGGCCTTGGTGAGACCACATCTTGAGTATTGTGTGCAGTTTTGGTCGCCTTATCTGAGGAAGGATGTTCTTGCCATGGAGGGAGTGCAGCGAAGATTCACTAGGCTGATACCTGGGATGGCATGAATGACGTATGAGGAGAGATTGGGTCAATTGGGCTTATACTCACTGGAATTTAGAAGAATGAGAGGGGATCTCATTGAAACTTATAAAATTCTAACAGGACTAGACAGACTAGATGCAGGAAGGATGTTCCCGATGGCCGGGGAGTCCAGAACGAGGGGTCACAGTCTAAGGATAAGGGGTAAGCCATTTAGGACAGAGATGAGGAGGAATTTCTTCACCCAGAGAGTGGTGAACCTGTGGAATTCTCTACCACAGAAGGCAGTAGAGGTCAATTCATTAAATATATTCAAGAAGGAGTTGGATATATTTCTTAAGGCTAAAGGGGTCAAGGGATATGGAGAGAAGGCAGGAACGGGGTACTGAATTTGGATGATCAGCCATGATCTCTTTGAATGGCGGAGCAGGCTCGAGGGGCCGAATGGCCTACTCCTGCTCCTATCTTCTATGTATCTATTACCACTATTACAGATAGTTATAGGATTTCATATTATCAGTGATACTGGCGATTGCATTCCGATCTTATATCTGTACTTTCAGACGATATTGCAGTACTGCTAGACTATCCCAAGAACTTGAGGTAATTCGCTCCAAAAACTCTTGTCCCAGAGGAGAAAATTACACAGGCATCATTTGAAGGCTCAATGCTGATCGTATGGCAGTGTGCCTTCAGCCTTTCCAATATAATAGACTTTCAGAGACCTAACATTATCGAACAACAACAACTTTTATTTATACAGCGCCTTTAATGTAGTAAAACGTCCCAAGGCGCTTCACAGGAAAATTACTTTTAAAAATTTGACACTGAACCATATTAGGAGATGTTAGGGCAGATGACCAAAAGTTTGGTCGAAGAGGTAGGTTTTAAGGAGCGTCTTAAAGGGGGAAAAGAAGTGGAGAGGCGGAGAGATTTAGGGAGGGAATTCCAGAGCTTAGCACTTAGACAGCTGAAGGCACGGCCACCAATGGTGGAACAATTAAAATCAGGGATGTCCAAAAGTCCAGAATAGGCAGAGTGCAGAGGTCTAGGGCGATTATAGGGCTGGAGAAGATTACAGAAGTAAGGAGGGGGTGAGGCCACGAAGAGATTTGAAAACAAGGATGAGAATTTTAAAATCAAGGCATTGTTTAACTGGGAGCCAATGTAGATCAGCAGGCACAGGGGAGATGGGTGAACGGGACTTGGTGCAAGTTCGGAAACAGGCGGCAGAGTTTTGGATGACCTCAAGTTTATGGAGGGTAAAACTAGGGAGGCCAGCCAGGAGTGCACTGGAATAGTCAAGTCTAGAGGTGATAAAGGCATGGATGTTGATTTTGACAGCAGATAAGTTGAGGTAAGGGCAGAGACGGACGATATTATGAAGGTGGAAATGGGCAGTCTTCGTGATAGAACGGATATGTGGCAGGAAGCTCAATTCGTGATCAAATATGACACCAAGGTTGCGAACAGACTTGGTCAGCCTCAGACAATTGCCGGGGGAGAGAGATCGAATCAATGGAAAGGGAACCGAGTTTGTGGCGTGAAACGAAGACAATGGCTTCGGTCTTCCCGATATTTAATTGGAGGAAATTTCTACTCTTCCAGTGCTGGAGATAGTGGAGGGTTCAAAAGAGGCAGAGGAGAGGAGAGCTGGGTGTCGCCAGCATACATGTGAAAACTCATGTTGTGTCACCGGATGGTGTCACCGAGGGGCAGCAGGTAGATGAGAAATAGGAGGGGGCCAAGGATAGATCCTTGGGGGGACACCAGAGGTGACAGTGCAGAATCGGGAAGAGAAATCATTGCAGGTGATTCTATGGTTACGGCTGGAAAGATAGGAATGAAACCAGGCAAGTGCAGTTCCATCCAGCTGGATGACGGTGGAGAGGTATTGGAGCAGAAATTTGTGATCAACCCTATCAAAGGCTGAAGACAGGTCCAGAAGGACTAAAAGAGATAGTTTACCTTTGTCGCAGTCAATTAGGATGTCATCTGTGACTTTGGTAGGAGCCATTGCGGTACTGTGGCGGGGGCGGAAGCCTGATTGGAGGGATTTAAACAAGGCGTTCTGGGAAAAATGAGCCTGGATTTGGGAGGCGTCAACATGTTCAAAAACTTTGGAGAGGAAAGGGAGGTTGGAGATGGCGCAATAGTTTGCAAGAACAGAAGAATCAAGGGTTGTTTTTTTGAGGAGAGGGGTGATGACGTCATATTTGAAGGAAACGGGGACAATACCTGAGGAGAGAACCGTTAACAATATTCGCTAACATGGGAGCCAGGAAAGAAAGTTGGATGGTCAGTAATTTAGTAGGAATAGGGTCAAGAGAGTCGGAAGTCAGTCTCATTGACAAGATGAGCTTTGAAAGGGCAAGAGGGAAGATAGGAGAGCAACTAGAGAAATATGCAAATTTAGGGTTAGGGCCGAGGGAAAACAGAGAGGAAGTAAGGTCCAGTGGGCTAGGGGAAGGGAGGGAAGTAACAGGCATTTGAACAGATGTTGTCAATCTTTTTAACAAAGAAGTCTATGAGCTCCTCACATTTATTGTTGCATGTGAGGGAGGAGGAGGCAGGGGAGGGTGGTTTGAGAAGACGGTTAGTGGTGGAGAAGAGAAGCCTGGTGTTATTTTTGCCATCCTGGTTGATCTTAGAATAGTGGGTGTTTTAGTGATGAAGAGCAGGACCCGGTAGTGCTTTATATGATCGAGCCAAATCTGCTGATGAATGATTAGACCAGTTGTCCCCCAAAAACATTCAAGTTTGCATCCCTTGGACTTAAAGGAATGGAGATGAGGAGTATATGACTAGGGTGAGAGAGTAATGATTTTATTGGGGACAAGGGCATTAAAGGTGATGGAGAGGGAATGATTTAGTAAGTCAGTAGCTGCAGAAAAGTCATGAAGAATTGTAAGCCAAAGGCTAGATAGTTGGAGATTAGAAAGTACAGTGGTAAGGGACTTGAAATGAAGTGGGGTTAGGAGGAGGAAGGGGAATATGGGTAGAGAGTGAAAAAAGGAAATGGTTGGTGATTGCCTTAGCGGTGATAGTTACGGAGGGGATAGCGAGGCTATGTGAGATGATAAGATCGAGGGGGTGGCCATGTATATGGGTGGGGAAGTATACATGAAGGGAGAAATGAAGGGAGGAAAAGAGGGCAGCAAACTTAGAGGAGAGGGAGCAAGAAGAGTTGAGGTGAAGGTTGCAATCACTGAGGGTGAGAAGTCGCTTGATGAAGAGGCAGAGGGAGGAAAGCAGGCAAGATATCTCAGTAACAAAATTGGTGTGATATTTGGGTGGGTGGTACAGAACAAATCCTCCCTAAATCACGGAAGGGCTCGAGTCTCACTCCAAAGGGTTATAAGGATTATCAATTGAACAAAGGACTTTTTGTAGCATCCCACTGCTAAATATAAAAAATAATATTGTGGCAGAGCCACCAAGGGTCTCAGAACAATTGGTAATAACCCCTTTAACTACAGTGTAGTGCAACCGCGGACTGCACCTTTAAACTGTACTGTATTGTGTTTTCCTGCACTCCACGTGATGACATCATGACGCCGATCACGTGACCACCAGTGGCGCGAAGAATGTGATGACGTCATGACGTCAGCTTCCAGAATCTTCCAGTAGTCGTCGAATGCCCAGCAAGCTGTATAGACCTGTGTACCGTTTCTCCTGTAGTTTCCCTGTTAACTTCGTTGTTCATTAAAACCTGTTGATTTGATTCATCGAGTCGAATACCTTATTCAGATAGGAACCTCCGTTCCTACATTGGTGACCCCGATCTCGTCGGACAACTTTCGTCGAGGATGAACACAAACGCCGTCGCCCTTAAACTGCCGCAGTTCTGGGAACAGCAGCCAGCAGCATGGTTTTTCCAGGCAGAAGCACAGTTCGCTCTCCGGGAGGTCGCAGCGGATGCGACCCGTTATTATTACGTGGTTGCCGCTCTCGACAGTGCCACGGCCTCGCGGGTCGTCAGCATCCTTGGAAGCCCACCGGAGGAGGGCAAGTACGAAGCGCTTAAAGCCCGTTTGCTACAGGTATTTGATCTTAATAAGTCAGAGCGGGCACGCAAGCTATTTCCATGCCCGGCCTCGGGGACTCAAAACCGTCAGAGCTGATGAGTCAAATGCTCACGCTGTTGGGCGCGGAACCCCAATGCTTTTTATTCTGTGAGCTTTTCCTCTGCCCGAACCGGTGCAGGCAGCCTTGGCCAACACTGCCATCACAGGCGGTGCTGAACTCGTGCAAACGGTCTGCTGGTCGACATCCAACACTGCCGACTCATTAATGCGTCCACTTTCCACGCAGTGCCCTGCCACCGCAGCACCGCCGTGTCCTGGTCGGTGGCCTGTGCGATTCCATCACAAGACGGGTTTACGCGCCTGCTCGGCGAATTCCCGGAGCTCACCAGGCCTACTTTTTTGGCTGCAAGCACACGGCACGGGGTGGAGCACCATATCTCCATTACCGGAGCACCCGTTTATGCTCGGGCACGGCGATTAGAAGCCGGCAAGCTGGCAGCCGCAAAGGCAGAGTTCCAGACCATGGAGCGCCTCGGGATCATCCGGCGTTCGGACAGCCCTTGGTCGTCCCCACTGCATATAGTACCCAAACCAGGTGGCGGATGGCGACCATGCGGGGATTACAGACGCTTAAACGACGCCACGACACCGGACAGGTATCCTATTCCCCACATCCAAGATTTTTCGGCACATCTGGCTGGCAACGCTATATTTTCTAAAAGTGGATCTCGTTCGTGGATATCATCAAGTTCCGGTGCACCCTCCAGACGTCCCCAAAACGGCAGTCATCACTCCGTTCGGCCTTTTCGAGTTCCTCCACATGCCATTCGGTCTAAAAAACACAGCGCAAGCATTCCAGCGGTTGATGGACTCTGTCTTACGGGACCTGCCCTTCATTTTTGTATATTTGGACGACATCCTAATAGCCAGCAAGGATACGACAGCTCACATGGCCCATTTACGTACACTTTTCGCCCGACTCAGCCAACACGGCCTTATTGTCAATCCGGCTAAATGCACATTTGGAGTATCCAGCATTGATTTCCTGGGACACAGGATTTCCCCAGAAGGCGCCGTCCCACTAGCCACCAAGGTAGAGGCAGTTACCGCATTCCTGCGGCCTCACATGGTCAAACCCCTACAAGAGTTCTTGGGGATGGTAAATTTTTATCATCGTTTTGTCCCCAAGGCGGCCCGGTTAATGCAACCTCTGTACGAAGCACTAAAAGGGAAGTCGGGCAAGGATGTTCTCACTTGGACACCGCAAATGGACCAGGCATTCCGCGATACCAAGGCGGCGTTGGCGGATGCAACTATGCTAGCACACCCACTCCCGGGCGCAACTGTTGCCCTCACTACGGACGCCTCCGACTACGCCATCGGAGCGGTTCAAGAGCAGTGGGTCGACGGGGGTTGGCAGCCGTTAGCCTTTTTCAGCCGCCAACTGCGCAAGAACGAATGAAAGTGTAGCACTTTTGACAGAGAGTTGCTAGCCCTGTTTTTGGCCATCCGGCATTTCCGTTTCCTGCTAGAAGGCCGTCCGTTCACTGCATTCGTGGACCACAAGCCGCTCACCTTTGCCATGGCCAAAACGGCAGAACCTTGGTCAGCTCGGCAGCAGCGCCACCTCACGTTTATATCCGAATTCACAACGGATTTGCGGCACGTGTCAGGCAAGGATAATCTCGTGGCAGATTGCCTTTCCCGGGTTCCAGTCCAGGCAGTCCACCTGGGCATCGATTTCGTCGGACTGGCAGAGGATCAACTGGCAGACCCAGAGGTACAAGCGTTTAGGACCACGCCTTCCAGTTGGCAGGTTGCAGACGTGCCATTTCAAGCGGCAGGAACCATGCTCTTGTGCGACACATCCATGGGAGTGCCCCGGCCCATTGTGCCGGTCGAATGGCGCAAGAAGGTATTCCAGGCAATCCACAGGTTATCTCACCCGGGGATGCGGGCTTCTCAACGGCTACTATCCCGCAAATTCGTTTGGAAAGGCATGCATTTGGACGTCCGGGACTGGACAAACAATTGCGTCGATTGCCAAAAATCCAAAGTCAACCGTCACATCAAGGCTCCGGTGGCCAACTTCCCGGTGCCTGAGCGCCGTTTCGACCACGTTCACGTGGATTTAGTAGGTCCCCTTCCCGGGTCGTGTGGATTCACACACCTCCTGACGGTAGTAGACCGGACCACCAGGTGGCCAGAGGCGATTCACTTGGCCGCTACCACCACAGCAGACGTCGCCAGGGCATTTCTTTCGTCGTGGGTGGCTCGGTTCGGGGTGCCATCGGACATCTCCTTGGACCGCGGTCCGCAATTCACATCAGAGCTGTGGAACGCAGTGGCACAAGGCCTGGGAACCAAGCTGCACCGTACCACCGTGTACCATCCACAGGCGAATGGCCTGTGCGAAAGGTTCCATCGGTCTCTCAAAGCGTCCCTCCGTGACAGCTTGAGGGGACCCAACTGGGTGGACAGGCTCCCATGGGTGATGCTAGGCTTCCGGACAGCACCAAAGGAAGATCTTCAGTCTTCATCGGCTGAGTTGGTTTATGGCCAGACACTCAGAGTACCAGGTGACTTTCTCCCTCCACACACCGAACCATGGTCTGCAGCTCAACAGCTCCTACTTCATCAGGAGGCGGCTAGGAATTTCCTGCCCATCCCAACCTCGCACCATGACCTGCAGAGGCCTCACGTCCCGGCAGAGCTCATGAGTTCGGACTATGTCTTTATTCGACAAGACGGTCACAGAGACCCACTCAAGCCACCGTATACCGGACCTTTTCGTGTCATCGCACCAGGGGGAAAGTTTTTCACAGTCGAGGTCGGTGGAAAGTCTGATACCGTCTCTATCGACCGGCTCAAACCAGCCCACCTGGATCGGAGTGAGCCTGTCGTGGCTGCCCAACCGCCTCGCCGCGGCCGACCGCCGTTAGCCGCCAGACCAGCCGTGCACCAGCCCACCGTCGAACAGCCCGATTCGGCCTCTGACGCGCCTGCACCTCTGACTACCGTTTCTGCCTCGCCCGAGACGCCGCTTCTGCCGCAATCCGGCACTGGTCCTTCCACTAATGCCCCGTTTCCGCTGCCTGAATTTCATCGCCGTTCGGCCAGGATCATTAAGCCTCCTACTCGGTTGACAATGTCCGTTAAAGTGCATTCTGGGGGGGCGCCTGTGGCGGAGCCACCAAGGGTCTCAGAACAATTGGTAATAATCCCTTTAACTACAGTGTAGTGCAACCGCGGACTGCACCTTTAAACTGTACTGTATTGTGTTTTCCTGCGCTCCACGTGATGACGTCATGACGCCGATCACGTGACCACCAGTGGCGCGAAGAACGCGATGACGTCATGACGTCAGCTTCCAGAATCTTCCAGTAGTCGTCGAGTGCCCAGCAAGCTGTATAGACCTGTGTACCGTTTCTCCTGTAGTTTCCCTGTTAACTTCGTTGTTCATTAAAACCTGTTGATTTGATTCATCGAGTCGAATACCTTATTCAGATAGGAACCTCCGTTCCTACAATATGTTAATTTCCTTTCCATAATATTTTTAGAGGATTTTCAGCAATCAACCCCAAAATCAATTCAATTTGCTAATCTGAGTTTATCCCAACCAGTTACGAATCTTTAGATTCTTCAGGTAAGGATGTCATCCTCGCCACATGAGAGAATTTGCTCAAATTCTAAATGCGCCTTTATGAACTAATTTTCTTTGATCACTATAAATAGCAGCCAGCGGTGGGTTGACAGTATCAGTTGTACAATTATGGGGAATCACAGAGTATAAACCAAGCACTTCCCCAGATGGAGGGATGGAACACCAGAAGGAGAGTCACTTGGGGCACAGTTGCATACCTTCTTGTGATAGCTTTTAAAGAACCATTGGCAGAGGCTTGGAGCAGATTACCTGCCAACATCCTTGATGGACTGTGGTGTTTGGCATAAGGATACAGGATGAGAAGTGGAGACAATACCTTACCAAAAGATATTGCAGTCTCAGAAATTTCTCCAAATTACTTACATATTTTCCACAGTGATAACAAAAAACAAACCATTTGTATTTTTTAATTCACAAGCAAAAGCAGAATATTAAGATATCTTAATAACTTAATTATCAACAATGGCTTCTCTCAGGGCTAAAATTTGATTGATATTTGTTTTATTGGTGATATTAAGTAACGTCGTATTTTTCATTTGTGGTTCTTTGACCCAAGGGTTGATTTTAATCAGTACCCAACAGCCTCGAGTTGACATATCTCATTCATTTACAGTGGGATATGCCGACTTAAGGCAACTGAATGCTGATTAGAATTGAACCCCTGGCACATTTGAAAGTTTACCCTAAAGTTCAAAACTGTCAGTTGCGCTATTCAAACATACTTGTCCTTATAATTTATTTCATTTTAATCTGTCATACTCTTATAGTTACTAGTTTGGGCTTTTGCAAATCTGCAACTTACACAAGGTTTTAGCCTCCAGCAGTCAGTAAGAGTTAAAAGCATTCTTGGCAGTTCTTTTTGACGAAAAGCAAGTACATGTGATTTTTTTCACTGCAGATTTAGTAAAACAATTCCAATTGCCTTCTATTGTTTTGATTATCACTTTTAATTAAAAACATCAAAAATTTTGTAGGCCGACTGTATCTGATGACTGACGTCAAGTGGAATTACAGACAAATACTGTACATGTAAATTTAACATATTGAAAGAATAACTCCATAGACTTTAAACTATGGACTGGTTGAAAGTTGTTCTTATTCAGAAAACTAGGTGAATGGTCAAAGCCTATAGCACTGGACAGCACCAAGATTTAAAAAGTAAAGCCTAGAAATTGGAGGTGTTAGCGCTGGCCGTTAAGGCCTTTTTTAGTGAAAGAAATGGCGGCCACCATTTTTGGCAAGTTGGCACGCTCGCTGAAGATATGTAGATTATGCAGATCGTGACGTCAGTGAGTGTGTCACGCTCACCTGATGCCAGATCTGCCATTTTCGCATGCGCCACTCCAGCTACCGGCCTGTGTTAATTACAACGAGCTGACCAAGCATTCACAAGCAGGAAGGAGCCTCCAACAGTATTATTTGAAGGGATCATCAGCAAGAACTTGCAGCTGACATGCTTTTTCAGTTTGACTGGTTCTGTGTAACTTTCTGCAACTCTTGCAGCTTTCTAATCTTGTTTCAGGCTCCTAAGGTGACAGGATGTGTTGCTGCAAGTAGAGAATTCTCTACCCCAGAGGGCTGTGGAGTCTCAGTCATTAAGTATTCTTATTTAAAGGCCTCTGCTCACACCACTTGCTCACAGTCATGGGGGCTCTACTTGCAGTCCTCCTCACGCTCGAGTATCTTCGGGAGAGGGAGCGGAGGCAGTGAAGAAGAGGACAAGATGTGCACAGAGGGGGGCGGAGGAGGGCCAGGAGGGATCTCAACAGAAGACGTTACCCAACTAGGCTCTTCCGAGATCACTTCTTTTATTTCTACTTAAGTGAAGGGTAGTGTATTAGGAGGCTCCACATCATCAAGGAGGTAGTCACAGAACTCTGCCACCTCCTGCCACCAGACCTGCAGCCTCAGAGCAGGGTGACCACAGCTCTCCCAGTGGCCGTCAAGGTCACCGTGGCCCTCAATGATTTTGTCAGTGGATCCTTGCAGTCTGCAGTAGGAGACATAGCCATCGCTGCATCTGGGAGGCCACAGAGGCTCTCTACACCAGGAGAAGGGACTACGTTGTCTTCTCTCTGAACATAGAGAAGCAGGACAAGTGCGCATGTGGCTTTGCCGGGATAGCGGGCTTCCTCATGGTGCAAGGCGCCATCAACTGCACAAACGTGGCTTTGCGGGCGCTGTATAGCAATCCTGAGATTTTCCATAACTGCAGAGTCTACCACTCACTTAATGTACAATTGTTGTGCAACCAGGCCCAGCACATCCTGATGGTCAATGCCTGCTGTCCTGGTAGCTGTATTGATGCCTTCATCCTGCATCAGTCTGGTGTGCCAGCAATTTTCCAGTCACCACGGCAAATCCGAGGATGGCTGCTCGGAGACCAGGGCTATCCGCTCTGCACCTGGCTGATGACTCCCCTCCGTAACCCCACCACTCGTGCCCAGCACTCATATAATGAGAGCCTTGCACCCTAATGATGGCCAAGTTGTGAAGAATGCAGCTGACCACCACAAATTGGGACACCCACTCCAGTGAGTACTGGAGGGCTCCTCCCGAGCAGTGAAAGCAGTGGAACCATTGATTCAGCACCTCGATGGTCTGCTCGATGACGTTCCTCGTGGCAGCATGGTTCTCATTATATGAATGCTGGCCACGAGTGGCATAGTTGCGGAGAGGAGTCATCAGCCAGGCAGGGCACTAAGGGATTGCGTCGCTCGGTGATAACATCATCGCCAGCAGCACAGCGCTGTGGGGTGCTACAGCTACCGCTGCCGCTAACCTCCCCGGGGGCGCTAACAAGAGGCGCAAACCAACCCAATTGTTCCACCCAAAAATTTGAAAAATTAGCACCAGTCGCTAATCATTCTCACGCCCCGCCAAATTCAGTTTTAGCGCTCCAAGAGGGAAGCGGAGTGCTAAATCAAGCAGTAACCACTTCTCTTAGGGCGCTAAAGTCCGAGAGCGGGGCAGTAGCGGCAGAGCGCTAAATAATTTCGAGCGCATTGTAAACGGCACTCTTTCATCACAGAGGCTGCTTCCCTCGTTTAAAGGGAAGGGCCAATGATGCTGCACAAGCCAGTTGTCATCAGTTCTGTTTTGCAAGGCGACCTGGGCGACTGCCATTACAGCCCCAAACACTCTCACAAAGTGGAGGGCTTGGACATCTATCACCAATGAAACACTAAAAACTTTGCGCAGGCACCAGACTGGTGCAAATAATAAAGGTTGCGCTAGCTGAAAAGCAGTCCCTTTAATTACTGTTCCCAAAGCGGCCAGCCGAGTTCACGGCCCCTCTTGCTGACGTTGTCAGCATGAGGCGATAAAGCAGGGGGCGAGAGTACATTTTCCAGCTGGGGCGATAATGGGGCGCTGTGCACTTTATGACATCACGATCTGTGAGGCGCTAGAGGCCCAGGCGCTAAGAGTTACCAGCACTGACATTCACGGGCGTCATTGCATTAGCTGCGCCTGGGCGCTAACCCCTTAGCGCCCTGTTAGCGCCCCCGCCAGGCGCTAACGGGAGGCACTAACATACCGGATTTTGCGGCCCACATGGTGTCTAAGATTAAAAGGAGAGACGAAACTGACCCAGATAACCATAGGCTCATTACCTTATTATCAATAACAAGTAAAATAATAGAGCCACCTCTATGAGGATGCCTGGAAAAGTATCTGCAGAACAACATCTTCAACTAGAAACTGCCGGCATGGATTTAAATAGGAAAGATCCTGCCTGACAAACTTCCTTGATGACTTTGAGGATGCTACAAATAATGTATGTAGTGCTACTTACTATGACATAGTTTAGTTAGACTTTCAGAAAACATTTTGACAAAGTTCCAAAACAAAAATTTCTAAATAAACTAAAAATATATGGAGTAGAACATGGGACTCAATAAGAAACATGTAAAAATATAGTTAACAAAAAGTGTTAGTGGAATGAAATGTGACACAGTGAGAGGGTGTTAAGTGGGCTCTCAATTACAGGATTAGATCTCTAATATCTATAATAATCTATATAAATTAACTGGTCACCAAAACCAACTGTAAGGTGGTGTGCAGGAAGGGGGGCACACCACCTGGTGGCTTCCTAGCACCATGTACAACCTGTGAGTCCCTCTCATTAGCACATGTCTGACAGATGCTTTATTATATGTTCATTGTGGAAGATGTCAGATTGTAACAAAGATGAGAAATCCACTATTTAATGTTGGGGGAACAGCTAGGTAAGCGTGCAAGCTGTGGAATTTCTTTACACTGTTGGCAGTAGGCCAAGTGGGCATAGGGGAGGGATACATGGGGTGAGGGTAAAGCAGGTTATGGCCTTGATAGTTGCCAAGATCGGAGCGGCTGGAAGTAGGAGCAGGATAATAATGTGTGTCATTATGCAAACTACTACGTAATAACTTAAAACGTATAAATATATTTTAAAACCCGGGAGAAATAGCAGTTGAGATAGACGGTGAAAGCAGAAATTTTCCAAGCTCATGCCCCTTTTGGACTCAATTTCTCTAACAATTATCTGTCAGGATCAGGGGGAGTTTTCACAGATTGTGTGGGTCGGTTATATGCAAAGACAAATTGTGTACTGGACTTCCCTCATTCTAATGGAACTCACAAAGGTCAGCCATAGTGCGTCGCTACACAGCTGGAGACACAGTAACATTAGTAACCTAGGATTTATATACATTTTCTGTGTCATTTGATGACAGGAAGGGTGCCTGCTAGCCAATTTTGCGTGTGGAAGATTAGTTTTATTGGGGTTGCTTGGTGCAGGATATTAGCTAGCACAGCAGGATCCCAGAGTTAATATCAGACCTGGATGTAGAAGAAAAAATCCTGTGCGCAACGTCAGCAAACATCTGGTAGGTATTGATCTGGTTCCTATGGAGCAGTTTGCCTATTTCAGTATATAGGGCATAAACACATAATGAATTAAATTAAATTACATCACTTTCCATCTCTATACAATGTGGCGACACAATTGAAAAAGCTGATGGAATGCTAAGATAGTGGACGCAAAATTGGGCTCCGTAGTGGCCATTGTTTCGGCGCTACCAGTGCTGGTTTGGCTCCAAGATGGTGTCAGCGGTGCGCGCGCACAGTTCTGGTGCAAGTCGCACTGGACAGCATCTTGGTGAGGGCGTTAGCATGGGCGCAGTGAGCGTGCGCCGGAGGTATGCAGAGTAGGCAGATCGTGATGTCAGTCAGTTTGTAATGCTGATTTTATGCCAGTGCTGCCATTTTAGAGCTCAACGCTCAAGGTAACGCCCTCTCTTAAGCTCACACAGCTGAACACATGTTCAGCAGCAGGAAGGACCCCCCACCAGCACTATTTAAATGTTAGTTGCTGATTGATTTCTACGGGCTGTTGCTGAGCTTATAGAAGTGTTTGGTGGCATGTAGAGTTATTTAAAGTTGCTAAAGTCTACAGGGAGTGGTGTGGCAGGTGCAGAATGACTTTGTCCTGAATTCAAGTATTCTGCACAGATCATTTGTTCCCAGACATGGGTGCAGTAGTAGGCATTCCACTTGGCCTACAGCATGACAGGGAGAATGAGCAGAGGTGTCACAGAGCAGGACAAGCTGCTAGAAGAGGGAGGAGGAGGAAGGGGAGAAGGGCTCTCAGCAGGAGGCCATATCTGCCCAGGGTGTTCAAGGAGCAATATTCCTACCTGAACCTCAGCGAGGAACAGTGTGTCAGATGTCTGTGCTTCACCAAAGACATTCTCACTGAAATCTGTCACCTGCTGCAGCCACAACTGCAACCTCAGAGCAGGGAAAGGATTGCATTGCCAGTGGCTGTGAAGGTCGCAGTGGCCATGAACTTTTGTGCATTGGGCTCCTTCCAGGCCGGAGCAGGAAAAATTTGCAACATCTCCCAGTTTGCCGTGCACTGTTGCATAAGGAAGGTAACTGAAGCTCTGTATTCCAAGAGAGCTGAATACATTTTCTTCTGTCTGGCCAGAGAACAGCAGGTGGAGCGAGGATTGCAGGCTTCCCGACAGAGCAGGGTGCCATTGAATGCACGCACGTCACTTTGCGGGCACCGCATGTAAATTCTGGGATGTACCCCAACCGAAAGGGATTCCACTCCCTCAATGTCCAGCTGGTGTGTGACCATATGCAGCGCATCATGCAGGTCAATGCTCTGCATCCTGGCAGCAGTCATGATACCTTCATTCTGCGGAAGTCGACTGTGTCATGTGCATTTGAACCACCATGACAAACCAGAGGGTGGCTACTGGGAAACAACGGCTAACCGTTAACAACAAGGCTCATGACTCTGGTGCACAACCCATGCACACGTGGGCAACATTCATATAATGAAAGCCATGCTGCCACACAAAACATCATCGAGCAGACCATTGGTGTACTAAAGCAATGATTCTGCTGCCTAGACCACTCTGGAGGAGCCCTGCAGTACTCGGCAGAGTGGGTGTCGAGATTTGTGGTGGTCTGTTGCACGCTGCACAATCTCGCCATCATGAGGGCACAGCCCTTGCCACCAGCCATATGGCAACCAGCTGAGGAGCAGGAGGGGGAGGAGGACCAGGAGGCGGAGAAGGAGGAAAGGAGGAGGTCACCGAGACAGCCCCTTTCTGGCCAGGCTGTCCGTAACTGACTCATCCGGCTGTGATACCAGTAAACGCAATTCCACATTCACCGACAGTCCCAAACCTTACCTTCCATCTGTTACTGACAATCATGGCGTCCGTCTGGCCACAATGCAAAAATAAAAGCCAACGCAACATTACAAACCAATTTTATAAATCAAAGCATGCCATATTGCATACAAACGTCAACCAATCATCTTTGTGCATTCCCTTAGTGCCTGTTTCTGTGTGCCTTTGTCTGTCCTAGTGCTCCTACACAGTGCTACCCCAGTGGTTGCAACATGGCTAGTGGAAGGCTGCTGACTTTCAGTGGGGGAGACTGCTATTGGCCTTGGAGGATGACCTCGAGCAGCTCTGGGCCTAGAAGGCCTGGCTGCGGACTGTGCCATCTCGGCACGGGCGGCAGCAATCTGAGCAACTCTGGTATCCTCAGCCACGATGGCAGCAGTCTGAGCTTCCATCGCAGCAAGCTGAGCTTCCAAGATAGAAGTCTGAGCTTCCACTGCAGCACTGAGATGTTGGGTGGCTTCTGCTTGTGCTGCAATGGAAGCTGAGGCATGTGATGGGGGTGTGGTGCACTGAGCAGTGTGTGAAGCTAATGGTGCAGTTGGTAGGATATGGCATTTGAAGATGAATTCACTGACCTTGACCACACCGGTGAGGTCATTGAATTTCTTGCGGCACTGCATCCAGGTCCTCGCGGCTTGATTAGTGGCATTGACCGCCATGGCTATCTGCTGCGACTGCCTTCGCAGACTTTGTCTAGAGGGATCTCCTGGCCCCCTGTGGATAGAGGAACTCTCTCCTCCTGTCCACCTCCTCCACCAAGATCTCCAGCGTTGGAGATCCTTGCTTGGAGCAAGCTCTCTCCCCTGTTGCACCAATACTCAATGTCCTTCCTGCTCAGAGTCTCCTCCACAAAGATTTCAGCACCTGCTCCAGCCAGAATGCACCTCCCATTTAGGAGGTGCAGGTTGGTTTTAAATAGTGCAGGCTAGCTTTAAGCGGTGCTAGCCTCACACAAACTTGGGTCCCCTGCTGTGGCGTTCAGCGCTGGCTGAATGCTCCAAACATTTAAATTAGCAGGCAGCACAAAGTTCGCGTGCTGCCTGCATCAGAAGCAACGGGCACGGGTTAATCGCGCATCGCGATCCCGCTGCCCATTTTTGGGGGCTATCAAATTTAGCCCCCATAGTATAATAACTGGTAGAATAGATAAGGGAGAACCAGTGGATGTGGTTTCAGAAGGCTTTCCATAAAGTCCCGCATAAGAGATTAAAGTTAAAGCACATGGGATTGGGGGTAAGGTACTGACTTGGATAGAGAACTGGTTGGCAGACAGAAAGCATAGAGTTGGAATAAACGGGTCTTTTTCTGAGTGGCACGCAGTGACTAATGGGGCACCGCAGGGATCGGTGCTAGGACCCCAGCTATTCACAATATATATTAATGATCTAGACGAGGGAACTAGATGTAATATCTCCAAGTTTGCAGACGACACAAAGCTGGGTGGGCGTGTGTGCTATGAGGAGGATGCCGAGAAACTCCAATATGATTTGGACAGGTTGGGTGATTGGGCAGATGCATGGCAGATGCAGTATAATGTGGATAAATGCGAGGTTATCCACTTCGGTGGCAAAAACAGGAAGGCAGATTATTATCTGAACGGCAATAGATTGGGAGAAGAGGAAGTGCAACGAGACCTGGGTGTCCTTGTGCACCAGTCGCTGAAGGCAAGTATGCAGGTGCAGCAGGCAGTTAAGAAGGCAAATGGTATGTTGGCCTTCATAGCGAGAGGATTTGAGTACAGGAGCAAGGATGTCTTGCTGCAGTTGTACAGGGCCTTGCTGAGACCACACCTTGAGTATTGTGTGCAGTTTTGGTCGCCTTATCTGAGGAAGGATGTTCTTGCCATGGAGGGAGTGCAGCGAAGATTCACCAGACTGATACCTGGGATGGCAGGAATGACATATGAGGAGAGATTGGGTCGATTGGGCTTATATTCGCTGGAGTTTAGAAGAATGAGAGAGGATCTCATTGAAACTTAAAGAATTCTAACAGGACTAGACAGACTAGATGCAGGAAGGATGTTCCCAATGGTCGGGGTGTCCAGAACCAGGGGTCACAGTCTAAAGATAAGGGGTAAGCCATTTAGGACAGAGATGAGGAGGAATTTCTTCACCCAGAGAGTGGTGAACCTATGGAATTCTCTACCACAGAAGACAGTTGAGGCCAATTCATTAAATATATTCAAGAAGGAGTTAGATATATTTCTTAAGGCTAAAGGGATCAAGGGATATGGGGAGAAGGCAGGGACAGGGTACTGAATTTGGATGATCAGCCATGGTCTCATTAAATGGTGGAGCAGGCTCGAGGGGCTGAACGGCCTACTCCTGCTCCTATCTTCTATGTGTCTATGTTTCTATGTAATAACAGTTACACTTATTTATCACTTTATTATATTGAAATGTCCTAAAGGGATTAAGACAATGAATTATTTTTCAAAATACAGTGACTGTTGTCATTTTCTGACACCTGTACATCTCCCTTCTCTTATTTAAATAGTGTCATCAGATCTTTAACTTCCACCTGAAGAAACAAAACCTTGGTTTTACACATCATTCAAAGGAAAGTAGCATGTACATTCTACAGAAGTTATCATAGATCCGGCCCACCGTGCCAATGAAAGAGCAATCCAACTGGTCCCACTCCTCTGCTCTTTCCCCATAGCCCTGTAACTTTCTCCTTTTTAAGTAGAGATCAAATTCCCTTTGGAAAGTTACTATTGAATCCGCTTCCAGCAACCTTTCAGGCAATGCATTCAGATCATAACAACTTGCTGAGTAAAAATAATTCTCCTCATCTTCCCCCTGGATTTTTTGCCATTGTTCATTGCCTGCCAATTTTTGATTCCAATCCACCTGGGCCACATTCCTTTTCAACTCACTGAAGTTAACCCTCCTCCTTTTAAGTATTTTTACGCTGTTAATAACGCATATGGGATCATTGGCTTTATAAATAGATGGATAGAGTAAGGAAGTTTTGTTAAATCTTTATAAATCACTGGTTAGATACATATTAATGACCTGCACTTGGGTATACAGGGCATAATTTCAAAGTTTGCAGATGACACAAAACTTGGAAATGTAGTAAACAGTGAGGAGGATAGTAACAGAATTCAGGAGGACATAGACTGACTGGTGAAATGGGTAGACACATGGCAGATGAAATATTATGCAGAGAAGTGTGAAGTGATACATTTTGATAGGAAGAATGAGGAGGGGCAATATAAATTTAATGATGAAATCTTAAAGGGGTGCCGGAACAGAGAGACCTGGGGGTGTATGTACACAAATCTTTGAAGGTGGCAGGACAAGCTGAGAAGGCTGTTAAAATAGCACATGGGGTCCTTGGCTTTATTAATAGAGGCATAGAGTACAAAAGCAAGGAAGTAATGCTAAATGTTTATAAATCTCTGTTTAGGCCCCAGCTGATGTATTGTGTCCAATTCTGGGCACCACATTTTAGGAAGGATGTCAAGATCTCAGAGAGGGTGTAGAAGAGATTTACAAAAATGGTACCAGGGATGAGGGACTTCAGTTATGTGGAGAGACTTGAGAAGCTGGAGTTGTTCTCCTTAGTGCAGAGAAGGTTAAGAGGAGATTTGATCGAGGTGTTCAATATCATGAACAGTTTTGATAGAGTAAATAAGGAGAAACTGTTTCCAGTGGTAAAAGGGTTAGTAACAAAAGGACAAAGGCTTAAGGTGATTGGCAAAAGAACCAGAGGCGACATGAGGAAACATTTTCTTACACAGTGAGTTGTTGTGATCTAGAATGCACTGCCTGAAAGGGTGGGGGAAACAGATTTAATAGTAACTTTCAAAAGGGAATTGGATAAATACTTGAAAGGAAAACATTTACAGGACTATGAGGAAAGAGCAGGGGAGTGGGATTAATTGGATAGCTCTACCAAAGAGCCGGCACAGACATGATGGGCCGAATGGCCTCCTTCTGTGCTGTATGATTCTATGATTTTATGATTATCTGCTTGTCCTGCCACCTTTGTGTATGTGAACACCCAGGTCTCTCTGTTGCTGCACCCCCTTTAAAATTGTACCATTTAGTTTATACTGCCTCTTGACATTTTTCCTTCCAAAATGCATCACTTCATATTTCTCTGCATTAAATTTTGTCTGTCATGTGTCTGCCCATTTCAGAGTCTGTCTATGTCCTCTTGATACTATCCTCCTCACTATTTATTACATTTCCAAGCTTTGTGTAATCTACAACCTTTGAAATAATACCCCCTATACCCAAGTCCAGGTCATTAATATATATCAAAAAGAACAGTGGTCCTAATACCGAGCCCTGGGGAACACCACTGTGTAATTTCATCCAGTCCTAAAAACAACCGTTTACTACAATTCTCTGCTTTCTGTCTCACAGCCACTTTCATATCCATGCTGCCACTGTCCCTTTAATCCCATGGGCCTAAATTTTGCTAATAAGTCTATTATGTGGCACTTTATCGAACACCTTTTGAAGGTCCACATACACAACATCAACTGTACTATCTTCATCAACCCTCCTCGTTATTTAATCGCAGAACTCAATCAAGTTAGTCAGACACGGTTTGTCTTTAACAAATTAATTTTGGCTATTATTTATTAACCAAAGTTCTTCCAAGTGACAAATCATTTTGTCCCGGATTATGGTCTCTAGAAGTTTCCCCACCACCAATTTTAAGCAGACTGGCCTATAGTTACCGGGTTTATCTCTCTCCACTTTTTTGAACAGGGGTGTAATATTTGTACCCCTACAGCCATCTGGCACTACTATCATAGCCAAGGAGGATCGAAAGATTGTGGCCAAAGCCTTGGCTATTTCCATGCTTACTTCCTTCAGCAACCTGGGATGCATCCCATCTGGACTGGGTGACTTAGGAGCATAGAACATAGTGGGGGAGAAATTGGGCTCTGTAGCACCCGTTTGTTAGGTACTACACGGCCTCCTAATGTTAAAGGGGTTTGCACGTGGGCACATAACAACCGCCAGCAGCATGCAGAGCAGGCAGATTATGACGTCAATCAGTGTGCAACACTGATTTTACCCCAGCACTGCCATTTTCGAACACCAAGCTCTAGCCTACACCCTGTCTTAACCTCGCACAGCTGAACACAACGTTAAATGGCATGAAGGGCCCCACACCAGCACTATTTAAAGGGATCATGAACTACTTACAGGCTAGTTGCTGCATTATTTCTTCTGACTGCTGCTGCAATTGCAAGCATTTTTGGAGCTTTCCTATACTTGCCTAAAATTTCAGCAGTCTACAGGGAGTGGTACGGCTAGTGCTGAAGTACTTTTTTTGTTCATTTAAAGCTTGTGCTGAAACAAGTTGCTTCCAGACATGGATGGCCTGGTAAGCCTTTCTCTTGGAATTGAGCATGACTGGGAGAATGAAGTGAGGCCACACAGAGCAGGACAAGCTGCTAGAAGAGGGAGGAGGAGGAGAAGGGCTCTCAGCAGGAGGCCATTGCCACAGAGGGTCTTTAGGGAGCAATTATCTTATCTCAACTTCAGTGATGACCAATGCATGAGACATCTTCCCTTCACTATAGAGGTTGTGACTGAAATCAGCCGACTGTTACAGCCACAACTGCAACCTCAAAGTAGGGCAAGGACCGCATTGCATGTGGCTGTCAAGGTAACCGTGGCTCTTAACTTATTTTGCAACTGGCTCCTTCCAGGCTATGTAATGATATCAGCAAATAGTGATGATATTTGTCTGTGTTTGATTACTTATGCCTTACAGCATATTTGTCTGTGTTTTTGATTACTTGTGCCTGACCAGCAGAGGTCATGTGAGAGACAAGCAGTCCAGAGGAGTTTTACTTTCAGTTTCATTCTTGATGCATCACAGCATAGTGTGTTCTGTAAAAAGCTGTAGAAAGTCTTGAACAAGACTTTAGATTAAACAACATTCTCTTTCAGAAATGAGTCTTTATTGAACCCAAAAAGAAATCAAAACAGGCTACTGCTGGGGATATTTGCAACATCTCGTAGCTTGCAGTACACTGCTGCATAAGGGAGGTCACTGCGGCTCAATATACACAGAGAGACAGCTTAATCTCATTCCCTGTTGCCAAAGACAAGCAGGCGGATCGAGCACGAGGGTTTGGATGGATTGCAGGCTTCCCCACGGTACAGGGTGACATTGACTGCACACACATTGCTTTGCGGTGCCTCATGTGAACTCACCCATCTTCATGAACTGAAAGGGATTCCACTCCCTCAATGTGCAGCTGGTGTGCGACCACAGGCAGCGCATCATGCAGGTCAATGCCCGGTATCCTGACAACAGTCAGGATTCTTTCATTCTGCAGCAGTCCTCTGTGCCACCTGTATTTGACCCACCACATCAAGTCAAAGGCTGGTTACTGTTGAATCCGTCATTCTTAAAGTATGATGTTTTCCAATAACTAGATGGAGGCTGTAACTTAACAATCAACAGGTGTTTACTGGAGGAGGGTAGTCTAAAGACTAACAGTACAGAGGCATGCTCAAGGCTTATATACAGGTGTGGTCACTGCCGGTACTACAGTATACAGGAGCTGTAAAAGTAGTTCTCTCTTAAAGGTACATACACTACAATTCCTCCCCTTTTAGATTAACAGTACCCATAACATTCAAATAACAGTTAACACTTTAACATGCACATTAAACTGAAATAGTCCATTTATAGATTCAGTCTTTGGGGCGGCTTCCTGATCCTTTCCGGATAGCGCCTTTTCTGAGGTTCTTGTTCTTGGTGCGGAGGCGATTCTGGCCCCTTTTCGTCGGTTAGTTCATCAGTTACCGCTGCTACTGTTTCTGAGGTAGAGGCTACCGGTATGTCGGGTTCATTCCCAGGTACGCGAGACATGGGGTTGACTCGTTCCTGTGACGCTAGGATCTGGTCGACGTGGCGTCTCACAATGTTCTCCCCGACATCCACTGTGTACATTAATGGCCCCTGCCATGTGCATATCGTTCCGGGTTGCCATTTCTCTGTTCGGTAGTCGCGGGCCAAGACTGGTTGTCCTACATTGAAGCTCCTTGTCGGCTTCTCATTGATGTGCTGGAATTGCTTATCCTCAACATTTCTTCGCACATTTGGTCTGAGCAAATCCAGACGAGGTCTCAACCTTCGGCTAAAGAACATCATGGCCGGGGTCTGGTTGGTAACTGCATGTGTCGCATTTCTGTAGGCTAACAGGAAATTGTCCACCTTATGCTGTAGTGGAATTTCATCATCGCATATGGCCTTTATCGCCTTTTTAAAGGTTTGTACGAACCTCTCAGCCAATCCATTTGTGGCTGGATGATACGGGGCGGATGTGTAATGCCTTACCCCATTCCTTCTCATAAATTTACAAAACTCTTCGGACACAAACTGTGGTCCATTATCAGAGCAAATCTGCTCTGGCAAGCCGTTCCTATTGATATACCTATCAATTCATCCAATGAAAAGCGACGAGTTAAGAAAGTAACTATAGGTTTTTATTGGCTAAATAACAGAGCCCACCCTCGTGGGTGATCGGATACAACAAGGAGGAATGCCAGCCAGTCGACTACCTTTATACCTGGGCAGGTAGGTGGAGTCATGGGCGGAGTCAGCAGTGGTCAGCCCAGGTATAGCAGCGTGACAAGAGGCGACCTCGTATAGTGATACAACAGTGTGAACAGTGATAACCATAGAGTAACGATATAACAGTGATAACTATAGTGTAACGATAGTGAACGATAAAAGTGGTTTACCACGTTCACCCCTTGTTTAGATTTGAGTCCGGCGGGGTGAAGTGTACTACCAGTTCTGGTATGTCAGTCTGTCCGGAGGCCTCGTAAGCCTTTCTGATCGTCGCAGCGGCGGTGTTGCATTATCCGGTGTTAATGCTGGTGTCTGCGTGGTCGGCGAAGGCTCGTGGGGTTCCGGCATGCCGTCTACCTGGGCTGGAATTGGGGGGGTGGTGGGGGGGGGTGAAGGTGGTGTCTCCGGAGTGCCCGAGGGTGCGAGGTCTCGTAAGGAGACTGTGTCCTCCCGCCCGTCTGGGTATGCCACATAGGCGTACTGGGGGTTGGCGTGCAGGAGGTCCACCCTCTCGACCAGGGGGTCCGTTTTATGGGCCCTCACGTGCTTTCGCAGCAAGACGGGCCCCGGAGAGGTCAGCCAGGTTGGTAGCGTGGTTCCCGTAGTCAACTTCCTGGGGAAAGCAAACATTCGTTCATGGGGGGTGGCGTTGATGGCAGTGCAAAGTAGTGACCGGGTGGAATGCAGCGCTGCCGGGAGGACTTCCTGCCAGCGGGAGGTTGGGAGGCCCTTAGACTTTAAGGCTAAGAGGACGGCCTTCCATACCGTCGCGTTCTCTCTTTCCACCTGGCCGTTCCCTCGGGGGTTGTAGCTGGTGGTCCTGCTTGCAGCAATACCTCTCGCTAGTAGGAACTGACGGAGTTCCTCGCTCATGAAGGAGGAGCCCCGGTCACTATGTATATAGTTTAGGAACCCGAACAAGGCGAAGAGGTCGTTCAGGCATTTAATGACCGTGGTACTGGTCATGTCTGGGCAGGGGAAGGCAAAGGGGAAACGGGAGTACTCATCAACAATGTTGAGGAAGTACACATTACGGTCAGAGGACGGGAGGGGCCCCTTAAAGTCGATGCTCAGGCGCTCGAAGGGGCGGGTGGCCTTGATCAGGCTTGCTCTGTCCGGCCTAAAGAAGTGCGGTTTGCACTCGGCACAGGTCTGGCAGTTCCTGGTCATGGTCCTGACCTCCTCGATGGAGTAGGGCAGGTTGCGGGCCTTAATGAAGTGGTAAAGTCTGGTGACCCCGGGGTGGCAGAGGTCGTTGTGGAGGGTCTGAAGTCTATCACTTTGCGCGCTGGCGCATGTAATTCGTGACAGAGCATCAGGGGGTTCGTTCAGCTTACCTGGCCGGTACAAGATATCATAATCATAGGTGGAGAGCTCGATTCTCCACCTCAAGATCTTGTCATTCTTGATTTTGCCCCTCAGCTTGTTATTAAACATAAAAGCGACCGAACGTTGGTCGGTAAGGAGGGTAAATCGTTTGCCTGCCAGGTAGTGCCTCCAGCGTCGTACCGCCTCCACAATCGCCTGGGCCTCCTTCTCGACCGACGAGTGTCGGATCTCAGGGCCCTGTAGGGTCCTTGAGAAGAAGGCCACCGGTCTCCCCTCCTGGTTAAGGGTGGCGGCTAGGGCGAAGTCGGATGCATCGCTCTCGACTTGGAAGGGGATGGACTCATCCACTGCGTGCATTGTGGCCTTGGCAATGTCTCCCTTAATGAGGGAGAAGGCTGCGCACGCTTCCTCCATAAGGGGGAAGGATGTGGACTTCATGAGGGGTCTGGCTTTGTCCGCATAATTGGGCACCCATTGGGCATAGTAGGCGAAGAGCCCCAGGGTTCTCTTCAGTGCCTTTGGACAGTGGGGGAGGGGTAGCTCCATGAGGGGGCGCATTCTTTCGGGGTCGGGGCCGATGACTCCATTCTCTACGACACAGCCGAGGATGGCAAGGCGCGAGGTGTTAAACACACATTTATCCTTATTGTAGGTGAGGTTCAGCCGTTGGGCCGTACAGAGGAATCTCTCCAGATTAACATCGTGGTCCTGCCGGTCGCGGCCGCAGATGGTGACGTTATCTAGATAGGGGAACGTGGCGTGCAGCCCGTTCTGGTCAACCATCCGGTCCATCTCCCTTTGGAAGACCGAAACCCCGTTGGTGACGCCGAAGGGAACCCTAAGGAAGTGGTAGAGGCAGCCGTTCGCCTCGAAGGCTGTATACTGGCGGTCCTCAGGGTGGATAGGGAGTTGGTGATAGGCCGACTTAAGGTCGATGGTGGAGAATACCCGGTACTGCGCAATCTGATTGACCATATCAGATATGCGGGGAAGGGGGTATGCGTCCAGCTGGGTGTACCTGTTTATGGTCTGGCTGTAGTCGATGACCAGGCGGTTTTTATTGCCGGTCTTAACGACCACGACCTGGGCACGCCAGGGGCTGGTGCTCCCCTCGATGATGCCCTCCTTCAGGAGACGCTGCACCTCAGAGCTAATGAAAGCTCTGTCCCCGGCGCTGTACCGCCTGCTCTTGGTAGCGACGGGTTTGCAGTCGGGGGTGAGGTTAGCGAACAGGGAAGGTGGCGGGACCTTGAGGGTGGATAGGCCGCAGGTGTTACGCGGTGGGCGGTTTAAAATCTGCTGGTTGTCGACTGTGAGTGGGGGGAGGGGTCCGCCGTATGCTAGCGTGACGCTTTGGAGGTGGGATTGGAAGTCTAGGCCTAGTAGGACGGCAGCGCATAGCTGGGGCAAGACGAGGAGTTTAAAATTTTTATACTCCGTACCCTTAACCGACAGGGTCACAACACAGTAGCCGCTGATGTCTGTGGCGTGTGACCTCGATGCCATCGAGATCCGGTTGCGCGTTGGCAGGACAGGGAGGGAGTAGTGGCTCACCGTGTCTGGGTGGATGAAGCTCTCCGTGCTTCCGCTGTCGAACAGGCAGGTCGTGGCGTGGCCGTTTACTTTGATGTCCATCATCGACTTGGACAGGTGATGCGGGCGGGCCTGGTCCAGTGTGATGGAGGCTAGTGTATAGCTGAGCGAGTTGTTGTAGTCTGCGGTTGAGGTGGTAGTCGGGTCTAGAGGCAAGGTGGCGGTCGGGCGTGGTGGGTAAAATGGCGTCTCCCACGAGGTTGGACAAAATGGCGGAGAAGATGGCTGCCCCCATAACTCACATGAGGCACTGCTGGTGTCGGTTGCCTGTATCAAAGATGGCCACCCCCATGACTCACATGTGGGGATGCTGGCCTCTGTTGCCTTGAAGGAAGATGGCCGCCCCCACAGCTCGCATGAGGCACTGCTGGCCTCTGATGATCCACCTCTGCAGGCCTTAGCGAAGTGGCCTTTCTTCATGCAGTTTGAGCAGGTAGAGTTCCTGGCTGGGCAGCGCGACCTCGGGTGTTTCGCCTGGCCGCAGAAGAAGCAGCCGGCGGCCCGATCGCGGGGGTCCGATGTCGGAGCCGGTACCGGGGGTGGCGGTCTCGATCGGGTCCGGGACGCCGACGCTGAGGTAGGTCCCAGGGGGGTTGCTGCGGGGGGTATCGCGGTCGGGGTCGGTCCCAAGTCCCAGGGTCGCGAGTTACAGTACCTTGAGTATGCCTCGAGGTCCCGATGGGCCACCTCTAGAGAGAGAGCGAGGGCTGCAGCTTTGTCCAGGTCGAGGTCCCTTGCTTCCAGTAGTCTTTGCCGTGAGTAGTCGGACCGCAGGCCTTTCACGAAGGCATCGCGGACATTGTCTTCAGTATTTTCTGCCGCCGTTACCGCTTTAAAGTTACAGTCTCTGCCGAGTGCTTGTAGCACCCGTAAAAATTCCTCCACGGGCTCTCCTGGCTGTTGCGGGCGGGATCTTAGGAGGTGTCTGGCATACATGGAATTTACCGGGGTTTGGTACTGTCTTTTCAGCCGGTTGATGGCTTCCTCGTATGTTTTAAGGTCCCGGATGAGTGCGAATACTTTAGGGCTCACTTGGGCATTCAGAACTCTTAGCATGGATTTCTGAGGCACGCCGGATTCTCCCAGGTAGGCTTCGAAGCAGCTCAGCCAGTGTTCGAAGTCGAGGGCTGAGTTTGCTGCCTGTGGGTTTAGGTCCAGGTACGGTGGTCTGAGGGCTCGCAGCCAGGCCGGCTGCTGTGGCTGTTGTAGCTGGGCGTCTGGCTGGTCGCTTGGCTGGTTGTTTGGCTGGTCGTTTGACTGCTCAAGTGTCGACATTTTAAAATTTAGCCAATAAAATTGATATACCTATCAATTCATCCAATGAAAAGCGACGAGTTAAGAAAGTAACTATAGGTTTTTATTGGCTAAATAACAGAGCCCACCCTCGTGGGTGATCGGATACAACAAGGAGGAATGCCAGCCAGTCGACTACCTTTATACCTGGGCAGGTAGGTGGAGTCATGGGCAGAGTCAGCAGTGGTCAGCCCAGGTATAGCAGCGTGACAAGAGGCGACCTCGTATAGTGATACAACAGTGTGAACAGTGATAACCATAGAGTAACGATATAACAGTGATAACTATAGTGTAACGATAGTGAACGATAAAAGTGGTTTACCACACCTGGCAAATATGGTCCGTAGGACTGCAATCGTTTTCTCTGTAGTGGTTGAGGACATTTTGATCACCTCAGGCCATTTCGAGTGCGCATCCACTGCTATTAAGAACATTGAGTCCATGAATGGACCAGCAAAATCAATATGCACCCGTTGCCATGGAGAGGAGGGCCACTCCCATGGGTGTAGAGGGGCATGTGGTGGTGCATTTTGGACCGTCTGGCATCCTGAGCAGCTCTTTGTTAGGTCCTCGATTTGTTGATCGATCCCCGGCCAACACACATAAGCCCTAGCAAGGCTTTTCATTTTCACCCCTCCCAGATGACCTTCGTGAAGCTCATTGAGCACTCTCTCCCTTAGCTTGGGTGGAATTACCACTCGGGATCCACACATCACTCTCCCCTGGCATACTGACAGCTGTTCTCTTCTGGATGAGAATGCTGGCAACAGTGAGTCGCCATGTGTTGGCCATCCCCTCACCGTCAAATCATATACCCGAGACAGTGTCGGATCATTGCGGGTCTCCTTCTCTATATCCGCGTTAGTTACTGGCAATCGTACAATTATTGACGAATAAAATATTTCGATAGGGTCCACTGCTGGTGCTTCCTCCACAGTAGGCAGTGGCAGGTGTGGTAGCCCATCAGCGTTTCCATGCTGTTTCGTGCCTTTATACTCTATTTCATATTCGTTCGCCCCTAGAAAAAGGGATCATCTTTGTAGCCGTTGTGCAGTCATCACCGGAATGCCCTTCTTTGGATTAAAGATGGAGACAAGTGGTTAGTGGTCAGTCAGTAAGGTGAACTTCTGCCCATGCAGATAGTGGTTGAATTTTTTTACTCCCCATACTAGGCTGAGGGCCTCCCTGTTGATCTGGGCGTAGTTGCGCTCGGCTGAGGTTAGTGACCGAGACGCAAAGGCTACTGGCCTCTCCAACCCGTCTGGGAATTTGTGCGACAGCACCGCTCCAATACCATAGGGTGATGCATCACACGCCAACCGAATTGGTAGTGCTGGGTTGAAATGGGCCAACACCTCTTTTGATGTGATCAATTCTTTGCACTTCTGGAAAGCTCGTTTACATTCGTCATTCCACTTCCATGGTACCCCCGTTTGCAGTAGGGTGTTCAGTGGGTGTAATACTGTAGACAAATTTGGTAAGAACTTATGGTAGTAGTTCACCAGCCCGAGGAACGACCTCAGCTGTGACACATTTTCCGGTGCTGGAGCCTTGACTACTGCCTCAATCTTTTCAGGGGACTTATGTAACCCCTCTTCATCAATAACGTGGCCACAATACGAGATCTGCTTCTGGAAAAACTCGCACTTGTGGCGATTAACTCGTAGCCCATATTCCTTTAATCTAGTGAGCACCTTCTCCAGGTTGGCGAGGTGATCACTGTCATTTTCGCCCGTGACCAGGATGTCGTCCAAATAACACTGGGTCCCTGGTATCCCTTGCAGGACTTGATCCATTGCCCTTTGCCAAATAGCCGGAGCCGATGTTACCCCGAACACCAGCCGGTTGTATTGGTAGAGACCTTTATGAGTGTTGATCGTGAGGTATTGTTTCGAGGCTTCTTCTACCTCCATTTGCAGGTACGCCTGGGCCAGATCAATTTTGGTAAAGCGTTTACCTCCACATAGCGAGGCGAAAATATCCTCAATCCGTGGAAGTGGATATTGTACCGTGTGAAGGACTGGGTTCACTGTCACCTTAAAATCCCCACAGATGCAGACCTTCTTTGGTTCCCCAGGCGTATTACTCAACGACCTCTTCATTACAAGAACGATGGGTGTAGCCCACTCACTCCAGTCTACTTTGGACAGTACACCTGAACGTTCCAACCCTTCCAGCTCTGCTTCGACGGCTGGTCGGATCGCATAAGGCCTTAAAAAACTTTGGGCTTGCATTTTCCTCTATTTTAATCGTTGCTGTTATGCCTTTTAGTGTTCTGAGTCCCTCCTGGAACACTTCTTGTGCGTCAGTTAACATTTTTGACAGTCGTCCAGGTGTGACGTCGTCATTCTTTTTGGCCTCAACCTTCAGTGCCTGTATGGAATGCCAATCTAATTGTATCTTCCGGATCCATTCACGTCCTAGTAGTGGTGGTCCTCCATCTGGCAATACATATAGGTCCATTTTAGGTATTTCCTGGCCTTTGTATATCACTTTCACCCTTATTTTTCCTTTGGGGTAGACTTTTTGCCCCGTGTACGTCTTCAAGACAATCTCTGTAGCTTTCAAGGGTATATGTGACAATAGCCGCTTGTAGTCCCTTTGGTTTATGACTGTTAGGGCTGATCCTGTGTCCAATTCCATTTTCACTTGGACTCCGTCTATCTTGAGTGTGACCCAAATAGTCTGGTGATCCTCCATTTTGATTACCTTATGTAGTTTCAGACAACCCAGCTCCTTGCTTCCAGAGTCTGTATCACTTTTCTGTTCGTCTGAACTACTGCCCATCACCTTATGTACCTTTTTGTACTTCTCCTGTAGAGATTTCTTGCTGCTGGTTTTCTTCCCTGACCTGCAGACTCTTGCTATGTGTCCTGCTTTTCCACACTGTCTGCACACTTGGTCCTTGAACCAACAATCCTTCTGGTCATGTGTTGTTCTGCCGCAGCGATAACACTTCCCTGCTCCATATGACATTTCATTGGTGCCATATTCTTGCATCTCTGCAGCGCCCCGTGCGGCTGCTTCGTGTGATACTGCCATGCTGAAAGCATTGTCCAGCGTAAGATCCTTTCCTGATAGAAGCCGTTTCTGGGTTCCTTCACTTTGAAGCCCACACACAAACTTGTCCCTTAACGTATCTGCTAGTCCCAATCCAAACTGGCAGTGTTTCGATAGCTTGCGCAGTTCCGTTAAGTACTCAGCATTACTTTCATCTTTATGCTGGTTCCTTTTGTGGAACTTAAATCTTTCTGCTATTAGCAGCGGTGTGGGGTTTAAGTGGTCCTGTAGGATTTCCACTATGCTTTCGAAATTCTTATCCACTGGCTTATCTGGTGCTATTAGGTTTCGCAGTAAGCCATAAGTTTTTGCACCCATGGAATTTAACAAAACCAGTGCTTTCCTAGCATCTGGCATTTCATTCACCCTGCAGTACAGCTCAATGCGTTCCACATATGTCGCCCAATCTTCGACTTCATTGTCGAACGCAGTGATACTGCCACTCTTCGGCATCCCTGGTTGTGATTAAACTGTCTAAAATGGCGTCTCCCACGCTCTCCCTTCTTCTCCGCTGGCACAAAATGGCGTCTCCCGCGCTTTCCTTTCCTCCCGCGCTCGCCCTTCTTCTCCGCTGTGGCTTCTAAAATGGCGTCTCCCGCGCTCTCCCTTCTTCTCCGTGGCTCAGTGGCGTCTCCCGCGCTTCCTTTCTTTCCCCTGCAGACGCTGTTCAGCCCTTGAGCCCTGGCTGTGCTCTGCGCGTTCTCCTGTGTGCCTCTCCCGTTGCTGCCGCTCGGTCCTGAACCTGGCTGCTGCTTTACCCTCTCTCTCTCTTTTTTGTTTTTCCTCGACGCCGCTCGGTTTTCAACCCCCCGGCTGCGCCCTGTGCGCTTCACCCTCTCTCTTACCCCGTCGACGCTGCTCGGCTTTTTCTGTGCCGTCGGTCGGCTCCAGCCGCCGCTGTCCGGGAAGGGTCTGCGTTGTACCTGTTGCCAGTCTGTTGCTGGATCGTCGTGGCTGGGGAACCAAGTCCGGCTCTCAACAGCCTCCCCTGCGATGTTCACTCTCTGCCGGATGACTGGGCGGTTGCTCGTGGTCGACGCCCATGCTTCTGGCCTCGACTTTCTTCCACCGCCCTCCCGGAGCGAATCGTTGAAAGGAAATGCAGAGTTGCAGGTAGATTCGAATCGACCTCGTCGCCACTTTTGAATCCGTGATTCTTAAAGTATGATGTTTTCCAATAACTAGACGGAGGCTGTAACTTAACAATCAACAGGTGTTTACTGGAGGAGGGTAATCTAAAGACTAACAGTACAGAGGCATGCTCAAGGCTTTTATACAGATGTGGTCACTGCCGGTACTACAGTATACAGGAGCTGTAAAAGTAGTTCTCTCTTAAAGGTACATACACTACAGTCACTGGGTGACAAGGGTTATCCACTGATGACATGGCTCATGACTCCAGTCCGGAACACCATGCACAAATGTACAGCAGGACTAAAATGAGAGCCATGCTGCCACAAGGAACATTATAGAGAAAAGGTAATTCAAAAGTCTTCTATAGGCATATAAATAGTAAAAGGGTAGTAAGAGGAAGGGTGGGCCGATTAGCGACCAAAAAGGAGACCTACGCATGGAGGCAGAGGGTCTGGCTAAGATACTGAATGAGTATTTTGCATCTGTCTTCACCAAGGAAGAGGATGCTGCCATAGACATAGTGAGGGAGGAGGTAGTGGAGACACTTGATAGTATAAAAATTGATAAAGACATATTAGAAAGGCTGGCTGTACTTAAAGTCATCCTACAACTCATCCGCTTCATCCTTGACCACAATGTCTTCACCTTCGACAACCAGTTCTTTACCCAAACACACGGAACAGCCATGGGGACCAAATTCGCACCCCAATACGCCAACATCTTCATGCACAAGTTCGAGCAAGACTTCTTCGCTGCACAGGACCTCCAACCAACGCTATACACCAGATACATCGACGACATTTTCTTCCTATGGACCCACGGCAAAGAATCACTGAAAAGACTACACGATAACATCAACAAGTTCCATCCCACCATCAAACTCACCATGGACTACTCCTCAGAATCGGTTTCATTCTTGGACACACGAATCTCCATCAAAGACGGACACCTCAGCACTTCACTCTACCGCAAGCCCACGGACAACCTCACGATGCTCCACTCCTCCAGCTTCCACCCTAACCACGTTAAAGAAGCCATCCCCTATGGACAAGTCCTGCGAATACACAGGATCTGCTCAGACGAGGAGGAACGTGATGGACACCTACAGACGCTGAAAGACGCCCTCAAAAAGAACGGGATATGACGCTCGACTCGTCGATCGACAGTTCCGACGGGCCACAGCGAAAAATCGCATAGCCCTCCTCAGAAGACAAACACGGGACACAACCAACAGAGTACCCTTCATCGTCCAGTACTTCCCCGGAGCGGAGAAACTACGCCATGTTCTTCGCAGCCTTCAACATGTCATTGATGATGACGAACACCTCGCTAAGGCCATCCCCATGCCACCACTACTCGCCTTCAAACAGCCGCCTAACCTCAAACAGACCATCGTTCGCAGCAAATTACCCAGCTTTCAGGAGAACAGCGACCACGACACCTCACAACCCTGCCACGGCAACCTCTGCAAGACATGCCAGATCATCAACACAGATACCATCATCACGCATGAGGACACCACCCACCAGGTACATGGTACATACTCATGTGACTCGGCCAACGTTGTCTACCTCATACGTTGCAGGAAAGGATGCCCCGGAGCATGGTACATCGGCGAAACCATGCAGACACTGCGACAATGGATGAACGGACACCGCACAACAATCGCCAGGCAGGAGTGTTCCCTCCCAGTCGGGGAACCCTTCAGCAGTCAAGGACATTCAGCCTCCGATCCTCGGGTAAGCATTCTCTAAGGCGGCCTTCGAGACACACAACAACGCAAAATCATCGAGCAGAAACTGATAGCCAAGTTCCGCACTCATGAGGACGGCCTCAACTGGGATCTTGGGTTCATGTCAAGCTACATGTAACCCCACCTGACGTAGAGTCATCCAGACTCAAGTCATCGTTGGCTTGTTCTCTCTACACAGATGCAGCCGGACCTGCTGTGATTTCCAGCAAAAAAATCTTTTTTTTTTATTGCTCTTTGTTTGTTTTTTGTTTTTCATACAGACCCCAGCATCTGCAACATTTGACCCCTGGTGACCCCACCTCATTGTTCTTTGATGTAATGTTTTCCTGACTGACCTGTTTGGACACCATCCACACCTTTGATTGCTGTGATTATCTCTCTGCCGAGGTGGGATAAAGGGCAGTTAGAAAGATTACCTGTAATCATCTGGCAGTGTTCTCTGACTATATATGCTGTGCCTATATGTATCTCTTCACTTCACCTGACGAATGAGCAGCGCTCCAAAAGCTTGTGATTTCAAATAAAGCTGTTGGACTATAACCTGGTGTTGTGTGACTTCTCACATTTGTCCACCCCAGTCCAACACTGGCATCTCCACATCATGCCTTCATAAATAGAGGTATAGAGTACAAAAGTGTGGAAATTATGATGAACCTGTATAAAACACTGGTTCGGCCCTAACTGGAGTACTGTGTTCAATTCTGGGCACCACACTTTAGGAAGGATGTGAAGGCCTTAGAGAAGGTGCAGAAAAGATTTATGGGAATGATTCCAGGAATGAGGGACTTCAGTTACGTTGATAGACTGGAGAAGCTGGGGTTATTCTCCTTGGAGCAGAAAAGATTGAGAGATTTGGTAGAGGTGTTCAGAATCATGAGGGGTCTAGACAGAGTAGATAGAGAGAAACTGTTCCCATTGGCAGAAGGGTCGAGAACCAGAGGACACAGATTTAAGGTGATTCGCAAAAGAACCAAAGGTGACGTAAGAAAAAACTTATTTAGGCAGCAAGTGGTTAAGATCTGGAATGCACTGCCTGAAAGGGTGGTAGAGGCAGATTCAATCTTATCTTTCAAAAGGGAGTTGAATAAGTACCTGAAGGAAAAAAAAATTCAGGGCTACAGGGAAAGGGTAGGGGAGTGGGACTAGCTGAGAGTCGGCACGGGCTCGACGGGCCGAATGGCCTTCTACCGTGCTGTAACCATTCTATGATTCTATGATTCTACCATCGGCGTCCTCAAGTAACGCTTCCACTGCCTGGACCGCTCTGGAGGAGCTCTGCAGTACTCAACTGAGCAGATATCAAGATATGTGGTAGTATGCTGCATGCTGCACAACCTGGTCATTATGAGGGAACAGCCCTTGCCACCACCTATCAGGCGAGAGGCTGAGGAGCAGGAGCACAAGGAGGAGGAAGAAGAAGTGCAGGAGGAGGAAGTGCAACTGGAAGTGGAGGAACAGGAAGAGGAAGGGAGGCTACAACGTGGTCAGCCCCGGGCTCTACGTGATCAAATGATGAGCGATACCAGTGACCTCACCCACACCTTAGCATTCATCAGCAGTCCCACGCTCCTTACCTTTCCTCTATCACTGACCATCACATTGTCCTCTTTCTGACAGCACAATAATAAAAACTACCAGTAAATGCACATTGCAATCAAAATTTATAAATTCAATCGTGAAATAATGCATATAAAAATAAAATAATGACCCTTGTGCATTCCCTTAGTGTTTGTCTTCTGTGTGCATTTGCCTATCCTAGTGCTCCTATGCAGTGCTCCCCAGTGGCTGCGGAATTGGTGGTGAAAGGCTTCTGACCTTCAATTGAGGAGACTGCAGATAGCCTTGGAGGGCTTGGAGGCCTAGAAGCCCGGCTTCAGACTGTACCATTTCAGACTGGGCTGTAGCAGTCTGGGCTGGCTAACAAGCAACAGCAAGGGCACTGGGAGAGTGGTGGGTGGGGGGGTGGGGAGCAGGAATGCTGTTCTCCTGAGAAAGGACAGCAGGTTCGTGCTCCATGTAGCTACTGCCACTCTCCCGGGATAACACCTCAGCAAAACTGCTGATCTGTTGGAGAACAGATTGATGGACTGCTGTGATGCACTGGAAGTTCCTTTGAACAGTGGTATCCAGAGCCATGATGGCAGCAGTCTGAGCTTGCAAGGCAGCAGTCTGAGCTTTGATGGAAGCTGCTTGTGCTGCAATGGAAGCTGTGATATTGACCACCATATGCTCCTTCATGCTGGGTTCCACAGGTATGTTGATAGACATGGCCACCCATTCCATGCTGGAAAGGATGGGCTTCATGCTCCGCGCAAAGCCCTGTGCCAAATTGTTGCCGAATTCCTCCATGCCCCTTGATATTGACGCAGGCTTTCTGGCAGGTTTCCCAATGCACCAAGCATTTGGTTATGTACATCCAGCAGGCTTCTTCTGTAGCCTAGCCCATCAAAGTCCTCATCTAACTCCTCTGCAGCAGAACTAGTGTACGACCTCGCCCTTCAGTGATCTGGCACCTGCACTATCCTTTCCCCCCACCTTGGCTCCAAGTCCCCCATTATCACTACTCTACACTGACACCTTATTTTAAGAGGAACAGGAGAGAAAGTTTCAGAGGAGCAATGACAAATGACAAAACAGAGAGAGATAAGAACAAAATACGGCAGAGAGAAAGCTAGGTTGGAAGCTAGAGAATAGGATCGCCTCTCACATTACAACCTCACATAATTATCATGAATGTCACTTGCACAAGGGTGAATAGTTAATATTTTTGTTGTAAATATGTGTTCACTGATTTTTGATGAATTTATTAATTCAGTTTGGATTCTTTTGTGGTGTGTCTCATTTCAGCTTTGCGCTGTGATATGGCCTGCGACAGGCATGGAATGACAGGAATGTAGTGAGCAACAGGGATCTGGGGTTTAATTCATTTGAACCACAGTCTGATGAGGCGATCACGGACCACCCTGCCGGAAGGTCGATTGAGTGGCTGCCTCCTCACTCGCTCCTGTTCTTCCTCGTCTTCCTCCCTCCTTCTCCTCCTCCTCCCCCTCTTCCTCCTCCTGAGGTGGTCCCGCAATCCCTGGTGGCAAGGGCTGGGCCCTCATGATGGCCAAGTTGTGGAGCATGCAGCAGACCACCACGAAATGGGACACCCACTCAGCCCAGTATTGGGGGGCTCCTCCCGAGCGATCAAGGCAGCGAAACCATTGTTTGAGCACTCAGATGGTCTGCTCGATGATGTTCCTGGTGGCAGCATGGCTCTCATTATGTGAGTGCTGGGCAGAAGTGTTGGGGTTGCGGAGGGGATTCATGAGCCAGCTGGAGAGCAGATAGTCCTTGTCTCCAACTAGCCAGCTGCGAGCTTGTTGTGGTACCTGGAAGAGTGCTGGCACACCGGTCTGGCACAGGATGAAGACATCGTGTCTGCTGTCAGGATAGTGGGTATTAACGGTGAGGATTCGCTGTACATGGTCGCACACCAACTGCACATTAAGTGAGTGGTAGCCTTTGCAGTTACGGAAGATCTCAGGATGTTATGCGGTGCCCGCAAAGCTATGTGGGTGCAGTCAATGGTGCCCTGCACCATGGGGAATCCCGCTATCCTGGAAAAGCCACATACACGCTCGTCCTGCTTCTCTCTGGTGATGGGGAAGGAAATGTAGCCCTTCTCCTACTGTAGAGAGCATCTGTGACCTCCCGGATGCAGTGATGGATGGCGAACTATGAGATGTTCGCTATGTCTCCTGTTGCAGACTGGAAAGACCCGCTGGCGAAGAAATTGAGGGTGACGGTGACCTTGACTGCCTCTGGGAGAGCCATGGTGGCCCTGATCTGAGGCTGGAAGTCTGGTTGCAGGAGGTGGCAGAGTTCTGTGACCACTTCCTTGGTGAAGCGGAGCCTTCTAATACGCTGCTGCTCGCTTAATTGGAGGTAGGCGAAGAGCTCTCGGAATACCCTCAGAGGGTAAAGCCTCCTGTTGAGAGTCCTGATGGCCCTCCTCCTCCCCCCTCTGCACACATGTTCCTGTATTTCTCGCTGCCTATGCTCCCTCCACCGTAGATCCTGGAGGGCGAGGTGGCATGTCAGTACAGCCCCCATTAATGTTACCAATTGTACCAGTTTGAATCTTTGAAGAATAAACGTAGCTACTTTTTAGTTACCAGAAGACTCCTGATACAAAAGAGCTTTGAAATAACTGAATGAAACTGTTGCAGTGGGTGAAACTAACAAAAAAAACACTGAAACTGCAGTAACCTGACAGCTGCAGGTGATTACTGATGATTCCTTTAAGTAACATCCCTGGAGCCAGCATCCTGGTGCTGCACGCCAGCTCTCCCTGTTGGTGTTTACTCCAGGCATGAGGTAAGTGCCGAGAATCAATTTTGCCAACCAGGCGGTCAGTGAGCGTTGTACACTCACTGATGTCACGATCTCCCTGACGTTCCCGGCGATACCTCTTACCAGTGGCAGTATGGGGGGCCTGGATTTGGCATGTGCCGCTGGATTCGCCTCGCCCCATCTACTGGCGCTGTCATTTATTTCTGGATCCTGAGACACAGCAATTTTCTTCATCTTTCTTCAAGACGTCACAAATATGATTTATTTTACATCCTCCATCCCTGTTACCCCAGCATGCTCAGTTATCCCACAAAAACCAGTCGAGTGCATTTCCTCCCAGTTTCTTTTGCTGTGCTGCAACCCTCAGTGGCCAACCATCTATCAACACATCATGGAAATAAACGTGTAACGGTGCATCGATTTGTTCTTCCTTAATAAAACATTTGGCACCACTTACCATCCCTGGGGATGTTTTACTGTAATTATCTCTGATTGACAAAAACTGCTCATTGAAGCTTCAATACACCCTAATGCAGAATTGTGACACCTAACATGGAGCAGCCAGTCTCAGCCATGCCCTCAAGAAGAAGCCTACTCATTCTCTCAGTCAGGGAGTAAAATGTGATCACGCAGCTCAATTAGAGAGGTAGAAGTTTGGGTGCACCCATTTCTGGGTAATCACTGTGCCTGAATGGTGAGGCCCAAGCCGGCCCAATATTGAGCCTCGGGCCTCATTAACATCAAGCTGGTGTGGCACAAGCTGGTGAAGAGTCAACGAAGATCAGGGAGGGAGGGTAACAAAGGGCCAGGGAGGGAGAGGCAGAGGTGGGGGGGAATTGGAAATTGGGGGTGATCAGAGGCCATAGGGGGCAGATTGGAAGCCGGGCGGATGGGTGGATAGAAAGCCGGTGGGGTGGGTTACAGGTCGGGTTGGAGGGAGATATTTGAATATGCAAAGGGCTAACATTTGTTTCTGGTGTTTGCACTGCACAGTGATTTTTTTTCCTTTCCCAATATGAGGGGCAGCACACTTCCGGCTGGAAATGTGCACGTTTTTCCTGACCGCAATATTGTGGGTTTAATGGGCCAGTTAGTGCCCGAACAACAGGTGCTGCTAGGCCAAATTTATAGGCCACAGTTCCTTAGCCTAAATCCACAGATGCCAGATGGGGTACAGCTTTAAGGAGGTGCAAATAGCTGCAGTAGTGAAATGAAAGGCACCATGAAATAGTGCAATTTCTGGGTCAATGATCATTTGATGCAACCACCAAGGAACAAGACTGATCTGAACAGGCCAAACATTCAGTGTCCATTTTATGTGGCATTGAGCACCACTCAAGTTCCAGCACTTGGCCATATTATGGGGCAAGGACCTCATTAACATTTTTCAGGTATTAATGAGCTAGTGAACATCAAACATGTCCCCACTGCAATAGCTGCACAGCAAGCCTCAGTGCTCAACAATACAGATTGCTTGTGCCATCAGCACAGGCACCAAGCACCGCAATATCAGCCCCAAATTCTCTCGTTAACTGCTTTGGCCATTTGTCACTTAAATTTACTTCTTAAAACAAGTTAGATTAATTTTCAGTGGGAGCAACCTTGTTACCAAGAAGAGAGGCTTATGTTGTGCAGTAATTTTTCATAATATCGCCATCGCTACTGGTGCAATGAAGGATGGCTACACAACTTAAGCCTTTTTTGGAGCGCAGTCATTGGTCAGGATATATAAGTCAATGAATCACATACACTGTTTTGTTGTATTTTTCATTTCCATCACTTCAATGTAATCTCTTTCAGCTGGATGAGCCAGGACAAGCCTGAGTTGTGGCCAGCTGCTGAGGTATTGGTTGGCAGGAATTATGCTTACCAGGACAATATAGGGCTCCCTGACAAGTTTCTCTGATGAACTGTGCATCTCTCCACAGTACGGGAATCCATACCTTGACTGCTGAAGCTTTCTTTAGATTAAATAAATGCTTGTCCTTATGTTACCAACGCATTTTATATAAAGAGGATTTTTTTTGTGAATTTATGAACTGGCCAATAATGTTGCCAGCTACATGTATGGCAAATAAAGCTTAACATTTGAAATTTTGCAAAGCTTCTTTAACTTGTAATGAGTTGAATCTCTATTTCATGTGTATTTGAGGTAGAAATTAAAACAAGAACAGCAGGGAAAGGATTTATCTAAAGAAGGATAGATGAAGAGAGGTGAGAGGAGACTCGTGTGGACCACAGACCAGTTGGGCCAAAAGGCCTGTTTCTTTGCTGTAGGCTCTATGTAATTCGATGTAAGGATGATTGATAAGACAGTGCATGCTGAATCACCACCCGATCCAGTGGCGTAAGCTTCACTTCAGGTTTTGAATTCACCCAGTGAGCCAACCCGCCTTCATCAGTTTGTGGCCAACCCACGCTATTTAGCAAAGATTTGGATGAAGGACTACAGAGTTATATATCGAAGTTTGCAGATGACACTAAGTTAGGAAGGACAGTAAGTAGTGCAGTTGGGAGCAGGAAGTTGCAAAGGGACATAGGCAGATTGAGTGACAAAACTATGACAAATGGAGTTCAATGTGGGCAAGTGTGAGATCATCCACTTTGGAACCAAGGCTAATAAAGCAGAATATTTTCTAAATGGTGAGAAACTAGTAACTGTAGAGGAGCAAAGAGATTTGGGAATTCAAGTACACAAACCATTAAAAGCCAGTAGACAAGTACAAAAATCAATCAAAGAGGCAAATGGACTGTTAGCCTTTCTCTCAAGGGGGCTAGAATACTATGGGCAGGAAGTTATGTTTCAGTTGTATACAGCCTTGGTTAGACCCCATCTGGAGTGTTGCATTTAGTCTTGGGCACCGCACCTCAAGAAGAATATATTGGCCTTGCAGGGGGAACAGTGCAGATTCATCAGAATGATACCGGGCCTTGGAGGGTTAAATTATAGAGTCATAGGGGACGATTTTGCCAATGGAGGCACATTGGAGGCGGGACTGCTGCTAGTCAGGTTTTAGTCCCGCCTCCATTAATTTGTGGCCAACCCACGCTATTTTCCCTTGATTGACCTTGTTAAGCCCGCCCAGTGGGCTTAGCAGGCCAATTAAGGGAAAGCCGGTTACAGAGAACGTCAACGTATGACATTTCATTTGTCAAAAATCTTTGGCAGATGAATTGTCATCGTTTGATAGCTCTGTGAAGCTGTCAAACACTGACATTCTCTGTAGTTTGATGAGTTCTTGAATTCAAGACTCATCAAACCTCTTTCTTTAGCAGAAATTAGATGGTTGTTGCATTGGAGAATGCAGCAGCCATCTGTCATCTCTGCCGCGGAGGTGCGAGACCCTCTGCATCTCCAACTCTTGAAGCCTACAGGAAGAAACAAAGGTAAGTAAACTTTTTCTAACACTTTCCACTTACCTCACATACTCACCTCTCCACACTTGCACCCATCACTTACCTTCACAGCGCACTTTTGCACCCCTCCGACCCCCGCAGACCCACTGCTCACCTCGATGACCCTGGCGGGATTCGCAGCCTTTGGGAAGCCTGCACTTATGTGGGTAAAATGGGAATAATCCTCTTATCTGCCTGTTAACTGAGTGGCTGTAATCCCCTTCCCGACTCCAAGGAGAAAGGACCCGGCGCGGGTCGGCTACCCGCCTCCTGGCAAGATGGCACAGAGGCGGGTTGGGGGCGGGATGGGCACCCACCCTTAGATTATGCCATTTTCCCAGCAGTCCTGCCTCTATACCCTCCTCCCCAGGGCTGGCAAGATCGTGCCCATAGAGTCATAGAGTCATAACTGCACAGAAGGAGGCCTTCAGCCCATCGAGTCCATGCTGGCTCTCTGTAGAGCAATCCAGTCAGTCCCATTCCCCGCTCTATCCCTGTAGCCCTGCAAGTCTCTACTTGAAAACACTGAGTGTCTCCACTTCCACCACTTCCATCAGCAGCGAATTCCAGGTCATCACCACATGCTGCGTAAAAAACTTTTTCCTCACCCGTCCCCCCACCCCGGTAACTCTTGCCCAAAACCTTAAATCTGTGTCCTCTAGTCCTTGTACCATCAACTAGTGGGAACAGCCATTCCCCGTCTAGCCTATCCAAACCCATCATAATCTTGTACACCTCTATCAAATCACCCCTCAACCTCCTTTGCTCTAATGAAAACAAATCCAGCTTCTCCAACCTGTCCTTGTAGCTAAGATCCCCCATCCCCGGAACCGTTCTGGTAAATCTCCTCTGCACCCTCTCAAGGGCCTTCACATCCTTCCTAAAGTGTGGTGACCAGAACTGGACACAATACTCCAGTTGTGGCCTGACCAGCGCTTTATAAAGATTCAGCATAACTTCTCTGCTTTTGTACTCAATGGGCTCGATTTTGCCAGTGTGGGCGAGCTGTGGCATGTCAGGTGTTTTTAGAGTCCTGAACCCGACTCCAGTGTGATGTGGGGAAAAAGAACGATTTTCCCCTAATTGGGCAATTGATTTCCAGCGTGCGGGAACCCCTGGTCCAATTAGCCTTTACATCCTGAAAGTCGCCTCCGATGACGTCATCGGTACTGCTGGATTTAAGGCCTGCAAGCAGCCTTGCTTCTTCTGGAGACTGGAAACGCTTTGGACATTGTATGAAAGACTTCATTTACCGACCATGTCCACCAGCAAGCAAAAGTGTGCACCTCGATTTGATAAGCCCTCCCTCCAAGCTCTGGTGGAGGGAGCAAGATCTAATAAGGAGGTGCTCTTCCCTTCCTCAGGGAGAAAAAAGCCACCACAACAAACTAAAGCTGTGTGGCTGCAAGTGGCCCAGGAGGTCAATGCCATCTCTATGTTCCACAGAACCTGGCTGCAGTGCAGGAAGAGGTTTCATGACCTTCTGCGCACTGGAAAAGTGAGTATGACTTTCCCTTCACCCTCAATCTGATCCCCATCGCCTCTCCTCACCAGCACTCTGCTTTGCCAACCTGTTCCTCCACATCCCACTTGACACTTACATCCCTGCACCCTTACCCATTCCCTCTCTCTCTCTATGGTCACATTCACTTAACTATTCGACCATGCAGCCCTCACACTCTCTATCACTGTGATGCAATGTCAACTTACAACACACAGGGAGGGTCCTTTGTCTCCTTCTAAGCATCTATACTATGGAATCTCTACACTCACTCCTTCATTCTCACTCAAACTCCACTTGTGTCCCTCATTGCAGGAAAAGAGAGCCCACAATAAGAGGGAAAGAGCGAGGACAGGAGGCGGGCCACCCTCAGTAGCCCAACTCACCACCTCGGAGGAGGCAGCCCTGGAATTGCCGGAATCGAGGACAATTCCCAAGTGGGGGACAGACAGGCAGGCGCATCACAGCAAGCTGGTGACAGAGTAGTTTGGCATCTCTCTTATTGAAATTGCATGAGTGACTGATAATGAATCTGATGCTCTAACAGATTGACTTATGATCATCTGCACTATTCAATGTGCATGTAACCTTGACCTCACATCTCTAACTCTTTCCTTTACTCCCCCACAGGACCATCGACAGCCCCCGTCCCCACTGTCCAGGAGGAAGAGCCTGAGCTTCCAGACACCTCAGAGGAAGCTGCAACCTCTGAGGGCGCTGCATCAGCAGAATTAAGCGCACACATCACCAGCACAGACACTCACACCTTGGTGGGACCTTCGGGACATAGAGTGGAGTTGTCACCTGGTGTATCACAGCTCACAAGTGAGCATCAGCAGATGGTGGAGACAGGGACAGCAGTGGAGAGTCCTCGTCGGAGGGCGCAGGACGCTCCCAGCTCGGCTCTGCTGCATGTCGACTCTGTGCCTCCGGGTCCATCCAGAAGGACAGCGGTGCTGGAACTCTAGGAACAGGTGCAGGAGTCTCTGGCAGGTTTTGTCTCCAGGGTCACTATGAGTGTGGAGCGAATGGAGGACTCCATTGCTAACATGAGCAGAGCCTTTGTGGAGGCGTTGGCGCATGAACGCATCACCACGGAAAGGATGGCAACCTCCGTGGAAAGGATGGCTACCGTAGAGGAGAGGATGGCTACGGCCATGGAGGAGCTTAGTCGCCAGGGTCGTGAAAACATGGTAATTGTTCACAATAGACTAACATCTCTCGAGGAGCGATGGTCAGCTATTGAGCATACAAACCAGACATTCATGCAAGTCCTAGGGAGTAGGACTTCCAGTACAGAAATGGGTCCTCATGGCTCTCCTGAAGTGCAGCAAGGTGCTGTCAAGCCACTTGCTAGCTCAGAAGTGGGGCTGACCCATGAGAGAGATATTGGTGGCAGAGAACAAGGAAATGGGGGCTCCTCTCCAAGCGCTCACACGACCATGCCACTGCAAAGCCCTCGGTCAGAGCCCCACCAGAGTCCCCACCCAACTGAGATCGGCGTCTCAACCCCTGCACAGCCGCAGGAGCAGCAGACTGTTGCCGAGCCCTCACAGGTTTGCAACCCCAGAGGACGCCCAGGCAAAGGTGTCAAGACAGGAGCAGCAAGAAAGTGAGCAAGGGGCCTTCACATTTGCTGAAGCCACAGGGGAAGCACCATGTAGGAGCACGCATTAGAAGAAGATACTGCAAAGTAGTCACAAGGGTAGTCACTTGGGTGTAATGTTATGTTTAATTTCGAAAAGCCATCAGTTGGTTATTGCCATTAAAAATTCTGATGGCAAACTGTTGCAGTTGTGGCGTGTGTCATGTCGCTAATGGGGCTTCCATATTGAGGGCTTAGGATTACTTGCAATTGTCAGTATTGTGGTCAGAGTGATAGGAATTCGCAGGTTCCTGGCCATTGTCGAGGGTCTGATAAGAAGGTGTGAGGCAAAAGTGTTTGAGTGGCTAGGGTAAGCAAATCTGGCCAAGATGAGTGCATGCCTTGCATCTCGGGCAGCAATGTGCTCGCATGCCGCTGCCGCTGGTTGATGCGCCTCTGCAAGCTGTTCGTTGTCGCCCTCCTCCTCCTCCCCCTCCTCATCTGAGGAGGCTATGTGATGAGCCACTTGTTCCTCAGGCATCTGCAAGCCACAATGCTGTGCCATGTTATGAAGTGCACAGCAAACCACGACCATTCTGGAGACCCTGGCTGCTGAGTACTGCAGGGCTCCACCTGATCTATCAAGGCATCTGAAGTGCATCTTCAGCAAGCCGATGGTTTGCTCTATTATGGATCTGGTGGACATGTGGCTGGAGTTGTAGCGCTCCTCTGCTTCTTTGGAAGGGCTCCTCAACAGCGTCATTAGCCACGTCTTCAGGGGATAGCCCTTGTCTCCAAGTAGCCATCCGCAAAGTTGATCTGGCGGACTGAAGAGCGGAGGCACACTAGACTGGTGCAGGATGAAGGAGTCATGGCAACTGCCAGGGTACTTGGCACAAATATGCAAAGTTTCCTTCTTGTGGTCACAAACCAGCTGTACGTTGAGGGAGTGGAATCCCTTGCGGTTGACAAAAATACTTGGATTGTGATGGGTTGCCTTTAGGGCCACATGTGTGCAGTCAATGACACCCCGCACCCTTGGAAAACTTGCCAGATTAGCAAATCCAATCGCACGCGCACATACACTTGCTTGATCCTTGGAGAAGTTGATGTAATTGTGCGCGATGGCAAAGAGGGCATCAGTTACCTGCGTGATGCAAGTGTGTGCGGCCGCCTGGGAGACGCCACTGATGCCTGCTGCTGATCCCTGGAATGAGCCTGAAGCAAAGAAGTTGAGTGCGGTGGTGACTTTGACGGCCACTGGTAAGGGGTGTCCACCTGCTCCTCTGGGCTCCAGGTCTTGCTACAGCATTGCGCAGATGTCACCCACTACCTCTCGCGAAAGTCTGAGCCTCCTTTGGCACTGCTGCTCAGTCATGTTGAGGTAGCTGATCCTCTGTCTGTAGACCCTGTTTTGGGGGTATCTCCTGCACCGACGTGCTTCCATACGCTGGCGCCTTCTGGCCTGTGCAGCTTCAGGTGGGTGAGCAGCAGCTTGGAGCTCCTGCTGGTGCTCCTGCAGTTGGTGCTGCTGTTGGTCAGGGTTCTGCTGCTGCCGCAGCTGGTCTTCGTCCAAATCTGATGTCCAGGAGGAAAGGAAATAAATAGTTCCCATTCTTCTGGTAAATACCTCAGTTGAGGAAGCGCTCAGTCAAGGTGGGGAGAGGGGTTTCCCAGGAGGTCACACTGGAGATGGGTGTCAGGCTCCAAACTTCCGGAACAATGAGTATGCCTGCTAAAAGTTCCCCCAGACATGAGACAACAAAGTTCTGCCACCTGCAAATGATGATTGGTGAAAACTCCTTTATAATGGTGGCGTTGCAGCTATTAGTAAGCAATGCACTTGTGAAGCCACCAGAATTCACTGGCGTGTTCCAGAGGAGACGTGCAGAATGTGGGAAAAGGGTTAAAATCGGAAAGGCCTCTCAAAATGGGATTATAGAGGCAATTAAGTGGTTGTTAAGGGCCTTAAGGGCCTATCCCACCTCTTGGAGGCGGGATAGAAACGGGGTCAGAAAACTCACATGTGGGAAAATTGCTCGGAGGCGGGATGGAGACAGGATCGGGCCAGCCCGCCATTTTTTGCGATTTTAACAACTCGCACGCCTCCAATCTCACCTCCTCGGGCCTGGCAAAATGGAGCCCAATACCTCTATTTATGAAGCCCAAGATCCCATATGCTTTGTTAACCACTCTCTCAATATGTCAATATGTCTAGTTGCATAAATTTGACCTTTATTCCCTTGAGGAGAGGACACTGAGGGTTGATCTGATTGGGGTGTTTAAAATGTTGAAAGGATTCGATGGGGTAGATACTGAGAAGCTATTTCCTCTGATGGCAAAATCAAGAACAAAGGGACAAAACATTAAAATGAGAGCTAGGCCATTCAGGAGCGAAGTCAGGAAGCACCTTTTCACACAAAGGGTAGTAGGAATCTGGAACACTCTCCCCCAAAAGGCTGTGGATACTAAGACAATCGGAACTTTCAAGACTGAGAGCAATAGATTTTTGTTGGGTAAGGGTGTTAAGGAATATGGAGCAAAAGTGGGTAAATGGAGTTGAGATACAGATTAGCCATGATCTAATTGAATGGCAGAGCAGGTCTGAGGGGCTGAATGTCCTCCTCCTGTTCCTAATGTTCCTATTTTCCTCATGAGAATTCCAAGACAATTTGCCACAGGAATGGGGGCAGGGTGGGGGCGGGGGGGGTGGTGGGCGATGGTGGGGGGGATGCCCCCAGGCCACCAGTAGCTCACAGCATTTTTGTAGGGCCCAGAAGAGTAATCCTGCCCCTCATGGCCCCACAGAAATATTTAAAACTTAACTTTCCATTGTCTCTTCAGCTCTATTGCCAGTGAAACTTGTCAGAGAGTGCACAGTGCAAGCTCCAACCAGGTCTATATTAAATGATCTATATTAAAATGGTAATTGGTATCCTATGTACATCAATTTGCATATTAAAGTGGCCTACTGCCTGAAACAGACAAGCACTTCGGCTGCCCACGGAAGGCCCCTGTGAAAGTAGCAGCGAGCTGATCATCGGGATTAATGGAGCAGTAAGACAACCATCCCCATTTTGAGGCAGATTTCAGCAGGTTCAAATCAACCCCATATACAGTAAATGGTAAAATTTTAAGAGAGGTAGAAAAGCAAGGAGACTTAGGGGTTCAGATACACAGGGAGGAAAATACATCCCCTTAGCGCCTCCCGTTAGCACCAGTAGATGGCGCTAATGGGGCGTTAGACCAGTATCACCGGGGCGAGGCGAATCGAGCACCACACGCCAAATCTAACCCCCGCCCCCCCCCCCGTAGCGCCGCCGGTAAGAGGTATCACCGGGAACGTCAATACCAGGTAGATCGTGATGTCAGTGATTGTGCAATGCTCACTGACCACCCGAGTTACAAAATTGATTCTCGCCACTTACCTCACCACCTGAAGTAAACACCGACAGGGAGAGCAGGCGTGCAGCACCAGGATGCTGGCTCCAGGGACATTATTTAAAGGGACCATCAGTAAGCACCCGCAGCTGTCAGGTTACTGCAGTTTCAATGTTTTTTTTGTTACTTTCACCCACTGCAACAGTTTCATTCAGTAATTTGAAGGTTATTTTGTATTAGGAATCTTCTGGCAACTAAAAAGTAACTACATTTATTCATCAAAGATTCAAATTGCTACACTTAGTAACATTAATGGGGGCTGTACTGACATGCCACCTCGCCCTCCAGGATCTACAACGGAGGGAGGGTAGGCAGCGAGAAATACAGGAACATGTGTACAGAGGGGAGAGGAAGAGGGCCATCAGGGCTCTCAACAGGAGGCCTTACTCTCCGAGGGTATTCTGAGAGCACTTCTCCTACCTTCAAATAAGTGAGGAGCGCTGTATTAGAAGGCTTCGCTTCACCAAGGAGGTGGTCACAGAACTCTGCCACCTCCTGCAACCAGACCTCCAGCCTTGGACCAGGGCGACCACAGCTCTCTCAGTGGCAGTCAAGGTCACCACCGCACTCAATTTCTTTGCCAGTGGATCCTTCCAGTCTGCAACAGGAGACATAGCTAGCATTTCGCAGTTCGCTGTCCATCGCTGCATCCGGGAGGTCACTGAGGCTCTCTACAACAGGAAAAGGGACTATATTGGCTTCCTGATCACAGAGAAGCAGGATAAGCGTGTATGTGGCTTTGCCAGGATAGCGGGCTTCCCCATGGTGCAGGGCGCCATTGACTGCACCCATGTGGCTTTACAGGCATCACATAACAATCCTGAGGTCTTCCGTAACCGCAAAGGCTACCATTCACTTAATGTGCAGTTGGTGTGCGATCATAGACAGTGAATCCTTAATGTCAATGGCCGCTATCCTGGCAGAAGCCATGATGCCTTCATCCTGCGCCAGACCGCTGTGGCAGCACTCTTCCAACCACCATGTCAAGCTCGTGGCTGGCTGGTCGGAGACAAGGGCTATCCGCACTCCACCTGGCTCATGACTCCCATCTGCAACCCCAACACTCGTGCCCAGCACTCACATAATGAGAGCCATGCTGCCACCAGGAACATCATCGAGCAGAACTTCGGCTTAATGAAGCAACTGTTCCGCTGCCTTGACCGCTCAGGAGGAGTCCTCCAGTTCTTGCCAGAGCGGGTGTCCCATTCTGTGGTGGTCTGCTGTATGCTCCACAACTTGGCCATCATGAGGGCGCAGCCCTTGCTGCCAGGGATTGCAGGACCTCCTCAAGAGGAGGACGAAGCAGAGGATGATGAGGAGAAGGATGAGGAAGAAGATGACGAGGAGGAGGAACAGGAGGGAGGGAGGAGGAGGAGGAACAGGAGGGAGGGAGGAGGCAGCGAGACAATCAGCCTTCTGGATGGGCTGTCCGTGACCAGCTCATCAAACTCTGATTCAAATGAATGAAGCCCCAGATCCCTGTAGCTCACCACATCCCCATCATACAATCCCTGTCTCATGGCGTATCACAGCATCCTCCTGGGTGCAAAGGTGAAATGAGAGAGACCACAAAATATTCCAAACACCATTAATAAGTTTATCTATAAACATATCACACATATCACTTGAATTCTAATAACAAATGCCCCTTGTGCCTGACATAGTTGAACAGCTGTCATTGTGTGCAAGGTGTGAGATGTGGGTGTGAGTGTTGCTAGGTAGAGATTGTTGGTGGATGACTGCTGGGGGTCGCGTGCTTTGGGCAGTGTATGAAGATTGTGGTACAGATGGTGGTATGTAGCATTTGTTGAAGCATTCACTCACCCTGACCACCCGAGTGAGGTCATTAAATTTCTTCCTGCACTGTGTGTGAGTCCTGGGGACCACAGTGCTGCCCGAGATGTGCTGCGCTATCTCCCTCCACATGGTGCAGAAGACTTGTGGCAAAGACTTTCTGCCACTTGTCGGGTAGCGCACCGCTCTCCATCTCTCCACGGCGAAAACCAATGCCTCCAATGCTTCATTGGAGAATCTGCAGGCTCTCTCCCTGGCGCGTGGACCTGTCATGAGCACAGCTGCTTCAGTCCTCTGGCTCCTTCTCCTTGTTCTGCTTCTGCTTGCTGAGGCAGCTGCGCAGCCAGCAATGCTGAGAATGAGTTCTGCAGCATCAATGAACCTCCCTTTTCAGGTGTAAAAAAAGCCTGTGGCAATGATGAGTTGCGATTAGACTGCACCCGATATTGGTCCACCCTTTAAGTTTTATGCCAATGAGCTTGGGTTTTAAGACTTGATTTAGGACTCCAATCATTTTATTGAGCAGTGAGCACAAATTTTTCGCGTAGTCTAAAGCATTTGCGCCTGGCGCTATTGCTCCAACTTTTCTACTGACACCGCCCATTCCTTGGCAATACAAATTTCTAGCCCTGTACAAATTTTAACTGTAGGAAGATAAGTTGATAAAGCAGTTGAAGAAAAAACATAGGGGTCCCTCTGTTTTATAAATAGGGGCATAGAGGTAATGCTAAACCTGTACAAATCATTCTTTAGTCTGCAGTTAGAATATTAGGGCCGATCTTCCTCTCCATGTGCTGTCTGGGAGAATCTACTGTTGGTGCAATCTGCTGGGACCCAGTGCTCAAAGCCTGAAATTACTCTTGGACCTAATGAAAAGGAGGCACCACATGAGCGCACTTGGAGGTGCAGCATTGGTCATAGACAGGAGGAAGTCTGGGTTCTGTTTGTGTCGTAAAGGCACCAACTACATTAAAAGGGCAGGCACAGTTAAACCCCCATTGGAAAGATAGAAGTGCTTTGTTTTTTGCAGATTATGGGGCAGGATTTTTATTTGAACACCTTCTGATGAAAAATGGTAAATTCCTACATTACTGTAAGTGTGCCAGAAGCTGTGAATTGTCGGTGATCCTCACATTTATTTTAAGCTACCGTCCTTTGTGCAGCTGTGTCATGGCTGGGATGGCAGCAGCACCCCATGCAGCAGTCCAGGCTCTCTGCAGCCTGCCTTGGAGGAAGCTGCAAAGAGAGGGGACACTATGGTGCCAATCAGTAGGTGGAGAAACAAGGAAAATAATTGTTTGGTATGAAGAATTATGGTATGGAAATAGGAGGAGGGTACAGGTGTGACTGTATTTTTTCAAGGAGAGTTGGAGCAGTTGTACAGTCAGGTACATACTGTGATAGGGATAGAGTTGTAATTGGCTCAGGAGAGGCTGGGACAAATGACTTCTGCTGTTAAGGGGCCTTGTATTTGTTTCTCCTTGTCTGCCTTTAAATAAACCATATTGCAAAATTGATGGGGGTGTGGTGTAAGATTTGCAAAATTTCTACATTTCCCCAAAGGTTATTATTAATAAACGGGACCCTGGGTGGACATTTTAATCAAAAAGGGTACCCAAGATGGCGTCCGTGCCTCGTGGCAGAAAGCCTGTGAGATTTTAAAACTTGGACTCTGCAGCGCAGGCAGCTTGTGGAGAAATCGAAACCAAAGCTGCAGTTTCTGTGACGAGAGACTTTGTATTTTGAAACCAGACAGGACTTTGAATTATGTATTAGATCAAATTGGAGACAAATCTAAACCCAGCTAGGCCTATAGTTAAGGCCATCAAGCAGTTTACACATATAATCGGCAACAGATTAAGGAAGATATCGAGGCTGGACAGGCGCATCAAGGAACATTCATAAAAAAACAAGTCAATTATCGGGCCGGTAGATGCAATTACCGGCCATCTGAAAACAGTTAGTATAGATTGCTACCATTATTTAAAATAGCCCGCCAAGATTAAGACAAAGAACTAACCTGATTTGGCGCGCAGATAAGGGTTTTCGAAAAGAGTATAATTGAAGGCCCCAGGTAGCAATCTCTCTCTCTCTCTCTCTCTGCTCGGCTCTTCTGCCCCTCGCCCTCGTGGCTGTTGCTCTTTCCCCGTCCCGCGCTTACCCCCGGCCTTTGCTCGTGCCTTTTTCCCACTCCATCTGGAAATCGCCCAGGCACTGCATTGGCCGGTCACGGACAATTCAGGCCAGGCGAGGCGGGACGCGACGAGGGGAGGAGGGAAGACCAACTGAGGAAGACCAACTGAGGAAGACCAACTGAGGAGACGAACTGAGGAGGCGAACCGAGGGTAGGCTTCGAATCATCGGGCCTTCAGTCTCAGCCAACCTGCGACTATCTTTATGCAAACTCAAACTGTCGGCCGAAGAAGAGGAACCATCATCCCTGCAAGGTAAAATACCCAAACAGAGACTTTAACTTTGGGGTACTCGAACCTGGACAACGCCCTTGCAGCACCCGGAGACCACGTGACGACAGCAGGCTCCAGAGAGCACCAAGAGCGAACCCCGCACCCCACCACTGTTTTGAGTTCAGCAAACCCTTTTGATTGGTGAGCATAAATTCTGGCCCCTCATAGCTTAATCTAGTTAGGTATAGGGTGTGGGATAAGGATAAGGCGATTGTTAAGATAGTTGTTTTTCGTCAATGTGCCGTGTGTTCCCCATTCCCTGTATAAGTATAGTTATTTGTATTTGCCTGTAATTTTATATACTGGTAACTTCTCATAAGACTGTGTTAATTTTTCTGTTTAATAAAATCTTGAGTTTTTGCTTACATCCAAACGACCTGTCTACCTGAGTCTTTTCTGTATCGCTACCTCTACCTAAGTCCGGTGTCGAGAATCTCAGGGGCGTGGGAGCGATTCGAACCGCTCACGGGCAGTCAGAGGCATAATTGAGTGGGCTCACGTGGCACACCCTACAATGGGGGGGGGCAAATGGACTGTACTGAACATCCTCACCAAGATGGCGAACAGTGCAGGCCACACCAGAAGTGGGCGGACGCGGGTTTTTTAAAAAGCGGCCAAAAGTACAGGCTCTATGGAGGTGAATTGCACGGTGATAGTAATTTCATTAGGTGGCACAACAGGCCGTCACAGTGTGAAGAAGTAGTTACAAAAAGGGAGAAGTGATTTTATTGACAATTTCTGGTGCATATCGTTGTTTCAATGAGACATGGAGTTATGTCTGCTTTCAACTTTTGGGAGTTGGATGATGGCAGAGGAAATGTAGAATTCTGTCTTATGAAGGAACCTGGCAGAACTAGAAAGTGTGTGAGGGAGTGTGGGGGAGAACAGGCAGGTGTAAACTAAAATGGCAGGGGGTTGGGAACCTGAGCAGGGAGACAGAGGAAAGGGAAACAAGGATAAAAGCAAAAGATAGGAAGGAGAAAAACAAAAGTGGCAGTCAGAAAAATCAACGGTTTAAATCAAACGTGGCCACAGTAAATAATAATTATAATAGGTCTAAGAGCGTTAAAAAAACAAGCCTGAAGGCTTTGTGTCTTAATGCGAGGAGCATTCGTAATAAGGTGGATGAATTGGCTGCGCAAATAGAGGTAAACAAATATGATTTGGTTGGGATTACAGAAACATGGCTCAAGGATGGCCAAGGCTGGGAACTCAACATCCAGGGGTATTCGATATTCAGGAAAGATAGGCAAAAAGGAAAGGGAGGTGGGGTAGCATTACTGGTTAAAGAAGGGATTAACACAATTGTAAGGAAGGATATTAGCTCTGATGATGTGGAATCTGTATGGGTAGAATTGAGAAATACTAAGGGGCAGAAAACGTTAGTGCGAGTGGTATATAGACCTCCAAACAGTAAGGCGGAGGTTGGGGATGACATTAAAAGGGAAATTAAAGAAGTATGAAATAAGGGCACAGCAGTCATCATGGGTGACTTTAATCTACATATAGATTGGGCTAACCAAATTAGTAACAATACTGTGGAGGAGGAATTCCTGGAGTGTTTACGGGATGGTTTCCTGGACCAATATGTCGAGGAACCAACCAGAGATCAGGCCATCTTAGACTGGGTATTATGTAATGAGAAAGGATTAATAAGCAATCTTGTTGTATGAGGCCCCTTGGGTCGGAGCAAACATAATATGATCGAATTCTTCATTAAGATGGAGAATGAAGCAGTTGACTCAGAGACTAGGGTCCTAAATTTAAATAAAGGAAACTACGATGGTCTGAGAAGCGAGTTGGGTAGGATTGATTGGGGAATGTCACTCAAAGGGTTGATGGTGGATAGACAATGGCAAACATTCAAAGACCGAATGGATGAACTACAGAATTTGTTCATCCCAGTTTGGCATAACAATAAAACAAAAAAGGTGACTCAACCGTGGCTAACAAGGGAAATTAGGGATAGCATAAGATCCAAGGAGAGGACATATAAATTGGCCAGAAAAAGCAATAATCCTGAGGATTGGGAGCAGTTTAGGATTCAACAAAGGAGGACAAAGGGATGAATTAAGAAGGGGAAAATAGAATATGAGAGTAAGCTTTCAGGGAACATAAAAACTGACTGTAAAAGCTTTTATAGATATGTGAAGAGAAAAAGATTGGTGAAGTCAAGCGTAGGTCCCTTGCAGTCAGGATCAGGGGAATTTCTAATGGGGAACAAAGAAATGGCAGACCAACTAAATACATATTTTGGTTCTGTCTTCACAAAGGAGGACACAAATAACCTCCCAGAGATGCCAGGGAACATAGGGTCTGATGAAAGGGTGGAACTGAAAGAAATCAGTATTTGTAGGGAAATGGTGTTAGGAAAATTGATGGGACTGAAGGCCGATAAATCCCCAGGGCCTGATAATCTACATCCTAGGGTACTTAAGGAAGTGGCCCTAGAAATAGTAGATGCATTGCTGGTCATCTTCCAGAACTCGATAGACTCTGGAACAGTACCCATGGATTGGAGGGTAGCTAATGTTACCCCACTATTCAAAAAAGGTGGTAGAGAAAAAGCGTGGAATTATCGACCAGTAAGCCTGACATCGATAGTGGGGAAAATGCTAGAGTCCATTATAAAAGATGTAATAGCAGAGCACTTGGAAAGCAGTGACGGGGTCGGACAAAGTCAACATGGATTTACAAAAGGTAAATCATGCTTGACTAACCTACTGGAATTTTTTGAGGATGTAACTGGTAAAATAAATAAGTGAGTACCAGTGGTTGTGGTATATTTGGACTTTCAGAAGGCTTTTGATAAAGTCCCGCATAAGAGATGAGCGTGCAAAATTAAGGCACATGGGATTGGGGGCAAGGTATTGACTTGGATAGAGAACTGGTTGGTGGATAGAAAGCAAAGAGTTGGAATAAACGGGTCGTTTACCGAGTGGCAGGCAGTGACTTGTGGGGTACCGCAAGGATCGGTTCAAGGACCCCAGCTGTTTACAATATATATTAATGATCTGGACGAGGGAATTGGATGTAATATCTCCAAATTTGCAGACGACACAAAGCTGGGTGGGAGGGTATGCTGTGAGGAGGATGTCGTGAAACTCCAGTATGATTTGGACAGGTTGGGTGATTGGGCAGAAACATGGCAAATGCACTATAATGTGGATAAATGTGAGGTTATCCACTTTGGTGGCAAAAACAGGAAGGCAGACTATTATTTGAATGGCAATAGATTGGGAGAAGGGGAAGTGCAAAGAGACCTGGGTGTTCTTGTGCACCAGTCGCTGAAGGTAAGCATGCAGGTGCAGCAGGCGGTTAAGAAGGCAAATGGTATGTTGGCCTTCGTAGCAAGAGGGTTTGAGTACAGGAACAAGGATGTCTTGCTGCAGTTGTACAGGGCCTTGGTGAGACCGCACCTTGAGTATTGTGTGCAGTTTTGGTCGCCTTATCTGAGGAAGGATGTTCTTGCCATGGAGGGAGTGCAGCGAAGATTCACCAGGCTGATACCTGGGATGGCAGGAATGACATATGAGGAGAGATTGTGTCGACTGGGCTTATACTCACTGGAGTTTAGAAGATTGAGAGGGGATCTCATCGAAACCTATAAAATTCTGTCAGGCCTGGACAGACTAGATGCAGGAAGGATGTTTCCGATGGCCGGGGAGTCCAGAACCAGGGGTCATAGTCTAAGGATAAGGGGTAAGCCATTTAGGACTGAAATGAGGAGGAATTTCTTCACCCAGAGAGTGGTGAACCTGTGGAATTCTCTGCCACAGAGGGTGGTGGAGGCCAGTTCATTAAATATATTCAAGAAGGAGTTGGATATATTTCTTAAGGCTAAAGGGATCAAGGGATATGGGGACAGGGTACTGAATTTGGATGATCAGCCACGATCTCATTGAATGGCGGAGCAGGCTCGAGGGGCTGAATGGCCTACTCCTGCTCCTATCTTCTATGTTTCTATGTAAAGTGCCTTTATTTGGTGAGTCAACCTTTATTTATTGAAATTCTCGGCATCATTTGAGCTCTCTTGCTCTGGCAGCAAGCTGCTAGCTCTCCTGTTCCACTTCCTCACCTTCTGCACCTTCCTCGTGCTGTGAGGATGCCTAAGTAAAACCATCTTGGTCTGTAAGTGTTTATATGTAGAGAAGAGATACCTTCGGTGATACTTGACACTAAAAGCCTCCAACCTTGCCTCTTTCTTGTGTTCATCTTCCTCTTCTTCATGACGTCAAAATAAAGGTATTCCCATTGAGAAATGCTTAGAGTGCAAAGCAGTACTTTGAGCAGAGCTGTGTACCAGCAAAAATTCTGGCTCAACCCCCAAAGTAGTAAGAAACACCAAGCTTCAGTAGCAGTGCACAAAATGGCTCCTCAAAGAGCCTCTGTCTCAGGGATATCTTACCACCATTCATATAGTGGCAGTAATTATTTGAGAGAAAAATGGAGGGAATGGGGCAGAGCGGAAGGAGAATTCAGGTGCAGTTTTTTGTGACGGATTTGAGGTGATACCCTTTAAGAATGCATAATTCTCTGTTTACTGCCCGAAATCTGCCCTAAAATGGAAGGTCATTCAGAGGAAAATCCAGGCCACTGTGTTGGTGAATCAGACTTAGACAGCCATTTTGCAGGGCCTTAACACACTCTTTGCTGCCTGGCAGCCTGTTCTCACATAGATCCCTGGGCATGCTGAGAGAGTGCCCAGATAAATGCAATGGCTGGAGCTGGCACAGAGAATGGAGATATATCTCAAGGAAACACCACACCCATAACACCCAGCCACCAAAGGAGTACAGATATGTCACATAGACCACAGGCCCAGACTACTACAATAGCAACAACAACTTGCATTTATATAGCACCTTTAATGTAGTAAAATGTCCAAACTGCTAAATTCTGTGGTACCTGTAATGGCACAACCATCTGAACCACCTCCATCCCCAGAGAGCAGCAGTCATCCACCTCAGTTCTTCCTCCCAATGGGGAAACACTTAGAAGGAGCACACAGTGAGGAAGCAGGAGACACCCACAAAAGACTGTTACAAAACAGAAGCCATGCTGAAAATACCTGCAGCAGGGTGAATAAGATTAGAGATCATATTGTACATTGTGATGAGAGTTCCTTTACTATGAACCAGATGAAACTGGTTGGTGCTAAAGGCTGCTATATTCAAGTGGAGGGATTTAATTGGGCTAAGGTATTGAGCACATGTGGAAATGATTGTTGTGCTTTGACTGTTCATGCAGTGTCGAGTTTCTTCTACGAGTGCTTGCCTTATCACTCTGGCTGATTAGCTGCTAGTTTGGACAGACATGTCTTCTGGCTGTTGTCGGGGGTTACTTTCTGTTAATGGTCACTGCTACTTGTCTTCCGCAACCTGCTGCCTGCCCCTTTAGAGAATGAAGTTATGTAAAACGCAGCAGTTACAATAATTTTGAAACCCTTTGCTCAGCAGCACTGCACCATTCCCCCAATTGGTCCAACGATCTGAACCTTGGCTTCAGGATGTCAATGGTGTGCTCAACTATGACCCTGGTAGCAGTGTGCATCTCATTCTGTCACTCTTCATCTCTTACCTTTGGGTTCCTCATTGCAGCCATAGGAAGGACAGACAAAAAGGAAAAGGAGGTGGCATAGCGCTGTTAATAAGGGATGAGATCGGTACAGTAGAGGTAAAAGATCTTGGCTCGGCAGATCGTGATGTGGAACTGGAATCAGTTTGGGTAGAACTAATAAACAGCAAAGGGCGGAAAACATTGGTGGGAGTTTTGTATAGGCCACCAAACAGTAGTGGTAATGTAGGGCACAGTATCAATCAAGAAATTAGAAGTGCATGTAACAAGGGCAATACGGTAATCATGGGGGACTTTAATCTACATATTGACTGGGCAAATCAAATTACCACTAATGGTGTGGAGGACGAATTCTTGGAATGTATGCGAGATGGTTTCCTGGATCAGTATGTGGAGGAACCAACCAGGGAACAGGCTATTCTGGGTCTGGTACTGTGTAATGAGAAAGGGCTAATCAATAATCTTGTGGTAAAGGGGCCTTTAGGGACAAGTGACCATAATATGATTGAATTTTACATTAAGTTTGAGAGTGATGTAGTCCAAGCTAGAACTAAGGTCTTCAATCTAAACAGTGGAAACTACAAGAGTATGAGGGACAAGTTGGCCATGGTAGATTGGGAGACTATACTAAAAAGTATGAAGGTGGACATACAATGGCTAACATTCAAGGAAATAATGCATAATCTGCAACAAACATATATTCCTCTAGGGCATAAAAACCCAAAAGGAAAAGTGATCCAACCATGGCTAACAAAAGAAATTAAAGCTAGTATTAAGTCAAAGGAGGAAGCTTATAAAGTTGCCAGAAAAAGCGGTCAGCCTGAGGATTGGGATCTTTTTAGAAATCAGCAAAGGGGGACCAAAAAATTGATAAAGGGAAAATGGAATATGAGCACAAACTGGCGAAAAATATAAAAATGGATTATGAAAGCTTCTATAGGTATGTGAAAAGGAAAAGACTGGTGAAGGTAAATGTAGGCCCCGTACAGTCAAAGACGGGAGAATTTATGATGGGGAACGAGGAGATGGCAGAGAAATTAAGTAAATACTTTGTTTCTGTCTTCAAGGATGAAGACACAAGAAACCACCCAGAAATACGAGAAAACCAAGGGTATGATGAGAATGAGGAACTTAAAGAAATAATTATTAGTAAAGAAACAGTACTAGCAAAATTAATGGGATTAAAAGGCGATGAATCCCAAGGACCAGATGACCTACATCCTAGGGTTTTGAAAGAGGTGGCCATTGGGATAGTGGATGCATTGGTTGTCATCTTCCAAAATTCTATAGATTCTGGAACGGTTCCTGCAGATTGGAGGATAACAAATGTAACCCCGCTATTTAAGAAAGGAGGGACAGAGAAAACGGGAAACTACAGACCTGTTAGCCTCACATCAGTAGTTGGGAAAATGCTGGAATCTGTTATAAAGATGCAATAACTGGGCACTTAGAAACTAATAGTAAGATTGGGCAGAGTCAACATGGATTTATGTAAGGGAAATCCTGTTTGACAAGCCTATTGGAGTTCTTTGAGGATGTAACTAGTGGAGTAGACAAAGGGGAACCAGTAGATGTAGTGTATCTGGATTTTCAGAAGGCCTTCGATAAAGTCCCACACAAGAGGTTGGTGAACAAAATTAGGCCACATGGAATTGGGGGTAATATGCTAGCATGGATTGAGAATTGGTTACCAGACAGAAAACAAGGAGCAGGGATAAACGGGTCTTTTTCAGGATGGCAGGCTGTGACTAGTGGGGTACTGCAAGGATCGGTGGTTTGGCCCCAGCTATTCACAATTTATATCAATGATTTGGATGAGGGGACTAAATGTAACATTTCCAAATTTGCTGATGATACAAAGCTAGGTGACAGTGTCAGTTGTGAAGAGAGTAGGAAGAGGCTTCAAGGGGATCTCAACAGGCTCAGTGAGTGGGCGAGAACATGGCAGATGGAATATAATGTGGATAAATGTGACGTTATCCACTTTGGTAGAAAAAACAAAAAGGCAGAGTGTTATGAATCTTATGATCCATGAAGAAAGACTCATGAAATAACACTGGATGGCCAGCTGGTGGCGGCGTCCAAGGAGTATAAATACTCGGGCGTGGGCCCAGCTTTCCCAGGACATTTTGTAAACAGGAACTAGTGAAAGATAACTAGACCTCCATGTTTTGAAACAAGTTGATTAAAGCCTTGCTTTATACTCGAACCAAGTGCGTAGTGAGTTTTATTACGTCAATTTAATCAACTTGATATCGACTCCACGCTCTGAGTCATTTCTGGAACAGCCAGCTACGACTTCAACTGCAGAAGGGAATTCCGGCGTAGAAATCAATCCATCATGGACAAACTACTCAGACCTGCCCATCTTGACCTGGACCCAAATTCACCTACAACTGCTAAGGTATGGAAACACTGGCACCGTACCTTCAGCAACTTCCTCAGGATGTGTAGTGAGAATGTTCCAGATAAATTAGAGATACTTGCCAATTATGTATCTCCTCATGTGTTTGACTATATCGAAGACTGTGTAGATCATGACTCCGCTATCCTAATATTACAGCGACTATATGTTAAGACCCCAAACGAAATTTTTGCTCGGCATCTATTGGCCACAACTCGACAACAACCCTGGGAATCACTTGACAAATTCCTTCAAAAGCTTCGTAGGCTCAGCAAGGATTGTAACCTTAAAGCTGTCACAGCTGAGCAGTACTAGAAGGAGCTAATTCGCGATTCCTTTATTAATGGAATTGCGTCTCCCTTCATACGCCAGCGTCTGTTGGAGAATAAAACTCTCGAGTTACAGGCTGCCTATGACCAGGCGTGTTCCCTGTACTTAGCAAAGGGGAATGCAGATACCTAGCTTTTACCTCGTGCACGGGCTGCTGCTATCACTTTTAATGACTCCTTCGATAGGTCTCGGGTGGAAGCCCTCACTGATGATGACTCTAACCTAGCGGATGACAACCCTACCCTAGAAGCCTTCACTGATGACAGCCCTGCCCTAGCGGCATCTTGGCAATCTGGAAGGAAGTGTTCCTTCTGTGGAAGTGCGTTCCATTGTCGGAAATTTTGTCCTGCTCGTAACGCAACCTGCAATCATTGCAGCAAGAAAGGTCACTTTTCTAAGGTATGCCAGTCAACAGCCTCTGTTAGTAAGAAAGGCCCCTTTTCTAAGGTATACCGGTCGAGAGCTCCTGTTAGTTTTGCAGCTGCTATCTATGAAACTGCTCCTCCCCCAAGAACCACTACTAAGGTTACAGCTGTCAAGGGTAAAATTGCCGCTCCTCCCATCACAGCTGCTTTTCCCCAAAGTCTGTCCCATGCAGCCACGAAGGTTTCGGTAAATGGACACATTCTGAGCGCACTAATTGACTCATGCAGCTCTGACAGCTTCATTAGTGAGCGGGCTGTCAGTAAGTTAAAACTGCGTATTTACCCCTCGGACAGGGAAATTGCAATGGCTCTGACGACACTGACCACCAATTCTTCCGGCTTTAGTCTTGTCGACCTTATTCTCAATGGCCACACTTATTTCTCCACCTGGCTCGGGGTGCTCAAAAACCTATGCAGTGATAGGCTCCTGGGACAGAATTTCCAGAAACAACACAAAAGACTCACTTTCGAGTTTGGAGGGTCAAAGCCGGAGCTTACTATTTCCAAAGTACCATTTTGTGCGCTTTCAGCGGTTTCGCTCAATGAGCCCTCCTTGTTTGCCAACCTTTCCCCCCGATGTAAGCCCATAGCCACTAAATCACGACGTTTTAGCCAAGATGAACGATCCTTTATCGAGGCGGAAATCTCTCGCATTCTAGCTGATGGTATCATTGAGCCATGTTCATCTTCCTGGTGGGCTCAAGTCGTCGTTGTTAAAAATCCTCTGACGCAACACAAGAAACGTCTTCGCATCCATTACTCACAAACTATTAACCAGTATACCGACCTGGATGCCTACCCACTACCACGCATCGATGACATGGTCAATAACCTTGCCAGCTATAAGGTATTTTCAACTTTTGATTTAAATAGCGCATACCATCAAGTACCGTTAAAGGACTCTGACAAAAAGTATACGGCCTTTGAGGCCAATGGTCGACTTCACCAGTTTTATCGCCTTCCATTTGGGGTCACCAATGGGGTGGCCGTCTTTCAACGGGCAATGGATAGCCTAGTCAAACAGGAGAACTTAACGGACACTTTTTCATATCTAGATAATATCACCATTGCTGGTCATAACCAGAAGGAGCATGATGCCAATCTCCAGAAATTTTTTCACGTTCTCCATCGTCGCAACTTAACCTTAAATGAGTCCAAATCTGTGAAATCAGTACCATCAGTCAACATCCTTGGCTACTGGGTGGGCAACGGTGTCATCAAACCGGATCCGGAGCGACTTCGTCCGCTTCAGGAGCTCCCTCCCCCTACGAATCTCGGCTCTCTTCGTCGGGCACTCGGCATGTTCGCCTATTATGCGAAGTGGATACCCCACTTCTCCGACAAGATCCAGCCCCTGCTTCACGCGAAGTAATTTCCGTTGGAGGCAACGGCTATTTCAGCTTTCAACCTCCTCAAGCAACAACTGGAAAAAGCCACGCTTCACTCCATTGATGAAAATCTCCCTTTCGTGGTCGAGTGCGATCTCGGCTACATTGAATCAAGGTGGTCGACCCGTTGCATTTCTGTCCAGAACTTTGCAGGGTAGCGGGCTCCATTATCCTCCTGTCGAGAAGGAGGCTATGGCCATCATTGAAGCTGTACGCCAATGGAGTCATTTTCTCGCTCGTCGCCATTTCACACTTATAGCCGATCAACGCTCCGTGGCCTTTATGCGGGATAACCAGAAACGTATTAAGATCAAGAATAACAAAATACAACTCTGGAGGATGGAATTGGCCGCCTTTGGATACACCATACATTATCGACCCGGCAAAGAGAATGTGGTCTCGGATACACTCACGCAGGCATTCTGCTCTTCTATGTCAACTTCGATTCTTGCGGATCGTCACACTGACTTATGCCATCCTGGCATTACCCGTATGCTGCACTTTGTGCGATCTAAAAATCTCCCATTTTCTACGGAAGATGTGAAAAGAATATGCTCCTCCTGTAGAATTTGTGCGGAATTAAAACCGCAATTCTTCCGTCCATCGGATGGCTCGCTCATACACGCCATGCAGCCTATGCAGCGACTCAGCATTGACTTTAAAGGGCCATTGCCTTCCTCAGCGCGAAACACCTACTTACTTACTTACTATGGCGGATGAATATTCATGCTTTCCCTTTGCTTTCCCCTGTCCCAATATGCTTACTTCCACAGTGATCAAATGCCTCAATCAAGTCTTTTCCCTTTGCGGTACAGCCAATTTCATCCACTCTGATCGGGGTCCCTCCTTCATGTCAAGCGAACTCAAAAGTTATCTTTCCCAACAGGGAATCGCCACAAGTAAAATGACACCATGTCATCCCATCGGTAACGAATAGGTTGAGAGATACAACACTATCGTTTGGAATGCGGTTCATCTTGCACTGAGGCCACGCAACCTGACGTGTTGCATTCCATCAGGTCTCTTCTTTCCACGTCCACCAACCTCACGCCTCACGAGCGATTCTTCAGGTTCCAGCGTCGCTCCACACATGGGACGTCCCTACCATCATGGTTGGCAGGTCCCGGCCCCATGCTGCTCCGAAGATTCGTCCGATCTGCCAAAAACGATCCCCTCGTCGATGAGGTGGAGTTAACGGACGTTAATCCCACTTACCCGCACGTGCGGTACCCTGATAGCCGGGAGTCCACCGTTTCACTCAGAGATCTGGCTACCTGTCCAACCGGCCCCACGGACCCAAATGATAGAGGGTCCCACGGTAATGATGCCGACACTCTGCGCTCCTTTGAAGATGATGCCCTACCTGGGACATCAAGAGATCTGCTGGCTACTCCACCGGATCAACTCAGGGAGCCGAGCGCTCCCCATGGGATGGCCACCCGAAGCCAGGACACCAGTCAATCCCCAGCTACCAAACAAAATGAAGCCAGCTCTGCGCCTGTGGGGACCCATACCCGAAGTCACGATCTCCTCAGTCTCCCTGTGGTCGATCAAGGCAACACAGGCCCTGTCAACCTACCAGTATGGACCAAGTGACCCAGGGACCCAGACACGGTCCGGGGAGACGTGCCTTCCAGCCACAAGCGAAGAGCTAAAAGACTGCGGCTATTCGTGGTCCAGCTAATCCGTTAAAAGGAAGTCATTGGACTTCCAAATCTTTAGGGAGGAAAAATGTTATGAATCTTATGATCCATGAAGAAAGACTCATGAAATAACACTGGACAGCCAGCTGGTGGCGCCGTCCAAGGAGTATGAATACTGGGGCATGGGCCCAGCTTGCCCAGGACATTTTGTAAACAGGAACTAGTGAAAGATAACTGGACCTCCATGTTTTGAAACAAGTTGATTAAAGCCTTGCTTTATACTCGAACTAAGTGCGTAGTGAGTTTTATTATGTCACAGAGTATTTCCTAAATGGTGAAAGATTGGGGAATGCAGGTGCTCAAAGGGACTTGGGTGTCCTTGTACATGAGTCACTGAAAGCGAATGTGTAGGTGCAGCAAGTCATTCGGAAGGCAAATGGTATGCCGGCCTTCATTACAAGAGGATTTGTGTACAGGAGTAAAGAAGTCTTACTCCAATTATATAGGGCCTTGGTGAGACCACACTTGGAGTATTGTGTACAATTTTGGTCTCCTTACCTAAGGAAGGATATAATTGCCATAGAGGGAGTGCAACAAAGGTTCACGAGATTGATTCCTGGGATGGCGGGACTGTCGTATGAGCAGAGATTGAGTAAACTAGGCCTGTATTCTCTTGAATGCAGAAGAATGAGAGGGGATCTCATTGAAGCATACAAAATTATTACAGGGCTTGATAGGGTGGATGCTGGGAGAATGTTTCCCTTGGCTGGTGAGTCTAGAACCAGGGGCCACAGCCTCAGGATAAAGGGTAGGCCATTCAGGACTGAGATGAGAAGAAATTTCTTCACACAGAGGGTGGTGAATCTTTGGAATTCTCTACCCCAGAGGGCTGTGGAGGCTCAGTCATTGGGTATATTCAGAATAGAAGTCGATAGATTTCTGACTAGCAAAGGCATCAAGGGATATGGCGTTAGGGCTGCTGAATGGAGTTGAGGCAGAAGATCAGCCATGATCTCATTGAATGGCGGAGCAGGCTCGAAGGGCCAAATGGCCTACTCCTGCACCTATTTCTTATGTTTTTATGTTCTTAACTATCCATCGAGGCTTTCCAGCCCTTCAGATAATGGTAGAACGATGGATTGCCATAAAATGAATGAATCATGGCAACTGCCAGGGTAGTGGGCATTAATGTACACAATTTTCTACGTGTGATCAAAGAACAGCTACACATTGATGGAACAGAACCCCATTCTGGTTATGGAGGAGTAGCATTGAGGGTAGGGTCTCATATGGTCAAAAGGAATACAGGAACAAGAATAAACCATTCAACCCCTCAAACTTGTTCAGACATTCTATTAGATCACGGCTGGTCTGTGTCTCAAATCCATTTACTTGCCTTTGCTCCATATGTCTTGATACCTGTACCGAACAAAAATCTATCTATCTCAGTCTTGAAACTTTCAAATGACACAGCATCCATTGCCTTTTGGGGGAGAAAGTTCCAGATTTCACTACCCTTTGTGTGGAAAAAGTGCTTCCTGATCTCACTCCTAAATGGCCTAGCTCTAGTTTTGAGATTATCTTAAACACCTCGATTAGGTCACCCCTCAAACCTCTAACCTTAAGGGAACACAAACCAAGTTTATGTGCACTTTAACTGTTTTTTGTGTTTGTTGGTAAAATGGTAAGACAAAGAGCAGAGTGTGTGAGTGTTTTTGATCGTTGTGAGTGCTTTACTTCCTCGGTTATTAAATATGGTAAGTAAATATCCACACATGAAGAACATTTATCTGTATTGTGCGAGTGCCTGAGAGGCATTTTCTACTAAAATTAGTGCATGTGACTAAAACAGTATCGCTGTAGCCACACTTGAGGCTAGTTAGTGCTTTCTAATGGACAACACTGATCTACAATCAGTGCTACGTCAGCTGCAAATTGAACATTGTTAGTCATTTTGTCTGTAGTAGCGATACAAAGATTCATGTCACTCATTGCTATGCCCATTACCATTTCAAACATTCTACTGAACAAAGGTGGTGATAATGGATTTGCCTCATCCCATTTGTTTTAACTAGCCTACGAATCTGCTTCCTATACACACTATAAGAAATGCCAGACAAGGCTTGTTGTCAGAAAGATTTGTTTACCTCATTGAGGAGCTCTGTTAGTAATAATGACAAATAAATAGCCAAAGGGAGTTATCATTGGGCTTCTTATTAATATATATATATATCTGTTGAATCTAGTAGTTTATCTATTCATGAGAATTTGCTTTTCATTGAAAACATTGGGAGTTAAATTGGATAACCCCTGAAAACTGGCGCGGGGATTGCAATGCGTGATTAACCCGCGCCCATTTATTGCACTGCAGGCAGAGTGCTAACTTCATGCTGCCTGCTCACTTCCATGATTGATGCAGCCAGAACACCCCGCGCTGTTGATTGGCTGCACGCATCAGAAGGGGGCCCAACATTGTGAGTGACTAGCACTACTTAAAGCTAGTCTGCACCTCTTAAAGCTAGTCTGCACCTCTTAAAACTAGCCTGCACCTCTTAAAGGGTAGGTGCATTGTGGCTGCTGGTGGTGCTGAGTTCATTCTGAATATTGTGCTGTGGAAGATTCAACAATGGCTTAGCATGAGAGAGAGCATGCACCAAGGTTTTTGGACGCAGCACTGGAGGTCTTGGTGGAAGAGGTGGAAAGAGGGAAAGATGTCCTTTACCCTCAGGAGAACCCATGTTCAGAAGGTAGTGGCAAGAGATAGCAAGAGAAGTTTAATGATCTCACACAAGTTGTCAAGGTCAGGAGTGCATCTTCAAATGCCATATCCTACCAGCTGCACCACTAGCCTCATCCACTGCTCAATTCACTACACCCCCATCACCCACCTACTAACAATCTCTATCAATCAGGGCTTATGCCTAACATTCATATGCTTTACCTCACCCTTGCATACTTAGCACTGTTGCAAGCCTAGCACCCACAGCTTGCACACACTGGAAGCTATTCAACCATGACAGCCACATCACCCAAACATATTGCACAACACTCACTGACAAACTTCCCTCTTTCTTGCTGGAGAAGGTGGCACACAACAGGAGGCATCCAGAATTAATGGAAGGGGAGTGACATGCCTGCATGTTTTAACCCCCATGGTGGAAACCATGTTGGCCATTCTGGGAAGGGCCATTGCTGAGAGCCCTTCTCCCACCCCTCCTCCTCCCTCTTCCAGCAGCTTGTCCTGCTTTGCCTGGCCTCTGCTCATTCTCCCAGTCTTGATCAATGCCAACAAGAAGCCCTACTAGGCCACCCATGTCTGGAAACAACTGGTTTGTGCACAAAAAAGTACTTCAGCACCAGCCAAAAAAGTACATCAGCACCAGACTTGTAGATTATTGAAACTTTAAACAATGATGGAAAAGCACCCAAAATGCATAGAATTGCAGCAACAACCAGAAGAAATAATCCAGCAACTAACCTGAGTATTTGATGATCCCTTTAATTAGTGCTGGTAGGGGATCCTTCATGCCATTGAACGCGTGTTCAGCTGTGCGAGGTTAAGAGAGATCCTAGGCTGGAGCATGGAGCTCCTAAATATTTGACATCATGATTTGCCTTCTCTGCATGCATGCTGCTGGCAGTCGTCAGGTGCGCGCGTGCAAACCCCTTTACAAATATGGCGCCTGGCACACTGAAGTGTGTGCGCACATCGCGGATGCTATTTTGGTACTTTAAGAACAGGCACTACAGAACCCAATTTCGCCCCCATTATTTTTAACTTGGGATGCTCACAAAGGAAGGGGGACAGAGCAATGTTAAAAAAGAGCTCGTTTGATCTTTTAATAAATGTAGGCAACAATAATAGCCTTAAGAAATGACAAGCAATTAGTTTGGCACAATAAATAATTTCAGGAACAGTTGTGCATATCATCCATTTTAGTTTCCTCTAAGATAGCATAAGCTGAACTAATTGAACACAAATAATTTATTTTGACGCAAAGATTAGAATGTGTTAACTCAGCAAAATAAGATCAAGAAAGAGAAATAAATCTGGAAATAAAAAGCTGGTACCAGTAAAAGCTGTCGGATTATTGTAAAAACTCAGCTGGTTCACTAATGTATTTTAGGGAAGGAAAGCTGCTGTCCTTACCCAGTCTGGCCTATATGTGACTCCAGTCCCATATCAATGTGGTTAACACTTAACTGGTCTCTGAAATGGCCTAGCAAGTCATTCAGTTGTATCAAACCACTGGAAAGAAAAACAAGTAGCAAACTGGATGGACCACTTGGCTGCGACCTAGGCTTCGAATCAGGACATGACAAAGCACACCCAGCCCAGATGACCCTGCAAGTTCCTCCTCTCCAACAGCTTGGGGCTCGTGTCAAAGTTGTCCCATCGGCAGGACAGACACACGAGAGGTGGGGGCACAGTGGTATACAGTCCAGGAGGGTGGGGGGCCCTGGGCGTCCTCAACATTGACTCTGCACCCCAAGAAGTCTCATAGCTTTAGATCAAATATGGGCATGGAAACATCCTGCTGATTACCACCTACTGCCCCCCCTCAGCTGATGATTTAGTATTCCTCCATGTTGAACACTACTTGGAAGAAGCACTGAAAATAGCAAGGGCACAGAATGTACTCTGGTTGTGGGACTTCAATGTCCATCACCAAGAGTACTTCGGTAGTACCACCTATGGCCAATGGTGGACACCCTCCATCATATCATATGGCACTATCACCAAGATAAGTTGGATAGATTAAGAACAAATCTAGCAGCTCAAAACTGTACACCCATGAGGTGCTGTGGGTGTGGGTGCAAAAGAGAAGGCTGAAGCTTTTGTAACCATCTTCAGTCAGAAGTGCAAATGGATGACCTTTCTCGGCCTCCTTCTGAGGTCCCCACCATCACAGATGTCAGTCTTCCGCTGATTCCATTCACTCCACATGATATCAAGAAACAGCTAAGTGCACTAGACACAGAACAGGCTCCGGATCCTGACAACATCTCGGCTGTTTTGCTAAAGGCTGGTGCTCCAGAAATAGCCGTGCCCCAACTAAGTTGTTTAAGTACAGCTACAACACTGGTATCTACCCAACAATGTGTAAAATTGCCAATATGTCCTGTCCACAAAAAGCAAGATAAATCCAACCTGGCCAATTACAGTTCTATCAGCCAACTCCCAATCATCAGCAAAGTGATGGAAGGAGTCATCAACAGTGCTATCAAGCGGCACTTATTCACCAATGCAGTTTGCGATCCGCTAGGACCACTCAGCTCCAGACCTCATTACAGCCTTGGTGAGGTAACAGCAAGGCAGCATTCAATCAAGTGGATTGAATGCTGTCTTAATGTTACCTCACCAAGGAGCTTTAATGCAACCAAGGTCATTGTGACTTGGGAAAAACGCTCCAGTGGCTGGAGACATATCTGGTACAAAGGGAAAAGGTTGTGGTTGTTGTAGGCCAATCATATTAGCCCCAGGACATCGCTGCAGGAGTTTCTCAGGACAGTGTCCTAGGCCCAACCATCTTCAGCTGCTTCATCAATGACCTTCCTTCCATTAAGGTCAGAAGTGGGGCTGTTCACTGATGAATGCACAGTGTTCAGTGCCATGCATAATTTCTCAGATAATGGCGCAGTCCATGCCTACATGCAGCAAGACCTGGACATCATCCAGGCTTGGGCTGATAAATAGCAAGTAACATTCGCACCACACAAGTGCCAGGCAATGACCACCTCCAACAAGAGAGAGCCTTAACAATCAATGGCATCACCATCGCCACATATCCCACCATCAACATCCTGGGGGTCACCATTGACCAGAAACTGAATGGACCAGTCACATAAATCCTATGGTTACTAGAACAGTTCACATGCTGGGTATTCTGTGGTGAGTAGCCTGACTCCCCAAAGCCTCTCCACCATGGAATACACTCCCCTTGCCTGGATGGGTTCAGCTGCAGCAATACTCAAGAAGCTTGACATTATCCAGGACAAACCAGTCCACTTGATTGGCACGACATCCACAAGCCTAAATATCCACTCCCTCCACCATTGACTTACCGTGGTTGCAATGTGTCCTATCTACAGGGTGCACTGCAGCAACTCATGAAGGCTTCTTCAGCAGCACCTCCCAAACCCACAATCTCCATCACCTGGAAGGACAAGGGCAGCAGGCACATGGGAACAACACCACCTCCAAGTTCCCCTCCAAGTCACATACCATCCTGACTTGGACATATGTCGCCTTTTATTCATCGTCACTGGATCAAAATCTTGGAACTTCTCACCTAACAGCATGTGGGACCTTCACTACACAGACTACAGCGGTTAAATTAGTAGGCTCACCGTCACCTTCTCAAGGGCAACTAGAGATGGACAATAAATGCTGGCCTTGCCAGCGACACCCACATCCCGAGAATGGAAAAAATCTCATGTCACCATTTCTCACAGTACTTGCCAATAAAACCTTTGGCATGAATGCTATCTTGATAGAATACACAACCACGATCAGCAATGAGATGCACACTCATTTACTTTACACTTAATGCTGCTTGGACACTACAGATGACAAGATTTATAAGGTATTTTAGTTCTATTGCTCTGCTGTCATTTCCACATTTTTGTTCTGCAATCAAGCTTATTAGTATAAGAGCTCCTTGTAATCACTCCTGCAGTAAAGTTATTTGACACTTACTTATGTTAGCAGGTTCTTACATAATTAAACAAATAGCTGGTTGTTACCCAGCAATCTTTACACCTTATTTTAGCTCTTTATTGAATTGAAGTAAGCAGGAGTGGTATAGGACATTGTGATAAACAACTGAGCACCATGTGGTGTCTTTGTAAATCATTGCAGTTGTGACTGAAGTTTGGTACTTATTGCTGAAACCCAAATGGGAGAAAATCCAAAGTATATAAGAAAGCACCTGATATAAGCGCATTTTTCATCCTCTCTTAGAGAATCATGGTTGCATTTCCAGGCAGGAATCTGGACATATTTTCCCACAAAACAGTTCCAAATCCTCTCTGTGTGCTATTTATAATTAAAAATATTGTATCTGTGTGCTCTTCCTGTCTGCAATTCGTACTTCCTGTTGTAACTCTTTAAGTCACACTTTTGTGTCAACTTTTCCAATATAAGTTCATATGTCCTCATTTATGATGGAAGCCACCTATGTAAAAGTGTTGTGATTAGTTTGTGTCCATTACACTTTATGTTACACGTGCAAAGCACTTGTCACACTTGCGTGCGATTGGCTCAAGTATCAAAAAAAATCCAAAAAAACCTAAATTCAACGATGCTGATTGCCTGAACAGATAGGGCACCAACCAATGAACATGTAGCAAGAGGATATGAAAACTATCAAAAGAGGGTATCAAAAATCAGCAAACATCTTACCGATATTTGCAGGGAACGGTAGCATAGTGGTTATGTTACTACTGGACTAGTAATCCAGAGGGCTGGACCAATGATCCAGAGATGTGAGTTCAAATCCCACCATGGCAGCTGGGGAATTTAAATTCAATTAAATAAATCTGAAATAATTACTAGTATCAATAATGGTGACCATGAAACTATCAGATTGTGGTAAAAGCCAATGGTTCACCAATGTCCTTTAGGGAAGGAAATCTGCCATCCTTACCTGGTCTGGCCTATGTGTGACTCCAGACCCACAGCAATGTGGTTGACTCTTAACTGCCCTCTGAAAAGGCCTAGCAAGCCACTCAGTTGTAACAAACCACTACAGAAAACAATAATAAGAATAAAACCAGACAGACCACCCGGCATCGACCTCGGCACTGACGTCGGACACGACAACGGCACACCCAACCCAGTCGACCCTGCAAAGTCCTCCTCAACAACATCTGGGCACTTGTGCCAAAATTGTGAGAGCTGCCCCACAGACTAGTCAAGCAACAGCCTGACATAGTCATACTCACAGAATCATACATTTCAGCCAATGTCCCAGACTCCTCCATCACCATCCCTGGGTATGTCCTGTCTCACCAGCAGAACAGACCAACTAGGGGTGGCGGCACAGTGGTATACAGTCAGGAAGGAGTGGGCCTGGGAGTCCTCAACATTGACTCCGGACCCCATGAAGTCTCATGGCTTCAGGTCAAGCATGGTCAAGGAAACCTCCTACTGATTACCAGCTACCGCCCTCCCTCAGCTGATGAATCAGTACTCCGCCATTTTGAACAGTACTTGGAAGATGCACTGAGGGTAGCAAGGGCACAGAATGCACTCTGGGTGGGGGACTTCAATATCCATCACCAAGAGTGGCTCAGTAGCACCACTACCGACCGATCTGGTCGAGTCCTGAAGGACATAACCGCCAGACTGGGCCTGCGACAGGTGGTAAGAGAACCAACAAGAGGGAAAAACCTACTTGGACCTCGTCCTCACCAATCTACCTGTCGCAGATGTATCTGTCCATGACAGCACTGGTATCAATGACCACCGCACAGTCTTTGTGAAGACGAAGACATGTCTTCACACTGAGGACATCCTCCATCATGTTGTGTGGAACTACCACCATGCTAAATGGGATAGATTAAAAACAGATCTAGCAGCTCATAACTGGGCATTCATGCGGCACTTTGGGCCATCAGCAATAGCAGAATTGCACGCCACCACAATCTGTAAAGTCATGGCCCGGCATATCCCTCGCTCTACCATTACCATCAAGCCAGGGGACCAACCCTGGTTCAATGAGGCGTGCAGAAGAGCATGCCAGGAGCAGCACCAAGCATACCTAAAAATGAGGTGCCAACCTGGGGAAGCTGCAACACAGGACACATGCATGCTAAACAGCAAAAGCAGCATGCTATAGTCAGAGCTAAGTGATCCCACAATCAAAGGATCAGATCAGAGCTCTGCAGCCCTGCCACATCCAGTCGTGAATGGTGGTGGACCATTAAACAAATAACGGGAGGAGGAGGTGCCATGAATTCCCCATCCTCAATGATGGCGGAGCCCAGCACATGAGTGCAAAAGACAAGGCTGAAGCGTTTGCAACCATCTTCAGCCAGAAATGCCAAGTGGATGATCCATATCGGCCTCCTCCTGATGTCTCCACCATCACAGAAGTCAGTCTTCTGCCAATTCGATTCACGCTACGTGATATCAAGAAACGTCTGAGCGCACTGGATACAGCAAAGGCTATGGGCCCCGACAACATCCTGGCTGTCGTGCTGAAGACTTGCGCTCCAGAACTAGCCGCACCTCTAGCCAAGCTGTTCCAGTACAGCTAAAACAATGGCATTTACCTGACAATGTGGAAAACTGCCCAGGTGTGTCCTATCCACAAAAAGCAGGACAAATCCAATCTGGCCAATTACTGTCCCATCAGTCTACTCTCAATCATCAGCAAAGTGATGGAAGGTGTTGTCGACAGTGCTATCAAGCGGCACTTACTCACCAATAACCTGCTCACCGATGCTCAGTTTGGGTTCCGCCAGGATCACTTGGCTCCAGATCTCATTACAGCCTTGGTACAAGCGTGGACAAAAGAGCTGAATTCCAGAGGTGAGGTGAGAGTGACTGCCCTTGACATCCAGGTAGCATTTGACGGAGTGTTGCATCAAGGAGCCCTAATAAAATTGAAGTCAATGGGAATCAGGGGAAAAATCTCCACTGGCTGGAGTCATATCTAGCACAAAGGAAGATGGTAGTGGTTGTTGGAGGCCAATCATCTCAGGCCCAGGACATTGTTGCAGGAGTTCCTCAGGGCAGTGTCCTAGGCCCAACCATCTTTAGCTGCTTCATCAATGACCTTCCCTCCATCATAAGGTCAGAAGTGGAGATGTTCACTGATATTTACACAGTGTTCAATTCCATTCGCAACTCCTCGGATAATGAAGCAGTCCATGCCGCATGCAGCAAAACCTGGACAACATTCAGGCTTGGGTTGATAAGTGGCAAGTAATATTCGCACCACATAAGTGCCAGGCAATGACTATCCCCAAACAGAGTCAAAGCAGCTCACTTTAACATTCAACAGCATTCCCATTGCTGAATCCCCCACCTTTACCACCCTGGGAGTCACCATTGACCAGAAACTTAACTGGACCAGCCACATAAATACTGTGGCTACAAGAGCGGGTCAGAGACTGAGTATTCTGCGGCGAGTGTCCCACCTCCTGACTCCCCAAAGCCTTTCCACCATCTACAAAGCACAAGTCAGGTGTGTGATGGTATACTTTCCACTTGCTTGGATAAATGCCCCTCCAACAACATTCAAGAAGCTCGACACCATCCAGGACAAAGCAGCCTGCTTGATTGGCACCCCGTCCTCCACCTTAAACATTTACTCCCTCTACCACCGGCGCACTGTGACTGCAGTGTGTACCATCTACAAGATGCACTGTAGCAACTCACCAAGGTTTCTTTGACAGCATCTCCCAAGCCCGCGACTTCTACCACCTAGAAGGACAAGGACAGCAGGCACATGGGAACACCACCACCTCCAAGTTCCCCTTCAAGTTACAGACCCTCCTGACTTTGAAATATACCCCTGTGGCTTCAGCAGAAGTAGAGGCAGGCTGCTCAGATCCCTGCTCTGACTGTTGAGTTGCTCTTGGCCAACGTCCTCTGGGTTTTGGAGCCCATGAGGGCCCCACCAAAGACAGCTCCACCTGCACCTGTGCAGAGCAGACTCGCCCATTGGGACACCCAATCTAACATTCAGAGTGTGCAAGCCATTGGTGAGGGCCTATATGCACTCGTTTGACTGCGACGTTTGATGCTCCATGCAGGTGGCCTCCTTCCATGGACAAAGACATCATTGCCAAGGCCTGTGACCTCATGCCACTCATGCTTGAGACGGACTCCTCCAATCTCTCTGCAAGCATGCAGTGTGGCTAGAACACCTGCCAGTATCTCGCACTTTCTTTGCAGCTGCTCCAGAAGTATCCCCTTCGTCGACAGCCCCCAAGGTTCAACATCTGCGTCCAGCTGGGCAGAGCTTGGAGCATCCTGCCCCCTCTGAAGCGGACTCTCCACTGCTGTCCCCATCTCCAACATCTGCTCTTGCTCACATGTGTGAGACATCAGATGAAAACCCAACTACCTGTCTTACCGGTCCCACCAAAGTGTGACCTCCTCTGAGGAGTTGTCATCGTCCTCCTGGACCACCTCCTGCAGGACGCTTGATGGGCCTGTGGGAGATTATAAAGACATGAATTAGAACTGTCACGGTAAGAATGTTTTAAGTGAAGATTATGCACATGATCCTATTTCACTGGCTGCTGACATCAAGTCAACATGAGTGAATGTTGTATGCCATGTGGCTGTGTGATATTTAATTCTGTCACCAGGTAGCTGGGAGGCCCCCATCTCCCCATCTCCGACAGCCAGGCATGCCGCGACTCCGCTCAGTTCCAGCACCTCCTCCTCTGCAGCTGTCAGTATCGAGATTGCTGGAGAACCGTCTCCGGTGCTCTGCCTCTCCCTGGTGTTCTCTGCTCTCTTCTCTTGCTTAGGTCATTGAACTGCTTCTGGCACTGTATCGAGGAGCGTGGCATCACACTCCTGCTGCTCACCTCCTGACCAATCTCCAGCCATGCCTTCTTGCTTTCTGTGGCAGGCTTCTTCCTCCCATCAGCAGGGAAGAGTATCTCCATGCGGGCCCTTACAGGCCGCAGCCTCAGGTCTAGGGAGGTATCTGTGAAGCAAGGTGCAGACTTGCCACATTGGGACTCCATAATGACAGTTGCTTCCTCTGTTCCCCCACCTCCACAACCCATCAACTGTCATCTTTGCAGTGTCCCTTTAAATAGTTCCGTTGAAATCGACTCATGCGCTGCACTTTAGAAAGATTTCTCACTTCTGATCAATATCCTTTGACTCTTGTTAGAAAGTGCGTGGAAATGTCAGGACAGCTACAAAAGGTAAGTTCAGTTCTCAGTCTGTGCTGTGTTAACTAATTGCAAGTGCCAGTAAGAATTATACAAATGGGTAAAGGATGCCTAACTTTAAAAAAGTATTTAATGGCATGAAGGAAAATGGCACAGAATGGATTCAATACCAAAAAGCATGCCAGGAGTGTAAAAAATGCATTAGAATGGCAAAGAAAAAAATAAATTTGAATATGGAAAGAGAGTGAAGGAAAATAATAAAATGTTTTTTAGTTATATCAAAAGATGCATGTAACAAGGGTACTACAGTAATCATGGGTGACTTTAATCTACATATAGACTGGCCAAACCAAATTAGCAATAATACTATGGAGGATGAATTGCTGGAGTGTATACGAGATGGTTTTTAGACCAGTACATTGAGGAGCCAACTAGGGAACAGGCTATCCTAGATTGGGTATTGTGCAATGAGAAGGGGTTAATTAATAATCTTGTTGTGCGTGGTCCTTTAGGGAAGAGTGACCATAACATGATAGAATTCTTCATTAAGATGGAAAGTGAAGTAGTTCAATCCGAAATTAGGGTCCTAAATCTAAACAAAGGAAACTACGAAGGTATGAAGAGGGAGTTGGCTATGATTGATTGGGGAGCTTCATTAAAAGGCATGACGGTAGATAGGCAATAGCTAACATTTAAGGAATGAATGCATGAATTGCAACAGTTATACATTCCTTTCTGGTGCAAAAACACAAAAGGAAAAGCAACCCAATCATGGCTAACAAAAGAAATTAAGGATAGTATTGTTAAGCTAGGTGTTAATCCAATGTTGCTGTACCAATGATTCGCAAGGCATGATGGACTACTTGACATGCAGTGAATAGTTTAAATGTAAAAACTGATGCAGGACTGTGGGAATGCAGTACACATAGATAAGAAAGGACAGGAACAGAATGTTTAGATAACTGTTGGAGACAGTCTCATGGTCGAATTTTGTTGAAAGCAAAAGTGAATTTTAAACAGAACTCTGTAAAAAGAAACAAATGACTTGTGCAGCGTGTGATCGCCTAGTTTTCTGTATTCTCATGATGACTTGCAATTTATGAAAATGTATAAATATTGTAGCCCCGTGAGTCTAGGGGCGCACTCTTTGGGAGGCATACTTGTGTGCAAACACAATTGGGTTTCTCAGAGTGAAGTCCAGGTACATTAATAAAACTTTACTTATTTTACAGTTTCTGACTTTGTGTATTACTGAGAAAGTGATAGACTGACCGGCGTGTTTAGTCTCCTAAGGCAGCGAACCCTGATACCCCAAGTTAGGGGTAGATCCTCCTCACAGAAGCGAGGGGTTAACAGTATTAGATCCAAAGAGGAGTCATCTCAAGTTGCCAGAAAAAGTAGCAAGCCTGAGGATTGGGAGCAGTTTAGAGTTCAGCAAAAAAGGACCAAGAGATCGATTAAGAGGGGAAAAATAGAGTATGAGTGTATAGTTCCAAGGAACATAAAAGCGGACTGAAAAGCTTCTACAAGTATGTAAGAAAAAGATTAGTGAAGACAAATGTAGGTCCCTTACAGTCAGAAACAGGAGAATTTATAATGGGGAACAAGGAAATGGCTGAGCAATTAAACAAATATTTTGGTTCTGTCTTCATGGAAGAGGACACAAATAACTTCCCAGAAATGCGAGGGAACAAAGGGTCTAGTGAGAAGGAGGAATTAAAGAAAATTAGTATTAGTAAAAAAAATAGTGCTGGAAAAAATAATGGGACTGAAAGCCGATAAATCCCCAGGGCCTGATAATCTGCATCCCAGAGTACTAAAAGAGGTAGCTCTTATGTTCATTAATAAATAGACATTCTTATTATGAACACAGCTAGCTTTTGCTAGTTACTTTATTGAGCACATGTGGACTAGGTACAGTATCTGTAGAGGCTTCCATCTTGACTGCCGTCTTGTGGGTAGCCTAGTGCCTCATGGGTAATGTAGTCTTAATATACATACAGCTGGGTAGTGTAGTCTTATACATACAGCTATATACAGCTCTACACAGCTCTATGGCTCCACCTAGTGTCCACTATAGAATGACATGTTATTGATCATTACATCCCCCTTTCTTTGAGGTTTAACAAAATCAATATCAATCAACGTTCAAGAAAACAATAAAGATAATATCAGTAACACTTTTGTTAGTGCTCTATAAACATAAACATTTTCAAAACAGTCAACACATTTTCAAAGCTTTACATTGTACTCAAAGATTAAGTCTATCAGGCTCTTTTACTTCATGTGTGGATCTTCTCAACACGGGTAAGTCTGATGTGTCTTCATGAGATTGTTCTGGCGGTGAATGACAAGATGCAGTTGCGGCATTGTCATCAATCTGGTCTTGAATAGTCTCTTGTGTTTTTAGGAGGGAACGGCGGTTCCTCCTGAGAATCTGTCCTTCCTCAGTTCTAACAGTGTATGACCTTGGTCCTACTTCCTCAAGAACTGTAGCTTTCCTGTTCCATGCATCTGGATCCTCAATCCTGACAACATCATCCCTTGTCAATAGTTTTAGAGTTTTGGATGACTTGTCATAGTATGATTTCTGTTTCAGCTTTAACAGTTGAAGTCTCTGTCTCAGTTCCTCACTTTGCTGTTCTTTTGCACAGCAGGGTAGCGTGGTGCGCAACTTGCGACCCTTAGTAGTTCAGCAGGTGAAGAACCACAGTCTAAAGGTGAGGCTCGGTAGCTCAGCAGGGCGAGATAAGGACCAGACTTGCTTTCTGTCGCTTTCTTCAGTAGCTGCTTGAGAACTTGAACACCTTTCTCTGCCTTACCATTTGACTGAGCATACAAAGGACTGGATGTGATGTGCTGAAAGTCATAATGTGCTGCAAACTGTTGCCACTCCTTACAGTTGAAGCACGGACCATTGTCGCTAACGGCAATCCTGGGAATTCCATGTCTGGTGAAGATGGATTTCACATGCATTATGACACTGCTTGCTGTGGTGCTTGAGAGCAGCGCCATCTCAGGATAGTTAGAATAGTAGTCAATCACTATTAGATAGTCTTTACCATTTAAATGAAAAAGGTCCATATCAACCTTTGCCATGCTGCTGTTGGTATGTCAGCTACTATCATTGGTTCCTTTGCTTGTTTGTTTTGGTGTTTCTGACATGTCTCACATTTGCCTATCATGTTCTCAATGTCCTTATTTATGCCAGGCCAATAAACAGTGTCTCTTGCTCTCCTTTTGCATTTTTCAATTCCGAGGTGTCCCTCATGAATCCTTTTGAGCATGTCTTGACATAGAGCCTGTGGAATGACTATTCTGTTCTGTTTTAGTAATAGTCCACTTGCGACACTCAAATCTGACCTTATGTGAAAATATTTTGGACAGGAACCTTTTGGCCAACCATGATGAATGTTCTCTATTACTGTTTGTAATACTGTATCTTTTGCTGTTTCTTCTGCTATTTGCTTTGGTTTTGTGTCTGACACGGGCAGCGCAGCAGTGACCATACTCACATGAACATCCACGTCTTCTTCAGTAGAGCTCACATGACTCATTGTGGGTGCTCGGGATAGTGCATCTGCTAACACTATGTATTTGCCTGGTGTGTAGATCAGTTCAAAGTCATACCTTTGCAGCTTCATCATGAGTCGTTGAATCCTTGGAGACATCTCATTCAGGTTTTTTTTTATGATGGCAACCAGAGGGCTGTGGTCTGTCTCAACTGTGAAGGTGGGAAGTCCATATATGTAGCCATGAAACTTTTCTAGTCCAACTACCAAGCCTAGACATTCCTTTTCAATCTGGGCGTATCGACACTCAGTATCAGTCATAGGCCTGGAGGCATAGGCAACAGGCTTCCAATCTTCACCCTCTGCTTGTAGCAAGACCGCACCTAGGCCATCTTTTGATGCATCCGTTGACACTTTGATTCTTTTTGTTGGGTCAAAGAAGGTGAGTACAGGTGTGGTTGTCAGCACTGTTTTGAGGTTTATCCACTCTTGTTCATGTCTTTCTGTCCATGCGAACTCATTTGTTTTATGTAGCAGGTCTCACAGACAGGCTGTCTTGGCTGACAAGTTAGGAATGAACTTTCCAATGAAGTTTATCATCCCCATGATGCGTAGCACTCCTTTTTTGTCAGTGGGTCGGGGCATTTTGAGTATGGCGTTTACTTTTTCCATATCTGGCTCTATTCCTTTACCAGATAGATTTTCTCCTAGGAAAGTGACTTCCTTGAGGCCAAACTGACACTTGGCTTTGTTGAGCTTCAGTTCATCCCGGCATATGCTCTGTAGCACTTTAGTCAGTCTCTCATTGTGTTCTTTCAGTGTGGAGCCCCAGATGATGATGTCATCAACATAGACCCGAACTCCTTCCAGACCTTCAATTATGTGTTCCATCGCTCTATGAAAGATTTCAGATGCAGATATTATCCCGAAAGGCATTCTGAGGAAACAATACCTGCCAAATGGTGTGTTGAAGGTACAGTATTTGGTGCTCTCTTCATCCAGTTTTAGTTGCCAAAATCCTTGTGAGGCATCGAGCTTTGTAAAGTATCTGGCACCTGACATTTCACTGGTGATTTCTTCTCGCTTGGGAATCTGGTAGTGTTCACGTTTTATGTTTGCATTTAAGTCCTTTGGATCCATGCATATTCTTAGATCATTGTTCTTTTTCTTTACACATACCATGGAGTTAACCCAGTCTGTTGGCTCTTCGACTTTCCTGATGACTCCTAGTGTGGTCATTCTGTCCAGTTCATTCTTGAGCCGGTCACGCAGGGGTGCTGGAACTCTTCGTGGAGCATCCTGCTTTAGCTGAATCTTGTAAGTGAATGGTAGAACTCCAAATCCTTTGAACACATCCTGGAAATTATTCACTACAGAATCCACCGAGTCATCTGGTCTGCTTATGGCACAGTTTATACGGTAGACTCTTTTGACCAGTTCTAAGTCCTCACAAGCTTTGTCACCCAGTAGTGAATCAAGCCTTTCAACCACAACAGAAAACATGAGATGATGCACTTTGTGTTTGACTGTCACTTTAAGTCTGCATACACCTAAGCTATCTATTTTCTGTCCATTATAGTCCTTCAGTAGTACTGACTTTTTCTGTATTTTGGGCTTTTCTTTCATATTGTTAATGTCACTCATACTGATTAAGTTTGCTTTTGCCCCAGTGTCTAGTTTCAAGGTAACTAATGCTCCATTTACCTGCAGTGGGATCATCCATTTGTCCTCTTTTACTGCATTAACTTTATGTTCAGCATTGTCCATTTCTGAGGGCCGCACATTTTCTGTATCCTTTTTGATATTGTCACATGACACCATTCCTACAAAAAAGTCTCACTTAAATCAGTGTCCTCAATTACATTAACTCGTTGCCCTTTCTTAGTTTGTACTTTTGAAAAGCATTGTTTGGCAAAGTGATTCTTTCCATTACACTTTGTGCACATTTTTCCAAATGCTGGGCATTGTCTTAACTGGTGTTTGTAACCACAGCGTTTACAATTAAAAATTTCATCCTCCGATTGCTTTTCATTTCTGTTCTGCCCATGTTTCTTCCCCTTATAGGACACAGCACCGAGAGCAGCATTATCACTCATTACAATCGCATCATTATTGATTTCACTGAAAGTCTTCGCGTGCTTTCGAGCTAGCTCGCTGGCTTGGCATATTTTCACCGCATTTTCCAAATTTAGTTCGGTTTCTCTCAACAGACGTTCCCTGACTTTTTTATCATGAATACCAAACACAATCTGGTCACGAATCATGGATGCTTTGAGCTCAGAGAAATTACATGTCTGTGCTTTCAGTTTCAGATCAGTTATAAAGCTATCAAAAGTCTCATTTGGCTGCTGTGTCCGAGAACAGAAGATGTATCTTTCATTGGTCTCATTCTTTTTGGGAGAGCAATGTGCATCAAATTTTTTTAGCACATCTTCTAATTTTTCTTTGTTCTCCTCTGGATTAAATACAAATGTATTAAATACCTCTATCGCCTGTGGGCCTGCAACCGTAAGCAGCAACGCTATCTTCCTTGCGTCTGGCTTTGTACCGAATCCGATGGCTGCAATGTAGAGTTCAAATTGTTGTTTAAAAGTCTGCCAATTGTAGTCGATTTTTCCTGTGAGTTTCAAACGCTCTGGTGGCTTCAAATTCTCCATGTCGCTTTTCACAATTTTTAGCAGATCTTCACCATCCTGGTACCATCTTATGTTCATTAATAAATAGACATTCTTATTATGAACACAGCTAGCTTTTGCTAGTTACTTTATTGAGCACATGTGGACTAGGTACAGTATCTGTAGAGGCTTCCATCTTGACTGCTGCCTTGTGGGTAGCCTAGTGCCTCATGGGTAATGTAGTCTTAATATACATACAGCTGGGCAGTGTAGTCTTATACATACAACTATATACAGCTCTACACAGCTCTATGGCTCCACCTAGTGTCCACTATAGAATGACATGTTATTGATCATTACAGTAGCCATGGAAACAGTGGATGCTTTGGTTGTCATTTTCCAAAATTCTATAGATTATGGAACAGTTCCTGCAGATTGGAGGGTGGCAAATGTAACCCCACTATTTAAAAAAGGAGGGAGAGAGAAAACAGGGAACTACAGACCAGTTAGCCTAACACCAGTAGTAGGGAAAATGCTAGAGTCTGTTATAAAGGATGTGATAACAGGACACTTAGAAAATATCAATGGGATTAGACAAAGTCAACATGGATTTATGAAAGGGAAATAGTGTTTGGCAAACCTACTGGAGTTTTTTGAGGATGTAACTGGTGGAATAGATAAGGGAGAACCAGTGGATGTGGTGTACAGGAAACTTTGGTTTATCCGGAGGTTGTATGGCCGGAAACGTCGATCTAACGGCAGCAGCCGTTTTGTTAGGTTTTTTTCTTTTTTTTTCTTCTTGTAGCATGTTTTTAAACAGTCAGTCTCTGGAAAGCCTCTCTGAAGCTGTTGCTAAGCTACAGAGATGCTTCCAAGGTATGGGCCGACTGTTTACAAGCTGTTGCTAAGCAACAGTGTTTGTTGTCAGATACGGAGATGAAAATCTCCGTATCCTTCAACATTAGCGCTGGTCTGTCCGGAAGTTTTCATAGATCGGCATCACACCGGTCCCATCGGTGCCGGATATCGCGAAGTTTCCTGTATTTGGATTTTCAGAAGGTCTTTGATAAAGTCCCACATAAGAGGTTAGTATGCAAAATTAAAGCACATGGGATTGAGGGTAATATACTGGCATGGATTGAAAATTGGTTAACAGACAGGAAACACAGAGTAGAAATAAATGGGTCTTTTTCGGGGTGGCAGGCAGTGACTAGCGGGGTACCACAGGGATCAGTGCTTGGGCCCCAACTATTCACAATATATATATCAATGATTTGGATGAGGGAACCAAATGTAATATTTCCAAGTTTGCTGACGACACGAAACTAAGTGGGATTGTGAGTTGTGAGGAGGATGCAAAGAGGCTTCAAGGCAATCTAGACAAGTTGAGTGAGTGGGCAAATACATGGCAGATGTAGTATAACGTGGATAAATGTGAAGTTAACATAGAAATATAGAAACATAGAAGATAGGAGCAGGAATAGGCCATTCGGCCCCTCGAGCCTGCTCCGCCATTCAATGCGATCATGGCTGATTATCCAAATTCAGTACACTGTCCCTGCTTTCTCCCCATATCCCTTGATCCCTTTAGCCTTAAGAAATATATCCAACTCCTTCTTGAATATATTTAATGAATTGGCCTCCGCTGCCTTCTGTGGTAGAGAATTCCACAGGTTCACCACTCTCTGGGTGAAGAAATTCCTCCTCATTTCTGTCCTAAATGGCTTACTCCTTATCCTTAGACTGTGACCCCTGGTTCTGGTCTCCCCGACCATCGGGAACATCCTTCCTGCATCTAGTCTGTCCAGTCCTGTCAGAATTTTATAAGTTTCAATGAGATCCCCTCTCATTCTTCTAAACCCCAGCGAGTATAAGCCCAATCGACCCAATCTCTCCTCATACGTCATTCCTGCCATCCCAGGTATCAGCCTGGTGAATCTTCGCTGAACTCCTTCCATGGCAAGAACATCCTTCCTCAGATAAGGCAACCAAAACTGCACACAATACTCAAGATGTGGTCTCACCAAGGCCCTGTACAACTGCAGCAAGACATCCTTGTTCCTGTACTCAAACCCTCTCGCTACAAAGGCCAACATACCATTTGCCTTCTTAACCGCCTGCTGCACTTGCATGCTTACCTCCAGCGACTGGTGCAGTTATCCACTTCGGTCGGAAAAACAAAAAGGCAGAATATTATTTAAATGGTGATGGATTGGGAAGTGTTGATGTACAAAGGGACCTGGGTGCCCTTGTACACCAGTCACTGAAAGCAAATATGCAGGTGCAGCAAGCAGTTCGGAAGGCAAATGGTATGTTGGCCTTCATTGCAAGAGGATTTGAGTACAGGAGCAAGGTTGTCTTACTACAGTTATACAGGGCCTTGGTGAGACCACACCTGGAGTACTGTGTGCAGTTTTGGTCTCCTTACCTAAGAAATGATATACTTGCCATAGAGGGAGTGCAGCGAAGGTTCACCAGACTGATTCCTGGGATGGCAGGACTGTCATATGAGGAGAGATTGGGTTGACTAGGCTTGTATTCACTAGAGTTTAGAAGAATGAGAGGGGATCTCATTGAAACGTATAAAATTCTGACAGGGCTAGACAGACTGGATGCAGGGAGGATGTTTCCCCTGGCTGGGGGTGTCTAGAATGAGTGGTCATAGTCTCAGAATATGGGGTAGGACATTTAGGACTGAGATGAGGAGAAATTTCTTCACTCAGAGGGTGGTGAACCTGTGGAATCTTCTATCACAGATGACATGTGGAGGCCAAGTCACTGAATATATTTAAGAAGGAGATAGATTTCTAGATGCAAAAGGCATCAAGGTGTACGGGGAGAGAGCAGGAATATGGTATTAAGATAGAGGATCAACCATAGTCATATTGAATGGTGGAACAGGCTCGAAGGGCCAAATGGCCTACTCCTGCTCCTATATTTCTATGTTTCTATGAAAAACGAGGGATGAAGTTGGGCCACTGAAAGTGGGATCGGGTCTGATGCTACACAGGTTGCAAAAGTGCTAAATAAGTTTTTTGCCTCCGTCTTTACCAAAGAGGAGACAGGTAACTTCAGATTCAGATTCAGATTCAGATTACATTTATTTGCCATATGTAACAAGTACAATGGAATGCTTGTTCCCCGTAGGGACGCGTCAGCTATACATACAGCGCCGCATTGAGATTCAATACAATGGCTTCCCATGGCAGTGGGAGCACGATGTCCCTCAGCCGCTCCGTCCTCCTCTTCACCGCGGCCTCCTCCTTGCTGTTGCCGGCTCCACGTGTGGTGGCTTGCTTCTCCTGCTGTGGCCACCATGCCCGGCTCCCCTCCTCCCATCCGGACTGCGAGTTACCCGAAATGGAGCTGCCGGCCGACGTGCTGCAGCGTGTCGTGAGTCTGCTGCTGCTGCTCATTGCGCTGCGCTCCTCTGCCCGACTCGCCGAACACATCGTCGGGATGTGAATGCTCCAATGCGGCCTCCTCTTCACCGTCGCCGGCTCCACGCTCCACGGCCCGGGGCCTACTTCTCTCTCTTCACGGGTCGGCCTCTGGCCGCCATGCTCGGCTCCCCTCCTCCCAGTCGGAATTCCTTCCCGCCGAGGAGCTGCCGGCCGATGTGCTCCAGCGGGTTGGCTTGGCTGCTGCTGCTGCTCACTGCGCTGCGCTGCCTCTGCCCATCTCGCCGAGCACCTCGCTCCGGTTGCGGGAGCGAGCGGCAAGAGCTGGCCGCCCGAAACAGGGAGAGCGATCTCAGCACCGGACCGTCATGGCCGCCATCTTGACTGAGATTTTAATCATGATAATAAGGAGACCCTTATTAAAGAAACTTTTTTGATCTGGAAAGGGAACTAGCGTTGCAGAGGTAAAATTTTCATATTCATTCCTGGGATGTGGGCATTGCTGGCAAGAACAGCATTTATTGTCCATCCCTAATTGCCCTTGAGAAGGTGGTGGTGAGCCGCCTTCTTGAACCTCTGCAGTCCGTGTGGTGAAGGTACTCCCACAGTGAGCAGTTTGTTATATTACTACCAGTATGGTTGCTAAATAGCTGTGAAAACTTTAGGTAAATACATTTCAGAGTCTAGATAAGATGCATCCAAGGATCCTTAAGGAAACATGGAAGGAAATTGCTGGAACTCTGGCTCAAATCGTCCAGGAAATCAGTAAATACCGGAGAGATGCCTGGTAAAAGGCAGTTGTTACTGCTATTTTTAAAAATGGAAGGATATGTGACCCAAGAAACTACAGACCAGTGAGTTTGACATCCATTATGGGTAAAGTTACGGAAACCCTTATTAAAGATAAGATTATAGAGCATCTGGATAGAAATAAAATCATAAAAGATAGCCAATATGTGTTCATGAAGGGGATATCATGTCAATCTAACTTACTGATGCTCATTGAGGTTGTGACAAAGGAGCTTAATAGGGGTACAACAGTGGATGTGGTGTACTTGGATTTAAGTAAGGCCTTTGATACAGTTCTTCTTCCACTAGTCCTCAGGAGGTGGATTTGCAGTATTAGTGTCAGTCTGGCTCAGTGACAGCACACTTGCCTGTAAGTCACAAGGTTATGAGTTCCAAACCTCTCCAGGACCTGAGCACATAATCTAGATTGACACTTCAAAACAGTACTGAGTGAGTGCTGCTTTTTTGGAGTAGCTGTCTTTCACATGACATGTTTAACTGAATCCTAGTCTGCCGGTTCAGATGGATACAAATGATCCCATAACACTTTTTCAAAAAAATAGCAGGGAGTTTTCCTGGTGTCCTGGTGTATCTCCCTCAAGCAACACTACCAATTCAGATTAACTCGTCATTTACGTCTGTTTGTGGGACACTTTCTCTGTAAATTGGCTGCCATGTATGCCTATGTAACAATAGCAACTACACTTCAAAAATAATCCATTGGCTGTGACATGCATTGGAATATCCTGACGACATGATTGGGTGTTATATAAACGTAAGTTTTCTCTTTACTGACAGGTTTGTGCTACTATCAGCAGCGACAAAGCCAAATACAAGCTGTCGCCAAATATGTATTTTTCTAGGTACAGGGAATCGTGATTCCAGCTTAGAATCATGTGCTCAATGGGTTAGGACGCTATCCATAAATGGATTTTTTCTAAATCTCATTTTAATAAAATGTAATAACCACTCACTGCTTCCCGAGTTCTCTGTATCAGTGGACAAGGAAATGGCAGCTCTGGCACATATTTATATTGAGCATCAAAGGAAGCCTAAGATGAGAGAAGACCATGCAACCCATAGGGGGCAAAATTCAGTATCGCCCCGTTTGGGACGTGATTATCGCCTCCGACTGCAAACTTGGCTTTTATCGCCCTTGGAGGTGATTGGAGCGCTAAATCAGGCGCTTCGCACCTGTCTTAAGGCGCAAAGGCCGAGGAGTGAGGCGCTACCTCAGAGCGCTGGCGGAGCTCGTGTGATGCCAGTCAGCAATGGAACACAGGCACAATGGCGCCGGCCAGTTCTTAAAGGGGAGGGTTAATTTTGCTCATTGCAGCCTTGAATCTCGGCCTGGAGAGACCTGTACATCAAATCTGCTGGAAAGAACAATGGGGAGACCCAGGGAAAGAGCTCAGGGTGCAGCCCCCACAGTCTCTTCTAAATCAATACAAGGAAGGGCAAATCAAAATGAACCAGCAAAGTGCTGCTCTGTACCCAAAACTCCTTCACACAGCGTTGAATCTCTCCAGAAGTCTCTCTCTCTCTCTCAGAATGCGTGGTGCAAAAATGTCTCCAACAAAAAAAGGCAGGAAGCGGTCGCCTTTAAATAGCGCTCCCCCAGTCCCTTCCTGACTGCAAAACGCAAACATTTGACCCCTTGTGACCCCACCTCATTGTTCTTTGATGTAATGCTTTCCTGACTGACCTGTTTGGACACCATTCACACCTTTGATTGCTGTGATTATCTCTCTGCCGAGGTGTGATAAATGGCAGTTGGAAAGATTACCTGTAAACATCTGACATTATTCTCTGACTATATAAGCTGTGTCTTTATGCATTTCTCCACTTCACCTGACGAAGGAGCAGCGCTCCGAAAGCTTGTGATTTCAAATAAAGCTGTTGGAGTATAACCTGGTGTTGTGTGACTTCTTACATTTATTTGGATTGTTCTTGTTGATTTACTCTGTACCCAGTCCAATAATTAACATTATCATTGTTTGCAAAGGGAACATTTTATTTTCAGCCACTGGGACACAAAATGTCAAATCCTCCATTAGCCACTGAGGAAATTCATGCCCAGGAGCACTATGACTAGATTTTTAATCCTTTCAAGAGAAAAACTAATTTCAACCTCTAAACCCATCTCTCCTCAATCCTCCCCACCCTCATTTTTTAAGTTTATGCTTCTTTTTGCTTTTTGATACTATAACAGCAACAGATTGGTGCTCTATAGGAGCCTTGCAACATGGGAGTAGGACATAGATTCGCGGAACTTCCCACACAATAGTTGTCCAGATCTTCGCCAGATGGTTCTTCAGAGACAAAAAAATTGGAGGGTAAGTATGCTGTGCAGAACAACATTGGCAGAGGGAAAACATTGCCCACATGGCTTCTAGCCTGGGTGACAGTGTACGATGGAGGCAGGGAAACTAAAGAGAGGGAGAGATCAATATAAAATGGGGTAATATATTGATTTTTATACAGCACAGCAACACATGGTTCAAAAAAGGTCAGGAGCAAACTATCACAACTTATCATTCCTCATAAGATCCCTGCCACAGCATTGAAATGGCTCTTATCAAAGTCACAAATGACATTCTATGTGACTGTGACAGTGGTAAACTATCCCTCCTCATCCTTCTTGACCTGTCTGCTGCCTTTGACATAGTTGACCAATCCATCCTCCTCCAATGCCTCTCCACCGTCGTGCAGCTGAGTGGGACTGCACTCACCTGGTTCCATTCTTAACTAGCTAATCGTAGTCAGAGAATCACCTGCAATGGCTTCTCTTCCCGCTCCCGCACCGTTACCTCTAGTGTCCCCCAAGGATCTATCCTTGGCCCCCTCTTATTTCTCATCTACATGCTGCCCCGCAGCGACATCATCCGAAAACGCAGTGTTGGTTTCCACATGTATGCTGATGACACCCAGTTCTACCTCACCACTACCTCGCTCGACCCCTCCACTGTCTCTAAATTGTCAGACTGCTTGTCCGATATCCAGTACAGGATGAGCAGAAATTTCCTCCAACCAAATATTGGGAAGACCGAAGCCACAAACTCCATTCTCTAGCCACCGACTCCATCCCTCTCCCTGGCAACTGTCTGAGGCTGAACCAGACTGTTCGCAACCTTGGTGTCATATTTGAGCCCGAGATCAGCTTCCGACCACATATCTGCACCATCATTAAGACCGCCTATTTCCACCTCCATAACATTGCCTGACTCTGCCTCTACCTCAGCTCATCTGCTACTGAAACCCTCATTCATGCCTTTATTACCTCTAGAAACACAAGAAGTTAGCATGCAGGTACAGCAAGTAATTAGGAAAGCAAATGGAATGTTGGCCTTTATTGCAAGGGGGATGGAGTATAAAAGTAGGGAAGTCTTGCTGCAACTGTACAGGGCATTGGTGAGACCACACCTGGAGTACTGCATACAGTTTTGGTCTCCTTATTTAAGGAGGAATATACTTGCATTGGAGGCAGTTCAGAGAAGGTTCACTAGGTTAATTCCTGAGGTGAAGGGGTTGTCTTATGAAGAAAGGTTGAGCAGGTTGGGCCTATACTCATTGAAGTTTAGATAAATAAGAGGTGATCTTATTGAAACATATAAGATTCTGAGGGGGCTTGACAGGGTAGATGCAGGGAGGACGTTTCCCCTCGTGGGGGAATCTAGAACTAGGGGGCATAGTTTCAAAATAAGTGGTCACCCATTTAAAACAGAGATGAGGAGGAATTTCCTCTCTCAGATGGTCTTGAATCTTTGGAATTCTCTACCCCAAAGAGCTGTGGAGACTGGGTCATTGAATATATTTAAGGTGGAGATAGACACATTTTTGAACGATAAGGGAGTCAAGGGTTATGGGGAGCGGGCAGGGAAATGGAGTTGAGGCCAAGACCAGATCAGCCATGATCTTATTGAATGGCAGAGCAGGCTCGAGGGGCCGAATGGCCTACTCCTGCTCCTACGTCTTACATTCTTATGTAGACTTGATTGTTCCAACACACTCCTGGCCACCTCTCACGTTCTACCCTGTAGGGGGGCATCTTTTCTGTGGTTTGCGGTAATTTACCTTCCTTTACCTGGTTTACGGTAATTTACCTGGTCAAGCAGCCTTTTCGTTTCACAGACTGAGACCAATACCAAACAGCAGTTTCGAATCACTAAACCCACCATTCCAGTTCTGACTGGAGGACTTATAATTAATGATATATTAAAACGGACAACTGGTCTGGATGTGAGAAATCAACTTTTATTAAACTAAAGAAAACGACACCACACAATTTTAGTAATCACTGTACAATTGCTTAAATGGGGAAGACAGATGGCAAAATGAGGGATAAATGGCTACAATGTTAATTAAACAATCTTAGCAATTTCCCTTAAATTACCACCCCCTTACTAGATTGCCTTGCTGAAGAGTCAGAAACCTGCTCACCTGTGGTCCAAGGAAGTAAGAGAGAGATAGCTTCTCAGGAGCTATCTTTATATCCTGCCAGTTCCTGCTGTTTGGCGCTGAAAGGGTCTGTGTGCAAAATTCACGCCAAAAAGTTCAAATACACAAGAGAAAGGCTGTGATTGGCTGATTCAAATAAAGCTTGGAGTGGTTTGAATGTGTCTACATTCTGGGGCCGAAGTGTTCCCGCCTACATCCGGAGTTTAATGGGTGATTCAAAAACCCATTCATTCTGATCTGTCCCCCATCAAAGTCCTTTCCATGGTTTCCATGTGTCCCATTATGTGTAAGTGGTGTTGAATGGGGTTGGATTTCTGTGTGTAAACAGAAGCCCTTTGTCCTGTGGTCAGTCTCAAGTGGTTTAATCCCTTATGTCAACATCCTGCAGTTTCAATAAATAAACATCGATTGTCAGCAGGGAAGGGAAATAACCTTTGATTGACAGAACTGACTGCCACTGCTTGATCCTCCCACTCTACACAGACACTTCCAGCTGCTTTCTTTTGTCTTTTGGCCATGCCTTTCTGACGGCCATTTTCAAACCTCTTTGCAATATACACAGTTCGAAACTCAGAGGTACCATTTTAATCTTAAAGTCCTGATGTTGTCCAAGAGTTCTGGGTATGCTTTTAAAACATTGTCCAACCCAGAGACAATTCAAATCACACAATTCTTCGTCCACGATGTGGACCAATATCTTCCGATCTTCAGGGATTTAGGGAATTTTTGCGAACCCCTACAGTCCACCCTTTGGATACTTCCAACTTGATTGTAGTATCCACTCGAAGGAGTGAGCAAAAATTTTCTGACCCCGACAAACAACCATCCCCTGTATTTACCTAATAGCTACCTACCACTGATCCCCCGACCCGTCTATTCCCCTCAAATTCAGGAAAAAAACATGATACGGTAGGCATCTTACAGATACATCAGTTTACAATAAGGGGTCTCATACCCCTGCATCACTTGTTACATTATACAATGCAATCAAAATTTACAATCACTTGTTACATTACAACTTATTACAAAATGTTGCAATCTTGGTTGTACAATGTAATTAAAATGATCCCAAGCATGGAGAGGGTCCTACGCCTCTGCACCACTTGGAACTATAAAACAAAATACAAAAATCTTCATTAAACATTTGAACAAAATGCTGAAATAAACCCCAACCATCACGTGCCAATGGTGGGTCGCGAAATTCGAGTGGGTATTGCTCCTCCCACCCAGGCAGTAAATGCTCCTTCCACCCCCCCTTGAATGGTCTTAAACCTTTTAAAACTGGAAGAATGGATTTTACAGAACAGTCTGCTCCACCAGCCCCGAGCTGTTCCCTTGTCCCTTTGTGGAGGCGGGGTACCCCTCATGTTTCATAGACCGAGACCGGAGAGTATGTGATCGCAACTCCCAGTCCCTCCCCCTCCCATCTTCCCTCAACTGGCTGGAGAGAATGATGGGTGCCTGTGTGGCGGCTCTCCCTGACCCCACACTCAAACTTGGATCCCAGATCCGGCCACCACTCATCTTCCCCAGCCACAATTACATTCTAACTTATCCCATGGGCCCCGGGTGAGTTCCTCCCTTCCCCGAACGCACCCACGTGAATCTTGGGTCTCCCCCTCCCCTTTACAATCTTTCCCGGGCCGTCACCACCCACTCCCGGGGAACGCGTCTCTATCTGACAAGGCACCCACGCTTCCCCACCATGACTCCTCAACAGCGAGGTCTCCCGCAAGTGAACTTTGGTCAGGATAGTGCTGGGTTGGGGGCCGTACCCCACCCAGCTGGGGCCATCTCTTCCGCATAGGAGGAGTAGGCAAGTTCCTCCGGACCCTGTCCGGTTTCTCCCGAAGGTCGCTGTAGGGTTTACTTCTGGATTTGTCCAGTGGCGAGGTGATCCCCAACATCCTGTATCCATATCTTCCTTCGATGCCCAGCTTGGGCTGGGCGAACAGGGCTGCTCCTTGGTTCATTCTCCTGAAAAAAACTTAAAAGGACATGCAGCCAGGTCTCTCACTGACCTGCTGCCCTAGGTGGAGACATGGTCGGGTCCCTCGACCTCGGACCAAAATACAAACATTTGGCACACTTATAAACTTAAACTTTAAACTTTAAACTACAAAACTAGTTATATCAAAACTTAAAATTCACCTTAAAAGCACGCTATATTCAAACCAAAGCTATAATACAAATGCCGCCCGTCTCCGGGCGGCCAGGCTAATCTCTGGCACTGTCGCAGATTACTGCTGGCTGCAGCGAAGCTGGACTGCCTCCTGCCTCTGGTCTCTCGCAGCTTATGGCTGCTGGTTGGGGACCTCTGTTCTTTGGCTTCTCCCCGGTTCGGGAGATTGCTCTTTGTGGCAGGTGCTCTGGTGACCATCTTTTCTTGGGCTTGCGGAACCGCTGAGACTTTCTGAGGGGCGTCTCTGTGGGGGAAACTTTGGCTGGTGGACCCTGAGCCTGTGTCACAGCCCTAGCTGGCTAGGAACCTTCTCCCCCTGGTGCAAACAGCCCGGACTGTTGAATATACCTTGCAGCTTGCTGGTACTCCGGGTTTGTCTCCTTTTCCCTACCCACTCCTGTACTGGGGGCAGGTATTCCCTCACCACCCGCTGCTGGTGGCTGGAAATCTTCCTCCCCATGTCCAAAACTTGTTACCAGCTCCCCTGCAAGAGGAATTGCTATCCCGGCCTCCCCAGGGTCCCATATCATGGGGGGGACCACTCTAGAAGCAGGCTGGGAAGCTTGTTCTTTTAAACAGGCGACTGCGCCTGCGCGAATCTCCTCCACTGAGTCCCTCGGCAGAGGCTGTGAAGCCTCTGTCTTCAAACAGGCGACTGCGCCTGCGCAGGGAAACTGAAAAAGAGCCGCTGTGGTCCCGCAGGCAATTGCGCCTGCGTGAATCTCCTCCCCGGAGTCCCACGGCAGAGGCTGTGAAGCCTCTGGCTTCAAACAGGTGATTGCGCTTGCACGGGAAAACTGATGAGGAGCCGCTGGGGTCCCGCAGGCAACTGCGCCTGCGCGTTCAATTTTGTTGAAAATGATAGGAAGAACCACTGGGTCTTCCAAGCAGGCTACTGCGCCTGCGTGTATAGATTGGGAAGCGGGGACCTTTAAGCGGCTGACTGCGCCTGCGCACTCGGCCTTACAGTGGACAGGAGCCACTGGGGGTTCCAAGTTCGCGACTGCGCCTGCGCGAACCTGGTGTTGGCAAACCTCTCCCCTCAGGCGCGCGACTGCGCCTGCGCGGGAAAACTGAAGAGGAGCTGCTGGGGGTACAGGCTGGGGAACCGCGCTTGCACGCGCAGTCTCTGTGAATGGATTGGCAGCAGCCTGCAGATTTCTAATCTCAGGTTGCTGTTTCTCTGTTTCTGAGCCACATAACTTGTTCAAATTTAAACTTTGGCCAAAACCTAGGTTCCACTGGGGCAGGGAGGTGTCCCAATTTGTGGGCTGGACAACTTTTCCCTGGAAACAAACCACAGCGCCTGTCTTTACAGGCTGTGAACTTGAACTTGTCTTGTCAGATTTAGACAATTTACCTGATTTTCCCTGTGTCCCATCCCTGCCTGTAATCGCTGCCACTGGCCCAGACTCATATGGGTCCCAGAAAGTGCCTGCACGCGCACCCTCCTTGGCCAGCCTATTGGCCAGCCATTGTGGGGAGGTAGAGGCGGGCGAGGGGGCTGCAGCACCACTGATGGCTGCCACCTTTCCCTGGTTGGTCAGGGGAGACCGCATTGCCTCCAGTAGCGACTCGACTGAGGCGGGGGAAGTTTCTGTCTCTACCCTTTGAGTTGGGGCTGCGGGGGTCCCGGCTTTATCGTCTCTCCCAGGCTTTTTACAATCCCTGCACCAGTGGCCATCCTCCCCGCACTTGTAACAAGTGACCTTGTTCTGGGAGGGACGGCTCCCCTCCTGGCACCACTCTTTCTTATATTGAGCCCCAGGTTTAACCTCGTGGACTTTGCCCTTTTGCTGGGGGGTCTCACTATTCCTCCCGTTCCTATATGCTACCGTGAGCTGCCGGATTACAGTCTCGTCGGTTGCTAGGGGGTCTCGGGGGTCAAACCAAGTATCAGCCTTTACTTTTATCTGGGGTAGGCAATTGGACACCAGGCAACGAAGCCATTGGGTCCGCTGCCTCTCGTTCAGGTGTGCCCTATTTTGTCCCCCTGTACACGCGCTGTTGTAGACTGGCCACAGCCTGTCTGCAAATGCCTCTGGGGTCTCCCCTTCCTTCTGCAGGGTTTTCCCTACGTGATCGAACGGATTGCCGTCGTTCGCACCCATGGCTTCCAGTATTTCCTCCTTCAGGTCCTCAAAACCCTTCTGCCTTTCTTAGCCTCATCTGAAAGGGTCTGATAGAGCTTGCTATCCACAGAGAAAAGCAACATTCTGGCTTTCTCTTCATCATCACAGCCGTTAACACCGGCTGCCTGGTCTACTTGTTGGAAGTGCATTGAGGGGTCTCCCTTTTCAGAGAGTATGGGAATATGTTTCACCATGCCTCTGAGCTGTTGGGTATCATAGGGTACCAGATTGGTATTTTGAACAGTCCCTGGGTTATTATCGCTCACGGGCGGACCGTACCTCCATTGTCGGAGGGGGTACACTGGTCCTGGTCCCCGCCTGCCTAGCGGGGCCTGCTGGCATTCTCCTACCACCCCATTGTCCACCCCTTCTTGCTGCCAGAGCTCCTCAAAACCCGGAGCTGTGGGCTGCTGTCTTGGGATCTCTAATTCCCTAGCCAGCCCTTCCCTGGGTGTAGCCTATGGGGCGGTTTGATTTGGGCTGCTGGTAAAATCCGGCTGACCTGCCTTCGGGCCGATCAGGCAAATCATCCCCCTTGCTCCTTTTAAAGCCATGTTAAGGCTTTCTGTCTCTGCCCTACAGGGGCCATGATCTGCTTCACTAAACCTTTGGTCGCAGGCCAGCTTATAAGCTGCTGTAACTTCTGAGATGAGGTGGACATTCTCTTCCCGCAGTCTCATCTCACTATCTCTGGCCTCAGTGGCTTCCTGCTCAAGGCGCTCTATCTCTGCCTGGCATTTTCCCAACTCTGACTCCCGATTCTTAGCCTCTGTCACCTGCTCCTGCTTTCTCATCTCACCCTTCTTAACCCAGCCACCTATGCTATAATAGGTCAGCTTACATGCTGCCGCTAACATCTGCAGGCCTACCCACAGACTGAAAACAAGAGAAACAAGAGCCGATGCTTTCTCCAGATCCAGACCACTCATCATATCAAGAATTGCCTCCAGTCCTGCCGCGGTCGCCAATTTGTAGGGGGCATCTTTTCCGTGGTTTACGGTAATTTACCTTCCTTTACCTGGTTTATGGTAATTTACCTGATCAAGCAGCCTTTTCATTTCACAGACTGAGACCAATACCAAACAGCGGTTTCGAATCGCTAAACCCACCCTTCCAGTTCTGACTGGAGGACTTATAATTAATGATATATTAAAACGGACAACTGGTCTGGACGTGAGAAATCAACTTTTATTAAACTAAAGAAAACTACACCACACGATTTTAGTAATCACTGTACAATTGCTTAAATGGGGGAAGAGAGATGGCAAAATGAGGGATAAATGGTTACAATGTTAATTAAACAATCTTAGCAATTTCCCTTAAATTACCACCCCCCTTTAACTACTTACTAGATTGCCTTGCTGAAGAGTCAGAAACCTGCTCACCTGTGGTCCAAGGAAGTAAGAGAGAGATAGCTTCTCAGGAGCTATCTTTATATCCTGCCAGTTCCTGCTGTTTGGCGCTGAAAGGGTCTGTGTGCAAAATTCGCGCCGAAAAGTTCGAATACACAAGAGAAAGGCTGTGATTGGCTGATTCAAATAAAGCTTGGAGTGGTTTGAATGTGTCTACATTCTGGGGCCGAAGTGTTCCCGCCTACACCTGGACTTTAATGGGTGATTCAAAAACCCATTCATTCTGATCTGTCCCCCATCAAAGTCCTTTCCATGGTTTCCATGTGTCCCATTATGTGTAAGTGGTGTTGAATGGGGTTGGATTTCTGTGTGTAAACAGAAGCCCTTTGTCCTGTGGTCAGTCTCAAGTGGTTTAATCCCTTATGTCAACATCCTGCAGTTTCAATAAATAAACATCGATTGTCAGCAGGGAAGGGAAATCCCCTTTGATTGACAGAACTGACTGCCACTGCTTGATCCTCCCACTCTACACAGACACTTCCAGCTGCTTTCTTTTGTCTTTTGGCCATGCCTTTTTGACGGCCATTTTCAAACCTCTTTGCAATATACACAGTTCGAAACTCAGAGGTACCATTTTAATCTTAAAGTCCTGATGTTGTCCAAGAGTTCTGGGTATGCTTTTAAAACATTGTCCAACCCAGAGACAATTCAAATCACACAATTCTTCGTCCACGATGTGGACCAATATCTTCCGATCTTCAGGGATTTAGGGAATTTTTGCGAACCCCTACAACACTCTGTAAACTTGATGCCATCCAAAACTCTGCAGCCCGTGTCCTAACTCGCACTAAATCCTGTTCACCCATCATCCCTGTGCTCGCTGACCTACATTGGCCAAGAAATTTGGGTCCCCATGGGTGAGTACGCACTGTGTACTCACCCGTAGGGCCAACGGAAGTGCTGGTTTCGCGCATGCACTGCGCATGTGCTGGAAACTGGAACTTCCATTCTCTTGAAGAAAGCGGTTCAAAGGTCAACCGCGTGCGCCGGAGAGGCAGCGCGCACGCATCAAACTTCCGCTTTTTTCTCAGTTTTTTCAGTGCGTGTAAGTCCCTAGCAGCTGCGCGTGGAAAAGCAGGTGCAAGGTCTGCTTTTAACAATGTAAGAGGTGAAGTAAGTAAAATTAAAACATTTTTTCCACAGGTTTATCATTTTAAAATACTTCAAAGAAAGGTAAGTTTATTTTTAGGCCCATTAAAAACTTTAATTATTTTTTTCAAAAATTTAAATTTTTGTTTAAAATAGTTAATTTATGTAATTTATAGTTATTTTAAAAATGTGACTTTTTAAAATTTATTTGAAGTTTTACTTAGGTTTTAAGGGGCTGATCTCTATTCATAGATTTGACAGGTCTTCCTGTCAAATCTATGAATGGAGATTCGCTGCTCCGATTGGCTCCCCATGGCCCACGTGATCCCAGGGACGCTGCGAACTAACTGCGCCCCTGGGATACGTGTGCCCTGCACACCGGCAGCTGGAGCAGGCACAGCAACGGAATTCAGCGCGGGCCCAGAGCATAACGGTAGGCGCGCTTCTTAAGTGCAGGTCGGGGGCTTGCGCCCGCGGGTAGCCTCCAACTGGAATTTCTGGCCCATTGACTCCCGGTTAAGCAACGCCTCAATTTTAAAATTCTCACCCTTGTTTTCAAATCCCTCCATGGCCTCGCCCCTCCCTATCTCTGTAATCTTATCCAGCCCCACAACCAATGTTCCCTCTAATTATCTTTGGCGCCACGCAGCCCATTTAAGGGGCTGCACGGCCCATTCAAAATACCGCTTGCACGGTTTTTGCATTGAAAAGCCGGCAAGCCAGCAGGACCCCTGGAGTGCTGTGCGATCGCGCTGGTTAAATGAAACATAACCCACAACCCCCCAAGATATCTGCGATCCTCTAATTCTGGCCTCTTGAGCGTCCCAGGTTTTAATCGCTCCACTATTGGTGGCCGTGCCTTCAGCTGCCAAGGCCCTAAGCTCTGGAATTCCCTCCTTAAACCCCTCTGCTTCTCTAGCACTCTTTCATCCTTTAAGACCCTCCTTAAAACCGACCTCTTTAACAAAGCTTTTGGTTACCTGTTCCAATATCTCCTTATGTTGCTCGGTGTCAAATGTTGTTCGATAACGCTCCTGTGAAGCACCTTGGGACGTTTTACTACGTTAAAGGCGCTATGTAAATACAAGTTATTGTTGTTGTTGTTGTTGTCCTGAAAGAAAGACTTTCATTTATATCACGCCTTTCATGACCACCAGACGTCTCAAAGTGCTTTAAAGCCAATGAAGTACTTTTGGAGTATAGTCACTGTTTAATGTGGGAAACGAGGCAGCCAATTTGTGCACAGCAAGCTCCCACAAACAGCAATGTGATAATGACCAGATAATTTGTTTTTGTTATGTTGATTGAGGGATAAATATTGGCCAGGACACTGGGGCAACTCCCCTGCTCTTCTTTGAAATAATGCCATGGGATCTTTTATGTCCACCCGAGAGAGCAGACGGGACCTCGGTTTAACGTCTCATCCAAAAGACAGATGGTGTTTATCCGACTTGTTCTTAGGGACACAAACCTGGTTAGAAGAATGACCTCTGCATAAGGTGTTTCAGTGATAATTTCTGAGATGGTTTACTTGTATGCTTTATTTATCATCTATTGAACTCACAGTGTAGTTGTTTCTAGTGTAGCTGATAGCGTTGCAAAGATATATTTTACAAACCCTAAAGGTGTGGTCCAAATTAACAGGACTTTTAGGCCTGGGAATAACAAGTCATGTGCCTTTCTTTGGGTCCCTCTTGTAATCATCACAAAGTCTCTTCTGCACAGTCCTTTCATCTTAGCTGACATCAGATGTTATAATTTCCTCAACAAAGCAGTTTTTCAGGTGTCATTTATGAATAAATTCTACATTAAGTTGCAGGAATTCTTTTCCTGACATCCCCAATGGCTCAGTAGGTAAATGTGCTGAAAAAGTCTCTGTTCATGTATCACTCTGACTCATTGAGCATTGACCAATGAGTAGCACTAATGGTATCCATGGAGATGTCTACATGCTAGACTGCTTTGCCCTCCTGACCAAGGCAGTAGACACACTAATTTGGAACGAAGAAAATAATGGAGATAAAAAGAACTTACGAAAGAAAATTGCTCTTTCTGCATCCTTTTCACAACCATTAGTTATCTTTCTCTGCTTTTCATTGCACTGCCCCATTATTCGATTAAATGGAAAGCTATCTTTAGTTCAGTTTGGGTCATATTTTCACTGACATGTCTGTGCTTCTCTTAAAGATGATTTCACATTCTCTTTCAGGTTACTGCCACTCACTGACAACATCCATGCTATTCGGTAGATGGGCACAACAGCTCAATAGATTAATTTAAGTTTTAACTGTAACTGATAAGACTTTAGCCATGGTGCTGGCCACATGTCAAACAAAGCTAGTGTCATCACTAACGCAACTGCATCAGACAGACATTCATTCAGGGTTGTCTCTTTTCAGGCTGTTCATGTCTGGATAAAATTCCCTAGTGACAGATGCATCAGGTGCAGAAATAGCTCTCAATAAAGTCAAGTGGTCCTCCATTTTGTGAGAAAATGTTTGTAATTGAGCACGTTTTGTGGCTTAAAGTAAACTCTCCAGAAATAATGCTTGGTAATTGAACTATTTCTTTAAGATGTACCTGAGGTGAGGGTGACTGCCCTTGACATCAAGGCAGCATTTGACCGTGTGTGGCATCAAGGAGCCCTAGTAAAACTGAAGTCAATGGAAATCGGGGAAAACGCTCCACTGGCTGGAGTCATACCTAGCACAAAGGAAGATGGTTGTGGTGATTGAAGGTCAATCATCACAGCCCCAGGACATCGCTGCAGGAGTTCCTCAGAGCAGTGTCCTAGGCCCAACCATCTTCAGTTGCTTCATCAATGACCTTCCCTCCAACATAAGGTCAGAAATGGGGATGTTCACTGATGACTGCACAGGGTTCAGCGCCATTCACAACTCCTCAGATAATAAAGCAGTCCATGCCCGCATGCAACAAGACCTGGACGACGTTCAGGCTTGGGCTGATAAGTGGCAGGTAACATTTGCGCCACAGAAGTGCGAGGCAATGACTATCTCCAACAAGCGAGAGTCTAACAACCTCCCCATGACATTCAACGGCATTACCATCACCGAATCCCCCACCGTCAACATCCTGGGAGTCAACATTGACCAGAAACTTAACGGGACCAGCCACATAAATACTGTGGCCACAAGAGCAGGTCAGAGGCTAGGTATTCTGTGGTGAGTGTCTCACCTCCTGACCCCCCAAAGCCGTTCCACCATCTACAAGGCATAAGTAAGGAGTATGGTGAAATACTCTACACTTGCCTGGATGAGTGCAGCGCCAACAACACTCAAGAAGCTTGACAGCATCCAAGACAAAGCAGCCCGTTTGATTGGCAACACATCCACCACCTTAAACATTCACTTCCTCCACCATTGGTGTACCGTGGGCTGCAGTGTGTACCATCTACAAGATGCACTGCAGCAACTCGGCAAGGCTTCTTCGGCAGCACCTCCCAAACCCACGACCTCTTCCACCTAGAAGGACAAGGGCAGCAGGCGCAGGGGAAGACCGCCACCTCCAGTTTCCCCTCCAAGTCACACACCATCCTGACTTAGAAGTATATCGCCGATCCTTCATCGTCGCTGGGACAAAATCCTGGAACTCTCTACCTAAAACAAATAAAACAAGAAAGGTGACTCAACCGTGGCATTATAAAAGATGGATTAAAAGGGAAAGTAGAGAAGCGTGCAATAAGGGCACAGCAGTCATCATGGGTGACTTTAATCTACATATAGATTGGGCTAACCAAATTAGTAACAATACTGTGGAGGAGGAATTCCTGGAGTGTATACGGGATGGATTCCTGGACCAATATGTCGAGGAACCAACCAGAGATCAGGCCATCTTAGACTGGGTATTATGTAACAAGAAAGGATTAATTAGCAATCTTGTTGTACGAGGCCCCTTGGGTCGGAGCGATCAGAATATGATCGAATTCTTCATTAAGATGCAGAATGAAGTAGTCGACTCAGAGACTAGGGTCCTAAATTTAAATAAAGGAAACTATGATGGTCTGAGGCGCGAGTTGGGTAGGATTGATTGGGGAATGTCACTCAAAGGGTTGCCGGTGGATAGGCAAAGGTAAACATTCAAAGACCGCATGGATGAACTACAGAATTTGTTCGTCCCAGTTTGGCATAAAAATAAAACAAAAAAGGTGACTCAACCGTGGCTAACAAGGGAAATTAGGGATAGCATAAGATCCAAGGAGAAGACATATAATTTGGCCAGAAAAAGCAGTAAACCTGACGATTGGGAGCAGTTTAGGATTCAACAAAGGAGGACAAAGGGATTAATTAAGAAATGGAAAATAGAATATGAGAGTAAGCTTGCAGTGAGCATAAAAACTAACTGTAAAAGCTTTTATAGATATGTGAAGAGAAAAAGATTGGTGAAGTCAAGCATAGGTCCCTTGCAGTCAGAATCAGGGGAATTTATAATGGGGAACAAAGAAATGGCAGACCAATTAAATACATATTTTGGTTCTGTCTTCACAAAGGAGGACACAAATAACCTCCCAGAGATGTCGGGGAACATACGGTCTGATGAAAGGGAGGAACTGAAAGAAATCAGTATTTGTAGGGAAATGGTGTTGGGGAAATTGATGGGATTGAAGGACGATAAATCCCCAGGGCCTGATAATCTACATCCTAGGGTACTTAAGGAAGTGGTGCTAGAAATAGTTGATGTTTTGCTGATCATCTTCCAGCATTCGATGGAATCTGGAACAGTACCCATGGATTGGAGGGTAGCTAATGTTACCCCACTATTCAAAAAAGGTGGTAGAGTCCATTATAAAAGATGTAATAGCAGAGCACTTGGAAAACAGTGACAGGATCGGACAAAGTGAACATGGATTTACAAAAGGTAAATCGTGCTTGACTAATCTACTGGAATTTTTTGAGGATGTAACTGGTAAAATAGATAAGGGAGAACCAGTGGATGTGGTGTATTTGGACTTTCAGAAGGCTTTCGATAAGGTTCTGCATAAGAGATTAGCGTGTAAAGTTACGGCACGTGGGATTGGGGGCAAGGTATTGACTTGGATAGAGAACTGGTTGGCAGACAGAAAGCAAAGAGTTGGAATAAATGGGTCTTTTTCTGATTGGCAGGCAGTGACTAGTGGGGTACCGCAGGGATCGGTCCTTGGACCCCAGCTATTCACAATATATATCAATGATCTAGACAAGGGAACTAGATGTAATATCTCCAAATTTGCAGATGACACAAAGCTGGGTGGGCGTGTGTGCTGTGAGGAGGATGCCGAGAAAGTCCAGGATGATTTGGACAGGTTGGGTGATTGGGCAAAAGCATGGCAGATGCAATATAACGTGGATAAATGTGAGGTTATCCACTTTGGTGGCAAAAACAGGAAGGCAGATTATTATCTGAATGGCAATAGATTGGAAGAAGGGGAAGTGCAACGAGACCTGGGTGTCCTTGTGCACCAGTCGCTGAAGCTAAGCATGCAGGTGCAGTAGGCGGTTAAGAAGGCAAATGGTATGTTGGCCTTCGTAGCGAGAGGGTTTGAGTACAGGAACAAGGATGTCTTGCTGCAGTTGTACAGGGCCTTGGTGAGACCACATCTTGAGTATTGTGTGCAGTTTTGGTCGCCTTATCTGAGGAAGGATATTCTTGCCATGGAAGGAGTTCAGCGAAGATTCACCAGGCTGATACCTGGGATGGCAGGAATGACGTATGAGGAGAGATTGGGTCAATTGGGCTTGTACTCGCTGGAGTTTAGAAGAATGAGAGGGGATCTCATTGAAACTTATAACATTCTGGCAGGACTGGACAGACTAGATGCAGGGAGGATATTCCCGATGGTCGGGGAATCCAGAACCAGGGGTCACAGTCTAAGGATAATGGGTAGGCCTTTTAGGACAGAAATGAGGAGGAATTTCTTCACCCAGAGAGTGGTGAACCTATGGAATTCTCTACCACAGAAGGCAGTAGAGACCAATTCATTAAATATATTCAAGAAGGAGTTGGATATATTTCTTAAGGCTAAAGGGATCAAGGGGTATGGGTAGAACATAAGAACATAAGAACATAAGAAGTAGGAGTAGGAGTAGGCCATACGGCCCCTCGGTCCTGCTCCACCATTCAATAGGATCATGGCTGATCCGAACTTAGACTCACGTCCACTTCCCTGCCCTCTCCCCGGAACCCCTTATTCCCTTATCAGCTAGGAAACTGTCTAACTCCGTTTTAAATTTATTAATGTCGCAGCTTCCACAGCTCTCTAAGGTAGCAAATTCCATAGATTTACTACCCTCTGAGTGAAGAAGTTTCTCCTCATCTCAGTTTTTAAAGGGCAGCCCCTTATTCTAAGATTATGCCCTCTGGTTCTAGTCTCACCCATCAGTGGAAACATCCTCACCGCATCCACCCGATCAAGCCTCCTCACAATCTTATATGTTTCGATAAGATCGCCTCTCATTCTTCTGAATTCCAATGAGTAGAGGCCCAACCTACTCAACCTTTCCTCATAAGTGAACCCCCTCATCTCTGGAATCAACCGAGAGAACCTTCTCTGAACTGCCTCGAGAGCAAGTATATCTTTTCTTAAATATGGAAACCAAAACTGTACGCAGTATTCCAGGTGTGGCCTCACCAGTACCCTATATAACTGCAGCAAGACCTCCCTGCTTTTATACTCCATCCCCCTTGCAATAAAAGCCAAGATTCCATTGGCCTTCCTGATCACCTGCTGTACCTGCATACTAACCTTCTGTGTTTCATGCACCAGGACCCCCAGATCCCTTTCTCCTGTAGCACTTTGCAGTTTCTCTCCATTTAGATAATACACTTGCTCTTTGATTTTTTCTGCCAAAGTGCATAACCTCACACTTTCCAACATTATATTCCATCTGCCAAATTTTTGCCCACTCACTTAGCCTGTCTATGTCCTTTTGCAGGTTTTTTATGTCCTCCTCACTCACTGCTTTCCCTCCCACCTTTGTATCGTCGACAAACTTGGATACGTTGCACTCGGTCCCTTCCTCCAAATCGTTAATATAGATTGTAAAGAGTTGGGGTCCCAGCACTGACCCCTGCGGAACACCACTAGTTACTGATTGCCAACCCGAGAATGAACCATTTATCCCAACTCTCTGTTTTCTGTTAGATAGCCAATCTTCCACCCATGCCAGTATATTGCCCCCAATCCCGTGATTTTTTATCTTGTGCAGTAATCTTTTGTGTGGCACCTTGTCAAATGCCTTTTGGAAGTCCAAATATACCACATCCACTGGTTCCCCTTTATCCACCCTGTTTGTTACGTCCTCAAAGAATTTGAGCAAATTTGTCAAACATGACTTCCCCTTCGTAAAACCATGCTGACTCTGTCCGATTAAATTATGCTTATCCAAATGTCCTGTTACTGCTTCCTTAATAATAGACTCCAACATTTTACCAACCACAGATGTTAGGCTAACTGGTCTATAGTTTCCAGCCTTTTGTCTGCCTCCCTTTTTAAATAAGGGCGTTACATTAGCAGTTTTCCAATCTGCTGGGACCTTTCCTGAATCCAGGGAGTTTTGGAAAATTACCGCCAATGCATCCACAATCCCTACCGCTACTTCTCTCAAGATCCTAGGCTGTAAGCCATCAGGTCCAGAGTATTTATCCGCCTTTAATCCCAGCAAATCCCTCCATGGCCTCGCCCCTCTCTATCTCTGTAATCTCCTTCAGCCCCACAACTCCCCGAGATATCTGCGCTCCTCTAATTCTGCCCTCTTGAATATCCCTGATTTTAAGCAGGGACCAGGTACTGAACTTGGATGATCAGCCATGATCGCATTGAATGGCAGAGCAGGCTCGAGGGGCCGAATGGCCTACTCCTGCTCCTATCTTCTATGTTTCTATGTTTCTATGTTTCTAATAGCACTGTGGGAGTACCTTCACCACACAAACTGCAGCGATTCAAGAAGGCAGCTCACCACCACCTTCTCAAGGGCAACTAGGGATGGGCAATAAATGCTGGCCTTGCCAACAACGCCCACATTCCATAAGTGAGTTTTAAAAAACACATCCCTTATGAGGTGAAATTAACTTTAGAACTCACTATTTGGATATCCTTTTCTGGTGATGAATGCATGGAATTTCACACAGGTACTTGAATGGCCACAAGAATGCAGTCATTGCTGCCCTGTACCCTTGGAATGCCACACCTTGAATTGTCTATGACTCTCTAGCAGCTACTGCACCTCAATGCTGAGTATAAGGTAGTTACGAGCATGTTATAATAGGGTATCTGCAACCACTGTAATGCAGTTGTGAGACACAAACTGACAGATCATTGTGAAGTGCAATACCAGTGCCTGGAATGAATCTGTGGCATAAACCTGTTGTGCTAGTGACATTTTCTCTGTGACGCACTCCTGGCTGGCCTCTAATGTTCTATCCTACGTAAACTTGAGGTCATCCAAAACTCAGCTGCCCGTGTCCTAACTCGCACCAAGTCCCGTTTACCCATCATCCCTCTGTTCGCTGACCTATGTTGGCTCCCGGTTAAGCAATGCTTTGATTTCAAAATTCTCATCCTTGTTTTCAAATCCCTCCATGGCCTTGTCCCTCTCTATCTCTGTAATCGCCTTCAGCCCCACAACCCCCCGAGATATCTGCGCTCCTCTAATTCTGCCCTCTTGAATATCCCTGATTTTAATCGCTCAACCATTGGTGGCCGTGCCTTCTGTTGCCTAGGCCCTAAGCTCTGGAATTCCCTGCCTAAACCTCTCCACCTCTATAGTAATCTGGGTTGTTATGGTTAGGGTTGTCCACCAGCTGGTGCTGTAGCCAATGCTGCTGCTAAGGTCAGGGGTTTTGCTTCCTGTATAGGTCAGCACAAGGTGGAAAGCCAGGATGCTGGATGCAGGCCTGTCTGTATGTGTTTCCCAGTTGTTAATAAAGTACTCGTGTTAATTCTAACAACTAGCCTCTTCGAGTCCTTGTTCCACTTTCTGGATTTATCACATTTGGCGACGAGGTAACTAAAGGACCCTGAATAAAGAAGAAAAGTTTGCCGGGACGTTTAAACAATAAAATTACGAGCTACGGTTAGCTACCAGTTGGAAGAGAGCATGGCTGCCACGGTAGGAACAGTTTCCGCTTTTGATATTCAAGCACAAACCTGGGAGGAATACTGTGAAGTGTTGGGTTATTTTTTCGAAGCAAATGAAATAAATGATGCCGGAAAAAGGAAAGCCATTCTGCTTAGTTCAGTGGGAAGCCAAACCTACAGTTTGATGAAGAATCTGCTCAGTCCTGAAAAGCCCGGAGACAAATCATTTGTTGAATTAGTGGCCTTGCTAAAAGAACATTTCAACCCTAAGTCTAGTGAGATTGTACAGCGGTTCAAGTTTAATTCAAGGAACAGAAAAGAGGAAGAGAGCGTAATGGACTATGTAGCGGTGTTGCGTAAATTAGCACAAGATTGCAATTATGCGAACAACCTGTAGGAAATGCTGCGAGATAGGCTAGTTTGTGGAATTATGGACAGCCGAATGCAGTGTAGATTATTATCCGAGACTGGGCTTACTTATGAAAAAGCATTGGAACTTGCTCAAGCCATAGAGACAGCGAACCGAGATGTAAAAGAAATATAGGGTTCAGACAGGGCTAATGCTATGCAAGTTGCAGGTCAGGTTGTTGTGCACAAGTTGAACATGCATCAGAAACCACAACGTGAGCATGTGAAGGCATGTTATAGATGCAAGGGCGATCACCTGGCGAGTGAATGCCGGTTTCTGGAGGAAAAGTGCTACAAGTGTGGGAAACAAGGACACATAAAATGAGCTTGCAGGGCGAAATCACCTGTGGAGGAATCCAAACCAAAAGGGGAGGACAGCAAAACCAAGGGAGAGAAGTGAAAAAACATGGAGCACACCACATCAGCGGGGAAGCTGAGGAAGAAGAGGAGATGTTCATAATGTATAGCATGTTAGAGAACATTCCAAAAGTGGCTCCTATCACATTGCAACTGAGAGTAAATGACTCTAAGGTGAACTTTGAAGTGGATACAGGGTGCGGCGTGACCATAATGAACAAGGCAGAGTACTCAAAATTGTGGAACCGTGCAAAAGTTCCAGAGTTAAAGCCTTGCTCCCTGCATCTTAAAACATATACAGGTGAATGAATAGTGACATTAGGTACAGCTAAGGTAACTGTGCAACACAGGGACACAGTGGAACAGCTACCTGTAGTTATAGTATCGGGTACCGGACCAAACCTGTTAGGTCGGGGCTGGATAAAAGAACTTAAATTAGACTGGGGAGCAGTACATCAAATAGATGCGGGCAAACAGTTGACTTTGCAAGAAGTGTTGAGTGAACATGAGAATGTGTTCAAGGAGGAACTTGGCACATTTAATGGCCCCCCAGTAAGATTTATGTAGACAAGGAGGCACCGTCAAGGTTTTTTAAACAACGACCTGTGCCTTATGCCATGAAGCCAAAGGTAGAGGCTGAGCTTGACCGTCTATTGAGAGAGAACATACTGGAGCCAGTGAAATGTTCAGAATGGGCAGCTCCCATAGTACCTGTTTTAAAACCGGACAATTCGGTAAGACTCTGTGGAGACTATAAATTGACTGTCAATCGGGTGTCCAAACTAGAGCAGTATCCTATTCCCAAAACAGAGGATCTCTTTGCAAACCTGGCTGGAGGAAAGAAATTCACAAAGTTGGATATGAGTCATGCCTACTTGCAGATTACACTGGATGATGAATCAAAGAAGTATGTCACCATAAATACACACAAGGGCTTGTTTACATATAATCGCTTACTGTTTGGTGTCTCATCTAGTCCAGCTATCTTCCAGAGGACAATGGAAGGTGTACTGCAAGGGATTCCACATGTTTCTATCTATCTGGATGACATTCTGGTGACGGGAAGAACCGACCAGGAGCATCTGAGCACTCTGAGAGAGGTACTACAGAGATTGGAGAGGGCAGGGTTTCGGCTCAAGATGAGTAAGTGCACTTTCCTGGGGAATGAGGCAGTGTTCCTGGGACACAGAGTGGACGCCACCAGGCTCCATCCACTCAAGGAGAAGGTACAAGCACTGCAGGACGCCCCTGTTCCTACAAATGTGGCTGAGTTAAAAGCTTACCTGGGACTGCTGAACTATTATAACAGGTTTTTACCAAACTTGTCAACTCTGTTAGCACCTCTTCACAAACTACTGCGCAAGGAGACACAGTGGCAGTGGGGAGAGGAGCAGGGGGTTTCATTTGGACAGTCCAAGAAACTGATGCTGTCGTCGGATGTGTTGGTTCACTACAATGCAGAAAAAGACATCATTCTCTCTTGTGACGCTTCACCTTACGGGGTGGGGGCAGTTCTTTCACACTGCATGGAAGATGGAACTGAAAGACCAATAGGGTTTATGTCCCGAACTCTAACACCAGCAGAAAAAACTATTCCCAGTTAGACAAAGAGGGGTTAGCAGTAATGTTTGGGTTACAGAGGTTCCACAAGTACATATAAGGCAGGAAATTCACCATATGCACCGATCATAAACCTCTTCTCTCTCTTTTCAATGAAATGAAAGCAGTTCCACAGATGGTGTCACCCCGGATCCAGAGGTGGGCCGTGACGCTGAGGGCATATGAGTATGTCATCGTCTACAAGGCAGGCAAGTACCATGGGAACACAGATGCCTTGCGCCATCTTCCACTGCCAGGCACACCTCTCCATGCAGCTCCAGAGGACAGAGTGTTGATGCTGGAGGACACTGACATGGCACTTGTGACTGCAGAGCAAGTAAGAACATGGACAGGTAAAGATCCAGCACTGTCTAGAGTTCGAGAATATGTGGTGAGGGGATGGCCACCCTACAGTGTCAGGAAAACAGAGCTGAGTGTGCAGGATGGTTGCGTGTTGTGGGGAGCACGAGTGATTATTCCACAGCCAGCACGACAGTCTATCCTAGAGCAACTACATCAGTGTCATCCTGGGGTCTCACGTATGAAAGCCTTGGCTAGGAGTTACTTGTGGTGGCCAAAGCTAGATGAGGAGATAGAAAATCTAGTCAAGACATGCAGCACTTGTCAGGTATACAGGAAGGCGCCAGCAGCGGCTCCTCTCCACCCCTGGGAGTGGCCGGATAAACCATGGAGAAGATTGTACTTAGATTATGCAGGTCCATTCATGGGGAAGATGTTCCTCATAATCATTGATGCACATTCCAAATGGATGGATGTTTATCCTGTAAATTCTGCTTCCGCCACTACTACTATAGGCTGCCTGCGTCAGAGCTTCAGTAATCAAGGGCTACCGGAGATCGTGGTGAGTGACAATGCCACTTGTTTTGTGAGTACAGAGACAAAAGAGTTCTTGAGAAAAAATGGCATAGTGCAGGTGACCTCGGCTCCATATCATCCGTCCTCAAATGGACTTGCGGAGAGAGCCATACAAACATTTAAAGAGATGATGAAAAGAAGTGCAGAAGGGAGTTTAGCAGCCAAAGTGTCACAGGTTCTGTTCAGCTACAGAATAACACTTCAATCCACCACAGGACTCTCTCCTGCTGAGATGTTATTAGGTCATAGACCACGCTCCACTCTTGACCTTGTCCACCCAGACCTAAAAAGGAAAATGGAAAACAGACAAAACAAACAAAAAGAGAACCATGACAAAAGAACAAAGAGCCAAAGTTTTGGAGAAGGAGATGCGGTCCTTACCAGGAAGTTCAGTTATGGACCAAAGTGGATTCCTGGTTTCATAGACTCAATGACCGGTCCAGTATCATACAAGGTCATGTTGGGAGATGGTAGGGTAGTACGCAGACATGTAGATCAGATACTTACCAGACAAGGGGAAATTGAAATGAAGGTTCCAGATGCAATGGCTGAGGACAGGTTGGCCCCCAGTTATTCAAGTGCATCTGTGGTGACACCACCAGGGACAGAGACAATTCCACAGGAACCCATTCATCAAGAGGGAACCATCGTTGCAGAGTCAGATACTCCGAGCACTGCTCAGGAGCAGCTGGTGGCTTCACCGCAAACAAGCAGGGACTTTACTGTTAGACGTTCACAAAGGCCTCGCAAGCCACCAGAGAGATTGATACTGACCTGTTAGATTCGTCAAGTATGGAACATGGTGAATGGAGACTTCTTATGTGACCCTTAGGAATGGTTGTTTGTTAAGAAATTCATACTGAAATCTTAAGGGGGGAGGGATATAGTAATCTGGGTTGTTATGGTTGGGGTTGTCCACCGGGTGGTGCTGTAGCCAATGCTGCTGCTAAGGTCAGGGGTTTTGCTTCCTGTATAGGTCAGCACAAGGTGGAATGCCAGGATGCTGGATGCAGGCCTGTCTGTATGTGTTTCCCAGTTGTTAATAAAGTACTCATGTTAATTCTAACATCTAGCCTCTTCGAGTCCTTGTTCCACTTTCTGGATTTATCACAGCCTCTCTACCTCTCTTTCCTCCTTTATGATGGTCCTTAAAACCTACCTCTTTGACCAAGCTTTTGGTCACCTGCCCTAATTTCTCCTTATGTGGCTTGGTGTCAAATATTTTGTCTTATAATAATCCTGTGAAGCACCTTGGGACGTTTTACTACGTTAAAGGCATTATATAAATACAAGTTGTTGTTGACAGGCAACACAGTGCTGATGTTGATCCTTGGCTACAGGTTTGTTCCTGTAGTAGACACAATTCATGAACGGCATCCCGAGTGAGGCATAGCCTCCTCACACAGTATTCCTCATTAAGCTTGAAGTAACTCACTAGCCTGCAGTAGACATACTGCCTGGAGTAGTAGTTAGTGCTGGTCGTGTGCCTCTTATGCTTTCTGACCTCTCTGGCCCTTCTCCTCCAGCATGTTTACAAAACCATACTGTGCTGTGTAATAATTCATTAACCATAACTCTATATAACACCTCCTCTGTTCCCTGCTGGATCTTTGCTGGCTCCCTTAGCTGCTGGAATGCCAACTTTCATTGGGCATCAAAAAAAAATGCACATAAAGTAAAATATGAGGAATTTTGCAGAAAACCCAGTTAATTGCTGATTAATGAGCCCTTAACACACAGAAACATATTAACATCAGGTCTCTCCATCACTGTACAAATCCTTGCTGGTTCTCTCTGATCAGTTCGAGTGAATGCTAAACACTAACACCTCAGCTGTTACTTTGTCACTACCCAGTGATCTGTCTATTTAAACCATGAGCTCCGACTGTGGTATATCAGAAGGAGACCTGATTTCACTGCAGAGGTAGTGACAGTGCTGTGCCATCTGTTGCAGTTCAAGGACTGCTTTGGCTCTTCCCATAGCTGGGAAGGTCAAAATAGCATAAAACTTCTCTGCAACAGAGCCTTCCAGGTCACTCAGGGAACATCAGATTAACCCGTCTGCACTCCATACCTGTTTTCCAGGGGAAATCACTTTCTCAGTGGAAAGGGGACACCAAATGGAGACTGCACAGAATTTGTGCTGTTTGGCAGGCTTCTCAAGATGCCATTGCATTAAAGATGGAACCCATATGGCCCACAGAGCTCAACAATGCTCACCATGGTTTTGTGAGAATGGTGAAATCCAGGATCCAGGATTTTGCCATTCTCACAAAATCGTGGCCTTAGCGTGGATGCTAGCTGTAATGTACAGTCATTTTATCCTCTACCATTTTATTTTCATGTTAATTATTTCTTTACATAATACTTTTATATATAACATAGTAAATAACTCAGTATGTAACTGTTAAAAGTAACCATATAATATTCTTCTATCAGTGACATATTTGATAAATATTGTTATATTTTATCTCCACTCAACAGTATTGCCTTCCCTGCAGCAAAATGATTTTGGCGTTCTTGGCTCAAAATTAAAAGTGATAGTTGTACATGGAGCATTGTAAAAGATAGTTGATAGGAAGGAGTTAAAAAGCAGTAATACAGGTATAGATAAGGTGTATTAACTGCTTGAACTTCATACTGGTGGTTTATAACACCACTGATTGTGTTACTGCCTTGTAACTCCCTCCTATTATCATCTTCCCACACACTGCACAGCGCCATCTGGTGCATGCACAAGCAATAAAAGTTACAGTTTAAACAGGATTAGGATTTCAACAAATGTTTGAGAGTGCTTGGGAGTGTAAATATGCTTTTACCATAATTGTTACATTGTTGGGGTCGCTAGAAATCAACAGGTTCTGAGACTTTTGTTGCAGCAAAGGCAAAACGCGTGTTACTTTATTCACTCTCCATGAGGACTGAGGGTCTCAGCCTCGTTGCAGGGCTATGACGTCATCACGCTACCGACACATGATGTCATCACGCTACCGACGCTCTTAAAGGGACCCTGCCCCGATAACCCAACCAAGTACGTACATATAACAACATTGGCTATACATAGTGAATTGTGTTTAGGTACATATAACAACATTGGCTATACATTGTGAATTGTGTTACTGTCCCTATGTGGTCTCCACCACATATGTCCCCCCAGAATTCACTAGCACTGGCAATGTCAGTCATTGGGGGGGCCGGATCACACGGTCGGAACGGCTCCTCAATTCTGGGGCGGGGACCGGGGGGTTCGTCGGAGGGACCTCGGGCGCTCGGTGGTGGACTGAAGGTGCAGAAACCAGAGGTCGGCCTCGCCTCAGGGGCTGTGCCAACTCAACGAGTCGGTCCAGATCCAGGTGGGCCGGCTTAAGACGGTCCACGGAAATGCAGTCCGGCTTACCGCCGACATCCACTACGAAGGTCTTGTCCCCGGTTTCCAGGACGCGGAATGGTCCATCGTAGGGTGGCTGAAGAGGTCCCCGGTGGGCGTCATGGCGGACGAAAACGTACTCCGCCACACGAAGGTTGAGCGGAACGTGGGACTGCGGGGGGCCGTGCTGCGACGTGGGCACCAGCGCGAAAACCTTGGCGTTGTCCAGAAGGTCGGACCACTGACGGGCTGCAGACCAAGGTTCCATTGCGTTGGGGACGAAATCCCCGGGAACCCGCAGCGGCTGTCCGTAGACGAGCTCGGCGGACAAGGACTGGAGGTCCTCCTTGGGGGCGGTCCTGAGTCCCAGCATGACCCACAGGAGTCTGTCGATCCAACTGTCAACCCGGAGCGTGGCCTTCATTGAGCGATGAAACCGTTCGCACAGTCCGTTAGCCTGAGGGTGGTATGCTGTGGTGCGGTGGAGTCTTAACCCGAGGCCTCGGGCAACAGCGTTCCAGAGCTCCGACGTGAACTGGGGCCCCCGGTCGGAGGAAATGTCAGATGGGGCGCCGAACTGGGCGACGCAAGTACTGATGAACGCCCGAGCCACATCGGCGGACGTCGTTGAAGACAGCAGGACGGCTTCCGGCCATCGGGTGGTTCTGTCGACCATTGTGAGGAGGTGGGTGAACCCGCGGGAGGGCGGCAGGGGCCCCACCAGGTCCACGTTAACATGATCGAACCGCCTCTCGGGCACCGCGAAAGGCGCCAATGGGGCCTTAGTATGGCGATGCACTTTCGAGCGTTGGCATACCACGCAGGTGCTGGCCCAGTCGCGAACGTCTTTCCTGAGCCCGTGCCAGACGAACTTAGCCGCCACCAGCTTCTGTGACGGCTTCCTGCCCGGGGGGGAAAGATTGTGGACGGCGTCGAAAACTTGCCGTCTCCACCCGTCGGGCACGACGGGGCGTGGCTGCCCAACGGAGACGTCGCACAGGAGTGTGGTGCCGGCATCGTCGAACGCGACGTCCGCTAGTTGAAGGCCCGTGACCGCCGTCCTGTAGGCCTGGACATCCGGGTCGGAGGCCTGGTCGGCCGCCATGCGGGTGTAGTCGATGCCGAGGTGTACGGCACTGGCGACGGCTCGGGAGAGACAGTCGGCAATGGGGTTGTCTTTCCCAGCCACATGCTGGATGTCCGTTGTGAACTCTGAGATGAAGGCCAGCTGGCGTTGCTGACGGGCCGACCACGGCTCGGAAGCTTTGGCCATGGCGAAGGTCAACGGTTTGTGGTCCACGAACGCTGTGAACGGGCGAGCCTCCAGTAGGAAACGGAAGTGTCGGACGGCGAGGTAGAGGCCGAGAAGCTCGCGATCGAAGGTGCTGTACTTCCGCTCGTTGGGGCGGAGCTGCCAGCTGAAGAAGGCAAGCGGCTGCCAGCTGCCGTTGACCCACTGTTCGTGGATGGCGCTGACCGCATAGTCTGAGGCGTCGGTGGTGAGAGCGATCGGCGCATCAGGTAATGGATGCGCCAGCATGGTCACGTTAGCCAGGGCCCTTTTCGTGTCCGTAAAAGAATTGGCCATCTCCTCGGACCAGTCGACGGCAAGCTTGTCGGGCTTGCCTTTGAGGGCCTCATAAAGGGGCCGCATAAGCTGGTGTGCTCGGGGGATGAAGCGATGGTAAAAGTTCACCATGCCCAAAAACTCCTGCAGGACCTTCGCGGTGAGGGGTCGCAGGAAGTCCATCACGGCCTCCACTTTCGATGGCAGTGGCACCGCCCCGTCCTTCGTGATGCGGTGCCCGAGAAAGTCGATCGAGGACAGCCCGAACTGGCACTTGGCCGGGTTGATGATTAGGCCATGCTGGTTGAGGTGTTGGAAGAGAGTCCGAAGGTGCGACACATGCTCCGTCCTGGAGGCGCTGGCGAGGAGAATGTCGTCCAGGTATACGAACAGGAATGTCAGGTCCCGTAACACGGTGTCCATTAGGCGTTGAAAAGCCTGGGCAGCGTTTTTGAGGCCGAATAGCATGCGGAGGAATTCGAACAGCCCGAACGGGGTGATCACCGCGGTTTTCGGGACGTCCTGCGGCTGGGCAGGGACCTGGTGGTAACCCCGGACGAGGTCCACCTTCGAGAATACCACTTTCCCGGCCAGGCGGGTGGAAAAGTCCTGGATGTGTGGAATTGGGTAGCGGTCGGGGGTCGTAGCATCGTTGAGGCGCCGGTAATCGCTGCATGGGCGCCACCCGCCGCCTGGTTTCGGAGCGATGTGGAGGGGCGAGGCCCACGGACTGTTCGACCGGCGGATGATGCCGAGGCGCTCCATGGTGTCGAACTCGGCTTTAGCGATGGCGAGTTTCCCCGGGTCGAGGCGCCAAGCGCAGGCGTAGACGGGTGGACCAGTGGTCGAGATGTGGTGTTCTACCCCGTGTTTGGTGGTGGCGGACGAGAACGTGGGCTTCGTGAGGTCCGGGAACTCGGCGAGGAGGCGGGAGAACTCGTAGGAGGCCGAGAGTGCGCTGGACAACTTTGTCGTGCTGGACCCGCTGAGGGAACACGGGAGCGAGCTGAAAGTCTCAGCGTTGATGAGACGTCGGTTCTTGACGTCCGCCAAAAGGCCATTGGTACAGAGAAAGTCAGCGCCGAGAAGGGGGGTGGACACTTTTGCCGTGACAAAGTCCCAGGTGAACCGCTGCCCGCCAAAACAAAGCGCCACGCTCCGCTTCCCGAAGGTGCGGATGGAACTGCTGTTGGCGGCTTCGAGGATGGGGCCGTGGTTCCCCACCTTGAATGTCTATGGTTGACGCGGACAGGATGCTCACCTGGGCACCCGTGTCGCAAAGAAAACGACGTCCGGAGTCAGTGTCCGTAATATATAACAAACTGCCTGAATGGCCGACAGCCATAGCAGCCGGCGAGTGGTCTTTCGTTTGTTTCGACACAGGAAAACTGCACGGGGGCCGGCACTTCCTGGCTTTGGGGCCGAACTGCATGTGGTAGAAGCAGAGGCTTGGGGGCTGCCGCCGTTGGGCTGTATCGGTGGGGGCAGGGCTCCGCGTGGCCGCACAGTACTGTTGCCCGGCAGAGAAAAATTTGTTGGCCTCCTTGGCCAGGTCGCAGAAATCGGTACTGGAAGAGTTGGCTAAAGCCGACCATACCTGACCTGGCAGCTGTTGAAGGAACAGTTCCTTGAAGAGGAAGCACGGCCTGTGTGTGCCCAGGAGGGCCAGCATGTGGCCCATCAGCTCTGAGGGCTTGGAGTCGCCAAGCCCGGGTAGAGAGAGAAGCCAGCGTGCGCGCTCGGCTTCGGTGAGTCTAAAAGTTTCTAAGAGGTGCGTTTTCAGTGTTTCGAATTTGTTGAGCTCCGGGAGGTTCTCGAGCAGGCTCACGACTCTGGCCGCGGTGGAGCTGCCGAGAACAGAGACGACGTAGTAGTACCTCGTGTCGTCCGTGGTGATGTCCCGGAGTGCAAATTGAGCCTCAGCCTGGGCGAACCAAGCGGCGGCCTGTCGTTCCCAAAACTCAGGTAATTTGATGGAAACGGCATTCGTCGCCATTTCGGATGAGGTCTTTGGAATCGTCCAAAAGAGCAGCGGGGTCACCAATGTTGGAGTCGCTAGAAATCAACAGGTTCTGAGACTTTTGTTGCAGCAAAGGCAAAACGCGTGTTACTTTATTCACTCTCCATGAGGACTGAGGGTCCCAACCTCATTGCAGGGCTATGATGTCATCACGCTACCGACGCATGACGTCATCACGCTACCGACGCTCTTAAAGGGACCCTGCCCTGATAACCCAACCAAGTATGTACATATAACAACATTGGCTATACATTGTGAATTGTGTTATTGTCCCTATGTGGTCTCCGCCACAACATGTTTAGAGGATTCAAAATTCATTGTATCATCTCAATGAACTCAGTGAATAAATGCAGTGCCTGGTGTAATCCTGAACAGGAAGTTCTCAGGATCAGCCCTTGACCTGTGCTGAAATACAGTAGCTGGTAAGGGAATTATAACTGAGTGTCCCTGGGCCAGGGAGAGCAAAAATCAGCCAGGGCTCCTGCTCCAGATTGCTATCCAATGATTTCTGCTGGACAGAGTGTGGATGTCAACTGCAAACATATTCAGGCTCAATCATATGCCTCACATGATAGAATAACCTGCCAATACTTACTGGCTACGATCACCCTTGGTTGAGGTACTGGAAGGCTGCCAGCAGCCATACCACCATATTCACCATAAATCAGCACCTTCAGGAGAGAAGAGGACAAAAGGGGGACGGGAAACCTCATCACAACTGTAGTGTATGTGCCTTTAAGAGCCCCATGAGTGCTGTAATGCCGGTAATGGCCACTCGGGCTATATAAGCCTGTATATTGTGTTATATCCGTTAGTTCCCCTCCAGACTTTGCTTAGTAAACACCTATGAAACCAACTCTTGTCTTCAGTGTCTCTATCAACACACAGACACAACAACAACAAGGATTTTTTTTCCTTGCAAATTAACTCTTATTAATTTCCTCACTCCTCCCCACTCCTAACCTAATTCTATAAGCCATTTACTGGACACTGGGCTCCCTCCAGTGACTCAGACAATGAACAATGGTTTTATTTATCGTTCTATTCTGTTATCCACTTTAACTGTTGTATCAAGTTTGGCAAAAAGCTAACAGTGGAATGCAAACTGGATTACAATTATAGTACTGTACAAAAGTCACATGGTTGTTATGGATAGCTGAAAGTATATTTATGTCATTTGCTTCATTACAATATACACATAACAGTGCAGCACAACAATCTCAAAAAAGGATTTAAAAATCTTTAAAAAGGGATTTATTACAAAAAGGGCCTTTAAAAGCAAATCAATGACATCTAGCAATACTGCACAGTATTTAATAGTTAATCATTTTTTAGAAAGAGTTCATTATATAGCTTGAGCATTAGAACCTGATGAGGTGGTATTAAGAACATAGGAACATTTGGAACAAGAGTAGGCCAATCAGCCCCTCAGGACTGCTACACCATTCAATTTGATCATGGCTGGTCTCCACCTCAACATCATTTTCCCGCCTTTGCTCCATATCCCTTGATAACCTTACCTAACAAAAATCTATCGATCTCAGTCTTGAAAGCTCCAATTGTGCCTGAACCCACAGCTTGTTGGGGGAGAGAATTCCAGATTTATACTACCCTCTTTGTGAAAAGGCATCTCCTGATTTCACTCCTGAATGGCCCAGCTCTAATTTTAAGATTATGGCCTAGAAATTCAGTTGTTTGCGCCAGCCGCTAGCGCCTTAGGAGGAGGAGATGTGGGGTGCTAAGCGGCTAGCGCCCGGGCGCAGCGCGATCTGCGCCTCTCGCCAACTTCAGTTAAGATTTAGCGGCGGCGCCAAGCCTTTGCACACGCTCAGCTGCGCGCGCAGATCCTGACGTCATTTCATGCTGCAGCGCCCTTTGTGCGCCCCAAACCGGAAATTCAGTGGCGCCGGCCTATTGTGCGCCTGGCGCCCCTAGCGACTGGTAGAGGGGAACGGTTCCCAGTCGCTGCGGGGCGCGGGGGGTGCTAATTAAAGGGCACTCCTCCTGCAGTAGAAATGGCAGCCATTTTGCAACACTCCTTCTTTGTGAGAGACGAATCTTTGGAGAGAAACAAAGGTAGAGAGCTTTCTGGTTTGGCTCAACACTCGCACAGGTACTTGTGGCTTCAGGCCACAGCTTTGCACTTGTCTTTAACTTCAGAGCCATAGCATTGATTGGAAACATATAATGGGGGCTGCAATGGGTGGAAACGTTGGGCTTCTCCATTGCATTCAAAGGGCTCAGAGACGCCGTGAGAGAGTGCCAGTCATGGCCAGACGGGGAAGAGGCAACAGGCGTCAGCAAAGGAGGCCTTACCCACCCAGGGTATACCGCCAGCAGTTCTCATATCTGAACATGTCTGACGAGCAGTGTGTTCGGAGCCTGCGATTCAGAAGGGCGGTGGTCACTGAGATCTGCCACCTGCTTCGCCTGTGCTGCCGCAAAGTCCTGCTGACTCCTGGCCTGTGCTGCACTGAATTGTTGCAGACTCCTGGCCTGTGCTGCACTGAATTGTTGCAGACTCCTGGCCTGTGCTGCACTGAATTGTTGCAGACTCCTGGCCTGTGCTGCCCTGAATTCCTGCACACTCCTTGCCAGTGACTCTATGGAGTCAGGCATCCTTGCCACTGCAGCCATGAGCTCAGTGTGCCTGCGCTCAGCCTGGGCGGCCATTTCCGCTAGGAGCCGCACCTCCTCTGCGCTCACCGTAGCAGGACTGGAGGCTGCACTCACCCTCCAGGGAGAAGGCCGCCGAGCTTCCCCACCCCTCCCGCGTTGCTGCAGCCCGCTGGGCCCCGGAGCTTCACTCTCCTCTGACCCTTCCCCCCTGCTCCCCTCCAGGGAAGACGTGTCCCCAGCATCGCCATGGGCTGCCTCGGCTGAGGGTGGCACTGATGGTCCGGCTTCCTCTTCCTCCTCCTCGCCCTCTGATTCACTCACAGTGCCAGCTTGAGGGCCCGCCTCCTCACCTGGCGATTCAGCATCTGAAAGCAGGGAGGCACAAGAGTTGCTTTAGAGTGAGGACAGGGCGGCAGCGAGGGAGGCATGAGTGCTGCTATGCACTGCATTGGTCCGACAGTGGCAAAGGATGCTGTTCTGAGGCGCAAGTGGAAAGAGAGAGGTCAAAAAGGTGATGCCCTTACCATTGGGGCCCACAACAGGGTCGGCATCTCCACTGGCGACGGGGCCAAGCAGCCGGCCTGACATAATGCGCTCCACACGCTGCTCCCGGTCGGAGAGCTTTTTGAGGTCAGGATGGCCTCCCCCGGTCTCATGCTGCTGCCTTTGGTTGTGCGTCACCTTGCCCTGCAAGAGAAAGGACGGCCTCTAAGTACAGTGTGAAGCCCTGATCTTGTCTGCACTGCCTCCCATGGTGGACTAGCCCTGACAGTGTGAAGCCCTGATCTTGTCTGCACTGCCTCCCATGGTGGAATAGCCCTGACAGTGTGTAAAGTCCTGAATGTGCAAGTGATTTTCATAACAGTCCCATAGCTGCTGGATGAGGGCTGGGCATTAGGGCTTTCAGGTCTCTTTGCCCATAAACTGAGGTGCACATGCAGGGATGAGGAGGACACTGGAAAGGGTACTCACCCTGACAACCCGAGTGAGGTTGTTGAGCTTTTTTCGGCATTGTACAGGAGTCCTGGTAACCACGCTGTTGGAGGTCACCCTGTTTGACACCTCCCTCCAGGCTTTCCGATAGGCGCTGGGCAGCGGCCTCCTGCCACCTTCAGGGAACAGAACATGGCGCCTGCGCTCCACTGCGCCAACCAGCACCCTCAGGTCACCCTCGCTGAAGCGCTGCGCTCTCTCCCTGGCCTTCTCCATTGTCCCGGGCGTTGTACAGATCAAGCAGCAGTGGTCAGGCCTTGCTTCAGGGCTGCAGTGTGCAGGGCGTGGCAGCCAAACAAATCCACCCTCCCCCTTTAAGAGCTCACCGGCGCCAGAGTGTCTGCCTTCAATCAGCAACTCGCCGCACCTGCGCTGCGCCCGCCCTCGGGGGTATCGCCCCGGGCCGTCGGCTTAGCGCCTAATGATAGTCGTGCATCGCCTGTTTTAGCGCAGCAGCAACCTCTTGGGGCGATGCCACTGAATATCGGCGAAGGTGGCGCTAAGTTGCGCCGGGCGCAAACTTTAGCGGCCGCCCAGCTGTAGCGCCCCAAACGTGGCTATACTGAATTTCTAGGCCTATGTCCCTTTATTCTTGATTCCCCACTAAAGTAAATAGTTTCTCTGTATCTACCCTATTGAATCCTTTTAACATTTTAAACACCTTGATTAGATCACCCCTCAATCTTCTAAACTAAAGGGAATGCAAGCCAAGTTTATCCAACCTGTCCTCATAATTTAACCCTCTAAACACCAGTATCATTTTCACATCTAAACAAGTGTGCTTGACACATTGATTGCCAAAAATGTCTGAGCCCCAGCACCTGATGAGGTGGAAAGGGCAGAATCATAACTGAATTGGTTACTAGGTGATTCTCATACCTATACAAAAACACTTCTAAAACGTGCTTAAAACATTGATTGGCAAAAAGGGCTTAACACATCGGCTTTACCGAGGGAGTACAACACTTAAATAAATAAATCCAGGCTTTTGCAGTTCATTTAAATGTTTTATTCGTTTAACAGTTATTTATTTAACAAGGATATCTATCATTGGAAAAGACAGAAAAGGGATTTGCGCATGGAGATTTTATTCTCTTAAACGTTTTATTCTTTAATCAATTATGCATTTAAGTGGGCTTGACTATATTTATGTGTGACTTTTTGCATAAGTACACTTCCATGTATAGCAATCAGGAACAGAAACTCTGGCTGATTTTCCTCTCTCTAACCTGAGGCCAATTGTTTTCTCCTACCACCACCCCAGGAAGCAAACCGGAGACATTCCTGGGCCGCGATTTTCCCTATCGATGCGGCTTGGGGATGGGACAGCTGCCTTCCGGGTTCCAGTCCCGCCCACAACAACATCAGACACACAGACGCAATTTTGCGTCAATCGGCCTTGTTAAGCCCGTCCTGCGGGCTTGCCGGCCAATTAAGAGGAAGCCAGTGTCAGATGAAGTCAGTTGATGATGCGTCATCTGCCGGTTTTCTTAAAGGGGACACGCACAATTTTTTTTGACAGCTGATTTTTCAGTGTTTTTTTAATTCATTTTTTCTATGGGATGTGGACATCGCTGGCAAAGCCAGCATTTATTGCCCATCACTTGACAAGGTGGTGGTGAGCCACCTTCTTGAACTGCTGCAGTCTGTGTGGTGAAGGTACTCCCACAGTGCTGTTAGGTAGGGAGTTCCAGGACTTTGACCCAGCGACGATGAAGGAGCAGCGATATACTTCTAAGTCAGGATGGTGTGTAACTTGGAGGGGAACTTGGAGGTGGTGGTGTTCCCATGCGTCTGCTGCCCTTGTCCTTCTAGGCGGAAGAGGTCGCGGATTTGGGAGGTGCTGCCAAAGAAGCCTTGGCGAGTTGCTGCAGTGCATCTTGTAGATGGTACACACTGCAGCCATGGTACGCTGGTGGTGGAGGGAGTGGATGTTTAAGGTGGTAGAGGGGTGCCAATCAAGTGGGCTGCTTTGTCCTGGATGGTGTCGAGCTTCATGAGTGTTGTTGGAGCTGCACTCATCCAGGCAAGTGGCGAGTATTCCATCACACTCCTTACTTGTGCCTTGTAGATGGTAGAAAGGCTTTGAGGAGTCAGGAGGTGAGACGCTCGCCGCAGAATACCTAGCCTCTGACCTGCTCTTGTTGCCACAGTATTTATGTGGCTGGTCCAGTTAAGTTTCTGGTCAATGGTGACCCCCAGGATTTTGATGGTGGGGGATTCGGTGATGGTAATGCCATTGAATATCAAGGGGCGGTGTTTAGACTCTCGCTTGTTGGAGATAGTCATTGCCTAGCACTTCTGTGGCGCGAATGTTAACTGCCACTTATCAGCCCAAGCCTGAATGTCATCCAGGTTTGACAGCATTGAGGTGCTGCAAACACTGATACTCACTGTACAAAGGTGAGCCCTTGCACCCAGACTCTACAGTGACCCCCTCCTTAGGCTAGAACAGATGGCAGCTGCAGGTGAGGTTACAGAAGCGAACTGTCACTGGTGAGAGAGGTTCTCCCAATGAGGAGGGACTACACACACAATCCAAAACTTGTCTCCTACAGAAAAGTGTAAATGCATTAAAAATGATTTTCCCAACATTTTCTTACCTCTGAAACTCACCAGTGTACCATTGGATCTTACACCACTTCTGCAGCTGTCATCAATGCAGAAACATTACAGCAGACTCACAACACGCCACACTTACCTGGCGTGGTGTCCAGATGTCAGGAAGCCCGCAGTAGACCTGTCAAAATTGCAAAAAGCCTCTTAATTGCCTGTTAACAACCTGCTAACAAGCAGTTAAGTGCCTATAATCCTCTTCCCGCCGCTTGGTGTCGGGTCCATGCGCAAATCGGGGACCCGACACCTGGGAAGATTGTTTGGAGGCAGCTTGACAGCGGGTTTCCTGCCCGGTCAATCTTTGCGATTTTGCCGAATGTCCCGCCTCCAAACCCACCCCCTGACCACCGGCAAAATTCCGGCCCTGGCCGTATGGCTTAGCGGCTCATTGGATAAAGTTGTTGAGCCAATAGGGAGCCCTGGATTTTAGATTTCTGCTACTATATCAATTATTCATGGTAAATCAATAATCTGTTTTCTACATTACATTGATTTAACAGGAGTGTGCATTAAAACATTCATGTTCCATGGTAGGCTCATGTGTAATAAAACAAAAATCTACACTTCAAAACTTTGCAGTTCCTTAAATCCTTCCTTTTAATTTATGTTTACCTTTTCTTTAGGACTCATATTGTCATATGGCGCTCCTCATCAAGCCTTGTAGTGTAAGTGTTAGATTGTTCATTTCCCGACCTGATAGTTGCAGATCTGAATACCAGATGAATATTACCAGAGTCTGCCTACATAGAATTATATAGAATTACATAGAATATACAGCACAGACACAGGCCATTCGGCCCAACCAGTCCATGCTGGTGTTTATGCTCCACTCGAGCCTCCTCCCATGCTTCCTCATCTAACTCTGTCAGCATAACCCTCTATTCCCTTCTCCCTCATATGCTTATCTAGCTTCCCTATAAATGCATCTATATTATTCGCCTCAACTATTCCCTGTGGTAGCGAGTTCCACATTCTCACCACTCACTGGGCAGAGAAGTTTCTTCTTTGATTTGATTTCTTGGTGACTATCTTATATTGATGATCTCTGGTTTTGCTTTGCTCACAAGTGGAAACACTCTCTTTGGCCATGATTTTGTTAATGGAGGTGGGTTGAGGGCGGGCCCACTGCTCGGCAGCTTTCGGACCCGCTCCCGGATGCCGCCTCCCAGCAATTATAATTTTACCTTGATTGGCCTCGTTACAGCGGACATGCTTGTCCCTCCAGGCAATTGCTTGGAGTATGTCAGATTCTCGCCTCTGATGACACGTTGTTTGAGTAAAAATTTAAAGGGGCCATGTCCCCTTTGGAAAAGTATTAAAGGTGCTGGCTGCTGCAGGAATGGCAGACCCAAAAACTAAAGGCTGCACCCAGGTTCAATGAGGGCTCCCTCCATGCTCTTGTGGAGGGAGTTAGAGGACGTCAGGAGGTCGTCTTCCCTGTAAACGGAAGGAGGAGGCCTCCTCAGCAAACCAAGGCAGCTTGGCTGCAAATTTCTGAGGAGGTGAGTTCAAAGTCTGTGTGCAGACGCATATGGGATCAGTGTCGAAAAAGGTATAATGATCTGCTGAGATCACCTAAAGTGTGGCCTCTGTGTTCTGGGAAATGGAAGATCAAAAGTGAGGGCTCAGGACAAATTCCATGTAGAATGTTGGTGGTGACACTGAGTGCAAACCACCGTTTATTGGACAGATGATGCCTGAGGTTTCGAGAATGTCGGACTTATATTTATCTCCACATGCCAGCACTTGTGGTTGAAGTGTAAGCTTACGCGAATCTGGCATGGATGAGTGCATCCCTTGCCTGACGGCCAGCAATGTGGTCGCCTGCTGCTGGATTGGCCACATACGGACCCGCAAGGCGTTGCACCCCATCCTCCTCCTCATCCTCCTCCTCATTCTCCTCCTCGTCCTCTTCCTCATCCTCGTCCTCTTCCTCGTCGTCTTCTTCTTCCTCCGAGGCCACTTGTTCATCCGGCAGCACTAAGCCGCGCTGCAGTGCAATGTTGTGCAGGGCACAGCAGACCACGACGATTCTGGACACTCTGGCTCCACCAGCTCTGTCTAGGCATCGGAAGCACATTTTGAACATAAGAACATAAGGCGTAGGAGCAGGAGTAGGTCATTTGGCCCCTCGAGCCTGCTCCACCATTCAATAAGATCATGGCTGATCTGATCTTGGCCTCAGCTCCACTTCTCTGCCCGCTCCCCATAACCCCTGACTCTTTTATTGTTTAAAAATCTGTCTATCTCCACCTTAAATATATTCAATGACCCAGCCTCCACAGCTCTCTGGGAAAGAGAATTCCAAAGATTCATGACCCTCTGAGAGAAGAAATTCCTCCTCATTTCCGATTTAAAAGGGTTTCCCCTTATTCTGAAATTATGCCCCTGTTGTAGGAAAAATGATTCCTCGGAAACTAGACTTTGAGTAAGAGAGACAACTTTATTAAATGACAGAGCTCTGGGAGAAGAGTCTGCAACCACGCGGTCTGCGAGAGCACCTTCTCCCCGATTGTAGTACGTGCCGAGCTTATATACAATTCCAAGAAGTTGGTTTTAGATCATTTACATTCATCCAATCAATTCGTTTATTAGCACATATCGTTATTTTCCTCCAGTCAGGAGTTTACACACTTGTGTTGCCAATTCTGCCTCTTCAGGTCTTCGTTCCGTCTTGTTCCCCGGCGGAATGTGATTAGTTCGATAATAGGATACAAGTGATTAGTTCGATGATAGGATACCAGTGAACCTTGTTAGTCCTCAGTGATCCAATTAGTCCCAGTCAGCGAATTTGTTGTTTGTGTCTTTTCCAGCAAAATCTTGTCCAGCAAAATTTTATTCTAACAATCCCTCCTCTTGGTCCTGGAGCACGATTCATTTGCTCCCAGATGACCATCCTCGGTCCCCCTTTCGTCGGTTCTTACAGCCACTGGCTTATGTCCGGGGGTTCGGTTGTTCCTTCGACAGTGTCGTATTGGTGTTCTTCGTCCCTTGGTAGCAGGTTGGTGTGTTCCTCCTCGATAGAGGCGATCGGCATCACGGTTTTCATAGCAGTTTGGCAACACAACTTTATAAGGTTCAGCGCACAACACATCAACATACAAATTACAACTATTATTATTATCCCTTGCATCATCCACGCTCCCCACCCGGTTTTCCCTAGCAACCAATCAAGCCACCCTGTGCTTGTGGGTTGATGGAGCTTCTTTATTTCTTCTTGGATATGATTTGCTAGGCTCGTGATATTCTCGGAGCTATCTGGGACATATGTACAGCAGTCTGTCCCGATCAGGGCACAGGTGCCTCCTCTACCTTAAAGGGGATAGGCCTTAATGGGATTCCTCCCCCCGTATGGGTGGGCACATGGGCGCACACCCAGCAGGAGCTTTGGCCCATTTTTTTCGCATAGACATATGACATATACAGAAAGGTACTTACATGCAATCCTCTCTCTTTACGTAAATGGGGTACCGCGCTTCCCGTGACAATATGAAATAACGCCATTACCCATGATACTCTAAACATGATTAATATATCACTACAGTCCAGTCTTTACAGGAATTTTATGACAAAGGGTATGCAGATCACCTGTAAAACAGATTCAGAAAGTAGCCAGTCAGTTGTCTTTATATACTTTCAATTGTGTCCAATGCTTCCATACTCCTTTACCCCTTATGTCTAGACAGGCACAGGTATCCCCACTGATTATGATTTCATATGGCCCACTCCATTTTGGGGCGAACCCTGGTTTGCTGGGCAGAGTTTTCACCATGACTTTACTACCCGCTGAGGGAACATAAGCCGTCATTGTGAGCTCTTGTGCCCGATCCTTGTCCTCCTGATTATCGCGGACATTCTTTCGCATCTCCTTTAATTGAGTGCTAAGTTCCAGAACGTATCGTTTTAGTCTATCTTTTAAAGGGCCTACATCGGCCCCACCTGTTATGATGCCTTCTGGCAATTGCATCGCCCTTCCTGTCATCAATTCATAAGGGGTCAAGCCTGTCGTTCGGTTTTCAGTGGCTCGCAGCTTCATTAGGATAATGGGCAATACTTCAGTCCAGGTTTTCCCCGACGTCTGCATTGCCTTTGCCAATGCATTTTTAAGGGTTCGGTTCATTCGTTCCACCATGCCCGAACTTTGAGGGTGGTATGGGATGTGGAATTTTTGTTTAATTCCCATTAATTGGCATACCGTTTTTATGACACTCCCGGTAAAGTGGGTACCTTGATCAGAGTCCATTTGAATTGGTATTCCCCACCTGGGGATTACTTCTTCAGCTAAGACTCTGGCAACCGTCAAAGCGGTGCAATTTCGCGTGGGGAAAGCCTCTACCCAGCGGGTGAATTGGTCTATGTTTTGCCGTGTGACGGTGGAAGGGGACCTGTGAAGTCTATTTGTATATGCTCCCAGGGCCCTCGTGGCCTTGGTTGATGTCCCATTTTGACCTTTATGGGTCGCCCGGGGTTATACTGCACACAGGTGATACATCGATGGCAGTATCTCGCGATATCTCTTCCCATCCCCTTCCACCACCATTCTTTGCTGAGGCTTCCCATCATCGCTTCTCTCCCTGAGTGTACAAGCCCATGGTGGAGTTCTAATAGCGTATTTTGAATGCACTTGGGGGCCATTACCCTGTTATCCTTTCGCCAGACATTATCGCTTCCCCGCTTTGCGCCTTGTTCTTCCCATGTACCTTTTTCGACGTCGGGGGTGTCCTCATGGAGTTCGTCAATACTTATCTCGTCCTCGGAGCTGCTCACAGCGGCTATTGGTACTTCTTTGATCCTTTCTTGCTCTAGCGCCCTTTGTGCTGCTTGGTCCGCAGCCTGGTTCCCCTGGTGATTTAACCAGTCCGGGCTAGTCCGGTCCGGTTCCCTCTGATGTGCCTTAATCTTAATTACTGCTACCTGTTGGGGTTTGTCGCTAGCTTCTAGGAGGGCTTCTATCCTCAGCTGGTGTTTTATGGGATTGCCTCCCGTAGTAATGAATCCCCTCCTACCCCATGCAGTCATATAATCGTGGACCACCCCAAAGGCATACCTACTATCTGTGTAAATGTTCACGATTTTATTCTCTGACAACTCTAGTGCCCTGGTGAGAGCCACTAGCTCTGCTACTTGGGCCGATAGGCCTCCATCAATCCGTCCTGACTCTACGGTTTTTAATTTGCCATTAACCACCGCCCACCCCGTTCGGGGCAGCCCATCTATATACTTGCGTGGACCATCTACGTACAACGTCTCTTCCGTTGTCGCTAAAGGGGTGTCTTTTATCCTATCTTCTTCCAGGTTCATATCTACGTCCCCACAGTTGTGGGGCTCCCCAGTTCCCAGTATTCCTTCTGCCGGGTTCTCCCCTGTGTGTCTAACAATGGTTACTGCTTTACTCGGAGGGAGGAGGACGGCCTCCCACTTGGCACGTCTCATGTTCGAGACGGATCTTAATTTCCCGGTATTCAGCTTCTCTACCAGAGTGTGTTTAGTGTGCAATATAATGTTTCCTGTCATTACTATCGGCTCACTAACCTTTACTGCCCAAGCCGCACAATCCAATGCAGCTATGCACCGGGAGAGCCCTGTGACTACCGGTCCCTCCGCTGTGGAATAGTAGGCGACGGGCCTTCTTTTATCCCCATGATCCTATGTAACTACTGCTGTGTAAAACCCTTCTTCATTGTTGCAATGTATGTGGAAGTCCTTACTCATATCTGGCAGTCCTAGCCCTGGGGCTGATACTAGCTCAGACTTTAGTTGAGTATAAGCTTCCTCTTGTTCCGGTCCCCAATCTATCGGTTCCAACGCGGGTTTACCCCCTTTCACTAATCTTTGTATAGGTTCTGCTAATTTAGCGAACCCTGGGATAAAATTTCGACTGTAATTAAAGAGCCCCAGTACCTTCCTGACTCCGCGTACTGTTATGGGTCTCGGTATGCCCTGGACAGCGTGTTTCCTGTCCTGTGGCATTTCTTTAAGTCCTTGGGAGATTAGATGTCCCAGGTATAGGACCTGAGTTTTTCCTATCTGTGCTTTTTTAGGGCTTACCTTGAGGCCAGCCGTCTCTAGGGCCCTTAGTACTAAATATAGGGTTGCCAGATGGTCTGCCTTCGTTTCCGAGGCTATTAGTATGTCGTCGACGTACTGCAAAATAGTGCTTCCTTTAGGTACTTCTATCTGTTTTAGGATATCACTCATGACGTGGTGAAAAATAGCTGGGCTATTATGGAATCCCTGTGGCAATCAGGTCCACGTATATTGTTTATCCCCTACTGTGAATGCAAATTTCTCTTGTGATTCCGGATCTAATGGGAGTGCCCAGAATCCGTTAGCTATGTCTAAAATGGTGAATATCTTCTGTTCAGGGGATAGCCCATTCAAAATTGTTGAGGGGCTGGCAACGATGGGATGTAATTTAGGAGTGACCCTGTTGAGGGCCGTATCATCTATAGTCAACCTATAGCTCCCATCAGGTTTCTCTACTGGCCATGTGGGGGAATTAGTAGTGCTCGTGGTTTCCCTCAGGATACCGCTTTCTACTAGCCCCTTCACTATGTCCACGACTGCCTTCCTGGCCTCCGCCTTTATTGGGTACTGGCGGTGGGATTTGTGTTCTGGTCCGGGAATCTTAATAGGGTCGATACTAGCTTTTCCTGTATCTAACTTTGTTTCAGCCCATACCCCAATCACGGAATCACAAATGGCTCCGTATCCTCCCGTATCTTCGTGCCAGTCCCTGGTAGTTACGGTGGCCACCCCAAGGGTGCCAGTGTTATTTGCCAGTGGTCTAATCTTTTCCTTACGGCCATCCACCTTTGGCCATGTTAACTTTCCTTTGCCACAATCAATTATTACTTTGTACTCCCTCATTATATCATTACCTAATATTGTACCTTCATTATTTTTACACACATAGAATTTCATGGGGAGGTATATATTATCGATTTCCACCAGCTGCGTGGTGCTCAAGTGAGCTGGCACTTTAGTGCCATTGAGTCCTCGCAGGAGTATTGACTTACTAGTCGTGGGGAGGGGGAGGTTAGTGACGGAAACTGATGCGCCTGTGTCCACCAGCATTTCACATTGTCGGCCCCCTACTAGTGCAGACACATAAATTCTCCCCTCCCTTTTACCTTTTATGGGGGCCACCGGACATCAACTACTACGCTTATATTCCTGCCATTCCTTATATTCTTCGGCGGTTAGGGTGTTTTGCCCCTCACTAGGCCTGCCGTGTTTTCCGTAACAGGCGGCCTCTAGATGCCCCCGTTTTCCGCAATAATTGCACTGTTTGTCAACTTTCTTCCCTTTGCATTCTTTTGCAAAGTGGCCCATCTTTCCACAGTTGTGGCATGGTCCTTTCTTGGGTCGGGTTCCAGATTCTCAATTAGTCACGGCTGCTACCATCTCTTGCTTTACCTTAACCTTATCCTTATCCTTATCCTCCATCCCACTTCCATCTACCCCACTAGCCCATTCTACCAGGTCATCATAGTTTCTGGTGGTTACTACCCCCATCTTAATGATGCCTTGGTGTCTGGGTGACAAGCCATCCTTAAATGCCTGTATAAAGGCCGGGTCCGTCCTAATGGCATTTGTTGGCCCGAGCTCTCTTGGTAGATATTGAATAATCGTTCTCCATATTCTGACGCTCCCTCACCCTTTTGTTGTTTGGTTGTTGTGATTCTATTCCAATTCGTGGGGGAATCACCTAGGACCCTCTGGACTTCTGTCTTAAAAAGGGCAAATGCCGGCTGTTGGGCGTCCATTTCGTCAGTGAGGGCTACCGCGTGTGTCCAACGCCCTCCGCTGTAGTCTTGAGTGGGTTGAACTGCATGCCCGCCTGCCACAAGTCGCCACTTGTCCGCAGGGCAGGTTGCTCGGACCAATTGGTGAATATCCCTTAGGTGCAACTGGTGCCCTACCCAGACGGCGTTAAGTTCCGTCCAGAATTTAACATTCTGGCTCCGGGGCTGGAGTTTTCCTAAGACGGTCATGATCTGTTGTCTTTCCCCGGGAGTGAATGGTTTGTAACTGGCGGTGGGATTAGCCAATGTCCCGCCCCGACTCACAGGAGCCATCTCGACTATTTCAACGTCCCCTCGCCTGCAGGGGCTGTTGGTTCTGCACTGTAATATGGGGGAAGGGAGGTGGTGACTGGGCAGGTCACCATTCGCCCCCCCTCGTATACCTTACACTCTAATTCCTTTATAATCTTTGCTTGACATTTCGCCTTTGTCTCTAGTTCCGTAACCATCTGTACTTTGTCTTGTGCAACTTTCTTTATTATGTTTACTTGTTCAATGAGTCCCGCTAGTTCGTGTACTAATAACACTCCTGCCTTCTTGGTTTTATCCTTTGTCTGTTTAGTCAACCAGCTTCTCTGGAGTTCTAAAGTCTGTGACACATCCCAACCGTCTTTCTGCATCTTCTTAATTAACGACTGTCGGTTTGTCATATAAGAATATATGTGAGGGAGCCCGAAGGTTCCCTCTTAACTTCCTCACCTGACATCGCCGCTGCTTCACCGATCGTTCCTTCGTGTCTGGAGATCTGTTCCTTAGAGAGCCCCCCTATTCTTTCCTTCCGAGAATACCCGAGCTTCTTGTCGCGCTCTATGCCAGCGTTCTCAGAGGTCCGGGTTTGTCTTTCTCTCAAAACTGCCCGGACGTGTAACGCTTGCTTGTTGGACGGGGTTTCTACCCCTCCCCGGTGTCTGTTTATCTGATCAGGGTCCTACAACACCGACACTAATAATCTCCTAGTTCACTTAGCAACATGATATAATGCAGAAAAATGTTAACCGTACTCGACTAGTATCACGACTTTAGAACACCTTGGAGTCTCGGCACCTACTTCATGGTCCTGGCCTTCGCGTGGGGCATTTGCCCTCTTAACAACCGGCCTGAGGCTAGGTGTCTGAGACAAGTGTCCTCCTGGTCTGAGGTTTTTCTTAGTTACTATTACACAAATACAAATACACAAATACAAATCAAGTAGTGTCTCTTACCCACTCAGTCTGTGTCCCAGATTCGTTTTGGTGCCGCTTCGCCGTCCAGTCACCTTGTCGAGTGTCTCTGATTTATGGGCGGTCAAAAATCTGATTACTCACCCTGGTCACTGATTCGAACAACTGTTCAGCTCCGTGGCACCCTGCTCGCAGCGCCAATTTGTTGTAGGAAAAATGATTCCTCGGAAACTAGACTTTGAGTAAGAGAGACAACTTTATTAAATGACAGAGCTCTGGGAGAAGAGTCTGCAACCACGCGGTCTGCGAGAGCACCTTCTCCCCGATTGTAGTACGTGCCGAGCTTATATACAATTCCAAGAAGTTGGTTTTAGATCATTTACATTCATCCAATCAATTCGTTTATTAGCGCATATCGTTATTTTCCTCCAGTCAGGAGTTTACACACTTGTGTTGCCAATTCTGCCTCTTCGGGTCTTCATTCTGTCTTGTTCCCCGGCGGAATGTGATTAGTTCGATAATAGGATACAAGTGATTAGTTCGATGATAGGATACCAGTGAACCTTGTTAGTCCTCAGTGATCCAATTAGTCCCAGTCAGCGAATTTGTTGTTTGTGTCTTTTCCAGCAAAATCTTGTCCAGCAAAATTTTATTCTAACACCCCCTAGTTCTAGATTCCCCCACGAGGGGAAACATCCTCTCTGCATCTACCCTGTCAAGCATCTTCAGCATCTTATACGTTTCAATAAGATTCCCTCTCATTCTTCTAAACTCCAATGTGTATAGGCCCAACCTGCTCAACCTTTCTTCGTAAGGCAACCCTTTCATCTCCTGAATCAACCTCGTGAACCTTCTCTGAACTGCCTCCAATGTAAGTATATCCTTCCTTAAATAAGGAGACCAAAACCGTACGCAGTACTCCAGGTGTGGTCTCACCAATGCCCTTTACAGTTGTAACAGGACTTCCCTACTTTTATACTCCATTACCTTTGCAGTAAAGGCCAACATTCCATTTGCCTTCCTAATTACTTGCTGTACCTGCATGCTAACTTTTTGTGATTCATGTACAAGGACTCCCAGATCCCTCTCTACATCAGCATTTTGTAATCTCTCCCCATTTAAATAATAATTTGCTTTTTTATTTTTCCTACCAAAGTGGATAACCTCGCATTTTCCCACATTAAACTCTATCTGCCAGATTTTTGCCCACTCACTATCTATATCCCTTTGGGCATTCTTTGCGTCCTCCACACAATTTGCTTTCCCACCTATCTTTGTATCATCAGCAAATTTGGCTACATTACACTCAGTCCCTTCATCCAAGTCACTAATATAGATTGTAAATAGTTGAGGCCCCAGCACTGATCCCTGCGGCACCCCACTAGTTACAGTTTGCCAACCTGAAAATGACCCATTTATCCCGACTCTCTGTTTTCTGTTAGTTAACTAATCCTCTATCCATGCTAAAATATTAACCCAACCCCGTGAGCTCTTATCTTGTGCAAGCTGATGGTTTGCTCGATGATGCTTCTGGTGGATATGTGACTCACATTGTACCGCTCCTCAGCATTGTTTGATGGCCTCCTCATCGGTTTCATAAGCCACTTTTTCAGGGGATAGCCCTTGTCACCAAGAAGCCATCTGGAAAGTTGGTTTGGCGGATGGAAGAGCTGAGGCACAGGAGACTGGTGCAGGATGAAGGAGTCATTGCAACTGCCAGGGTACTTTGCACAAACATGCATGATGATCTTCCTGTGGCTACACACCAGCTGGACATTCAGGGAGTGGAATCCCTTGCAGTTGACAAATATAGCTGGGTTGTGATAGAGGTGCCCTAATGGCTACATGTGTGCAGTCTGTGATGCCCTGCACCATTGGCAAGCCTGCCATATTGGCCGTACACGCCGTCACACTTGAGCCATCCGTGGAGAAGTGGATGTAATTGTGTGCCTTTGCAAAGAGGGCATCGGTGACCTGTGTGGTGCAATTGTGTGCAGCTGACTGAGAGATGCCGCTGATGTTTGCAGCTGATCCCTGGAAGGAGCCTGAAGCAAAGAAGTTGAATGTGATGGTGACTTTGACAGCCACTGGTAAGGAGTGTCCACACGCTCCTCTGGGCTCCAGGTGTTGGTGCAGCATCGCGCAGATGTCAGTGACTACGTCTCTCGAATGTCTCAGCCTCCATAGGCACAGCTGCTCAGTCATGCTGAGGAAGCTGATCCTCTGCCTATAAACCCTGTGTTGGGGGTATCTCCTGTGGTGAGGTGCAGCCCTGCGCTGAGGCACACCGCCCTGTGCATCATCAGATGGGTGAGGAAGAGGTTGGCGCTCCTGGTGCTGGTGCTGCTGTTGTGGCTGGTTGTGGTGCTGCCACGGCTGCTCTTCCTCCGAATCTGACGACCAGGATGAGTGGATATAAATGGTTCCCATCTCATTGCTATATATTCCATTTGAGGCAAGAAGCTTGCAAGCGCACAGTTAAAGTGGCCTGAAATTATTCCAATCCGGTCACACTGCAGATGGCTGTCAGCTTGAACAGTCACAAGGTCAGTATATTTGCAAAATCTTATCCCAAACCTCCAACAACAAAGTTATTGCATTTGAATGTCAGCCATGTTACAGAAACGCTTATAAAATGCTGCACCAATGACTACAAATCATGTCCTGCAGCAACTCATCTTCTTGAACCTGGCCTGTTTCTGACAAGTCGGGAAACAGGAGCCAGAAACACGAAAATGGGAAACCACTATGAAAATAGGATTAGCAAGGCAGTTAGCAGGCTGTTAACTGCCTTAACTACCTGTCCCACCAGTTCCCGTCGGGTCAGTTTGGGAGCGGCTGACCCGATACTCATGAAAATCGCATGGACGTGGGTTGGGTGTCTGAAGCCATTTTTTCCGATTTTTGCTGCTCACCCGCCTCCAAACCTGCCTCCTCAGGGCTATTAAAATGGAGCCCTCTGTGTCTACTTTCATAATTTAAAAGACCCCTATTAGGTCACCCCTCAGCCTTCTCTTTTCAGGAGAAAAGAGACCCAACCTGTTCATCCTTCCCTGATAGGTATAACCTTGCAGTTCTGGTATCATTCTTCTAAATCTTTTTTGCACCCTCTCCAGTGCCTTTATATCCTGTTTATAATATGATGACCAGAACTGTACACAGTACTCCAAGTGTGGCCTAACCAAGGATCGATACAAGTTTAGCATAATTTCTCTACTTTTCAATTCTATCCCTCTGGAAATACACCCTAGTGCTTGGTTTGCCTTTTTTATGGTTTATTAACCTTTGTCGCTATTTTCAGTCATTTGTGTTCCCAGATCCCTTTGCTCCTCTTTAGATTCTTATTTGCTCCTATTTAGATTCTTATTTTCCAAGTAATATGAACTCCTTATTTTTCTTACCAAAACGTAATACTTCACACTTATCTATGTTCAAATTATTTTGTCAATTATATGCCCATTCTGCAAGTTTATTGATGTCTTCTTGTAATTTGTTGCAATCCTCCTCTGTATTGAGTATCCACCTCCCCTCCCCCCCCCATTTTGCATCAACCGCAAATTTAGAAATTGTGTTTCTGATTCCAAAATCTAAATCGTTAATAAAATTGTGAACAACAATGGTCCCAGCACTGATCCTTGTGGAAGCCCACTTCCCACCTTCTGCCACTCTGAACCTGCTTTCTGTCTTGCAGTCAGCTAGCTGTCCAGGTGAGGTAAAATGAACTGTATATGTTCTGGGCCATCCCGCCAAGTGGAATACCTCAAGAAAGCCTAGGATTCTACTTTGTAGTGAAGACTAGAAATGAGTGAAAATAGAGACCAGTTGACTCTCTTACCCATTACAAGAATACTTATCAGGTAAACCCAAGTAATGTTGGTAGTACTGGCAGCATCATGGGGAGATGAGGTTGAAAAGTTATGTTTTATTCAGAGTTGTATCTGTCTAACCACATGGAAGGATACTTCATACTAGGCACACAGATAAGAAAGCTTTTAGAGGGAACTGGTTAAACTCTGTGGACCTGTGTTTCAATATTTGTGGGAACAAAATTTCCTCTCCCTCAGACTTTAAGGATCTAAGCTAATTTGGGCAGTCTCAATCCAGTACCCAATAAGCATGAGACATCACAGAACTGTCCACAAATCTTCACATTTAGGACACAAATTGGCAGTCTCACACTGAACACCCACAAGGACAGCTGATGTGAGAAAAGGAAATATGACACTCATGTAGTTCTGAGACTGGAATTGATGTATATTGTTGATAAGTGTTAGCTTGTCTTTGTGATTAACACACTTGAATCTGATTCAGAATATTGTAGGTTCAAGCCCCACTCCAGAATCTCAGCACATAATCTAGGCTGACACTTTAGAGTAATACTGAGGGAGTGCTGAATTCTCAGAGGTGTTACTCTTTGAGTTATATATTAAATTGAGGACATCTCAAAGTGCTTCACATCCAATTAATTATATTTGTCTATTCCAGTGGTTCAATTGAATGTCTAATTGCTCGTTGCACTATTTCTGGAGCCCTAGCCAAAAAACTTCCGACCACCAAAAATAGATCATTCACTCCATGGCCATTTATGGGATCTTGCTGTGTGCAAAGTTGCTGCTACATTTGCCTACATAACAACAGTGATTGCATTTCAAAAATAATTAATTGGATATGTGGCACTTTGGGATGTCCTGAGAGATTCAATGAGATGCTATATCAATGCAAGTTCTCTCTTTCTTTCAAAGTAAATGGAATCATAGAATGATGCAGCACAAAAGGAGACCATTCAGCCCATTCAAGTATTTTTACAATTCACTTTTGAAAGTTATTATTAAAAGTATATACCTACCATTTTTTAATAAAAGGTTGGTATCCCCATCAATTGTAGGGTATTTTTAAATTTGCTTCACTTACATTCCTTTTACAGAAGGATAATTTGCTCTTCAATTGTCAGAAGGGTACGGCAATAATCATGCGGGATTTTAATCTGCATTTTGACTGGAAAAATCAGATGGGCAAAGGTAGTATAGATGAGGAGTTCATGGAATGTTTTTGGGATAGTTTCTTACAACAGCATGTTCTGGAGCCAACCAGAGAGCAGGCTATACTAAGCCTGGTATTGTGCAACGAGATAGGATTAATTAATGACCTCATAGTGAAGGCGCCCCTAGGTAGCAGCGATCATAATATGATTGAATTTTACATTCCATTTAAGAGAGAGAAGAGTGGGTCCAAGGCTAGTATTTTAAATTTAAATAAGGGCAATTATGAGGGCATGAAAGCAGAGCTAGCTAAAGTGAACTGGCAAATTAGATTAAGGGATAGGTCAATAGAGTTGCAGTGGCAGGCATTTAAGGGGATATTTCAAAATACACAGAATATATACATTCCAACAACAAAGGAACATTCCAAGGGGAGGACCCACCATCCGTGGTTAACTAAAAAATATTAAAAATATTATTAAACTTAAAGAAAAGCATATAATTGCGCAAAGATGGGTGGCAGGTCAGAAGATTGGGCAGAATATAAAAAACAGCAAAGAATGACTAAAAGATTAATAAGGAGAGAAAAATTAGAGTACGAGAGAAAGCTACCTCGAAATATAAAAACAGATAGTAAGAGTTTCTATAGATATTTTAAAAAGAAAAGAGTTAACAAAGTGAGCGTTGGTCCTATAAAAAGTGAGTCTGGGGAATTAATAATGGAAAATAAGGAGATGGCAGTTGAATTGAACAGGTATTTTGCATCGGTCTTCACTATAGAGGATACAAGTAACATCCCAGAAATACTGTAAATCAGAAACGGAAGGGAGGGAGGAACTCAAGAAAATTATAATCACCAGGGAAGTGGCACTGAGAAAATTGTTGGAGCTGCGAGCTGACAAGTCTCCGGGTCCTGATGGACTTCATCCTAGGGTCTTAAAAGAAGTGGCTAGTGAGATAGTTGATGCGTTGGTTTTAATTTTCCAAAATTCCCCAGATTCGGGGAAGGTTCCATTAGATTGGAAAATAGCGAATGTAACTCCTTTATTCAAAAAGGGAGGGAGACAGAAAGCAGGAAACTACAGGCCAGTTAGCTTAACATCTCTCATAGGGAAGATGTTAGAAGCTATTATTAAAGATGTTATAGTAGGGCACTTAGAAAAGTTTAAAGTAATCAGGCAGAGTCAACATGGTTTTGTGCAAGGGAAACATAGAACCATAAAAGATAGGAGCAGGAGTAGGCCATTCGGCCCCTCAAGCCTGCTCCGCCATTCAGTGAGATCATGGCTGATCATCGAAATTCAGTACCATGTCCCTGCCTTCTCCCCATATCCCTTGATCCCTTTAGCCTCAAGAAATACATCCAACTCCTTCTTGAATATATTTAATGAATTGGCCTCCACTGCCTTCTGTGGTAGAGAATTCCACAGGTTCACCACTCTCTAGGTGAAGAAATTCCTCCTCATTTCTGTCCTAAATGGCTTACCCCTTATCCTTAGACTGTGACCCCTGGTTCTGGACTCCCCGACCATCGGGAACATCCTTCCTGCATCTAGTCTGTCCAGTCCTGTCAGAATTTTATAAGTTTCAATGAGATCCCCTCTCATTCTTCTAAACTCCAGCGAGTACAAGCCCAATCGACCCAATCTCTCCTCATACGTCATTCCTGCCATCCCAGGTATCAGCCTGGTGAATCTTCGCTGAACTCCTTCCATGGCAAGAACATCCTTCCTCAGATAAGGCGACCAAAACTGCACACAATACTCAAGGTGTGGTCTCACCAAGGCCCTGTACAACTGCAGCAAGACAGCCTTGTTCTTGTACTCGAACCCTCTCGCTACGAAGGCCAACATACCATTTGCCTTCTTAACTGCCTGCTGCATGCTTACCTTCAGCGACTGGTGCACAAGGACACCCAAGTCTCATTGCACTTCCCCTTCTCCCAATCTATTGCCGTTCAGATAATAATCTGCCTTCCTGTTTTTGCCACCAAAGTGGATAACCTCGCATTTATCCACATTATACTGCATCTGCCATGCTTCTGCCCAATCACCTAACCTGTCCAAATCATACTGGAGTTTCTCAGCATCCTCCTCACAGCACACATGCCCACCCAGCTTTGTGTCATCTGCAAACTTGGAGATATTACATCTAGTTCCCTCGTCTAGATCATTTATATATATTGTGAATAGCTGGGGTCCTAGGACCGATCCATGCAGTACCCCACTAGTCACTGCCTGCCACTCGTAAATAGAGCCGTTTATTCCAACTCCTTGCTTCCTGTCTGCCAACCAGTTCTTTATCCAAGTCAGTACCTTGCCCCCAATCCCATGTGCCTTAACTTTACATGCTAATCTCTTATGCGGTACCATATCTAAAGCCTTCTGAAAGTCCAAATACACCACATCCACTGGTTCTCCCTTATCTATTCTACCAGTTACATCCTCAAAAAATTCCAGTAGATTAGTCAAGCATGATTTACCTTTTGTAAATCTATGTTGACTTTGTCCAATCCGGTCACTGTTTTCCAAGTGCTCTGCTATTACATCTTTTATAATGGACTCTAGCATTTTCCCCACTATCGATGTCAGGCTTACCAGTCTATAATTCCCCATTTTCTCTCTACCACCTTTTTTGAATAGTGGGGTAACATTAGCTACCCTCCAATCCATGGGAACTGTTCTAGATTCTATCAAATTTTGGAAGATGACCAGCAATGCATCTACTATTTCTAGGGCCACTTCCTTAAGTACCCTAGGATGTAAATGATCAGGCCCTGGGGATTTATCGGCCTTCAATTCCGTCAATTTCCCTAACACCATTTTCCTACAAATACTGATTCCTTTCAGTTCCTCCCTCTCATTAGAACCTATGTTCCCTGACATCTTTGGGAGATTATTTGTGTCCTCCTTTGTGAAGGCAGGACCAAAGTATGTATTTAATTGGTCTACCATTTCTTTGTTCCCCATTATAAATTCCCCTGATTCTGACTGCAAGGGACCTACCCTTGACTTCACCAATCTTTTTCTCTTCACATATCTGTAAAAGCTTTTACAGTCAGTTTTTATGTTCCCTGCAAGCTTAGTCTCATATTCTATTTTCCCCCTCTTAATTAATCCCTTTGTCCTCCTTTGCTCATGTTTAACCAATTTATTGGAGTTCTTTGAGGAAGTAACATGTGCTGTGGATAAAGGGGAACCGGTGGATGTACTGTACTTAGATTTCCTGAAGGCATTTGATAAGGTGCCACATCAAAGGTTATTGCAGAAAATAAAAGCTCATGGTGTAGGGGTAACATATTGGCATGGATAGAAGATTGGCTAGCTAACAGGAAACAGAGAGTAGGCATAAATGGGTCATTTTCTGATTGGCAAGATGTAAGGAGTGGTGTGCCACAGGGATCAGTGCTGGGGCCTCAACTTTTTACAATTTATATAAATGACTTGGATGAAGGGACAGAAGGTATGGTTGCTAAATTTGCTGATGACACAAAGATAGGTAGGAAAGTAAATTGTGAAGAGGACATAAGGAGGCTACAAAGGGATATAGATAGGTTAAGTGAGTGGGCAAAGATCTGGCAAATGGAGTATAATGTGGGAAAATGTGAAGTTGTCCATTTTGGCAGGAAGAATAAAAAAGAAGCATATTATCTAAATGGTGAGAGATTGCAGAGCTCTGAGATGCAGAGGGATCTGGGTGTCCTGGTGCATGAATTGCAAAAGGTTACTATGCAGGTACAGCAAATAATTAGGAAAGCTAATAGAATGTTATCATTTATTGCGAGGGGAATTGAATACAAAAGTAGGGAGGTTATGCTTCAGTTATACAGGGCATTGGCGAGACCACATCTGGAGTACTGTGTACAGTATTGGTCTCCTTATTTAAGGAAGGATGTAAATGCATTGGAAGCAGTTCAGAGAAGGTTTATTAGACCAATACCTGGAATGGGCAGGTTGTCATATGAGGAAAGGTTGGACAGGCTAGGCTTGTATCCACTGGAGTTTAAAAGAGTAAGAGGTGACTTGATTGAAACATATAAGATCCTAAGGGGTCTGGACAGGGTGGATGTGGAGAGGATGTTTCCTCTTGTGGAGAATCTAGAACTGTTTAAAAATAAGGGGTCGCCCATTTAAGACAGAGATGAGGAGAAATTTTTTCTCACAGAGGGTCATGAGTCTTTGGAACTCTCTTCCTCAGAGAACGGTGGAAGCAGAGTCTTTGAATATTTTTAAGGCAGCGGTAGTTACATTCTTGGTAAGCAAGGGGGTGAAAAGTTGTCAGAGGTTGGTGGGAATGTGGAGTAATCGGATCAGCCATGATCTTATTGAATGGCGGAGCAGGCTTGAAGGGCCGAGTAGCCTACTCCTGCTCCTAATTCGTATGTTCGTATGTTCAATAATTATACTCAATAACATTTTAGAGAAGTGAAAAAGCAGCTCTGCAGCAACAGTATGTACAAACCAGAGCTAAAATTGAATGTTTGAATTCTAACCTTTTATACACAATCTTCAGGTCTCTCCATTCCAAAATTAGTCTACATCTGGTCCATGCTATACATGGCTTGGGAGTGGTAACACTCAATGGAAAAAGTAGAACAATATATACATCATCATCTTGATTAGCACAAAATTCATGAAAATAGAACAAATTCACATTTATATATCACCTTTCCTGTTCTTAGGATGTCCCAAAGTGTAGTCACTGTTGTTATATAAATATACAGTACATGGCAACCAATTTGCACACAGCAAGGCCCCAAAAACAGCAATGAATTGAATGACCAGATAATCTGTGGGACAAGTGTACCGCCCATCATGTTGGATTGGGCTTCTCTACTGGCATCAGGAGCACACGTCAAACAAAACTATTTAGATTAGGATCCTGCATTTCTTGCAGCACCCTTTTTTGATTTTGGTATACCCCAGTGCCTGATTCACCACATGCGGAACTTGCCCAACAATCAACAGGAAGGATCCCTCACCAGCGATATTTAAAGTGATCATGTGTAGGGTTCTCAAAATTCCCACATTCCCCAAAAGTTCTGGATAAAGGGACCCTGTATGGACAAGTTGTTAAAAAGGGTACCCAAAATGGCTTCTGCAACCTCGTGACCAAAAGTACAGGATTTTAAAAGCAAGGCCCTGCAAAAAGGCAGGCACTTTTCAAAACCTGAAACGAAACCTAAAAGGGCAGCACGGTGGCATAGTGGTTAGCACTGTTGTCTCACAGCGCCAGGGACCCGGGTTCGAATCTGGCCTCGGGTGACTGTCTGTGTGGAGTTTGCACATTCTCCCCGTGTTTGCGTGGGTTTCCTCCGGGTGCTCCGGTTTCCTCCCACAGTCCAAAGATGTGCGGGTTAGGTTGATTGGCTATGATAAATTGACCCTTAGTGTTAGGGGGATTAAATCCGTGGGGTTACGGGGATAGGGTGGGATATGTGTTGGTGCAGGGGTTACGGGGATCGGGTGGGATATGTGTCGGTGCAGGCTCGATGGGCCGAAATGGCCTCTATCTGCACTGTGGGGTTTCTGTGATTTCTGTGATTTCTGTGAATCTGTGAAAAGACTTTGTGGAGCCAGACAGCTAAGCAAACACAGAATATGCATTCATTCACCTTGGAACAGATCAGGTCAGAATGGGCCTAATCGAGGCCATTAGGTATCTGCATATATAATCGGTAACAGCTCACAGTAGCCATCAAGCCAGGAAGAGGACAATTAAATTTCATAAATAACAAACAGCCAGGACATCGAAGCCATTAAGCACGGAGACAACCATCCCAGAAGCCGTTAAAGTAAATGGCTGTAATCATTTTAAACGAGCCTGCCAAAAGTTAGACAAAGGACTGACCTGATTTGGCGCGCAGATAAGGGATGAAGAACCGGGTATAATTGTAGGCCCACCGGTGGCCAAGGTGGCGGGATGCTCTCTCTCTTGCCCCTTCGGCTTGCTTCTCGACTCTCGTGCCCATGCCTCATGGCGGGCTCTCTTCTTGCTCCCCGCGCCGCTCAACACCAAGGATGCCCATTATTACACCGAGGGCCAAACGCGGGAGGAGAACGAGACCCGAATTTGAAAACACACAGGACACACGGGCCACAAACAGGCAGACGAGACGAGATGAGACGAAGAAAATGGTAAACCGGTAAAAGCAGAAAAGGGCAGCGGAAAGACGCGCTGGGGGACAGACGCCTAGTTATAAGCTGGCGTTTGCCGAATAAGTTGGCGTTTGAAGCATGGGTAGAAAAATCAGTTTGACAGTATAAACCGCCAACTAAGCCCCAACCGTTTAAAAAACCCGTCAGCGACTAAACCACCCGAGGAAGAAGAAGAAGACCCATCGCAACTCGACGAAGACGCGACTCGATGATGACGTTAGCTGAGGAAAAGGAGGGTGATTCACATAAACAACTCCATCGCCGCGCCCTGTGACCATGTGGCGACGAAGTACCCCAAAGGACAGCAAGAACAGGCCCCAAAACTCACAACCGTTAAAAGTCAACAGGTTTCGAATTGGTGAGCATAAGTCCCTGGCCCCTCATAGCTTAATCTAGTTAGGTATAGGGGGTGGGATAAGGATAAGGGGATTTTAATGTGTTTGTTCCCTCGATGTGCCGTGTGTTCCCCATTCCCGAATAAGTGTATTGCTTTTATATGCCTGTAATTATCTTAGTAATTCTCAGTATTGTGATCTTGTTTTACCTTTAATAAAAATTACGGTTTGCTTGCACCGAACCACTTGTCTACTCATTTTGTCTGTATTGCCGCCTGTACTTAAGTCCAGTGTCTAGAACCCAGGGGGTGTGGGAGCAATTCGAACCGCTCAGAGACAGTCGGGGCAGAGCTGACTGGGCACACGCCAAAAACCCCTTACACATGCAGTATTACAGGTTAATTGTTGGTTTGTCATTTCAGGATGCTGGTTAACTTCTGGTGCTTCTTGGTGTGTTTTATGACTTTGTAAAGTTCAGTTTGTCTACTGGTGTTGCTGGTGTTGTACTGTTGTTGGCTGCCTTATAAGCAGTTTGATTGCAGTCATGTGTGGTCTGGAAGGGCTACCTTTGGGGCTGGAGGAAACAGCAAGGAAGACAGCAGAAAGCAGGAGCAACTGCAACAAGAGGGAGGAGGATGAGGGCACTGTGCAGGAGGCCATATCCACAGCAGGTATTCAGGGAGCACTTCTTCTATATGAACTTTACTGAGGAACAATGTCTCAGACAACTGTGCTTCACAAGGGAGCGTGTCACCGAGCTATGTCACCTGCTATAGCCACAACTTGAGCCTCGCACCAGGGCATGGACAGCACTCATAAGCGATTCGACTTCCTCAATGTACAGCTGGTTTGCGATCACAGGTAACGTATCAAGGACTGTGGTAAGGATTGTGGGTCTGTTGGTTTACTGAGGATGGGACGGATAATTTAGGTGACACATTCTTCAATAAGCTGCTCTCTGATGGCCGTGGTGGGCGACCTTGAGCAGCTCTTGGTTTTGAGCACCCAGCTGCAAACTGCCATATCTCGGTGTGTGCCAGAGCAGTCTGGCCCAGCTGGCTGTGTGGCACTGACAAGGGCACTGGCAGAGTGGGTGGCGGTGGTGCAGGTGCATTATCATCCTGAGAGATGACAGCAAGTGCCCCTCCCATGTAGCAAAGACACCTCAGCACTCCTACGGCTCAGCGCAAGAATGGAGTGCAGAAGTGATTTGAAGCTCTGGAAGCCCCTGTCAATGGTGGCCCCCAAAGCCAAGGTGGCAGCCTTCTAAGCTTCCATGTCAGCTGTGAGAGCTGTCAGGAGAGGCTCCATGACAGTGGGTGCCACTATCGTGTTGATGGAGCTGACCACTCGGCTAATGTTGGACAGAATGGTCACTGTTGTCTGAGCAAGGCCTTGATGCAAGTTGGAGCTGGACTTTTTCATGTTTTGTGGCACTTTTTTAAAAATGTATTAATTCATGGGATGTGGGCGTCACTGGCAAGGCCAGCATTTATTGCCCATCCCCAATTGTCCTTGAGAAGCTGGTGGTGAGCCGCCTTCTTCAACCGCTGCAGTCCATGTGGTAAAGGTACTCCCACAGTGTTGTTAGGGAGGGTATTCCAGGATTTTGACCGAGCGATGATGAAGGGATGGCGATATATTTCCAAGTCAGGATGGTGTGTAACTTGGAGGGGTACTTGCAGGTGATGGTGTTCCCATGCACCTGCTGCCCTTGTCCTTCTAGGTGGTAGAGTTGGCGGATTTGGGAGGGGTTGTCGAAGAAGCCATGGTGAGTTGTTGCAGTGCATCTTGTAGATGGTACACACTGCAGCCACATTGCGCCAATGGTGGAGGGAGTGATTGCAAGTTTGCTGACAGGCTGCCCAGAGCACCAAGCATCTCCTGGTATATGACCATCAGCCTTCTTCAGTAGGCTGGGCCCTCAAAGTCAGCATCTGAGTCTTCTGCAGCAGAGGTAGTATATGATCTTGCCCTCCGGCTAGCTGGCACCTGTGGCATCCTATCCCCTTGCCCTAGCTTCTGCACATTTATGCCCAGTGATTCGCCACATGTAGACATCTTCTCTAGCCTAGTCTCTAAAGTAGACATGGTGCCAGTATCTGAACTGATGCTTGCTAGGGTCAGATCGAGTGATGCTGCATCATCAGGAAGGCTGGCCTCCTCTTCCTCCACTGGCAGAGGTATGTCCACATCGTCAGCACCTGAAATAAAAGAGGAGGACAAGGGTTAGCATTTAGTGTGAAAGGAGACCAAAGAGACATGAGGGGCTGGTGAAAACATCTGCAGTTTGTCATGCAGTGTGTAGGGTGACATATAAGTAATAAGGTAAAAAGAGGACGCGGGGAGGAGAGTATTGTGAGTACTGCGGCTGGAGGTGTTGGAGGTGTGAGCAGAGAGTAAGAGAGCAGTATTGTTACCTTGACAACTCTGGTGAGGCATTGGAAAACCTGGGGGCACAATCTGCATGTCTAGCAGCCATTTCTCCATTTACTTCCTTCTGCAGCCAGAATGCATCTCCCCTATAAGAGGTGCTAGCTGCCTTTAAGTGGCATCAGAAAGGCCGAATATCTGACCCCCTCTAAACAGATGTGCAGCTAATGAATAGCGTGGTAGTGCTGGCTCCATGCCTGAGTGATGATAATGAGCAGGCAGCACGAATATTACATGTTGTCTGAGACAACACTAACAGGCGCATGCAGTGTGCAGTGTCCACCCCCTGTGCATTTCTAGGCCATGACAATGCAGCACTGAAGTGTCAGCCTGGATTACGTACTCAAGTCTCTGGAGTGGGTTTGAAACCAACAACATTCTGATTCAAAGGCAAAAGTATTATCACTGAGCCAAGGCTGACACTCAATAAATCAGAGGATAGACAAATTTGTATGTTTGTATAATGGCATAAACACAATTTTGAGGTTTAAGTAAGTATAAATTAATATTATGATTTTTCATTCACAAGAGTAAGTTACATCATAGTTTGGGGAAGTCTTAACTTCAGGATCATAAAATTCACAATGAAATACATTCAAAGTCAGCAATAGGCTTTTTTACATATATTTTATATGCTGCTTCTATTACCTTTCACTCAATAACATTTCTATGCAATTTGCTTTAGGAGCTCAATATTTTAAAGACTACTCCTAGCAATAAAAAAATACAAATTACGGAGAAATGCTCTTTTAAGTAAGAGATTATGGAAATTTAAGAACCATTGTGATCCTTGCACAAAGATCTTACCTATCCAGATGACCACTTCAAAATCACATGAACAGCAAATTCAACATTACTATTCAGACTTAGTGTATTATCAATACACTGGAGCCCTCCAACTATCAGAGTCAATTTACAAATCAAATGCATGATATTAAGGGGCTAAGACATTAAGTGAGCTTATCAAAACAAATGAAAAAGGTAGTGGTGGAACTTAATGAAGAAGAAATAAATGAAAATCAGAAGGCACAGATGTACTTAGAAATAATTCTTTCCCATCTAGGGATCTCAGGAATTCCCAATACTTTCAATGATAACTACATATATTTGGCTTACAATCAATTTGAAAAGTGGTTATTAAAGCTGTGATACTATTTGGTCTGAAATTTTTTTTAAATGCAGAAGCCTCTTTTTCTTTTGAAATGCAACAGTGCTGTGTAAATGGGTGTTAAATGGGTCCCTGCGTTACAGTTCAGGCTTTCCACATGCAAGTTGTCAGATAGCTTTTGTTAATAGGCTACAAACCTTGCAAGCTGAAACCTTAGTCTTCAATGCTCTGCATAGGAACAAGAGTAGGCCATTCAGCCCCTCGAGCCTGTTCCACTATTCAAATCATCTACCTGCCTTGGTTCCATGATCCTTAATACGCTTGCCTAACAATAAGCTATCAATCTCAGTTTTGAAATTTTCAAATGACTTAGCCTCAACAGCTTTTTGGGGGAGAGAGATCCAGATTTACACTACCCTTTGTGCGAAGAAGTGCTTTCTGACAACACCCCTGAACACCCTAGCTCTAATTTTACGGTTATGGCCCCTTGTTCTGGACTCTCGCACCAGAGGAAATAGTTTCTCTCTAACCGTCCTATCAAATCCTTTCATCACCTTAAACACCTCAATTAGTTCACCACTTAATCTATATATATAAAGCGGCTCTTCTGTCTGTCCCGATGTCTGTCTGTTCTCTATACGTTTGAAAGTTACAGAGCGTACCGACGCGCGCGTCGCCTCAAAAGAAAGCTTGCGATTCCGGACCGGTCATAGGCATATTTACGTTTCGGCCGGACAAAAATCCCGCCCGCGGTATCCCAAAAACATTCAGCGTTCCGCTCATTAGCATCTCATTAGCGACCGTGTGACGTCGAGGTCCACCAATCGGACGGCGGGTTCCTTCCTACAGTTGAGTGTCGAGTAACTCGACGATTGACCAATCCTACGCTTCGGTGACCTGACCGGTCGACCAATCGGTGCGTGTGTGGGCGGGCCTTATCCTTCTGAACCGAGGTGAGTGGCCGCCATCTTGATTTTTCACAATTATTTCCCCCACACTTTCTGTGTGTTAGGGAACTAAGGTAAATATTTTAATGATGTGTTAGGGAATTAAATAACAATTTAATAGGGGGGGGAGAGCCTCGGGAAATTGCGGGGGGGGGAGAGCCTCGGGAAATCATGGGGGGGGGCGGAGAGCCTCGGGAAATCGCGGGGGGGTGGAGAGCCTCGGGAAATCAGGGGGGGGAGAGCCTCGGGAAATCGCGGGGGGGGGAGAGCCTCGGGCAATCGCGGGGGGGTGGGAGAGCCTCAGGAAATCGCGGGGGGGGAGAGCCTCGGGAAATCGCGGGGGGCGGGGGGGCGAGCCTCGGGAAATCGCGGGGGGGGCGAGCCTCGGGAAATCGCGGGGGGCTCGTGCCGCCCGCAGCGGCCGTCCATCAGCCGCGCGATATGCGGGGGACCTCAGCTCCGGTCCGTCCCGGCGGCACCGGTCCTCAGGCGCTAGGCAGGGGGAGGGGCCGGACAGAGGGGAGCGGGGGAGTGGGTGGGGGAGGGGAGGGGGTGGGCGAGGGGAGGGGAGTGGATGGGCGAGGGGAGGGGAGGGGGAGGGTAGGTGTGGGGGTGGGGGAGGGAGGGAGGGAGGGAGACAGGGGGGGGTGGGGGAGGGTAGGTGTGGGGGTGGGGGAGGGAGGGAGGGAGACCGGGGAGGGGAGGGAGAGGAGGGGAGGGGAGGGAGAGGAGGGGAGGGGAGGGAGAGGAGGGGAGGGAGAGAGGGGAGGGGAGGGAGGGATAGGACAGGGAGAGGACATGACAGGGAGAGGGGGGACACACAGGGGCAGGGAGACCAAGTGCCCCAAAATTGCCCTCGCAACGCGGGGCTCCCCAGCTAGTCATCTATACACAAGGGAATACAAACTTAGTCTATGCAACCTGTCCTCATAATTGAACCCTTCTATTCCCAGTATCATTCTGGTGAATCTGTGCTGCACCCCCTCCAAGGCCTGTATGTCCTTCCTGAGTTGCGATGCCCTGAACTGAATGTAGTACTCCAGATGGAGTCTAAGCACAGCTCTGTACAGTTGTAACATAATTTCCACCCCTTGGTTAGACCTCACTTGGCATTCTGTGCATAGTCTGGTCTCCATATTATAAAAATGATAGAGGCACTGGAGAAGGTGCAAAAAAGATTTACTAGAATGATACCAGAACTGAGAGGATACACCAATCGGGAAAGATTGAACAGGCTGGGGCTCTTTTCTCTAGAAAAGAGAAGACTGAGGGGTGACCTGATAGAGGTCTTTAAGATTGTGAAAGGGTTTGATAGGGTAGATGTAGAGAAGATGTTTCCACTTGCAGGTGAGACCAGAACTAGGGGACATAAATAAAAGTTAGTCACTAAAAATCCAATAGGGAATTCAGGAGAAACTTCTTTACCCAAAGAATGGTTAGAATGTGGAACTCACTACCACAAGTTGTAGTTGAGGTAACTTGCATAGATGCATTTAAAGGGAAGTTATATAAACACATGAGGGAGAAAGGAACAGAAGGATATGTTGATGTGGTTAGATGAAGAAGGGTGGGAGGATGCTTGCATGGAGCATAAATACCGGCATAGACCTGTTGGGCCAAATGGCCTGTTTCTGTGCTGTAAATAGTATGAACGAACATACAAACAATGACGGACAGGTAAAGACCATCTGGTCCATCGAGCCTGTCCCACACAATTGCGATACCTTGTGTATCACAAAATATACACACCACCCCACACAAAACCATGTGATCCCCTGGGACAGGCAAAAGACCAGATAAAAAACCCAGGACAATTTGGGGGAAAAAAATCTGGGAAATTCCTCTCCGACCCATCTAGGCGATTGAAACTAGTCCAGGTGATCACTCTGGCCCTGAATTCCCTGCAGCACCTGTAAGAGGTGATGTCCGCCCCAGCCAGAAACAGGTCTGTGGTGTATGTAACCTGTACCACCTTAAGAGAACTACCTTAAGAAGATGGACTACTTTCTCTTGCTACTGTATATTGTAGTACCGGTGGTGACCACACCGGTATATAAGCTCCATGTAGTAATTTGTAAAGCAGTTCAGCCCTGACCTTCAAGTAGTAAAGACCTGTTTAAGTTTTTCCTGTTGTCTGTGTCCAGTTATTTAAAATAAGTATATCTGGAACACACAGACTCAACAGTGGCGACGAGTCGATCTTACCCAGCGGCAATTGCATCCAAGGCAGCTTCGTCCCCAGAACGGGCGTCGAGAAGAGGCATCCGCCCTCATCATCCTGCTGAGCACCGCATTCGCACGGGAGGCATCGAGAACCCGGGTTGGAATTGCTGACCACGAAGTCCACCATCAGCGACAGGCAGTGATCATCCTTCTTCCACGGCGGTGGGTAAGCCGATCTAGCGACACGGGCAGAAAGTCGGCCGCGTTGTCAGTGGAGAAGGGGGGCGAGACCGGAGGAAAAAGGGCGAAGAACTCGACCGCAGCCGGTGTAAAGGGCCGGGCTGCAATCGGAATAGACGCGCAGCAAGAAAGGAAGCGCTAATACCCACGAGGACAGCGGGGAGTAAAAGCAGCAGCATCGGGGGAAATTAAGGACCGCTGGGAGGCGAGAACGGCAACAGCGCGGTAATCGCCATTGTAGCCAGCGGGGGAAGAAGCCAAGCGTGGGAAGCCGCCATTTTAGTCAGCGCAGGAAGAAGACAAGCGCGGGAAAAGCCGCCAAGCGCGGGAAGCCGCCATTTTGGGAAAAAAAATAAAAATAAAAAAATTAAATACTTAAAGAAACTTACAAGGATGCCTAAAATCGGTAACATCACTGCTTTTGATAGCGATGTCGAAGATTGGGCCACTTATGTGGAGCGTATTGAAGTTTATTGTACAGCAAATGAGATACCGGCTGAAAAGAAAGCACTAACCCTATTAAACTCGATGGGTGCGAAGACGTATGGGTTATTAAGGCACCTTGTAACACCAGATAAACCGGCGGATAAGACTTTCGCGAATATTGTTACTATCCTGCAAGAGCATTTAAACCCCACGCCGCTGCTGATAGCGGAACGATTTAAATTTTACAGAAGAACGCAGCTGAAAGAGGAAAGCAACGCTGAATTCTTAATTGAACTGCGCAAGCTATCAAAGTACTGTCAGTTTGGTACAGGACTAGCAGATGCTCTGAGAGATAAGTTCGTGTGTGGACTATTAAAAGAAGGAACTCAGAAGCGACTGCTAGAGGAAAAGGACCTGACGCTAGATAAAGCTGTCACCATTGCAGCATCGCATGAGGCGGCAGCACGAGGCACCACGGAAATGCAGCTAAGGCCATCGGAACTCAGCACCAATCAAATGGCATTGGGTGCAGTAAAGTGCTATCGTTGCGGAAGGACAACGCACGATCAGAACCAGTGCTGGTTCAAAGATCAAGAATGCAGAATATGTGGCAGACTCGGTCACATAGCGAAAGTATGCCAGTCAGGAAAGAAGACCAGCAACAAAAAGTCACCACAGAAGAAGTACAAAAAAGTACACAAGGTGACAGAGAACAGTTCGGATGAACAGAAGACGGATTCAGACTCCTGCAGTAAGGAACTGGGTTGTCTAAGAATACATAATGTGGGTAACTCGGCAGACCACCAAACTATTTGGGTTACACTCCAGATAGCAGGAGTCCAAGTGAAGATGGAATTGGACACGGGATCGGCATTGACGGTCATGAATAAGCAAGATTACAAAAGGTTATTCTCACACATTCCCCTAAGGGATACGGAGATTGTATTAAAAACATACACGGGGCAAAGAGTGTACCCCATCGGAAAGATAAAAGTAAAGGTGGTCCACAAGGGTAAAGAAAGCAAAGGAATGGACTTGTATGTGTTACCTGAGGGAGGTCCACCACTACTGGGACGGGAATGGATCAGGAGAATAAATATGGACTGGCATTCCTTAAAAGCACCAACTGTAGATTCCGGTAAAAAGGACGATGTCAAACCTAAACGACTGTCCAGAATATTGGACGATGCTAAGGAGGTGTTCCAACAGGGACTGGGAACACTGAAAGGAATTACGGCAAACATCAAGGTTGAAGAACATGCAAACCCGAAATTTTTCAAAGCCAGACCGGTACCTTATGCGATACGACCTGCTGTGGAAGCTGAGCTGGAAGGGCTAGAACGTTCAGGAGTACTGTCAAAGGTGGACTGGAGCGAATGGGCCACGCCCATTGTTCCCGTCATGAAGCGTTCATTGAGCAACAAGCCGGGGGAACCGGGGAAGGTTCGCATCTGTGGCGATTTCAAGATCACTGTTAATCCGGTTCTTCACACGGTGCAATATCCGCTTCCGCGGATTGAGGATATCTTCGCTTCATTGTCTGGCGGGAAACACTTCACCAAGATAGACCTGGCGCAGGCGTACTTACAGATGGAAGTTGATGAAGCGTCACGCCAGTATCTCACGATCAACACGCATAAGGGCTTATATCGGTATAATAGACTGGTTTTTGGAGTGGCATCGGCTCCAGCGATTTGGCAAAGGGCCATGGAGCAGGTATTACAGGGAATTCCTGGCACACAATGCTATCTGGACGACATTCTTATTACAGGAGATGATGATGAGGAACACCTTGCTAATTTGGAACAGGTGCTCACCAGATTGAAAGAGTATGGACTTAGAGTTAATCGCCAGAAATGTGAGTTCTTTCAGAAGCGAATCTCGTACTGTGGTCACGTCATTGACCAGGAGGGGCTTCACAAGTCACCTGACAAAATCGAAGCTGTTGTGAAGGCTCCCGCTCCGGAAAATGTATCCCAGTTGAGGCCGTTCCTAGGGTTGATTAACTATTACCATAAGTTTCTGCCAAATTTATCCACGGTGCTACACCCGCTGAACGCTCTTTTACAAAAGGGAGTGCCATGGAAGTGGAGCAAGGACTGTAAGCGGGCTTTTCACAAAAGCAAGGCATTGATCACCTCTAAGGAAGTGTTGGCTCACTTTAACCCAACGCTGCCTATTCATTTAGCTTGTGATGCTTCTCCATATGGTATTGGGGCAGTGCTATCACATAAGTTGCCAAATGGCTTGGAAAGACCAGTCGCGTTCGCATCCAGATCATTGACCTCCGCTGAGCGCAACTATGCTCAGATAGATAGGGAGGCTCTCAACCTCGTGTGGGGAGTAAAAAAAATTAATCATTGATGTAAGAAAAAGGAGGCTTACCATCAAGTAACTTTAAAGTAAGCTTTAAGTAACTTATAAACACACTATATACAAGAGAGGTCTTTACCATGCCTCTGGTAGAAGCCTCTTACAATACTGAACAGACCAGTATTTATACCAGTCCAACAGGAAGTGACACATGACAGGAAGTGAGGTATGTACACAGTTCATAGTTCACAGTTCACAGTTCACAGGAAGTGATGACATAACTTCCCGGAAGTTATTATTTTTATCACATTCTTCCCTCCTGCAGGTTTAGGAGGCTGTGGTCTACCTTTTGGTCCGCAGCCGCCGAACAAGGAAGAGTCGCACCCGTTTGGATTCCCGTCGTAGAGGGTCGCTGGTCCGCTTACATGCGGTTGGCCATTGGCCAGAGTCCGTGTGGCCTGGATTGCCCTGTGAAGGGTCGGGGAGATCATGGCTTCGAGTACGAGCCCCAATAGGTTCAAAGTCAGACTGCCTCTGTTCAGAGGGAGGTGCAGAGCTGGTCTGTGGCAGACCAGTACTTTCATGCGTGGTACTGGGAGGGTCGCAACCTTGAGCACGGGGTTCTACCGGCACCAAGCTAGTTGGTGTCCGATCAGGATCCTGGAGAGGGGTACCCGATAGGTCCCAAGAGTTTCCTGGTGAAATGCCATCACCCGATGTCCCACTAGGTCCTGGTGGGCAGGGAGCCAGATCCCGTAATGATACGGTAGATTCTCGGCCGTCGGAATATCGTATGTTTGCATAGGTGGGGTTGGCATCGGTTAGTTCGACCTCGTCTACAAGAGGGTCATTTTTAGACGTCCGAACGTATCTTCGGAGTAATACAGGTCCAGGAGTAGTTAGCCATGACGGGAGTGATGTCCCATGAGATGAGCGACGCTGGAATCCAAAGAACCGCTCATGAGGTGTAGTATTTGTGGCTGTAGAAAGCAGGGACCGTATAGAGTGCAATGCATCCGGAAGCACTGTTTCCCATTGCTGGTCTGGTAGGCCCCGAGATCTTAAAGCGAGACGTACGGAATTCCAGATGATACCGTTATACCTCTCTACCTGCCCATTTCCGATGGGATGGTATGGTGTTGTTTTGCTTGTAGCAATTCCCCGTTCTGAGAGGTAGTCCTTGAGTTCCCTCGACATAAAGGATGGACCCCGATCTGAGTGAATATAAGCCGGCATGCCACAGAGAGAAAATACCTGCTCAAGGCAGGAGATTACTGTGGACGCCAGCATATTGGAGCAGGGGAAGGCAAACGGAAAACGTGAATATTCGTCGATCATGGCGAGCAAATATGTGTTCCGAGTTGAAGAGGGCACTGGGCCCTTAAAATCGATGCTAAGTCGTTGCATCGGTTGGGTTGCATGTATGAGTATACCATCTGAGGGGCGGAAGAACTGAGGTTTTAATTCCGCACAAAGCCGGCATTCTGAGCATATTTTCTTTACATCTCCAGTGGAAAAAGGGAGATTCCGTGATCGTACGAAATGTAGCATGCGCGTAACGCCAGGATGGCACAAACCATTGTGGACATCCATGAGGGTGGAGGATGACATAGTGGAGCAGAATGCCCGTGTGAGGGTGTCCGGGGCCACATTCTCCTTGCCAGGCCGATAGAGAATGGTATAACCAAAAGAGGCCAGTTCCATCCTCCAAAGTTGTATTTTATTATTCTTAATTTTGGTTCGTTTTCGATTATCGAGCATGAAGGCGACTGATCGTTGGTCCGTGATCAATGTAAAGTGCTGGCGAGCTAGAAAATGGTTCCACTTCCGTACTGCCTCTATGATGGCTGTGGCTTCTTTCTCAACCGGAGGATAATGTAGCTCGGCACCTTGTAAGGTCCTGGACATAAATGCTACAGGACGACCTTCCTGATTCAGAGTAGCCGAGATCGCCACCTCCGAGGCATCACATTCAACCACGAAAGGGAGATTCTCATCAATGGAGTGAAGAGCCGCTTTCTCCAACTGTTTTTTGAGAAGGTTAAAGGCTGCAACAGCCGCTGTTCCCAGTGGAAATGATCTAGCATGCAGCAAGGGTTGGATTTTGTCCGAAAAATGAGGAATCCATTTAGCGTAGTATGCAAACAGACCGAGAGCCCGACGTAAAGAAGCCGGATTCTTAGGTGACGGGAGCTCTTGGAGCGGGCGAAGTCTTTCTGGGTCTGGCTTAATGATACCATTGCCTACGCAGTAGCCAAGGATGTTGATGGTCGGTTGCGACTCAACAGATTTGGATTCATTCAGGGTCAAATTACGGCGATGGAGGGCATCCCGAAATTTTTGGAGGTTGGAGTCATGTTCCTGTTGATCGTGACCTGCAATGGTAATGTTATCAAGATAGGGAAAAGTGTCCCTTAGGTTTTCCTGCTTAACCAGGCCATCCATTGCCCGTTGAAAGACAGCCACTCCATTAGTAACCCCGAATGGGAGGCGACGAAATTGGTACAGCCGTCCATTAGCCTCAAAGGCTGTGTACTGCTTATCTGAGACCTTCAAGGGTAACTGATGATAGGCACTTTTTAAATCGTAAGTTGAGAACACTTTGTATTCGGCCAGTTTATTAACCATATCATCAATGCGTGGCAATGGGTAGGCGTCCAAGTCGGTATATTGATTGATGGTTTGCGAATAATCGATGCATAGTCGCTGTTTGTGAGGTTTTAGAGGGTTCTTGACAATGACGACTTGAACCCGCCAGGGCGACGAACATGGTTCAATGATATCCTCTGCTAGAAGTCGAGAGATTTCAGCCGCAATAAAAGATTGGTCTTCCTGATTAAAGCGCCGCGATTTTGTTATTATCGGTTGGCATTGAGGCGGAATACTGGCAAATAATGAGGGTTCATCAAGTGAAGCTGCTGATAATGCACAAAATGGTAATTTAGACGGTATATTAGAAATAGTAAGTCCGGGTTTGGATCCACCAAACTCAATGGTGAGTTTCATATGCTGTTTTTGGAAGTCCAGTCCTAAGAGGAGATCACTACATAAGTCCTTGAGCACCGAAAGTCGGGTGGAGGGATACATACGACCATGAAGTGTCATATCAACAACACAAAAGCCGGAGATTCTGGTATTAAGTGATGACTGGGCCATCGCAATTGCCTGGTCCGATGGGAAGACATGTAGTTTCAATTTCGCAACAATCTGTTCCTTAATGAAACTATCAGTACTTCCTGAGTCAATTAAGGCATCTAAGGTATGCCCTTTAATTGAAATTTTTGTGGCAGCATGAGACAGGTTCTGTGGGCAAGCAGCTGTAATTGGTGTCGTTGCACAGAGAGTGGCTAAAACTCTCGGTGTGCTTCTTCGGGAGAGAGCTCGAGAGGAAGCTTGATAGGTCCTAGCTGGAGCATCTTGATAGGCCCTAATTGGGGCAGTTCGGTAGGCCTTAGCTGGATTGGCCCTCGTAGAGGCCCTTGATAGGCAAACTTTAGCAAAGTGTCCTTTTTTCCCGCAATAACTGCAGATTGCATTGCGAGCAGTGCAGGTTTTCCTAGGGTGAAAAGCATCTCCACAAAAGAAGCATTCCTTCCTAGATTGCCAAGAGGCTGCTAAAGTGGGGTCGTCCTCCTCTTCTTCATCAGAATTATCAGAATTAGATTCCCCCATGATAGGGTTCACCTGAGACCGCTTGAATTGTCTGGTTGCAGCTACAGCAGCAGATTGAGATCTGGGCAGCTGATAGAGGTCTGCATTTCTCTTTGCCAAATCCAGTGAACAAGCTAGGTCAAAAGCTTTTTGTAGCTCAAGTGTTTTACTTTCTAGTAGACGCTGGCGTATAAATGGAGAGGCAATCCCGCAGATGAAAGCATCACGAATCATTTCTTGGCGGTACAGCTCAGCTGAGGCTGCCTGAAAGTTACAATCTACGCTGAGCCTGCGAAGTTCTTGCAGGAATTCGTCAATTGATTCCCCTGGCCCTTGTCGGGCTGTGGCCAGTAGATGTCTAGCATAGACCTCATTTGGGGTCTTGGCATACAGTTTCTTAAGTGCCCGAATCACCTCATCGTAATTATCCCATTCATCAACATATTCGAACACTTTTGGGGTCACATAATTGATAAGTATCTTCAATCTAGCAGGAGCATCCGCTTCACATTCATCCAGAAAATTCTCAAAAGTACGGTACCAATGCTTCCATACCCTGCCAGCTGCTGGTGCATTCGGGTCCAAGTCCAGACGAATAGGTCTAAGGATTTTCTCCATGATGGGTGGTTCCCTGGATCCTTAATTCCGAGTTTGTCCGAAGGTCTAGTATTCGTGAGTGTAAATACTAAGTTACTTAAATTGATGTAAGAAAAAGGAGGCTTACCATCAAGTAACTTTAAAGTAAGCTTTAAGTAACTTATAAACACACTATATACAAGAGAGGTCTTTACCATGCCTCTGGTAGAAGCCTCTTACAATACTGAACAGACCAGTATTTATACCAGTCCAACAGGAAGTGACACATGACAGGAAGTGAGGTATGTACACAGTTCATAGTTCACAGTTCACATGAAGTGATGACATAACTTCCCGGAAGTTATTATTTTTATCACAATCATTACCTGCAAGGCCAAAAGTTTACGCTGCTGACAGACCACCAGCCGTTGGTTTCCATTTTTAACCCTAAGAAGGGTGTTTCGGTGATGACAGCGCAGAGGCTCCAGAGATGGTCCCTTTTCCTAGAGTAGAGGTGACGACGAACACCTCGCTAAGGCCATCCCCACGCCTCCACTACTCGCTTTCAAACAGCCGCCTAACCTCAAACAGACCATCGTTCGCAGCAAATTACCCAGCTTTCAGGAGAACAGCGACCACGACACCACACAACCCTGCCACAGCAACCTCTGCAAGACATGCCAGATCATCAACACAGATACCATCATCACACGTGAGGACACCACCCACCAGGTACATGGTACATACTCATGTGACTCGGCCAACGTTGTCTACCTCATACGTTGCAGGAAAGGATGCCCCGGAGCATGGTACATCGGCGAGACCATGCAGACACTGCGACAACGGATGAACGGACACCGCGCAACAATCACCAGGCAGGAGTGTTCCCTCCCAGTCGGGGAACACTTCAGCAGTCAAGGACATTCAGCCTCCGATCTTCGGGTAAGCATTCTCCAAGGTGGCCTTCGAGACACACGACAACGCAAAATCGTCGAGCAGAAACTGATAGCCAAGTTCCGCACCCATGAGGACGGCCTCAACAGAGATCTTGGGTTCATGTCACGCTACGTGTAACCCCACCTGATGCAGGGTCATCCAGACTCGAGTCGACATTGGCTTGTTCTCTCTACACGGATGCGGCCGGACCTGCTGTGATTTCCAGCCAAAAAAAAAAAAATGTTTTTTGTCTGTTTTTTTGTTTTTCATACAGACCCCAGCATCTGCAATATTTGGCCCCTTGTGACCCCACCTCATTGTTCTTTGATGTAATGTTTCCCTGACTGACCTGTTTAGACACCATTCACACCTTTGACTGCTGTGATTATCTCTCTGCCGAGGTGTGATTAATGGCAGTTGGAAAGGTTACCTGTAAACATCTAACATGATTCTCTGACTATATAAGCTGTGTCTTTATGCATTTCTCCACTTCACCTGAAGAAGGAGCAGCGCTCCGAAAGCTTGTGATTTCAAATAAAGCTGTTGGACTATAACCTGGTGTTGTGTGGCTTTTTACCTTTTCCTAGAGGCACATCAATATGAGATCGAATTCAAAGGTACAAAGCAACATGTTAATGCTGATGGGCTGTCGCGCCTGCCACTACCTACAGCGGAAGAGGCACCGACAGTTGACCCTGTTGAGTTATTTCACTCGACCATCATCGAATGTTTGCCAGTCACCAATGCGAGTATTGAGAGAGAGACCAGGAATGACCCGACACTGTCTCGGGTCTACGAATTGACAGTGAAGGGATGGCCAGCACATGGCGAACCACTGTTACCGGCATTCTCAGCCAGACGAGAACAGCTGTCCGTTTGTCAAGGAACATTGATGTATGGAACAAGGGTGATTATTCCTCCTAAATTAAGGGAGAGAGTTCTAAAGGAACTGCATGAAGGTCATCTGGGGGGAGTCAAGATGAAAAGCCTTGCTAGGGCTTATGTGTGGTGGCCAGGTATCGACAAACAAATAGAGGATCTGACTAAAAGCTGCTCAGGGTGCCAAAAAGTTCAAAATGCACCTCCAATTGCACCGCTGCATCCATGGGAATGGCCTTCAACCCCATGGCAGCGTGTACATATCGACTTTGCAGGTCCATTCATGGATTCCATGTTTTTGATAGCGGTAGACGCACATTCTAAATGGCCAGAAGTGATTAAGATGGCGACCACTACCTCGGAAAAGACGATCGCAGTTCTAAGAACCATATTTGCAAGAAATGGATTGCCAGAACAGATATGTTCAGACAACGGACCGCAGTTCGTGTCAGAAGAATTCCAGAAATTCATGAAGAAGAATGGGGTGAAACACTATACATCTGCCCCATATCATCCGGCTACAAATGGGTTGGCCGAGAGATTTGTACAAACGTTCAAAAAGGCGATAAAGGCCATGAGCGAAGACCATATTCCACTACAACACAAGGTGGACAATTTCCTAATGGCGTATCGAAACGCCACGCATGCAGTGACAAATCAAAGTCCTGCCATGATGTTTTATAACAGGAGGTTGCGGTCCAGGTTGGATTTGTTAAAACCAAATGTGCGTAGGGAAGTCGAAAACAAACAGTTCCAGCATGTAAATAACAAGACTACTCGGAGTTTCGAAATAGGACATCCATAAGAATGAGAAATGGCAATCTGGAACAATTCGTGCCAGACAAGGACCCCTGATGTACACGGTAGAGATTGGTGAAAACGTAATACAACGTCATGCTGACCAACTTGTAGAATCGAGAACAAGGGTCAAATCCATGGCTACGGCAGAGACACCAGTGGAAGAAATTATTGAACCTGTAGCATCTACCTCAAACGCGAACGTACATGAGGATGTTCAATCCATAAGAGATCAATTAGAGGAGTCACCCCAGCAACCAGAATCAGAGACCCTTGAAAGGCATTATCCAACTCGGATCAGGAGGCCTCCTCAGAGACTGAATCTTTGAACAGTTGCATGAAAGTTGTATATATGTTATCCATGTTATGTTTAAATTGGGGTGTACACTGTTAAGCTAAAAAGGGAGGAATTGTGGTGTATGTAACCTGTACCACCTTAAGAGAACTACCTTAAGAAGATGGACTACTTTCTCTTGCTACTGTATATTGTAGTACCGGTGGTGACCACACCGGTATATAAGCTCTGTGTAGTAATTTGTAAAGCAGTTCAGCCCTGACCTTCAAGTAGTAAAGACCTGTTTAAGTTTTTCCTGTTGTCTGTGTCCAGTTATTTAAAATAAGTATATCTGGAACACACAGACTCAACAAGGTCCAGCTCTCGTTTGAAAGAATTCAGCGAATCAGCACCCACTGCACGAGACTGCAGCCTGTTCCAGAGGTCCACTATTCTCTATGCAATGTAACAATTCGCTGTAGGTGTACCCAACATATAGTGGAAGATTGTGACTAAAGTTGCAAGGAGAAATTGTGGACTATTGTGAATATGTATTGGTACTCTCTGTTACTAAAGCAGTACAATTTTGCTCTCCTTACCTAAGGAAGGATATACTTGCCATAGAGGGAGTGCAATGAAGGTTCATGAGATTGATTCCTGGGATGGCGGGACTGTCGTATGAGAAGAGATTGAGTAAACTAGGCCTGTATTCTCTTGAATTCAGAAGAATAAAAGGGGATCTCATTGAAGCATACAAAATTATTACAGGGCTTGATAGGGTGGATGCTGGGAGAATGTTTCCCTTGGCTGGGGAATCTAGAACCAGGGGCCACAGCCTCAGGATAAAGAGTAGGCCATTCAGGACTGAGATGAGAAGAAATGTCTTCACACAGAGGGTGGTGAATCTTTGGAATTCTCTACCCCAGAGGACTGTGGAGGCTCAGTCATTGGGTATATTCAAAACAGAAGTTGATAGGTTTCTAACTAGTAAGGGCATCAAGGGATATGGCGATAGGGCCGGTGAATGGAGTTGAGGCAGAACATCAGCCATGATCTCATTGAATGGCGGAGCAGGCTCAAAGGACTGAATGGCCTACTCCTGCTCTTATTTCTTATGGTTCTCATACAGTTGTCACAGTGACATAAGGCACTCTTCTTCCACTCCCCCCAAGTTCATGCAGGCACTACTCTTCTCCCTCCCACCAAGACTCATCAGAGAAGAGGAAGCCTAGTGAGTGACCAGTAGAAGGTCCAGGGAGCAAGTGATAGATTACAGGGCAGGTGAGTAAGGGAGGGAGGTAGAGGAACTACATTGGACAGAGTAATTCAACTGTACAGGTAAAATAAGTAATTAACTCACATTTATATTGCACCTCAGGTCCTCAGGATATCCAAAGAGTAATTCACATCCAATGAACTACTTTTAAAATGTAGTCACTGTTGTTATGTAGACAAACATGGCAACCAATTTGCAAACAGCAAGGTCTCACAAACAACAATGACCTGATAATTTGTTTTAGTGATGTTTGTTGAGAGATAAACGCTGGTCAGGACACCAGGAAATTTCACTGATCTTCTTTAAATAGTGCATGGGATTGTTTACATCCATCTGAGAGGACAAAAAGGGGCTTAATTTAACATCTCATCTGAAAGATGGCCCCTCTGACAATGCAACACTCCATATGTTCTGCACTGAAGTGTCAGCCTAGAGGTGAGTGTCAGCAGGATATTCACCCACAGGGAGCTGTACAGTTGAGCAAATTCTGTACCAATAGCCACATGTGCCACTTCCAGCGGGGGTCACCAGGTAACAGTTAGGTGCTGGTACCTTCGCTGTTTTTTCTTCTCCCTAGTCAGAGGTGCTGAGACTAATTTTAACACCCCAGCTACCATCCTGACTAAGATAAAGCTAATGCAGTATAGGCCATGGAGTGAACTTGAACTGTGTGGCCCATACTGCAACAAAAGGTGCATTTACCCTGGAAGCTCAATGAAGCTCAGAAACTTCCATTACGCATATTTGACCCTGAAAAGAGCTTCCAACCACATATCTGCAGCATAACGAAGACCACCTATTTTTACCTCTGTAACATCGCCTGTCTCCACCCTTGCCTCAGCTCATCCGCTGTTGAAACCCTTATCATGCCTTTGTTACCTCTAGACTTGACTATTCCAACGCACACCTGGCTGGCTTCCCACATTCTACCCTACATAAACTTGAGGTCATCCAAAACTCGGCTGCCCGTGTCCTAACTCGCACCAAGTCCCGTTCACCCATCACCCCTGTGCTCGCTGACCTACATTGGCTCCCGGTTAAGCAACGTCTCGATTTTAAAATTCTCATCTTTGTTTTCAAATTCCTCCATGGCCTCGCCCCTCCCTATCTCTGTAATCTCCTTCAGCCCCACAACCCCCCGAGATATCTGCACTCCTCAAATTCTGCCCTCTTGAGCATCCCTGATTATAATTACTCAGCTATTGGTGGCCGTGCCTTCTGTTGCCTAGGCCCTAAGCTCTGGAATTCCCTGCCTAAAACTCTTCGCCTCTCTACCTCTCTTTCCTCCTTTAAGACGCTCCTTAAAACCTACCTCTTTGACCAAGCTTTTGGTCATCTGCCCTAATTTTTCTTTTTGTGGCTCATACTTCTGTGAAGCACCTTGGGATGTTTTACTACGTTAGAGGCACTATATAAATACAAGTTGTTGTTCTTATTGTTGCTCAGTTGGGTTGGTTGTCATTTTTATCCTGAAGGCAGCGACTCATGTCAGGCACTTTCTGCTACCTTCCCTAAGCAGCTTTTTTCAATATATGATCTGAGTATTGGCAGGCTATATAACCATGAGAGGCCTCACAGCTTAGCCCAAATCTGCCCCCACCCAGCAGTCGTGTACATGCACTTTCCAGCAGAGGTCACTAGACATTGATCAGAAGCAGGAATCTGGCTGTTTTTTCCCCTCTGTATACTAAAGTTTCTGGACCAATTGTTATGTCCCAACTGTGACCCATCTGAGATCATCTTGGTCAGCACAAATTGAAGGTTTAATCTGTAACATTCCTAGTTGCAAGTCTACCTATACCAACTGAGACATCTGAGGAGTTCAGCTTGTTTATCTGTGTACCCATTACTGTGTACCCATTTTGTGCACAATCAATTAACTCGTGAATATTTTAAAACTGCTATAGTTCCAACACTGACACTGATTTTGTTTATCATATTTTTTCAGGAGCTTGTTATTTTAATAAGTGTTAAATGCAGCTTCAAATGAGATTACAAAGCTGTTCAATTTGTATGAAAAGACCTTGCATCCACAGATAAATTATATCAAATTCTGGTGCATCTCAAAATTTTAAACTACAGTATAGATTTATAGAATGGTCTGAATTACACTGGAGCTCTCTAACTATCAAAAGCAATTGTACTATTTATTTTTTAATCGTTCCTGGGATGTGGGCATCGCTGGTAAGGCCAGTATTTATTGCCCATCCCTAATTGCCCTTGTCTCCCACCTTCTAACCAATTATCAACCCATGTCCTAAGGTTACCTCCAATTCAACGAGCTCCCATTTTTGCTAATAATCTCTTATCATTGAATCATACAGGATGGTTTCCATCCCAGGGTTTTAAAGGAAGTAGGTGAGCTCATTGCAGATGCCCTAACTATAATCTTCCAAAGTTCTCTCGATTCAGGAGCTGTTCCTTTAGATTGAAAAATTGCACATGTCACTCCGATATTTAAGAATGGTGAGATGGGAAACCAGGGAATTATAGACCAGTTAGCCAAACATCTGTTGTCGGAAAATTACTCGAGCAGGTTGGGCCTATACTCATTGGAGTTTAGAAGAATGAGAGGTGATCTTATTGAAACATATAAGATTCTGAGAGGGCTTGGCAGGGTAGACGCTGAGAGGATGTTTCCCCTCGTGGGGGAATCTAGAACTAGGGGGCATAGTTTCAGAGTAATGGGTCATCCAGTTAAAACGGAGATGAAGAGGAATTTCTTCTCTCAGAGGTGTCGTGATTCTTTGGAGTTCTCTACCCCAGAGAACTGTGGAGGCGGAGTCATTGGGTATATTCAAGGCGGAGATAGACAGATTTTTGAAAAACAGGGGAGTCACAGGTTATGGGGAGCGGGCAGGAAAGTGGAGTTGAGGCCAAGATCAGATCAGCCATGATCTTATTGAATGGCAGAGCAGGCTCAAGTGGCCGCATGGCTTGCCACCTGCTCCTATTTCTTATGCTCTTATGTCTATAATTAAGGATAGGGTGACTGAACACCTCAAAAATTTTCAGTTGATCAGAAGGATTTGTGAAAGGTAGGTCATGCGTGACAAACCTGAATGAATCTTTTGAGAAGGTGATTAAAGTAGTGGACAGGGGAATGTTGATGGATGTTATTTATATGGACTTCCAGAAGGCATTTGATAAAGTCCCACATAAGAGACTGTTAACTAAGGTAGAATCCCATGGAATTGAAGGCAAATTATTGACCTGGCTAGGAAATTGGCTGAGCGGCAGGAGACAGAGAGTAGGGATAATGGGTAGGTACTCTAATTGGCAGGATGTGACTAGTGGTCTGTGTTGGGGCCTCAACTATTCCAAGTATTTATTAACAAATTAGATGATGGCATAGAAAGTCATATATCCAAATTTGCTGATGATACAAAGATAGGCAGCATTGTAGGCAGTGTAGATGAAAGCATAAAATGATAAAGGGATATCAAGAGATTAAGTGAACGGGCAAAACTGCGGCAATGTAGGCAAATGTGAGGTCATCCACTTTGGACCTAAAAGGATAGAACAGGGTACTTTCTAAATGGTGAAAAGCTAAAAACAGTGGAGGTCCAAAGAGACTTGGGGGTCCAAGTACGTAGATCATTAAAATGTCATGAACAGGTGCAGAAAATAATCAAAAAGGCTAATGGAATGCTGGTCTTTATATCTAGAGGACTAGAATACAAGGGGGTAGAAGTTATGCTGCAGCTGTACAAAACCCTGTTTAGACCACACATGGAGTACTGTGAGCAGTTCTGGGCACCACAACTTAGGAAGGATATATTGGCCTTGGAGGGAGTGCAGCGCAGGTTTACCAGAATGATACCCGGACTCCAAGGTTAAATTACAAGGAAAGATTACACAAGTTAGCGTTGTATTCCCTAGAATTTAGAAGGTTAAGGGGTGATCTGTTCAAAGTTTTCAAGCTATTAAGGGGAACAGATAAGGTAGATAGAGAGAAACTATTTCCGCTGGTTGGAGAGTCTAAGACTAGGGTGCATAGTCTAAAAATTAGAGCCAGACCTTTCAGGAGTGAAATTAGGAAACACTTCTACACACAAAGGGTGGTAGAAGTTTGGGACTCACTTCCGCAAACGGCAAGTGATGCTAGATCAATTGTTAATTTTAAATCTGAGATTGATAGCTTTCTGTTAACCAGAGGCATTAAGGGATGGGGTCGCAGATCAGCCATGATCTCATTGAATGGTGGAACAGGCTTGTGGGACTCAATGGCCGACTCCTGTTCCTATGTTACAGAAGGATGCCATTCAGCTCATCGTGCTTGTGCCAGCTCTTTGAAAGAGCTATCTAATTAGTCCCACTCCCCTGCTCCTTCCCCCATTGCCCTGCCAATTCCCTTTAAAAGTTATTATTGAATCTGCTTCCACCATGCTTTTAAGCAGTGCATTCTAGATCATAACAACTTGCTGTGTAAAAAAAATTCTCCTCCTCTCCCTCTGTTTTTTTTTGCCAATTATCTTAAATCTGTGTCCTCTGGTTACCAACCCTCCTTATTTATTCTTGTGCAGAACCTCATCAAATGCCTTCTGGATGACCATATAGACAACATCCCCTGTCCACCTTATTAGTGACCTTCTCTAAAAATTCAACTAAATTCATGAACAACAACAACTTGTATTTATATAGCACCTTTAACGTAGTAAAAATTCTCAAAGCGCTTCACAAGAGGATTATCGGACAAAATTTGACACTGAGCAAATAAAGAGATATTAGGATAAGTGACCAAAAGCTTGGCCAAAGAGCTAAGTTTTAAGGAACAACTTAAAAGAGGAAAGAGAGATGGAGAGGCGGTCAGGTTTAGGGGGGGAATTCCAGAGCTTAGTGCCTAGGAAGCTGAAGGTACAGTCGTCAATGATGGAGCGATGAAAATTAGGGATGTGCAAGAGGCCAGAATTGGAGGAGTGTAGCGATCTCGGAGAGTTGTAGGGCTGGAGGAGGTTATAGAGAATAGGTGGGGTGAGGCCATGAAGGGATTTGAAAACAAGGATGAGAATTTTAAAATCGAGACATTGCTGAGCACAGGGATGATGGGTGAACATGACCTATCCTTCACAAATCCATGCTGACTCTCTTCCATCAGCTCATGCTTGTTCAAATGCTCAGTTACACTGGGAGGAATTTTATCCCAAAAACGAGTGGGTTTGGGTCGGGTGTGAGGGTAAAGTGTTAAAAACCTGAATCTCGACCCCAGCCCGCCTCCAAACCGCCCACTTCTAGTTTTAACGGAGGCGGGACAGGGAGGCAGGCAGTCAACACGTTCCCAGGAGGCGGGTTGGCGCTTTAAATATGATAATGAGGCTGGAAGCATCAGATTTAACCTGTTTTGCAGGTATAACTGTGGCCGGCCGGGGTTACCGTGCCTTTGGAACCCCGGCAGCCGCAGCGAGGCGAGGACAGCCTCAGCGAGCACTCCTTGTAGGCTGGGAGGAGCAGGAGTGCTTCCCCCTTGTCCCCAAAGCTACCCCACCATCAGCATCCCCCCATACAAAGTCTCCCCCTCCTCGGGATCTCCCCCATCGGGGTCAGGGATCAGAGCCCCCAAAATCGGACCCCCCGGGGTCAGGGATTGCCCCTCCTTGGGGTCAGCGATCGAACGGTAGAGGAGAGGATGGCTACGGTAGAGGAGAGGATGACTACGGCCATGGAAGAGCTTAGTCACCAGGATCTTGAAAACATGGCCATTGTTCAGAATAGACTGACATCTCTTGAGGAGTGATGGTCAGCTATTGAGCAGAGAAACCAGATCTTCCTGGAAGTCCTCTGGAGTAGGACTCCAGTGCAGAAACGGGTCCTCCTGGCCCCCCTGAAGTGCAGCAAGGTGGTGTCAAGCCACTTGCTAGTTCTGAAGTGGGGCTGACCCATGAGAGAGATATTAGTGGCAGAGAACAAGGAAATGGGGGCTCCTCTCCAAGCACTCACATGACTATGCCACTGCAGAGCCCTCGATCAGAGGCCCACCAGAGTCCTCACCTAACTGAGATCGGCGTCTCAGCCCTTGCACAGCCGCAGGAGCAGCAGACTGTTGACGAGCCCTCACAGGCTCGCAGCCCCAGAGGACGCCCGCCAAAGGTGTTGAGGCAGGAGCAGCAAGGAAGTGAGCAAGGGGCCTCCACATCTGCTGAAGCCACAGGGGAAGCACCACGTAGGAGCACGTGTAAGAGGAAGATAAAGCACAAGCAGACACAAGGGTAGTCACTTGGATGTTATATTGTGTTTATTATTTAAATGCCAACCAGTGATTGTTGTGATAAAAAATTCTGATGGCAAACTGTTGAAGTTGTGGCTTGTGTCATTTCGCAAATGGGACTTCCACACTGCGGGCTTAGGGCAACTTGCAGTTGTCAGGATGGTGGTCAGAGTGATAGGAATCCACAGGTTCTTGGCCATTGTCGATGCTCTGGTAAGAAGGTTCGAGGAAAAAGTGTTTGATTAACCAGGCTAAGCAAATCTGGTCAAGATGAGTGCATCCCTTGCATCTCGGGCAGCAATGTGCTCGCGTGCTGCTGCCGTTGGTTGATGCGCCTCCGCAAGCTGTTCATTGTCGCTCTCCTCCTCCTCCTCCTCATCTAAGGAGGCTATGCGATGAGCCACTTGTACCTCAGGCATTTGCAAGCCACGATGCTGTGCCATGTTGTGAAGTGCACAGCAGACCACGATGATTCTGGAGACTCTGGCTGCTGAGTACTGCAGGGCATCTATCAAGGCATCTGAAGCGCATCTTCAGCAAGCTGATGGTTTGCTCGATTATGGATCTGGTGGAAAAGTGGCTGGAGTTGTAGCGCTCCTCAGCTTCGTTGGATGGGCTCCTCAATGGCGTCATTAGCCACGTCTTCAGGGGATGGCCCTAGTCTTCAAGTAGCCATCCGAAAAGTTGGTCTGGCGGACTGAAGAGCGGAGGCACGCTAAACTGCCACAGGATGAGGGAGCCATGGCAACTGCCAGGGTACTCGGCACAAACATGCAAAATTTTCTTCTTGTGGGAGTGGAAGCCCTTGCGGTTGACAAAAATACCTGGATTATGATGGGGTGCCTTAAGGGCCACATGTGTGCAGTCAACAACGCCCTGCACCCTTGGAAAGCCTGCCAGATTAGCAAATCCAACCGCACACACGCTTACACTTGTTTGATCCTTGGAGAAGTTGATGTAATTGTGCGCAATGGAAAAGAGGGCATCGGTTACCTGTGTGATGCAAGTGTGTGCGGTTGCCTGGGAGACACCGCTGATGACTGCTGTTGATCCCTGGAATGAGCCTGAAGCAAAAAAGTTGAGTGCGGTGGTGACTTTGACGGCCACTGATAAGGGGTGTCCACCTGCTCCTCTGGGCTCCAGGTCTTGCTGCAGCGTTGCGCAGCTGTCACCCACTACCTCTCACGAAAGTCTGAGCCTCCTTTGGCACTGCTGCTCAGTCATGTTGAGGTAGCTGATCCTCTGTCTGTAAACCCTGTTTTGGGGGTATCTCCTGCGCCAACATGCTTCCATGCGCTGGCGCTTTCTTGCCTGTGCAGCTTCAGGTGGGTGAGCAGTAGCTTGGCGCTCCTGTTGTTGCTCCTGCTGTTGGTGCTGCTGTTGTTCATGGTTCTGCTGCTCCCGTGGCTGCTCTTCGTCCGAATCTGATGTCCAGGAGGAAAGGAAATAAATGGATCCCATGCTTCTGGTATATACCTCAGTTGAGGAAGCGCTCAGTCAAGGTGGGGAGAGGGGTTTCCCAGGAGGTCACACTGGAGATGGGTGTCAGGCTCCAAACATCCACAACAATGAGTAGGCCTGCTAAAAGTTCCCCCAGACCTGAGACAACAAAGTTCTGCCACCTGCAAATGATGATTGCTGAAAACACCTTTTTAATGGTGGAGCTGCAGCTGTTAGTAAGCAATCCACTTGGGAGGCCGCCAGGATTAACTGGCGTGTTCCAGAGGAGACGTGCAGCACAGGGGGAAAGTGTTAAATTCAGAAAGGCCTCTCAAATTGGGATTACAGAGGCACTTAACTGGTTGATAAGGGCCTTAAGGGCCTATCCTGCCTCTTGGAGGCGGGATGAAAATGGGGTCTGAAACCCCTGTCATAAATCTCATCCTCATAAAGAAACTACTCATGAAATAACGCTGGACAGCCAGCTGGTGGCGCCGTCCAAGGAGTATAAATACTCGGGCGTGGGCCCAGCTTGCCAGGGACATTTTGTAAGACAGGAATTAGTGAAATACAACTAGACCTCCATGTTCTGAAACAAGTTGATTAAAGCCTTGCTTTATACTCAAACCAAGTGCGTAGTGAGTTTTATTACGTCAATTTAATCAACTTGATATCGACTCCACGCTTTGGGTGATTTCGGGAACAGCCAGCTACGACTCGAACCATAGAAGGGAACTCAGACAAGTAATCGATCCATCATGGAGAAACTACTCAGACCCACCCATCTCGACCTGGACCCGAATTCACTTACAGCTGCTAATATATGGAAACACTGGTATCGTACCTTTAGCAACTTCCTTGAGGAGTGTGGTGAGAATGTTCCTAATAAGTTACGAATGCTTGCTAATTATGTATCTCCTCATGTGTTTGATTATATTGAAGACTTGTAGACTATGACGCCACTATCCAAATACTACAGGAGCTATATGTCAAGTCCCCAAACGAAATTTTTGCTTGGCATCTACTGGCCACAACTCGACAACAACCCAGGGAATCATTTGATGAATTCCTTCAGAAACTTCGCAGGCTCAGCAAGGATTGTAATCTTAAAGCTGTTACAGCTGAGCAGTACCAGGAGGAGTTAATTTGTGATTCCTTTATTAATGGGATTGTGTCTCCCTTCATACGTCAGCATCTGTTGGAGAATAAAACCCTCAAGTTACAGGCTGCCTATGACCAGGCATGTTCTCTGGACTTAGCAAAGAGGAATGCAGATACCTATCTTTCACCATGTGCACGGGCTGCTGCTATCACTTTTAGTGACTCCTTACATAGGCCTCGGGTGGAAACCCTCACGGATGATGATGCCAACCTGGCTGATGACAACCCTACCCTAGAAACCTTCACTGATGATGACCCTGCCCTAGCGGCATCTTGGCAATCTGGAAGGAAGTGTTTCTTCTGTGGAGGTGCGTTCCATTATAGGAAATTTTGTCCTGCTCGTAACGCAACCTGCAATCATTGCCGCAAGAAAGGTCACTTTTCTAAGGTATGCCAGTCAAGAGCCGCTGTTAGTAAGAAAGGCCCCCTTTCTAAGGTATACCGGTCGCGAGCTCCTGTTAGTTTTGCAGCTACTACCTATAAAACTGCTCCTCCCCCAAGAGCCACTACTAAGGTTACAGCTGCTATATATGAAACTGCTCCTCCCCCAAGAACCACTACTAAGGTTACAGCTGTCAAGTGTAAAACTGCCCCTCCTCCAATCACAGCTGTTTTTCCCCAAAGTCTGTCCCATGCAGCCACGAAGGTTTCGGTAAATGGACACATTTTGGGTGCACTAATCGACTCATGTAGCTCTGACAGCTTCATTAGTGAGCGGGCTGTCAGTAAGTTAAAACTGCGTATTTACCCCTCGGACAGGGAAATTGCAATGACTCTGACGACACTGACAACCAATTCTTCTGGCTTTTGTCTTGTCAACCTTATTCTCAATGGCCGCACTTATTTCTCCACCCGGCTCAGGGTGCTCAAATACCTATGCAGTGATGTGTTCCTGGGACAGGATTTCCAGAAACAACACAAAAGACTCACTTTCGAGTTTGGAGGGTCAAAGCCGGAGCTTACTATTTCCAAAGTACCGTTTTGTGCGCTTTCGGCGGCTTCGCTCGACGAGCCCTCCTTGTTTGCCAATCTTTCCCCCCGATGTAAGCCCATAGTCACTAAATCATGACGTTTCAGCCAAGATGATCGATCCTTTATCGAGGCAGAAATCTCTCGCCTTCTAGCTGACGGTATCATTGAGCCATGTTCATCTTCCTGGCGGGCTCAAGTCGTCGTTGTTAAAAATCCTCTGAAGCAACACAAGAAACATCTTTGCATCCATTACTCGCAAACTATTAACCAGTATACCGACCTGGATGCCTACCCACTACCACGCATTGAAGACATGGTCAATAACCTTGCCAACTACAAGGTATTTTCAACTTCTGATTTAAAGAGCGCATATCATCAAGTACCGTTAAAGGACTCTGACAAAAAGTATACGGCCTTTGAGGCCAGTGGTCAGCTTTACCAGTTTGGTCGCCTTCCATTTGGGGTCACCAATGGGGTGGCCGTCTTTCAACGGGCAATGGATAGCCTAGTCAAACAGGAGAACTTAACGGACACTTTTCCATACCTGGATAATATCACCATTACTGGTCATGACCAGAAGGAGCATGATGCCAATCTCCAGAAATTTGTTGACGTTCTCCGTCGTCGCAACTTAACCTTAAATGAGTCCAAATCTGTGAAACCAGTACCACCAGTCAACATCCTTGGCTACTGGGTGGGCAACGGTGTCATCAAACCAGATCCGGAGCGACTTCGTCCGCTTCAGGAGCTCATTCCCCCTACGAATCTCGGCTCTCTTCATCGGGCACTCAGCATGTTCACCTATTATGCAAAATGGATACCCCACTTCTCCGACAAGATCCAGCCCCTGCTTCATGCAAAGTCATTTCCGTTGGAGGCAACGGCTATTTCAGCTTTCAACCTCCTCAAGCGACAACTGGAAAAAGCCACGCTTTGTTCCATTGATGAAAATCTTCCTTTCATGGTAGAGTGCGATGCATCGGATGTGGCGATCTCTGCTACCTTGAATCAAGGTGGTCAACCCGTTGCAATTCTGCCCAGAACTTTGCAGGGTAGCGAGCTTCATTATCCTCCTGTCGAGAAGGAGGCTATGGCCATCATCGAAGCTGTATGTAAATGGAGTCATTTTCTCGCTCGTCGCCATTTCACACTTATAACCGATCAGCGCTCCGTGGCCTTTATGCTGGATAACCGGAAACGCACTAAGATCAAGAATAACAAAATACAACTCTGGAGGATGGAATTGGCCGCCTTTGGATACACCATACATTATTGACCCGGCAAAGAGAATGTGGCCCCGGATGCCCTCACGCGGGCGTTCTGCTCTTCTATATCAACTTCGACTCTTGTGGATCTTCATACTGACTTATGCCATCCAGGCGTTACCCGTATGTTGCACTTTGTGCGATCTAAAAATCTCCCATTTTCTACAGAAAATGTGAAAAGAACATGCTCCTCCTGTAGAATTTGTGCAGAGTTAAAACCGCAATTCTTCCATCCATCGGATGGCTCACTCATACACGCTATGCAGCCTATGCAGCGACTCAGTATTGACTTTAAAGGGCCATTGCCTTCCTCAACACGAAACACCTATCTACTTACTATGGTGGACGAATATTCACGCTTTCCCTTTGCTTTCCCCTGTCCCAATATGTTTACTTCCACAGTGATCAAGTCTTTTCCCTTTGCGGTACAGCCAATTTCATCCACTCTGATCGGGGTCACTCCTTCATGTCAAGCGAACTCAAAAGTTATCTCTCCCAACGGGGAATCGCCACAAGTAAAACGACACCGTACCATCCCATCAGTAACAGACAGGTTGAGAGATACAATGCTATCATTTGGAACGCTGTTCGTCTTGCGCTGAGGTCACGCAACCTACCAGACCAGCAGTGGGAAACTATGCTCCCTGACGTGTTACATTCCATCAGGTCTCTTCTCTCTACGTCCACCAATGTCACACCTCATGAGCGATTCTTCAGCTCCCAGCGTCGCTCCACCCACGGGAAGTCCCTAACGTCATGGTTGGCAGCTCCCGGCCCCGTGCTGCTCCGAAGATTCGTCCGATCATCTAAAAACGATCCTCTCGTCGATGAGGTAGAATTCACAGATGTCAATCCCACGTACGTGCACGTGCGGTACCCTGATGGCCGGGAGTCCACAGTTTTGCTCCGGGACCTGGCTCCCTGTCCCGCTGGTTCCACGGACCCAACTGATAGAGGGACCCACGGTGATGATGCCAACACTCTGCGCTCCCCGGAAGATGACGCCCTACCTGGGACATCGAGAGATCTACCGGCTGCCCCACCGGATCCACTCGGGGAGCCGAGCGCTCCCCGTGGGATGGCCACCCGAGGCCAGGGCGCTGGTCAATCCCCGGCTATCAAACAGGATGAAGCCAGCTCTGCGCCTGTGGGGACCCGCACCCGGAGTCACGATCTCCCCAGTCTCCCTCGGGTCGATCAGGGCAACACGGGCCCTGTCGATCCACCGGTATGGATCAAGCGGTCCAGGGACCAAGACACAGTCCGGGGAGACGTGCCTACTAGCCATAAGCAAAGATCTAAAAGACTGCGGCTATTTGTGGTCCGCCTAATCCGTTAAGAGGGAGCCGTCGGACTTCCAAACCTTTTAGGCAGGAAGAATGTCATAAATCTCATCCTCATAAAGAAACTACTCATGAAATAACGCTGGATGGCCAGCTGATGGGCCCAGCTTTCCAGGGACATTTTGTAAGACTGGAATTAGTGAAGTACAACTAGACCTCCATGTTCTGAAACAAGTTGAGTAAAGCCTTGCTTTATACTCAAACCAAATGCGTAGTGAGTTTTATTACGTCAACCCCGATTCTGGGAAAATTGCTGAGGCGGGCTGGAGGCGGGATCGGAGCCGCCCGCCATTTTTTGCAATTTTTAACCCCTCACACGCCTCCAATCTCGCCTCCTCGGGCCTGGCAAAATCGAGCCCAAAGTATTAATTTAACAAGTCTGCCATTTCCTTATTATCCATTATAGTCTCACCAACATGTCTTTAATGGTCCCATATTCCCCTTATTAATCTCATTCTCTTAATATATTTGTTAAAATCTTTTACCGTTAGCTTTGATATGTCTTGCATACTCCCTTTTTGCACCTCTTACTTTCTTTATATCCCTTTGTATTTTTTATAGTTATCCAAGACTGCTGGATTTCCACTTTTCCTTGTATCTGTGTAAGCCTTTTCTTTTAGCTTAATACTAGCTCTTACCTTGTTTGTTGACCTTGGTTGCTTAAATGCAGAAGTGGAACTGCTGCCTTTTAGGGATATGTACTGGTTTTGTAATTCTCTCTTGTGTGTTTTCTGTTTCTCTTTCCATTGTTGTAATTCTCTCTTTCTTACTCCCATCCCTATCATTTATTTACCCAATAGCGTACTTCTTCGCTTCATAGTCTTGAGATACTTTTTTGCATTAAGGGTGCTATATAAATTCAAGTTGTTGTTGTTGTTGTTTTGCTTTTGATTTGTTTCTCCTGGCTTTCATTCTCTTCTTTTCTCCTTCTCTCTCGTGTTCACTGCCTTCCCTTCCCTTCCCTTACTGACAGAAACAAACTATTCAATTGGAGCAAGGAGTGGGATTAATTGGACAGCTCTACCAAAGAGCCTCCTTCTGTGCTGTATCATTCTACGATTCTATGATTGTCAAAACTTCATAAAATCATAGAAACATAGACATAGAAACATAGAAGATAGGAGCAGGAGTAGGCCATTCGGCCCCTCGAGCCTGCTCCGCCATTCAATGCGATCATGGCTGATCATCTAAATTCAGTACCCTGTCCCTGCTTTCTCCCCATATCCCTTGATCCCTTTAGCCTTAAGAAATATATCCAACTCCTTCTTGAATATATTTAATGAATTGGCCTCTGCTGCCTTCTGTGGTAGAGAATGCCACAGGTTCACCTCTCTCTGGGTAAAGAAATTCCTCCTCATCTCTGTCCTAAATGGCTTACCCCTTATCCTTAGACTGTGACCCCTGGTTCTGGATCCCCGACCATTGGGAACATAATTCCTGCATCTAGTCTGTCTGTCTAGTCCTGTTAGAATTTTATACGTTTCAATGAGATCCCCTCTCCTTCTTCTAAACTCCAGCGAGTACAAGCCCAATCGACCCAATCTCTCCTCATACGTCATTCCTGCCATCCCAGGTATCAGTCTGGTGAATCTTTGCTGCACACCTTCCATGGCAAGAACATCCTTCCTCAGATAAGGTGAACAAAACTGCACACAATACGCAAGATGTGGTCTCACCAAGGCCCTGTACAACTGCAGCAAGACATCCCTGTTCCTGTACTCAAACCCTCTCGCTACGAAGGCCAGCATACCATTTACCTTCTTAACCGCCTGCTGCACCTGCATGCTTACCTTCAGCGACTGGTGCATAAGGATGCCCAGGTCTCGTTGCACTTCCCCTTCTCCCAATCTATTGCCATTCTGATAATAATCTGCCTTCTTGTTCGTGACACCAAAGTGGATAACCTCACATTTATCCACGTTATATTGCATCTGCCATGCTTCTGCCCAATCACCCAACCTGTCCAAATCATACTGGAGTTTCCCGGCATCCTCCTCACAGCACACACGCCCACCAAGCTTTCTGTCATCTGCAAACTTGGAGATATTACATCCAGTTCCCTCATCCAGATCATTAATATATATTGTGGTACCCCACTAGTCACTGCCTGCCACTTGGAAAAAGAGCCGTTTATTCCAACTCTTTGCTTTCTGTCTGCCAACCAGTTCTCTATCCAAGTTAATACCTTGCCCCCAATCGCATGTGCCTTAACTTTACACGCTAATCTCTTATGCGGGGCCTTATCGAAAGCCTTTTGAAAGTCTAAATACACCGCATCCACTGGTTCTCCCTTATCTATTTTACCAGTTACATCCTCAAAAAATTCCAGTAGATTAGTCAAGCACGATTTACTTTTTGTAAATCCATGTTGACTTTGTCCGATCCGGTCACTGTTTTCCAAGTGCTCTGCTGTTACATCTTTTATAATGGACTCTAGCATTTTCCCCACTACCGATGTCAGGCTTACTGGTCTGTAATTCCCCGTTTTCTCTCTACCACCTTTTTTGAACAGTGGGGTAACATTAGCTACCCGCCAATCCATGGGTACTGTTCCAGGGTCTATCGAATTTTGGAAGATGACCAGCAATGCATCAACTATTTCTAGGGCCACTTCCTTAAGTACCCTAGGATGTAGATTATCAGGCCCTAGGGATTTATCGGCCTTCAATCCCGTCAATTTTTCTAACACCATTTCCCTACAATTACTGATTTCTATCAGTTCCTCCCTTTCATTAGGCCCTATGTTCCCAACTGCCATGATTCACAAAAAAAGTACAATGCTTATGGGGTAGGACTTCTTTTTCTTGCACCTGGGTGTATTGGGTCACCCGGACACAATGGGCAGGATTTTCATTGGGCCGTGGAAGTGGGATTGGAGGCGTGTGGGGGGTTAAAATTGCAAAAACTGGCGGGCAGGCCCAACCCCACCTCCGTCCCGCCTCCACGCAATTTTCATTAATTCGTGTCTAATGGTGCCGTCTCCCTCCTGCCTCCATGAGGCGGGATAGGCCATTAAGGCCCTTAACAAGCACTAAATTGCCTCTATAATGCCATTTTGAAAGGCCTTTGTGATTTTAACCCTTTTCCCACATGAAACACACCTGTTCTGAAACACAACGGTGAAATCTGGCGGGAGCACAATTGGATTGCTGACTATCAGCTGCACGTCAACCATTAAAGAGATTTGATCAGCCATCATTTGCAGGTGGCAGGACTTTGATGTCTCAGGTCTGGGAGAACTTTTAGAAGGCATAACCACAGCTGTGGAAGTTTGGAGCCTGACACCCATCTCTAGTGTGACCTCCTGGGAAACTCCTCTCGCCACCTTCACTGAGCACTTCCTCAACTGAGGCATATACCAGAAGCATGGGAACCATTTATTTACTTTCCTCCTGGACATCAGATTCAGACGAAGACCAGCCGTGGTAGCAGCAGAACCATGAACAACAGCAGCACCAACAGCAACAGCAGGAGCGCCAAGCTGCTGCTCACCCACCTGAAGCTGCACAGGCCAGAAGGTGCCAGCGCGCGACCACATTGCTGGCCGGGATGCAAGGAACGCATTCATCTTGGCCAGATTTGCTTAGCCTAGCCAATCAAGCACTTTTGCCTCGCAGCTTCTTACCTGAGCATCGACAATGGCCCAGGACCAGCGGATTCCTAGCAATTTGACCACCATACTGACAATTGCAAGTAATCCTAAGCCCTCAATGTGAAAGTCCCATTCGCAAAATGACACACGCCACAACTACAGCAGTAGCCACCAGATTTTTTATTTACATTATTCTTCTGATGGCTTTTTCACATAAAACATCAAATTTCACCCAAGTGACTACCCTTGTGACTATTTGTGCAGTATCTTTCTCTTACGCGTGCTCCTACATGGTGCTTCCCCTGTGGCTTCAGCAGATGTGGAGGCCCCCTTGCTCACTTTCCTGCTGTTCCTGTCTCGACACCTTTGGCGGGCGTCCTCTGGGGTTGCGAATCTGTGAGGGCTCGTCAGCAGTCTGCTGCTCCTGCGGCTGTGCAGGGGTTGAGGCGCCGATCTCAATTGGGTGTGGACTCTGGTGGGGCTCTGACCGAGGGCTTTGCAGTGGCATGGAAGTGTGAGCGCTTGGAGAGGAGCCCCCACTTCCTTGATGTCTGCCATCAACTTCCCTCTCATGGGTCAGGTCCCCCTCAGCGCTTGCAAGTGGCTTGAGGGCACCTTGCTGCACATCAGGGGGGCCATGGGGACCCGTATCTGCACTGGCAGTCCTACTCAGAAGGACTTCCATGAAGGTCTGGTTTCTCTTTTCAATAGATGACCATCGCTCCTCCAGAGATGTCATTCTATTCTGAACACTCACCATGTTTTCTGCACTCTGGTGACTTATCACCTCCATGGAGGTTGCCATCCTTTCCATGGTGATGCGTTCATGCGCCAATGACTCCACAAAGGCTCTGCTCATGTTCGCAATGGACTCCTCCATTCGCTCCACACTCGCAGCGACCCTGGAGACAAAACCTGCCAGAGACTCCTGTATCTGTTCCTGGAGTTCCAGCACCGCTGATCTTATGGATGGACCCAGAGGCAGAGGGTCAACATGCAGCTGAGCCGAGCTGGAAGAGTCCTGCGCCCTCCAACTAGGACTCTTCACTGCTGTCCCTGTCTCCACAATCTGCTGATGCTCACTTGTGCGCTGTGATACACCAGGTGACAACACTGCTCTATCTCACGATGGTCCCACCGAGGTGTGAGTGTCTGCGCTGGTGCTGGGTGCGCTGAATTCTGCTGACGATGCGCCCTCAGAGGTTGCAGCTTCCTCTGAGGAGTCTGGATGCTCAGGCTATTCCTCCTGGCTAGTGGGGACGGGTGCTTGCGATGGTCCTGTGGGCGAGTAAAGGAAAGAATCAGAGATATGATGTCAAGGTTACATGCACATTGCATATTGCAGATGATCATAAGTCCATCTGTTAGAGCTTCAGAATCATTATCAGCGACTCATGCAATGTCAATGGGAGTGATGCCAAACTATTCTGTCACCAGCTTGCTGTGATGCACCCATCTGTCCGTCCCCCACTTGCGCATCTTCCTCCACTCCTACGATCTCCAGGACCGCATCCTCCCAGGGGGTGAGGTGGGCTACTGAGGGTGACCCTCCTCCTGTCCTCGCTCTTTCTCGCTTATTGTGAGCTCTCTTTTCCTGCAATGAGGGAGACAAGTGGAGGTTGAGTGAGAATGAAGGAGTGAGTGTAGAGAATCCATAGCATAGATACTTAGAAGGAGACAAAGATGGAGTGAGGTGGCAAGACCAAGGGCCCACCCTGTGTGTTGTCAGTTGTTTTCATAGCATCACAGTGATAGGGAGTGTGAGGGCTGCATGGTGGAATAGTTAGGTGAATGTCACCATAGAGAGAGAGAGAATGGGTAAGGGTGCATGAATGTCAGTGTCAAGTGGGATGTGGAAGAAGAGATTGCTAAAGCTGAGTGCTGGTGAGGAAAGGCAATGGGGATCAGATTGAGGGTGATGGGAAATTCATGCTCACTTTTCCAGTGCGCAGAAGGTCATGAAATCTCTTCCTGCACTGAAGCCAGGTTCTGCGGTTACTGACAATGAGTTGACCTCCTCTGCCAACTGGGTCCCCACAGCCTTGGTCTGCTGGGGAGGCTTCTTCCTCCTTGAAGAAGGGAAGAGCACCTCTTTATGAGCTCTTGCTCCCTCAACTAAAGCCTGCAGGGCAACGTCATCAAACCTGGGAGCAGACCTAGGTCTCTTGCTGGCCATTCTGCCTCCAGGTCCCTCTAAAATGAAAGGCCAAAGGTTGGCAGTCTGCAGAAGAAGCAAGGCTTCTTGCAGACCTTAAATGCAGCAGCAATGATGACATAATCGAAGGCGACTTTCAGACTGGAAAAACTCATTTGCCATGGGTTCCCACACGCTGGAACTCAATTGGCCAATGAAGTTAAAATCGCATCAATCGACCACATCGATTTAGATTCGTCTGGATAACACGAAATGCAGATTACACAACCCCAACCCGCCCCTGAATTAAAATCCAGCCCAACATATAGAATAAAATTGTGCAGTGAGGAACATACACCTGTGAGGGAACTACCTAGATTTTACATCCTTTTAAATTAATAGATGGAAAATTGGGCTGACACTGTTACCAGCCTACGATTTTTCTATATGTGCTGCAACCAGGAGATCCAATATTCTTAAGTGCAGGGGCAGGAAAATCGGCCCCTATATTTTCTCAGAGAGCATTGTTGTGCTCTCTGTTGGATCCGTGATTCTTAGAGTATGATGTTTTCCAATAACTACACGGAGGCTGTAACTTAACAATCAACAGGTGTTTACTGGAGTAGGGTAGTCTAAAGACTGGCAGTACAGAGGCATGCTCAAGGCTTATATACAGGGGTGGTCACTGCCGGTACTACAGTATACAGGAGCTGTAAAAGTAGTTCTCTCTTAAAGGTACATACACTACAATTCCTCCCCTTTTAGATTAGCAGTACCCATAATATTCAAATAACAATTAACACTTTAACATGCACATTAAACAGAAATAGTCCATTTTTGATTCAGTCTTTGGGGCGGCTTCCTGATCCTTTCTGGATAGCGCCTTTCCTGAGGTTCTTGTTCTTGGTGCGGAGGCGATTCTGGCCCCCTTTCGTCGGTTAGTTCATCAGTTTCCACTGCTACTGTTTCTGAGGTAGATGCTACCGGTATGTCGGGTTCATCCCCAGGTACGCGAGACATGGGGTTGACTCATTCCTGTGATGCTAAGATCTGATCGACATGGCGTCTCACAATGCTCTCCCCGACATCCACTGTGTACATTAATGGCCCCTGCCGTGTGCATATCGTTCCGGGTTGCCATTTCTCTGTTCGGTAGTCACGGGCCAAGACTGGTTGTCCTACATTGAAGCTCCTTGTCAGCTTCTCATTGATGTGCTGGAATTGTTTATCCTCAACCTTTCTTTGCACATTTGGTCTGAGCAAATCCAGACGAGATCTCAACCTTCGGTTAAAGAACACCATGGCCGGGGTCTGGTTGGTAACTGCATGTGTCGCATTTCTGTAGGCTAACAGGAAATTGTCCACCTTATGCTGTAGTGGAATTTCATCATCGCACATGGCCTTTATCGCCTTTTTAAAGGTTTGTACGAACCTCTCAGCCAATCTATTTGTGGCTGGATGATACGGGGCGGATGTGTAATGCCTTACCCCATTCCTTCTCATAAATTTCCGAAACTCTTCGGACACAAACTGTGGTCCATTATCAGAGCAAATCTGCTCTGGCAAGCCGTTCCTGGCAAATATGGTCCGTAGGACTGCAATCGTTTTCTCTGTAGTGGTTGAGGACATTTTTATCACCTCAGGCCATTTCGAGTGAGCATCCACTGCTATTAAGAACATTGAGTCCATGAATGGACCAGCAAAATCAATATGCACCCGTTGCCATGGAGAGGAGGGCCACTCCCATGGGTGTAGAGGGGCATGTGGTGGTGCATTTTGGACCTTCTGGCATCCTGAGCAGCTCTTGGTTAGGTCCTCGATTTGTTGATCGATCCCCAGCCACCACACATAAGCCCTAGCAAGGCTTTTCATTTTCACCCCTCCCAGATGACCTTCGTGAAGCTCATTTAGCACTCTCTCCCTTAACTTGGGTGGAATTACCACTCGGGATCCACACATCACTGTCCCCTGGCATACTGACAGCTGTTCTCTTCTGGATGAGAATGCTGGCAACAGTGAGTCGCCATGTATTGGCCATCCCCTCACCATCAAATCATATACCCGAGACAGTGTCGGATCATTGCGGGTCTCCTTCTCTATATCCGCGTTAGTTACTGGCAATCGTTCAATTATTGACGAATAAAATATCTCGATAGGGTCCACTGCTGGTGCTTCCTCCACAGTAGGCAGTGGCAGGCGTGATAGCCCATCAGCATTTCCATGCTGTTTCGTGCCTTTATATTCTATTACATATTGGTTCGCCCCTAGAAAAAGGGACCATCTTTGTACCCGTTGTGCAGTCATCACCGGAACGCCCTTCTTTGGATTAAAGATGGAGACAAGTGGTTGGTGGTCAGTCAGCAAGGTGAACTTCTGCCCATGCAGATAGTGGTTGAATTTTTTTACTCCCCATACTAGGCTGAGGGCCTCCCTGTCAATCTGGGCATAGTTGCGCTCGGCTGAGGTTAGTGACCGAGACGCAAAGGCTACTGGCCTCTCCAACCCATCTGGGAATTTGTGCGACAGCACCGCTCCAATATCATAGGGTGATGCATCACATGCCAAACGAATTGGTAGTGCTGGGTTGAAATGGGCCAACACCTCTTTTGATGTGATCAATTCTTTGCACTTCTGGAAAGCTCGTTTACGTTCGTCATTCCACTTCCATGGTACCCCCGTTTGCAGTGGGGTGTTCAGTGGGTGTAATACTGTAGACAAATTTGGTAAGAACTTAAGGTAGTAGTTCACCAGCCCGAGGAACGACCTCAGTTGTGACACATTTTCCGGTGCTGGAGCCTTGACTACTGCCTCAATCTTTTCGGGGGACTTATGTAACCCCTCTTCATCGATAACGTGGCCACAATACGAGATCTGCTTCTGGAAAAACTCGCACTTGTGGTGATTAGCTCGTAGCCCATATTCCTTTAATCTAGTGAGCACCTTCTCCAGGTTGGCGAGGTGGTCACTGTCATTTTCGCCCGTGACCAGGATGTCGTCCAAATAACACTGGGTCCCTGGAATCCCTTGCAGGACTTGATCCATCGCCCTTTGCCAAATAGCCGGAGCTGATGCTACCCCGAACACCAGCCGGTTGTATTGGTAGAGACCTTTATGAGTGTTGATCGTGAGGTATTGTTTCGAGGCTTCTTCTACCTCCATTTGCAAGTACGCCTGGGCTAGATCAATTTTGGTGAAGCGTTTACCTCCAGATAGCGAGGCGAAAATATCCTCAATCCGTGGAAGCGGATATTGTACCGTGTGAAGGACTGGGTTCACTGTCACCTTAAAATCCCCACGGATGCGGACTTTCTTTGGTTCCCCAGGCGTATTACTCAATGACCTCTTCATTACAGGAATGATGGGTGTAGCCCACTCGCTCCAGTCTACTTTGGACAGTACTCCTGAATGTTCCAACCCTTCCAGCTCTGCTTCGACGGCTGGTCAGATCACATAAGGCACTGGTCTGGCCTTAAGAAACTTTGGGCTTGCATTTTCCTCTATTTTAATCATTGCTGTTATGCCTTTTAGTGTTCCGAGTCCCTCCTGGAACACTTCTTTTGCGTCAGTTAGCATTTTTGACAGTCGTCCAGGTGTGACGTCGTCATCCTTTTTGGCCTCAACCTTCAGTGCCTGTATGGAATGCCAATCTAATTGTATCTTCCGGATCCATTCACGTCCTAGTAGTGGTGGTCCTCCATCTGGCAATACATATAGGTCCATTTTAGGTATTTCCTGGCCTTTGTATATCACTTTCACCCTTATTTTTCCTTTGGGGTAGACGTTTTGTCCCGTGTACGTCTTCAAGACAATCTCTGTAGCTTTCAAGGGTATATGTGAAAATAGCCGCTTGTAGTCCCTTTGGTTTATGACTGTTAGGGCTGACCCTGTGTCCAATTTCATTTTCACTTGGACTCCGTCTATCTTGAGTGTGACCCAGATAGTCTGGTGATCCTCCATTTTGGTTACCTTATGTAGTTTCAGACATCCCAGCTCCTTGCTTCCGGAGTCTGTATCACTTTTCTGTTCGTCTGAACTACTGTCCATCACCTTATGTAACTTTTTGTACTTCTCCTGTGGAGATTTCTTGCTGTTGGTTTTCTTCCCTGACCTGCAGACTCTTGCTATGTGTTCTGCTTTTCCACACTGTCTGCACACTTGGTCCTTGAACCAACAATCCTTCTGGTCGTGTGTTGTTCTGCCGCAGCGATAACACTTCCCTGCTCCATATGACATTTCATTGGTGCCATATTCTTGCAGTCTCCGTTGTATTTCTGCAGTGCCCCTTGCGGCTGCTTTGTGTGATACTGCCATGCTGAAAGCCTTGTCCAGCGTAAGATCCTTTTCTGATAGAAGCCGTTTCTGGGTTCCTTCACTATGAAGCCCACACACAAACTTGTCCCTTAATGTATCTGCTAGTCCCACTCCAAACTGGCAGTGTTTCGATAGCTTGTGCAGTTCCGTTAAGTACTCAGCATTACTTTCGTCTTTATGCTGGTTCCGTTTGTGGAACTTAAATCTTTCTGCTATCAGCAGCGGTGTGGGGTTTAAGTGGTCCTGTAGGATTTCTACTATGCTTCCGAAATTCTTATCCACGGGCTTCTCTGGGGTTATTAGGTTTCGCAGTGAGCCATAAGTTTTTGCACCCATGGAATTTAACAAAACCAGTGCTTTCCTAGCATCTGGCACTTCATGTGCCCTGCAGTACACCTCAATGCGTTCCACATTTGTCTCCCAATCTTCGACTTCATTGTCGAACGCAGAGATACTGCCACTCTTCGGCACCCCTGGGTGTGATTTAACTGTCAAAAATGGCATCTCCCGCGCTCTTCCTTCTTCTCCGCTGGCACAAAATGGCGTCTCCCGCGCTTTCCTTTCTTCCCGCGCTCGCCCTTCTTCTCCGCTGCGGCTTCTAAAAATGGCGTCTCCCGCGCTCTCCCTTCTTCTCCACGGCTCAATGGCGTCTCCCGCGCTCTCCCTTCTTCTCCCCGCGGACGCTGTTCAGCCCTTGAGCCCTGGCTGTGCTCTGCGCGTTCTCCTGTGCGCCTTTCCCGTTTCCGCCGCTCGGTCCTGAACCCGGCTGCTGCTTTACCCTCTCTCTCTCTGTTTTTGTTTTTCCTCGACGCCGCTCGGTTTTCAACCCCCGGCTGCGCCCTGTGCGCTTCACCCTCTCTCTTACCCCGTCGACGCTGCTCGGCTTTTTCTCTGCTGTCGGTCGGCTCCAGCCGCCGCTGTCCGGGAAGGGTCTGCGCTGTACCTGTTGCCAGTCTGTTGCTGGATCGTCGTGGCTGGGGAACCAAGCCCGGCTCTCAACAGCCTCCCCTGCGATGTTCACTCTCTGCCGGACGACTGGGCGGTTGCTCGTGGTCGACGCCCGTGCGTCTGGCCTCGACTTTCTTCACCGCCCTCCCGGAGCGAATCCTTGAAGGGAAATGCAGAGTTGCAGGTAGATTCGAATCGACCTCGTCGCCACTGTTGGATCCGTCATTCTTAGAGTATGATGTTTTCCAATAACTACACGGAGGCTGTAACTTAACAATCAACAGGTGTTTACTGGAGTAGGGTAGTCTCAAGACTGGCAGTACAGAGGCATGCTCAAGGCTTATATACAGGGGTGGTCACTGCCGGTACTACAGTATACAGGAGCTGTAAAAGTAGTTCTCTCTTAAAGGTACATACACTACACTCCCCAATGACTCAGTTAATAAATGCACTACAAACCAGGAAGCTTCCAATCTTAATTCCAAATCTGTGCTGAGTTGATTGATCCCAGTTGGGTGAACTATTGAATAGCTATAATTAACCTCAGCACCCTCAGGTATGAAGAGGAAAATTCAGACAGTGTTCCTGCTCTTGATCTCTATTAATTGACTTCTGCTGGAAAATGCACCTCTGTTGAAGTCGGGTAACGACAAAATCTGATTAATTTATGTTGCCTCCCAGGGTTGCAGATTTTGCCAACAATTATTGTCTAGGCACACACATGGAGAATGGCCATTTGCAAAAGGTAACAGAGGGCAGCTTGTACCCATGGGACTGTACCTGCAGCACAACTCAGGGTGTTCAGGAGAGGAATCAAGAAAATTAGAGAGGGAGTTGTGGAAATTAGAGGAAAAAAAGAGAACATTGGTAACTATTTTAGAAGGTTAGTGGCCATTACAAAGTTTTGCATTTATGTGTACTATCATGTGTCTCAGTAGTGTCTTAAAGCAAATCACAGAATAAATTACTGTGTGTTGCAGTGACTGTTATTATGTAGGCAAACGCCTAATTAATTAAAAGCCCATTGAAGCTCTTTGTGGGAATCAGTTCCATACCCTATTCTAATTGGGGAGAATGGGAATCACTGGGGAGATGGAAACAATAATGCAAGTAATTAGGCTTTAATTTAATTGAAGGGTTCAGAGGACATTAGCAATCCTCGGTGAAGTTTGAGTGGTTTATGGACATTATCTGATCCCTTTAATTATTGCATACCTTTTACTCACTCTACCATCTATTATTTTTATGTATCTGCTGTAGCCTCAATAAAATGAAACACAGCTAACTAGTTAGTGAAAAAACTATGTGATTGAGGATGGTATTTTTTTTATTTGCTTATGGGATCTGGGCGTTGCTGGCAAGGTCAGCATTTATTGCCCATCCCTAGTTGCCCTTGAGAAGGTGGTGGTGAGCCGCCTTCTTGAACTGCTGTAGTCTGTGTGGTGAAGGTACTCCCACAGTGCTGTTAGGTAGGGAGTTCCAGGATTTTGACCCAGCGACAATGAAGGATCGATGATATACTTCTAAGTCAGGATGGTGTGTGACTTGGGGAACTTGGAGGTGGTGGTGTTCCCATGCACCTGCTGCCCTTGTCCTTCTAAGTGGTAGAGTTGGTGGATTTGGGAGGTGCTGCCGAAGAAGCCTTGGCGAGTTGCTGCAGTGCATCTTGTAGATGGTACACACTGCAGCCACGGTGCGCCGGTGGTGGAGGGAGTGAATGTTTAAGGTGGTAGAGGGGGTGCCAATCAAGCAGACTGCTTTGTCCTGGATGGTGTCGAGCTTCTTGAGTGTTGTTGGAGCTGCACTCATCCAGGCAAGTGGAGAGTATTCCATCACACTCCTTACTTGTGCCTTGTAGATGGTGGAAAGGCTTTGGGGAGTCAGGAGGTGAGACACTCGCCACAGAAGACCTAGCCTCTGACCTGCTCTTGTTGCCATAGTATTTATGTGGCTGGTCTAGTTAAGTTTCTGGTCAATAGTGACCCCCAGGATGTTGATGGTGGGGGATTCGGCGATGGTAATGCTGTTGAATGTCAAGGGGAGGTGGTTAGACTCTCGCTTGTTGGAGATAGTCATTGCCTGGCACTTCTGTGGCGCGAATGTTACCTGCCACTTCTCAGCCCAGGCCTGAACGTCGTCCAGGCCTTGTTGCATGAGGGCATGGACTGCTTCATTGTCTGAGGAGTTGTGAATGGCGATTATGCGATTATTATAGTCATCATCACAGAATAAGAGAATTTGCAGTTATGAAAGAAAATGATAACGGTGATTTTAAGTGTTCTATGATATAAAACACAGGAACATGGGAACCTACAGGACTAGAAAGAAGTATTGTGGTCCATCTAGCTGGTACCAGAATTCAAAAAATGCCTTTCTGCACTTTGTCTCTTATATCCCCCAAATGTTTCTTGTGCCAAAAAATTAAACTATGAATGGTTTGATTATAGGCAAGTTTCTCAATATATTTAGTTTTCCTGTGATGAGATTAACACTATGGTATATGTTTTCCTCTACTATTATTCGTGAATAAGTAGAGTTTAAAGTGATGGGTCTTCGATGGTAGCGCAAAACAGGTGATAGCGAATCAGCAGCCCATTTTATACCCCGCCCAACTTTCTTTTCCATTGATTTCACCAAAGACCAATTTCAACTCCATGGTCTCCTTCTGAACATCTGCAGAAACCATGTAAATGTCTCCTATCCCTAAGAGCTCGCCTAGCTGAGGGAGTAGTATTGGTGGGTGGCTGCTCAGCCAACTGTCAAGCTGCAAGGGATACAAGAGGACCAAACCCATTATCTGCAATTAACCCTGTTTTACCAGCATCAGTGTTGAGGGTCTCCTTTGCTGCAGTCACTTTTGTTTTTAAAGACAGCACTTTCAGCCACTTGTGCAATGTTACATGAAAACACAGAACTGCATGGGCATGACTGCCAATCGGCTGCTCCTGTGCTTCAGCATATATGTCACTGCTGGAAACTATCTCCTCATGATCCCTACTGTCTCAGTACAGAGCACTGGAGATCTGTGAATTATCTGAATCTCCTCTTCATGTAAAGGTTGTCTGTAACTATTCTCTAAATGAGTTGAAGCTGACCATAGCTGCTCCTTGGAATTTGGACTGCAAAACGTCCAAAGCCACAGTGGAAGCATTCATGAGAGATACTTCTACAGGTAGAACGTCCCGAATCTGGCAACCTTGGGACCGAGGCCGAGCCGGTTTTCGGGTTTTTCCAGACTTCGGAACGTGTTTCTGATGCCCGAAGTCCAGAAACGAATGAGCCCAGGTTGCTATTTTTCCGGACTTCGGACATCAGAAACACGTGCCGAGTCCGGAAATGTCTGGGCCCAGGTTCCGGTTTTTGGTAAGCCTCCCTCAGGAGGTCCGGATTCCGGGACATTTTACGGATTCCGGACGCCTGTCACCAATCGTCTCCGATTCCGGATTCCAGAACCCCGGATTTGGGACGCTTAACCTGTACTATGTCTATGTTCTACACCACTGATACCACATCTATAGATGCCACTGCTACTGCTCCCCAATACGTGGCAGACTGCATTGCATTCTTCAAAACCTTCCACTGCTTTGTGTATGGAGGGAAATGAGTGCTCAATACGAAGTTTGTGTTCCAAAATCCTCTGCTGAAAACAAGGACCATTAAGGTCTGTAACGCAGACAACTCAGGGGAAGTTAGCTGATGTGGAAGAGAACAAGGGATTTAGGGGTTCAGGTTCACAGGCCATTAACAGCAGCTCCCCAAGTGGATAAGGCCATAAAAAAGCTCATGGAAAACTGGGTTTTATGGCAAGAGGTATAGAATATAAAATTCAAGATAATGTAAAACTTGATTAAAAATGCTATTAGAGTATTGTTTTGGGCTCCACACTACAGGAAGGATGTTGAGACAATGGAGAGGATACATAGAAACTAGGAGCAGGAGTAGGTCATTCGGCCCTTCGAGCCTGCTCCGCCATTCAACGAGATCATGGCTGATCATCCAAACCCTAGCACCCGGTCCCTACACCAACAGCCATCCCACCCAAGCCCTATCCCCGTAACCCCATGTATTTAATCCCCCCCTAACACTAAGGGCCAATTTTTTTTATCATGGCCAATCAACCTAACCCACACATCTTTGGACTGTGGGAGGAAACCAGAGCACCCGGAGGAAACCCACGCAAACACGGGGAGAATGTGCAAATTCCACACAGACAGTCACCTGAGGCCGGATTTGAACCCGGGTCTCTGGCGCTGTGAGGCAACAGTGCTAACCACTATGCCACCGTGCTGCAGATTCACTGGGATGCTGGCTAGAATGAGGAAAGACTTGGAAAATTGGGACTTTTTGTTAGAACAGGGATAATGGGGTGATATGATAGAGGTTTAAATTTTTGAGGGATGGGGCAGAGTAGATAGAAACTTAGGCCTAGAAATTTGATTGGGTAGCATCCATTGTTTGGGCACTATGGCTGCCGTTTTGGTTCAAAAATGGCATCCGAGCCGTGCGTGCACAGTTCTGGTGCGGGCCACACCGGACGCCAACTTGGTGAGTGCAGTAGTATTGGTGCTGGGAGCATGCGCCAGAAGTATGTGGAGTAGGCAGATCGTGACGTCAATCAGCGTGCAACACTGAGTTGATGCCAGCGCTGCCATTTTCGTCCTCAATGCTGGAAGTAACGCCCTGTGTTCACCTCACACAGCTGAACATGCATTCAGCAGCTGCAAGAACCCCATACCAACGATATTTAAAGGGATTATCAACCATGCTTAGGTCAATTGCTGATTAACTTCTACTGGCTCTGTGTAAGTGTGTGAATGTGTTTGCCGCTTTCTAGAATTGTTTAATTGGTGAGGTGTGTGGTGCTGCAAGTGAAGAAGGCCTTGCTTCTGACTTCAAGAGTTCTGGTCAGACCACTTGCTCCCAGTCATGGGTGCTCTAGTTGTCATCCCCCTTGGCCTTCAGCAGGACAGGGAGATGGAGCAGAGGCAGTGAAGAAGAGGACAAGCTGCTCACATAGGGAGGAGGAGGAGGGGGAGAAGAGCTCTCAGAAGGAGGCCTTACCCACCGATGGTCTTCTGAGAGCAATTCTCTTACCTCAACCTGAGCCAGGAGCAGTGTGTGAGGCGTCTGCACTTTACGAAGGAGGTGCTCACAGAACTCTGCCACCTCTTGTAACCAGACCTGCAGCCTCACACCGGGGCAAGAATGGCACTGCCAGTGGCTCTGAAGGCTGTGAGGAGGAGGAAGTGGAGGAGGAAGAAGCGGAAGAGAAGGAAGCAGAACAGGAGGATGTGGGAGAGGAAGAAGCAGAAAGGAGGAAGCAACCCAGACAGCCCCTTTCTGCCCAGGTTGTCTGTGGTCGACTCATCTGACTGCAGTACAGCTGAACACAACCCCAATTCCCCATTGAACAATAGTCCCACACCTTACCTTCCCTCTATTACTGACCATCACAGTGTCCACTTGGCCACTGTTCTGAAATAAAAACCACCACAAATGAAACATTCCAATCCAACTTTATCCATCAATCCATCCAATATAATCTATCGAATCTCCCTTGTGCAATCCCTTAGTACCTGTCTTCAGTGTGCCTTTGCCTGTCCTAGTGCTTATATGAAGTGCTTCCTCAGTGGCTGCAGCATGGCTAGTGGAAGGCTGCTGACTTTCAGTGGGAGAGACTGCAGATGGCCTTGTGGGACAACCTCGAGCAGCTCTGGGCCTAGAAGGCCTGGCTGTGGACTGCACCACCTCGGTATGGGCGGCAACAGTCTGGGCTGGCTGGCTGACAGACAACAGCAAGGGCACTGGCACAGTGGAAGCTGTGGGAGGACAAATGCTGTCACCCTGAGAGAGGATAGCAGGCTCGTCCTCCACGGAGCCACTGCCACTCCCCCGGGGCGGTGCCTCAGCATTCCTCAGCAATGTTGGAGGACAGATTGCTGGACTGCTGTGACACCCTCCAAGCCCCTTTCCACACTGGTAAACTCAGCCACGACTTCAAGCTGAGCTTCCACTGCAGCACTCAGATGTTGAGTAGCTTGTGCTTGTGCTGCAATGGAAGCTGAGACATTAGCCATCAGACGCTGCATGATGATTGGGTCCACAAGTGCGCTAATGGATCTGCCCACCCCTTACGTGCTGAAAAGAATCTGCTCCAAGCTCTTTGCAAAGCCCTGTGCTGGACTCCTCCATGCTCCTTGACATTGCACTCAGGCTTTCTGGCAGGCCTGCCAAGGCACCAAGCATTTTGTTGTGCGTACGTTCTTCTGTAGGCCGCCCCATCGAAGTCCTCATCGGAGTCCTCTGCAGAATAATTTGTTTACAACCTCGCCCTCCAGGGAGCTGGCACCTGCACTACCCTTTCCCCCTGCCCTGGCTGTAGCCCATTCATGCCTGGTGACTCACCACGCGCAGATTCTACCTCTAAGCTACCCTCTAAACTCCGTGCAGTGCCAGTATCTGAGCTGGGGGCTGCGAGTGTCAGACCGAGTGACGGTGTTTCTTCTCCTTCCTCAGTCTTCTCTCCCTCTTCTTGCACACCACTGGCTGGGCAGGTTAGATTTCTTGGGTATCGAAATGAGAAAGGCTTGTCCCCTGCCGGTTAGGTTCTGCTGGCGCCAGTTATGTGCCATCTTTTCCTGCAAGAGAAAGGGAAGTGTGTCAGTGAGTGTGGTGCAATGTGTTTAGGTGATGTGCCTGTCATGTTTGAATAGCTGTCAGTGTGTGCAAGCTGTGAGATGTGAGTGTGAGGGTTGCAGCAGTGGTAACTATGTAAAGGTGAGGTCAAACTATGAATGTGAGGTATGAGTCGTGTTTGGTAGAGATTGTTGATAGGTTATTGGAGGTTTTATTTATTCATTTTTATGGGATGTGGGCGTCGCTGGCAAGGCCAGCATTTATTGCCCATCTCTAATTGCCCTTGAGAAGGTGGTGTTGAACCGCTGCAGTCCATGTGGTGTATTGAGCAGTGTGCGAGGCTAGTGGTGCAGGTGGTGGGATATGGCATTTGAGGATGAATTCACTGACCTTGACCACTCGTGTGAGATCATTAAACTTCTTCCTGGACTGAGTCCATGTACTTGGGGCAACACTGCTGGCATTCACCACATTGGCTATCTGCTCCTATTGCACTTTTTCTGTTGCCTGGAGGGCTGCATGTCCCCCTGTGGAAAGAGGATCTCGTTCTTCGAATTAACCTCCTGAACCAAGGCGTCCAGTGCTGCATCGGTGAATCTTGGTGCACGCTCTCTCCCTTGTTGTGCCGTCATGTTTTGAGTTTTTGCCAGTTGAATGATGATCAGCAGGCAGAATGCTCCTGGAGTGTTTACGGGATGGTTTCCTGGACCAATATGTCGAGGAACCAACTAGAGATCAGGCCATCTTAGACTGGGTATTATGTAATGAGAAAGGATTAATTAGCAATCTTGTTGTACGAGGCCCCTTGGGTCGGAGAGATCATAATATGATAGAATTCATTAAGATGGAGAGTGAAGTAGTTGACTCAGAGACGAGGGTCCTGAATTTAAATAAAGGAAACTACGATGGTATGAGGCGCGAGTTGGATAGGATTGATTGGGGAATGTCACTCAAAGGGTTGACGGTGGATAGGCAATGGTAAACATTCAAAGACCGCATGGACGAACGACAGAATTTGTTCATCCCAGTTTGGCATAAAAATAAAACAAAAAAGGTGACTCAACCGTGACTAACAAGGGAAATTAGGGATAGCATAAGATCCAAGGAGAGGACATATAAATTGGTCAGAAAAAGCAGTAAACCTGAGGTTTGGGAGCAGTTTAGGATTCAACAAAGGAGGACAAAGGGATTAATTAAGAAGGGGAAAATAGAGTATGAGAGTAAGCTTGCAGGGAACATGAAAACTGACTGTAAAAGCTTTTATAGATATGTGAAGAGAAAAAGATTGGTGAAGTCAAGCGTAGGTCCCTTGCAGTCAGAATCAGGGGAATTAATAATGGGGAACAAAGAAACGGCGACCAATTAAATACATATTTTGGTTCCGTCTTCACAAAGGAGGACACAAATAACCTCCCAGGGATGTCGGGGAACATAGGGTCTGATGAAAAGCAGGAACTGAAAGAAATCAGTATTTGTAGGGAAATGGTGTTAGGGAAATTGACGGGATTGAAGGCCGATAAATCCCCAGGGCCTGATAATTTACATCCTAGGGTACTTAAGGAAGTGGCCCTAGAAATAGTAGATGCATTGCTGATCATCTTCCAACATTCGATGGAATCTGGAACAGTACCCATGGATTGGAGGGTAGCTAATGTTACCCCACTATTCAAAAAAGGTGGTAGAGAGAAAACGGGGAATTACAGACCGGTAAGCCGGACATCGGTAGTGGGGAAAATGCTAGAGTCCATTATAAAAGATGTAATAGCAGAGCACTTGGAAAACAGTGACAGGATCAGACAAAGTCAACATGGATTTACAAAAGGTAAATCGTGCTTGACTAATCTACTGGAATTTTTTGAGGATGTAACTGGTAAAATAGATAAGGGAGAACCAGTGGATGTGGTGTATTTGGACTTTCAAAAGGCTTTCGATAAAGTCCCGCATAAGAGATTAGCATGTAAAATTAAGGCACATGGGATTGGGGGCAAGGTATTGACTTGGATAGAGAACTGGTTGGCAAACAGAAAGCAAAGAGTTGGAATAAACGTGTCTTTTTCCGAGTGGCAGGCAGTGACTAGTGGGGTACCGCAGGGATTGGTCCTTGGACCCCAGCTATTCACAATATATATTAATGATCTAGACGAGGGAACTAGATGTAATATCTCCAAGTTTGCAGACGACACAAAGCTGGGTGGGTGTGTGTGCTGTGAGAAACTCCAGTATGATTTGGACAGGTTGGGTGATTGGGCAGAAGCATGGCAGATGCAATATAATGTGGATAAATGCGAGGTTATCCACTTTGGTGTCAAAAACAGGAAGGCAGATTATTATCTGAATGGCAATAGATTGGGAGAAGGGGAAGTGCAACGAGACCTGGGTGTCCTTGTGCACCAGTCGCTGAAGGTAAGCATGCAGGTGCAGCAGGCAGTTAAGAAGGCAAATGGTATGCTGGCCTTCGTAGCGAGAGGGTTTGAGTACAGGAACAAGGATGTCTTGCTGCAGTTGTACAGGGCCTTGGTGAGACCACACCTTGAGTATTGTGTGCAGTTTTGGTCGCCTTATCTGAGGAAGGATGTTCTTGCCATGGAGGGAGTGCAGCGAAGATTCACCAGACTGATACCTGGGATGGCAGGAATGACGTATGAGGAGAGATTGGGTCGATTGGGCTTATACTCGCTGGAGTTTAGAAGAATGAGAGGGGATCTCATTGAAACTTATAAAATTCTAACAGGACTGGACAGACTAGATGCAGGAAGGATGTTCCCGATGGTCGGAGAGTCCAGAACCAGGTGTCACAGTCTAAGGATAAGGGGTAAGCCATTTAGGACAGAAATGAGGAGGAATTTCTTCACCCCGAGAGTGGTGAACCTGTGGAATTCTCTACCACAGAAGGCAGTAGAGGCCAATTCATTAAATATATTCAAGAAGGAGTTGGATATATTTCTTAAGGCTAAAGGGATCAAGGGATATGGGGAGAAAGCAGGGACAGGGTACTGAATTTGGATGATCAGCCATGATCTCATTGAATGGCGGAGCAGGCTCGAGGGGCCGAATGGCCTACTCCTGCTCCTATCTTCTATGTTTCTATGTTTCCCCTTTAAGAGATGCAGACTATCTTTAAGTAGTGCAGGCTAGCTTTAATTGGTGCTAGCCTCGCACAGACTTGGGCCCCCTGCTGAGCGTTCAGCCACTCAGCAGCACAGTCAATGCTGGGCTGAATGGCACAATCATGCAAATAAGCAGGCAGCACAAAGTTCACGTGCTGCAGGCACAAAGGCCTGCAGACCTCCGAATGGGCACGGGTTGCTAGCACATTTCAATCCCTGCGGTCATTTTTCAGGGCAAACCAATTTCTAGTCCTTACTGTTTACAGTATTTATGCAGACATAGATATAGATTAAATGTAAGAGATGTAGGACAAAGAACAGGAGAAATCCTTTTACAGAGAGGGTTGCAAGGTTGTGTAATGCACTAGAATTTGTGATTAAAGCAGAGACCATGTCAATATTTAAGAATAGTAGATAGGTGGTGGAAGGTAAAGGGAATAAAGGATAAACATAGACTAGTTGGGCCAAATGGCTTGTTTCCACATTGTAATTTCTATGTAATTCACATAGAATTGTAATTACATAAAGGAGGGACAGTCAGTACACTGAACCTCCACCATGCATCTTTTGGCTCCTCATCAATCCTACCTCTGCTATCTTTTATCACCAGGACACTGTGCTTCCTCATCATATCAATTGTTGCAAGGTTGCTGGATCTGTGCTGCTTTATAATGTCAATGTGTGTCGTGATGGTTACTGCTTTGGTGACTTTGCTGTTTGATTACATGCTGAACACATGGTTCTCTTTGCTCTACGAATGATCGAACACTATAAGTATGTAACACATTTATCCATTTGAGTATTGTATTGTCATTACTTGAAATATTAAGCACTTACAATCAATCAATGTTGTGGATATATTGAAGTAATATATAGTGTAAATCATAGAATGTTTGATTAATATGGTACATATCAGTTGGTCTGCACAACTCTCCAACCCGCTCAGGCTCAATGCCTCTGAGGCCTCCCTCCCCCACCTCCCCCCCGCCCATCCCCCACCAAGTAATTCCACAACTCCCTGGTCATATTAGTTTCTCCTAATGTAGTCCAACACCTGTTCCATCCTGTGCCCTCCATTATGTGCAAGTTTTCTCTTTAAACGTAACAACAGAGTACATTAACAGCATGATTTAGCCCATGGAATGTCATTCTCTTTCCTTTCATGCCATGTATAATGTAATTTTCATCAGTCTATTATTTTTGCCTGTGCTACATGTCTCGCTATTTCCTTCTTAACATATTTCTATGTAAGCTCTGTAATTTTGCATATATCCATAGCAAATACTACACAACTTAATATCAAATGTTTCCTGTGTAGCTACTTCACAATAATCTGCTTCCCTTATCTTGGTGTGCTGTCTTACCTGGTGCAACTTCTTCTGGACCTCCTTCCAGATACTCACAGTAGCTGACACCAAGTTCACACGCTCCGTGATCTATTACCACGCTTGTTGTCTCTGGATCATACTTGTGGGCCACCCTCACAGACGAATAAGTTCATTCTATTTCTCCTTTGCACAGTTGGATTCAGTCTGTGACATGGCCTTTATGAATTTGTCACTGAGCCATTAAGCAGAAATATTGCACACACCACAGCTGGATTCACAAACTTTTTTTGTCACTTATACCAGTTAAAAAGAAAGACTTGCATTTCTATCGCGCTTTTCACAACCTCAGGAAGTCCCAATGTGCTTTACAGTCAATGAAGTACTTTTGAAGTGTAGTCACTGTTGTAACATAGGAAACACATAGAAACATAGAAACATAGAAGATAGGAGCAGGAAAAGGCCATTCGGCCCTTCGAGCCTGCTCCGCCATTCAATGAGATCATGGCTGATCATCCAAATTCAGTACCCTGTCCCTGCCTTCTCCCCATGTCCCTTGATCCCTTTAGCCTCAAGAAATATATCCAATTCTTTCTTGAATATATTTAATGAACTGGCCTCCACCACCCTCTGTGGCAGAGAATTCCACAGGTTCACCACTCTCTGGGTGAAGAAATTCCTCCTCATTTCAGTCCTAAATGGCTTACCCCTTATCCTTAGACTATGACCCCTGGTTCTGGACTCCCCAGCCATCAGAAACATCCTTCCTGCATCTAGTCTGTCCAGACCTGACAGAATTTTATAGGTTTCGATGAGATCCCCTCTCAATCTTCTAAACTCCAGTGAGTATAAGCCCAATCGACACAATCTCTCCTCATACGTCATTCCTGCCATCCCAGGTATCAGCCTGGTGAATCTTCGCTGCACTCCCTCCATGGCAAGAACGTCCTTCCTCAGGTAAGGTGACCAAAACTGCACACAAAACTGCGGTCTCACCAAGGCCCTGTACAACTGTAGCAAGACATCCTTGTTCCAAACACTAGTACGATAGCAAAATACTGCGGATGTTGGAAATCCGAAACAACAACAGAAAATGCTGGAAAAACTCAGCAGGTCAGGCAACATCCGTGGAGAGAAATTTGAGTTGACGTTTCGGGTCGAACCCTTCTTCAAAACTGGAAAGAAAAGAAGATAGATCGGAGGCAAGGCTGCGATCGGACAAAAGAATAAAAGAAACAAAAGAAGTAAAAGAGACAATAAAAGGTATTAGAAGCTAGACGAGATTGTAATAGGCTGAGATTAGGTGTAAAGCTGCACCTGCATGCTTACCTTCAGCGACTGGTGCACAATAACACCCAGGTCTCTTTGCAATTCCCCTTCTCCCAATCTATTGCCATTCAAATAATAATCTGCATTCCTGTTTTTGCCACCAAAGTGGATAACCTCACATTTATCCACATTATAGTGCATTTGCCATGTTTCTGCCCAATCACCCAACCTGTCCAAATCGTACTGGAGTTTCACGACATCCTCCTCACAGCTTACCCTCCCACCCAGCTTTGTGTCGTCTGCAAATTTGGAGATATTACATCCAATTCCCTCGTCCAGATCATTAATATATATTGTGAACAGCTGGGGTCCTAGGACCGATCCTTGCGGTACCCCACTAGTCACTGCCTGCCACTCAGAAAACGACCCATTTATTCCAACTCTTTGCTTTCTGTCCGTCAACCAGTTCTCTATCCAAGTCAATACCTTGCCCCCAATCCCATGTGCCTTAATTTTGCACGCTAATCTCTTATGTGGGACCTTATCGAAAGCCTTCTGAAAGTCCAAATACACCACATCCACTGGTTCTCCTTTATCTATTTTACCAGTTACATCCTCAAAAAATTCCAGTAGATTAGTCAAGCATGATTTACCTTTTGTAAATCCATGTTGACTTTGTCCGATCCTGTCACTGCTTTCCAAGTGCTCTGCTATTACATCTTTTATAATAGACTCTAGCATTTTCCCCACTACCGATGTCAGGCTTACTGGTCTATAATTCCCCGCTTTTTCTCTACCACCTTTTTTGAACAGTGGGGTAACATTAGTTACCCTCCAATCCATGGGTACCATTCCAGAGTCTATCGAGTTCTGGAAGATGACCAGCAATGCATCTACTATCTCTAGGGCCACCTCCTTAAGTACCCTGGGATGTAGACCATCAGGCCCTGGGGATTTATCGGCCTTCAGTCCCATCAATTTTCCTAACACCATTTCCCTACAAATACTGATTTCTTTCAGTTCCTCCTTTTCATCAGACCCTATGTTCCCCGGCATCTCACAGAATCACAGAATCACAGAAACCCCACAGTGCAGATAGAGGCCATTTCGGCCCATCGAGCCTGCACCGACACATATCCCACCCAATCCCCGTAACCCCTACACCAACACATATCCCACCCTATCCCCGTAACCCCACGTATTTAATCCCCCTAACACTAAGGGTCAATTTATCATAGCCAATCAACCTAACTCGCACATCTTTGGACTGTGGGAGGAAACCGGAGGAAACCCACGCAAACACGGGGAGAATGTGCAAACTCCACACAGACAGCCACCCGAGGCCGGATTCGAACCCGGGTCCCTGGCTCTGGGAGGTTATTTGTGTCCTCCTTTGTGAAGACAGAACCAAAGTATGTATTTAGTTGGTCTGCCATTTCCTTGTTTCCCATTATAAATTCCCCTGATTCTGACTGTAAGGGGCCCATGCTTGACTTCACCAATCTTTTTCTCTTCACATATCTATAAAAGCTTTTACAGTCAGTTTTTATGTTCCCTGCACGCTTACTCTCATATTCTATTTTCCCTTTCTTAATTAATCCCTTTGTCCTCCTTTGTTGACTCCTAAACTGCTCCCAATCCTCAGGATTATTGCTTTTTCTAGCCAATTTATATGTCCTCTCCTTGGATCTTATGCTATCCCTAATTTCCTTTGTTAGCCACGGTTGAGTCACCTTTTTTGTTATATTTTTATGCCAAACTGGGATGAACAAATTCTGTAGCTCATCCATTCGGTCTTTGAATGTTTGCCATTGCCTATCCACCATCAACCCTTTGAGTGACATTCCCCAATCAATTCTACCCAACTCACTCCTCAGACCATCGTAGTTTCCTTTATTTAAAATGAGGACCCTTGTCTCTGAGTCAATGACTTCATTCTCCATCTTAATGAAGAATTCGATCATATTATGATCGCTCTGACCCAAGGGGCCTCGTACAACAAGATTGCTAATTAATCCTTTCTCGTTACATAATACAAGGTCTAAGATGGCCTGATCTCTGGTTGGTTCCTCGACATATTGGTCCAGGAAACCATCCCATAAACACTCCAGGCATTCCTCCTCCACAGTATTGTTACTAATTTGGTTGGCCCAATCTATATGTAGATTAAAGTCACCCATGATGACTGCTGTGCCCTTATTGCACGCTTCTTTAATTTCCCTTTAATGCCATCCCCAACCTCCGCCTTACTGTTTGGAGGTCTATATACCACTCCCATTAATGTTTTTTTCCCCTTAGTATTTCTCAATTCTACCCATACAGATTCCACATCATCAGAGCTAATATCCTTCATTACAATTGTATTAATCCCTTCTTTAACCAGTAATGCTACCCCACCTCCCTTTCCTTTTTGCCTATCTTTCCTGAATATCGAATACCCCTGGATGTTGAGTTCCCAGTCTTGGCCATCCTTGAGCCACGTTTCCGTGATCCCAACCAAATCATATTCGTTTACCTCTATTTGCGCAGCCAATTCATCCACCTTATTACAAATGCTCCTCGCATTAAGACACAAAGCCTTCAGGCTTGTTTTTTTAACGCTCTTAGACCTATTAGAATTATTATTTACTGTGGCCACGTTTGATTTAAACCGTTGATTTCTCTGACTGCCACTTTTGTTTTTCTCCTTCCTATCGTTTGCTTTTATCCCTGTTTTCCTTTCCTCTGTCTCCCTGCTCAGGTTCCCAACCCCCTGCCATTTTAGTTTAAACCCCCCCGAACAGTGTTATCAAACCTCCCCGCAAGGATATTTGTCCCGCACTGGTTCAGGTGCAAGACCCACCTTCCCCAGAAGCAGGCCCAGTGATCCAGGAAACTAAAGCCCTCCCTCCTGCACCAACTCCTTAGCCACGCATTCACCTGCTCTATCCTCCTATTCCTATACTCACTAGCACGTGACACTGGGAGTAATCCAGAGATTACAACCTTTGAGGTCCTGCTCTTTAATCTGCTACCTAGCTCCCTAAATTCTTGCTGCAGGACCTCTTCCCTCTTCCTACCTATGTCGTTGGTCCCAATGTGAACCACGACCTCTGCCTGTTCACCCTCCCCCTTCAGAATGCCCTGCAGCCGTTCAGTGACATCCTTGACCCTGGCACCAGGGAGGCAACAAACCATCCTGGAGTCACATCTACGGCCACAGAAACACCTATCTGTTCCCCTTACGATAGAATCCCCTACCACTATTGCTCTCCCACTCTTTTTCCTCCCTTCCTGAGCAGCAGAAGCACCCCTGGTGCCAGGAAGTTGGCTGCTGCTGCCTTCCCCTGGTGAGTCATCCCCCTCAACAGTATCCAAATTGGTATACCTGTTTGAAAGGGGGATGGCCACAGGGGTCCCCTGCACTACCTGCCTGCTTCTATTGCTCCACCTGGTGGTCACCCATTTCCCTTCTGCCTGTGGAGCCCTACCCTGCGGCGTGACCAACTCATCAAACGTGTAATCCACGACCCTCTCAGCATCATGAATGCTCCACAACCCATCCATCCGCAACTCCGGCGCCTCAATACGGCCCGTTAGTAGCTGCAGCTGGATGCATTTCTGGCACATGTGGTTGTCAGGGACACTGGCAGCGTCTCTGAATTCCCACATAGAGCAAGAGGAGCATAACACGGGGCTGGGCTCTCCTGGCATGACTTACCCCTTTAATTAATTTAAATTAATTCAATACCACCAGTTAAAGATATACTCTGGGGCGCTTATTTAACAACTGTCCCCACTACACCACAGAGACCCAAGAAAATATAAACTGCAGAATTTAAGCTTGTAATGAAAAGGAGAAAGAAATACTCACCAACCAATCACTTACCTGCTTCCTGGTGACGTCGCACTTGGATTACTTTTTACCTCTCTCCCGGGACCTGGATTGGTAAGCCTCACTGCTCCCTCGCAGGTCCGCCGACTCTCCGCTCTCTCAGGGCTCTGGGCCTTGCTGCTCGCCGCCTCTGGTGCTCTTAATGTGCCGCCTCACTGCTCCCTCGCAGGTCCGCCGACTCTCCGCTCTCTCAGGGCTCTGGGCCTTGCTGCTCGCCGCCTCTGGTGCTCTTAATGTGCCGCCTCACTGCTCCCTCGCAGGTCCGCCGACTCTCCGCTCTACAACACAGAACACAGAAACCTCACAGTACAGATAGAGGCCATTTCGGCCCATCGAGCCTGCACCGACACATATCCCACCCGATCCCCGTAACCCCACGTATTTAATCCCCCTAACACTAAGGGTCAATTTTTATCATAGCCAATCAACCTAACCCGCACATCTTTGGACTGTGGGAGGAAACCGGAACACCCGGAGAAAACCCACGCAAACACGGGGAGAATGTGCAAACTCCACACAGACAGTCGCCCGAGGCCGGATTCGAACCTGGGTCCCTGGCGCTGTGAGGCAACAGTGCTAACCACTATGCCACCGTGCTCTCTCGGGGCTCTGGGCCTCGCTGCTTGCCGCCTCTGGTGCTCTTTATGTGCTGCCTCACTGCTCCCTCGCAGGTCCGCCGACTCTCCACTCTCTCGGGGCTCTGGGCCTCGCAGCTAAATTGTGCATGCACGTTCCCACAAATTGCAATGAAATAAATTATCTGATCATCTGTTTTTGATGCTGATTGAGGAATAAATGTTGACCAGAACACCGGGAAAGCTCCCCTGCTCTTCTTCGAAATCATGGCATGGGATCTTTTATGTCTACCTGAGAGGACAGACAGTACCTCGGTTTATCGTCACATCAAAAGGACGACAGCTCCGACAATGCAGTGCTCCCTCAGTACTACACTGGAGTGTCAGCTAGATATGTGCTTAAGTCTCTGGAGCGGGGCTTAAACCCACAACCTTCTGACTCAGAAGTGAGAGTGCTCCCACGATATCAAGACCTGGATAAGCCAAAATGTCCTGCAGCTAAATTTCAGCCATCCTCTTCGGTTTGTGTCATCATTCCCAAGCCTCAGGCCATGTGCGTATCAACTTCCCCTGCTGCCACCTCAAGTTGTGTCAGGAGTTCCGAACCTTGACATCCTGCTCAGCCCCAAGTTCAGCTTCTTTCCCCATATTCACACTGTTGTAGGAGTCTACGTACTCCTAGCAAAAAATACTGAACTCGGAGAGGTTCAACAGAAAAGTTTTAATTGTTGAGGCTGCATGCTGAACACAAAATGGAGTCAGAGACTACACAAAGTACGACTGCCTTTCATCAGCGCATAACTTCGACTGCTCCTCCCCCGCTCTGGGCTTAACTATGTTGCAGATCGAGTTTCTTAAAGGTGTGATCCTTCTTAAAGGCATGACGCCTGATTTATAGTCTACGGACCAGAAAGCGGATTGTGTCCTTTCTGCGATCGGTACGCCACACAGCTCCCCCCAGAATCCGCTAGTAGGGAGTGTACGAACCGGTGTGGCGGCTTGATGGCACGGCCGGAACGGCTCTTGGTGGTTGGTGTCGGGAGCGGGGCGGTCGGACGCGTCGGGCTCTTAGGCGGTCTGCCCCGTGGTGGGGGTTGGCCCACTTGAATGGGTTCGTCGGGCTCTAGGTGCGCCAGCTTGAGCCGGTCGACCGACACCTTGTCAGTTCTGCCGCCCACTTCGAGGAGGAAGAACTTGTTCCCCGTCTGGAGTACCTTGTAGGGTCCATCATATGGGGGCCGTAGAGGTCCTCGGTGGGCGTCATGGCGCACGAAAACAAATTTGGCCATTTGGCTAGGTGGTACGCGGGTTGCTGGTTCGCCGTGCCGGCCGATGGGTACCGGAGCGAACTGTTGTGCTCGGTTGGCGAAAGCGCGACGTTGCTGGTCAGCCGACCAGGGGGTCATGGCGGTGGGCAGGAACTCTCCGGGTACGCGCAGCGGCTGGCCGTACACGAGTTCCGCCGCCGAGGCTTGCAGGTCTTCCTTGACCGTGGAGCGTAGGCCGAGTAGCACCCACGGGAGGTGGTCGATCCAAGCCTCGTCCTCGAGGCTGGCGCGGAGGGACGCCTTCATGGACCTGTGGAATCGCTCGCACAGTCCGTTGGCTTGGGGGTGGTAAGCCGTGGTGCGGTGAACGGCCACCCCGAGGTTTCGGGTGATGGCGGCCCACAGATCAGAGGTGAACTGCGGGCCTCTATCCGACGTCATGTTGGAGGGGACGCCGAACCGAGTGACCCAGGTACCGATGAACGCCCTCGCGGTGTCGGCGGTGGTGGTGGACGTCAGTGGAATGGCCTCGGGCCAGCGGGTGATACGGTCCACAATTGTCAGCAGGTGCGTGTGACCTTGTGATGACGGCAGGGGGCCGACGAGGTCGATGTGGACGTGGTCGAATCTTCTTTCTAGCACGGTGAACTCCTCGAGTGGGGCTTTGACGTGCTGGTGGATTTTGGCACGCTGGCAAGCTATGCAGGATCTGGACCAGACGCGCACACCTTTGCGCAGGCCGCGCCAGACAATTTGGTTGGCCACCAGTCTAATGGACGCGTGGGTGCCGGGGTGTGAGAGGCCGTGGACGATGTCGAACACCCGTTTTCGTCAGGACGCCGGGACTATGGGGCGGGGTTGCGCCAAGGAGGTGTCGCATTTGACTGTGACGGCGGACGGGCCGCAGGCGACGTCGGTCAGTCGCAGCCCTGGGAGTGTTGTGGGCGCGGAGAGCAGATCGGGGTCGGTGCGTTGCTCCGCTGCCAGTTGAGCATAGTCCACTGCCAGGTGGGCGCCGTGGACGGCGGGGCGGGATAGGCAGTCGGCCACCACGTTATCTCGACCGGAGACGTGCCGGATGTCCGTGGTGAATTCGGACACCGCGGCGAGCTGGCGTTGTTGCCTGGCTGACCACAGGTCCGCAGATTTCGCCATCGTGAATGTCAGGGGTTTGTGGTCGACAAACGCGGTGAAGGAGCGGCCCTCCAGAAGAAATCTAAAATGGCGGACTGCCAGGTACAGTGCGAGGAGCTCGCGGTCAAAGGCGCTGTATTTGGCCTCCGGGGGGCGCAGTTGGCGGCTGAAAAAGGCCAGCGGTTGCCAGGCCCCGTTGACCCACTGTTCGTACACGCCGCCGACCGCGTGGTCGGAGGCGTCCGTGGTGAGGGCCACCCTGGCATTGGGCTGTGGGTGAGCGAGCATGGTGGCGTCGTCGAGCGCCTTTTTGGTCGAGTCGAAAGCGGTCAACATGTCCGCCGACCACTCGATCGCCATTCTGTGTTTCTTACCCCGGAGGGCTTCGTATAGGGGCCGCATGAGAGAGGCCACTCCGGGAATGAAGCGGTTGTAAAAGTTGATCATCCCCAAGAACTCCTGGAGGCCTTTGATGGTGGTAGGCCGGGGGAACTGCTGGACGGCTTGCACCTTGGCGGGCAGGGGAATGGCTCCGTCCTGCGTGATGTGGTGGCCGAGGAATTTGATCCTGCTGAGGCCGAATTGGCACTTGGCTGGGTTGATGATGAGCCCGTGCTCACTGAGCCGCTGGAACAGGGTGCGGAGGTGCTCGATGTGTTCCTGCTTGGAGGAACTAGCTACCAGGATGTCATCCAGGTAGACAAAGAGGAACTTCAGGTCCCGGAGGACCGAGTCCATCAGCCGCTGGAAGGCCTGGGCCGCGTTTTTGAGGCCGAAGGGCATTTGGAGGAACTCGAATAGCCCAAAAGGGGTGATTATGGCCGTCTTGGGAACGTCCGTGGGGTGGACTGGCACCTGATGGTAACCGCGCACTAGGTCGACTTTGGAGAAGATTGAGCGGCCGGCCAGTCTAGCCAAGAAGTCTTGAATGTGCGGTATGGGGTACCGATCCGGCGTGGTGGCGTCGGTTAGGCGCCGGTAGTCCCCGCAGGGACGCCATCCCCCGTTGGGTTTGGTGACGATATGGAGTGGGGAGGCCCAGGGGCTGTTGGAGCGGCGGATGATGCCGAGCTGTTCCATTGTGGCAAACTCGGCCCGCGTGATCTCCAGCTTGGCCGGGTCCAGCCTGCGGGCGTGGGCATACACCGGTGGGCCTGTGGTGGGGATGAAGTGTTCTACCCCGTGCTTAGCAACCTTCGCGGAGAAGGTCGGGTTGGTGAGGGCTGGGAACTCAGCCAAGAGTGCTGAGTAGTCATCCGTTGAGCGGGCGCGGCACTGCCACGCCATTTCGGCGGGTCGGGGGGTGGCCATGGCGCCCGGGATAGGTGACATGGTGTTCATGTCCACGAGGCGGCGCCGAGGCATGTCGACCAACAGGCCGCGGGCACACAGGAAATCCGCACCGAGGAGCGGGGAGAGCACCTTGGCGGTGATAAACTCCCAGTGGTAGCGGCGGCCTGCGAGGTCGATGGTGACGGTGCGGGTGCCGTACGTCCGGGTGTCAGTGCCGTTGGCGGCAGCCAGCGCAGGGCCGCGGCCGCCTCGCTGGATCTCAAGGGCGGACACGGGGATGATGCTGCGCTGCGCACCCGTGTTGCATAGGAAACGGCGTCCGGAGGCGCTGTCCGTAACATACAGCAGCGCGCCTGCTTGCCCCACGGCCATCGTGTAGGCCGGTGTGGGGGCGATTGGAAACGTGCAGGGATGGCTGCAGCGGCATGCACGTGCGCCGAACCGGGTATGGAAGTAGCAGTAGCCCTGGGTCGGAGGGCTTGGGGGACGTGAGGGCCTGGGGGGCCTCGTGGCCGAGCTGTGTGGCCGCGCAATAGAGGGTGGAGCGCGCGCCGACGCTGCGGAGGCCAGGTCGGGGGTGACGGCGTGGTTGGAGCTGGCGGACAGGAGCTTATCGGCTTCATCGGCCAGGGCCTCGAGGTCCGTGAGGCTGGATGCCACGATCGTCGGGCGGATGCTGGGAGGTAGTTGGCGGATAAAGAGCGTGCGGAAGAGGGAGCCGGGCGGTTTCTCGTCGGTCAGAGCAAGCATGTGTGAGAGCAAGTCTGACGGCGTGGAGTCACCGAGGCCCAGGAGGTCGAGGAGGTGGCAGTTGCGCAAGAATTGGGAGGCTGTGAATTTTTTAAGGAGCGCGGCCTTGAGATGTGCGTACTTGCCTTCCTCCGGAGGTTTTTGTAGTGTTGTCCAGACTTTCGTGATTGTGGAGCTGCCCAGGGAGGCGAGGAGGTAGTCGTACATTGTTGCATCGGCGGTGATGCCGCGGAGTCAGAATTGCGATTCTGCTTGAAGGAACCAGGCGGTGGCCAGGTTCTCCCAGAACTCCGGCAGCTTCACAGAAACTGCATTTGTGTCAGCCATGGTTACGCTTAGGAGTCGTCCTGGGGTCGGGGTCACCAATGTAGGAGTCTACGTACTCCTAGCAAAAAATACTGAACTCGGAGAGGTTCAAAAGAAAAGGTTTAATTGTTGAGGCTGCATGCTGAACACAAAATGGAGTCAGAGACTACACAAAGTACGACTGCCTTTCATCAGTGCACAGCTTCGACTGCTCCTCCCCCGCTCTGGGACGGTGCGGGTGCCGTACGTCGAGTTTCTTAAAGGTGTGATCCTTCTTAAAGGCATGACGCCTGATTTATAGTCTATGGACCGGAAAGCGGATTGTGTCCTTTCTGTGATTGGTACGCCACACTGTTACCAAATCACTTTCTTCCACCTCTGCCACTCTGCCTGTCTCTACCCCATCTCTTCCCTTCTACCACCAAAAGCCTAATGTATGCCTTCATCACCTCAAGGCTTCACTTCTCCAAAGCCCTTTTAGCTGACCTCATTGCATCAACTTTCTATAAGCTACGACCCATTCAAAATTCCACAGCCAGCATCCTCATCCACAGTATGTCCCACACTCCCAACAAGCCCCAACCCAACCCCCTCCCCTCATGCCCCCCCGCAACCTGGTGCACTTCAAACTCCACAAGATTCCTATGTCCCAGTGTATCACTTGTCCTTCTTGTTGTGAAGCACTGAAACATCTTCCAGGACATGAGGAACCAGTTGTTATTGTTGTCATCATCATGATATGATCCAAATATCTTACTGAATTATTATATAGTCCTAGCTGAAAAGTGTATTAAAGTAGGTATTTAACCTTCCTCCCCCCATATACATACACAATAAAATACAATCCTCAAATTTAATGATGTTTGGCACAACAATTTGGAACGATTTATTGTTAAAATTGGTTCCTGGAATAGCTAAAGCAGCCTACAGCCGATAATAGCGGTTGGGCAACAGTTTGCTTTGCAACAAAGACTATGGGCCCTGTTCGCTGACACTTTGCAGTATTCACCTAATCTCTTCCAAAAGCCTCTGATGTTAGGGTAAGTTTACCATTAAATTACCATTTAACAGCAGAAAGCTTTTGCTGCAAAATCATTGAGGCGGTATATTAAAGGGCGTGGTGACATGTACATAACATTTCTGTGGGCACTTCAAGCTGCATGCTGCACTCGTTTTGTTAGACTCTCAAATAGTTGTTGCATTTGGAGAAATAAATTGGAATTCTCTGTGCAGCAGCTCTTTCTTTTGGTTTTAGGTAGTAGCCTCGGGCCATTTATCCAGTAATTACACCAGCAAGAGCCACAACGGAGGCTACAGTGAAAATGGGTGGGCAGAAAGAATAAAAGTAATCTCTTAGTTTTCATGTTATTTTTAAAATTTTAGCTTCTTGGATATTTTGTATATTTTTACTGAATTCCTCAGGTGCCAGTGTTACATATTTGAAGTGGGAGGGGGAGAAGAGGGAGAGTAAAGCCTGTTAACATTCTCTTACTGCTGCCAATGGTTGTCTTAATAAACTCGAGTTCAAAGACAGTCCACTGTCGGGTGACCTTTTGTAATAGCAGCTAGTCAGAAGTGAAATAAGCTTTTGTAGTCTCAGTCTAGTCATTACAGGTTGTGAATTCACAGCCCAGAACATTTACAATATAGAAATTCACCCAACGTGAGATATATGTGTCTTCCTTGGCCAGCCACACTCTGGAATAAATGCTCGAGGAAGCAACAGTATTGTAGACCCTCAAACAAGTGGGTCTATGAATGTGCCATTGGATTAAGGGAGCCGAGTTCAGAACAGCAAACACAGGGAGCCAGTGGGCTGGATTTTGATTGAGGAGGCGTGTAGGAGGCGGGACTACAACTTTTGGGGTTGTAGTCCCGCCTCCATCGAGTTGTGGCCAACCTACGCGATTTTCACTTGATTGACCTTGTTGAGCCCGCCCAGTCAATTAAGGGCCACCCGGCAAAAGCTTTTGACAGATGAAATATCAGCATTTGACGGCTGTTTGAAGCTGTCAAACACTGACAATCTGTACTCCAATTTAATTCCTTCCTCTCAGGCTGATTTAGAGATCTCTCCAGAACAGAAAGCTGAATGCTGCAACTTTTGACAGCTCACGGCCATTCTGCTTTCTGTGCCGGTGAGATGAGGGACTCCCGAGACCTGAAGGAAGGAAGGCTGTAAAGGTAAGTAAAACTTCTTTAAACACTTTACACACACCAAACACACTTACCTCTGAACTCATGCACCCATCACTCACCTGAACACCGGACATCTCGACCCCTCCAAGTCCTTCAGCCCAACGGCCCGCCTCGCTAACTTGGCATGGTTTGGAGCCGTCGAGAATCCCACACTTCAGCAATAAAAATAGGGATTAGGCTAAAAACTGCCTGCTAACTACCTGTTAACAGGCAGTTAATTGGCACTAATCCCCTTCCCGCCTCGGGGAGGCGGGTCCTAGTACAGGTCATGTATCTGCCTCCTTTGAAACTGGCATGGAGGCTTGGGGGCGGGATGGGTTCGTGCCCCCTGATTTCGAGATTTTAACCCCCACACGCCTCCAATCCCACCTCCACAGCCCAATGAAAATCCTGTCCAATGTCTCATATTTCCTGTGATTCAGCAACTGGGTCTCCACATTGTACAGTGGACCTCAATGCAACCAACAGGTAAAGGGGTAGAGCGACACATGGTTGCCACTCTCCCAAGATAGGAGAGAAACAACTGGGTAATATAGAGACATTTTGGGGGGGGGGAAGGGAGGGGTGTGGTCCTGACAGATCTAGGGGTATATTTTCCTTGATATTTTTTAATTGATGAGAAAGTAAAGGTGCATAAACAGTGGAACAATACCAATAGAAAGCGGTAACAGAAGTTTTCATCCATTAGTGCCGCTATTCTGTGTCTTGCTCTCAATCCAAAATGAGCCAAATGAAATTAACAAGGAAACATGTTGCCTGTTAAGGACTGCTAAGATTTGTAAAAGGCCAATCACAGGAAGTGCATACCGAAATATGAAGGGCAGGATACAAGTGAAAAGGAGTCCTAAACTTACGCACAGATTTGACCAAGTTGAATGAAGATTTTGAAGTATCACAATACTAACAGAAATAAATAGTACTGGGGAGTTTCAGTCTCACAGAATGGGTACAGCAACAATAGAGCAGCAGGAGAGGGCAGTGAATGAAGGCAGAAGAAGTGGACTTACCACATCAAACTCAGCTGCTTGGGTACAATGGAGGATTGATGCTTAATGAGGCTGTGAGGGCAAAGAACTGTCACTGACAGTGCACAGCATCTGCAGCACAAGTCATTTGGTCCAACTGGTCTATGCCGGTGTTTATACTCCACACAAGCCTTCTCCCACTCTAACTACTGGACTCGTACTCCAGAGGTTTGGATAATAATCCAGACAGTGTGAATTCAAATCCCACCATGACAGTTTGTGAATTTGAATTCACTTTTTAAAAATCTGGAAATTTAAATAACTGGTATCAGAAAAAGTGACCACGAAGCTGTTGGATTGTTGTAAAAACCCAACTGGTTCACTACGGACTTAACGTACTTTAAGGAAGGAAACCTGAGGTCTTTACTCGGTCTAGCCTATATGTGACTCGAGTCCTACACCAATGTGGTTGACTATTAACTGCCCTCTGAAGTGGCCTAGCGAGCCCTTCAGTTATATCAATAAGGATGGGCAATAAATGTCGGCCTTACCAGTGACACCCACATCCTGAGACTGATTTTTTTAAATGACCTCTCCCCAGCCTTCCCTTGGGTCCCTCTATTTCCTTCTCCCTCATGTATGCATCAAGCCTCCCCTTAAATTGATCAATGCTCTCTGCTTCAACCACTCCATGTGGCAGCGAGTTCCACATTCTCGCCATTCTCTGTGTAAAGAAATTCCTCCTAAATTCTTATTTCATCTGTTAAGCTATCAATGCCAGTTGACCACTCCATGGCGGCGATTTCGCCAACCGTGGTGAGTCCGGTACGGCCAGAGTAGGTGGCGGCTTCAAACCCCACTCCTGTCTTCATCCCACCTCCTCCAAGTGATTTTGCCCTGATTGGGCTTGTTAAGCCCACCCTGCGAGGATCCCGGCCAATTAAAAGGAAGCAGGTCTGATGACGTAATCTGATGATGCATCATCAGCTGGTTTCCTTAAAAGGACCATGTCCACGTTCATTTTGACAGTTGTGCTGTCAGTGTTCTACAGCATTGAGGTGCTGCAAACACTGACGATTACTGCACAAAGGTGCACGGCTGCACCGAAGCTCTCCCATGACTCCCTCCATATGCTTATGGAGGGAGTCACAGCACACAGGGAGGTTCTCTTCCCTTCCAATGGGCGGAAGAGACCTCCCCAGGAGACCAACGCAGCCTGGTTGCACATTGAACAGGAGGGCACAAGCAGGGATGGCATCAGGAGGACCAGGCTGCAGTGGCGCCAACCTTTCAATGATCACAGTAGATCACGGAACGTTACTGTAAAGCCACACTCAACCTCATCATGCTGTGCCACTCATCACATCCCCATAGCTCTGCCTTCCCTACTCTACTCCTGCGCATCCTTACTCACACCAACTTTCCTTACACCTCCACCCATCCCTCTCTATCTATGTTATCACTTCCCCATCTCACTAGCCACTCTTCACACTCACCCTCATCCTAGTCCAATCATTCAAACTAACAACAAACAACGGTAGACACTTATGTGCTTTAGCAAATGTTTGTGTAAAGTGTCTGTTAATGTATTGTCAAGCATTGAAATCTTTATTTTCAACACTTTGTCTTCTTGGACTGATTTGTGTGCACCTTTGGAAGTGTCTTTGTAAGTTGCAGTGAATGGTGAGATATAACAGTAACCCCTGCAATGGTGATGAGTGTGAAAGGAATGGCTTGGACATTGTAGCGATGCTTTATGGTGCTGGTGTGGGGTGGCGCCAACCTGGTGCATCATGTGGCAGCCAGGGTGTACAGCATCAAGTGAAGTAAATCTGCCCATGGTGAAGCCATCGCTGGTGTACCGGGCAGAAATGTGGTCGGGTGCTGATGCCCTGTGGCCTGTGCAGCATCAGGTGATTGCGGAGAAGGTTGGTTTTGTTGTTCGTGGTGCTGGTGTGCCTGGTGATGTTGATGTTGGGGCTGATCGTGGTGGGATTCTGAGGACCAAGGTGAGATTTTTTCAAGGGCACCAATGCTGCTGGAATATATGGCAGCTGAAGTTGAGATGACAGAAGCGATCTGTCAATGGTGAGAGAGTTTGCTCCAAGGAGGTGACAGTGGATAGAGAGATTACTCTAAACACTTCCAAACTGCATACAGCTCAAAAGTGTCTTCCAAATCCTGAAGGCTCAAGCTTCTGACATTGGAAAGTGAACAGCTGTGAAATGGTAGCTTTTATACCACTTTTGCAGCTGTCACAGCAATGGAGAGTCATAGAGAACCCGACACACTTACCTGATGTGATCCCCGAGCAATGGGAACCTAGTGGAAAAGTTGGGGAAATGGCTAGAAGGAGGTAAAATGCTGTTCAACTACCTTTAAAGACCCTCTTAACTATCTCAATTGGCTGACCCGCCGCTTAGTGCCAGGTCTGCAAAGCACAGGCAGACCCCACACTTGGGAAACTGACAAGGAGGCGGGTTCAGAGCGGGATCCAGACCAGCTGTCAATCTTTTAGATTTTGACAGCGCACCCACCTCCGTACCCGCCCTCTGAGTGCTGCCAAAATTCCAGCCCAAATTTCTTTGTGCATGATGCTGCTGGAGACTATCTACTCACCATGGCAGCTGACCGCTCTAAGTGTGAAACATTGGGCAGGTTTGAGTTCTTTAAATCCCTCCCTCATGATTGTTTCTAGCATTCTGCAAGTGAGTTGAAACCAATTACAGCTGTCTTATCCAACCTATCCATACCAGCTTCTACTGCCATATGTACAGAAAGCAAGGAAACAAGCTACTCAACACAACCCCTATGTTCTAACATCGTCCATTGGAAAGTACACCGACAATAGCGTTTATCACAAAGACAATGCAGGAACAGCAGGCAGCATGCCAGACCTCTGCCCTGCATATGCTTGTCCTTCATCAATCTCTACTTCTGCTAGTTCTACATCACCAGTACCCTGTGTTTCACTGTATGTTCCCTCATGCACACCAATATATATTTGGCATGAGGGGAGCGATTTTCCCAGCCCCGAGAAGGTGGGTTTGGAGGTGGGTTTGGAGGCGGGACAGTTGGCAAAATTGCAAAAAGTGAGGGCAGGTTCGGAACCCGCCTCCAACCCGCCTCCGCGCAATTTAGGGCACCCCATCAAAACCCAGCTATCTTTGTCAACCGCAAGGGCTTCCACTCTCTCAACATACAGCTGGTGTGTAACCACAAGAAGGAGATTTTGCATGTTTGCGCCAAGTTCTGTGGTAGTTGCCATGACTCGTTCATTCTGCGGAACTCTAGTGTTCCTCCGCTATTCAATCCGCCAAACCAACTTAACGGATTGCTCCTTGGTGACAAGGGCTACTCCCTGAAGAAGTGGCTAATGACACCGATCAGGAGGCCAGCTAACGAGGCTGAGGAGCGTTACAATGCCAGCCACATTTTGACCAGTTCCATCATCGAGCAAACCATTGGCTTGCTGAAGATGCGATCCGATGCCTTGACAGATCAGGTGGAGCCCTGCAGTATTCAGCAGCCAAGGTCTCCAGAATGGTCATGGTCTGCTGTGCACTGCACAACATGGCATAGCGTCGTGGCTTGCAGCTTCCTGATGAGCAAGTGGCTCAGTTCATAGCCACCTCAGATGAGGAGGAGGAGGAGGAGGACCAAGCGGCGGCATATCGACCAGCAGCAGCGGCAGCACGCGAGCCCATGGCTGTCCATGATGCAAGGGATGCATTCATCCTGACCAGATTTGCATAGGTTGCCCATTGTGGCACATGTGCTTGGCTCCTTCTTAACACATGATAGACAATGGACATGACTCTCTGGCCTCCTTTCACTCTGACCACCAACCTGACCATGCAAGTGTCGCGGAGCCTGCAATGTGGAGCTACCAAAGCAGAATTAACAGATGCTATCATGCCAACAGTTTGCCATCACCTAATTTTAATACATTCACACAGGAATGGCACTTCATCAATAAACAGAAACAATCACCCAATCTGCAAACAGATCTGGAGGTTATATCCCTTGCCAGCTGGATCCACATAGCCTTGGTATCTTTGGGAGGCCTCTTCCTCCCAGATAAGGGGAAGCCACCTCCCTGCTAGCTCTCGCCCCCCTCAACCAGCATACCCAGCGCCTCATCCGAGAACCTTGGGGAGGCTCTTGCCTTGGAGCTGGCCATTCTTCAAGGAGATAAAAGTTTGGAGGTGGTGCACCATCGACCAAAAACCAGTGAAATGAGCCAAGGCAGCAAGCAGCCCTTAAATGAAGCTGGATAAGTGACGTCAGCAGAGGCGAGTTTCAGTCCCAAAAGATTAATTGGGCCAGGGGATCCCACACCTCTGAAATTAACTGGCCAATTAGGGGAAAATCGCAAATTTTTCCCACCTGACAGTGGAGGCAGGATTGGAACCCACCTAAATCGAAACCCGCCTCCAACCCACCTCCAATGGGAAAATCGCACCCGAGGTGTCTGTATTTGCCCTGGTGTTTGCTTCAAGTGTGTATGGTGATGATTAGTGCACTGCTGCTACCTGTTGCTCTCTGGCTGAACATTACTGTAAACCACTTCTTCCTTGTTTTGTGAAGAGAACACATGATACCAAGCATTTGTTCACAATCAACATAAATGGTGCAAATATGATGGCGTAAATCACAGAATATAGTATATGATTAATATAGTGCATTACAATCGATTTGCAGTCATTCAATCTCATCAGGCTGAACACATTTAAGACCATCCAAGCTATTAACTGGAATTTCTGTTTTATGAGAATACTATTTCCCCAAGGTTGAGGGGTCCACCACCATTCCTCCTCCTTGCTCTCCTATCATATACAAATTTTGCCTTAAAACATAAGAATGACAAGGACTAAGATATGATTATTTATTATGTGTTTTTTTGAAAATATCTAGAAACAGCTATTGTTTAACTTATTCTTCATATATGTCCTTCAAGTTCATATTAAAACAATGTGATTTACCACTTGGATTTTCATTCCTTGTTTATGTGAACAAAGCATTTTTTAAATCTATGAAACAAATACCTCTTAACTTCATTTTCATGTAAGTCTTTTTGCTGTTATTTTACAGTAATATTCGTGCCAAATTTTGGCACTCTTTTCAAATCATGAAACTTGTTCTGGATCTCCTTCCAGTTCCTCACAGTAGTCAGGCCCAAGTTCACATGCTCTGTGACATATTGCCAAACCTTTTGTCTCCAGAGTGTTCTTGTGATTGGTTCTGCCTGAGTGAAAAGGTGCTTCTGTTTCTCCATGACTCAATTCACAAGGACATTCATGGTACAGTCACTGAAGCATTCCTTTCAAATTTGACACTGAACCGTTACTGTAAAGTTTTGTGTGCTTAACAGCTGGATTAATGAAACGTTCATCATTTACATTGGTTAAGTGGCTCATTAGCCGCTTGAGTAATATAAAATGAGTATTATTACAGGTGTATCATGTTTGGCCTATTTGTTGTCTTCCATAGAAACATAGAAACATAGAAGATAGGAGCAGGAGTAGGCCATTCGGCCCCTCGAGCCCGTCCCGCCATTTAATGAGATCATGGCTGATCATCCAAATTCAGTACCCTGTCCCTGCTTTCTCCCCATATCCCTTGATCCCTTTAGCCTTAAGAAATATATCCAACTCCTTCTTGAATATATTTAATGAATTGGCCTCAACTGCCATGTGTGGTAGAGAATTCCACAGGTTCACCACTCTCTGGGTGAAGAAATTCCTCCCCATCTCAGTCCTAAATGGCTTACCCCTTATATTAGACTGTGACCCCTGGTTCTGGACTCCCCCACCATCGGGAACATCCTTCCTGCATCGGGAACATCCTTCCCATTAATAAAGTTGTATTGCACAAAATTGCCCACTGCACTACTTCTCTTACTGGCCATTTTGATTGATAGTCATTTAAAGCTACCCAAAGAAAGGCTCTTTATGTTTCTTTTTAAAAGAGGCAATTATGGATTCTAGTTACCTAATTTGGAAGAAACAGGCCAAACCCAAATCCCTTATCGTGGGCATCTCACCAAACAAAACTAGTCATCAACCTATAAAGGCCTAAAAGCTAGTGAACAGGGACAAAAAAATAATTTAAAAGGCTAATTGAATGTTAGCTCTTCACCTCAAGGAGGCCGGAATACAAAGAGGTGGAAGTTATGCTACAGTTGTGTAAAGCTCTGGTTGGACCCTTATCTGGAGTAATGCATTCAATTCTGGGTACCGCACCTCAGGAAGGATATTTTGGCCTTGGAGGGGGTGCAGCACAGATTCACCAGAGTGATACCGAGGCTTAAAGGTTTAAATTATGAAGATAGGTTGCATAGACTAGGCTTGTATTCCCTTGAATATAGAAGATTAAGGGGTGATCTAATTGAGGTGTTTAAGATGATTAAAGGATTTGATAGGGTAGCTAGAAATGATTTCCTCTGGTGGGGAAGTCCAGAACAAGGGAGTATAATGGTCAAATTAGAGCTAGGCCATTCAGGGGTAATGTCAGGAAGCACTTCTTCAAACAAAGGGTAATGAAAATCTGAAACTCTTTCCCCCAAAAAGCTGATGATGCTAGGTCTATTGAAATTTTCAAAACTGAGATTCATAGATTTTTGTTAAGTAAGGGTATTAAAGGATATGGAACCAGGGCAAATGGAGTTCAGATACAGATCAGCCGTGATCTAATTGAAGGGCTTGAATTGGTTATTTCACCAATACAAAGATTCATTCCTTTTGCATTTCATCACGGAAGGTTTATGGTGCACATGAGAGGCCAAGGAGATTGTAATGGACAGGAAAGATGGAAGTTAATACTTTTATGCCAGTGTAGTACTTTTGTTTGGTAAATATTTGTGTTTTCATATTTGTATGCAAATAAATTGAATTAAAAGGGAATATATTTTTAGCTTTTTTCATGAGTCTCACATACAATTCTCCCTATTCACTTTAAAATTCTAATAATTAATTTAGGTTATCCTGACAAAGTCATTGGGGAATGATTTTCAACTGCCACCCACCCATTTCTTACCTGAAAAATGGCCAGCCGGCAGAGAAAAACCCACTCTTTCCTGGTTCTAGCCCAGCCTAAGATGAATAAGAACAAGAAAAACTATGTTCTCCTAATAACAGCTGAGAGGAGCCAAGTGGAGATCCACCATATGCTATCTCTAAGAACATTGTTTGCTGAAATTTGGCCACCATGTTAAACAGCGGTTCAGATAATGACACAGGTCATTCGTGATGTGCTGCTGGTCTTTCCTACTGAAACTTATACCTAGTCCATTTTAGTCCAACCTTATAGAATTAGATCAAAGGCAGGTACCAATAGCTGCGCTTGATCGTGTCTTAAATGCCAGCCTAATCTTACCCGTGGTATTGAAACATAGGCTTGATCAACTCTTTCTGAAATGTACTTGAAGCATTGGACTTACTTTTCAATTAAACTGTCAACATTGCTAGGTTTTCAATAATAAGGTGACATTCAATACTTAGATGGTTAGTTGGTAGCATTCTCACCTCTAACTCAGAGGGTGTAGCTTCTTGAGCAGAATTTGAGCACATAGTGTAGGCTGATGTTCCATACTACTGCCGGAGTGCTGCATTGTCAAAGGTACTCTCATTTTGATAAGAAGTTAAACCAAGACTCCATCATCCTGTTCAGGTGGATATTAAAAATCCCATAGCGCTATTCAAAGGAGTGGGTTTTTCTGGTGTCATGGCCAACATTCCTCCCTGAACTAATACTCCCTAAAATAGATTAACTGATCATTCGTCTTATTGCTGTCTGTAGGATCTTGTTATGCACAAAATAGCAGTTGCATTTGCCGACATTACAGTTCCTAAATTTCCAAGCAATGCGTTGTATGTAAAGCATGTTGAGATGTTGTGATAAGGTACTATACAAATGCAAGTCTTTCTTGTATACTCTAACTGTGTGGAATGTTCTCACAGTCGACCCATTAACAGCATGTCAGCATCTTGTTTAACATATGTGCAGGACAGCACAACACTAAGCATAAACTAACAGACCTTGGTGCTCAGTGACCTGATTAACTAAGAATCTATACTGAGAAAAATTCACAAGCTCCTTTTATTTATTTCATTATGAACCCACCCACGCCACTTCCTAACAATATATGTGCTATGGCATATTGTCATCTATTGCATTCATAATGCACAAAGTGGAAGTGTACATGATACAGTGCAATAAGGAGTAACCCTTACAAAGTGGCTTGCAAATGACCTTGAGATTGTTTCAGGGGAGTGCTGATAGTGTTAGGATCCACTATTGTTCTTTCCCACTGAGTAAATGTCTAGTGGATTTTGGTAATGCAACTGTACCTTTGTGAATTGCCACATTCAAGTGGGGTGAAATATGTTCTCTTGAATGGTACTTAGCCATATGGGAAATGGTGTCAATGTGTCAGCCAGCTGCTGCCAATGGGCCAGATACGAGGACCAGATTTTGGAGAATTTCTCATGATTCAGCTTCAATGAATACATGATTTTCTTAGACTAAGCTCTTGGTGGTTGTAAAGGTCTGCTTGCTGTTGCTCAGTGGAATGCATTGCTGGGCCATGGTTGGAGAAAACCTAGAAGCTTACTTGTCATGTTTGGGTCTGGGGGATTACTAAGATAAAGCCCAAAAGGTAGTGTGCTGAGTCAGCTTGGAAATATATTGGGGAGAAATTTCAGGCAATGTGGTGAAATAATCTGTTATTACTGAACACAAGAAGGACATATCTGAGGAATGTGTGTGAGTAATGAAAAAATACCTGTACATGGGGAAGGACCTGATCAGCTCCTGACCACTATATTGTGATTTCTTGGAGATACATCCTTACAGAGTTGAATTTCAGCTAAAAAGTATTTGTTTGAGTCTATTTGTGCTGTTTCAAGCAATAAAAGTTCTTAGATAATATAATAGTACAAGTCTAACTGCTGAGTGACAAGATAAATCTCATGTGAGTTCATATGTTCCATGTTTGGGAAAGAGGGGAGAAGACATTTCTACTACTCTGTGGCCTAGAAATTTGGTTGTGTAGCACCCGTTGTTTGGGCACTACGGGTGCCGAATTGGGATCAAAATGGCGTTCGAGCAGCACGTGCACATCTCTGGTGCAGGATGTGCCGGATGCCCTCTTGTGAGGGCAGTAGGGCGGCTGTAAGGAGCATACGTTAGAAGTATGGTAAGTAAGCAGATCATGACGTCAATCAGCCTGCAATGCTGATTTGACGCCAGCGCTGCCATTTTTGGCATCATTGCTGGAGCTAAAGCCCTCTCTTAACCTCGCACAGCTGAACATACGTTCAGCAGCAGGACGGACCTCCCCCCCACCAGCACTATTTAAAGGGATCATCACTAACTTTCAGGTAACTTCATTTTTGATTTCTACTGGCTCGGTGTAAGTTTGTGGAACTATTTGGAGCTTTCCAGAGTTATTTAAAGTTGGTGAGGTGACAGGGACTGGTGCTGCAAATGGAGAAGGCCTTGCTTCTGACTTCAAGGGTTTTTGCTGCCAGTCATAGGTGCTCTAGTTGTCATCCCCCTTGGCCTGCAGCATGACAGGGAGATGGAGCAGAGACAGCAAAGAAGAGGACAAGCTGCTCACGGAGGGAGGAGGAGAGAAGGGCTCTCAGCAGGAGGCCTTACCCACCTATGGTCTTCTGAGAGCAATTCTCTTACCTCAACCTGAGCCAGGAGCAGAGTGTGAGGCATCTGCGCTTTACGAAGGAGGTGCTCACAAAACCCTGCCACCTCTTGTAACCAGACCTGCAGCCTCTCTCCAGGGCAAGGACAGCGCTGCCAGTGGCTGTGAAGGTGACCGTGGCCCTGAATATCTTCACGTCAGGATCCTTCCAGGTTGGAGCTGGTGGCATCTGTAATATCTCACAGTTTGCCGTCCACTGCTGCACAAGAGAGGTGACAGACGCTCTTTATGCCAGGAGAGGGGACTTCATTGTCTTCTCTTTGACCAGAGAGAAGCAGACAGAGCATGTACATGGATTTGCCAGGATAGCAGATTTCCCCATGGCAAAGGGAGCCATTGACTGCACGCACGTGGCTTTGCGGGTACCGCATATTAATACTGAGATAAACGGCAACCACAAAGGTTACCACTCACTGAATGTGCAGTTGGTGTGTGACCATGCTCAGCCCATCATCATGATGAATGCCCAGTATCCTGGCAGCAGTCATGATGCTTTTATTCTGCACCAGTCTGCTGTTCCCCCAGTCTTTGAGCCACCAAGACAAACCCGAGGGTGGCTACTGGGCGACAAGGGCTATCCCTTGACCACCTGGCTCATGACTCCACTCTGCAACCCAACCACACATGGCCAGCATGCATACAACGAGAGCCATGCTGCCACATGGAACATCATAGACCAGACCATTGGGGTGCTGAAGCAACGGTTCCGCCGCCTGGACCACTCTGGAGGAGACTTACTGTACTCACCAAAGCATGTGTCCTGATTCGTTGTGGTCAGCTGTATCCTCCACAACCTGGCCATCATGAGGGCACAGCCCTTGCCGCCAGGGATACAGCCACCAGCTCAGGAGCAGGAGGAGAAAGACGAGGAGGAGGAAGAGGAGGAGGAGGAAGAGGAGGAGGCAGACTAGGAGGAAGAGGAGGAGGAGAAAGCAGAAGGAAGGAGGCAAACCAAACAGCCCGTTTCTGGCCGGGATATCCAGGATTGAATCATCCGCCTGCGGTACAAGTGATTGCAACCCGAATTCCCCATTAAACATTAGTCCAACATCTTAACTTCCTTCTGATACTGACCATCACAGCGCCCTCTTGGCCACAATGCTGAAATAAAATCCAACATTCCAATCAAACTTAATCCATCTATCTATCCAATATTACATCATAAACTCAAACCCTTGTGCATTCTCTTAGTAACTGTCTTGCGTGTGCCTTTGTCTATCCTAGTCCTGCTACACCGTGCTACCCCAGTAGTTGGAGCATGGCTGGTGGAAGGCTGCTGACTTTCAGTGGGGGAGACTGCAGAATCCCTTGCAGGACGACCTCGAGTAGCTTTGGGCCTCATAGCCTGGCTTCGGACTATACCCCCTCGGCATGGGCAGCAGCCGTCTGGGCTGGAAATAACAACAGAAAATGCTGGAAACACTCAGCAAGCCAGGCAGCATCCGTGAAGAGAGAAACAGAGTCTGTCTGTCAGGTCTGTCACCCTTCGTCAGAACTGGTAAAAGTTGGAGATGTAACAGGTTTTAAGCAGGTGCAGAGGCAGAGAAAGGCGGGGGGAGGGGAGGAAGGAACTAAAGGGACAGGCTGTGCTAGGATTGAAGGATTTACCCCACCAGCCTCCACATTAAACAGATCATCCTCTGCCATTTCTGCCACCTCCAACATGATCCCACCACCAAACGCATCTTCCCCTCACCTCCCCTTTCAGCATTCTGAAGGAACCACTCCCTCCGCAACACCCTGGTCCACTCCTCAATCATCCACAACAGCCCCTCCCCTCCTCATGGCACCTGCCCTTTTACCTCCTCCCTTCCCACTGTCCAGGGCCCCAAACACCCCTTCCAGGTGAAACAGCGATTTACTTGTACTCCTTGCAATTTAGTATACTGTATTCGCTGCTCACGATGAGGTTTCCTCTACATTGGGGAGACCAAACGCAGATTGGGTGACCGCTTTGCGGAACACCTCTGTTCAGTCCATAAGAGTGACCCCGAGCTTCCAGTCGCCTGTCACTTTAATTCGCCCCTCCACTCCCACTCTGACCTCTCTGTCCTCGGCCTCTTACACTGTTCCATTGAAACTCAACGTAAGCTCGAGGAACAGCACCTCATCTTTTGATTAGGCACCTTACAGCCTTCTGGACTCAACATTGAGTTCAACAATTTCAGACTATAACCCCCCCCCCCCACATTTTTTCAGGCGGTAGCTGTTGATGATTCTGCCATCCCCATTTGCAACATTTAATCTCTCCTGCCTTCAATCCTAGCACAGACTGTCCCTTTAGATCCTTCCTCCCCTCCCCCCCCGCCTTTCTCTGCCTCTGCACCTGCTTAAAACCTGTTACATCTCCAGCTTTTACCAGTTCTGACGAAGGGTCACAGACCTGACAGGTTAACTCTGTTTCTCTCTCCACGGATGCTGCCTGGCCTGTTGAGTGTTTCCAGCATTTTCTGTTGTTATTCGTGTCCTTTACTCATGCCTGAAGCAGGCGTTAGATCATTTGCATATGCAAATAAGGGGCCTAACTCTTGCTTCAGGTCCTTGCTGGAACATTGGTTTGCCACGAGGCAGCCAGCACTGCTGACACAGGGAAAACCAACTTTAAGCATTGTCTAAATAAATAAATGGTTAGTAATTCTACAAGAGGCACTGCAGCAACTCGTCAAGGCTTCTTCGGCAGCACTTCCCAAACCCGCGACCTCTTCCACCTAGAAGGACAAGGGCAGCAGGCACATGGGAACACCATCACCTCCAAGTTACACACCACCCTGACTTGGAAATATATTGCCATTCCTTCATCATCGCTGGGTCAAAATTCTGGAACTCCCTCCCTAACAGCACTGTGGGAGTACCTTCACCACACGGACTGCAGCGGTTCAAGAAAGCGGCTCACCACCACCTTCTCAAGAGCAATTAGGGATGGGCTATAAATGCTGGCCTTGCCAGCGATGCCCACATCCCAGGAACGAATTTTTAAAAACTTACCATAACTAACGCTCCCTGTTCTGAAATCGAGGCCCCACCGATCGCAGCTGATCCCGATCCCCAGATCCAGGCCATTTGACCCTCGATCCTTATCTGAGGACTCGACTCCGTCTCCCAACCCTCAATCCCTTCACCCCAGTTCCAACTCCACCTCCCACTCCCTTCACCCTAGCTCCGACACTACCTCCCACCCCTGATCTCTTCACCACAGCCCCGACTGCACAGTTCTGCCCCCCGATCCCTTCACCCCAGCTCTGACTCTACTTCCCACCCTCTGATCCCTTCACCCCTGCTCCAGCTCCACCTCCCACCCTCTGATCCCTTCACCCCTGCTCCAGCTCCACCTCCCACCATCCAATCCCTTCACCCCTGCTCCAGCTCCACCTCCCACCCTCTGATCCCTTCACCCCTGCTCCAGCTCCACCTCCCACCATCCAATCCCTTCACCCCTGCTCCAGATCCACCTCCCACCCTCTGATCCCTTCACCCCTGCTCCAGCTCCACCTCCCACCATCCAATCCCTTCACCCCTGCTCCAGCTCCACCTCCCACCATCCAATCCCTTCACCCCTGCTCCAGATCCACCTCCCACCATCCAATCCCTTCACCCCTGCTCCAGATCCACCTCCCACCATCCAATCCCTTCACCCCTGCTCCAGATCCATCTCCCACCTGTTGTGTATGTACCTTTAAGGGAATAACTGGTCTTAGACTGCAGTACCGGCAGTGACCACCCCTGTATAAAAGGCCCTAGCAGGCTTCTGTATTTTCAGTCTGACGCTGCCTCCCGTCCAGTAAAGTACCTGTTAACTGTTCTCCCGAAGTCCATGTATTATTGAGGCGCGGACTTTACAGTGGCGACGAGTAAGTTCGAACTCACCTGCAGTGTGGCATTATCTCACGGGGATCTCGCCTGAGAGGAGGGTCCTGGAAGGTCATAGTCTGAGCAACGGGCGTCGACCGAGGGCAACCGCCCAAAGAATTCATCGGTGTTCGGAGAATTGCGGGAGAGACGGTGGCTCCAGCGAGTCGTGCTGGTAGCAGGTAGAGCGCTGACCCTTCCGGACTGCGGCGGGCTCAAGCTTGATCGAGCGGCTCTGCAAAACGGGCCGCGCAGCGTCGCCGGGAAAAGAAAACAAGAGAGAGAGGGTGGAGCGCACAGGGCGCAGTCGGTGCTCAAGAACAGGACAGTGGAGAGAAACTAAACGGGGGGGGAAGGAAAGCGAGACGCGCCGAAGCTGCAGGTCGCCGCCATTACCCCGTAGAACGCTAGGAGCAGCGTGGCAGTAAGGGGAAGAAGCAAAAGCGCGGGAGGCGCCATTTTATTCCATTGGGGAAGAAGCAAAAGCGCTGGAGGCGCCATTTTAAATCGCCCAAGATGCCGAAAAGTGGCAGTATCACTGCTTTCGACAACGAGGTAGAAGACTGAACCACGTATGTAGAAAGAATCGAAGTGTACTGCAAGGCAAATGAGGTGGCCGATGGAAAGAGGGCGTCGGTATTATTAAATCTGATGGGTGCGAATACGTACGGCCTATTGCGGAATTTAATTACCCCAGCTAAACCAATGGAGAAAAGTTTTGAGGAGATTGTTCATATCTTACAGGAACACCTAAGCCCTACACCACTGCTGATAGCAGAAAGATTCAAGTTCCATAAAAGAAACCAGCACAAAGATGAGAGCAATGCTGACTATCTTACGGAACTACGCAAGTTATCGAAGCACTGCCAGTTCAGAGCAGGGCTGGCAGACATCTTACGGGATAAGTTTGTCTGCGGGCTCCAGAGTGAAGGAACCCAGAAACGACTACTTTTAAAAAAGGACCTGACGCTAGAGCAGGCTTTCAGCGTGGCAGTATCCTACGAAGCAGCAGCACGGGGAGCTGCGGAAACACAACAGAAACCACAAGAATACAGCGCTAACGAAATGGCGTATGGAGCCAAAAAGTGCTATCGCTGCGGCAGAACAACCCATGAACAGAAGGACTGCTGGTTTAAAGACAAAATATGCAGGCAATGCGGAAAAATGGGACATATAGCAAGAGTCTGCAGGTCGGGAAAGAAGACCAACACGACAAGAACTACTAAGCAACAGTACAGGAAAGTAAAGAAACTGACAGATAGTAGTTCAGAAGATCAGGAGAGTGATAAGGACTCCAGGAGCAGGAGACTAAGTTGTTTAAAGTTACACAACATGATCGCAAAGGAAGATCACTGAACCATTTGGGTCACCCTCATGATAGCAGGGTCCCCAGTAAAGATGGAATTGGACACAGGATCAGCCCTAACTGTCATGAATCGACGAGACTATGAGCGGCTATTCTCACACATACCCTTAAAGGACACGTCCATTGTATTGAAGACATACACGGGGCAAAAGGTCTACCCCAGAGGAAAAATAAGGGTGCCAGTTGAATATAACGGAAAGGAAACACAGAAACTATACATGTATATACTACGAGATGGAGGACCACCATTATTGGGACGTGAATGGATCCGAAAACTACAATTGGATTGGCATTCCATTCTGGCACTAACTGTGACTGACAAAAAAGGATGATGACGTCACACCTGGACGTCTGTCACAGATTCTATCTGACGCGGAAGAGGTGTTCCAACAAGGACTTGGGACTCTAAAAGGAGTAAAGGCAACCATAAAAATTGAGGATAACGCAACCCCAAAATTTTTCAAGACCAGACACGATCCGCCCAGCTGTGGAAGCTGAACTGGAGAGTCTGGAGCGTTCAGGGGTGCTGTCTAAGGTGGACTGGAGCAAGTGGGCCACACCCATCGTTCCTGTAATGAAGAAAGCATTGAGCAGCACGCCTGGGGAGCCAAGGAAGGTCCGCATCTGCGGGGACTTCAAGGTGACTGTGAACCCAGTCCTGCACACAGTACAGTATCCGCTTCCGCGGATAGAAGATATTTTCGCCTCACTTTCTGGAGGGAAACGTTTTACGAAGATTGACCTGGCTCAAGCGTATCTACAAATGGAGGTGGAAGGAGCATCTAGGAAATACCTCACGATAAACACTCACAAAGGCCTTTACCAGTACAATCGACTGGTATTCGGGGTAGCATCGGCCCCGGCTATTTGGCAGAGGGCAATGGAACAAGTCCTGCAAGGGATCCCGGGGACCCAGTGTTATTTGGACGACATCCTGGTTACGGGCGAAAATGACAATGAACACCTTGCCAACCTGGAACAGGTGCTCACGAGATTGCAGGAATATGGGCTACGAGCCAACCGTCCCAAATGCGAGTTCTTCAGGAGACAAATCTCGTATTGTGGCCACATGATTGATGAGGAAGGGCTGCATAAATCGCCGGACAAGATTGAGGCTGTAGTCAAGGCTCCAGCACCGGAAAATGTTTCGCAACTGAGGTCGTTCCTCGGGTTGGTGAGCTACTACCATAAGTTCTTGCCGAATTTATCCACAATTCTGCACCCACTGAACGCCCTGCTTCAAACTGGTGTAACATGGAAATGGAGTGATGAGTGTAAGCGTGCCTTTCAGGAATGTAAATGCCTAATCACTTCAAAAGAAGTATTGGCCCACTACAACCCAACACTGCTGATTCGGTTGGCATGTGATGCGTCATCTTACGGCATCGGAGCGGTGCTGTCACACAAATTGCGTGACGGTTCAGAGAGGCCAATAGCCTTTGCATCATGCTCGCTAACCTCAGCCGAGCGTAACTACGCCCAAATTGACAGGGAGGCCCTCAGCCTGGTGTGGGGGGTGAAGAAGTTCAATCACTATCTGCACAGGCAGAAATTCAACCTACTGACTGATCATCAACCCCTGGTCTCAATTTTTAACCCAAAGAAGGGCGTTCCGGTGATGACGGCGCAACGGCTGCAAAGATGGTCACTTTTTCTAGGGGCACATCAGTATGACATAGAGTACAAAGGTACGAAGCAACATGGAAACGCTGATGGGCTGTCACGCCTACCGTTGCCTACTGCGGAAGAAGCACCTGCAGTGGACCCTGTGGAGATATTCCATGCGACCATAGTTGAATGTTTGCCTGTTACAAACGCAAGTATTGAGAAGGAAACACGAAATGACCCGACACTCTCTCGGGTCTATGATTTGACGGTGAAGGGATGGCCAGCAGATGGCGACTCACTGTTGCCAGCATTCTCGCCAAGGAGAGAACAGCTGTCAGTGTGCCGGGGAACCTTGATGTGTGGATCCCGAGTGGTAATTCCACCCAAATTGAGAGATAGAGTGCTCAATGAGCTTCACGAGGGTCATCTGGGAGGGGTAAAAATGAAGAGCCTAGCCAGGGCGTTTGTGTGGTGGCCGGGAATCGATAAAGAAATCGATGATATGACCAAGAGATGCACAGGATGCCAGAAGGTCCAAAACGCCCCACCACAGGCCCCGCTACATCCATGGGAGTGGCCCTCATCGCCATGGCAATGGGTACACATTGATTTCGCTGGTCCATTTATGGACTCAATGGCCTAGAAATTCATTATAGTCACTTTTGGGGCGGTAAAGTCGGGCGGCCGCTAAAGTTTGCGCCCGGCGCAAATTCGAGGCCACTTCCCCGATATTCATTAGCTTCGCCCTAAGAGTTTGCTCGAGCGCTAAAACTGGCGATGCACGCCTCTCTTTAGGCACTAAGCCGGAGGTGCTGAGCGATAGCGCCGAGGCCGGGCGCAGCGCAGGTGCGGCCATTTCTTGATTGACAGCAGGCACCCTGGCGCCGGCCAGCTCTTAAGGGGGAAGGGTCGACTTGGTCTGCTGCCACGCCCTGGATAGTGGAGCCCTCCAGCTAGGCCTGAACACTGCTGCTGGACCCAAATAGCGCCTGAAACCATGGAGAAGGCCCGTGAACGAGCGCAGCGCTTCTCAGAGCTTGATCTGAGGGTGCTGGTTGGTGCTGTGGAGAAGAGACGCCATATTTTGTTTCCGGACAATGGCAGGAAGCCGCCGGCCCGCGTCTACTGGAGAGCCTGGAGGCATGTCGGCACCAAGGTGACATCCAACAGCGAGGTCCCCAGGAGCGGTGTCCAATGCCGCAAAAAGCTCAATGACCTCGCCCGGATTGTCAGGGTGAGTACCCTTTCCAGTGTCCTCCTCATCCTTGCATGTGCACCTCACATTATGAGCAAAGGGACCTGAAAGCCCCAATGGCCAGCCCTCATGCAGCAGCTATGGGACACTCATGAACATCAATTGCACATTGTGCACTTAACACACTGGCCAGGCTATTCGACCATGGGAGGCAGTGCACACAAGATCAGGGCTACACACTGGCCAGGCTATTCCACCATGGGAGGCAGTGCACACAAGATCAGGGCTACACACTGTACTTAGAGGCCGTCCTTTCTCTTGCAGGCCAAGCTGGCCAATAATAAGAGGAGCCGGAATGCAACTGGGGGAGGCGGCCCCCAGATCCAGCCGCTCACCGAGCTGCAACATCGCGTGGAGCGCATAATGGGTGCCCGGGTGATTGGCCCCGTTGCATCTGGAGATGCCGACCCTGTTCTGGGCACCAATGGTAAGGACATCACCTTTTGGACCTCTCTCGTCCCACTTGCGCATCAGATCTACATCCTTTGCCACTGTCCGACCAATGCGCTGAATGCCACCACTCATGCATCCCTCGCTGACGCCCTCTCCTCACTCTAAAGCTACTCTTGTGCCTTCCTGCTTTCAGATGGTGAGGAGGAGGTCCCTGAACTTGCCAGTGACAGCCCCTCAGAAGAGGAGGAGGATGAGGAGCAAGAGGAAGGCGGCCCATCAGGGGAACCCTCAGCCGTGGCAACCCATGCCAATGTAGGGGACACGTCTTCCCTGGAGGGGAGCGTGGGGGAAGTGTCGGAGGGGAGGGTAGCTCCTGGGACCAGCGGCCTGCAGAAACGCGGGAGGGGGGTGGAAGCTCAGCGGCCTTCTCCCCAGAGGGGGGAAGGGTCGGAGGGGAGTCCAATTTCTGGGCCCAGCGGCGTCCAGCAACGCAGGAAGGGTCGGCCAGCACGGCGGCCTTCTCCCCAGAGGGAGAGTCCGGCCTCCAGTCCGGAGACGGCCAACGCCGAGGAGATGCGCCGCATCGAGGACTTGTCCGCGGACTCGGAGCGCCGGCACACGGAGCTCATGGGGGTAGTGGCACGGTTGCCTGAGGCCATTGAGTCCCTGTCTCGGAGTGTGACCGAGTTCGGGCCCTCAGAGGCCACCAGTCGGGCAGAATTCCGGGCAGATCAGGCAGCGAGTCGGGCGGAATTCGGGGCAGCTCTGGCAGCGACTGGCCAGGTGATCAGTGGTGCCGTGCAGTCACTGGCTGCTCTGATGCGGTCACTGAACAGGTCAACACGGGCACTCACTGCTGCCACACTCGTTGTGTCAGCCAGGCATCGCCAGGGCACCCGGCGCGCTGCAGCAGCACAGCGGTCTGTCCCTCGGCAGATTGGTGCGCATGCTGCAGTTCTGGCCCGGGCGAGTGCCAGTGTCTCAGGCGACCAGCGAGCGCCTGCCATCCGCCAGCTTGCCCCATTCCTCCAGCCGCCACTGCCACTCCCCCAGTGGAGCTGCCAGGAGCTGTTGGAGCGACTGATGCTGGCCAGCCACAGCTGCAGCATTCACCAGCCGGCCCCTCGACGGCCAGACGTCGTCTAGGCCGACCCCCAAGGGCATCTGCCATCACGACATGTGCCCCTCAGGAGCCTGCCCCCAGCCTTGCAGCAGCCAATGGCCTCACTTTGAGGAGGAGCAGCAGGGCGGGCAGGGGCCACACAAAGATGCCCAAGGCATCGCCCTCGCGGGCCAAAAAGTAGACTGTGTGGGCAGTTGTGTTTGTTTTTTGAGGCCGAGAATTTGATGTTTGTTTTTTACGAAGGCCGAGGATGACGGCCATTTTTGTTGCACTGTTTTGTTAATCCTCTCCAGGTTGTGGGAGTGAGTAATGTGTGTGAGTGTTTTTTGGGGGTTTCGTCTGTTTTTGGTTTTCATGTGGGAAGGGCCCTGAGTTTGTACAATAAACCATTTTATTTATTCACATTGTCCATGTTTGATCTTTGAAGTGTTTGTTGCCTTAACCGGCTGAGGGCTTGCGGAGCGGCTGCAATCATGTTCTTTCATTGGCACAAGCCATTCCCTGACAGGGGGCCTAGAAGTGACGGTCAATAAGCTGCCGACGGGCGGCCCTTGGACCTTCTGCCTCCCTCCTGGGCTGGTACTCCTCGTCCTCCTCCTCCTCCTGCTCCTCCTCCTGAGGTGGTGGTCCAACGTGAGGTGGCAGTGCCTGAGTCCTGCGGATAGCCAGGTTGTGCAGCATGCAGCAAACGACGATGAATTGGGAGACTCGCTCCTGCGAATACTGGAGGGCTCCCCCGGAGCGATCCAGACAGCGGAACCGTTGCTTGAGGACGCCGATTGTTTGTTCTATGATGTTCCTAGTCACTTGATGGCTCTCGTTGTATGCCTCTTCAGCAGGGGTCGTGGGCGCGCGGAGCGGGGTCATGAGCCAGGTACACAAAGGATAGCCTTTGTCCCCGATAAGCCATCCTCTTGGGGGAGGCTGTGCCTGGAACATGTCAGCCACAGTTGTCTGTCGCAGGATAAAGGCATCGTGGCTGCTGCCTGGAAAGCGGGCATTGACAGCTAGGATGCGCTGCCTGTGGTCACACACCAGCTGTACGTTGAGGGAATGGTAGCCCTTCCGGTTGCGGTAATCCTCGGCATGCTCCAGAGGTGCCCGCAAAGCCACATGCGTGCAGTCAATGGCGCCCTGCACCATGGGGAAGCCCGCTATTCTTGCAAATCCCACTGCACGCTGCTGCTGCTTGTCCAGGGTCATGGGGAAGGAGATGAATTGATGTCTCCTTCTGAAAAGGGCATTGGTCACCTGGCAGATGCAGCAATGCACGGCGAACTGGGAGATGTTAGCGATGTCCCCAGCAGCGGATTGGAAGGAGCCGGTGGCATAGAAGTTGAGAGCCACCATCACCTTCACTGCCACCGACAGAGACGTCCTGTGCATCAGCTGTGGCTGCAGATCTCTGTGAAGCAGCTGGCAGATGTCTGCAACCACCTCCCTTCTGAATCGCAGCCTCCTAACACACTGCGCGGCAGACATGGTCAGATAGGAGGACTGCTGGCGGTATACCCTGGGTGGGTAAGGCCTCACTTGGCGACGCCTGTTGCCCCCTCTGCGTCTAGCCAGGGCTGCCACTCTCTCACGGCGTCTGTAAGCCCTTCCGGCACAAGGCTGAAACTCAGCGTTGGCACCCAATGCAGCCCCCATTATATGCTGGCAAACACTGAGATCTCAATGAAGGCAAAGATAATTGCTAAGCTCTGGCCTGAGCCAAAAATACCTGTCCTAGTGTTGGGCCAAAGCAGTAAGCTCTCCTCCTTGGTCTCTCTCCAAAAATCCGTTGCACAAGAGTGAATGCTGCAAAATGGCTGGCCTTTATAGTGCAGGGTAAGTGTCCATTAATTTGCGCTCCCCGCGGCCCGCCTCGGCTGTGTACCGTTCCACTTCACAGTCGTTAGGGCCGCCCGGCGCACAATGGGGCAGCGCGAGTGAAGTTCCGGTTCCGGGTGCACAAAGGGCGTTGCACGACGAAATGACGTCATGATCTGCGCGCGCAGCAGGGCGCGCGCTAAGACTTTGCGCCGGCGCTAAATGTCTACTGAAGATGGGGCGAGGCACAGATCGCGCTGCGCCCGGGCACTAAGCGCCTAGCGCTCGAGATCTACTCCTCCTAAGGCGCTAACGGCTGGCGCGCCCAACTGAATTTCTAGGCCAATGTTTCTAATCGCTGTGGACGCCCATTCGAAATGGCCAGAGGTCATTAAAATGTCCTCCACCACCACGGAGAAAACTATTGCAGTCCTAAGGACCATCTTCGCCGGGAATGGGTTGCCAGAACAGATTTGTTCCGACAATGGCCCACAGTTTGTGTCTGAGGATTTCCGGAGGTTCCTGAAGAATAATGGGGTGAAACATTACACATCTGCCCCATATCATCCAGCCACAAATGGATTGGCTGAGAGGTTTGTTCAGACCTTTAAAAAGGCCATAAAGGCAAGGTATAATGACGACATACCACTGCAACACAAGGTGGAATACTTCTTGTTTGCTTACCGGAATGCGACACATGCAGTAACCAACCAAACTCCAGCCGTACTGTTTTTCAACCGGAGACTAAGATGTCGCTTGGATTTGCTCAAACCAAACATAAGACAAGATGTTGAGGATAAGCAGTTCCAGCACATAAATGAGAAGCCAACCAGGAGCTTCAAGATAGGGCAACCAGTCTTGGCCCGCGACTACCGAACAGAAAAATGGCAGCCAGGAACGATATGCACACAGCAGGGACCACTAATGTACACAGTGGACGTTGGAGAGAGCATCGTGAGATGCCATGCTGACCAGATTCTAGAGTCACAGGAACAAGCCAAACCTATACCACAAGCATGTGCACCTGGTAATGAGCCTGAAGTACAGATTGCGTCTACCTCAGAAGCAGGGGTATTGGAAGCTGACGAACCAACCAATGACAATGAGCCAGAATTGACTCGACCGCCAGACAGGATACTCGAGAAAGGCGCTATCCAGTCAGGATCAGGAAGCCTCCTCAAAGACTGAACTTATAAATGACTATTTCAGTTGATGTATATATTACTGAGAAAATTGTAATTGTAATTAGTTATTATTTCGTTGTTAAATGAATGTTATGTACTGTTTATCTAAAAGGGGAGGAATTGTTGTGTATGTACCTTTAAGGGAATAACTGGTCTTAGACTGCAGTACCAGCAGTGACCACCCCTGTATAAAAGGCCCTAGCAGGCTTCTGTATTTTCAGTCTGACGCTGCCTCCTGTCCAGTAAAGTACCTGTTAACTGTTCTCCCGAAGTCCGTGTATTATTGAGGCGCGGACTTTACACCACCATCCAATCCCTTCACCCCTGCTCCAGCTCCACCTCCCACCTTCTGATCCCTTCACCCCTGCTCCAGCTCCACCTCCCACCATCCAATCCCTTCACCCCTGCTCCAGATCCACCTCCCACCATCCAATCCCTTCACCCCTGCTCCAGCTCCACCTCCCACCATCCAATCCCTTCATCCCTGCTCCAGCTCCACCTCCCACCATCCAATCCCTTCACCCCTGCTCCAGCTCCACCTCCCACCCTCTGATCCCTTCATCCCTGCTCCAGCTCCACCTCCCACCCTCTGATCCCTTCATCCCTGCTCCAGCTCCACCTCCCACCCTCTGATCCCTTCACCCCTGCTCCAGCTCCACCTCCCACCCTCCGATCCCTTCATCCCTGCCCCAGCTCCACCTCCCACCCTCTGATCCCTTCACCCCTGCTCCAGCTCCACCTCCCACCCTCTGATCCCTTCATCCCTGCCCCAGCTCCACCTCCCACCCTCTGATCCCTTCACCCCTGCTCCAGCTCCACCTCCCACCCTCCGATCCCTTCATCCCTGCCCCAGCTCCACCTCCCACCCTCTGATCCCTTCACCCCTGCTCCAGCTCCACCTCCCACCATCCAATCCCTTCACTCCTGCTCCAGCTCCACCTCCCACCATCCAATCCCTTCACCCCTGCTCCAGCTCCACCTCCCACCATCCAATCCCTTCACCCCTGCTCCAGCTCCACCTCCCACCATCCAATCCCTTCACCCCTGCTCCAGCTCCACCTCCCACCATCCAATCCCTTCACCCCTGCTCCAGCTCCACCTCCCACCATCCAATCCCTTCATCCCTGCTCCAGCTCCACCTCCCACCATCCAATCCCTTCATCGCTGCTCCAGCTCCACCTCCCACCATCCAATCCATTCACTCCTGCTCCAGCTCCACCTCCCACCATCCAATCCCTTCACTCCTGCTCCAGCTCCACCTCCCACCATCCAATCCCTTCACCCCTGCTCCAGCTCCACCTCCCACCCTCTGATCCCTTCACCCCTGCTCCAGCTCCACCTCCCACCATCCAATCCCTTCAACCCGGCGTCAACTGCAAAGTGCAACAACTTACTTGTGGTCTGCTGCACCTATCATGCGCTGCCTGCTCCCGCAGTGCCGTCCTTATTATGGTGAGGTCCGAGGCCCAATATCCAAGGCTCTTCCGACCTCACCATTTGTACGTGGGGTGTTAACATTCTGTGGGTGGGGGGGACACAAATGTAACCCCCCAAACTCTAATAATGAGCTATAGAAATTATTTCTGAAAGACGTTTTCCAGACTGGTGAACTTAACAATGCTCTGCTGACCATGAATTTCAAGGAAAAATATTTTTTAATGAGGTGCTGCAGACTATAACATGTATACTGCTGCTTTTGTATCATCAAAAAAAAATTCCAGTCAAGCTTAAGTGCATGTTTTAAGGTCTGCATTCAAGTGTCTTCATTGCTAAATGCACCTCCCATCATGGAACTCAGCTATACAGATCACGAAGGCTCGAGCTTTGATTGATCGTCTGTTCTGAGTCACTTGATCTAGACTGAAGTGGCAATAAGCAGCTAAAATTACACTCAGTGCAGCTGGACTAGGGAGGGGGAAACAAATCAACCAGGGTTCCCATTTCTGATCTCTATCCTGTGACCCTGCTGGAAGTTTATGTTGGGAACAGGCAGCTCAGTTGTGATATTCTTGCACAGTTGAATAGTCATACAACAGCCTCAACAACAACAACATGCATTTATATAGTGCGTTTAACGTAGCAAAATGCCCCAAAGTGCTTCACAGAGCGTAATCAGACAAAAATCGACACCAAATCAAAGAAGGTGACATTAGGGGAATAGCTAATTTCTGTGATTTAAGAAAAGACCTAGCACAGGTAGATTGGAAAAGGTGAGTGCAGGGTAAAGCAGTAACAGAGCAATGGAAGCCATTCAGGGAAGCGATAGTTCAGGTACAAACTAGGCATATTCCTTTGAACGGAAACAGTAGAGCATCCAAAGCTAATGTGCCCTGAATGACAAAGGGAAAAAAGTAAAAATAAAACAGAAAAAGGAGACTTATGACAAATGTCAGGAGCAAGATTCAGTTAGTAACCCGGAAGATTATGGAACGTATAGGAGGGAATTGAAAAAGTTAATACAGGAGGCAAAGAGAGGTTGCAAGAAAAGATTAGCAGGCAACATTAAATTGAACCCTAAAACATTTTATAAACATATAAAGTGTAAGAGATTAGCTAGGGAAAAAGTATTGCCTATAAAGGGCCCAAAAGGAAATCTTCATGTAGAGGCAGAGGACATGGCAAAAGTATTAAATGAGTACTTTGCATCTGTCTTCACAAAGGAAGTGGTAATATGAAGGTTATACTAAAAGAGGAGGGAATTTTTGGACAGAATAGTAATAGATAGAGAAGACGTACTAAAAAGATTAGCATTACTGAAAGTTGGTAAGTCACCTGGTCCAGATGGAATGCTGAAAGAAGAAAAGGTAGAAATAGCAGAGGCATTGGTCACAATCTTTCAATCCCCATTGGATGCAGGGGTGGTGCTGGAGGACTTGTGAGTAGGATGATATCAGTAATGTAATGGTTTTTATTCATAGTTTACTCAACTATTGTTTGGCATCTGTTTATTTCAGTTCAAATATTCATAAAACATACAACCTAAAATGTTGTGACTCAGGGCTAGCTCAGATTTGTTTGGGTACTTATCTTAATTATATGCTGAGGCCTACTTTAGCTTCAGCAGCTATAGCACTACATAAAGATTCCCAGTGTCCAAACACACTGGGCCAGAAATTCGGGTCCCCACGGGTGAGTACGCATTGGGTACACACGCATAGGCCCAACGAAAGAGCCGGTTTCGTGCATGCACTGCGCATGCACGGGAAACCGGAACTTCTGTTCCCTTAAAGGAAGGGGTTCACAGGTCGAACGCGTGCGCCGGAGAGGCAGCGCGTACACCTAGAACTTCTGGTTTTTTTACAGGTTTCTTCGGGAGGGTAAGTCTCCAGCAGCTACGCTTTTAAAAAGCAGTCACAAGGCCTGCTTTTAACAAGGTAAGTGGTGAATTAAGTCAAATTAAAACATTTTTTCCACAGGTTTATTATTTTTAAATACTTTAAAGAAAGGTAAATTTATTTTTAGCCCCGTTAAAAACTGTAATTAATTTTTTTTTAATTTAAATTATTGTTTAAAATAGTTATTTTATGTAATTTATAGTTATTTTAAAAATGTGATTTAAAAAAAATGTATTTGAAGTTTTAGTTATGTTTTGGGGCCGAACTCTAATCATAGATTTGACAGGTTTTCCTGTCAAATCTATGAATAGAGATTCCCTGCTATGATTGGCTCTCCATGGCCCACGTGATCCCAGGGGATGCTTCGAACTAACTGCGCCCCTGGGATACGCAAGCACTGCGCGCTGGCAGTTGGAGCAGGCCCAGGATCGGAATCCCATGTGGGCCCACAGCACAACGGCCGGCGCGCTAGGTAAATGCAGGTCGGGGGTTTGCACCCGCGGGAAGCCTCTGACCCGAATTTCTGGCCCTAAATCTCAAGCAGTTGCAATTTTTATTTAAAAGCCAAATCTTGATTTTTTTTCTGTATTTAAAATTGAAATATTCATGTGTTAATGTGCTATGGAGATATCCAACTTGTAAAATTACCCAAATTAGATAGCAGAAAGTAGGCAAGAAATCCTGTTCCTTCGCTCTATCCAGCAACCTCATTAGAACCCCCACTCCCATAACTGAATAGCATGTTGGCACTCACTTTTAAGGGTCACTCAGGAAGAGTAACAATTGGGCAAGTGTTGTGTTTGTACCGCTATACACAATTACATAAAATAATAAAGCAGCAGAGACTGAGAGTAACTTCATGTGATCTTTACTAGTTAACTGGAACTTCGGCACTGACTATACAAATCGATACGCGTCTGTTATATACGCTCGCAACTAAGGATGTACATCCGCAAAACAAAGTAGTCCCTTCAATGTTGTATACATTACACTTCCTCCCCCTTTAGTTTAATAGTATATTAACGCAAAATTTCTATAATTAACATACAGAGCCTGTCTTTACAGTAACCTTTTTCTTCAAAGTAACAAAATTCAAATTCCAACATAACATTTTATTTTGTCAATGGCCCTTTTACAAGTCAAGTCTCTGGGGAGGCCTCCTCTGCCTCTCTGGGTAACGTCTCTCCAGACTCTTTTGCTTTGGGGAATGAGACTGTACAGGTACAGTTGCATCAGGTGAGCTATCAGCACAGGTAGAGCTCTCAGCTGCGGATGAGGCTGATGCTGATGAATTAGGAGTGTCTGTTTCCATGTCAGATGAGTCTGGGCAAGGTATAGGGGTGTTTTCCACCTGAACATCCAGAATTTGGTCCACATGACGTCTCAAAACATTCTCTCCCACATCCACTGTATACATCAGTGGTCCCTCTCTTGTGGATATTGTCCCTGGTTGCCACTTTTCCGTCCGGAAATCACGAGCAAGAACTGACTGTCCCACACTGAAGCTTCTTGTTGGCTTAGCATTCAAATGTTTGAACTGTTTGTTCTCTACATCACGACGTACATTCGGTTTAAGAAGGTCCATGCGAGATCTCAGGTTCCTGTTCAGAAACATCATCGCTGGAGTCTGATTAGTGGCTGCGTGTACTGCGTTCCGATAAGCAAAGAGGAAATTGTCTATCTTGTGTTGCAGTGGTAGATTCTCGCTGTACATTGCTTTGATGGCCTTCTTGAAAGTCTGTACGAATCTTTCTGCCAAGCCATTTGTAGCTGGATGGTATGGGGCAGATGTGTAGTGCTTGATTCCATTTTTCCTCATGAAACCTTGGAATTCGTCAGAGACAAATTGTCGTCCATTGTCTGTGCAGATTTGTTCTGGTAGGCCATTTCTAGCGAACATGGTCCTCAGAACTGAAATGGTCTTTTCAGATGTGGTTAATTTCATTTTAATGACCTCGGGCCATTTGGAATGTGCATCGACTGCAATCAAGAACATGGAGTCCATGAACGGTCCAGCAAAGTCAATGTGCACACGTTGCCATGGTGACGAGGGCCATTCCCATGGATGGAGAGGGGCTTGTGGTGGTGCGTTCTGGACCTTTTGACATCCTGAGCAGCTCTTTGTCAGGTCCTCGATCTGTTTGTCAATTCCCGGCCACCACACGTAACCACAAGCAAGGCTTTTCATCTTTACCGTACCTAAGTGGCCTTCATGCAGTTCATCTAGCACTCGGTTACGAAGCTTGGGAGGAATCACAACTCGTGAGCCGCACATCAGTGTTCCCCAACACACTGATAACTGCTCCCTCCTAGCTGAAAATGCTGGAAACAATGAGTCACCATGCGCTGGCCATCCCTTCACAGTGATGTCGTAAACTTTTGACAATGTAGGGTCATTGCGTGTTTCTCTTTCAATGAGGGAGTTTGTCACTGGTAGCTGCCCAACTATTGTTGTGTGAAATACTTCTGCTGAGTCAACTGTTGTAGTTCTCTCTGAGGTTGGCAGTGGTAAACGTGACAAACCATCGGCATTGCCATGTTGCTTGGTCCCCTTGTGTTCAATGTCATACAGGTGAGCCCCTAGGAAGAGTGACCATCGCTGTAGCCGTTGTGCCGTCATCACTGGAACGCCCTTCCTTGGGTTTAAGATTGAAACAAGAGGCTGGTGGTCAGTTAACAGTGTAAACTGTTGACCATACAAGTAGTGGTTGAATTTCTTGACTTCCCACACAAGGCTGAGGGCTTCTCGGTCAATCTGTGCATAATTGTGTTCAGCTGTAGTCAATGATATTCAGGCAAAGGCTATTGGTCTTTCTGAGCCGTCTGGGAACTTATGTGACAACACGGCACCAATGCCATGGGGTGAAGCGTCACATGCCAGTCGAATAGGTAAGGATGGGTCAAAGTGAGCTAGCACCTCTTCTGAAGTAATGAGTCTTTTACTCTCTTGAAAAGCTTGTTCACAGCTGTCACTCCACTTCCATTGTGACCCTGTCTGCAGCAGTGCATTTAGTGGGTGTAACACTGTGGATAGGTTGGGCAAGAACTTGTGATAGTAGTTCACCAGTCCAAGATATGATCTCAACTGAGACATTTTCAGGTGCTGGTGCATTAACCACAGCTTCAATCTTGTCTGGAGACTTGTGTAAACCGTCCTTGTCAATCACATGTCCACAGTATGAGATTTCCTTTTTGAAAAACTCACACTTGTCTCGGTTCGCTCGGAGCCCATACTCCCATAACCTGATGAGCACCTGTTCGAGGTTGGAAAGGTGGTCGTTGTCATTCTTGCCAGTAATGATGATGTCATCAAGATAACACTGAGTACCTGGGATCCCCTGCAGGACTTGGTCCATTGCCCTTTGCCAGATTGCAGGAGCTGATGCTATTCCGAATACCAGCCGATTGTACGCCTTTGTGCGTATTTATTGTCAGGTACTTCTTTGATGCATCATCAATTTCCATTTGGAGATAGGCCTGGGCCAAGTCAATCTTTGTGAAGCATTCCCCTCTTGACAGGGAAGCAAAGATGTCCTCAATGCGAGGCAATGGGTACTGTATTGTGTGGAGGACTGGGTTAACAGTCACTTTAAAGTCTCCGCAGATGCGCACTTTTCTTGGCTTTCCTGGTTTTGTGCTGGAGGTTTTCTTCATCACTGGAACTATAGGTGTGGCCCATTCACTCCAATCCGCCTTGGACAGGACCCCTAACTGCTCCAAGTTCTCCAGCTCTGCTTCTACTGAAGGGCAAATTGCATAAGGCACTGGTCTGGCCTTGTGGAACTTTGGATTTGCGTTCTCCTCAATCTTAATTTTTGCTTTCATGCCCTTAAGTGTTCCTATTCCCTTCTTGAACACTTCCTGAGAGTCAGAGATTATTTGTGACAGTCTCTCAGGAGTGGCGTTGCTGTCCTCCTTTGCTGACACAAACAGTGCTTGGATGGTGTGCCAATCCAACTGTATTTTCCTGAGCCATTCGCGTCCCAGTAATGGTGGTCCTCCATTTTCCACTACATAGAGGTTCAATTGCAGTATTTTTTTTTCTTTGTATGTCACTGTCACTTTTATTTTACCTTTGGGGCACACTCTTTGTCCTGTGTATGTCTTTAACAGTGCTTTAGTTGGCCTTAGCGGTATGTGTGAAAACAGTTGTTTGTAGTCATGTACAGAGATCACTGTTAAAGCTGAGCCTGTGTCCTACTCCATTTTCAGCCTAACTCCTGCCACTTCTGGAGTAACCCATATTATTCTGTGATCCCCTGTCTCTTTCACACTGTATAGTTTTAGACAAGCCAGATCCTCTTCCTCTGAGTCTGTGTCACTTTTTTCTTTATCTGAACTGTCTCCAGTCACGTGGTGTACCTTCTTGTATCTATCTTTGAAAGGTTTCTTGTTTTCAGTCACTTGATGTACCTTTTTGTTACTCTGTATTGCATCAGTTTTCGGCTTCTTATTTGCTTTGCAGACCCTTTCAATGTGCCCTCGTCTGCCACATTGTCTGCAATCTTTATCTTTAAACCAACAGTCATTGTGGTCATGTGACATTTTGCCACAGCGATAGCACTTCTTTTCTTGTTTCAGTGACATTTTATTAGTTGAATATTCCAGGGATTTTTGTTGAATTTCTAAAGCGCCACGTGCTGCTGCTTCCATTGATATTGCAATACTCAGAGCCTTCTCCAATGTGAGGACTTTTTCAGACAGGAGCTTCTTTTGTGTGTTTTCACTTTGCATACCACACACAAATCTGTCCCTCAATGCGTCTGATAAGCCCACTCCAAATTGGCAATGTTCTGATAATTTGCGCAACTTTGCCAAATATTCAGAAATGCTTTCATTTTTGCTCTGGTTCCGTTTATGGAATTTAAATCTTTTGGCTATGAGCAGTGGTTTGGGGCTTAAATGGTCTTGGAGTGTGTCCACTATTTGTTTGAATGTTTTGTTTGCTGGCTTTTCAGGGGTTAATAAACTACGTAGCAGCCCATATGTCTTTGCACCCATAACACTCAGCAAAACAGTGGCTTTCTTTTCTACCTCCACTCCGTTAGCCTCACAGTACAACTCCACTCTTTCAATGTAAGTTGCCCAGTCTTCAATGCTGCTATCAAATGCTGCAATCGTGCCAATCATCGCCATTTTTTTTTCCAAACCCGTTTTTCTTTCTTTACTAGTTAGCTAGCGTCATGCAAGTCCTGTGCACTTTTCACTTGACTTACGTATCCCCTGCCTAGCTTAGCAAGTGTGCTCCATTTTCTCCACCTTCTCGCTCCTTCCTTCCAAATTTCGGTGTCCTCTGGATGCGATGCCAGAATAGGAAGATGTAGGTTCATCATTCTCGTCGCCAATTTGTTGTGTTTGTACCGCTATACACAACTACATAAAATAATAAAGCAGCAGAGACTGAGAGTAACTTCAAGACTTGCTCTCGAGTCAGTACAAAGAAGGTTCACTCGGTTAATCCCGGGGATGAGGGGATGGACATATGAGGAGAGGTTGAGTAGATTGGGACTCTACTCATTGGAGTTCAGAAGAATGAGAGGCGATCTTATTGAAACATATAAGATTGTGAAGGGGTTGGATCGGGTGGATGCGGGGAGGATGTTCCCGATGATGGGTGAAACTAGAACTAGGGGGCATAGTCTTAGAATAAGGGGCTGCTCTTTCAAAACTGAGATGAGGAGGAACTACTTCACTCAGAGGGTGGTAGGTCCATGGAATATGCTGCCCCAAAAAGCTGTAGAAGCTACATCATTACATAAATTTAAAACAGAAATAGACAGTTTCCTAGAAGTAAAGGGAATAAAGGGTTATGGGGAGCGGGCAGGAATTTGGACATGAGTCTAGGTTCAGATCGGTCATGGCCCTGTGGGTAGCGGAGCGGGCCCAGGGGCCGTGTAGCCTGATCCTGCTCCTATTTCGTGTGTCTAATTCTGTTAGATTCAGGAGATGGTTCTGTGATAGTAGATTGGCGGTTAGGATCAGATCAGCCATGATCTTATTGAATGGCGGAGCAGGCTCGAGGGGCCGAGTGGCCTACTCCTGCTCCTATTTCTTATGTTCTTATGTTAAGTGATCTTTACTGGGTAACTGGAACTTCGGCACTGACTATACAAATCGATACGTGTCTGTTATATACGCTCGCAACTAAGGATGTACATCCACAAAACAAAGTAGTCCCTTCAATGTTGTATACATTACAGCAAGAATAAGAAACTTGCATTTATATAGAGCCTTTCTATCCTCAAGATGTGGCAAATGTGCTTCACAGCCAATTAATTACTTTTGAAGTCTAATCACTGTCCATCTGTGGTCAAATGCTGCAGGTCCCATGAACATTAAATGAGATAAATAACCAGGCAATTTGTTTTTGATGGTGTTGGCTGAAGAATGAACATTAGCTCGGAACCCAGAAGATTTCACAGCTCTTCTTTAAACAGTGCCATAATATCCTTTGTATCTATCTGAACAGGGAGACAAGGCCTCGGTTTTAATGTCTCATCTGAAAGACAACAACAAACCTTCAGTACTAGACTGAAGTGTCAGCCTTGATTATGTGCCAATGTCCTGCAGTGGGGGCTACAACCTTATGACTCAGAAGCAAGACTACTACTATCAACTGGGCCAAGCCAACATTATATCAGCTGGCACTTGGGCAAGGGACCTTAGGGTGTCCAGTATCTTATAGCCATTTCCCAACAAATAGTCAGTGCACTCAGGAAAGGAGTACAGGAGGGTGAGAAAATTGTCAGATAAATTTGGGAGAGGAAAAAAAAAGTAGCATTACTTTATTTCACCACCAGGGGGACAGGATTACCTTGTTCTTCATCTAATGCATTGTGGGAATTATTACATCATTGTAGCCAGTTTATTCACCATAACTACTCACTAATAAAAAGTTGTTCTAGTTATTTTTCTGTGGTGAATTTATTTTTAATGTAACTATATTATGAGCACATATTGTCTACAATGACGTTATCCAATTCAAAATGCATTCTAAGATAAAGAATCAATGAGAACACTGGTATGGAAATAATGCAGTGTCACAAACTGAATTATTCCACAACATGCAGCACATGGCTCAGAAAGCTTGGCAGAAGATTTTGTTCATGAGCAAACTACTGAAATATTAAGTATGAAAATACAGCATAAATCAGGAAATGCTTATTTTAATACAATCGTAAATCAAATTTCCACTAAATGACAACAGAGCTGTATGGAAAATATGGAACTGAGTACGGAGATGTGGATATACACCAAGCGCAAAGCCTTTTGCTACTTCTCTCACACCCCATCTTGAGCTGCTGAGTTTAGGCTGGAATTTGGACTGGAGTAGTCCCTGTTTCCAAGCTGGCTGGTAGCAGGAGCCTGCTGATACTGACGACAGTCTACCTATATTATTATTATGGGATATATATAGGTGGGTTGTGAAAAGAAAAAGAGAGATAGAAAACAGAGGAATAGAGGAAGAGGAGGAAAGGAGGGAAAATAGTAGGAAAAGCAAAAGGCAAAGAAAAGAGACAGGAAAAATAAAACAGAAAGCAGAGAAAAATACAGCTTTTATACTGCACAAATGGCTACAGTTTGGGCTGTATTTTTGTGGCAAAGCAAGGAGAGAGCTTTGTTTTCACAGGCTGCTCACATTCTTGTGAAATTGGGGAAGGCAGAGCTTCATGCATGCATAATTGAATGCACACACAGCACTCTTCACTGGCCTCCATCACTACTAGTGTAACTGTTAAAAACAGATGTGGAAATAGTCTGCTCTTTTCAATCATTAAAAAATGAATGGTGGTGGAGTGGGATGGCAAAATTCGCTTTCAACTTTATACAGTTACCATTTTTGGCACTGTTGCACACCAACTGCCTTTACACAACAGGTGATGCCTATAATTTCAAGGTGACTTCACTAACATTGCACCAATGTGTATTTCCTAATTTTTTTACATGCATGTGATTCCAATATCAAAAATGTAACATAAAAACAACATAATGGGACGATTACAAAATTCAGATCCTTGCAGGTGTCATAGGTTTAAGAGGTGAATTGCTGTGTTACACAGAAATGTGAAATTATGGTTGATTATTTGTTCCTGAGTTTTTAGAACTCCGTCTCTGATTCACTGGTTCAGAAGCCAAGGTTTAAAGTGGGCAGGCTGAGCACACAGATTGCCTGTGCAGCCCAGCAATGCAAGTTCTTGATTGCTGGCCGATAGGGAAACTTCCCCAATTATCTTGGAAGCTTCACTGGCGGCCTCGATTTTTATGCGGGGGGGGGGGGGGGAATGTCGCAGGAACGGTGTGCGCGTGTCCGGTAACTGGCGGCGCACATGCACAGGTCGGGACGTGGAGGGATCTTAATAGCAGGGCCTTATTTAAATAATGCTTCCTGAAGTCCAGCCCGAAACCTGGCTAGATTCACTACCTGTATGGCTGGCAGGAGTCCAGCCTTTGGCCCTCCACTCACCATATCGTTTCTGTAGCTACCGATCTGCTCAACCACACCCTCACCACCACCTTTGATGCCCTAGTCCCTACTAAAACAATTACTCTTTCTCACCCTGGCTGTTCCCCCGATACAGCTCTCATCTTTCCTTCCTTAGGTCTAAGGGACGCAGACTTGAACGGATATGGCGGACAACTGGTTTAGCCATTCACCACCAGATCTGGCTGGACCACATAAAGCATTATCGGGTCCTACTCTCGTCTGCCAAAATTGCACACTATTCCAGAATCATTCTGGAATGCAAAGATAAATCCTGGCTCCTATTCTCTACTGCTAACCGTATCATAAACCCCTCTCCCCTGTCTCCTTCACCCTCACCTCCGATAACAAGTGTGAGGAGCTCATGGACTTCTTTGTCTGTAAGATTGAGACCATCCGTTCAGCTGCCACTGCCACTTCCCTTCCTTCCCCTAGCCCATTGGACCAAACTTCCTCTAAGGATTCCCCCTGCCCTAGGCCTGAACTCACATCTTTCTCCAGTTTCTCTCCTATCTCCCCTCATAATCTCTCCGCGCTCATCTTGTCAATGAGACCCACTTCCTGCTCCCTCGAACCTATTCCCAACAAACTGCTGACCACCCAACATCCCTGTCCCCGCTTTCTCCCCATATCCCTTGATCCCTTTAGCCTCAAGAAATATATCCAACTCCTTCTAGAATATATTTAATGAATTGGCCTCAACTGCCCTGTGTGGCAGAGAATTCCACAGGTTCACCACTCTCTGGGTGAAGAAATTCCTCCTCATCTCAGTCCTAAATGGCTTAGCCCTTATCCTTAGACTGTGACCCCTGGTTCTGGACTCCCCCGCCATCGGGAACATCCTTCCTGCATCTAGTCTGTCTAGTCCTGTTAGAATTTTATAAGTTTCAATGAGATCCCCTCTCATTCTTCTAAACTCTAGCGAATATAAGCCTAATCGACCCAATCTCTCCTCATACGTCATTCCTGCCATCCCAGGTATCAGTCTGGTGATTCCTCGCTGCACTCCCTCCATGGCAAGATCATCCTTCCTCAGATAAGGCAACCAAAACTGCACACAATACTCAAGGTGTGGTCTCACCAAGGCCCTGTACAACTGTAGCAAGACACCCTTGCTCCTGTACTCAAATCCTCTCACTAGGAAGGCCAACATACCATTTGTCTTCTTAACCGCCTGCTGCACCTGCATGCTTACCTTCAGTGACTGGTGCACAAGGACACCCAGGTCTCGTTGCACTTCCCCTTTTCCTAATCTATTGCCATTCAGATAATAATCTGTCTTCCTGATTTTGCCACCGAAGTGGATAACCTCGCATTTATCCACATTACACTGCATTTGCCATGCATCTGCCCAAACACCCAACCTGTCCAAATCATACTGGAGTTTCTCTGCATCCTCCTCACAGCACACACGCCCACCCAGCTTTCTGTCGTCTGCAACTTGGAGATATTACATCTAGTTCCCTTGTCTAGATCATTTATATATATTGTGAATAGCTGGGGTCCAAGGGCCGATCCCTGCAGTACCTCACTAGTCACTGCCTGCCACTCAGAACAAGACCCATTTATTCCAACTCATTGCTTCCTGTCTGCCAACCAGTTCTCTATCCAAGACAGTACCTTACCCCCAATCCCATGTGCTTTAACTTTACACGCTAATCTCTTATGCAAGACCATATCGAAAGCCTTCTGAAAGTCCAAATACACCACATCCACTGGTTCTCCCTTATCTATTCTACCAATTACATCCTCAAAAAATCCCAGTAGATTAGTCAAGCATGATTTACCTTTTGTAAATCTATGTTAACTTTGTCCTATCCTGTCACTGTTTTCCAAGTGCTCTGCTATTACATCTTTTATAATGGACTCTAGCATTTTCCCCACTACCGATGTCAGGCTAACCGGTCTATAATTCCCCATTTTTTTCTTTACCACCCTTTTTAAATAGTGGGGTTACATTAGCTACCCTCCAATCTATGGGAACTGTTCCAGCGTCTATAGGATTTTGGAAGATGACCAGCAATGCATCTACTATTTCTAGGGCCACTTCCTTAAGTACCCTAGGATGTAGATTATCAGGCCCTGGGGATTTATCGGCCTTCAATCCCGTCAATTTCCCTAACACCATTTTCCTACAAATACTGATTTAATTCAATCCCTCCCTCTCATTAGACACTATGTTCTCCGACATCTCTGGGAGGTTATTTGTGACCTCCTTTGTGAAGATAGAACCAAAGTATGTATTTAATTGGTCTGCCATGTCTTTGTTCCCCATTATAAATTCCCCTGATTCTGACTGCAAAGGACCTACGCTTGACTTCACCAATTATTTTCTCTTCACATATCTATAGAAGCTTTTACAGTCAGTTTTTATGTTCCCTGCAAGCTAACTCTCATAATCTATTTTTCCCCTCTTAATTAATCCCTTTGTCCTCCTTTGCTGAATCCTAAACTGCTCTCAATCCTCAGGTTTGCTGCTTTTTCTGGCCAAATTATATGTCCTCTCCTTGGATCTTATGCTATCCCTAATTTCCCTTGTTAGCCTCGGTTGAGTCACCTTTTTTGTTTTATTTTTATGCCAAACAGGGATGAACAAATTCTGTAGTTCATCCATGCGATCTTTAAATATTTGCCATTGCCTATCCACTGCCAACCTTTAAGTAACATTCCCCAATCCATCCTTGCCAACTCGTGCCTCATACCATCGTAGTTTCCTTTATTTAAATTCAGGACCCTAGTCGCTGAGTCAACTACTTCACTCTCCATTTTAATGAAGAATTCTATCATATTATGATCTCTCCTCCCCAAGGAACCTCGCACAACAAGATTGCTAATTAATCCTTTCTCATTACATAATACCCAGTCTAAGATGGCCTGATCTCTAGTTGGTTCCTTGACATATTGGTCCAGGAAACCATCCCGTATACACTCTAGGAATTCCTCCTCCACAGTATTGTTACTAATTTGGTTAGCCCAATCTATATGTAGATTAAAGTCACCCATGATAACTGCTGTGCCCTTATTGCACGCATTTCTAATTTCCCGTTTAATGCCATCCCCAACCTCAGCATTACTGTTTGGGGGTCTGTATACAACTCGCACTGCCCCATGGTATTTCTCACCTCTGCCCATACAGATTCCACATCATCAGAGCTAATATCCTTCCTTACTATTGTGTTAATCTCCACTTTAACCAGCAATGCTACCCCACCTCCATTTCCTTTTTTCCTGTCCTTCCTGAATATTGAATACCCCATGATGTTGAATTCCCAGTCTTGGTCACCCTGGAGCCATGTCTTCATAATCCCAATTATATCATATCCGTTTACATCTATTTGCGCAGCTAATTCATCCACCTTATTACCTCTAGACTTGACTATTCCAACGCACTCCTGGCTGGCCTCCCATATTCTACCCAGCGTAAACTTGAGGTCATCCAAAACTTGGCTGCCCGTGTCCTAACTCGCACCAAGTCCCGTTCGCCCATCACCCCTGTGCTCGCTGACCTACATTGGCTCCCGGTTAAGCAGCGCCTCGATTTCAAAATTCTTATCCTTGTTTTAAATTCCTCCATGGCCTCGCCCCTCCCTATCTATGTAATCTCCTTCAGCCCCACAACCCCCCAAGATATCTGCGCTCCTCTAATTCTGCCCTCTTGAGCATCCCTGATTATAATTGCTCATCCATTGGTGACCGTGCCTTCTGTTGCCTAGGCCCTAAGCTCTGGAATTCCCTGCCTAAACCTCTTCGCCTCTCTACCTCTCTTTCCTCCTTTAAGACACTCCTTAAAACCTACCTCTTTGACCAAGCTTTTGGTCACCTGCCCTAATTTTTCCTTATGTGGCTCGGTGTCAACTTTTTTGTCTTATAATACTCCTGTGAAGTGCCTTGGGACATTTTATTATGTTAAAGGCGCTATATAAATACAAGTTGTTGTTTTTGTTGTTGAGTGAGAATTTAGCCTCAGGAAGCCGCAGCCAGAGACCCGTGAGAAAGGTCCCTGGATGTTGGTGGGAGCAGAGCTTCCAGGGCAAGCATGGTCCACGATCGGGGAGGGGTGGGGATTCCTTTGCAGTCGCCGATCGGGCGGACTGGGCATTCCCTTGCGGTGCGGGATCAGAGAGAGGTCGGGACTGGGAAAGCTGGTCAGGTCCCGCTCCCGGGCCCCAGCCTCGCCGCTCCCGGGCCCCAGCCTCGCCGCTCCCCGCCCCCGCTGGACAGGACCTGCTCCTGGGCCCCGGCCTCGCCGCTCCCCCCACCCCCGCTGGTCAGGTCCCGCTCCCGGGCCCCAGCCTCGCCGCTCCCCACCCCCGCTGGACAGGACCTGCTCCCGGGCCCCGGCCTCGCCGCTCCCCGCCCCTGCTGGTCAAGTCCCGCTCCCGGGCCCCAGCCTCGCCGCTCTCCGCCCGCTCCCCCCGCCGGCCAGAACCCGCTCCAGGGCCCAGGTCTCGCCGCTCCCCCTGCCCTCCCCATTGGCCAGGACCTGCTCCCGGGCCCCAGCCTTGCCGCACCCCCCGCCACCCCCAACTAGCCAGGACCTGCTCCCAGGCTCCTTCCTCGTCCTCTTGCTCCTCGCTGCTCCTCTTCCAGATCCCGCAGCCAGGTCTCTCTCCTCCCCTCACCAAACCCAGTATAGCGCCGACGAGCGTAGCCGCCTTTTTATGAGCTCGTCCCCAACTTTCCACCTTATTTATTATTTTATTGTTATTATTAAACATTTTTGTACATACTGTTTCTTCGCTTATCTGCTACAACTGTCAATCACTTCTGGACATAAGATCGTCCGGGGATATAGGACCTACCCCCGATTTTTTGAACTGGGATTCTGCTGCTACTACCATCTACCCTCCCACCAGCTTACCTGACTTCATTCCTGTGATCAGGAAGCGACGATGGCGTAAGCGGAGCAGACGAGCAGGTGCATTAGCGAAGCTGAGGCGACGTGAACACCGCCCCCGCCTTCCGAGTATTCTCCTGGCGAATGTGCAGTCACTGGTCAATAAGCTGGATGAACTCAGAGGGAGGCTCACCTTCCAGCGAGACATTAAGAACTGCAACGTCTTGATTTTCACTGAGACTTGGCTTGATCCATCGATACCGGCTTCGGCCATTCAACCAGAGGGATTCAACATTCACCGGCTAGACCGAACAAAGGACTCGGAGAAGAATAGAGGGGGTGGAGTATGCTTCATGATCAACAATTCCTGGTGTTCCGACGTGGAACTACTTACATCTTCTTGTTCACCTGACCTCGAACACCTGATGATCAAATGCCGACCCTTCTACCTCCCGAGAGAGTTCTCATCCGTGATCATTACAGCGGTGTATATTCCACCACAGGCCGACGCAAATAGGGCGCTAAACGAGCTGTATGGGACCATTAGCAGGCTTGAAACTTCCCATCCAGAGGTTGCATTCATCGTGGCTGGCAATTTCAACAAAGCCAATCTGAAGAAAGTACTGCCTAAGTACTATCAGCATATCATCTGCCCAACGCGAACCAAGAACACACTAGATCACGTTTACACTCCGTTCCGAGATGGATACAAGGTCTTCCCCCGCCCTCCCTTTGGCAAATCAAATCACGACTCCATCCTGTTGCTACCCACCTATAGGCAGAAACTGAAACAGGAAAAGCCTGTGATGAGATCTCTACAACACTGGTCGGATCAATCAGACGCTATGTTACAAGACTGTTTTGATTCCACTGACTGGGATATGTTCCGGAATGCCTCGGACAATGACATCAACACATATACAGATTCAGTCATTAGTTTCATAAACAAGTGCATAGACGACGTTGTTCCGAGGATTGTTATACGAACATTTCCCAACCAGAAACCATGGGTAAATGGCGATATCCGTGCTATGCTAAAAGCACGGTCCACCGCATTCAACTCTGGGGACATGGATGAGTACAAGAAATCAAGGTACGACCTCAGAAAAACCATCAAAAATGCAAAAAGACAATACACGGACAAAGTGGAGTCACACTATCATAGCTCAGATTCGGGAAGGATGTGGAGTGGACTACAATCTATTACGGACTACAAAGGGAAACCCAGCTGTGTCATGCCCAGCAATGCCTCTCTCCCGGACGAGCTTAACACTTTTTACGCCCGGTTTGAGGCCAACAATAACTGGCCTGTTACAAGGGCGCCCGCGGCTCAGGATGACTGGGTCTTCTCAATCTCCGTGGCTGACGTGAGCAAGACTTTTAAGAGAGTGAACACCCACAAAGCACCCGGTTCAGATGGAATCCCTGGGCGTGTCCTTAGAGCATGCGCTGACCAGCTGGCAGCCGTGTTTACGGATATATTCAACCATTCACTGTACCAGTCTGTAGTCCCCACCCGCTTCAAGATGACATCGGTTATTCCAGTCCCCAAAAAAACCAAAAGTAACCTGTTTAAACGACTACCGCCCCATAGCACTCACTTCTGTCATCATGAAGTGCTTTGAGAGGCTGGTCAAAACCCACATCAACTCCTTACTACCTGACACACTGGACCCACTCCAATTTGCCTACCGCCCAAACAGATCTGGGGATGATGCCATCGCCACTGTACTGCACACTGCCTTATCACACCTGGATAAGAGGAACACCTATGTGAGAATGTTGTTCATTGATTATAGTTCAGCATTCAATACCATTATCCCCTCCAAGCTTGTCAACAAGCTCAGTGAGCTAGGACTTAACACCTCCCTATGCAACTGGATCCTGGACTTCTTGACGGGCAGACCCCAGGTGGTGAAAATAAGCAGTAACACCTCCTCCACACTGATCCTGAACACGGGAGCTCCCCAGGGTTGTGTGCTCAGCCCCCTTCTGTACTCCCTGTTTACTCACGATTGCGTGGCCACGCACAACTCCAACTCCATCATCAAGTTTGCTGATGACACTACCGTTGTAGGCCTGATCACAGATGGCGACGAGACAGGCTACAGGGAGGAGGTAAGAGCCCTAGCAGAATGGTGCAAGTACAACAACCTCTTCCTCAACATCAGCAAAACAAAGGAGATGATTGTGGATTACAGGAAGTGGCAGGGGGAGGGACACACCCCAATCTACATCAAAGGGGCTGAGGTGGAGAGGGTCAGCAGCTTCAAATTCCTGGGTGTATTCATTACGGAGGATTTAACGTGGTCCCATCACATCGACGTCGTAACCAAGAAGGCATGCCAACACCTATTCTTCCTCAGGAGACTGAAGAAATTTGGAATGGCCCCCCAGATTCTCACCAACTTCTACCGGTGCACCATCGAGAGTATCCTGTCCGGCTGCATCACTACCTGGTATGGCAACTGCACCGCCACAGACCGCAAGGCTCTACAGATGGTGGTGAAAGCTGCACAACATATTATAGGAATTAAACTACCCGCTGTGCAGGATATCTACCCCGAGAGGTGCCGGGGGAAGGCCCTGAGAATCATCAAAGACGCGAGCCACCCCAGCCACAACCTCTTCGCCCTGCTCCCATCCGGTAAGAGATACCGAAGCATACGGTCTCGTACCAGTAGGTTTCGAAACAGCTTCTATCCCCAGGCCATAAGACTCATGAACGAATAATTTATTATTATTTATTACTGTTGTGTTATTTATTATTATTGTATTTCTATTAGTATTTTTATCATTGTTATGCCATATTTATTCCAATTTTGGGAGGACTCGTAAAAATCAACATTTCATTGTGCAGTACACACGTCTGCTGCATATATGACAAATAAAATTGAATTGAATTGAATTGAATTGAGCCTACAGCATTCTACTCTAAGCAATTTTATAACATTAACAGAACAGCAACAAAGGTGAGTATCTGTATATATTTTTGGAAGATGTTTACAAAATTGCTCTCAGCTTACCTATTTCTAGTGCTCCAAATAATGGAACACATCCCTACGTGTGGCTAGAGAATTGCACCAAGACATTTCTTGACATAAAAGATTGTGTCTCCTGTGTGAGATAATAACATCTACACTCTGGAAGTCTCTTGCACACAATGGGTGAGTTTGTATACATCCGTATTCTAAGCCTCCCTTTAACTCCTCTGTACCTTAGCTAACTGCATTTTGTCAGTTCTTTTTAGAGTGTTTTGGGGGATTGGGGGTAAGGTACTGACTTGCATAAAGAACTGGTTGGCAGACAGGAAGCAAAGAGTTGGAATAAACGGGTCTTTTTCCGAGTGGCAGGCAGTGACTAGTGGGGCACCGCAGGGATCGGTGCTGGGGCCCCAGCTATTCACAATATATATTAATGATCTAAACGAGGGAACTAGATGTAATGGGGCAGAAATTCGGGTCTCCACGGGTGAGTACGCACGGGGTACTCACCCGTAGGCCCAATGGAAGTGCCGGTTTCCTGCATGCACTGCGCATGCGCGGGAAACCGGCACTTCTGTTCCTCTGAACGAAGGGGTTCAGAGGTCGCACGTGTGCGCGGGAGAGGCTGCGCGTGCGCATCGAACTTAGTTTTTTTTTACAGGTTTTCCCGTGAGGGTAAGCCTGAAGTATTTAGAAATGTAAAAAGCAGGCGTAAGGCTTGCATTTTACAAGGTAAGTGGTGAATTAATTAAAATTAAAACATTTTTTCCACAGGTTTATTATTTTTAAATACTTAAAAGCAAGGTAAGTTTATTTTTAGCCCCGTTAGAAAATAAAATTATTTTTTTCAAAAATTTAAATTATTGTTTATAATAGTTATTTCATGTAATTTATAGTTTATTTAAAAAATGTGATTTAAAAAAAAAATTATTTGAAGATTTAGTGCTACACCCGCGGGAAGCCCCCGACCCGAGTTTCTGGGCCAATATCTCCAAGTTTGCAGATGACACAAAGCTGGGTGGGCATGTGTGCTGTGAGGAGGATGCCGAGAAACTCCAGTATGATTTGGACAGGTTGGGTGATTGGGCAGATGCATGACAGATGCAGTATAATGTGGATAAATGCGAGATTATCCACTTTGGTGGCAAAAACAGGAAGGCAGATTATTATGTGAACGGCAATAGATTGGGAGAAGGGGAAGTGCAACGAGACCTGGGTGTCCTTGTGCACCAGTTGCTGAAGGTAAGCATGCAGGTGCAGCAGGCAGTTAAGAAGGCAAATGGTATGTTGGCCTTCATAGCAAGAGGATTCGAGTACAGGAACAAGGATGTCTTGCTGCAGTTGTACAGGTCCTTGGTGAGACCACACCTTGAGTATTGTGTGCAGTTTTGGTCGCCTTATCTGAGGAAGGATGTTCTTGCCATGGAGGGAGGGCAGCGAAGATTCACCAGACTGATACCTGGGATGGCAGGAATGACGTATGAGGAGAGATTGGGTCGATTGGGCTTATATTCACTGGAGTTTAGAAGAATGAGAGGGGATCTCATTGAAACTTATAAAATTCTAACAGGACTAAACAGACTAGATGCAGGAAGGATGTTCCCGATGGCGGGGGAGTCCAGAACCAGGGGTCACAGTCTAAAGATAAGGGGTAAGCCATTTAGGACAGAGATGAGGAGGAATTTCTTCACCCAGAGTGTGGTGAACCTGTGGAATTCTCTACCACAAAAGGCAGTTGAGTCCAATTCATTAAATATAATCAAGAAGGATTTAGATATATTTCTTGAGGCTAAAGGGATCAAGGGATATGGGGAGAAAGCAGGGACAGGCTACTGAATTTGGATGATCAGCCATGTTATGTCCGTGTATCTTAATGTTGTGTCCTTCAATAATCAGACAACAGACTGCAGGGAACGATTCAACAGGTGTTTACTGAATGAGGGTTACTCTAGAACTAACTGTACAGATCACTACTCAGGGTTTATATACAGGTGTGGTCACTGCCGGTACTACAGTATACAGGAGCTGTAAAAAGTAGTTCTCTCCCTTAAGGTATATATACATTACATACATTACAAGCCATGATCTCATTAAATGGCGGAGCAGGCTCGAGGGGCCGAATGGCCTACTCCTGCTCCTATCTTCTATGTTTCTATGTTTAAAAATATGAACCTCTTGCATTTTTTGTTACCTACCTCCCTGATGGTTCAGTGGCTAAATACACCATCTACTGTGGTCCTACGTCATATAGAGCAAAGAAGTTCTCAGGTTTGATCCCTAGTGCTGAATTAGCTGAACTCAGCAAGGAAAATGTTGGAGGTGGGATGATTAGCCTTACTGTTCTTGGACTAGTAGGGGACAAACCAGCCATCGCCCTTCCCCCTCCCTCCATTCGTTGTTCAACACTGCTATAAAATGCATGTCTGCTGCTGATGGTGAAAACCGGATAGGGCTCAGTTGCAATAGCTTCAGTCCAATAACCTACTATACTCACTATCAAGCCTGAAGCATGAAAAATGGCCTCATGGCTGAGTTCCAGAGAGCGGCTGCTCCCAGTGCAACTGTAATCCAGTGAGAGTCACCACCTTCAGGAAAGAGGAGAAATGTAAAAAAAAAAGGTTCATAAAAAAACTTACCTGAAACTCATTTCTAAAACTGCTCAAAAATGTTTTCCCAAAGATTGTGGCAGACTCCCAAATCTGCTACAATCTTTCATGTTCCTGCTTTATTTTCAAGCATGAGTTTCTGAGAAAGCAGACTATTATTTTGTTGAGTTTGTGGGAAAAAGTCTGCACAAGCACTACAGTTTTACCTAGTGCTGCTGCAATCACAAGGTACAAGTGGGCTTTTTAGAGCAAAAAGCAAAGAATTAGCTCCACACTATTAAAGTCATAGTTCGGCATTGTATGGACTGGCACTCCAACCCATCAACCGATGTGTGAAATGAATTTGCTAAACTCTCAGCTGGATTGTTAGAGCAGGATTGTTAGGGCTGGATTGTTAGGGCTGGAATCCAAACCCAAGTTATAAACTGATACTGAGAGTGCCACACCTTCCATTGAAAACCATGCAGCTTGTCAGCTGAGTTGCAGAGTGCCATTGGAGTCAGAAGCTAAGGAGGAATGTGTGGCCTGCTTGTCTGGTTCTTTCAGCTGTGGTTTGATGTGTAGAACTCAGTGGCTTTATGATGAAAGCATAGCTCATTTAAAGAAAAGATTCGGAGCATTGTAAGAAGACTTAGTCAATGTATCTCAGTTATTAAAGACACAAGTATTTCATGGTTGGTAAAATCTTGCTGATGTTTGCACATATTACCTGATTTCCTGATATGCATTTTCAATATAATATTATTCATGGTCCTTCTGTCTTTGTAGGATTATCTGTGATAAATTTTCAGTTTAAAAGTTACCTTACTGGGTTTATAATATGCCCAGTCATTTCTATCCATAATCTCCTGTAACATTGCTCAGAAACAAAATAATACATTTAATTTTAAAATACTAACAAAAATGTTAAAATAATATACTTTTACTATAATTATTTTTCTTGTTTGCTCTTCATACCAAATTATTTATAAAATTTATTTTTTGTCTCTAATAATTGGCTTTCAATCCCCAGTTTACTTTTGTGCTTGTGCTTCTTTTTTGGTTCCTTCTATTGTTTTGAAAAGCATTTACAAGTTATGTGTTTGCCACTAAACAGCATAAATTATAATTAAATGTGTTTGGGTTTTCTGTTATTAAAACAATCAAAATGTTTCAGTATTTTAATTAAAATAGAAGAAAGATATGAGAGCAACTGTTGATATGTAAGGTGTGCTTGGATCAGGAGGAAGGAAGGAATTGAATAATGAGGCCCGGGGTGGAACAGGACATAAGCTGGGAGTAGGGAGCACACGGACCAACAATAGTAAAAGGCCCAAGGTTCGGAACAAGAGGGCAAGTGGGGCAAGAGGAAGGGCAGCATGAACAGGGCTTATATGATGTCTGAGAATGGATTGAACTGGGCCTGGTAGAGAAAGCTTGGGACATAGAGGCAAACAAGTATTGGTTGGTGTTGTGTATGTACCTTTAAGGGAATAACTGGTCTTAGACTGCAGTACTGGCAGTGACCACCCCTGTATAAAAGGCCATAGCAGGCTTCTGTAGTTTATGTTTCAAGTTGCCTCTTGTTCAGTAAAGTACCTGTTAAACTGTTCTCCCGAAGTCCGTGTATTATTGAGGCGCGGACTTTACAGTTGGGGCTTGGATGGAATGGTGAAATATAATACTTTGGGGATTGGTGCCAGGTGGAAAGGGGGGTTGCAGAGATCTGTTGCCATTCAATAGTTCCTAGGTATAGTCTGGTTGCTTGATTATGTTGTATGTTGCATTGTGATGAAGGGAGAAAATTTTTGCAAAATGTGATTGTGAATAACAAAACATTTAAAGGAAAATAACTTGCTAGAAAGCAGAAAAAGAGAGATTTAACACAAGACAATTGACCAGTAATTTGATGTAAACTGTCTGAGGCTCAACCAGGCCGTTTGTAACCTCAGTGTCTTATCTGACCTTGAGCTGAGCTTCTGACCTCATACCCTCTCCATCACCAAGACCGCTTACTTCCACCTCCGTAATATGCACCATCTCCACCACTGCCTCAGCCCATCTGTTGCTGAAACACTCATCCATGCATTTGTTACCACCAGACTTGACTATTCCAATGCTCTCCTGGCCGGCCACCCATCTTCCATCCTCTGTAAACTTGAACTCATCCAAAACTTGGTTGCCCATATCCTAACTTGCACCAAGTCCTGTTCGCCCATCATCTCTGTGCTCACTGACCTACATTGACTTCTAGCCCAGCTACACCATGAATTTAAAACTCTCACCCTCGTGTTCAAATCCCTCTATGGTCCCTCCCTATCTCTGTAACTTCTTCCAGCCCTACAACTGTCCAAGATCTCTGGGTTCCTCCAATTCTGGCCTCTTGTGCATTCCCGGTTTCCTTTGCCCCACCATTGGTGGCCGTGCCTTCAGCTGCCTGGGCCCTAAGCTCTGGAACTCCCTCCCTAAATATCTACGCCTCTCTACCTCTCGCTCCTTCTTTAAGACGCTCCTTAAAACCTACCTCTTTGACCAAGCTTCAGGCCACCTGTCCTAATATCTCTCTCTGTGGCTCGATGTCAGGTTTTGTCTGATAACGCTGCTGTGAATCGCCTTGGGACATTTTACATTAAAGGTGCTATATAAATGCAAGTTGTTGTTGTAGTTGCAAGAATGATTATACAAAGTTGAGTGTGATATATATGTGTCGATATGTATCCATAAAAAATATCCGACAAAATCTAGAGATTTTTTCAACGTAAGATACATCGATTTTTCTTTTACACCTCAACTTTTTAATATTAAAAACAACTTTATTTTCACAAAATGTCATGGACATGGAAGAAATTGTTGTTTCACACTTTCTGACATTCTATTCTGTAACAAAAGGCCTTTTTTAATTTTTACAAAAATAAAAATGTGATGACAACTTAACTTTCAGGTTGTGGAAGTAAACAGATTCCCTTTAAGTACAAACGTTTTCTCAAACTACATCTCTTTAAATGTCTCTTATCAGAGAGGGGCAGTAGATGTTGATGGTTACCACTGTAAATAATGTATGATTAAAAATGTGTGCAGCTTTAAATTGCATTGAAGTGGCTGTTATAAGAACATGTTAATTTTCTTTTTATGATTATTTTTTACTTTAAAAAAATTGTGCTGCCAAAGCAATCAATTTTACTTCCGCGCTGCAGCCTGAAGTACACAACAAACCATAATGTGGTTGTTTGAAGAAATTAGTTTCCTCCCTCCGAAAAAATACTGCTTGTCTTACTATCCATTTCTTTCTTTCTGTTTAAATTCTATGGGAAAACTGTGCAGCCTATCAGCTTATTTAAAATATTGCATATGAAACTGTTCTGGGCGTCATGAGCCCATCGATTTGCATTGAAATGTCTTTTATTTGCCCCTTGCCTCTGTTGATCGAATTTCAGATCAGCCAGGATTTGCAACTAACCTTCCGGCATAACTGAACCCAACTGACGCTGGGAAACATAAAGATCAAAAAGACTTCTACAACCATTTTTATTTCATACAAAATATCGCTGGATCACTATTGCAAACTTCAAATTTATTTGCAATGAGGGTTTCTTTTGCAAACGTCTGGATTATTTGATTACAAATTGGGAAAAAGGAGAACAAAAGGGACATATCTTTTACCCAGGGCTGACGTCAGTTTGATTTTACTGACAACTATTGATGCGTGTGAAGCAATTGCAAGCAACTCCCTTTCATTAGGTAAATGAAAAAAACTGGTAGGATCTGACTGAAAACTTCTGAAATGGGTTTCAGTGTCGGCATAAACCAATTGGAAATAAATATCATACAGCATTTTTAGATTAAAAATAACGATTTTTCAAATTTGTTTTCAATGCAAAAAGACCTCCAGAGGGAGTGTATAGGAACAGCAAATAGGCACTGAGCAGAGCAGAGAATGCTTCAACCTAGGAATGTTGTTCATTACACTGAAGGAAAGGACACATTAGAGAAAATAGTCCCTGCTATTTTTGCTTGATTTTTCTTAATCCCCATTCTCAGATCTGAGCTGTCACACCAGTCTGGGATAGGTGGTTTTAGGATGAATATTTTTTGCTGGCAGAGTTTTGATTTGGATGCTGGCAGATGTGTATAAGTTAATAGCGTAAGGATCCAGTGATCCTGTGATTATGTCTAACTCTGAGGCTAGAGAGAAATAGATTGAACCCGGGGCAGGGAGAGAGCAAAGAACTGGACTGGATCATTCTGGCACACGCAATGTAAAAGGAAACATTGGTCGCTTTTGGAAAATAAAATAACGAAATGAATTTAATCCTAAACAGAATCTTTTAATAATGATATTTGCAACGAGTATTGGAATAAATATAAACCGGTTATATTGTTTTCAAAATAATATGGCTTATGCAGGAAAATCTGTTTAACTGCAATATCATATTATAAAGACATTGATCATTAAACTGGTGTTTTAGAAATTGGAAACCAAGTTTGAAGTAGTTAAACTTAATACCAAGCACATTTTGTTTGGTGGAGGGTCAGTTCTATAATGTTTAAAGCTTCGGCTAAGATGCATTCGATGTAGAACAATTATTTTTGTAATTACAGTAAATAGCAAAATATATAATGGAGGAATCACAAACAGAAGTGAACTAGAATTAATTTTGTCATTGTTCCAGACAATGGAACAAAGATTTTGTCATATAAAAATGTGAAAATTGCAACGAGTTCTTAAAATAATGATGTATAAATACACTCTATCAATGTTAAAGATGGATTATAAATATTAAAAGATATGAGAAATTGGCATACAAATTCTGTTAGAAAATATGTGGAAGTAAAAACTGTGTTTTAAAGGTTGATATGTTTAGTTTGCACAGTGTATGTGTGAGAGAGGCAGGCTCCAGCCCGTGTTTTCGAGTTGATGTGCAGTAATAAGGGGAATGGATAATAGTTGTTGGAGTCCTCATGCCATGCTGGGCCAGAGGCTCAGCTAGACATGTATTTACCCATATCCGGGTTAGAGAGGAAAGGAAAGTTTGATTTTTAAAACAGATCTGGAGAAAGTTTTCTACCTATTTAACAAAAAGAGGGAGAGAAAAATAGAATTTAATATATAATAATAATAATCACCATGCAACAAAAGAGAGCGTGAGCCTTTTTACTCTTGCTTTCAAACTGGAGGAGGACGAGATTTTTTTCCTTTTTAATAATATTTAATGATCGGGTGTAAAAGGAAGAGAAGAAGCAGACGTGTCTGTGTGTCTCTCCCTTCTCCCTCTCGCTCTGCCTGATTCTTAGAGATGATCATGGCCGCTCAAGTAGCAGCAGCTCCGGCCAACAGTAACAACAGCGGCGGCAGCCCCGGCTCCGGCAGCCTCGACCCCGACAGCATCAACAACGGAAAACCGGCGGCTCAGGCTCAGGGAGGAGGACTCGGCGGCGGAGATCCCAGCGGTGGCGGCTTGAACCTGAACAGCGTTGATCATCATCACCATCCCCGCCACCACCACCACCTTCACCCCCACCACCAGCAGCAGCACCACGGCGAGCTCAACATGGCAAACTCCTCGGGCCCGGCCAACAACAACAACAGCGGCGGCGGCGCTGCTGGAGGCTCGGGGTCGGCCTCGGCCAACAACAACCCCAACCCCGAGCCGGCGCACAAAGAACCCGCCTCGGCCTCGCCTTCCTCGGCATCCACCGCCTCCTCCTCCTCCTCGTCCGCCAGCGAGGCGGGGATCGTTCCCAATCACAAGCTGAAAGCGAGCGGCGCCGAGTTGTTGCTTCCCCCCCATCACCAAGGAGAAGGAGGCAGCGGCGGGGCAGACACTCAACATGGAGGAGGCGGCGGCAAAGACAACAGCCTCTTAACCGCCGACAACCCGGGCAACAACAAGGCCGACGACGAGCTGCTGAAAATGGGCGACCAGAGGTACGAGCACCCGGCAGCCGCGGGCTCCAATAACCAGGCGGGCCCGGTCCCCGATTATAATCACTATTACCGAGCGGGGCCGGCGGCAGCGGCGGCGGGGACAGGCCCCGGACCCGGCCCTTACTTCGATCAACATGGCGGACAACAAAGCCCCGGGCTCGGCGTTCACCCTTCGAGCACCCTGGAGCTGAGCGCCAGCCCGCTGCACAACTCGCACGACGGCTACTCCAACAGCTACAACCATTACTCGGGCTACAGGCCGGCCTACGGCAGCCCCGGCTATGGCATAATCAGCTCGCCCAGGGCCAACAGCCTGGTATCCAGCGGTGCCACCAACAGCGGCGGCCACCCTCACCACCACCACCACCACGGCAAGCAGCAGCCGCCGCCGCCGCCGCCTCTGGCCGGGGCCTTTCAGCGCTACTCGGGCCAGAACCAGCACTCAGGAGCTACGCCGACCCTCAACCAGCTCCTGACGTCCCCCAGCCCCATGAGGGGATACGGCTTCCCGGACTACAACAACCCCGGCGCTTCGCAGGCCTCGCTCAAAGGGAGCGACATGGGCAGTCAGTACGGAGTAGGGAGCAGCCAGGCCTGGGGAGGAGGCGGTGGCGGAGCAGCAGTGGCAGGACAAGCTCGCAGCCACCCGGCCATGAGCCCCGGCAACACGGCGCAGCCCCTGAGCAGAGCGCAGGTAAAGCGGCCTGTGTGTGTGTGTGTGTGTGTGTGTGTCGGTGTCTTTGCTCTGACCCCGCAGCGGGAGCAGAGCTGCTGGTTGTGCGATGTGAGGACATTACAGCGATAACAATCCCTGAAGCGCTAGTCAGGGACACGGGCCGCTCTGTCTTTCCTGTCACTTCTTGAGCTTCAGCGATTCTGCCCGCTGTTTGGGTAACGCCGTTTGCAGAGAGTTGGTGCTGCTTGTTTGTTTATCTTTTTGCCCCCCAACGAAAGGTGCCCCGCTCTCCACTGTGCGGGTTTTGTGCATCGAACTGATAACGTGCAACACCCAGTTGGGTTACTTCCATATTAAATAAATCAGTTAAATGTTCTTGTAAATTTAAATTGCTATCTGGTATCTCTTTGTTGCCCCCCACCCATTTCTTTGTATGTTATTTTTGCCCTCCAGACTGCTCAGGTTGATTCTGGTTTGTGGTGTGTGAAAACTAGCAGCTCCGTTCAACTCGCACTCGAGTCACTTCAACTTCTTTTGCAAGGTTTGCAATTTGAATTGTGGAGGTAAAAGGCCTGGAATCGAGTCTCCAGACAGCTGCCTCCGAGTTGACATCTAATCTGCCATCTGATTGGCTCTCACACTCACCACTGGGCATTTATCAGTGCTGATGTAAATACAAGTTGCTGAGCATCACAATCACAAACCCACAGCCAGCACTTTTCCCATTGCACATTCCCTAACAATCCACACAATTTACACAACACTTGAATAATTGGAAAACAGATTTAAAAAAAACTCTTTCCCCCCCCCCCCCCCAACATTCCAGATATATTAATACTATATTTATCCTTCAATAATTGCATTAAAAATGTTTTTTAATCAGCTAACCATGTTCAGAAATTACAAACATTCATACCAGAACAAAAAATAATTTGTTTAAAAATCAAGCTGTTGAAAAAATATTTATAACTTTCTGTAATAAACAACAGCTTGTGCAAATTTAGTAAAATCAAGTGTTAATTATAAACATTAGTAATTTTATGTAACAGCAATAGATTGTTCCGTATGTTTCAAAACCTGTTCCTCATAACCAAGGGATATAAATGCTTATTAAGCTAATTGATTATAAGTAAATTAGAGCTGTTTAGTATTATTAAAATATTCATGAAATTAAATCTATAGTACAAATGAGGATATTTTGTTCCAGTTCATTCAAAAAATCTTACTAAATATTGTCAAAGGTGTATTGCATGGGGAGCAATTTTCTATTGTAGAATAGCATATACCTATAAATGTTACTGCTTTTGATTCCACATCAATTGCAGTAATGCCAAATATATTAGAACTTTCATCTTTGGTTCTTAACTAAATAATTCCTTTTATTTTGAAAAAACTTTCTGTTACTACCTGATTTCTCAGTTGGTAAATGCTTTGGTACAGCCATACAGACCAGGGACGTGCTCGGTTCAATTCCAGCTCCATATTGTGTTGAATAGTTGTAACTTTAAAAAAAGACTTGCGTTTATATAGCACCTTTCACGACCACCGGACGTCTCAAAGCGCTTTACTCAAAGCGTTTTACAGCCAACGAAGTACTTTTTTTTTTAAGTGGAGTCGCTGTTGTAATGTGGGAAACGCGGCAGCCAATTTGCGCACAGCAAGGTCCCACAAACAGCAATGTGATAATGACCAGATAATTTTTTTTGTTATGTTGGTTGAGGAATAAATATTGGCCAGGACACCGGGGATAACTCCCCTGCTCTTCTTCGAAATAGTGCCATGGAATCTTTTACGTCCACCTGAGAGAGCAGACGGGGCCTCGGTTTAACGTCTCGTCCAAAAGACTTAGGCGAAAGAGTGCCATGAGTGGCTTCAATCACTTTGGCCGAGAGAGCTGAAAATCGGTGAGGGTTCAGTAGCCCCTGCAGGGCAGGATTGCACTAGGAGTGTGATGGCTTCCACAATAATTGACTAATTGCCAACTTGAGTGAGTTTTAGTCATCAAATATGCCATTTGAGGCAGGTATTGAAGTTACTGCTGCCTGTGGAACTATACCCTACACAAGTTGCTCTCTTCAGGAGAGAGATGGGAGGAAGCAGAAAACAGAAGATTTTTTTTTATTAAAGCTCAAATTGGTTCATTATAGGAAAAGTGTTCTTGGATGTTTGATAATTTTATAAGGCAGTTGATCATAAATAATCAATTTCTTTGTGTGCAGAACACTTGGGGTGGAGTCATATACCTGCTATTGGATGTGGATCTATTTGAACAATATATTTTAAAACTACAAATATCAAATTGTATCTGTTTGAAAATTTAACTTGTTAATTTTTTTAATTATCTTCATGTCACCAGGATTTCACTAAAGTGTAATGAAAATTATAAAATTTTAAGAATATATATCAATTTGAATTGTGGAAAAATATCAACTACACTTAGATTTTGTCCTCCTAAACTCAGGTTGTGTCTGAAGAGAACATTTAGAGCTATAGAACACTTGATTTTATTCCTATAACTAAGTAATACTGATGTTTGACTAATTAGTTAATTGCTGGGAAAATCTTGGCATTTTTATGTGTGTGTGTGCATATACTATTGTCTTGAGTGTATCTGTGTCAGATGATTTTTTTTTTCTTGTATGTGTGTATATATAGCACTCTATGAACTAGGATGAAGTCAAGCATCTGTTTGCAGGACTTGTGTTGAGGTCCAGATATTTCTGATTAGTTACATGTCAACTGTTACAAGTTTGCTGCTTTTCAGTTTGTTCAGAGACAATTGGTAATAACAACATGTTCCCTGGTTCGGGGGCTCTGCTATTTAAGGCAAAAAGAAATTAGCAGTGTCATTATCACAGACCTGATTGAAACGTGAACATTTTAAAGCATTGAAAGAAACTTCTTTGTAACTGTGGCATCTGAGTTAATCTTTGGTTTCTGTTTTATTTTGATTGTGTGCAACTAAGGGGAATATTAGAGTAATAGAGACTTGCATCATGATTTAGTATTACTGTAGCATATTAGTTGTCTGGAAGCCCTGTACCAAGTGCTAAGCCACTTTGTTCTAAGACCGAGTTCAAGAGTTGGATAAGATGTGGGATATACTTGTGCATAGAAATTGTGTACTGTTTCTTTTCCTGGAATATACTGTTGGATATAATTGTTTTGGGTCTTCCTTTCACAGCCTCTTGCCTGAAGCTACCATGCATTGTGGCCAGTTTGAACAACCAACATGCTCCAAAGCCTCTATGCTAGTTTTCTTCATTCCTCTCTCTTTCCCTGCACTCCACCTGTGCCTAATATATTCTCAAACCAAACCATACAGCTGGAAATGTTTGCAGACTTGCTCTGTAGTTGGCCACTAGGCGGTGTGTGAGAAAGGCAAGGGATGACTGATCAGGTTATCCTGCTAGGTCCCTGCTTTTCTTCCCTATTCTGGCACAATTGAGAGTGGAAACAGTGAGCATAAACCCACACCGTATAATTCTATGACTGTACCTCTTTCTATTCCTACCCCAACACTCCTGAGCCTTTATCATTCTATAGACACATAAGTTGGGTGTGGAACAGCTGTTTAGAGAGAATGTCCCTTTTAATTTTTATTTCTCGCCTTGGACAGAGAGAAGTAGCTGGGCTTCATTTGACCCCTATCTGTAGCAAGGCTAAACTTTGGAATTTACAGGGAGTAATCAAAAGGCACAGACTGCACCCTAGCATGGCACAACAAATTGGGTCTTCAATTTGCTGCAGTAGTGCCACCCTACCTCAACTCATTCAGCATCAATAGCTGTAATTTTAGGGTGGGGGGTGGGGTATGAAGGAAGCTGTTATTCTTTGCAGTGAGCCTTGATGCCAGAGTTAACAGGGTTATGCAATGGAATATTTAGTTAAGTTTCTGCGATGGCATTGTGCCATAAGGCAGGGGGGGGGGGGGGGGAGAATTGATGGGTTGGCTTGCTCGTGGAGGTAACTGTCCTGTTAGTTCCTCTATGTACTGTAGTGATGTTAATTGAGACTAAAAAACAGTGTTGTGCATGTTTTCTTGTGGGAGGGATAAGGGTAAAAAGTAATTCCAAATAATAGAGCACTGTATCGTTCATGCTGTGCAGCTGATATTCCTTTCTGTGTGAAATGAGTGATCTTGTGGCTCTTCTAGTGGACTGAAAGAACACCAATATAATGGGACAATAGCAAACCATCAACTATTTGACTTGTCTTTTGATTTTTCATATGATCTGGTTCATAGAAACATAGAAGATAGGAGTAGGCCATTCGGCCCCTCGAGCCTGCTCCGCCATTCAGTGAGATCATGGCTGATCATCCAAATTCAGTGTTTTTTGTCCTCTTTCCCCAAAAGGTTTGCTGTAGGAAAATTCCAATGCTTTAAGACCCTAAGTGTTTCTTTTTAATAGCCCAATTGGTCATGCTTTGTGGATGCTGCAACACTTGACCACTCCTGCTTTCCTAAAGCTGGCTTGTATTCCCCAAAAGAAAAATTGCCTTTAAGAAAGTACAGCATTCATATGTTAAAGTGCCTTAATTTATCATAGAATTACTTAGAACACACATTATCATGCTTGTTCAAATGGTTCATTTGATAAATTCACTCCGAGTGTGGAACTGAGCCATACAGACCAAGATGGTCTGTGTTTCTATTCCTCAGTCTGTGATGAGTAAGCTAATCTTGTAGAGGTGGGCACTACAGTTAGTGTCGGCTGCCTTTACCTGGGGTGGGGTGGAGTGGAGAATCAGCTGGTATCGTCTCCTGAATGCTATCCAGCAACCCGTGCTGGAAAGTGCATTTGTGCGGATGACATGGTTGAGGTCAGTTGTGATGTCCCACGCGGTTAACTAAAATGTTAATACTCTACGTTCAGGCTCACATATGAAGAATGGTCACTTGGAAGGGGAGTGTAACTCGTAGAACCGTATCCTAGCACGAGTCGGTGCCTTCAGTGACAAAGGGGAGAAACAAAAGTAAATTTGTTGAGGCACATGTCTCATAAATTGAACCGTTAACTGATGAATCACGAAATGGTTAATTTCCATGGAAGAAACTCTTGCATCATTGTGCAGTGACAATTGTTAATTCCCATGAAAGAATTTTAGGATATAGTTTGTTCTGTAGGGGGCGTTTTCTTGTGCAAACTGTAGGCGTGACTGATGCCATTTTTTGTATTGAATGTTGAATACATTGTGTTTTTTCAACATCTAAGTTTCCACCAACTTGTGAAGTGGCTCTGGTGATTTCACAAGCCAGCAGGTAAGGGGAGAAATGAGTGTTGCTGATTCTGATTACTTCTGCTCTCTGGAAGCTGGCTTGCTTTCTTTGCCTGCTGTATGGCGACTAATGGAAAGAAAGCATGGCTAAAAAGAAAAGGTAAAAACATTCGGGGGGCGGGGGGGAACAATATCCCACTGCATGTTGATTGTGTGTATATACAAGATTTAAATTAATCTTGGTAATTGCTTTATTTTCTTTTAATTCCTTTTAGAAAGAAAAGTAGGTGGTCGAAATTACAGGGCAGAGAGATGAGGCAGTTATGGGAGAGCAGGAATGGGGGCAACATGCCTCCTTGTTCTCTTTGTTTCTCTCGCTCTCTTTTCCCCCCGCCCCCCCCCCCCCAAACCTCTGGTTTATTGGAGCCAGTTATGAGCTTGCACGTCCATGTTCTGCTTGGGTCTCTTAAAATAATTTGAGTGTCTGATCAGGAGCCATCACAGATTATTGGGTTTAATTTGCAAAGCTGACGTGATTGATACAAGTTTACTATAAATTTGTTTATAATTTGTAAATAAGACGTGAGAATGTTTAATCCATTTCTGTTCTCGGTTTACTACTTTTTGTTTCAAAACATGGGTTAAATTTTAACTGTCTTGCACATCATAGGATGTGGACTGTTGAATGTGATAATTAACTTCAGTTAATTATCATGTTTCAAGGGTGTGGGATTATGACTAATACCCATAGAATAAAACTTTTTAATGAGTTCTAGAATAAAACATGCTGTTGGATAACTTGATGCCATTACAGTTTAAAATGAGAATTATACAAATTGGATTTTTAAAAATATAATTATATCAAATGCAGATCTAAACATCAATGTTCTTTTGTTCATGTTTTATTTGGGGGTTTCTGGCACCCAAGTTTCTATGACTAAATTTGTTGTATTTTATTTCTACCCCCCACCCCAATTATTTTTCTCCTTTCTGAAGACACCGACTCTTGAGTTTTTCATGGGTGCCAGCAGCCCTCCTTGCCCATTCTTCATGTGACTTTGGACAGTGGGCATCAACAGGCTATTCAGTCTTGGAGAGCATCACTTCAGCCAGATCCTATCCTTGCCCAGTGTCCACACATGCAAGCTTTCTAGGTGGAGTCAATGAATGATGATCAAGAGACTGATAATAGCACTACAGTTGACCTCGGTACTCTGGTAGGGAGGGTAACATCTTCCTGATGGGTATCCAGTAGAATTTTCTGGATACAGTGCGTGTGTGTATTGGGGGGCTGCGGCATTGGCCGAGTGCAAGATTGGGTTGTCTCTCAATGGTGAAATAATCCATTTACTTACTGTGTAGACTCACCCATGAAGAATGGTCACTTGGGTCAGATACCAGAGGACTCCCAAATGTCCATGGGAATGTACTACATTAAGAGTCAACATCTTGTTGAGAAGTACATAGCTAGACTACAGGAGGGAGAAAACTTACCTTGCCCGTCTTTCCCCACTACAAATATGCCTCCAGTCGGATGATCACAGAGCAAATATTTTACCCAATTTGTGGAGAAATGTGTAGTCTAGGTCACTCTGGTATTAAAAGTAAGAGAAGGAGAAGGTAAAATCAAATAATTAACCAGGGTTTTGATGCTGATCTTGTTTGAGTAAAGCTGCTTCTAGTTTTAGAAAAATATAGAAGCTCTAAAGTTGAAGTGCAATGCAGTTGTTTAGTTTTATTTATGTTTTTTAAAGCAGTAAAGGACCGTGAGGTCTTTAGCTTATAAAGTTGGAGAAGGAGGATGATTGTGTAGCTGTAACTACTGCTAACTCGAACTGAGCCTTGTTTCGCAGTGGTAAGCTGTACTGGCACTTGCTGTAATGGTGGTAGTGTCAGTTTTGATCAATCAGGCTGTGACATTACTAATATAAACTAAATCTAATGTTAATTGAGTACATGTGATTTTCAGTTTATTGGTGACTCAGTAACTTGGATCCATTTGTCATGGGTACGTGCAGAAGGCTGTCGGATGCATTTTAAAAAAATGTATATTTAATATACCCTAATATTTTCATGAAGATACCTAAATGCCTTTTACATTGAAAAAAATCCAGTGCAGCTTGTTGAGCCTCCATCCATATTGTATCTGGTTCAGCTGAAGTAGCGGACGCAACAGTGATGTTATTGTGACCCTTGCTGTATGCAGTGCATGAGTGGGAGTAGGCTGCAGTGAAAATCAAAATGGTGACCAAAATAAGGTAGCAGAAAAGTTAACATTTTTGGTGAACTCACTCCCCTCCCAACCCCACCCCCCCATCTTTTCTAACTATATTATATTGAATAAAATTGCTATTAGTTATTGTGAAACTAACTTACCTTGTTTCAAGGTTTCCCCTTCTGTTGTTGTGCTTTTTCATTCAACTGGGATAGCTGGGTGCTCTGGCCCACATGATTTTTATGACTGTTGTCAGCTGGCTAGAGGTGTGCCTTAAATGACCGAGTAGGTTGATTTCATTTTTTTGCTCCAGTGAAATAGAATGTTCTGTAGCACTTCTGTTTGCACCTAATTTGACAACTAGCAAATACAGGGAGCGTGTGAAATCCATTTGAGTTTTGGATTCAAACTAATCACTGTTTGTTGGGGAGCTTTGGTTACTGGGTCACACGTATTGAGTATTGACTGGTTTTTAAACTTGGAAGTGATTTGAAGAGGTGTAAAATGTTTAGCAAGTTTTATCTTTAATTATTAATCATATCAGTGTAATAGTCAATAAGATGTTCTGGAGTATTGGAGAAAAAATAACGTCGCAGAAGGAAAATAGACAAAAAGAGCAGGGGAATTGATGGCTCATCAAATTAGATTAGTACACCATGCTTGTAAGAGTTTCCTCCTCCCTTGTATATTACATTTTACTCTGGGGGAAAAATACATTTGTTATGTTAGTTAAATAAAAGTTGGAATTTAATTCCCTTGGGTGGGGGGGGGGGGAGGGGGAAGGGGAAGTTAAAAATTAATGCTTGGCTCTGATGGCATTTGTTAAGTTTTAATTCAGTGCCTAGTTTCCTATTCCGTGACCCATTTATAAAATTCACAGACGTGTAAATTAGGCCTTGAAATTAACTTTTGATTCCTTTGTGTGAATTGTGGTACTTCAGATATGAATACAGAGTTTATTTTGCAAAGCAGATAATGCCTTAATTTTCTTAATTAAAGGTAATTGACTAATTTCAGTGCTTTTGCAAAAAGACAAATCCTCAGGAAAGTGAGAAACCTTTTTAAACTGAGAGCTACTTAAATATTCTCTAAGTACAGTCTACGATTAATTCAGAGTTTCTTAATTCAAATTATCTGATAATTCAGATTTTTTTTGTGCAACATTCCCACTTTGTTAATTTATTCCCATTGCTTAGTTTGAATTTGATTCAATTTACTTAGCGCAGAGAGCTACTTTTGAATTATCATGAGTAGACTGTACATTAAAGGTGTGGGCATTTGTATCTTAAATGGACATTACTGTTTAAATCCAAAAAGTAAATTCTTCAAAATTATTTATCATGTTCTTAAGTGTCTGTTACCTTTTTTAATTCCACTATTTTAGTGGCATTTTGGTAGCTCACCATCAAATGTCCAGACCTGCTGACATTCACCCTTAGTGGCAGCTAATCATGCTCCTGTATTATGAGTTGTTAGGGATGTGGGTTCAATTGAGGGTGGGGGAAATTAATGTAATGGCAGCTCCCTACTTTTCCTCACCTCTGACATGAGACTCGGGAGCTCCTTTGATTTCAACTCTACATTTTTTTCTAAAGACTTTTCACATAAGATGCTGTTCTTTTGGGTAACACACTAAAATTGATATACTTTCACTGTCACACGTTGAGTAACACAGCTTTGGAAGAACTTCATAGAATCATAGAAATTTACAGCACAAAAGGAGGCCATTCGGCCCGTCGTGTCCACGCCGGCCGACAGAGCTATCCACCCTAATCCCACTTTCCAGCTCTTGGTCCATAGCCTTAGGTTATGGTACTTTAAGTACATATCCAAGTATTTGTTAAATGCAAGGAGGGTTTCTGCCTCTACTACCCTTTCAAGCAGTGAGTTCCAGACCCCCACCACCCTCTGGGTGAAAGAAGTTCTGCTCGACTCCCCTCTAATCCTTCTACCAATTACTTAAATCTATGCCCCCTGGTTATTGACCTCTCTGCTAAGGGTAATAGGTCCTTCCTATGCACTCTATCTAGGCCCCTCATAATTTTATACACCTCAATTAAGTCTCCCCTCAGCCTCCTCTGTTCCAAAGAAAATAACCCCAGCCTATCCAATCTTTCCTCATAGCTAGCATTCTCCAGTCCTGGCAACATCCTCATAATTCTTCTGTGCCCTCTCCAGTGCAATCACATCTTTCCTGTGACCAGAGCTGTATGCAGTACTCTAGCTGTGGCCTAACTAGTGTTTTATACAGTTCTAGCATAACCTCTCCGCTCTTATATTCTATGCCTCGGCTAATAAAGATAAGTATCCCGTATGCTTTCTTAACCACCTTATCTACCTGTCCTGTTACCTTCAGAGATCTGTGGATATGCACTCCAAGGTCCCTCTGTTCCTCTACACCTCTTAGTATCCTACCATTTATTGTGTATTCCCTTGCCTTGTTGGCCCTCCCCAAATGCATTAGCTCTCACTTTTCCAGATTGAATTCCATTTGCCACTTTTCTGCCCACCTGACCAGTCTATTGTCCTGCAGTTTTCAGCTTTCTTCCTCGCTATCAATCACACGGCCAATCTTTGTATCATCTGCAAACTTCTTAATTATGCCCCTACATTGAAGTCTAAATCATTGATATATACCACAAAAAGCAAGGACCTAGTACTGAGCCCTGCAGAACCCCACTGGAAACAGCCTTCCAGTCATAAAAACACCCGTCAACCATTCCCCTTTGCCTCCTGCCACTGAGCCAGTTTTGAAACCAACTTGCCACTTTGGATCACATGGGCTTTCACTTTTCTGACCAGTCTGCCATGTGGGACCTTGACAAAAGCCTTGCTAAAATCCACGTACACTACATGAAATGCGCTACCCTCACTGACCCTTCTTGTTACCTCCTCAAAAAATTCAATCCAGTTAGTCGGACATGACCTTCCCTTAACAAATCCATTTATGTTTTTAAATAAAGGACTGATTTTTTGCTAAGACATAATGCTAGCCTGGTATTACAAACAATGGATCACTGCAAGTGAATAATGAAGTAGAAAACTAATCCGAGTCCCTACACTTTTCTCCTGTGGCTTGACCTGTCCTCTGAATCGCTTGACTGGAATCTCTCATTTGGGAGAGATCATTTTAGATATAAATGTATTTACAGTATATGGAATGAGTTTAATTTGCTACATGAGAGTAAAAATTGTTACTTAAACATTTAGTGACTGCAAATGGTACACAAAGCACAGTCCAAGTAAGTTATTGTAGATACAGTATATAGATTCGAATGAAGCAGCACCTGTTTAGAATTTGAGTGTCTTTGGGCTCTCCAATACAATTTGGGGGGGAAAGTTGTTTTTTGTTTGACTAGTAACTTCAGAAGCAGAAAGTAGCAGACTAGAGACAGCGGCTTTTGCCAGATAAGTACTCGGGCTACTAGTACAATGAGGGAGCAGCAGAGTAACTGCTCTGGATTACGTAGTTTTGATTTTAAGTTATGCTGTGGTAAGCCTTATGGGGGAAAAAAAGCCAGTTTAGGCTGACCAAATAGGGAAGTGATAATTTTATCTACTCGTGTCAAAATTAAATTATGGTTTTATTGTGTGATGTAGTATGTGTGATGCTGTTTGCAATTTTTTGTTTCAGTAAATGTACAGTACTAGGGATTTTCATTGTAGTTTAATATTTAAATTGCCATACTTTCAGTTGTTTGAAGTAAACTAGAAAATGGTCCCTGACAACGTAGGGGCTTGAATCATAACCCTCGTCTCCCAAACTTCCGGTTTTCAAAATGGTGTTTGAGAGATGTTGGTTTAACTCTGCACAATAGACCATATTCACAGCAGCCATTTTTAACATTCCAAGCTTGCTTTTTAAAAAAATATTCTAGCAGTATCAACTACAGTATTGTTCTTGTGTTCACTTAAAGCAATACATTGTCAATTTTTTTTTAATAGGTCATAAGGCCAACTGTCTTGCGATAAAACATTGCTAAAATTTAAAAAAGTGTTTTGGAGCTGCTGCTGCGTAGATTTTAGGATGTATTTCAAATATTGATCAATATCCCAATTGTATTGCATGTTGGGACTGGAGTTGCTCCAAATTCAGTAACATCTGATCTTCAGGACCTGGAGTAACCTTTGGCCCAAACCGATAGTGTGCATTTTTTTAGGTGTTTGCAGTATAAGTGCAGGCAAGTTTGGATTCTGGATTGTGTGCCCCTGGGATGTGTTTGGTGTGACATTTTATTGTTATATGATCAATTCTGTGGGAATCTCTGCTTGTATTCTAAATTTATAGAAAAAAAACTGTTACAGACTCTGTATAACTGGGCCAAATTGCAAAATCTACTTATGGCGTGACTGGAATGAAACTGGCACTATTGTGGTTTCTGGAAGCCAGAATAACCAAGATAGGATTATTTAAGTGTTCCACATGTGGATTTGGTTGTGGTGTATGGTCTCGGACAGAATAAGGTAGCTTATGTTTATGTAAATAACAATGTGAGCTGTCTGGGGAATGATGGTATAATTTGTATTTTGTTGAGCAAAACAAAATTACTAAACTGACACAGCTGCATTATCTTCAGGAATTTAGTTTTTTTTTAAATCAAAGAATCTGATGTGTGTTCATCGTGGAAATAAACGCATCTGATAACGTCAGTAAGACGGTCTGTTTCTGGTCAATGAATATAAATTCTAATTTATTCCTTGTTAATTCACCATATACTTTTATAATGTCGCATTTGAAACAAATTGTTTTTATTGTAATGGAAGATTGTTTGAGGTGCCAGGTTTGTTTGTACTTTGTGAAACTTCTACTTCTGAAATCGCGACAGCCATGCAAGAGATGATCAGAATCTAGTAAAAATGTGTAATCTGGTCAAACAATTGTTAACAAAAATGAACTCTGGTGGATATTTGTATTAAATGAACAGACACTGAAAACTACTTTCTACCAGTAGTCAGTCACGTATCCAGATGTTTCTCTTGAATTAACCCAATTACAATATTTTTGCTAACATCTGTCTTGTATTTTTAAATCAAATAATTGCTGTCATAGTTTCTGGAGCTTGTTGTTCTTGCACTTTTATTTCCAACATTTTAATTAAATAATGCACAGTGCAAAAAGTTGATTATCAACAATTGTATCTTCTGTCACCAATCTGTTCATGTGAGTTGTAAAGGAGAAGGCACAGTTAAGTGCCAGGTGAATAGTGGGAAACCTGGTTTATGAGACTATTGTAGATTGAATCACATGGTCAGCTGTGTTGCTGTTTTTTTTGCTGCCAGAAGCTATCTATTGCGTTTCAGCAATCTCTCTTATTGGGCACTAATCCAAGATGTTTAAGACAACCCCCTATGTGAGCTGTTCCAAATTTAACCTCTTTGACTAAAGTGCCATGACCTTCACATATGTAGATTAGCCATGTGCTCTTTGAATTGAAACTTGCCTCAGGAAGAAAAGGCTTTTTACTTGTGAGAATTGACAGGCATTCATCTCTGACCTGGGGAGAAAGTGAAGAAAGGGAGATTAGGACTGACTGGAAAATATGGAAAATGGAATTGAGTGAGCAAAGATTCACTGCCACTACTTTATTTTAACCCTAATCGTTCCTTAGTCTACACAAGAAAATAATTAAAATTTCCACTCCTATTTTATTTGGTTTTATATGTATCCTGGGGCAAAATAAAAACTGGTTGGGTAGATGAAGGTTTTTTTTGGTTGCTCTGTGGTGGATTTTTTTTCTTAAAGCATCACATTTCTTCTTGAAAGCATTGATTGATTTCTTCCCGGGTCTATGGTTCCGTGAGCATTGTTTGGTATTCTGCTCCAGTGGTCAGTCATCATGCTTGAGTTTAAATGGTGAGTGTTGGGAGGCTATTCAACCACCAGGGGAAGTGTAACCAAGCAAGGTACTCCTCTCACCCTATTTCCACATGCATATACTTCGCAGGAGGGGCCATTGGATAGTGATCAGGAGCTGTGGCCGACTTCCTCGTCCCTACCACCCCTGCCCCCCCCCCCCCCCCAACCCTTAGATTGGGGCACCATAAATAACTCTTCCTTTTGTTAGATTAGTTAACTTTGCACAAACAAGGGATCAAACGTGGGACCTTCTGCTCTGTTTGGTTAATTGCTATATGAAATGGGGAAGCTCTGTCGCTAAGCTCTTGGTTGAACAATGAAAAGTAACTGGATGGATGAAAGTTGTCATGGAAGTTGGTGCTCTTGGGCAGTGGGAACATGTATAGAGATGCATTCTAAATGCCTGGACATCCCTTTTCCACAGTTCATTTGTAACTTGTACAGTCTCCTTTTCATGATGGTAATTGGGCAATGCTTTTATAAATTTATTAAATTATGTGTCAATGTTCTCTAAATTATTACTTTTAAGTCATGACTCTCATCCTTTTTGACTGGATTTTTGAAACCAAACAAACACAAATTCTGAAACTTGGAATGCTGTCCTCAGTGGTTATATTGACCTTAAAATATGAAGTCTCCCTCATGTGACACAGTTTTTTTTGGAAAAAGCAGCCATGAAGAATCTCATGAAATAGTTGCTGCTTCTGAAAATCGCAGCAATATTTTTAATCTAATTAAGCAAACCAAGATCACCTGCTTTCTCTGATTAAATTCACCGCCCAGTCTGGTACAGACTAGGAAGGTCCTGAGTTCAGTCCTGCATCTGAGCAAAGTTGTCTGAAGTAGTGATGCTATAGTAGATCTTGGTATTGACAAAAGATCAACTTGGTTCCTGCTCTTGGTCACTATCTTATAATTTCTGTTGCTGGAAAATGTGCTTGTGTGGACACCAGGTGAGGATAAGCTGTGATGTCCACTTATGGTCAAATAATCTGTCAATACTCAGTCTTGGCTTATGCATGAACAAATGGCCAGCTAAACAAGATACCAGCACCAGTACCCGAACAAGAGTCAAGGCCTTGAGAAGATGGGAGAAAATTAGGGAAGTGAAAGTGAGTATTATGTTAGTGTTAGAATAAGAAAATTTGTGTGATGTTCTCCTAATGGCTCAGCAAGTTTGAGGTGCTGAGCAACACCGAGTAGGAAGGTCCCAGGTTCGGTCCGTAGTTTGTGCTGAGTTAGCTGATCTTAGCTGGGGTAACAGTGGTGATGCTATTGCCATGTGCACCCCAGAATTAGGGAGGGAAAAATCAGCCGTGCTTCACAATTCTGATCGCTATCCAATAACCCTTGTTGGGGGAAAAATGCGTGTGGGGACATTGGACGAGGACAGGATCAAATGCCGTTAACTGGCGGTATTCACTATCCATAATCACGAACAAGTTACTGACCACTTGGATGATTTATTGAACAGCAAGTGACGCCGATAGAGCTGCACCCCAGAAAGGACTTGATGCTTTCAGAAGAGGTGTAGGGGAAGAGAAAAAAATGAAAGACAAAACTCCTAATTGTAGGATTAATTACACTGTTGATTGAGAACTTTTATAATTTGCAATTGAGCATGCTATTGATTGGTGTACTCAGCAAGCCTCATTTAACATTTGATCGTGCACTCAGCCTTGCTCATTAAAAATAGACCAGTCCGTGCTGCAATCGAGCATAATACTATATGCACTGCTACCAAGTGCATTCAGAAAATGTTTGGCCCAACAACCGCACACTTAAGCACTTGCTTTTCTGCAAAGCAGCACCAGAGCAAAAAATCCCGATGTAAGGCACAAAACACACAAATTTCTCGCTCCACAACTTCTTGTGCTCTTTCCTTCTCCCGCCCCCCCCACTTTTTGATGAATTGTTTGTGCTAATCAAAGTGAGGGATGTCAGTGCTGGGGAATAGGATACATCCTTTGGCCATTGGATGTAAGCATTGCACACTCTTGGGTCAGGTTTAGTATTGTAAGATGTAGAGTGAAGCTTCCTCAACTTTACCTGAGCCCCAGATTGAGAAGTATGTTGCCTATTGCACCATAACATCATAGAATGATACAGCACTTTCACGTTACACAATTGCCAGGCAATGACCATCTCCAACAAGAGAGAGTCTAATCACGGCCTCATGACATTTAATGGGATTACCATTACTGAATCCCTCACCATCAACATTCTGGGGGTCACCATTGACCAGAAACTTAACTGGACCAGTCACATAAATACCGTTGCTACAAGAGCAGGTCAGAGGCTGGGTATTCTGCGGCAAGTGACTCCCCTCCTGATCCCCCCCACTCAAGAAGCTTGACACCATCCAGGACAAAGCAGCTGCTTGATTGGCACCTCATCCATCACTTTAAACATTCACTCCCTCCACCATACTGTGGTTGCCATGCGTACCATCTACAAGGTGCACTGCAGCAACTCGCCAAGGCTTCTTGACAGCACCTCCCAAACCCGCTACCTCTACCACCTAGAAGGACAAGGGCAGCAGGCGCATGGGAACACCACCACCTGCAAGATCCCCTCCAAGCCACACACCATCCTGTTTTGGAAATATATCGCCATTCTTTCATTGTCCCTGGTCAAAATCCTGGAATTCCCTCCCTAGCAGCACTGTGGGATTACCTTCACCACGTGGACTGCAGCAGTTTAAGAAGGTGGCTCACCACCACCTTCTCCAGGGCAATTAGGGAATGGCAATAAATGCTGGCCTTGCCAGCAATGCCCACATCTGATGAATTAATTAAAATAAAAGCACAGGAGGAGGCCATTGTGCCTGTGCCAGCTCTTTGGTAGAGCTATCCAATTAGTCCCACTTCCCTGCTCTTTCCTATAGCTCTGTAAATTTTTCCCTTCAAGTGTTTATCCAATTCCCTTTTGAAAGTTACCATTGAATCTGCTCCCATCACCACCACCACTTTTCAAGCTGTGTTTAAAAAAAAAAAAAAAAAAAATAGTTTCCTCACGTCCCCTCTGGTTCTTTTGTCAATCACCTTAAATCTAAGTCCTTTGGTTACCAACCCTTCTGGAAACCATTTCTCCTTATTTACTCTTTCAAAACCCTTCATGATTTTCAACGCCTCAGTCAAATCTCCTTAACCTTCTCTGCTCTAAGGAGAACAACCCCAGCTTCTTCAGTTTCTCCACATAACTGAAGTCCCTCATCCCTGGTACCAATACTATAAATCTCATCTGCACCCTCTCGAAGACCTTGACCTCCTTCCTAAACCTCATCCTGACTCAACCGTGGCTAACAAGGGAAATTAGGGATAGCATAAGATCCAAGGAGAGGACATATAAATTGGCTAGAAAAAGCAGTAAACCTGAGGATTGGGAGCAGTTTAGGATTCAACAAAGGAGGACAAAGGGATTAATTAAGAAAGGGAAAATAGAATATGAGAGTAAGCTTGCAGGGAACATAAAAACTGACTGTAAAAGCTTTTATAGATATGTGAAGAGAAAAAGATTGGTGAAGTCAAGCGTAGGTCCCTTGCAGTCAGAATCAGGGGAATTTATAATGGGGAACAAAGAAATGGAAGACCAACTAAATACATATTTTGATTCTGTCTTCACAAAGGAGGACACAAATAACCTCCCAGAGATGTTGGGGAAGATGGGGTCTGATGAAAGGGAGGAACTGAAAGAAATCAGTATTTGTAGGCAAATGGTGTTAGGGAAATTGATGGGATTGAAGGCCGATAAATCCCCAGGGCCTGATAATCTACATCCTAGGGTACTTAAGGAAGTGGCCCTAGAAATAGTAGATGCATTGCTGATCATCTTCCAACATTCAATGGAATCTGGAACAGTACCCGTGGATTGGAGGGTAGCTAATGTTACCCCACTATTCAAAAAAGGTGGTAGAGAGAAAACGGGGAATTACAGACCAGTAAGCCTGACATCGGTAGTGGGGAAAATGCTAGAGTCCATTATAAAAGATGTAATAGAGCACTTGGAAAACAGTGACAGGATCGGACAAAGTCAACATGGATTTACAAAAGGTAAATCGTGCTTGACTAATCTATTGGAATTTTTTGAGGATGTAACTGGTAAAATAGATAAGGGAGAACCAGTGGATGTGGTTTATTTGGACTTTCAGAAGGCTTTCGATAAGGTCCCGCATAAGAGATTAGCGTGTAAAGTTAAGGCACATGGGATTGGGGGCAAGGTATTGACTTGGATAGAGAACTGGTTGGCAGACAGAAAGCAAAGAGTTGGAATAAACGTGTCTTTTTCCGAGTGGCAGGCAGTGACTAGTGGGGTACCGCAGGGATCGGTCCTTGGACCCCAGCTATTCACAATATATATTAATGATCTAGACAAGGGAACTAGATGTAATGTCTCCAAATTTGCAGACGACACAAAGCTGGGTGGGTGTATGTGCTGTGAGGAGGATGCCGAGAAACTCCAGGATGATTTGGACAGGTTGGGTGATTGGGCAGAAGCATAGCAGATGCAATATAATGTGGATAAATGTGAGGTTATCCACTTTGCTGGCAAAAACAGGAAGACAGATTATTATCTGAATGGCAATAGATTGGGATAAGGGGAAGTGCATTGAGACCTGGGTGTCCTTGTGCACCAGTCACTGAAGGTAAGCATGCAAGTGCATCAGGCGGTTAAGCCAAATGGTATGTTGGCCTTCGTAGCGAGAGGGTTTGAGTACAGGAACAAGGATGTCTTGCTGCAGTTGTACAGGGCCTTGGTGAGACCACACCTTGAGTATTGTGTGCAGTTTTGGTCGTCTTATCTGAGGAAGGATGTTCTTGCCATGGAAGGAGTTCAGCAAAGATTCACCAGGCTGATACCTGGGATTGCAGGAATGACGTATGAGGAGAGATTGGGATGATTGGGCTTATACTCGCTGGAGTTTAGAAGAATGAGAGGGGATCTCATTGAAACATATAAAATTCTGACAGGACTAGACAGACTAGATGCAGGAAGGATGTTCCCGATGGTCGGGGAGTCCAGAACCAGGGGTCACAGTCTAAGGATAAGGGGTAAGCCATTTAGGACAGAAATGAGGGGGAATTTCTTCACCCAGAGAGTGGTGAACCTGTGGAATTCTCTACCACAGAAGGCAGTAGAGGCCAATACATTAAATATATTCAAGAAGGAGTTGGATATATTTCTTAAGGCTAACGGGATCAAGGGGTATGGAGAGAAAGTAGGGACCGGGTACTGAATTTGGATGATCAGCCATGATCGCATTGAATGGTGGAGCAGGCTCGAGGGGCCGAATGGCCTACTCCTGCTCCTATCTTCTATGTTTTCTATGTAAAGTGTGGTGCTCCGAATTGAACACACTACTCCAGCTGAGGCTTAACTGGTGTTTTATAAAGGTTTAGCATAACTTCCTTGCATTTGTACTCTATGCCTCTATTAATAAAGCCAATTATCCCATGTGCTTTTTTAACAGCCTTCTCAACTTGTCCTGCCACCTTCAAAGATTTGTGTATATACATCCCCAGGTGTCTCTTCCTGCTTCCCATTTAAAATTTGTACCATTTAGTTCGTATCGCCTCCCCTCATTCTTCCTACCAAAATGTATCACTTCACACTACTTCTGCATATAATTTCATCTGCCATGTGTCTGTCCATTTCATCAATCTGTCTGTGCCTGCCTGTATTCTGTTACCACCCTCCTGAATTCTGTTACCATCCTTTTTTTAAAAATACATTTGAGTTTCATGTCATCTGCAGACTTGGAAATTATGCACCAATATGCTATTTTCCATACCAGCTACCCTGTGGCCTTTTGGAACAAAACTGCCATTAGGGGCAGTTTGCGTTGTGAGAACGTTAATAGGACTCTTGCAGCCAATAGACAGGAAAATTAATTAATCAGTCTGGCTGGATTTAAACCTAGGTCCCAGAGATGAAAGGGATATCTGCTAACCCACAGCACTACTCAGTCCTTCTCAGTTGGGAATGTAGGATAACGTTTAAAAGTCCATCGCACACTAGTTTTATTTTTCTAATTTATTCTATGTGCCAATGCTTGCTGGAGTACAGTTTCACAGGTGCCATCAGCCCTATGGTATTTCCCCAAGTGACCATTTTTTATTGTGAGCTTAGCTAAAGCATGTTAGCAGACTATTTTACTATGAGATTCATCTAAGCCCATATGCAATTTGTAGCAGGGGTCGCTGGCTTTTGATTTTTGAGATGGCGCACTACCTGATTTATTTTTCCCTCCTTGCTCACTGACACCCACAGATGTGACTTGACTTCAGATCACCTAACTTACAGCAGACCAAAGATTGAACTTGGTTCATTAACACACATGATGGCTTTTATTGCTAGGGGGTTGGAATATAAAAACAGGGAGGTATTGCTGCAGTTGTACAAGGTATTGGTGAGGCCGCACCTGGAATACTGCATACAGTTTTGGTGTCCATACTTAAGAAAAGACATACTTGCTCTCGAGTCAGTACAAAGAAGGTTCACTCGGTTAATCCCGGGGATGAGGGGGTGGTCATATGAGGAGAGGTTGAGTAGATTGGGACTCTACTCATTGGAGTTCAGAAGAATGAGAGGCGATCTTATTGAAACATATAAGATTGTGAAGGGGCTTGATCGGGTGGATGCGGTGAGGATGTTCCCAATGATGGGTGAAACTAGAACTAGGGGGCATAATCTTAAAATAAGGGGCTGCTCATTCAAAACTGAGATGAGGAGAAACTTCTTCACTCAGAGGGTGGTAGGTTTGTGGAATTTGCTGCCCCAGAAAGCTGTGGAAGCTATATCATTAAATAAATTTAAAACAGAAATAGATAGTTTCCTAGAAGTAAAGGGAATAAAGGGTTACGGGGAGCGGGCAGGAAATTGGACATGAGTCTGGGTTCGGAATGGTCATGGCCCTGTGGGTAGTGGAGCGGGCCCAGGGGCCGTGTAGCCTTGTTCTGCTCCTACTGTGTTCTAATTCTGTTAGATTTCAGGAGATGGTTTTATTCCTGTTCCTGGCTGGGGTGGAGATCGCCTTTACAGAAGGGAAGTACTGTAGAAAATATAGGGACAGAGTGATCTCCTGGAAGAATTTCGATCGCCCAGATGGGTCGGAGAGGAATTTCCCAGATTTTTTTCTCCCAAATTGGCCATTGGGTCTTTATCTGGTTTTTCGCCTCTCCCGGGAGATCACATGGGTTTGGGTGGATGCAGAGTGATAGAAGATTTGAGGTTAGGATCAGATCAGCCATGATCTTATTGAATGGTGGAGCAGGCTCGAGGGGCCGATTGGCCTACTCCTGCTCCTATTTCTTATGTTCTTATGTTCTTATTACTTCACCAAGCCATTGGGTGCTTTTTCTGTGATGAGCTTTTTTTTGCATTGTTTGTTAGTGATATTTAACATAACGGTTTGTGGTGTAGAGGTTAAACGAAGCCCATTGGTACGTATGCATAATTTAACAAAAGTTAACTTTCCATTTCAGTGTACTTCATAAAATTATGAGCTGTACCACTACTTCAGAAATTGCATCACCTGCCTTTTTTAACAAACCTAGAATATCCTTACTGAAATAAAACATGTGCCATGATCAATGTAGAGAAATGAAATATATCCGTAAGTTATGCTAATTAGATTGGCAGTAATGAATGGCAGTCACTGAGCTATGTACGGTTTCATTAAGGCCGTAGCACTCTTTTTGCATACCAGGTTTATAATTTTAGTAATTCTGATGTAGCTTTTTTCCTTTCTAAATACTTTTAAATCAAACCACAATTTATTTTACCAGTATTTTGTAAAGGGGCGAATCAATTGATGAAGTTGTACGTGAGTCATGATGATTCTTGGTCAAAAATGACAATTTGGATAGTTTAGTGGAAATTCACATTGGCCATGGGTATGTGCTATATTTTATTAGAGAGCATTTTAGGCATACAACAGCCTTGTCCGATATATTTTTCAAAGAATACTTCCTTCTTACTATTTTTTTTACAAAAGTAGTTTTTCACCTCTTGATTGGAACCATTATTTTTTTTTCTGTTTATGGAGGTGAGTCAATGAAACATAACATTTCTGATTTCCTCCCCACTCTTGCCATCCACTTCTATTGCTGTCAGAAATTGTTATGCACAGTTGGTCAAGTAAAATTTTGAGTATTTAAAAAAATTACTGTATTTCATCCGAGTATATTTTTAGCTGAATGTTATGCCATATCTTTACTTATTTGAGTTGAGGGTTGTTCATAGTGGAGAATATAACTTCCCTCCCATTGCCAGCTTCAAGCATCTCCAGTCAAATATTGCATGTTTAGATGTAGAGTGAAACTCCCTGCCCTCTGCTCCAACATTTTGCCTCAGCCCCAAGCTCAAGAGCACTCCTATTGTAACACTGGGAAATGGAGTTACCCCACATCAGCTATTCTCTGACCACTGAGATTGAAATTATATGCCCTTGGTGCAGCAGACCTGTGTTCAAAGGGAGGTGGAATGAGATTGTCCAAACTCATTTCATTGAACACCTTTGTAGGCAACAGAAAAAGGAGATATGTTCATTCGTCAGTTTGGTTGGAATAAAAGCCAGGTAATAGAGATGAAGGGGCAGGATTTGCAACTCACTGTCACTTGCATTCTTGTTTTTTCCCCCTCCACCCCATATTTTTTTTCTAAAATCAATGCAAGTAATGGGAAAAGCTTTTTCAGTTATGTGAAAAGTCAGAACTGTCAAAGACTGTATTGGGCCATTGAAGGATGTTCAAGGACAGGTTACAAAGGACTTGCTGGGTATGGTGGAAATATTAAATGAGTACTGTTGCAGATGATGCTTGACTATTAGAATTTAATAAAGTTACTAACAAAACTAGCAATAACATAGAGGAACATATTGTTTTGGAAAGAATTAAGAACTTGTAAATAGATAAAGCAGCCGGGCCAGATGATAGCCACCCGAGGGTCCTCGGGGAGCGGGGGGGATGGGAGATGTGCTGTGTGAGCCCCTAGCCTGTATTATTAATAGCTCACTGCGTTCTGGAATGGTTCCCGTAGATGGGAAGGAGTAGTCCCCATCTTCAAAAAAAGTGACAAGACGGACCCGGGTAACTATAGACCCATTAGTTTGACATCAGTAATAGGTAAAGATGCTTGAGGGTATCATTGGGGATGCAATATATTAATGCTTGGATAGAGATGGACATATTGGGGACACCCAACATGACTTCATTAAAAAGGTCTTGCCTTACAAATCTAACTTTTTTTAAGAAGTTGCAAAGTTGGTGGATGAGGAAAATCCAGTAGACATTGTCTACTTAGACTTCCAAAAAGCTTTTGATAAGGTACCGCACAAGAGGCTTCTCTAAGATTGAAGCCTCTGTTATTAATGGTAATATATTGAGCTGGATTGAGAACTGGCTGGCAGGACATAGGCAGAAAGTAGTTATAGATGGATTTGGATCTGTTTTGAGACCGGTCACCAGTGGTGCCCCACAGGGGTCGGTGTTGGGACCGTTGCTCTTTACTATTTTTATTAATGATCTAGAAGTGGGTGTTTGGGGGCACGATCTGCAAATTTGCAGATGATCCTAAGATCTGTGCGAGTGTTGGGACTGTAGATGATGCTCGTCTGCTTTAGACGGGTCTTAATGTGTTGGGAGATTGGGCTCAAGACTGGCAAATAGAAAGAAAGACTTGCATTTATATAACGCCTTTCATGACCACCAGATGTCTCAAAGCACTTTACAGCCAATGAAGTACTTTTTGAAGTGTAGTCACTGTTGTAATGTAGGAAACACGGCAACCAATTTGCGCACAGCAAGGTCTCACAAACAGCAGTGTGATAATGACCAGATAATCTGTTTTAGTGGTGTTAATTGAGGGACAAATATTGGCCAAGATACCGGGGATAACTCCCTTGCTCTTCGAAAATAGTGCCACAGGATCTTTTACGTCCACTTGAGAGGGCAGACGGGGCCTCGGTTTAACAACTCATCTCTAAAAGAGCAGCACTCCCTCAATACTGCACTGGAATTTCAGCCTAGTTTTTTGTGCTTAAGTCTCTGGAGTGGGACCTGAACCCACAATCTTCTGACTCTGGGGTGAGAGTGCTATCAACTGACAACATTACACTTATCCAAGTTATACAACATTATGCATGTGGGCAGGGTAAATGATCAACGTTCATGCACCCTTCAGGGAAAAGCATTAAAGAAGGTGGGGATGGAAAGAGACCCCTCATGATTTTGAACACCTCTATCAAATCTCCTCTCAACCTTCTCTGCTCTAAGGAGAACAAACCCATCTTCTCTAGTCTATCCACATAACTGAAGTCCCTTGCTTGAAGACCTTGGTCAGGCCTCACTTGGAATGCTGTGTCCAGTTTTAGTTTCCTTGCATGGTGGGTGATATTGAGGCTTTGGAAAGGGTGCAGAGGAGGGCCATTCAACTAATTCCCAGTTTAAAGCATCTTTGTGATCAAGATAGGCTAAAAGAGTTAGGACTCTACACTTTAGAGAAGCATAGACTTCGGGGGGGATCTGATTGATGTTTATAAGATAATGAAGGGAATAGATTGTATTCCGGTTGACAGTTTGTTCCAATAGGTTAGGGAGGACCAAGGGTCACAAATTTAAGATGTATAAAGCCAGATCTAGGTTAGATGTCAAGAAGTGGTTCTTTTTCAGAGCATAGTGAACCTCTGGAATAGGCTGCCATCTTGTGTGATGGATGCTGGTTTGCTGAATTCCTTCAAGCGAGAATTGCACCGGTTTCTGGCTGGGGTAGAGCTTACCTCTTACAGAATGTAAGTGCTGTGAGGAATTCAGGGCCAGTATGATCTCCTGGACTAGTTTCGATCGCCCTAGATGGGTTGGAGAGGAATTTCCCAGTTTATTCTTTTCCCCAAATTGGCCTGGTTTTTTAAATCTTTTTTCACCACTCCCAGGAGATTATGTAGTTTCGGGTGGGGTGGAGAGTATATATTGGGACTACAAGGTACTGTATCGCATTTGTGTGGAACAGACTCTATGGACCAGAGGGTCTTTACCTGTCCGTCATTGTTTACGGGCGTTGTAGAGCCTTCAGTTGGAACAATTTTCTGTTGACCAATTTTTCTGACGGGTGAAACATGGACATAAAAAGAAGTCTACTGTTTTGTTTTATATATAAATATAATAATCTCCATTTTTTTCTTCCCCACCCCCATATCATGCACTATTTGACCAGTAGGGGAACTAGCAACCTGCTCCAAAGTGTCTATTGGTGCCAATTCTAAACTGGTTTGCCTGGAATTTCATGTCAATTTGTGCCCAAAAATCATGTTCTTTTGCAGTAGGAATCCCTCACTGTTATTAATGAGTAAATTGGACAGCAACTTCATGTCCGCACATGCGCAGTTAAATGCGGAAATCAGGAAGTTGCTATCAGAGTTGCCCTGCTCCTCCACAAGCTTTGCTACATTGGTACCTTGCCAAGAGACTCGGCATTAAAATACATGAAGGGCCTGAGGTTGCGGTATTTGCCTGCTAAACACGTCAGGAAATTAAATGGAGTGGACTTGAACAGAGTACTTTATTTGGGAATTTGGAAAGAGTGGGAATTTGGAGTAGAGTGGGAAGGAGTTGTTGCTTTTTGCCTACTCCACTTGTACTACTTTGTGTTACAGGTAGATATTTAATTTCAGTACCCTTAACTTAAGCTAGATCAAGTAAATAGTCAAGAAACTACACTGTAAACTATGTTACCTAAATACAAATTTAATTAAATAAAACAAGATCATATACAGATAGCAGTGCAGGTGGTGTGCCGCAACGGCAGCATGTAGGAATTTGTGGAGAGCATTGTGATCCTGGACAACCACATTTGCAGTAAGTGCCTGCATCTTGAACTTCAGCTCAGAGTTTGAGCTGGAATCTGAGATGCAGACATTGCAGGGCATCAGGGAGGGGGAAAGTGAGCTGGCCACTTTGATCCAGGAGGCAGTCACTCCTTAGGTTAGGCAGTGGTACAGGTCTGGTTAGTGGTCAGGAACAGGAGGGTGTGACTGCAACTCAGGCAGGTAAGAGGACCCCAGGTGCAGTGCTGGAGGAGCCTTTGCCCTTGTCCAATAGGTATGAGGTTCCTGCTGCCTGTGTGGATGAGAGAAAAACATGCAGGATGGATGAGCAAGCTGACCATGGCACCATGGTGCAGGAGGCCATTCAAGTGGGGGGAGTGAAAGGGAATGTAGTTGTGGTAGGGGACAGTATAGTCAGGGGGATAGATACTGTTGCCTGCCCGGTGCCAGGGTTAAAGACATCTCCTTGCGGCTGGAGAAGAACTTGGAGTGGGAGGGGGAGGATGCAGTTATCATGGTCCATGTAGGAACCAACGTCATAGGTAGAACTAGGAATGATCTGCTGAGGGAGTTTGAGGAGCTAGGATCCAAGTTAAAAAGCAGAACCTCAAAGGTAATAATCTCTGGACTGTTACCTGAGCCATGCGCAAATTGGCATAGGGACAAACCGATTAAAGGTTTAAATGCGTGGCTCAGAATGGTGTGGGAGGAAGGGGTTTCAGTTCATGGGGCACTGGCACGAGTACTGGGGAAAGAGGGAGCTGTTCCGTTGGGATGGGCTCCACTTAAACCGGGCTGGGACCAGCGCCCTGGCGAACTGAATAACTAGGGCAGTAGACGGGGATTTAAACTATGAAGGGGGTGGTGGCAGGATTCAAGAAAGAGTACATTTAAAAGCAGTGAGAGAAATGTCAAGGCTCTAGAGCAGAGTTGAGTTTTGGGTAAAAATAAGTAGTCGGTCAGGAAGGGACAGAGAGAGTAACAAAGGTAATAAGGCTTCAGTGACTAAGGAGAAAAATAGAAATGTCAAAGCTAAAGGCACTATATCTGAATGTGTGAAGCATTCGCAACAAAATAGATGAATTAATAGCGCAGATAGAAATGAACAGGTTTGATCTAATAGCCATAACGGAGATGTGGTTGCAAACTGGCCAAGGTTGGGAACAAAATATTCCAGGATACTTAACTTTTGGAAGAGATAGGCAAAATGGAAAAGGAGGAGGGGTAGCCCTGATAATAAAGGATGGGATAAAGACAGGAGAGAGAAAGGACCTTGGCTCTGAAAATCAAGAAGTAGAATCAGTTTGGGTGGAGCTAAGAAACAGCAAGGGGCAGAAAACATTGGTGGGAGTTGTTTATAGGCCCCCAAACAGTAGATGTAATGTGAGGCAGAGTATAAATCAGGAAATTAGAGGCGCATGTAACAAGGTTAATACAGGTAGACTACCCTTTATCCGAACTTCCGAAAACCGAAACCCTCTAAAAACCGAAGGTTTTTTCGTTCAGCGTAAGTCGTGCGCACGACATGACCAGAGTGGCGCACGACTTACGCTGAGCAGGGCAGAGGGTCACTGAGTTCCCAACTGGGTAGGAGATTGCAGGCCGAGCCGGGCAGTGTGAAGGAGGTATACCGGGAGAGTGAACCCAACAATACAGCGGCCCGTCCGATATTCTTTTCTCCCCCGCCGACCCCCACCCTTTCGGATAAGGGATAGTGTATCCTTTATCCGCACTTCCGAAAACCGAAATCCTCTGAAAACCGAAAGTGTTTTCGTTCAGCGTAAGTCGTGCGCACGACCCCGACCCCCCGCCGACCCCGACCCCCACCCCCGACAAATTTCCCAGTCTTATAAAATACCTTCTGAAATCCGAAATTTTCCAAAAACCGAAACACTGCTGGTCCTGAGGTTTTCGGATAAAGGATAGTCTACCTGTACAGTAATCATGGGGGACTTTACTCTACATATAGACTGGGCAAACCAAATTTGCAGTAATAGTGTAGAGGACAAGTTCATGGAATGTATGCAAGATAGTTTTCCAGATCAGTATGTTGAGGAACCAACTTGGGAACAGGGTATTTTAGATCCAGTATTGTGCAACGAAAAAGGGTTAATTAATAACCTAGTTGTGAAGGGGCCTTTAGGGAAGAGTGACCATAATATGATAGAATTTATATAGTTTGAAAGTGATTTAGTTAAATCCGAAACTAGGATCTTAAATCTAAACAAAGCAAACTACGTAGGTATGAGGGGCGAGTTGGCTACGGTAGATTGGGAAACAACATTAAAAGGTATGACGGTAAAGAAGCAATGGCGAGCATTTAAAGAATTAACACATAATTCACAACAAATATACATTCCTTTTTAAGGCACAAAAACCCCACAGGAAAAGTAGTCCAACCGTGGCTAACCAGAGAAGTTAAAGGTAGTATTAGATTAAAGGAAGAGGCTTATAATGTTGCCAAAAAGAGTAGTAAGCCTGAGGATTGGGAGGATTTTAGAATCCAGCAAAGGAGGACTAAGGAATTGATAAAGAAAGGGAAAATAGAATAGGAGAGTAAACTAGCAAGAGACATAAAAACAGACTGTAAAAGCTGCTATAAGTATGTAAAAAGGAAAAGATTAGCAAAAGTAAATGTGGGTCCCTTACAGGCGGAGACAGGAGAAATTATAATGGGGAATAAGGAAATGGCAGAGAAATTAAACAAATACTTTGTGTCCGTCGTCATGGAAGAAGACGCAAAAAACTAGCCAGAAATAGTGAAGAACCAAGGGTCTAGCGAGAATGAGGAACTGAAAGAAATTAGTATTAGTAAAAAAAATAGTAGTGGAAAAATTAATGGGACTGAAGGCCGATAAATCCCCTGGACCTGATGGCCTACATCCTAGGGTTTTGAAAGAGGTGGCTATAGAGATAGTGGATGCATTGGTTGTCATTTTCCAAAATTCCATAGATTCTGGAACGGTTCCTGTGGATTGGAAGGTAGCAAATGTAACGCCACTATTTAAGAAAGGAGGGAGAGAGAAAATGGGGAACTACGTACCAGTTAGCCTGACATCAGTAGTAGGAAAAATGCTAGAATCTATTATTAAGGACGTGGTAATAGGGCACTTAGAAGATAATAATAAGATAATAATACAGGAAACTTTGTGATATCTGGCACCGACGGGACTGAGCTGTTGCCATCCCATCAAAACTGCCGGACAAACCAGCGCTAATGTTAAAACATACGGAAGCTTTTGAGCTCCGTATCTAGCAACAACTTAGCAACAGCTTCTAAACAGTCGGCCGTAGCTTGCAAGCATCTCTGTAGCTAAGCAACAAATACTGGAATTTTTTGAGGATGTAACTGGTAAAATAGATAAGGGAGAACCAGTGGATGTGGTGTATTTGGACTTTCAGAAGGCTTTCGATAAGGTCCCGCATAAGAGGTTAGCGTGCAAAATTAAGGCACATGGGATTGGGGGCAAGGTATTAACTTGGATAGAGAACTGGTTGGCGGACAGAAAGCAAAGAGTTGGAATAAACGGGTCGTTTTCCGAGTGGCAGGCAGTGACTAGTGGGGTACCGCAAGGATCGGTCCTAGGACCCCAGCTGTTCACAATATATATTAATGATCTGGACGAGGGAATTGGATGTAATATCTCCAAATTTGCGGACGACACAAAGCTGGGTGGGAGGGTAAGCTGTGAGGAGGATGTCGTGAAACTCCAGTACGATTTGGACAGGTTGGGTGATTGGGCAGAAACATGGCAAATGCACTATAATGTGGCTAAATGTGAGGTTATCCACTTTGGTGGCAAAAACAGGAAGGCAGATTATTATTTGAATGGCAATAGATTGGGAGAAGGGGAAGTGCAAAGAGACCTGGGTGTTATTGTGCACCAGTCGCTGAAGGTAAGCATGCAGGTGCAGCAGGCGGTTAAGAAGGCAAATGGTATGTTGGCCTTCGTAGCAAGAGGGTTCGAGTACAGGAACAAGGATGCCTTGCTACAGTTGTACAGGGCCTTGGTGAGACCGCACCTTGAGTATTGTGTGCAGTTTTGGTCACCTTACCTGAGGAAGGGCGTTCTTGCCATGGAGGGAGTGCAGCGAAGATTCACCAGGCTGATACCTGGGATGGCAGGAATGACGTATGAGGAGAGATTGTGTCGATTGGGCTTATACTCACTGGATTTTAGAAGATTGAGAGGGGATCTCATCGAAACCTATAAAATTCTGGCAGGTCTGGACAGACTAGATGCAGGAAGGATGTTTCTGATGGCCGGGGAGTCCAGAACCAGGGGTCATAGTCTAAGGATAAGGGCTAAGCCATTTAGGACTGAAATGAGGAGGAATTTCTTCACCCAGAGAGTGGTGAACCTGTGGAATTCTCTGCCACAGAGGGCGGTGGAGGCCAGTTCATTAAATATACTCAAGAAAGAGTTGGATATATTTCTTGAGGCTAAAGGGATCAAGGGATATGGGGAGAAGGCAGGGACAGGGTATTGAAATTGGATGATCAGCCATGATCTCATTGAATGGCGGAGCAGGCTCGAAGGGCCGAATGGCCTACTCCTGCTCCTATCTTCTATGAATCTATGAAACCTTGCAGAGCCTGACTGGTGGAAAAAAAAGCAATGAAAAGAAAAAAACTTACTGAACCGACTCCTGAATTTTGCCGGTGGCTCGAGCATTCCGGACAGTTAACCTCCGGATAAACCAAAGTTTCCTGTAATAGGATTGGGCAGAGTCAGCACGGATTTATGAAAGGGTAATAATGTTTGACGAATCTGTTAGAGTTTTTTGAGGCTGTAACTAACTAGGAGAATAGATAAGGGGGAACCAGTGGATGTGGTGTATTTGGATTTTCGGAAGGCATTCGATAAGGTGCCACACGAAGTTATTAAACAAGATTGGGGGTAATACACTAGCATGTATTGAGGATTGGTTAATGGATAGAAAACAGAGAGTCGGAATAAATGGGTCATTTTCGGGTTGGCAGGCTGTAACTAGTGGGATACCGCAAGGATCAGTGCTTAGACCTCAGCTATTCACAATCTACATCAAGGGATCACAGTCTCAGAATAAGGGATTGGCCCTTTAGGACTGAAGTGAGGAGAAATTTCTTCACTCAGAGGGTGGTGAATCTTTGGAATTCTCTACCCCAGAGGGCTGTGGAGGCTCAGTCGTTGAGTATATTCAAAACAGCGATCGATAGATTTTTGAATATTAAGGGAATCAAGGGATATGGGGATAGTGCAGGAAAGTGGAAGTAAGGTAAAAGATCAGCCATGATCTTATTGCATGGCGGAGCAGGCTCAAAGGGCCAAATGGCCTACTCCTGCTCCTATTTCTTATGTTATGTAAAATGTTAAGGCTTGTCCAGTCAAGTGTAAGTGAATTTTAAAGAAAGACTTGCATTTACAGGAAACTTTCTGGTATCCGGCACGGACGGGACCGACCTGGTGCCGGTCCATCAACAATGCCGGATAACCGAACGCTATAGTAAAAGACACGGAGCTCAGAGCTCCGTATAAAGCAACAAACCCAGCTTCAAAACAATCGGCACAAGTTGCAAGCGTCTCTGTAGCTTAGCAACAGCTTCAGCTACACGCTTGCACAGCCACAAATGGAGTAAAATAAGTAACTAAAAGTAAAAAAAGTTATCTGAACCGACTCCTGAATTTTGCCGGTGGATAGAGCGTTCCGGTTATTTAGTGGCTGGTTAATCGAAAGTTTCCTGTATATAGCGCCTTTCACAACAACCGGACATCCCAAAGCACTTTACAGTTAATGAGTGTCACTGTTGTAATGTAGGAAACGTGGCAGCCAATTTGCGTCTCATCCAAAAGACGGCACCTCCAACAGTGTAGCACTCAGTACTGCACTGGAGTGTCGGCCTAAATTTTTGTGCTCAAGCCCCTGGAGTGGGACTTGAACCCACAACCTTCTGTCTCGAGGCGAGTGTGCTACCAACTGAGCAATGGCTGACACTAAGTATTAAGTCTTAATTACTACCAAACAAGCTCTCTGTCACTAAAAATTTGCTTTTTTATAAGTGTGGAGTCTCAATTCCTTCAGATTTTAATTATTGTTGGAGATTTTATAAAAATTTAATTTTTTTAACTTTTTCTTTCTCATCGCTCTCTTTCTTAATCCCATCTTTCTTTCCCCCTCTATTTCGCTTTCTGTACATGATTTTACAATGAATTAAATATTCTTTCTTGTACCTCCTGGTTTAGACTGTGGCCCAAAATTTGCGACCGGAGGCTTCCGACCTGTAAAAAATCTATGAATTTACCTCGTGGCCTGGGAGGTACGGAGGCTTGCGATCCTGGGCCTCTCCGAGTACGCGCGGGCAGAGGCCCATGTACCCCGGGGCGCATGTGCTTTGTAAGCGCCCCTGGGATCACGTGGGTCAGCCCAACCAATAAAAGAAGGAAATCCCTATTCATATTTATTGGTGTTCCGTATGTATGGAACTCCTGTAAGTATGAATGAGGATCACTTAAAAAATGCACGAACACATGAAATAAATTTTAAAAAAATTATTTAAAATTAATTTAAAAAGCCATTTAATTAAATATTTTGAATGAGAATTTAATTTTAAAAAATTATGTTTTAACGGGGCTAAAAATAAATTTACCTTATTGGACAGGGTTTATAATGTATAAATGAGTGATAAAATTTTATTCTTTTTAAAACTCTTACGCTGGTAAAAGCAGGCCTTACGTACCAGACGTAAGAATTTCACAGGCATTGTACGGGCGGAAGTTGGGCAAATAGCGCAACTCTCCACCCGCAGAGGCCAATCTCCCGGGGATGCGGAGGACCTGTCAAGGTCTTGACAAATCGTAAGTTCCGGGTTTTAGCGCATGCGCTTCGAATGCCTAAACCCGGAACTTGCATGGTCCCTATGGGCGCGTACACACGCCCGTAAGGGTCACAAAATACAGCCTGTTGTGTATCGCAGTAAGAATTTTTCAATCTGATTGGTCGAAGAGACACCACTGTTCACACAGGTCCCAGATCTCCTGTAGAGGGCACCATGCTGAAATGGCTCTCTAATTACTGTAAGTTACTGTGCAAAAGCACTGTTTGTGGGCAGCTGTATGCATTCGTTCACCATTGACTGCAAATGAAAGGCTGGAAACCACCTTCCAATTTTGTTGTGCCTGGGGTGCAATCATTAGAGTGTACAAGTAAAGAACTCTTTCCATCAGTGTCTTCAAATTTAATCCATTTGACCCAAGTAAGGTACAAATCATAGAAAGAGGGAGTGGAGTGTAACTCCACAGCAGTGTCATTATATTGCTTAGAAAGTTCTTAAATGCATAACTTTAGATTAAAAGAAGTTAAAAGACCTGGTAATTGGTTGTTAAAATGATGAGAGCAAGCTGGGTGACTTGGGAGAGCTGTGAAATTACCCTTTCATGCTGTGTGTGAAGAAGTGATGTCAAAGTCAAGAAAAATGATCTAATTTTTATATACATGGGTTGTGAAGAGCACGCAAAACATTCTGTCTGTTCTCTAAAACCCAGAGAACAAGAGTATTATTAGTAATGGTGAATGATTAATTGGATGTTGTGCTGTAGAGAGATTTGACAGTCAGGACAACACTAGAGCTATCCACTTTATCGTGAAACAGAGGGCACTTTTATGTTGTGTTGTAATCGGCCTTTTTTTTTAAAGCTTGGGCATAATCTAATTAGGTGCACAGGAAAGTTTGGTGTAAATTGACATGGGCAAAATCGGTTTATGAATAGATATAAATTCGAGTGTAACTTCCCAGTTACGCTGCTACAGGAAATTCTACTCCATTATTGGGAAGTGTTCTCAAGTTGGGGAGGAACTTGTAGTAAGTACATAAACGTGAGTGACAACAGCTTATAATTCCCAAATTCTGTTCACTTTTTAAACTGATAAATAGTGGTGGTGTGAAAAATAGTATGTGGATTTGCACGCACACAGTCTTGCTCAACTTTTATACAGTCTCAGCCACACCACGTAGGTAAGCAAGAGTGCAGGTCGGTGAAAAACTCAAATTATAGAAGCCTAGATTTTCTAATCATTATAACTGTGTTATTGTTGACATTAAAATAACACGGATCCGAAAATCTAGGCTATGCAATTATTCCTAGCTGACCTGTGTTTGCCAAAGCAGAGACCACGAAGCACGTCAAACAGTCCTAGTTTGTATTTTGGTATATACAGGAAACTTTGTGTTATCCGGAGGCAAGCTCGAGCCACCGGCAAAATCAGGAGCCGTTTTGTTAGGTTTTTTTTTCTTCTCGTGGCTTTTTTTCCCCCAACAGTCAGGCTCTGGAAAGTCTCTCTGAAGCTGTTGCTAAGCTACAGAGACGCTTCCAAGGTACGGGCCGACTGTTTAGAAGCTGTTGCTAAGCAACAGTGTTTGTTGTCAGATACGGAGATTGAAAAGCTCCGTATGCTTCAACATTAACGCTGGTGTGTCCGGCAGTTTTGAGGGAACGGCAACAGCTCGGTGCCGGATAGCACAAAGTTTCCTGTAAATGAATTTTCTGTGTGAATGATAGCAATGGAGATGTAATCCAAAAGAGTACATACAGTTGGCTTGAAGTATCATTCTATCCGGCTGTGGACAGTATAATCTTTTCAGGCCAAAGGAAGTTCGAAAGTGAAAAGATAGTTTGTATTGTAGGAAATTGTTAAAAGGATTACTAGATACCAAGAATTCGGTTTCCCTTTATCAATAACTTGGCTATTTAGCTATGGAATCCATTCATTGAAATGATGAAACTGCAGCTTCTCAGAATATTCTTGAACTTGCCTGCTACGAAAAGTAGCTTAGTGGGGAAAAAAATAGTTCTGGATTATTTGTTTAAAAAGGAAGATTTGCACATAAAATACCCCCTCAGACATGAGTACAGTATAATGCTTCACTTGCTTATGAAGTTGTTCCTTAAAATGCTAATTATAAGAACATAAGAAATAGAAGCTGGAGTAGGCCATTTGGCCCTTCAAGCCTGCTCCGCGTTTCAACAAGATCATGGCTGATCTTCTACCTCAACTCCACCTTCCCGCACTATCCCCATATCCCTTAATTCCCTTTGTTCCCAAAAAATTCTTGACCTCTGTCCTGAATATGACTGAGCATCCATAGCTCTCTGGGGTAGAGAATTCCAAAGATTCACAAACCTTTGAATGAAGAAATTTCTCCTCCTATCAGTCCTAATTGGCCTATCCCTTATTCTGTGACTGTGACCTGTGTTCTAGATTCCCCAACCAGGGGAAACATTTTCCCAGCATTAACCCCGTCAAGCCCCTTAAGAATCTTATGTTTCAATTTGATCACCTCTCATTCTTCTAAACTCTAAGGAATATAGGCCTAGTCTACTCAATCTCTCCTGATAAGGCAATCTCCTCATCCCAGGAACCAGTCTAGTGAACCTTTGCTACACTCCCTCTATGGCAAGTATGTTTTTCCTTAGGTAAGGAGACCAGAACTGTACACTGTACTCCAGGTGTGGCCTCACCAATGCCCTGTATAATTGTAGTAAGACTTCTTTACTCTTATACTCTAATCCCTTTGTAACAAAAGCTAACATACCATTTGCTTTCCTAATTGCTTGCTGTACCTGCATGTTAACTTTCTATGATTCATGTACAAGGACACCCAGGTCCCTCTGAGTGCAAACATTTCCCAGTCTCTCACCATTCAAAAAATATTCTGCTTTTTTGTTCCCTACCAAAGTGGATAACTTCACACTTCCCCACATTATATTCCATTTGCCATGTTCTTGCCCACTCAGTCAACCTGTCTATCTCTCTGCAGCCTCTGTGCCCTCCTCACAGCTTACTGTCCCACCTAACTATATTGTGTAGTCTTCTAATACAGTGCATTGGTAGCTTGCATGTATAAAGTTGCGCAGTGTTTACATTCTACAGTGTCTAGAATAAGGAACAAGAAATTATTTTTCTTTTCTGTGTTTTGCGTGCTGCCAGGTTTTCAATAAGAAAAATTGCAGGCTTTGAAGATGAATTTCTTGGCGGTGGTATTGAATTTCATCAGGTCTCTCTCTGATGTTGGGTAAAGGATTGGCTTTTGTGTACCAGTAATTAGGACAATTTTATCTTGGCTGCATGGTGATTGTGGAGGGATTTGCTGCAAAGGAAGGTAAACATTTGTTCTTCGTTTGGTAGAAAAGGCACCTTCATAAACAAATGCAGCTAAATTTTCTCTTTGGGATTTTGCTTGATTTCAATAATTGACCTGGTGATACCTGTGATAGTACATTTACCCTCTATTGCAAATAAAATTTATTTTCTCTCCTGAAGATTCTGACCTGTACAGGAGTGCAGTTCCATAGTTGTCAGCAGTCTTCTGGTACCTCAGGCAAGAGGCTATTATATGGGCTTGAGCCCAGATAGTTGGCGTTTCCAAGCTTTTGTATCATGGGTACAGCACAGTTGAGCTAATGCTGCCCTTAGTCACACATGCACTTTGCTGTGGGATAATGATTGGGAATGGGAGCCATGGCTTTTTATTCCTACCTTTCCCTAACACAGTGGTGCAGAGGCCAATTGTAGTGTTCCTACACTTGTCTCCGCTAAGCACAGACTTGTCTGTGCTGTGTCTTCATTTGAAATCTGGTGTGCAATAACTTGAAGTCCCTCTGCTCAAACCTGACCCTGCTGTTTGTTCTGTTTCTGCTGGTCTGGATGACATCAGAAATGGGAACAAATGGAAATGCACCTTTTATGTGAACTTTGTGGTAAGTTAAAAGGCGGGGGTGAAATTGTGTGCCTTTGTGCCTCCCGTTAGCGCTAACGGGATGCAAATGGCTTTGCAACCGGGCACAGCGCTGACATCGACTCCCGCCATATTCAGCAGGAGTTTTGCGGTGGTGCTATGGCATTGTGCCCCGATCTCCTTCGCCCAAAGATCGTGACGTCCTCAAGGTGCGTATCACTCCGGTAGCATCCTGGACCTGAAATTGACTTCCGTCCGCTGCAGCAGCGCCGGTCGAAAACACCGACAGTTGCAGGAGGCGTGCATCGGGCGGCTGGCTGCTTCGGGGGTGATGATTAAAAGTGATGTGGCAGAGGTAAGTTTTAAAAAAAACTTACCTTCCTTGTTGCAGTTTTTTTCGCGGGTTCCTGCCCATGATCGATCAGCCTGGCACTCTGCTTGAGTGCCAGACTGATTGTGCGGGACCGTGGCTGCCTTGGTGGTCCAGGTAGGTACATTTTATATTGCAGAGCCTGCAGCGATGGCCCTTCCCTTTTAAGGGAGGGAAGGAGCCTTTGAACGCGACAGTGCTGCACGGCCCATTGTGCAGCGCTGCTGAAGTCTCTGCCCCACCTGCTGCCGATTGCGCTCCAAGAAGGAAGTGGAGCGTTTGATTTGATTTAGCGCTCTATTTCCTTCCTGGAGCGCATAACTGAATTTTTTAAAAGTTTAGAAACATTAGCGCCTGATGCTAATTTTCTCAACTTTTAAAAGTTAGCGCCCCAAACGGGGCTATAATGATTTTCTCCCCCAAAGTATTTTGGGATTTATGACTTGATTGTGGAGGGTGAGTATAAAGTTTTTGCACTATGTAAAATTAATTTGTTTGTTTGTTTCTGCCAATTAATGCGATCTTTCAGTTTCATTTTGAAAGGAGTCATTGTATTCTATTTTAGTGACCATTGGAAAAGCAGATGTATTATTTGTGTCTAAAAGTGTCTTGTCCTTGTTGCAGAGTTTACCGTATTCTTGTAAAAGAATCCTGTCATAGCTGGTAATAGCTCAGTAATTGTTTTGCTGAATCCCTCCATCACTACCAGATGATTTTCTGTTAAATAGACCCATGGGGTTAGACTAACATTATCTATTAGTCAATTTCAACAGCAAAGTCTAGTTGTTGAGACAACGTACAGTAATCAATTGTGGCACTGTTTGTTAAAACTTGCACATTAAGATTATTGATCATTGATTCTTTTTAAAGTTTAAATAAAAACCATGTTTACACGATTGGGACTGATAAGTGATACAACATCTGCTTATAACCAAATGTATGAGAGAATAAATGGTTTGCATGGCTGAAATTTTAGTTTACATGTGTAAACTGCTAAGTTAATGTTTGTGCAAAGTGAACAGTGTCTTCAGTACATTTACAATACATTTATCAAATAAAACTTATTTGAGTTGTGCTGCATAGTTTGTCATTCAATTGACTGTCACTAGGATTTCAGTAAGCTTCTAATCGTGGCCAACATTGCTCATTGTGTGAAATACTGCCAATCCTGAAAGCCTGTTTTAAACTTCATTGCCTGTGAAGTACTTTAGTACATTTTTTTTTCTCTCTCATATACTTTTTTTTCTCACACGTATTTTATTTTATTTTGTTTCCTCTGCTTGTCTGACATCCTGTACTGGTTGAGCAGAAATTTCCTCCCACTAAATATTGGGAAGACCGAAGCCATTGTCTTTGGTCCCCACCACAAACTCCGTTCCCTGGCCACAGACTCCATCCCTGGCAAATGTCTGAAGCTGAGCCAGACCGTTTGCAACCTTAGTGTTGTGTTTGACCCAGAGGGGAGCTTCCGACCACATATCTACGCCATCACCAAGGCTGCCTACTTCCACCTCCGTAACATCGCCTGACTCCAACCCTGCCTCAGCTTGTCTGCTGCTGAAACCCCCATTCATGTCTTTGTTACCTCTAGACTTGACTATTCAAATACTCTCCTGGCCGGCCTCCCATCTACCACCCTACATAAACCTTTGCTCACCCAAATCTTAACTTGCACCAAGCCCCATTCACCTATCACCCTTGTGCTTGCTGACTTACACTGGCTCCCAGTCTGGCAACACCTCCGTTTTAAAATTCTCATCTTTGTCTTCAAATCCCTCCACGGCTCACCCTCCCTATCTCTGTAACCTCCTCCAGCCTTACAAGCCTTTGAGATCTCTGCGTTCCTCCTATTCTGGCATCTTGCGCATCCCCGATTTTAATCGCCCCCCCCCCGGCCCCGGCGTTCTGTTGCTCTCCCTCGCCCCCCCCCACCCCGGCGTTCTGTCGCTCTCCCTCGGCCCCCCGCCCCGGCGTTCTGTCGCTCTCCCTCGCCCCCCCCCCACCCCGGCGTTCTGTCGCTCTCCCTCGCCCCCCCCCCCCCACCCCGGCGTTCTGTCGCTCTCCCTCGGCCCCCCACCCCGGCGTTCTGTCGCTCTCCCTCGGCCCCCCCGCCCCGGCGTTCTGTCGCTCTCCCTCGGCCCCCCGCCCCGGCGTTCTGTCGCTCTCCCTCGGCCCCCCGCCCCGGCGTTCTGTCGCTCTCCCTCGGCCCCCCCGCCCCGGCGTTCTGTCGCTCTCCCTCGGCCCCCCGCCCCGGCGTTCTGTCGCTCTCCCTCGGCCCCCCGCCCCGGCGTTCTGTCTCTGTCCCTCACCCCCCCCCCCCCCCCAATCTCGGCATTCTGTCTCTCTCCCTCCGCCCCGGCGTGTTCTCTCTCTCTCTCTCTCTCTCTCTTTATTTCTGTCTTTCTCCCTCTCCCTCTCCCTCTCCCCCTCCCTCCCTCCCTCCCTCTCTCGGCCCCCCCGCCCCGGAGTTCTGTCTCTCTCCCTCGGCCCCGGCGTTCTGTCTCTCAGGCACCCGATTCCTCGCTCTCTCACTGGATCTGGCCAGAAAGCACTGGGCCAAACTGAATTCAGAGAATGTGCACCACTGTAATTTTGCCTGATTGAGGAGCCAGTGAGCTTGATAGAATCAGAACTTGGTATAGCTAATGATGGTAAAATTGATTGTTTGCAAGAGCCAAATAGGATAGGTTTTGCTAATGTTGTACTGTAAGGAGTTCTGACTCATCCAAGGTTTAATGTGGGAGAAGCAGTCAGATACAGGAAACTCTTGTTTCAACGGCACCTAAAAATCCGGATTTCTCTCCTTAACCAGTAAAATTCATACTCCGAAAACAACACCTCAATAACCGGAAATGTTGCCGAGTCCGAGTCTCCCGCGGTGGCCGAGTTAGTCAGTGGGGGTAGTTCTCCAAACTGCCACTACTCGGCTTCTTGGCACTGTCGGAAGTCCAAACACCTCAATAACAGGAGTCTGACTCTCCCGCGCTGCCAGTAGTCTCTTCCGATCCGCCATTTTTCTGTTTACTGTTTAAGTTTCGTTTTACTGTTAAGTAATTAAAGTTATGGATTACCCTCAACTGGCAGTACTGTACTTAATCAAGCATCTTCCACCATCCATTTAACACAACATTCTGTAGGTGAGTACCCGATTACTGTATACTGCACATTTCTTGATTTTTTAAAATTTTTGTTTGTTAAAAATAGCCTTGTTAGATAACCCTCTCCGTCGTCCGGAATTTTTAATCAACCGGCACCATCCCGGTCCCGTTGGTGCCGGATACCAAAGAGCTTCCTGTAATACAGCAGTTGTTTGGAGTCACTGGGGATGACAGACATACAGTTGCATGCCATTGGAAACTGGGTATGATTATCAATGATACCACCTAGGGATGGCATAACATGGCAGATGCAACACAAATACAGCTGCTGGCACTTTGGCATCAGAGTTACCCAACAGAAATGCTCAAGGAGGGTTTTGGTGCCTTTGGCAGCTCTGGTCTTGCGTCATTTATTTTACTGGGTTCTCTCTGATAGCATTAGCACGTGAGTTTGAGGTCACTTGCCTACAGCTTGGATTACAGAAGTTGTTGGCTCTGATGTTTTATTATTAAAACTCCCACACTATATAATGGCAGAAGTAGCTTAAATTGAATTGCCCTACATTCTCTCAGGAATTCATTAAACTGGATTTGTGAAAGTAATTGTTTTTCACTTTAATACTCACCTAATTGGTTGAACTCAATTCAACAATTACCTTTTTTTTTGAATAGCAGTGATATCTGTGTTTTGTCTGTCAGTTTGTGCAGTGTAACAAGTTACTGAGCACATCATAGATTCTGTTTACTGCCCAGGAGGAAATACAAACCTCCAGGCTAGCCCCTCACAGTGGTAATGTTTTTAAAGAGAAAAACATCATCAAACTTTACCCATGTGGGATCATGTTTTTTTTAAATATAGAATTCTGGGAGCATGCTTCCAGACAAGTTAAAATTCGAACAAACTTGCATTTGTATAGCCCTTTCGTGGCCCCAGGACATCCCAAAGCAGCCATTGAAGTACTTTTGAAGTGTAATCAGTAGGCACCCAGCAAGGTCCCACAAACTGCGGTGAGGTAAATGACCAGATAATCTAATTGTGTGATGTTGGATGAGGGATAAAATATTGGTCGTTACACCAGAAGAATTTCCCTACTATTCTTTGAGTAGTGCCATTGGGTAGATTGGAACTTCGTTTAATATCTCTGACAATGCAGCACTCCCTCAGTACTGCACTGAATTGTCAGCCTAGATTATGGGCTCAATTCTCTGAAGTTGGCTTTGAGCATATGACATCCGACTCCAATGAGAGTGCTACCACTGAGATGTGGCGGACACCTTTAAAGTACTTGAAAGGCCATTGTCGGTGTTTATCCTGGACTGCTCTTGGGGTGGTTCATGTTGACTGTGAGCCATTGCCACAGCACTCCGATCTGATCACCAGGCTTTCCCTAGACATTGGGGCAGAAATTCGGGTCGGGGGCTTGCCGCGCGTGCAAGCCCCCGATCTGCACTTACCCGACGCGCCGGCCGTTGAGCTTCAGGGACGCCTGGAATTCCTGTTTTAAAATGTTGACTCCCGGGCAGCGTCTGACGTCACACCGCCCAGGAGTGCAGCCAGCGCGAAGCCTGGAGCGCGCAGTGCAAGTGAGACACGCCCCTTGAGGTCTCATTTTAAAAGGACACGCCCCCAATGTTTCTCACAAGCTGCAAAGCATTTTTACATGTAGAGCAGCATTTTAAAAAGGTTTTTGGTATTTTTAAGAAGCTTTTGGTAACTTTTATAAACTTTTAAAAACGTTTACATTATTTTGAAGAATCTGAAGTAGTTTTAAACAGAATTAAAGCGATTTAAAGACTTTTAAAAGCCCTGGAAGCATTTTTTTCATTCCATTTATTTAATTAGCAACGTCGTCGTCGTACGTGTCTTCACACTGTTCCCTTTGGGGAACCGTATGAAGTGGTGGAAGGATTTCTGGCCGTGATTAACGCTCCTTCCGTGACCGTAACCATCTTTGTACCAGCCATTAGGGTGGTTAGTCCTATGGCGGGAGGGTTTTACGGGCTCCCACAACCTATACGAAGGCGGGGGGCACCCACGGAAGCAAATATCCCACTGGATGTCTACCCAGAATTTAGAGCCGGAGCTCCGACTCCACTTGCCGGGACTGTCTGGAGCGGGGTTAGAAACCCTACGCCGTGTGGCCCAGCGGCGGGGATGCTACCGCTACGCCAAAGGCCCACTCAGATTAGCAACGTGAAATGGCTGGAATGAGCACAATTCACGGCATTAAAAGAACTCACAATTGAACTGATGATGACCTCAGCAATCTCCTCAACGAGGTGGAGGCGCAGCGCCTGCTCATCATTGGTAATGAGAAGTCCAAGGCGCCGCAAAAAGGACAGATGATAGCTTGGTCTTTCAAGTGGCAGCATAGGGCTCCAGTCACGGGGAGGGAAAAGGCGCAGGAAACGTATGGGCGTCACCTTTTGCGCGGAGTGGGCCTTTTGCGTAGCGGTAAGCATCCCCGCCGCTGGGCCAGAAGGAGTAGGGTTTCGAGCCCCGCTCCAGACAGTCCCGGCAAGTGGAGTTGGAGCTCCAACTATAAATTCTGGGTGGACATCCAACGGGATACTTGCGTCTGCGGGTGTGGGTGGCCCCCCCCCCTCAGATGGGTTGTGGGAGCCTGTAAAACCCTCACGCCATAGGACTAACGACCCTAATGGCTGGTATGAAGATGGTTATGGTCACGGAAGGAGCGTTAACGTGGCCAGAAATCCTTCCACCACTTCGTACAGTTCCCGAAAGGGAACAGTGTGAGGATACGTACGACGATGACTTCTTGCGCAATGCACCTCCTTGGATCCTCAGTCGCAGATGCGAGGGGGCAAATCGTGCAATTGTTAAATTTTTCATTTTATTGACATGTAAAATGTTGGCCCGGTAATTCCGTTCCAAACGCGTGAGTACGGTCGGGGTACTCACGCGTTTGGCCGGAAGAAATGCCGGTTTTCAGCATGCACAGCGCATGCGGGGAAAACCGGCATTTCCTGTCCTCTGAACGAAGGGGTTCAGAGGCAGAACGCGTGCGACTGCACAGGCAGCGCGTGCGCAGTAAAATTCGCCGGTTTCATTCATGCTTTCAGTGAGGTTAAGTCCTTACAACTTACACATGAAAAAAGCATGAGTACAGTTACTCCAGAGACTGCGGAGGAAGATATATTTTATCGTGGAGCTTCTGAAAGGCAATATTTTTGTTTGGGAAAGGGAGGAAAGTTATTTTAAGAAATGCTGAGGTAAGTTTTAAAGTTTATTTTTGTTTTTTAAAATGGGTTTTCAGTACTGTAGGTAGAAGGAGCAATTGTGGCTATGTGAATTGAATTTGCTGTGTTTATTAAATGTGAAAATGACTCCAACATTTTTAAGAAAGAAACTTTTCATCAGTAATATATTCTTTTAAGTAATTATGTATGTATGTCTGTATATATTCCTTTGCGTATATATGTATGTATATATTCCTTTACTTATGTGTATGAATGTATGTGTTTAATTATGACTTTCAGAGAAAGTAACTTATTGGAAAATCATAATTAAATACATACATTCATACACATAAGTAAAGGAATATATACATATACGTAAAGGAATATATATGGACATACATACATAATTACTTAAAAGAATATATTACTGATGAACAGTTTCTTAAAAATGTTGGAAATGTTGCATTACTCATTTTAGAACAGTCATTTTCACATTTAATAAACACAGCAAATTCAATTCACACAGCCACAATTGCTCCTTCTACCTACAGTACTGAAAAACCGTTTTAAAAAAAAAAAAAAAAAAAAAAATTAAACTTTAAAACTTACCTCATCATTTCTTAAAATAACTTTCCTCCCTTTCCCAAACAAAAATATTGCCTTTCAGAAGCTCCACGATAAAATATATCTTCCTCCGCAGCCTCTGGGGCAACTTTACACATGCTTTTTTCATGTGTAAGTTGTAAGGACTTAACCTCACTGAATCCATGAATGAAATCGACGAAGTTCACTGCGCACGCGCTGCCTGTGCAGTCGCACGCGCTGTGCCTCTGAACCCCTTCGTTCAGAGGACAGGAAATGCCGGTTTTCTCCGCATGCGCTGTGCATGCTGAAAACCGGCATTTCCTCCGACCAGACGCGTGAGTACCCCGACCGTACTCATGCGTTTGGAACGGAATTACTGGGCCATTATCTTCTACAAGCATGAACCAGTTTCTGCATGTATGCTAATGGAATCCAATTGCATCTCTATGCCGCCTGCACCGACTCCAAGGCAATTGTTGCAATATCCGATTGCTTCTTGAACATCAAGCCATCATATCTGGTCACTAAAATTGTATAGTGATTTGAAACAAAATCTAATACCATTCTGGTTTGATTTTGTAAACTATAAATATAATGTTCTGTGATGTTTGTTGTATTGAAGTTTAGGCTTCTTCACTCGTTATAAATGGAACTACTTTTATGACTAAGGAAATCCATTAATTAATGGGAGAAATAAAAAGAGAAAATGCTGGAAATACTCAGCCTATCACGTAGCATCTGGCCACTGCCTGCCCCCCACCCCGGGCTTTTGACTTCTAGAAAATGGGTTTGAATCCAGCCTAGACTGATGAGATGAAAGTCTCTTCTAAGTACTGAATATAAAAATCTGATGTGGGCTGTCTGGTGGACATGGGCCTAGAGTACAAAATTATCTCAGAGGACACAAAATAGCTGATGTGGCAAACTGAAATAATACCACACTGATGCAGTATTACATAGAATGTACAGCACAGAAACAGTATGGTGTGCTCTGCTGAGTTGAGGGCTGAGATGCATTGGGGTGGAGTAAAGGGAAAATTGCTCTGCATCTGACTGTCCGAAACATTGGATCCTCATTATCTGCAAAAATATTCATGGGAATTGGGGTTTGGATTTGCATAAACCACCGAAAATGCCATTGAGTGTTTTGTTTTTAGTTCTTGATGTTACAGACTCTGTGTTCTTGATCAAGTAGAGCTAATGGTTGTTATCTGGATGTTCAGTACTTAGAAGAATTTACTATCCATGCTGCTCTCACTTTTCCCAGGAATCTCATTTTTTAAAAGAAAAACATTGATTCTTTTTTATTGTGGCATTGCTGATGATGAAGAAATGGCGAAAAATGTCCAGGTCAGGAAGAAGGAGAACTTGGCAGTGATGATGTTTCCATGTACTTGCTGCCTTTCTCCTACTTGAGTGGTGGAGGTCGTGGGTTTGGAAGGCGCTGCAGTACATCCTGTAGATAATATACAATGCAGTCATGGTATACTGGTGGGGGTGGATGTTTAGGCTAGTGGGTGGGGTGTGGAATGTGTTGAACTTCTTGAGCTGCACTCATCCAAGCAAGTGGAGATTATTTCATCACACACTTAATTTGTGCCTTGTAAGTGGTGGCTAGGCTTTGGGGAGTCGGGAGGTGAGCTATTCACTGCAGTATACCCAGCTTCTGACCCGATGATGTAGCCATGGAATTTATGTGGCGGTTCCAGTTGAGTTTCTGGTCAATAGTGATCACCAGGATTTTGATCGTGGAGGGCTTGATGATGGTAATGACATTGAATGGCAAGCGGAGGTAGTTACGCTCTCTTGTGTTGGAGATTGTTATTGCTTGGCACTTTTGTGGCGCAGATGTTATTTGCCACTCATCAGCCCAAGCCTGGATGTTGTCCAGATCTTGCTACGTGCGGTTATGGACTGCTTCATTGTGTGAGGTAATGTGAACGGAGCTGAGCACTGTGCAATCATTAATGAACCGCCCCACTTCTGACCTTATGGAGGAAAGGCCATTAATGAAGCAGCTGAAAATAGTTGGGCCTAGGGCGCTGCCCTGAGGAACTTCTGCAGCTATGTTTTGTGGCTGAGATGCTTGCCCTCCAACGACCACAGCCATCTTCCTTTGTGCTAGGAATGACTCTAGCTAGCCACTGGAGAGTTTCCCCCCCAATCCTCACTGACCAGTTTTACTAGGGCTCCTTGGTGCCACACTCGGTCGAATACTGCGTTCATGCTAAGGGCAGTCACTCTCGCCTCTGGAATTCAGTTCTTGTGTCCATCTTGGACCAAGGCTACAATGCGGTCTGGATCTGAGTGATCCTGGCGGAATCCAAACGAAACATCGGTGAACAGGTTATTGTTGCGTAAGTGCACATGCTGGGAATTTGATCAGCTAACCTAAATAGACCATCTAGAATTTTAAAAACTCACTGTCAGACAAAAAACATGGTTGGGGTGGGGGGGGGGGGGGGGAGTCTATTATTTGCAGTTTTCATTATTCATTGGGGGTGGGGGTTTATTATGGTGGATGATTGAGAGTTTGATGTGCCTCACTTAGGAGTGCTTTGATGCTGTCATTAGGTGCCTGAAAGTGTTCAACTTCCTATCACTAGCATCTTGCTTCAATGAACACTAAAAATGAAGCAAACTGAATCTGTCGCCTATCTTTTTGTATTAACAAAACTGCCCTATTCATAGCCTTGTGTGGCAATCTTGCAAACTGAAGTATCACGTCTAATACACAAAATACAAGATTACCATCTATTGGGGAAAATTTGATAATATGACCAATGGGGAGGGAGATAAACTGAGCTACATATATATATGTTTTCTGTTTTGCCGCTGTTTATGAAATGAGCATGTATTGAAATATTTTCTGAGCAAGTACGCGACACACACCATCTATGATCAGCAGTGAGAATGTTCTGAGGTGTTTCTTAGCCTGTTTTTTCACTGAAATAGCAGGATATGAATTACCAGTATGTTGTAGTTGTTTAATATTTATCACTTATCCATTGTTCTTGATGTAGGGCAATCCAATCGAACAGATGGGTATGAAGAGACCCCAGCTCTACGGGATGAACAACAATCCTTATTCGCAGCAGCAGCAACAACAACAGAGTGGGCCTTACCCTGGGCAACCATATGGACCTCCCACACCACAGCGCTATCCAATGAGCATGCAGGGCAGGAATCAAAGCAGCATGGGAGGAATGCAATACCCACAGCAACAGGTAAACATAACTATATATTAATCAAAAGTTGAAATCTATTTTCAGACTATTGTAGATCGCAGTAGTCCTTGTATTTTCTTTTTTTGGACAACTTGGAATTCATTTTCCTATTGATCATGCCAGTTACTAATGGGAGTGGTTTTAATACTTGTGGATTCTCTAAAGTAGCCTTTGGAATTGAAGTACACTGCATATTGCAGAGAATAACCAATGCATAGGTAGTAGTCTGATTCAGGAGGTGCAGATAACCTAAGCATCATGTGTGAAGTTTGAGTAGTTTTATAACTGTCATCTAAATCCTGCAGTGAGAAGCTGCTGCCTTGAAACTATTCCCATGCATCTGTCACTTTATTAAAAAAAAAAATCATGAACGCAGTGAGTTTGTAATGGGGTGGGGGGCAGAAATGCTTTTTTTTCTCCTCAAGGTTGTCCCCTGTCTTGGGCAGATATCAACCACTATGCTGTTACATGGTGGAGGCGGGGGGGGAGGAGATGCAGCAGCTGCAAGTATCTAAATCAGAAAAGACTCCCAATAGTGTATACAAGAACTGAATCATGCTGTTGAGTAATGCTCACGCAGAAGGATTAATACTGGCAAAGAAACCACGTCATTTTTTGAGTGTTAACTTTCAGTTATGATCAGAAAATATTTCCATTTATATCATGATGGTTTTAGTTAAGGGGTAAAATATCTGAAGAATCTTTACTGGGCTATGAAGCTATAATGAAATCCATATTGTAAAGGAATTAATTATTTGACAGCCACATAAGTGATATAATTGGACTTTGATCTAAAGCTGTGAATAATTCCAAGGCGTATAAGGGATAGAATTATATCCTTTCCATCCATGGTCTGTGTTGTTAGCTGATCACAGTTGGGCTATGGTAGCAGTCCTACAATTTTCCTCTATCTCTGGGTTAGCTGGGGGGGGAATTGGGACATGGTTCTCATCGCTATATAGTGACTCCTCCTGAAAGTTGAGTATGTGGGCATAGAATGAATTTCGACAGATTTGGTCTCGGTTGTGATCACTACCTCTCCTCTGTGAAATAGCCTGTTAGTTACTATTGAGACACAGTTTTATCTGTGAGCGCTCAGATTTGCACATGGTCTCCAGCTGCACTGAGGCTTTTCAGTAATTTTAAAGAACTGAAAGCGGAAGCTGCTTTTGTTTTGCCAATTCCTCACTCCAACCCCAGGAAGGTTCCGATTCTTGCTGGAGTACAGTTCACAGGATGGTAGCTGCCCTCCGGTACCTTGTCCAAGTGGCCATTCTTCATGTGTGAGCCCAGAGTGAGTGTTGCCAGGCAACCTGACTGTGGGGTTATCACAGCTGACATCCAAACTCAAGTACTTTCCAACAGGAATCGCAGATAACGATCAGGATCGGGAAACTTTTTATAAAATACTTCTCTAATTTTTACTTGAGACCAATAATAGTGTCTCCTACTGCCACCTCCTGTGAAATCACTTGGAATTTTATCTGGATCCTTCTGGCTGTATGCCTCAGCTACACGTTTCCTTTACTAACTAAGCCATTACGGAGTCAGCATAGTGATCAGTTGATAGTTATTAAAAAGTAAAGGGCATTACAACTGGCTGCCAGAATTTACCATTTTAATAGCCTTCATATGATATTGTACATGTTGCTACCAATCTCAATGTTTGCATTGCTGTTCCATGTCAAATGCAATGTTCCCTTTAAGCTGTGCAGCCGGCTCACCAGTTTTTAAATGGAAAAAAAGTGTATGCACAGAATTTTGAATGGGCCGCACAGTCCGTTAAAGGGGCTGCACGGCCCAAAAAAAGAGGGAATATTGATCAAATGCATTGCATCGCGAAGGCGATTGAAACATTTTTGTGGGTGCTGTTTATGCTTTGAACTTCGAATGTAGAAACTGATATAGTTGTACCTCATTTGTATTGTGCACTTCAAAATGCACTAACTCTCCATTTCATTATTACAAGGTTGAAGCTGCCTGACTCCACGGTTTCCCCACAATAATCCTAATTTGGGGAAAATAAACTATTTGGTTAGTATTGGAATTGTCAGTCTATTGTGTGGGTGTGACGTGGACTACAGTCCACGTTACTGACAGCTCTAATGATAAATGAATGCAGCAAGCTTTACATTACATTACCATATCTTGGTAACTAAAGGGAATAGGAGATTGACTTTTTTTTAAATCTCAAAGTAGTGGCTATTTTAGGAAGTACTCTGCATAACTACATTTTTTCCCCTATTTTTTAATTCTATCTAGTTTAAAAATGCTGTGGTCTCTTGATATTTAAATGTGGTGACATTTATTCTAGAATAATGAATTTTCTTGCGTGTTGATAGTGGATTTGAGAGATTGTTAATTGGCTCAAGATCTTCCGTTCCAGTGTCAAATTCAGTGAAACATTAATGCCACTCGTACATATTAAGTGTATAGGAATGAAAGCTCCTACCACTCATTAATGCCTGTTGTCTTGGCTAATTCTGTCGCTGCTGCTGTTAATTTATTTACTAACCTAATCTAACTTGAGATGTTGTTGAGTAAAATCTGATTGGCTGGTCAACAGTGATTATTTCTTTTAGACATTTAGATTGAAGAACAAATTTTGAGTTCTTAAATTGACTCTATAACAGAGCAGGAAAACTAACCTGCTCTAAAGACTAAACACAATAACTGATTCTAGCTTGCCAGCTGTGATTTAGTTGGTAGATTATAGGAATTGCCATCTATTAAAATATGATGGTGCTCTAACGTGTCATTTATTTTAAAAGGGGATTTAAAAAGAACTTCTGGTCTTTCCTTCTTCCCACAACTATTCAATCCATGTGTCAAAAATGGCAGTACTCACACAATGTCACTGGTGACAAGGATCAGTGCTCTAACTTGTAGGATCAATATTATGATGTGCGTATGTATATTTGAGCCTGAAGCTGGAAATCGTTTTTCATCAGTGTGAATTATGGTAATTCTATTTTGACTTCCATCAGTTGATGCTTTTGTAATGTTCACACCAGTGTTGTTCGTTGGTGAATTAAGTTAAGAAAGTTAACAAAGAACATAATGATCTGTGTTGCTGGTTTTAAGTAAGCGTTGTGAAATGCCTGCCTTTGGACGTCTGTACTGACCATGGGTGTGGATATGTGCCTGAGAGTGAGCTGGAACAGCTGTAATGTTATCGTATGCCAATAACATTTAGTCAAGTGAACAGAAATGGGAAAAGTCAATAATGAATCCAAGGGAGAAAAAAACTTGCTAAGAAAGACCATTAACATAAAACTTTGAAGTGTTTGTCATGGACTTGGTAATATAATTAATCAGATAGGTAGTATTAATAGAACAACACCTGCAGCAGAGTACGTTATCACAGATTTATCTTGAAAGTTAAGAACAATGGAGTGTTTCCATCAGGCTAGATCATCACCGAGTCCATTCTTATTTCCTACCTAGGAATAATAACAATTGGAGAATTGAAGTTGGTGATGGAAGAAGAGACTTTGAAAAAAGTATGCGAACACACAATATTTATTGTAAAAACTCTGGTTATAATGCTGGTTGTGAAGGGAGTTCAGATGACCTTTTTAGTTCATTTTTAAAAATTCTAAACACTCAAATTAAAAAAAGAAATCTGTATTTCAAACTGCATTGTTAACACTAAAGTCCAGGTCAGCTTCATTTTATTAATCAATTGTAAAATAAATTCTGTCCCACAGGACCTTTTTTAGATTGTTCAGGAATACTCAGATAGCCATGTATTGGGTATGTGCGTCCACATACATAAAGGAAGCAAACCTTTTATTTTTTTGCTGGGGGGAGGGGTGCGGGGAGCTTGAGATTTCCTGGCAGTGACATGACTGTGCTGCACTTTGACTGAAGATCAGTAATAATGGCCAGCATTGAGAGCCCGAGTCAGCAGTGTAATTATGAAGCCTGGCTTGGAGACAGGATATTGGTTTTCTGTTGTTGGGTATCGGCCACTGTTTCAATACTGCTCTGTGGATGCTGATTCAGGGCCTGAGCTGGCAAGGTCTGCTGATGTGCAGTCAGTGGGGAGAGAAAATGCTGCAGTGTGCTACCAGAAGCAGATCATTGAGTACTAGTAAAGGATTCTGATATCGATAATCTGTTCAGTTTTTGTTCCATAATGTGCTAACTAGGAATCATCATAAATTGACAGCAAATGTAACCTTTTGGCTTTCTGAAGTGGCTTATTATGTTTTATTTATGTTTGTACTGGCCACAGACTTATCTGGTAATGAGCTGCAAATTACTGCAAGTTTACTGAGAAATAATTACGTCACAGTCACTAATCCAGTCATTAATGTCTTTTGTACATCAACAGCATGGAGCATACTGGCAGCCGACAATTGTACTGGCAATGGTTGCTGGCACAAGAACAGACCTGAAACTGAATGAATTAAGCAATCTCATAAATGATCATACATCGACTGGATGCATCCCAGGTTGCTGAGGGAAGTGAGGGTGGAAATTGTGGAGGCTGTAGCTGCAATCTTCCAATCCTCCTTGGACATGGAAGTGGGGCCAGAGGACTGAAGGATTGCAAGTGTTCCAAAGAGGAGAAGGTTAAACCCGACAACTACAGGCGAGTCAGCCGAATGTCGGTGGTGGGGAAACTGAGAGACATTAATCTGGGACAAAATTAATTGACACTTGGTTTAATAAATGAAAGACCGCTCATATTTGTTGAAGGCAAATCGTGTTTGACTAACTTGATTGATTTCTTTGATTAAACTAACCGAGAGGGTTGATGAGGGTAGTGCGGTTGATGATGTGTATATGGACTTTCAAAGGCGTTTGATAAAGTACCACATGATAGACTTGTTAGCAGAATTGAAGCCCATGGGATTAAAGGGGGCAGTGGCTGTGTGGATACAAAATTGGCTGGGGGACAGAAAGCAGAGAGTCGTTGTGAACGGTTGATTTTCAGATTGGAGGCAAGTGTGCAGTGGTTCCCCCCTCCAGGGGTCAGTTTTGGGACCACTGCTCTTTTTGATGTCTATTAATGACTTGGACTTGGGTAGACAGGGCATAATTTCAAAGTTTTCAGATGATACGAAACTTGGAAATGTAGTAAAAATTGGAGCAGGAATAGGCCATTCGGCCCAGTGAGGAGGATAGTAGCAGACTTCAGGAGGACATAGACAGACTGGTGAAATGGGCAGACACATAGCAGATGACACTTAACAGAGGTGTGAAGTGATTAATTGTGGTAGGAAGAATGAGGAGAGGCGATAACAAAATAAATCGTATAATTTAAAGGGGGTGCAGGAACAGAGACCTGGTTGTGGGGGATAAATGTACACAAGCCTTTGAAAGTGGCAGGGCAAGTTACAAAGGCTGTTAAAGGCATACAGGACCCTTGGCGTAATAAATAGTGCCATAGAGTACAAAAGCAAGGAAGTTATGGTAAATCTTTACGACATGCCGGTTAGGCCCCAGCAGGAGTATTGTGACCAATTCTGGGCACCACACTTTTTAGGAAGGATGCCAAGGTCTTCGAGAGGGTGCAGAGGAGATTTACTAAAATGGTACCAGGGATGAAAGGTTTGGGTTACGTGGAAAGACTAGAGAAACTGGGGTTGTTTTCCTTGGAGCAGAGAATGTTACGGGGAAATTTGATAGAGGTGTTCAAAATCGTGAAGGAGAAACTATTTCCAGTGGCAGAAAGGTTGGTAACCAGAGGACACAGATTTAAGGTATTTGGCTAAGGAACCAGAGGCGACATGAGGAAAAACATGTTTACGCAGTGAGTTATGATGATCTGGAACGCACTGCCAGAAAGGAAGCAGATTCAATAGTAACTTTCAAAAAGGAATTGGATAAAGGGGAAAAATTTGCAGGGCTATGGGGAAAGAGCAGGAGAGTGGAACTAACTGGAAAGCTCTTTCAAAGATCTGGCACAGGCATGATGGGCCGAATGACCACCTTCTGTGCTGTATCGTTCTATGATTCTATTCCATGAACCTGCCACGTACCCGCCTGATGCCAATTTTATGCCAGCAGTTTGCAAGGCATGTATGTCTGTTTTGGGGAAGCGGTACACTTCATTATAATATTTAAATCAGGCTCCCACAATGCAGATAGGAGCCTGATTTAACTTCAACAGTTGATGGCTAGGCTTCCCAGGACTTGGGGAAACTTGGGAAACTTTGCAACAAAATGGAGACAGGAGCATCTGGCTGCAGCAGGTAAGTGCTTTTAAGAGCAGTCCTTGTGGGCCAGGAGGAACAGCAGTACTCCTCCATGCCCTTCAAGCAAACCCTTGGCATCCCTTCTGTGAGCGGCCACCCTCCAATCTCTGATCTCCAGCCTGCCCCAGGATTGCCAACATCCATTTCCCCATCCTCCCTGATTGGCGGGCTCCGACCCCCCCCCCCATATCAACATTGCCGGGTTCCGACCCCTGCAACTGCACGGGTACAAGATTCAGTTGTTTGAAAGTTTCAATTTGCAACTTTATTTCTGATAGCCATACCTTGCCCAATATCTGGTAAAGGTAGAGTTAGGCCATTGAACGAAAATCATATAATATGTCTTGCTGACCCATACTGGTGGATTGGCCGTTTAGCTCATCTGTCATAAAGGTGGCAGCTTTTATGTGTCTCCACAAACATTATGGAAACACCTCTTTAGGTGGCACTCTCTGCCTTCAAAGTGAGCAGTACTGATGCCTCAAGTCATGACTGTCATCAATGGCAGCACTGTGAAATTTTATCATGAACTTGGTGTATGGTCAATTATGTGGAAGAACCCGACCACTGCATGGCAATTAGCCCTTTTTATTTCTCTTTTGGTAGGAAAACATCCCAAGGTGCTTCAAAGGTGTGTAATAAGACAGAAATTAACACAGAAGGAGATACAAGTACAGGTGACTAAAAGCTTGGCAAAGAGGAAAGTTGAGATAGGTGGGGAGACAGAAAGGAAGGTAATTCCAGAGCTGAAGGACAAGACTGCTAAAGACTGACAATGGTGGGTGGGTTGGGGGGATCACAAGTTCAGAGTTGGAGGAACGCAGAGTTCTTAACGGCTTGTAGGGTTGGAGGAGGTTACTGAGATAGGGGGGGCGATGCCATGCAGGGATTTGAATACGACAATGAGAATTTTAAAATTGAGGCGCTAGTGGACTGGAAGCCAATGTAGGTGAGTGAGGACAGGGATGTATGGGACTTGGTGCGAGTTAGGATGCAAGCAGCAGAGTTTTGGATGATTTCAAGTTTATGGAGGTTGGAAGATGGGAGGCCGACCAGGAAAGCATTGGAATAGTCAAGTCTGGAGGTAGCAAAAGTATGGGTGAGGTTTCAGTAGCAGATCGGCTGAGGCAGGGGCGGAGACGGACGATGTTCTGGTGGTGGAAGTAAGTGGTCTTTTTGATGGAGAGGATATGGGGTTGGAATCTGAGCTCTGGTCAAATAAGACACTGAGGTTGCGAACAGTTTGGTTCGGCCTGAGACAGTGGTCAGGGAGGGGATGAGCCAAAGACAATACTTTGATCTTAATGTTTAATTTAAGGTTGTGTGTTCATTTTTTGGAAAATATACAATTTTTAAATTGAGGAAAATATACTTTATAAAAAAATGATCAAGAAAACATTTTTAAATACTGATCAGGCATTTGTCAAGGATTTTTGATATTATTTGCAGATAGTTTGAGTGCGAGATAAAAATGGTTTGAATAAATCCTTTATGGTGATCGTGACGGTGAGCTAAATGGATTGAATGTTTTTCTCCTTATGTCGAACTATGAGCAGCACCGTTCAATATTAATAAAAGAAAGGAATTAAATGGAAAATCTTTATCAGCAACAGCATACATTTCTAAAACGATGTTTTCAATGTATGTTTCTTACTCTGTTCTAATATCATACAATATATTAGCAATTTATCACCCTGTTCTGACATTCTCTTCAATGTGCTTTTTTTTAGTAAATTTCCTCATTGGGGAAAGGCTACCATCTGTTGACAACTTGAAATGTGGCAAATCCTGAAGGCGATGCCATGTCCTTCCATTCTGTTGCTTATCACAGTGGTTCGCCAGTGCTTTGGGGTATTGCCCGATTACTTTTTGGTGATAGAGTTCAGATTTACTGATTGTATGGCTAATAAGTTTTTATCAGCCATTTATATCTGCCCTCTCGGGTGGACATAAAAGATCCCATTGCACAATTTGAAGAGGAGCAGGGGAGTTATCCCTGGTGTCCTAGCTAATATTTATCCTTCAATCAACATCACTAAATCAGATTGTTTGGTCATTATCACATTGCTGTTTGTGGGAGCTTGCTGTGTGCAAATTGGCTGCCGCGTTTCCTACATTACAACAATGACTACACTTCAAAAAAGTACTTCATTGGCTGTAAAGCGCTTTGGGACATCCGGTGGTCATGAAAGGCTCCATATAAACGGCAGTTTTCCTTTTCTTTTTACAAAATCATATTGATCTAAAAATAAAGTTACCTGCAGGTTATCTTTTGGGCAGCACCCCAATGGTTCAGTAAGTTCAGCCATTGAGTAGCTAAGCCGACTGACCCTTGATCCTTCTGTCCTTGCAGAGAACCACACCATCTCCAACCTCCCTTTCCTCTCAAGTCCTTGAATGTGTTGTCACCTCCCAAATCCGTGCTCATCTTTCCTGCAACGCCATGTTTGAACCTCTCCAATCAAGTTTCCGCCCCTGCCACAGCAATGTAACGGCCTTAATCAGAGTCATAAATTACATCTTGTGTGACTGTGGAAGTGGTGCACTATCCCTCCTCATCTTTTTCAACCAGTCTGCAGCCTTTGACAAGGTTGACCACACCATCCTCCTCTAACGTTTCTCCTCCATTGTCCTGCTGAGTGAGTCTGCCTTCATCATGTTACACTCTTACCTATCCAATTGTAGCTAAAGAATCTCCTGCAGAAGAACATAAGAAATAGGAACAGGAGTAGGCCATACGGCCCCTCGGGCCTGCTCCGCCATTCAATAGGATCATGGCTGATCTGAATCTAGACTCACGTCCACTTCCCTGCCCTCTCCCCGTAACCCCTAATTCCCTTATCTGCTAGGAAAATGTCTATCTCCATTTTAAATTTATTTAATGTTGCAGCTCCCGCAGCTCTCTGGGGTAGCAAATTCCATAGATTTACTACCCTCTGAGTGAAGAAGTTTCTCCTCATCTCAGTTTTGAAAGGGCAGCCCCTTATTCTAAGATTATGCCCCCTAGTTCTAGTCTCACCCATCAGTGGAAACATCCTCACCGCATCCACCCGATCAAGCCCCCTCACAATCTTATGTTTCGATAAGATCGCCTCTCATTCTTCTGAACTCCAATGAGTAGAGTCCCAACCTACTCTACCTTTCCTCATACGTCAACCCCCTCATCTCTGGAATCAACCGAGTGAACCTTCTCTGAACCGCCTCGAGAGCAAGTATATCTTTTCTTAAATATGGAAACCAAAACTGCACGCAGTATTCCAGGTGTGGCCTCACCAATACCCTGTATAACTGCAGCAAGACTTCCCTGTTTTTATACTCCATCCCCCTTGCAATAAAAGCCAAGATTCCATTGGCCTTCCTGATCACCTGCTGCACCTGCATACTAACTTTTTGTGTTTCATGCACCAGGACCCCCAGATCCCTTTGTACTGTAGCACTTTGCAGTTTCTCTCCATTTAGATAATAACTTGCTCTTTGATTTTTTTCTGCCAAAGTGCATAACCTCACACTTTCCAACATTATATTGCATCTGCCAAATCTCTGCCCACTCACTTAGCCTGTCTCTGTCCTTTTGCAGGTTTTTTATGTCCTCACTCACTGCTTTCCCTCCCATCTTTGTATCGTCGGCAAACTTGGATATGTTGCACTCGGTCCCTTCCTCCAAATCGTTAATATAGATTGTAAAGAGTTGGGGTCCCAGCACTGACCCCTGCGGAACACCACTGGTTACTGATTGTCAGCCCGAGAACGAACCATTTATCCCAACTCTTTGTTTTCTGTTAGATAGCCAATCTTCCACCCATGCCAGTATATTACCCCCATCCCGTGATTTTTTTATCTTGATCAGTAATCTTTTGTGTGGCACCTTGTCAAATGCCTTTTGGAAGTCCAAATACACTACATCCACAGGTTCCCCTTTATCCACCCTGTATGTTACATCCTCAAAGAATTCGAGCAAATTTGTCAAACATGACTTCCCCTTTGTAAAACCATGCTGACTCTGTCCTATTAAATTATGTTTATCCAAATGCTCTGTTACTGTTTCCTTAATAATGGACTCCAACATTTTGCCAACCACAGATGTTAGGCTAACTGGTCTATAGTTTCCAGCTTTTTGTCTACTTCCCTTCTTAAATAAGGGTGTTACATTAGCAGTTTTCCAATCTGCCAGGACCTTTCCTGAGTCCAGGGAGTTCTGGAAAATGATCACCAATGCATCCACAATCTCTACCGCCACTTCTTTCAAGACCCTAGGATGTAGGCCATCAGGTCTGGGGGATTTATCTGCCTTAAGTCCCATTATCATACCGAGCACCATCTCCTTAGTGATTTTAATCGTGTTTAGCTCCTCCCCCCCCCCCCCCCCCCCCATTGCCCCCTGTTTGTCCAGTGTTGGGATATTTTTAGTGTCCTCTACTGTAAAGACTGATACAAAATATTTGTTCAGCGTCTTTGCCATCTCCATGTTCCCCACCACTAGTTTCCCGGTCCCATCCTCTAAGAGACCAACGTTCACTTTGGCCACCCTTTTTCTTTTTATATAGCTGTAGAAACTCTTGCTATCTGTTTTTATATTTTTTGCTAGTTTACTTTCATAATCTATCTTCCCTTTCTTAATTAATCTTTTAGTTATTGTTTGCTGGCTTTTAAACGCTTCCCAATCTTCTATCCTCCCACTAGATTTGGCGAATTTATATGCCCTTGTTTTCAGTCGAATACTAGCCTTTATTACTTTACTAAGCCACGGCTGGCTGTCTTTTCTCTTACTCCCCTTTTTCCTCAGTGGAATATATTTATCTTGAAAGATGTGAAATATCTCCTTGAATGTAGACCACTGCTCTTGTACCGTCTTACACTTTAATCTGTTTTCCCAGTCCACTTTAGTCAATTCTACTCTCATACCTTCATAGTCTCCTTTATTTAAGCTTAGTACGCTGGTTTGAGATTCAACTCTCTCACCGTCAAACTGAATTTGGAATTCAACCATATTAGGGTCACTCATTCCAAGGGGATCCTTTACTAGGACATTTTTTATTAACCCTGTCTCATTACACAGGACCAGATCTAAGATTGCCTGCCCCCTGGTTGGTTCAGTTACATACTGCTCAAGGAACCTGTCCCTAATACACTCTATGAACTCTTCCTCAATGCTGCCATGCCCAATTTGATTAGTCCAGTCAATATGAAAGTTAAAATCCCTCATGATTATAGCTGTTCCCTTATTACAAGCCCCAACTATTTCCTGATTTATACTCCGACCAACAGAGTTGCAACTGTTAGGAGGCCTATAGACTACGCCCACTAGTGACTTTTTCCCCTTATTATTCCTTATCTCCACCCAAACAGTTTCACTATCCTGATCCTTTGACCCAATATCATTTCTGACTATTGCAGTGATTCCATCCTTGTTTAACATAGCAACCCCACCTCCCTTTCCTTCCTGTCTGTCCTTCCTAATTGTCAAATACCCTTGTATGTTTAGTTCCCAGTCATGATTATCTTGCAGCCATGTTTCCGTAATGGCCACCAGATCATACCCATGTGTAGTTATTTGCACCGTCAACTCGTCAATTTTGTTACGAATGCTATGTGCATTCAGACAAAGAACTTTCAAATATGTTTTCTGACAATTTATTCCTGCTTTTACCCCTTTTACTACTTTACCTTTATCATTATACATTCTGTCCCTTCCTGACACGCTCTGGTTTTTAATTCCCCCACTGCTACCTTGCTCTATTGCCTTCTCCGCTGTCATTTTTATTTTTCGCTCTCTTAAAACCTCCCCCCCACTAATTAGTTTAAAGCCCTCTCTACAGCCCTAGTTATTCGATTCGCCAGGATTCTAGTCCCAGCACTGGCCAAGTGAAGTCCGTCCCAACGGAACAGCTCTCTCCTGTCCCAGTACTGATGCTAGTGTCCCAGGAAGCAAAACCCATTTCTCCCACACCAGTCTTTGAGCCACGCATTTCACAGAATCACAGAAACCTCACAGTGCAGATAGAGGCCATTTCGGCCCATCGAGCCTGCACCGACACATGTCCCACCCGATCCCCGTAACCCCTACACCAACACATATCCCACCCTATCCCCCGTAACCCCACGTATTTAATCCCCCTAACACTAAGGGTCAATTTATCATAGCCAATCAACCTAACCCGCACATCTTTGGATTGTGGGAGGAAACCGGAGCACCCGGAGAAAACCCACGCAAACACGGGGAGAATGTGCAAACTCCACACAGACAGTCACCCGAGGCCGGATTCGAACCCGGGTCCCTGGTGCTGTGAGGCAACAGTGCTAACCACTATGCCACCGTGCTGCCCTCTCTAACTCTCTAATTTTATTTACCCTAGCCAAATTTGCACGTGGCTCAGGTAGTAATCCAGAGATTATTACCCTTGTGGTTCTGCTTTTTAATTTGGCCCCTAGCTGCTCAAACTCCCTCAGCAGAACCTCCTTCCTTGTCCTATCTATGTCGTTGGTACCAACATGGACCACGACAACTGGATCCTCCCCCTCCCACTCCAAGTTTCTCTCCAGCCCAGAGGAGATGTCCTTAACCCTGGCACCAGGCAGGCAACACAGCCTTTGGGACTCTCGCTCTTGGCTGCAAAGAACCCTATCTATCCCCCTAACGATACTATCCCCTACCACTACAACATTTCTTTTAACTCCCCCCACTTGAATGGCCCCCCCACTTGAATGGCCCCCCCGCTCCACGGTGCTGTGGCCAGGTTGCGCATCCTCCCTGCAGTCCCTGTTCCCATCCTCACGGGGAGCAAGAGCCTCAAACCTGTTGGACAAGAGCAAGGGCTGCGGCTCCTCCAACGCTACCTCCTGGATCCCCGTACCTGCCTCACTTCTAGTCACACCATCCTGACCCTGGCCACGGACTATCTCTGAATTAATTAATCTAATTGGTGTGACTACCTCCTGATACAGAGTCCAGGTAACTCTCCCCCTCCCTGATGTGTCTCAGTGTTTGAAGCTCGGACTCCAGCTCCTCAACACGGAGCCGGAATTCCTCAAGCAGCCAACACTTACTGCAAATGTGATCACCGTGAACATCAATGGTGTCCACCAGCTCCCACATATTGCAGCAGCAACACATCACCTGATCTCCCATTCTATTTAATTAATTAAATTTATTAATATTATTTTTAAATACCCTCTGCCCCGATTCTAGATGATGAATATCGCACCTTAGAAACTATAAACCACAGAGTTTAAGCTTAAAAAAGAGAGAAATACTTACCAACCAATCACTTACCCGCTTTCTGGTGACGTCACACTTGGATTACTTTTTACCTCTCTCCTTCCCTCCGAGTTCTGAGTTCGGAGACTGGTAGGCCTTACCTGGTCTCTGAGGCCTTTTATAGCCCCGCTCTGCCGCTCGAGTTTCCTGCCGACGCTGTGAGGCCTTACCTGGTCTCTGGGGCCTTTTATAGCCCCGCTCTGCCGCTCGAGTTTCCCGCCGACACTGTGAGGCCTTACCTGGTCTCTGGGTCCTTTTATAGCTGCCGCTCGAGTTTCCCGCCGACGCCGACTGCCTTCTCTTCCCACCCCGCACTGTTATCTCTGGAGACCCCCAAAGATCTATCCTTGGCCCCCTCCAATTTTTCATCTGCATGCTGCTCCACGGCGATATCATCTAAAAACACAACTTTAGGTTCCATTGTCTTCGGCACTCGCCACATTCCATCCCTTAGCCACCGATTCCATGCCCCTCCCTGGTCACTGCCTCAGACTGAACCAGATCGTTTGCAACCTCGGCATCCTATTTGACCCTAAGCTGAGCTTCTGACCTCATACCCTCTCCATGATAAAGACTGCCTACTTCCAACTCCATAGTATTGCTTGTCTCCGCCCCTGCTTTGGCCCATCTGTTGCTGAAACCTTCATCCATGCCTTTGTTACCTCCAGACTCGACTATACCAATACAAAAGCAAAATACTGCAGATGCTGGAAATCTGAAATAAACACAGAAAATGCTGGAAATACTCAGCAGGTCAGGCAACATCTGTGGAGAGAGAAACGGAGGTATCATTTCAGGTTGATGACCTTTCATCAGGACTGGAAGAAGTTAAAGTTTTTTTAGCAAGTACAGAGGCAGGGGAAGGGAGGGAAGAACAAAAGGGAAGGTCTGTGATAGGGTGGAAGGCATGAGTGATTAAATGACAAAAGGGATGATAGTGCAAGACAAAAGGGGGACAAATAAAGAAACTTGTCTGGAGGAGCTGTAAATGGCAACAGCAGAACCATTACCAGCACCTACTGTCCAAAAATATGGGTGCAGTGGTTATGATCTGAAATTGTTGAACTCCATGTTGAGTCCGAAAGGTTGTAAAGCGCCTTATCGAAAGATGAGATGCTGTTCATTGAGCTTCCGTTAGAAGGTAGGCTAAAAAGTGGCAGATGGAATTCAATGTCGGTAAGTGTGTTGTAATACGTTTCGGTTAAACAAAACTCCAGCTGTAATTACGCTGGGTGGAAATGGGCTCTGTGTTGTTGAGGGGCAGAGGGACTTTTGGGGTGGGGGGGGGGGCGGTGTATAGGTTCACAAAACATTCAAGACAACACCTCACAGTTGCTGAGGCTCTGGTTTAAAAGAATTCTAGATTTTATCTCGAGAGGTATTGAATATAAAAGCGAAGAGGTAATGATGAAACTATGTAAAATCTTAGTAAGACCTCAGTTAGAGTACTCTGTGCAGTATTGGGTTCCACACTATAGGAAGGTTATTGAGGCGCAAGCGAGGGTATAATTCAGATTCACTAGAATGGTGCCTGGTATGATCAAATACAAAGAAAGACTTGAAAAATTGGGTCTTTTGTATTCCAATAATGCAGGGCAATATGATTGAAGTGTTTAAAACTATAATGTATGGGATAGGATATTTAGAAGCCGACTGTTTCCAGTAGTTGAGGAGTCAAGAACGAGGGCTATAGATACAAGATTAAATGTAACCGATTTAGAACAGAGGACAAGAGAAACTTCACACACAGAATTGTGAGGCTGTGTAATTCACTTCTAAGGTTAGTGACTGAAGCAGAAACTATTTCAAGATTAAGTGGATGAAGGAAAAGGAGTTAAAGGTAAATGTGATTAAATCTATTTGCTCACGTGGAGGGTAAACACCAACACTGACTAGTTGGACTGAATGGCCTGTTTGTGCTACATTTATGTGTTTCTATATATTTCAAGACTCGCAAGTGAATAATGGACACTTAAGTGAGATGTTGGAGAATGCCAGTGGAACTGTATGCCAGCAAGTAGTTGATGCTTTTAATAGAGGAGAGAAAAATGGCAAGGCATTTAAAAAAAAAAAAAAAATTAAATTTTTTTTTTTTTTAAATCAGCGAATAATGACAAATGATCTACAGAGAAAAGTGGAATAAATAATACCAGCAGAATCGTGGTCAGTGTGGGTCATGCTCTCAGAAAAAAGGATGTGTTAATTAGATTAATTCTTGACCACTTTACTTACTCTTGGTGCTCGGAGTGTTGGTTTTCTTCGGCAGCAGTACAGCCTGGATATTGGGCAGCATCTCGCCCTGAGCAATGGTGACGCCTTCCAGCAGTTTGTTGAGCTCCTTGTCATTGCGGACTGAACCAAGGGCCGCAACAGTATCTCTGGCCCTGCCTTACAAGTGGGACCTCTATCGACACCCAATTAGTGTGCAGATCTGTCTGAACGTTGTTTTTGCCTGATACTGTTTTACAGTGTATCTCCGGGAGAAAATTAACAGCTACTTAGACAAGCATGGAGTAATAAATGAGAGCCAGCACGAATTTGTTGAGGACAAATCGTGTTTAACTAACTTGATTGAGTAACCGAGAGGGTGGATGAGGACGATGCAGTTGATGTTGTGTACATGAAGCGCAGTCAAAAAATAAACCCTTTAGATTTTACTCAATAGTGCTGTGCATTGCAGTGCCAGCATGTAATGTTTTGCTGGAGTTACCAGCTGGCTGGCTGAGGTAATTAACAAAATATATGTGGTAAATCGAAATGTTAATACAAAATGTTTTATTTTCCTCCCTTCTGCTTTGTTTACGGCCTACCCCCAAATATGTCCCACACCATTTGCACATTTAAGAGTGTGGATTTCCTCCATGCTTTTTTCTAGCCAGTTCCTGGGTAAGTGTCAAAATTGGCTCAACCTGATGTCAATCCCTATATGCTGCCAATTCCTAGAAACTTGTTTGGGGACAGAAACCTGCTTGCTGTTGTCAGATTATCAGAACTTTTGTTTTTGTGTTTTACACTACTTAAAAACTGTCGCAAACAACTGGAAGTTGCATTCCTGTCCTCTGTCATGTTAGCGACAATTAGGCAGGCATATAAGCCAGTTCCCTCTACTGGAGTGGCTGGGGGGAATTAAAATAAAAATCTGATATTACTGACTTGTACATCAGTTTTTACTTATTCTACTTGCACTTTTCTCCTCCATCTTTCACCCCAATGGGCTTTTTTGCCCTCCAGCTGCGCTCTGGAGTTTCCTATGACTTTCTGTGGTTACTTAATTAGTTGGGAGATTATGATGCCTGTCACTGCTAAGAGTCAGGTTGGTGCCTCAAATATTATGAAGCTAAGTCGCGCCCAGTATAACACTTCAGCTGTTCTATGATTAGAGGCAAGTTACTGTACATGCCTTTAATTCAGGATTGCACACATATTTATACACAGAGAACGTCTATGGCAATGCTGAGTTGTAAATCCAGTCAAAAATTGTTGAAGAAAGGGATTACTTTGGGTTAATTGGTCAAAAAACTGATCACCACCGCACTTGTCTGTGGTGTGGCAGTGGTATTTGTTCCAAGGTTAATTTGTGACCTTGATCTGTGGTTATGGGGGAGGTGATGTAACTAGATTCCCTTGTATAAAGCAAAGGACCGTGGTCCATTCTGAGCATCCCTTTCGTAAAGTTTTCAGAATGTATTAACAGTATTATAAATTAAGCTATGATTAGTAGTTGTGTCTACTTTTAAGTAATTTTGTGAATATCACTGGAAATAACCAGAATGTAATTTTATTTTGTTGAGAGGATGCACTTTTTAAAATCTCCAAATAATCCAGCATTTTGCAAAACTGATGAGATAGACTGGACACTACTTGGTTAAAACCATAAATTTCTTTGAAAGTAATGTAATTGTACCATTTTAACATGGCCATGAATATTTGAAGTTTATTTCCCAAAATGAAATTTTATCCTTAGAATCATAACAGCACAGAAAGAGGCCATTTGGCCTATCGTGCCTGTGCCGGCTCTTTGAAAGAGCTATCCAATTAGTCCCATTCCCCTGCTTTTTGCCCATAGCCTTGCAAATTTCACCTTTTCAAGTATATATTCCATTCCCTTCTGAAAGATGCTATTGAATCTGCTTCCACCATCTTTTCAAGTAATTGTCCAGATCAAGTTGCTGTGTAAAATAATTAATCTAATTTCCCTGCTGAATTTTTTGCCAGTTACCTTAAATCTATGTTCTGTGCTTACTGACCCTCCTGCCAGTGGAGTCAATTTCTCCTCTATTCTATCAAAACCCCTTAGAATTTTGAACACCTCCTATTAAATCTCCCCTTAACCTCCTGCTCTAAGGAGAACAGTCACAGTTTCTCTCGTCTCTCCACAGAACTGAAATCCCAAATCCCTGGTACCATTCTGGTAAATCTCCTCTGCACCCTCTCCAAGACCTTGACATCCTTCCTAAAGTGTAGTGCCCAGAATTGGACACAATAGTTCAGCTGGGGCCTAACCAATGATTTATCAGGGTTTGCAACAACTTCCTTGCTTTTATACTTATGCCTCTATTTATAAAGCCAAGGATCCCTTATGCTTTGTGTATGTGAACCTGCAGATCTCTCTGTTCCTGAACCCCTTTAAAATTGTACCATTTAATTTATATTGCCTCACCTCATTTTCCTTCAAAAATACATCACTTCATCATCTCTGGATTAAATTTCATCTGCCATGTGTCTGCCCATTTGACCAGTCTGTTGATGCATGTCCTTCTGAAGTCTGCTACTATCCTCCTCACTATTTACTACATTTCCAAGCTTTGTGTCATCTGCAAACTTTGAAATTTTGCCCCCTCTACCCAAGTCCAGGTCACTAATATATACCAAAAAGAGCAGTGGTCCTAATAACAACCCCTGGGGGACACCACTGTATACTTACTTCCAATCCGAAAAACATAGAAACATAGAAGATAGGAGCAGGAGTAGGCCATTCGGCCCCTCGAGCCTGCTCCGCCATTCGATGAGATCATGGCTGATCATCCAAACTCAGCACCCCGTACCTGCCTTCTCCCCATATCCCTTGATACCTTTAGCTCTAAGAAATATATCTAACTCCTTCTTGAATATATTTAAAGACTTGGCCTCAACCACCTTCTGTGGTAGAGAATTCCACAGGTTCACCACTCTCTGGGTGAAGAAATTCTTCCTCATCTCTGTCCTAAATGGCTTACCCCTTATCCTTAGACTATGACCCCTGGTTCTGGACTCTCTGACCATCGGGAACATTCTACCTGCATCTAGTTTGTCCAGACCTGTCAGAATTTTATAAGTTTCGATGAGATCCCCTCTCATTCTTCTAAACTCCAGCGAGTATAATCCCAATCGACCCAATCTCCTCTCATACGTCATTCCTGCCATCCCAGGGATCAGCCTTGTGAATCTTCGCTGAACTCCTTCCATGGCAAGAACATCCTTCCTCAGATAAGGCGACCAAAACTGCACACAGTACTCAAGGTGTGGTCTCACCAAGGCCCTGTACAACTGCAGCAGGACATCCTTGCTCCTGTACTCAAACCCTTTCGCTATGAAGGCCAACATACCATTTGCCTTCTTCACCACCTGCTGCACCTGCATGTTTACCTTCAGTGACTGGTGCACAAGGACACCCAGTTCTCGTTGCACTTCCCCTTCTCCCAATCTATTGCCATTCAGATAATAGTCTGCCTTTCTGTTTTTGACACCAAAGTGGATAACCTCGCATTTATCCACGTTTAACAACCGTTCACAACTTATCCACACTGTCACTGCCCCTTTAATCCCATGGGCTTCAATTTTGCTAACAAGTCTATTATGTGGCGCTTTATCAAATGTCTTTTGAAAGTCCATATACTGTACACAACATGGGGTTATGATCAATGTTCCCCCTAATTTTTGGGGGGCCACACGGCCCCTTTAACAGGCTGCGCGTCCCATTCAAACTTCCACTACTTTTATCAACCCTCTGTTATTTCATTGAAGAGCTCTAATCAAGTTTGTCAGACATGATTTGCCTTTAATAAATTCATGTTGGCTATCAGTTATTAACCCTTGTTAGAAAGCACTTCACACAAAGTGTAGTGCAAATCTGGAACTCTCCCAAAAAGCTGTTGAGGCGAGTTCCATTGAAAATTTAAGAACTGAGATAGATAGATTTTTGTTGGGCAAGGGTATTAACCAAGGCGGCTAGATGGAGTTGAGATGCAGATCAGCCAGGATCTAATTGAACGGCGGGAGGGGCTGAATGGCCTACTCCAGTTCCTATCTTCCTATATGTTCCTTCTCATTATTTGGTGGAGCATACAGCCAGCAGTGTAACGGCTCCTGTTCTATTCCTTAACTCTAATCAAATAGATTCTTTCTTTGAACCCTCGAGCACATCATCCCTTTCCAGGGCTGTAACAGAATCTTTGATCAATACTGCCACCCCCCCCCCTGCTTTTTTTTTGTTCCCTATTCCTCCTGAAGACATTGTAGCCAGGACTGTAATGGTTCTATTCCTGACCTTGTGTGAGCCAGATTTCCGTTATTGCCACTACATCATAACCAACATTACCTTTAAGCCACACGGCCGCGCCGCTGTCTCGAAGCCCCGCGCAGCCAGTGAGTTGGCTTCACAATGCAAAAAAAACGTGCATGTGCAGAAGTTTGAATGGGCCAGATAGCCTGTTAAAGGGGTCGTGCAGCCCCCAAAACATTGATCATAACCCCATGTGGCAACATGTGCCTGCAGCTCACCAACCTTATTTGTCACACTCCATGCTTTTAAGCACGTGCACGCCAAACCTGCCTTAAGTCTGCTTAGAATTGCTCCCCTGTCTGACCCTTCTATTGCTGGCCTATATTCTAATGCCATTTGTCTCTCCCAAACCTCTGCACCTTGTTTCTCCTCTGACGATTCATCCTGGTTCCCCTCCCTCTGCCAAATTAGTTTTAACCCTACCCAACAGCACCAAGGCCATCCTTCTTTGAATCTCTTCATTCTAGAGAAAGAAAGACTACGAGAAGGATGAGCTATCCGTGGCTTACTGAGGAAGTTAAGGAGGGTATCAAATTGAAAGAAAAGCCATACAACATTGCGAAGATTAGTGGTAGGCCAGACGATTGGGAAATTTTTAGAAACTCGCAAAGGATGACTAAAAAAATAATAGCGGGAGTAAATAGATTATGTGAGTAAACTAGCAAGAAATATAAAAACTGACTAAGAGCTTCTACAAGTATATTAAAAGGAAGAGAATAGCTAAAGTAAACATTGGTCCCTTCGAGGATGAGACTGGGCAATTAATAATGGGAAACAAGTAAATGGCAGAGACTTGGACCAAATACTTTGTATCTGTTTTTATGGTAGAAGATGCTAAAAGCATCCCAATAATAGTGGAAAATCAAGGGGCAAAAGGGAGGGAGGAACTTAAAACCATCACCAGAGGAAAACGTACTAGGCAAATTAATGGGACTAAAGGCTGACCAGTCTGCCTGCATCCTAGGGTCTTAAAAAAAACACGTGGCTGCAGTGATAGTGGATGCATTGGTTGTAATCTTCCAAAATTTCCTAGACTCTGGAAAGGTCCCAGCGGATTGGAAAACCGCAAATGTAACACCCATATTCAAGAAAGGAGGGAGCCAGAAAGCAGGAAACTATAGGCCAGTTAGCCTAGCATCTGTCATTGGGAAAATGCTGGGATCCATTATTAAGAAAATAGTAGCAGGACATTTAGAAAATCATCATAATTTATCTTTAACATATGACAAAAGGATAATATACCAGCAAGAGTCAGAAAAAAAAGAAACATTACTCTTGTGACTATAGGTGCTTAATCACAGAATCACAGAAACCCCACAGTGCAGATAGAGGCCATTTCGGCCCATCGAGCCTGCACCGACACATATCCCACCCTATCCCCGTAACCCTTACACCAACACATATCCCACCCTATCCCCGTAACCCCACATATTTTAATCTCCCTAACACTAATGGTCAATTTATCATGGCCAATCAACCTAACCCGCACATCTTTGGACTGTGGGAGGAAACCGGAGCACCCGGAGAAAACCCACGCAAACACGGGGAGAATGTGCTTTCACTTGCGCGTGCTTCTACGTGGTGCTTCCTCTGTGGCTTCAGCAGATGTAGAGGCACCTTGCTGGCTAGGATGCTGCACCTGATTAGACGCCTTTGGTGGGTGTCCTTTGGGTTTGGGAGCCTGGGAGGGCTCTTCAACAGTTTGCTCTTCCTACGGCTGTTCAGGGGCTGAATCGGCCATCTCAGTTGTCGCTGCAAAGTGGGTCTCTGACTGAGGGCTCCGCAGTGGCATGGTCGTGTGAGCGCTTTGAGAGGAGCCCACACTTCCTTCTGCCCTACCAACAGCATCCCTCTCATGGGCCAGCTGCACCTCAGTGCTGGCAAGTGGCAGGAGAGCACTTTGCTGCACTTCAGGGGGACAATGAGGACCCGTATCTGCACTGGCAGTCCTCCTCAAAAGGACGTCCATGAAGCTTGGGTCTCTCTGCTCAATGGCTGTCCATCGCTCCTCCAGAGATGTCATTCTATTCTGAACAGTCACCATGTTTTCCTGACTCTGGCGACTTATTTCCTCCATGGCCGTAGCCAGCCTTTCCACGGCGGTTGCCGTCTGCACCATTGCCTCCACCATGGCAGTGCTGATGTTAGAGATGGACTCCTCCATTCTCTCCACACTCGCACTAACCCTGGAGGCAAACTCTTCTAGAGACACCTGCACTTGTTCCTGTATTTAACGAACCGCCCTTTTTCTGGATGACTCCAGAGGCTCAGCATCTGCATGCAGCTGAGCAGAGCTAGGAGAGTCTTGCGACCTCCGCCGAGGACTCTCCACTGCTGTCGCTGACTCCACCATCTGCTGATGCTCACTTGTGCGCTGTGATGGACCAGGTGGCAACACTACTCTAACTCGCGATGGCCCCACCGAGGTGTGCGTTGCTGCGCTGGTGCTGGGTGCGCTGAGTCCTGGTGACGCTGCTCCCTCGGAGGCTTCAGGTTCCTCTGAGGAGATGTCCGGGTCTTCGTCCTGGATCATGGGGAGGGGGGCGCTCGATGGTCCTCTGGGAGAATAAAGGCTTGAACTAGACATCTGATATTGATGTAGCAGACGCATCCTTTTGAGCAGATGATACAAAGCGATTCTCTATGAACATCATATTCCATTGCTTTCTGAGAGGCATGAAACTTTATTATGTCACCAGCTTCCTCTAGTGTGCCCGGCTCTCCATCGCCCACTTCCAGGTCCTTGCCACCTCCAACAATCTTGTTTGCTGCCTCCTCAGCACTGGTCAGTGTTGCAAGGGTAGGTGTTCCTCCTCCAGTCATTGCTCTCTCTCTCTTATTGTGGGCTATCTTTTCCTGCAAGGAGAGACACAAGTGGCATTTCAGCCACAGTGATTGAGTGAATGTGATTAATCCCTACCATAGAAGCTTTCAGTGAGATGAAGATGGAGTAAGGTGCCAAGAGGAAGGTAGCTCCCTGTGTGTTAGTTGTCACTGCATGACAGTGAGAGCGAGTCTAAGGGGTGCATAGGCAGGATGCTGAAGTGATTCAGTGCAGAGACAGAGATGGATAGGAAAGGGTGCAAGGGATGTAAGAGTAAGGTGGGATGTGAAGGAGGAGGCTTACAACGCAGCGTGCTGGTGACGCGAAGAGAAGGGAAGCAGGGTGAAGGCAAGTGAGATGGGATACTCACTTTTGATCGCACAAGTTCATTAAACCTTTTTCAGCACTGGATCGATGAGCGTGCATAAATGGATCTTGCGCTCACCTCATGAGCAATGTGCAGCCAGGCTGCCTTGGTCTGCTGAGGAGGCTTCCTCCGGCCATCAGAAGGGAAGAGAATCTCCCTGTGCCCTCTGACAGCATCCACAGGAACTTGGAGGGATTCACCATTTAAAATGAGGAGCTGCCTTGCCTCTGGAAGAAGTCATAGCATTTAAATCATAGTCATAGAGTTATACAGCACAGAAAGAGGCCCATCGTGTCCGCGCCAGCCAAGCCCTGTCTATTCTAATCCCATTTTCCAGCACTTGGTCCGTAGCCTTGTATGCTATGGCGTTTAATAATAATAATCAACTTTATTGTCATTGTTAGTGCACAAGTGCAGTACAACGAAATGTAGGCTTGCGGCTCCCGAGAGTGTACATTTAGATTAAGACATTTAAACATTCAACATTCATTTGGCTTGTAATACATTAACATAAACATAATAAAGTGCATTGGCAGATGTGCAGGCTTTAGAGTTTATTTGTGGAGTTCAGTAGGATGACAGCCCTGGGAAAGAAGCTGTTCCTAAACCTGGTCGTTTGGGTGCGAATGCATCTGTAGCGTCTCTCAGATGGCAGGAGGGCGAACAGACTGTGGCTGGGGTGGGTAGGGTCTTTGATGATGGTCCGTGACCTCCGTAAAAAGCGTTTCTGGTATATGTGCTCTATGGTCGGTAGCCGGGTGCCGGTAATGCGTTGGGCAGTTTTGACTACCCGCTGCAGGGCTTTCCGGTCATAGTAGCTACAGCTGCCATACCATACTGTGATACAGTTTCAGGATGCTCTCTATTGTGCAGCGGTAAAAGTTAGAGAGGATCAGGGGTGACAGGTTACATCCCTTCAGCCTCCTTAGGAAATATAGGCGCTGCTGGGCCGCCTTCACCAGAGAGGAGGTATTGAGAGACCAGGAGAGGTCTTCCGTGATGTGGACTCCGAGGAACTTAAAGCTGTCCACCCTTTCCACCACAGCCCCATGGATGTGGATGGGGGTGTGACTTCCGCCTTTAGACTTCCTGAAGTCCACAATGATTTCTTTGGTTTTCTTGATGTTGAGGGCCAGGTTATTATCGGCGCACCACTTCACGAGCTGCTGGACCTCCTCCCTGTAGGCTGACTCATCGTTGTTGGTGATCTGGCCTACCACCGTGGTATCATCCGCAAACTTGATGATGGTGTTGGAACCATGAACAGCCACACAGTCGTGGGTGAAGAGGGAGTAGAGGAGGGGGCTCAGCACACATCCTTGTGGGGCCCCTGTGTTCGGGGTCGGGGGGGGGGAGGTGTGGTTACCTAATTTGACAGACTGGGGTCTGTTTGTTAGGAAGTCCAGGGTCCAGTTGCAGAGGGAAGTGTTCAGGCCAAGAGTGTGGAGTTTGGTGGCCAGCTTGTTGGGGACGATAGTGTTGAATGCTGAGCTGTAGTCTATGAACAGCATTCTGATGTAGGTCTCTTTACCGTCTAAGTGATTCAGTGCAGAGTGTAGAGTAGTTGTGATTGCATCCTCCGTTGATCTGTTTGCATGATAGGCAAACTGGTGTTGGTCAAGAGAGGCGGGAACACTGGCTTTGATGTGAGCCAGGACCAGTCTCTCGAAACACTTCATTATGATGGGTGTGAGTGCGACAGGTCGATAGTCGTTCAGACACGTCACAGCCGTTTGCTTTGGCACAGGAATAATGGTAGCGGTCTTGAAGCATGTAGGGACTACTGCCTGGGCCAATGACAGATTGAAGATGGCGGTGAAGACATCAGCCAGCTGATCACATTCCTTGAGTACCCGTCCAGGGATGCTATCAGGTCCAGCAGCCTTACGTGTGTCATCAAGTGCTCATCTAAATGCTTCTTGAATGTTGAGGGTTCCTGCCTCTACCACCCTTTCAGGCAGAGAGTTCCAGATTCCAACCACCCTCTGGGTGAAAATGTTTTTCCTCAAATCCCCATTAAACCTCCTGCCCCTTAGCTTGAAACTATGCCCCCTGGTTATTGACGCCTTTAAGGGGAAAAGTTCCTTTCTATCTACCCTATCTATGCCCCTCATAATTTTGTACACCTCAATCAGGTCCCCCCTCAGCCTTCTCTGCCCTAAGGAAAACAACCTCAGCCTGTCCAGTCTCTCTTCATAGCTGAAGTGCTCCAGCCCAGGTAACATCCTGGTGAATCTCCTCTGCACTCTCTAATGCAATGACATCCTTCCTATAGTGTGGTGACCAGAACTGCACACAGTATTCCAGCTGTGGCCTAACTAGCATTTTGTACAGCTCCATCATAACCTCCCTGCTCTTGCCTTCATTAGCCAAGGCATAGAATATAAGTATCCCATATGCCATTTTAACCACCTTATCTACTTGTCCTGCTGCCTTCAGGGATCTATGTACATGCACACCAAGGTCCTTCCTAGAGTCCTACCATTCATGGTGTATTCCTTTGCCTTGTTAGTCCTCCCAAAATGCACCACCTCACACTTTTCAGGGTTAAATTCCATTTGCCACAGTTCTGCCCATCTGACCAACCCGTCTATATCGTCCTGTAGCCTGAGTCATCACTCCACCAATTTTTGTGTCATCTGCGAACTTGCTGATCATACTTCCTACATTCATATCTAAATCATTAATGTACACTACAAACAGCAAAGGACCCAGCACCGATCCCTGCGGTACACCACTGGACACAGTCTTCCAAGTCACAAAAACAACCTTCGACCATCACCCTCTGCCTCCTGCCACTAAGCCAATTTTGGATCCAATGTGCCAAATTGCCCTAGATCCCATGGGCTCTTACCTTCTTGACCAGTCTCCCATGCGGGACTTTGTCAAAAGCCTTACTGAAGTCCATGTAGACTACATCAACTGCACTACCCTCATCCACACACCTAGTCACCCCATCGAAAAATTCAATCAAATTGGTTGGACATGATCCCCCCCCCTGACAAAGCCATGCTGACTATCCTTGATTAATCCTTGCCTCTCCAAGTGGAGACTAATTCTGTCCCTCAGAATTTTTTCCAATAATTTCCCTACCACTGATGTTAGGCTCACTGGCCTGTAATTCCCTGGTTTAGCCCGACTACCCTTCTTGAATAATGGTACTACGTTAGCTGTTCTCCAGTCCTCTGGCACCTCCCCTGTGGCCAGAGAGGTTCTGAAAATTTGTGTCAGAGCCCCTGCAATTTCCTCCCTTGCCTCACACAGCAGCCTGGGATACATCTCGTCTGGGCCTGGGGATTTATCCACTTTTAAGCCCGCTAAAACCGCTAGTACCTCCTCCCTCTCAATACTAATTTGTTCAAGTATATCACAATCCCCCTGCCTGATTTCTATGCCTACATCGTCCTTCTCCACAGTGAACACAGATGCAAAGTATTCATTTATAACCTCACCACATCTTCCGGCTCTATGCACAGATTGCCACTTTGGTCCCTAATGGGCCCTACTCTTTCCCTGGTTATTCTCTTGCCCTTAATATACTTATAAAACAACTTGGGATTTTCCTTTATTTTGCCCGCCAGTGTTTTTTCATGCCCCCTCTTCGCTCTTCTAATTTCTTTTTTTGCAGGAAACCACAATAGAAAGGCTCAGGCTGGATGGCAGCTTTAAAAGCAACTGCTATGATGATGTCATCAGAGGCAGCCAGCCGACCCGATCCCACTCATTGGACTGGCCAGCGCGCCTCCTTGAAATGAACAAGCTCGTTTAATAAAAATTGCAACTCTGCAGCTGTTCCCACTGGAAGCGGCTCCTGAACCCGCTCACCACGCAACCCAACTCCAACCCGCCTCGGGAATTAACATTGAGTCCAAAGTGTCTGTAAAGGGATCTAGATAGATTAAGTGAGTGGGCAAAAATTTGGCAGATGGAGCATAATGTGGGAAAATGTGAGGTTATCCACTTTTGGTAGGAAGAATAAAAAAGCTAATTTATTTAAGTGGAGAGAGACTACAGAATGCTGCGGTACAGAGGGATCTGGGGGTCCTCGTACATGAAACACAAAGTTAACATGCAGGTACAGCAAGTAATTAGGAAGGCATTTGGAATGTTGGCCTTTATTGCAAGGGGGATGGATTATAAAAGTAGGGAAGTCTTGCTACAACTGTACAGGGCATTGGTGAGACCACACCTGGAGTACTACGTACAGTTTTGCTCTCATTTATGGAGGGAAATACTTGGATTGGAGGCAGTTCAGAGAAGGTTCACTAGGTTGATTCCTGGGATGAAGGGGGTGTCTTATGAGGAAAGGTTGAGCAAGTTGGGCCTATACTCATTGGAGTTTAGTTAAATGAGAGGTGATCTTATTGAAACATATGAAATTCTGAGGGGGCTTGACAGGGTAGATACTAAAAGAATGTTTCCCCTCGTGGGGGTATCTAGAACTAGGGGGCATAGTTTCAGAATAAGGGGTCGCCCATTTAAGATGGAGATAAAGTGGAATTTCTTCTGAGGGTTGTGAACCTTTGGAATTCTCTACCCCCAGAGAGCTGTGGAGGCTGAGTAATTAAATATATTCAAGGCTGAGTTAGACATATTTTTGAACTACAGGAGAGTCGAGGGCTATGGGGAACAGGCAGAAAATTGGAGTTGAGGCCAAGATCCGATCAGCCATGATCTTATTGAATGGCGGAGCAGGCTCAAGGGGCCGAATGGCCTACTCCTCCTATTTCTTATGGTCATATCGCAAACTATTCCTTGACCGTTGCCAAGTCTGAATTGTTGTTCACTGTGGCAAGCATGTTGATTGATTTGGTTTTGGATTTTCTTCTTCCTCTTCCTCTGAACAGCCCCGTTTGATGGGTAAACGAGACTTGGTGCGAGTTAGGATATGGGCAGCAGAGTTTTGGATGAGCTTAAGTTGCTAAAGGGTGGAAGATGGGAGGCCGGCCAGGAGTTGACGACGAAGTCCAACACCGCCTTCAGTGTGCCAGTGCAGCCTTCGGTCGCCTGAGGAAGAGAGTGTTTGAAGGCCAGGACCTCAAACCCGGCACTAAGCTCATGGTCTACAGAGCAGCAGTGATACCTGCCCTGCTGTGTGCCTCAGAGACATGGACTATGTACAGCAGGCACCTCAAAGCACTGGAGAGGTTCCACCAATGCTGCCTTCGCAAGATCCTGCAAATCCATTGGCAGGATAGGTGCACCAACGTCAGTGTTCTTGCTCAGGCCAACATCCCCAGCATCGAAGCTTTGACCACGCTCGATCAACTCCGATGGACGGGTCATATTGTCCGCATGCCCGATACGAGACTCCCAAAACAAGCGCTCTACTCGGAGCTCCGGCACGGCAAGAGAGCCCCAGGTGGGCAGAGGAAATGCTTCAAGGACACCCTCAAAGCCTCCTTGAAAAAGTGTAACACCCCCATCCACACCTGGGAATCCCTGGCCCAAGACCGCACAAAGTGGAGGAGAAGCATCCGAGAAGGCGCTGAACACCTCGAGTCTCTTCGCCAGGAGCAAGCGGAAGCCAAGTGCAGGCAGCGCAAGGAGTGCACGTCAACCCAAGCACCCCACCCACCCGCCCCTTCAACCGCCGTCTGCCCCACCTGTGACAGAGACTGTAGGTCCCGCATTGGACTCATTAGTCACCTCAGAACTCATTTTTAATGTGGAAGCAAGTCATCCTCGGTTCCGAGGGACTGCATAAGAGAAGGAATAGTCAAGTCTAGAGGTAACAAAGGCATGGATGAGGGTTTCAGCAGCAGATGTTCTTTGTGCTTTTGGTCTGGTTTTCATGTTCAGACCTGTAGTGAACTCTGTATTCATCTGAATTAGAATAAGTAAGCTGATTTTTGAAAGCCTCGCCATCCCACACTTAAGCATTTAGCGTTTAAAAGCTTCTAATTTAAATTTGACAAACTTGATTTTTGAATGTTCGTTTGAGACTTGCATGTCTTCACATGAGAATCTCTGTGCTTTACACCATGCTTTGTTCAGTATAGGGTGGAAATGTGCTTGCCTTCTGCTGGAAGAGTGGTTACGGTCAACTGTGTTTTGGTTTTAAAATAAAAACAGAAAATGCTGGAAATACTCATCAGCCAGCATCTGTGGAGAGAGAAACAGAGTTAACATTTTACATAGAAACCTAGAAGATGGGAGCAGGGGTAGGCCATTCGGCCCCTCGAGCCTGCTCTGCCATTCAATGAGATCATGGCTGATCATCCAAATTCAGTACCCTGTTCCTGCCTTCTCTCCATATCCCTTGATCCCTTTAGCCTTAAGAAATATATCCAACTCCTTCTTGAATATATTTAATGAATTGGCCTCTACTGCCGCCTTTGGTAGAGAATTCCACAGGTTCACCACTCTCTGGGCGAAGAAATTCCTCTTCATCTCTGGCCTAAATGGCTTACCCCATATCCTTCGACTGTGACCCCCTGATTCTGGACTCCCCGACCATCGGGAACATCCTTCCAGTATCTAGTCTGTCTAGTCCTGTTAGAATTTAATAAGTTTCGATGAGATCCCCTCTCATTCTTCTAAACTCCAGCGAGTACAAGCCCAATCGACCCAATCTCTCCTCATATGTCATTCCTGCCATCCCAGGTATCAGCCTGGTGAATCTTCACTGCACTCCTTCCATGGCAAGAACATCCTTCCTCAGATAAGGCGACCAAAACTGCACACAATATTCAAGATGTGGTCTCACCAAGACCCTGTACAACTGCAGCAAGACATCCTTGTTCCTGTACTCAAACCCTCTCGCTACGAAGGCCAACATACCATTTGCTGCCTTAACCGCCTGCTGCACCTGCATGCTTACTTTCAGCGACTGGTGCACAAGGACACCCAGGTCTCGTTGCACTTCCCCTTCTCCCAATCTATTGCCATTCAGATAATCTGCCTTCCTGTTTTTGACACCAAAGTGGATAACCTCGCATTTATCCACGTTATATTGCATCTGCTATGCTTCTGCCCAATCACCCAACCTGTCCAAATTATACTGGAGTTTCTCGGCATCCTCCTCACAGCACACACGCCCACCCAGCTTTGTGTCGTCTGCAAACTTGGGGATATTACATCTAGTTCCCTCGTCCAGATCATTAATATATATTGTGAATAGCTGGGGCCCAAGGACCGATCCCTGCGGTACCCCACTAGTCACTGCCTGCCACTCGGAAAAAGAGCCGTTTATTCCAACTCTTTGCTTTCTGTCTGCCAACCAGTTCTCTACCCAAGTCAATACCTTGCCCCCAATCCCATGTGCCTTAATTTTACACGCTAATCTCTTATGTGGGACCTTATCGAAAGGTCGCTGACCTTTCATCAGAAGTTTGGTTTTGCTTGTTTTTGTTTCTCTTCCTGTCCCTTTTTGGAAATGCCTACCCTTCATTTAGCTGGTGCCTTTCACTTTTGCTCCCACTGGATTGGTGGCTGAAATGGGGAACGTGCAGCAGAATTTGATATGCAGACTGGTGATGTGTCACTTCATGATGTGGGATGCTAGAGCTCAGTGTGTTTTCTCTCCAGTTGGTAGTGCCTTTGCTCACAGTCCAGGTCTCCATTCACAGTGGTGCTGGTCTTGCACTAATTCTGTTCAGTCACTGAGTCAGGAACTAGCGCATGCAATTGATGTCATGTGCTCAACAGTGCTAGTGTTTGGTTTGTACTTGGGTTCTGCTTGTGATCTACTGGAATTATTTTGCATAATGTTCAGCATATTACGCTGGAAAACCGACCTGAGACCCAGTGTGCGTTACATGCAAGCAATTGTACAAAAACAGACCTTGAGGTAATTATTGTGTTTACCTTGCACTGTTTAAAATTGGTACGTTGCATAGTTACACACTAATGTACAATTGTAGAGATGGATTCTGGTATCAATCTACTGATGAAATATCTTAAGACATTAGGGTTGTTGGAAAAGTGAGCAGGTAACTAATTTTGACTGCAGTTTTTGAATGATAAATATTTCATAAGTAGTGGAGCTTTAAAATGCTACATGATTCTGGTGTGTTTGTTTTGGCATGGCCGACAAATTTCATATGTATTTAAAAGCTGTCAGCTATGGCTCAGTGATAATAGTCTTGCTTCTGAGTCAGAAGGTTGTGGGTTCAAGTCCCACTCTAGAGACTTGAGCACAAAATCTAAGCTGACGCTCTAGTGCAGTACACAGTGTGCTGCACTGTCTCAGGTGCCATCTTTTGGATGAGACGTTAAACTGAGGGTCATCTGCCCTCTTGGGTGGACATAAAAGATCCCATGGCACTATATCGAAGAAGAGCAGGGGAGAACTTTGCGTAAATTGGTTGTCATGTTTCCTACATTACAACTATGATAAGTGGTGGTTTTGGCATGGCAAACAAATTTCATGTGTATTTTAAAGGTGCTCTCCAAAAGTACCCAGTTAGCTGTAAAGCGCTTTGGGATGTCCCAAGGTAGTCAGTGGCAGGTTCTTTATTTTCTATTTTTTCTTTGCTGACTTTTGAGATAGATGATGAGCTGTTTGTACAGGTTGAGCGTCCTGAATCCGGCAACCTCGGGACCGAGGCCGAGCCGGTTTTCGTGTTTTTCCGGACTTCGGAACGTGTTTCTGATGTCCGAAGTCCGGAAATATCGCAACCTGGGCTCGGGCATTTCCGGACTTCGGACATCAGAAACCCGTTCAGGGTCCAGAAATGTCTGGGCCATTCCATGTAGCGCTGACACGTTTCTCCGCCCCTCCCCTTCTGTTAAAGGGGAGGGACGCTGCGAGCTCTGCAGAGCATCCGATGGCCCACACTAGGCCACCAGGGTGGCATGGTGCCATGGCCGCAGCCTGGCGGAAACAGTTTGACAGGGTGTCCGGATTCCGGAACATTTTACGGATTCCGTACGACCCTGCCACCAATCGTTCCGGACCCCGGATTCCGGAACTCCGGATTTTGGACGCTCAACCTGTACTCTAATTTGAATAAGTTTCCCAGTAATAATGGCTGATGTTTTGCACAGCATAATACCTGTTGGAGCTTGAATGCTTCTGCTGCAGTTTGGATTGAAGTCACAGGTGGAGCTTCTTGAGCAAGTTCTAGCAGGTAATAGTTGGTTGATATGGGGGGTGGGTGGTGATTGGGTTGCTGTCTCCTTTTTTGCACCTGGTCTAACGTACTGGTGTTTGGTGCAGTTAGACACCCCTTTGTCTGATGTAGATGATTTGTGAGTAAAAATTCAATTTGTGTCATCTAATTTAAAAATTATCCTGATTTGCTATTTCTCTCTAAATTAGTTATTTTTCCCACAGAACAAACTGGTGTGCTTGTAAGTTGATGACTTGAAATGCGTATTGCTAATTTAAAATATTTTATTGCTATTATGGAAGCAGTGTATGTAGATAATTGTTGGTGCTAGCACGCAGATGCGAGAGGGCTGCTGAAATGCCGTCCAAGCATGCAAAATTCCACCCCACTTTTCTCTACAAACAAGTAATACTGCTTAAAAAAAAATTAATGTGTTGAAACGGCAGTTGCTTACTGCTGTAACGTGGCATTGTTATGCTATAAGTGGTCTCTGGGAGCATGCGGAAGCACAGATCCAGAACCTCCATGTGCTGACCTCCCCACTTACTGTTTCTGCACTCCCAAGGCCAAAGTTCTGCAATTTCCATTGCTAAAAGGGAGGCAGTCTTGCTCTGTTCTGGAGACCTGGACAAACGTGAGGGTCTCATGTTATCGGGTCTTTGTGAGTTGAGTCCTTTATACGGGAATACTGTCCCCATCAACTGTTGGTACTCCATCAATGCAAGTTTCAGCAGACGTCCCAGCCATATAGGGTGGGTGACCCTCATTCGTGCATTTGCTTAAACTTTAAGCTCACTACGTGTATTGTTTTGGCTAATTTTTGTCAAGTAGCACAGAGTCCAGTTCGACGGAGTACTGCTTCTACAGAGTACTAAACTCGGAATTTAGTGAGTGAGGGAATTCAGTGCATTGAGGGAAGTGGTGCTGTTCTGGTATTTTTTAAAAACAAGGAGCGGTCCGAGAGAGGGAGCGTGAGACAGCGATACCAGAGAGCTGAGGTCTAGAGACATTAATTAAAATTAATAGTTTAAACAAGATGCTAATTAGCTTCTGAAAGAGGGAATAGACATTTTTTAGATCATGAATGGGCAGTTGATATGTGTTGCTTGCAATTTCTGTGCCATGTGGGAACTTCAGGACACTTCCTGTGTCTTGGGGGACCATGTGTGTAGGAAGTGTTTCCAACTGCTTGAACTCGAGCTCAGGGTTTCCGAACTTGAGGGGCAGCTGGAGTCACTGCAGAGCGTCAGGGAGGCTGAGAGTTTCCTGGACCGTACGTTCCAGGAGGTGGCCACCCCACAAGCAGAGTGTGTTCAGGATAGTAAATGGGTGGCCATCCGGAAGAGTAGGAAGAGGCAAGAAATGCAGGAGTCTTAGGGGGTGTGTCACTCTCAAACTAGTACATAGCATTGGAGACTGCTCGGAGTGACGACACCTTGAAGGAGTGCAGTCCAGACCATGGCACCAATGGGCAAGAGACTGCACAAGGGGAATAGCAAAGCGTAGAAATGCAGCCGTTCTAGGAGATTCCATAGTTAGGGGGACAGACAGGTGTTTCTGTAACCGCTACCGTGAGTCCTGCCTAGTGTGTTGCCTCCCTGGTGCCAGGGTAAAGGACATCATGGAGAGGGTGCAGAATACTTTGCAGGGGGAAGGTTGTGAGCCAGAAGTTGTGGTACACGTCGGTACCAATGACAGAGAGGGCAGGTATTGAGGTTCTATAGTCAGACTTTCAGGAGCTAGGGAGGAAGTTTAAAAAGTAGGACCTCAAAGGTAGTAATCTCTATTACTCCCAGTGCCACGCGCCAGCGAGAATAGAAATAGGAAGATAGGGAGGATCAATGTGTGGCTTGAGGCATGGTACAGGAGGGAGGGCTTCAGATTCTTGGGGCATTGGAACCAGTTCTGGGGCAGGAGAAACCTATTCAAAAGGGACGGGTTGCACCTCCACAGGACTGGGACCAATGTCCTCGCAGGGAGGTTCACTAACTAGTGTGGTTGGGGAGAGGTTCACTAGTGTGGTTGGGGAGGGTTTAAACTAAATTGGCAGGTGGGTGGGTACCAGCATATAGAAGTAGAAAAGAGAAATAAGGTTCATAAAGGAGGGATAGTGTTGGATAGTACCAGAGAAGGAAGTAGTACCATATCAGATAGGAGCAGACTAAGAAGGACTACGAGCAATACAAAGACAGGTTTGGAATGCATGTATGTAAACGCACAAAGTGTGGTGAATAAGGTTGGTGAGCTACAAGCACAATTAACCGTGTGGGAAGATGATGTAGTGGCAATAACGGAAATGTGGCTTAGAAATGGTGAGGACTGGGTGCTTAATATTCACAGATACAAGGTGTTCAGAAAAGATAGGGAAGGAAAAATGGGAGGTGGGGTGGCAGTACTGATTAGGGAAGACGTTGTAGTGTTGGAAAGAGAGGATGTTCTTGAGGGGGCAAGGACAGAATCCATTTGGCTAGAGTTGAGAAGCAAAAAGGGTATGATCACGCTATTGGGGGTATTCTATAGGCCTCCAAATAGTGAGAGAGAGATAGAGGAGCAAATCTGCAGAAAAATCAGAGATGTGCAAGAACTATGGAGTGGTGATATTGAGGGACTTTAATTACCCAATTAGCGATTGGGATAATGTTAGAGTAAAGGGAAAGGAGGGGGAGAAATTTCTGAAATGTGTTCAGGAGAATTTCCTTGACCCAGTATATTCTTGGCCCAACTAGGAAGGAGGCATTGCTGGATCTGGTGCTGGGGAATGAGGTGGGCCAAGTGGACCTAATGTCTGTGGGAGAACACTTGGGTAAGAGTGATCATCGTATCATAAGGTTTAGATTAGTAATGGAGAAGAGCAAGGAACAATCTAAAGTAGAACTTCTAAATTGGAAGAGGGCTAACTTCAGTGGGGTGAGAGGGGGGTCTAGCCAGGGCAAAATGAAACCAAAGATTGACAGGAAAAACTGTACATTCCAACAAGAGGGAAAGGGAAGGGAACCAAAGCCAGGGCTCCTTGGATGACGAGGGAGATAGAGAATATGATGAAACAAAAAAGAGGGTGTATGATGAATGTCAGGTGAATTCTTCAAGTGAGAGCCAGGCCAAATACAATAAGTTGAGAGGGGAAGTGAAGAGGAAAATAATACTGGCAGAGAGAGAATATGAGAATAGAATGATAAGTTAACATAAAAGGGAACCCCAAAATCATCATCTGGCACGTAAATAGTAAGTGGGTAGTAAGAGGCGGGGTGGGGCCTATTAGGGACAAAGAAGGTGATATATGCTTAGAGGCGCAGGGCAAGGCTAGAATACTTAATGAGTACTTTGTATCGGTGTTTACTAAGGAAGAGGATGCTGACAAAATATCGGTAGAAGCGGAGATGGTAGAGGTAATGGATGGGGTGAAAATTGATGGGCTGGATATGCTTAGAGTAGATAAGTTGCCTGGTCCAGATGGCTTGCATCCCAGGTTGCTTAGGGAAGTGGGGGTGGAAATAACGGAAGGGCTTGCCATAATCTTCCAATCTTCCCTAGATACGGGTGAGGCGCCAGAGTATTGAAAAGTGGCAAATGTGACATCCTTGTTCAAGAAAGGATGCAAGGACAATCCTAGTAACTACAGGCCAGTCAGTTTAACATCAGTGGTGGGTTAGGTTTTAGAAACAATAATCAGGGAAAAAATTAACAGGCACTTGGAGAGGTTTAAGTTAATTAAGGAGAGCCAGCATGGATTTGTAAAAGGCAGATCATGTTTGACTAATCTAATTGAATTTTTTGATGAAGTAACAAAGACAGTTGATGAAGGAAATACAGTGGATGTTGTCTGCATGGATTTTAAGAAAGCGTTTGACAAAGTACCACATAAAAGGCTGGTTAACAAAATTGAGGCTCATGGAATAGGTCAGTGTCAGCTTGGATAAGAAATTGGCTTAAGGACAGAAAACAGCGAGCCATGGTAAATGGTTGTTCAGACTGGAGGATGGTAGACAGTAGTGTTCCCCAAGGGTCAGTGCTGGGACCACTGCTTTTTTTGATATATATAAATGACCTGGATATTGGAATACAGAGTAACATTTCAAAATTTGCCGATGATACCAAACTTGGAGGTGTGGCAAACAGTAGGGAGGATACCAATCAACTGCAACAGGACATGGATTGGCTCGCAGAATGGGCAGACAATTGGTGAATTCCATTCAATACAGAGAAGTGTGAGGTGATGCATTTTGGCAGAGGGGCTAGGCAGAGGCAATATAGACTTAATGGTACAGTTCTAAAGAGTGTGCAGGGACAGGGGGACCTGGGGGTTCATGTGCATAGATCTTTGAAGGTGGCAGGACATATTGGGAGAGTAGTTAGCAAAGCATAGGGATCTTGGGCTTCATAAATAGAGGTATTGAGTACAAAAGTAGGGAAGTTAACTGAACCTTTATAAAGCTCTGGTTAGGCCACAACTGGAGTATTGCGTCCAGTTCTGGTCGCCACACTTTAGAAGGATGTGAAGGTCCTTGAGAGGGTGCAGAGGAGATTTACCAGAATGGTTCCAGGGATGAAGGATTTTTGCTACAAGGTTAGGTTGGAGAAGCTGGGGTTGTTCTCCTTGGAGCAAAGGAAGTTGATAGAAGTGTACAAGATTATGATGGGTTTGGATAGGGTAGACAGAGAAGGGCTGTTCCCATTAGCTGAAGGTACAAGGACATGGAGACACAGATTTTGGGCAAGAGATGCAGGGGGGATGTGAGGAAAAACTTTTTTACACAGTGAGTGGTAATGACCTAGAACTCGCAACCGACGGAAGTGGTGGAAGCAGAGATGATCAATGATTTCAAAAGGAAATTGGATAGGCACTTGAGGGAAATAAACTTGCAGGGCTACTGGGATAGAGTGGGGGAATGGAACTGACTGGATTGCTCTACAGAGAGCCAGTACGGACTGGATGGCCTCCTTCTGTGCCATAATGACTCTGACTCTGTGACCACAGCCATCTGTAGCGCCAATGTGAATTTGCTACTTTACAAACTGGTGATCCAGTTAAGGCTTTCTCGGTGAAGTTGCCACTTGAGGGCAATTTTGTTCTGTGTCTCCTCTCTCATTCAGAACTGAGTTGAGTGTGCTCAAACTCATTTAATGTCTGATCCTACAAGCGCCGAATTGAGAGATTTATTCATGTTAATTAAATCCAGATTCCAGAGAAAAAGAAAGGACGTCCCAAAGCATTTTACAGACAATGAAGTACTTTTTAAAAAAACTGTAGTCACTGTTGTAATCAGTGTTCCTGTTAATTTTGCGTGGCCCCTTTAACCGGCTGCCCGGCCCATTCAATTTATTACGCACGCGCGGTTATTTCAATTCTTCTTCAGTCCCTAGGAACCGAGGATGACTTGTTTTCACATTAAAAATGAGTTCTCGGGTGACTGATGAGTCCAATGTGGGACCTACAGTCTCTGTCACAGGTGGGGGAGACGGTGGTCGAAGGGGCGGGTGGGTGGGATGCTTGGGTTGACATGCGCTGCTTGCGCTTGCTTTCAGCGAAGTGCCTCGAGGTGTTCGGCGCCTTCCCGGATGCTTCTCCTCCACTTTGTGTGGTCTTGGGCCAGGGATTCCCAGGTGTTGGTGGGGATGTTGCACTTTTTCAAGGAGGCTTTGAGGGTGTCCTTGAAGCGTTTCCTCTGCCCACCTGGGGCTCCCTTGCCGTGTTGGAGCTCCGAGCAGAGCGCTTGTTTTGTAACTCTGTTGAGTGGCCTGTGTGGGACCTCCAGGTCGCTGGAACAGCAGCTTAACTGGAACATTGGCTGTAATGAAGGAAACGCAGCAGCCAATTTGTGCACTAGATCCCACAAACAGCAATGAGATAACCACTTTATAATCTGCTTTAGTGATGTTGGTTGAGGGATAAATATTAGCCAGGACAACGCGCTCCTTGAATAGTGCCATGTGATCTTTTATGTGCACCTGTGAGGGAAGTCGGGGCCTCGGTTTAATGTCTTAGCTGAAAGATGGCACCTCCGACAGTGCAGCGCTGCAATTAAGTGTTAGCCGAGATTATGCGCTCAAGTCTCTGGAGTGGGACTTAAATCCACAACCTTCTGACTCAGAAGTGAGAGTGCTGCCACTGAGCGAAGGCTGACGCCTTAAAAGGTACAGTATCTAACATTATATTGCCCATTCCTCCCGCAGAGGTTTTCTGCAGTGATGTTTGCAGCTACCTTTTTAGTGATTTCCATTTACCTTTATGCACAATCCTGTGAAATATTGGACACGGTAGCAGAATAAAACTTAATGTTGTTAAAGACCTAAAATTTCTGTTTAATTGGGACAGCATGCAAAGGGCCTTCACTTAACTCTCCAGGCCTTGCATATTGATAGAATGTAGTCAAGGGCAGTTACGTAATGTTCCTGCTGTTGACCGCATCTAGTATTCATAGAATCATACAGCGCAGAAGGAGGCCATTCAGCCCATCGTGCCTGTGCCGGCTCTCTGAAAGAGCTGCCTATTAGTCCCACCTCCTGGTTCTTTCCTCGTAGCCCTGCAAATTTTTCATTTTTAAATAGAGATTCAATTACCTTTTGAAAGTTTCTGTTGAATCAGCTTCCACCACAGTTTCAGGCAATGCATTTCAGATCACCATAATTTGCTGAGTAAATAAATTTCTCCTTCACTCCCTTGGCTTTTTTGGCATTTAAAAAAAAAAAAAAAAAAATCTGTGTCCTCTGGCTACCGACCCTCCTCCCAATGGAAACAGTTTCTCCCTGTTTACTCAAACCCCTCATAATTTTGAACAACTCTATTAAATCTCCCCTTCACCTTTGCTCTAAGGCGAACAATCCCAGCTTCTCTAGTCTCCATATAACTGAAACCCCTCATCCCTGGTATGATTCTAGTAATTCTCCTCTGCACCCTCTCAAAGGTCTTGATGACTTTTAAGTGTGGTGCCCATAATGCTCCAGTTGAAGGCTAAACAGTTATTTCCTTGCTTTTGTACTCTATGCCCTTATTTATAGAGCCAAAAATCCTGTATGCTTTTTAATAACTTTATCTATTTGTCCTGCTACCGTCAACGATTTGTGTGTGTGAACCACCAGGTCTTTGTTCCTGTACCTATTTAAGATTTAATATAGATCAGATCTCTGTGATTGCATAGACACCCAAAATCCCCTTTGTAATGGGCCAAGTGGGCTGCTGTTACACTCTACCTCCAGTAAAATCTTGCATACATGTGGAGCCCACTCTATTGAGAGCATCGTGATGTGGATCTACCCTCTGCAGTTTGCAGTTGTCCTGTCAAGAAAATCATGGACATGCATTAGTTAGTGGCCTGTTAATCATTGGCAGAATGCCGCTTATCCATGAGGTGGATTGATTTTGCGCTGAGTTAATGCAGTGCACAGAAATTACACCATCTTAACTTGTCAAATGGATTTCCTAATTTTAGCAGCTATTGGTTTGCTATAATGTCCATTTAGTGGTGTAAATGGGGTATGGAATGTCCTTTCTTATTTTGTTGGACTGATTTTTTTTTGGTGTGCGGTCCCTTTAAATTTGCTGAGCGGCCGCAGTATCTTTTCTAGTGGCAGCAGCTGGTGAGCTGCCTGCGTGGGACCTCCCGATTGTGCGTGCACGCACCTTAGGGGGAACATTGGACTCTGATGGGACTTAGATATTTTTATTTCTGAATAAATTATTTTCATTCCTTCAGGTTTCCTTCCTCCAAACATCATTACCAACCTAAAAGGGTGGATAGACCTCTGTGACTTGTGAGAATTTGGGTTTATCTAGATCCTTTCATGTCCTCACAACTTCCCAAAGTGCTTCACAGCCAATGAATTACTCTTGATGTGTAGCCACTGTTATGTAGGGAAACATGGCAGCCAATTTGCAAACAAACAACAATTTCAACAGTTGATGTCCTTTTGCCTTTGCTCTACAGTGTGCATGATTAAAGATTTGTTCTTCATTCCACTTCTTCCACACACTGTAAATTGATGTGTTCTGGGAGCATGAAAACATAATGGGCCAAAAATTTGGGTCGGGGGCTTCCCGCGGGTGCAAGCCCCCGATCTGCACTCACCCTGCGCGCTGACATCTGAAGCCCGGGCCTGCTTGCATTTCGTGTCACAGGCCCGGTTCAGATGTCAGCGCGCAGTGCTTACCTGATCCAGCGGCGTGTTTAGTGCGATGTGCCGGCTGGAATCAGGTGAGCACTGTACAACCAATCAGGGGAGGGGAAGGTTCATTCATGAGTTTGAAAACTACGGGGGGCCAAAACACTATTTAAACTTTAAATAAAAATTTAAAAAACATCCCAATCATTAAATTAAGTATAAATAAGTTAAAAAAAATAATTTAAACAATTTTTTTTTTGAAAAAAATAAATTTTTAATAAAAAGGGTCTAAAACTAAACTTACCTTATTGTAGATCCTTTAAAATAATAAACCTGTGGGGAAAAAAATTCTAAATTACACTAAAACACCACTTACCTGTAAAAATAAATACTTACGTGTGCTTTTTACAAGCGTAAAGACCGGAGGCCTTTACACATGCGCAAATCCCCCAAAACAGAGGAAATCCAAGACGCACGCGCTGCTCCCTACAGCGCACGCGCTAGCCTCTTCAACTCTTGGGTTGGAGGAGAGGAAATGCCGGTTTTCAGCGCATGCGCTGTGCATGCTGAAAACCGGCATTTCCTCCGGCCAGACGCGTGAGTACCCCTTCCGTACTCACGCGTTTGGGGAGGAATTTCTGCCCCAATGTTCCTTGATGGTATAAAGCCCAAAGACCAGCACCATTGTGCTGGTTTGATTTTCCTTAGCTTAAATGCTCCTACTGTCAGGCCTCATGGTGCCAGACATTTGGGATAAAGTATACATGCTTTTTACAGGAATAGGTTAGCTTAGGCATTAAGCGTATCAAACTCTGTTAATCAATGCAGCTTGTCTGGGTATTTGTGTCTTTTTTTAACTAATGACCGTTTATCTTACCCACTTACTTCCCAATCAGAGGAAATAATCTTTCCCTGTTCACCTTATCAAAACATGATTTTAAAAAGCTACTATATCTCCTATTAGACTTCTCTGCTGCAGTGGAAATAGTTCCAGTATCTCAATCTCTCTTCAGAACTATAGAATCCCAAGTATCAACCTGATGATACGCTCTTGTATTGCATTAACATCCTTTCTATACTGAGGTGCCCAAAACTGCACACAGGGTGTCGACACCAGTCAACACTGGGCAAGGAATCACTAGAAAGTATGCTAGACCGGGCTTTTGAAGAAAGCATACAAAAGAAAGAAAAGTTGTACTCCTTTAGGTTGAATGGTAACACCAGCAACAGATTCTTCATTCCTTTAACAGCCATATAGAGAGCAAATAAGGCTGGTAAAAATAAATAATGCATTAGTACACAAGAGCCTAATGCACAAATTGGAGTTTTGCACTGAGCATAGAGAATGTACCTAGCTGGGCTGTGGTTGTAAAGTATACCCTTCAGCATTACTTTGCCTGGATCAAAACTGAAGCCTCTCCATAGCTGGGTTAGCATCATCTGACAAATACTGTGCCAAGAATTTTGTCTCATCCAGTCAGACATCACTGAATGCACATCAGCACCAATTAGCGCTGAGGAATTGGATGGTTAGTGCCACTTGTTGCCACTGTATTGTTGGTATTGACTGGCACTGAATTCTATTTAACTTGAGGGTTCCAAGGAAGCCTCATAACGTGACTTCTCTCAGATGGGGACCTCTAAGCTCTGAGGCACTGGCAGTAACATAACAGTAATCCTGGTGCTGGTCAACAACCAGGTCAAGTGCAGACTATCGGGGATAGTCAAAATGTAAATGTTCCCGGGGGACATTAGAAAATCTTCCAAGCCATAACCTGAGAAAGTCTGTTGCACTGTTTTCATCGAAGGCTCTCCCCAAACAACTCCCAGGACTCTGAGGAGGATTCGAGAAGACTAAGCAGAATCTGGCACTCCTCCACAGACGATATGCTCTGAAACCACAGTTCAAGACTGATTCAGTTGTCTGGACAGGGCCAATAATTTTGCAGAGTCAATAAAAACTATGATCCTGGTTGTAACAGGGCAGGTGAGGGCATTAGCAGGTGAAGAGCAAAAGGCCCATTTTCCTATGGGAAATTGAGAACAGACCCAACAAGGGGAGAAGATGGTGATGAATTGCCAACGATGCACTTTTTTAAACAAAAATTCCAAATGCACAAAGGTTCTTAATACTAAACAAAAGCAAATTACTGCAGATGCTGGAAATCTGAACTAAAAACAGAAAATGCTGGAAATATTCAGCAGGTCCGGCAGCATCTGCGGAGAGAGAAACATCAGATCGATGACCTTTCATCAGAACTGGAAAACGTTAGAGATGTAACAGGTTTTAAACAAGTACAGAGGCAGGGAAAGTGGGGAAGGGAGGAAAGAACAAATGGCAAATCGTGTTTAACCAACGTGATTGAGTTTTTTGATGAGAGTAATGCGGTTGACGTAGTGCACATGGATTTCCAAAAAGTGTTCGACAAAGTGCCACATAATAGGCTCGCCAGCAAAGTTGCAGCAAGTGGTTAAGGTCTGGAATGCACTGCCTGAAAGGGTGGTGGAGGCAGACTCAATCTTATCTTTCAAAAGGGAGTTGGATAAGTATCTGAATTTTTTTTTTGCAGGGCTACAGGGAAAGGGCAGGGGAGTGGGGCTAGCCGAGAGTCGGCATGGGCTCGACTGGCCGAATGGCCGCCTTCCGTGCTGTAACCATTCTATGATTCTAAGGTCTCTGATAGGGTGGAAGGCAGGAGAGATTAAATGACAAAAGGGATGATGGTGTAAGGTGAAAGGAGATGGCAATGGGACAAGTAAAGAAACAAAAGATGGGTCTAGAAGAGGTGTAAATGGGAATATCAGAATCATCAACAACAACTGCCATCCAAAAAAATGGGGGAAGAGGTTATGATCTGGAATTGTTGAACTCAGTGTTGGGTCCGGAAGGCTGTAAAGTGCCTAAGATGAGGTGCTGTTCCTTGAGCTTGCGTTGAGCTTCATTGGAATAGTGTAGTAGGCTGAGGACAGAGTGGTTCGGAGAATGAAAATGACAGGCGACCGGAAACTCGGGGTCATGCTTGCGGACTGAACAGAGGTGTTCCGCAAAGCGGTCACCCATTCTGCGTTTGGTCTCCCCAAATGTAGAGGAGACTGCATAGTGAGCGGGGAATACAGTATGCTAAATTGAAAGACGTATAAGTAAACCAGTTTCACTTGGAAGAAGTGTTTGGGGCCCTGGATGGTGGGAAGGGGTGAGGTAAAAGGGCAGTTGTTACCTCTCCTGTGCTTACCGCGGGAAGGGGCGTGGGTGTTGGGTGATATAGAGTGGACCAGGGTGTTGTAGAGGGAGCGGTCCCTTCAGAATGCTGAAAGAGGAGGGGAGGGGAAGATGTGTTTGGTGGTAGGACCATACTGGAGGTGGTGGAAATGGTGGAGGATGATCAGTTGAATGTGGAGGCTGGTGGGGTGGAAGGTGAGGACAAGGGGAACCCTATCAAGGTTCTGGGAGGGAGGGGACGAGTTGAGAGCCAAAGTGCGGGGAATGGACACGGTCGAGGGCCCTGTGAACCACGGTGGAGGAAAAAGTAAGACCCAGCTGAAGCACTGGTATGGAAGGTGACGTTGTCAGAACAGATGTGACGGAGACTGAGAAACTGCAATAGAGTCCATACAGGAAGCGGGATGGGAGAAAGTGTCGTCAAGGTAGCTGTGGGAGTCAGTGGGCTTATAGTGGATATTGGTCAATAGCCTATCCCCAGAAATGGAGACAGAAGTTGAGGAAATGAAGGGAAGAGTCGGAGATGGACCATGTGAAGGCGAGGGAAGGGCGGCAATTGGAAGCAAATTTGATTAAACTTTCCAGTTCAAGGCGAGAGCAGGAAATGACACCGATATAGTTATCAATGTACAGGAAACTTCGCAATATACGGGACTGGCGTGATGCCGATCTATGAAAACTTCCGGACAGACCAGCGCTAATGTTGAAGGATATGGAGGTTTTCATCTCTGTATCTGACAACAAACACTGTTGCTTAGCAACAGCTTGTAAACAGTCGGCCCGTACCTTGGAAGCATCTCTGTAGCTTAGCAACAACTTCAGAGAGGCTTTCCAAAGACTGACTGTTTAAAAATAAAATGCTAGCAGAAGAAGAAAAAAGAAAAAAAACCTAACAAAACGGCTGCTGATTTCTGCCGTTAGATCGAGGTTTCCGGACATACAACCTCCGGATAAACCAAAATTTCCTGTACCAGAAAAAGAGGTGAGGGAGGGGATCAGAGAATGTTCCACACGTCCCACGAAAAGGCAGGCATAGCTAGGACCCATATGAGTTCCCATAGCAACACCTTTTATTTGGAGGAAGTGAGTGGAGTCAAAGGAGAAGTTGTTCGATGTGAGAACAAGTTCAGTCAGGCGGAGGAGGGTGGTGGTGGATGGGGACTCGTTGGGCCTACGTTCAAGGAAGAAGCGGAGTGCCCTCAGGCCATCCTGGTGGGGGATGGAGGTGTAGAGGGATTGGACATCTTGGTGAAAAGGAGACGGTTGGGACCAGGAAACTGGAAACTTAAAGTGGTGGAGGATGTCGAAAGAGTCATGGATATAGGTAGGAGGTGACTGGACAAGGGGTGAAAAAAGAGTCGAGATAGGAAGAAATCAGTTCCGTGGGGCAAGAACAGGCTGAAATAATGGGTCTACCTGGGCAGTCCTGTTTGTGGATCTTTAGAAGGAGGTAGAAGTGGGGTTGGGGGTCTATGAGGTTGGAGGACATGGAGGAAAGATCTCCAGAGGAGATGAGGTGCAGGCTCGAGGGGCCAATTGGCCTACTCCTGCTCCTATTTCTTATGTTCTAGGTCAGTGACAGTCTTGGAAACAATGGCTTGATGTTCGGCGGTGGGGTCATGGTCCAGGGGGATGTAGGTGGAGGTGTCAGAGTTGGTATTTGGCCTCTGCAAGGTAGAGGTCGGTTCGCCAAACAAAATTAGTGTCACCCTTGTCAGCAGGTTTAATGAGGTTAGGGTTGGATCGGAGAGAAGAGTGCTGCAAGTTCAGACGGAGGTAGGTTAGAGTAAGTGAGGGGAGCAGAAAACTTGAGATGGCTGATGCAATGCTGGCAGTTCCCAATGAAAAGATATAGAGAGGGTAAGAGACCAGGGGCCAATACTAGAGTTGGCATGACATAAGTCCCAATGGGAATTCTTTATTTATCTAAGGATCATGCCGTTCTAACTAAAATAGATTTTCCAAAGCCAGTTGATACCCTGATTGAAGACCAAATGGGGGCTGCTGCACTATAGTAGGAAGCAGCTATGCCCAGCCATTGGTAACAAGGTAAAGACTTTTGATGTATTGTTCTGCAGATGGCCGTGGCTGCGCTTAGTGTCGCTCCGAGGGAGCTACAGGAAAACCTGTCACAACTACACTTTTGAGGGGATAGCTAGAGGAGTTGCTAGAATCTCAAGAAAAGTCACAAGAACCACTGTGCTAAGACACAATGGACTTATGAAAAACTGGATCCCTCTGCAATTGCTTGCTATTCAACTGACAGGCTACTGCAAAGTTCAGCTCAGTCATAGCCTTTTTGTAGTTGTGGCAGTGCCCAAGTCACTGGGCATCATGCCCTGGAACATCTCCTTACTCTCATGCAAAATTCATGCCCAGAGACTTCTACCAGTGATTCTCCCATGGATCAAGACTGCCTCAGGCCCGAATCAGTAACTGGCCAAATATTCAGTTCCCACTTGCATAAGGAATGCTTATTTTGGAAAGAGTGGGAATTCGGAGAAGAGGGGCAAGGAGTTGCTGCTTTTTGCCTACACTACTTGTAGTGTTTTGTGTTACAGGTAGATATTTAATTTCAGTATCCATAACTTAATCTCGATCAAGTAAGTAGTCAAGAAACTACACTGTAAACTAAGTTACCTAATTACAAATTTAATTAAGTGAAACAAGGTCATATACAGATGGCAGTGCAGGTGGTGTGCTGCAACTGCAGCATGTGGGAGTTTGTGGAGAGCATCGTAATCCTGGACAACCACGTTTGCAGTAAGTGTCTGCATCTTGAGGAACTTCAGCTTAGAGTTGTTGAGCTGGAGTCTGAGGTGCAGACATTGCGGGGCATCAGGGATGGGGAGAGTTACCTGGCCACTTTGATCCAGGAGGCAGTCACACTCCTTAGGTTAGGCAGTGGTCAGGGACAGGAGGGTGTGACTACAACTCAGGCAGGTAAGGGGACCCCAGGTTCAGTGCTGGAGGAGCCTCAGCCTATGCCTATGCCCTTGTCCAACAGGTATGAGGTTCTTGCTGCCTGTGCGGATGAAGGAAAAGTATGCAGGATGGATGAACAGATTAGAGGTTTAAATGCGTGGCTCGGGAAGGGGATTCAGTTCATGGGGCACTGGCACCAGTACTGGGGAAAGAGTGAGCTGTTCCATTGGGAGAGGTTCCACTTAAACCGGGCTGGGACCAGTGTCCTGGCAAACCGAATAACTAGGGAGGTATACAGGGATTTAAACTAACGAAGCGGGGGTGGGAGGATTCAGGAAAGAGCAAATTTAAAAGCAGCGAGAGAAATGTCAAGGCTCTAGAGCAGAGCAGAGTAGAGTTTTGGGTAAAAATAAGCAGAGTGGGTCAGAAAGGGACAGAGAGAGTAACAAAGGTGACAATCAGGGAAAAATAGAAATAAGTCAAAGCTAAAGGCACTATATCTGTGCGAAGCATTCGCAACAAAATAGATGAATTAATGGCGCAGATAGAAATTAACTGTTTGATCTAATAGCCATAACGGAGACATGGTTGCAAAGTGGCCAAGGTTGGGAACTAAATATTCCAGGATACTTAACTTTTAGAAGAGATAGGCAAAATGGAAAAGGAGGAAGGGTAGTCCTGATAAAGGATGGGATAAAGACAGTAGAGAGAAAGGATCTTGGCTCTGAAAATCAAGAAGTAGAATCAGTTTGGGTGGAGCTAAGAAACAGCAAGGGACAGAAAACATTGGTGGGAGTTATTTATAGGCCCCCAAACAGTAGTTGTAATGTGAGGCAGAGTATAAATCAGGAAATTAGAGGCGCATGTAACAAGGTTAATACAGTAATCATGGGGGACTTTACTCCACATATAGACTGGGCAAACCAAATTTGCAGTAATAGTGCAGAGGACAAGTTCATGGAATGTATGCAAGATAGTTTTCCAGATCAGTATGTTGAGGAACCAACTAAGGAACAGGGTATTTTAGATCTAGTATTGTGCAATGAGAAAGGGTTAATTAATAACCTTGTAGTAAATGGGCCTTTAGGAAAGAGTGACCATAATATGATAACATTTTATATTGAGTTTGAAAGTGATTTAGTTAAATCTGAAACTAGGGTCTTCAATCTAAGCAAAGCAAACTACGTAGGTATGAGGTGCGAGTTGGCTACGGTAGATTGGGAAACTACATTAAAAGGTATGACGGTAGAGAAGCAATGGCTAGCATTTAAAGAATCAATACATAATTTACAACAAATATACATTCCTTTAAGGCACAAAAACCCCACAGGAAAAGTGGTCCAACCGTGGCTAACCAGAGAAGTTAAAGATAGTATTAGATCAAAGGAAGAGGCTTATAATGTTGCCAAAAAGAGTTGTGAGCCTGAGGATTGGGAGGATTTTAGAATTCAGCAAAGGAGGACCAAGAAATTGATAAAGAAAGGGAAAATAGGAGAGTAAACTAGCGAGAGACATTAAAAACAGACTGTAAAAGCATCTGTAGGTATGTAAAAAGGAAAAGATTAGTAGAACGAAATGTGGGTCCCTTGCAGGCTGGGACAGGAGAAATTATAATGGTGAATAAGGAAATGGCAGAGAAATTAAACAGATACTTTGGGCTCGATTTTACCAGCCCTGAGGAGGCTGGTTTGGAGGTGGGTCAGGTGGGAAAATGGCGGCGGGTTCCGATCCCGTGCAACTTTTCCAAAGGCTTGCTTGCAGGCTTACGTTCGGTCCCACCACCAAGCGGCGGGATAGGCCCTTAAGGCAGTTAACTGGTTGTTAACTGCCTGTGTAATCCTATTTTGCCTGCCCTTTTAAAATGTTACCACATTTTCAGCGTGTTTCACGTTGTTCCCAAACCACGCCAGCTAATTGTGTCGGGTTCACAAGTGGCTGCCTTCTTGACAGCTGCAGCTCCAGCATAAAAACTGAGCTCTCAACAAGGATCAGTTGCAGGTGGCAGAACTTTGTTTTTTCAGGCCTTGGAAAACTTTTTGCAGGTCTACTGATCTTGGAAGTGGTGAAGCTGAGATCCATCTACACTGTCATCTCCTGGGAAAACCCTCTCCCCACATTAACTGAGCGCTTCTTCAACGGAGATATCTACCAGCAGCATGGGAACCATTTATTTCCTTTCATCCTGGTCCTCCGATTTGGAGGATGAGCAGCCGCGGCAGCAGCAGAACCAGGCGCAACAGCAGCACCAACAGCAGGCGCGCCAACCTCCTGCTCAGCCACCTGATGGTGCACAGGGCAGAAGGCATCAGCGCAGGGCTGCTCCTCCCTGCAGGGAATGCCCCCAACACAGGGTTTACAGGCTGAGGATGACCTTCCTCAACATGACAGAGCAGCAGAGCCAAGGAGGCTGAGACTTTCGCGAGAGGTAGTCGGTGAGATCTGCGCAATGCTGCAGCAACACCTGGAGCCCAGAGGAGCGGGTGGACACCCCTTACCAGTGGCTGTCAAAGTCACCACCGCCCTCAATGTTTTTGCTTCAGGGTCATTCCAGGGATCATCAGCGGCATCTCCCAGTCGGCTGCACACATTTGCATCATGCATGTAACCGATGCTCTCTTTGCCAAGGCGCACAATTACATACACTTCTCCACGGATCAAGCAAGTGTAACTGTGCATGCGGTTGGCTTTGCAAATATGGCAGGCTTGCCAAGGGTGCAGGGCGTTGTAGACTGCACACGTGTGGCCCTTAGGGCACCCCATCACAATCCAGATGTTTTTGTCAACCGCAAGGGCTTCCACTCCCTCAACGCGCAGCTGGTGTGTAACCACAGGAAGGACATTTTGCATGTTTGCGCGAAGTACCCTGGCAGTTGTCATGACTCGTTCATCCTGCGCCAGTCTAGTGTGCCTCCACTCTTCAATCCGCCAAACCAACTTTCCAGGTGGCTACTTGGAGACGAGGGCTATCCCCTGAAGACGTGGCTGATGACACCATGGAGGAGGCCATCCAACGAAGCTGAGGAGCGCTACAATGCCAGCCACATTGCGACCAGATCCATTATCGAGCAAACCATCGGCTTGCTGAAGATGCAATTCAGATGCCTTGATAGATCAGGTGGAGCCCTACAGTATTCAGCATCCAGGGTCTCCAGAATCATCGTGGTCTGCTGTGCACCTCACAGCATCGTGGCTTAAAACTGCCCGAGGAACAAGTGGCTCAGCGCATAGCCTCCTCAGATAAGGAGGAGGAGGGCCTTGCGGAGACGGATGCGTCAGTTCCAGCAGCACGCGAGCACATTGCTGCCCATGATGCAAGGGATGCACTAATCTTTGCCAGATTCGCTTACGCAGACGAATCAAACAAATATGGCTGGCACCTTCTTAACACACCATGCACAATGTACAAGAACCTGTGGTTTCCTATCCCTCTGACTACCATCATTACAAATGCAAGTTGTCCTGAGCCCTCAATGTGCAACTTCCATTTCCAAGATCACGTAGGCCAGAACTTCAACTGTTTGCCATCACTTCTGTTTTTAATTCATTCACAAAAGGATGACAGTGTCAAATATTAAAGAAAACAAAAGACAACAGAACAGAACACCCAAGTGACTACCCCTGTGATTAATTGTGCTTTATCTTCCTCTTGCGCGTGCTTCTACGTGGTGCCTCCCCTGTGGCTTCAGCAGATATGGAGGCACCTTGCTCACTTTCATGCTGCTCCTGCCTCAACACCTTTGGCGGGCGTCCTCTGGGTTTGCGAGCCTGTGAGGGCTTGGCAACAGTCTGCTCCTCCTGAGTCTGTGCAGGGGCTGAGACGCCCATCTCAGTTGGGTGAGGACTCTGGTGGGGCCCTGACCAAGGGTTACTCAGTGGCATGGGAGTGTGAGCGCTTGGAGAAGAGCCCCCACTTCCTTGTTGCCTGTCACCAGCATCCCTCTCATGGATCAGCCCCACTTCAGTGCTAGTAAGTGGCTTGACAGCACCTTGCTGCACATGAGGGGCCATGAGGACCCGTATCTGCACTGGCAGTCCTACTCAAAAGGACTTCCATGAAGCTCTGCTTTCTCTGCTCAATAGCTGCCCATCGCTCCTCCAGAGATGTCAGTCTATTCTGAACAGGCTCCAGGGTGGCCAAGGCTGGGACCTCAACATCCAGGTGTATTCAATATTCAGGAAAGATAGGCAAAAAGGAAAGGGAGGTGGGGTAGCATTGCTGGTTAAAGAAGGGATTAACACAATTGTAAGGAAGGATATTAGCTCTGATGATGTGGAATCTTTATGGGTAGAACTAAGAAATACCAAGGGGCAGAAAACATTAATGGGAATGGTATATAGACCTCCAAACAGTAATGCGGAGGTTGGGGATGGCATTAAAAGGGAAATTAGAGAAGCGTGCAATAAGGGCACAGCAGTCATCATGGGTGACTTTATAGATTGGGCTAACCAAATTAGTAACAATACTGTGGAGGAGGATTTCCTGGAGTGTTTACGGGATGGTTTCCTGGACCAATATGTCGAGGAACCAACCAGAGATCGGGCCATCTTAGACTGGGTATTATGTAACGAGAAAGGATTAATTAGCAATCTTGTTGTATGAGGCCCCTTGGGTCGGAGCGATCATAATATGATAGAATTCTTCATTAAGATGGAGAATGAAGTGTTGACTCAGAGACTAGGGTCCTGAAATTAAATAAAGGAAACTATGATGGTCTGAGGCGCGAGTTGGGTAGGATTGATTGGGGAATGTCACTCAAAGGGTTGACGGTGGATAGGCAATGGCAAACATTCAAAGACCGCATGGATGAACTACAGAATTTGTTCATCCCAGTTTGGCATAAAAATAAAACAAAAAAGGTGACTCAACCGTGGCTAACAAGGGAAATTAGGGATAGCATAAGATCCAAGGAGAGGACATATAAATTGGCCAGAAAAAGCAGTAAACCTGAGGATTGGGAGCAGTTTAGGATTCAACAAAGGAGGACAAAGGGATTAATTAAGAAAGGGAAAATAGAATATGAGAGTAAGCTTGCGAGGGAACATAAAAACTGACTGTAAAAGCTTTTATAGATATGTGAAGAGAAAAAGATTGGTGAAGTCAAGCGTAGGTCCCTTGCAGTCAGAATCGGGGCAATTTATAATGGGGAACAAAGAAATGGCAGACCAATTAAATACATATTTTGGTTCTGTCTTCAGAAAGGAGGACACAAATAACCTCCCAGAGATGTCGGGGAACATAAGGTCGGATGAAAGGGCGGAACTGAAAGAAATCAGTATTTGTAGCGAAATGGTGTTAGGGAAATTGATGGGATTGAAGGCCGATAAATCCCCAGGGTCTGATAATCTACATCCTAGGGTACTTGAGGAAGTGGCCCTAGAAATAGTCGATGCATTGCTGATCATCTTTCAACATTCGATGGAATCTGGAATAGTACCCATGGATTGGAGGGTAGCTAATGTTACCCCACTATTCCAAAAAAAGGTGGTAGAGAGAAAACGGGGAATTACAGACCGGTAAGCCTGACATCGGTAGTGGGGAAAATGCTAGAGTCCATTATAAAAGATGTAATAGCAGAGCACTTGGAAAACAGTGACAGGATCGGACAAAGTCAACATGGATTTACAAAAGGTAAATCGTGCTTGACTAATCTACTGGAAATTTTTGAGGATGTAACTGGTAAAATAGATAAGGGAGAACCAGTGGATGTGGTGTATTTGGACTTTCAGAAGGCTTTCGATAAGGTCCCGCATAAGGGATTAGCGTGTAAAGTTAAGGCACATGGGATTGGGGGCAAGGTATTGACTTGGATAGAGAACTGGTTGGCAGACAGAAGGCAGAGTTGGAATAAATGGGTCTTTTTCCGAGTGGCAGGCAGTGACTAGTGGGGTATTGCAGGGATCGGTTCTTGGACCCCAGCTATTCACAATATATATTAATGATCTAGACAAGGGAACTAGATGTAATATCTCCAAATTTGCAGACGACACAAAGCAGGGTGGCCGTGTGTGCTGTGAGGAGGATGCCGAGAAACTCCAGTAAGATTTGGACAGGTTTGGTGATTGGGCAGAAGCATGGCAGATGCAATATAACGTGAATAAATGTGAGGTTATCCACTTTGGTGGCAAAAACAGGAAGACAGATTATTATCTGCATCGCAATAGATTGGGAGAAGGGGAAGTGCAACGGGACCTGGGCGTCCTTGTGCACCAGTCGCTGAAGGTAAGCATGCAGGTGCAGCAGGCGGTTAAGAAGGCAAATGGCATGTTGGCCTTCGTAGCGAGAGCGTTTGAGTACAGGAGCAAGGATGTCTTGCTGCAGTTGTACAGGGCCTTAATGAGGCCACATCTTGAGTATTGTGTGCAGTTTTGGTCGCCTTATCTGAGGAAGGATGTTCTTGCCATGGAAGGAGTTCAGCAAAGATTCACCAGACTGCTACCTGGGATGGCAGGAATGACATATGAGGAGATTGGGTCAATTGGGCTTATACTCGCTGGAGTTTAGAAGAATGAGAGGGGATCTCATTGAAACTTATAAAATTCTGACAGGACTGGACAGACTAGATGCAGGAAGGATGTTCCCGATGGTCGGGGAGTCAAGAACCAGGGTTCACAGTCTAAGGATAAGGGGTAAGCCATTTAGGACAGAAATGAGGAGGAATTTCTTACCCCAGAGACTGGTGAACCTGTGGAATTCTCTACCACAGAAGGCAGTAGAGGCCAATTCATTAAATATATTCAAGAACGAGTTGGATATATTTCTTAAGGCTAAAGGGATCAAGGGGTATGGGGAGAAGGCAGGGATCGGGTACTGAATTTGGATGATCAGCCATAATCACATTGAATGGCGGAGCAGGCTCAAGTGGCCAAATGTCCTACTCCTGCTCCTATCTTCTATGTTTCTATGAATATTCACCATGTTGTCCTGACTGGCGACTTATTTCCTCCATGGCCATAGCCAACCTTTCCACGGAGGTTGCCATCCTTTCCGAGGTGGTGCGTTCATGCGCCATTGCCTCCACAAAGGCACCGCTCATGTTAGAGATGGACTCCTCCATCTTCTCCACACTCGCAGTAACCCTGGCGACAAAACCTGCCAGAGACTCCTGCACCTGTTCCTGGAGTTCCAGCACCGCTATCTTTCTGGATGGACCCGGAGGCACAGGGTCCACATGCAGCTGAGCAGAGCTGGGAGTGCTCTGTGGCCTCCAATGAGGACTCTCCACTGCTGACCCTGTCTCCACCATCTGCTGATGCTCACTTGTGAGCTGTGATACCCCAGGTGAGAACGCCAGTCTATGTCCCTAAGGTCCCACCGAGGTGTGCGTTTCTGCGCTGGTGCTGGGTGCACTTAATTCTGCTGATGCTGCGCCCTCCGAGGCTGCAAGTTCCTCTGAGGCGTCTTCTGGCTCTGGCTCTTCCGCCTGGACAGTGGGGAGGGGGGCTGTCAATGGTCCTGTGGGGGAGTAAAGGCATGAGTTAGACATGTGATATTAACGTAGCATGCACATGGACTTGTGCAGATGATCATAAGTCAATCTGTATAAGCATCAGAAGCCATATCAGTCACTCATGCAATGTAAATGAGAGATGCCAAACTATTCTGTCACCAGCTTGCTCTGATGTGTCCGTCCCCCACTTCCAGATCCTCCTTGGGTCCAACAATCTCTAGGGCCGCCTCCTCAGCGTTGGTGAGATGGGCTATTGAGGGTGGCCCTCCTCCTGTCTTCGCCCTTTCCCTCTTATTGTGGGCTCTCTTTTCCTGCAATGAGGGATACAAGTGGAGTTTGAGTGAGAATGATGGAGTGAGTGTAGAGAACCCACAGCATAGATGCTTAGAAGGAGACAAAGATGGAGTGAGGTCCCAATACCAAGGGCCCTCCCTGTGTGTTGGTAGTTGTTGTCATTGCATAACAGTGATAGCGAGTGTGAGGGCAGCATAGTCGAATAGTGAAGTGATTCTGTACATAGAGAGGGATGGTTAAGGGTGCAAGGGATGTAAGGATAAAGTGGGATGTGTAGGAGTAGGTTGACAGTGCAGAGTGCTGATGCTGAGAGGAGATGGGGAGCAGAATGAGGGTAAAGGTGATGGTATACTCACTTTTCCTATGCGGACAAAGTCATTGAACCTCTTTCAGCACTGCAGCCAGGTTCTGCTGCACAACGATCTGGAGCTTACCTCCTGTGCCAGTTGCAGCCACACAGCTTTGGTCAGCTGGGGAGATTTTTTTCCTCCCAGAGGAAGGAAAGAGCACCTCCTTTTGAAGTCTGGCTCCCTCCACCAGAGCATGGAGGCAGTCATCATTGAAGCAAGGTGAGGCCTTGGGTCTTGAGCTAGACATTTCAAGAGTATCAAACAATTAGCAAAGTATTCATTCTGGAAGTACAGAGGTAGAAAATGAACCAAGGCTGCTTGGAGCCCTTAAAAGCAGCTGGATAAATTAGGTGAGTTTCAGACCCAAAAGACTAATTCGGCCAGGAGAGCGCACACACAGGGAATCAATTGCCCAATTAGGGCAAAATCGAAAATTTATCCCGCATGATAGCGGAAGCAGGACCCGCCGACGACCTGACCTGCACCCAACCCGCCTCCATTAGTAAAATCGTGGCCTTTGTGTCTGTCTTACATAAGAACATAAGAAATAGGAGCAGGAGCAGGAGTAGGCCATTTGGCCCTTTGAGCCTGCTCTGCCATTCAATAAGATCATGGCTGATCTTCTACCTCATCTCCACTTTCCTGAACTATCCCCATATCCCTTGATTCCCTTCATATTCAAAAATCTATCGATCTCTCTCTGTCTTGAATATACTCAACGACTGAGCCTCCACAGCCCTCTGGGGCAGAGAATTCCAAAGATTCACCACCCTCTGAGTGAAGAAATTTCTCCTCATCTCAGTCCTAAATGGCCGACCCCTTATTCTGAGACAGTGATCCCTGGTTCTAGACTCCCCAGCCAGGGGAAACATCCTCCCTGCATCGACCCTGTCAAGCCCTGTAAGAGTTTTGTCTGTTTCAATAAGATCACCTCTCATTCATCTAAACTCCAGAGAATATAGGCCTACTCAATCTGTCCTCTTAGGACAATCCCCCCATCCCAGGAACCAGTCTGGTGAACCTTCGCTGCACTCCCTCTATGGCAAGTATATCCTTCCTTGGGTAAGGAGACCAAAACTGTACACATTACTCCAGGTGTGGTCTCACCAGGACCCTATATAATTGCAGTAAGACGTCTTTACTTTTGTACTCAAATCATTTTGTAATAAAGGCCAACATACCATTTGCTTTCCTAATTGCTTGCATGTTAACTTTGTGATTTGTGTACAAGGACACCCAGGACCCTCTGAACACCAACATTTCCCAATCTCTCACCATTTGAAAAATACTCTGCTTTTCTATTTTTCCTACCAAAGTGGATAACTTCACATTTCTCCACATTATATTCCATTTGCCATGCTCTTGCCCACTCACTTATCCTGTCAATATCCCCTTGAAGCCTCCTTGCATCCTTAAGGCGAAGGGGATCAAGGGATATGGGGAGAAAGCAGGGACCGGGTCCTGAATTTGGATGATCAGCCATGATCGCATTGAATGGTGGAGCAGGCTCGAGGGGCCGAATGGCCTACTCCTGCTCCTATCTTCTATCCTCCTCACAAATTACATTCCCACCCAGCTTAGTATCATCAGCAAACTTGGATATATTGCATTTGGTCCCCTCATCCAAATCATTGATGTAGATTGTGAATAGCTGAGGCCCAAGCACTGATCTGTTCTATCTCCCACACTTATGCCCCTCACTCCCGGAACCATGATAGAGTTCCCCTTGTCCTCACCTTTCACACCACCAGCCTCCACATTCAACGGATCATCATCCGCAGTGATGTCTAGGGTCAGCTACTTCCAATCCGATTATCACTCAATAACCCTAAATATTTATTTCTTCCAGTCAGCTATCTTTCTATCCATGCTGCTACATTCCCTCATACCATATGCCTGAATTTATATAAGTTTGCTGATCAAATGACTTCTGATAATCCATATACACTGCATGCACTATATTCCTTTTATCCACTCGTTTGCTGCATCAAAAACCTCCTATTTGCTCAAACTAGTTTTTTTTTGTTTCTGGGATGTGGGCGGCACTAGCAAAGCCAGCATTTATTGCCCTTGAGAAGGTGGTGTGAGCTGCCGCCTTGAACTACTGCAGTCCGTGTGGTGAAGGTATTCCCACAGTACTGTTAGGGAGGGAGTTCCAGGATTTTGACCACGCGACGATGAAGGAACGGCGATTTTTTTTTTTCCAAGTCCGGATGGTGTGTGACTTGGAGCTGGTGGTTTTCCCATGCACCTGCTGCCCTTGTCCTAGGTGGTAGAGGTCGCGGGTTTGGGAGGTGCTGTCGGAGAAGGCTTGGTGAGTTGTTGCAGTGGATCTTGTGGATGGTACACAGTGTAGCCACGGTGCACCAGTGGTAGAGGGAGTGAATGTTTAAGGTGGTGGATGGGGTGCCAATCAAGCGGGCTGATTTTGTCCTGGATGGTGTCGAGCTTCTTGAGTGCTGTTGGAGTTGCACTCATCTAGGCAAGTGCCTTGTAGATGATGGAAAGGCTTTTGGGAGTCAGGAGGTGAGACACTCGCCACAGAATAGCCAGCCTTTGACCTGCTCTTTTAGCCACAATATTAATGTGGCTGGTCCAGTTAAGGTTTTGGTCAATGGTGACCCCCCAAGATTTGGATGGTGGGGGATTCGGCGATGGTAATGCCATTGAATGTCAAGGGGAGGTGGTTAGACTCTCTTGTTGGAAATAGTCATTGCCTGGCACTTGTGTAGCGTGAATGTTAATGGCCACGTCTCATACCAAGCCTGAATGTCATCCAGGTCTTGTTGCATGCGGGTACGGACTGCTTCATTATCTGAGGAGTTGCGAATGGAACATGCCCCCTTCTGACCTTATGATTGAAGGAAGTTCATTGATGAAGCAGCTGAAGATGGTTGAGCCTAGGACACTGCCTAGGCCCAACTACTTGCCTTTAACAGATCCGTGTTGGCTGTCCTTGATTATTCTAGAGTTTGCCCAAACTAACATTACCGCTTCTTGGTTTATCCATCTGTCCCTTCTTGAACAGAGATGTCATGTTGGTGATCCTTCAATCTCCCCAGTACAATTTGCATATTTAAGGAGGATTGAAAAATAGTAGTAGGCGCCTCTGCCAACTCCACTTACCACTTTAGCATGCCATCAGGGCCTTTTAAGTTCTACTAATTTTTTTAGAACCAATTAATTTTCCACAGCTACTTTTAACAGTTGTTCCACATTCACTTCTGTACACTGTTTTCACTTTCACTTTCACTTGTAAAATATTTAATGGCCCGGAATTTGCGGTCAGCACTGAAGCAAAGGCATTTGTGCTGGCCCCGAAGTATGCTTTGCACAAGAATCTCGCGATCCCTGTGTCGAGAACTTCGGCTTTTCCGACCTTCAATTCAAATCAACGAACTGTAGTAGGGATCCCCGTGTGTTAATTACTGTGACGTCAACAGGCTATCAAGCAGCCAATCAGAACGCAGAGAACAAGGAACTGTGTAAGCTCTTAAAGTTCTAACTTTTTAAAATAGAGAGCGCAAAACAAAAATTGGGGCTCTCACATTGGGGAAAAGGCAAACCTGAAATAAAGATGAACAAACTTTATTATTTTTTTTAAAGTTTCTTAATTAAAATGGACAAATTTCACACTGCACAAAATTTAAATTAGTTTTCCAGGCCCTTAACATTTGTTTAGCATTAATAACGCTGTTAAACCCCAGTTACACCTAATCCCTTTGGGTCTAACTTTTAGTGGGGAATTTAACAGTGGTATTACTGTGGAAGAGCCGAATTCTACCTGTGTTTCCCTGATTTAGCTGATTGCACAGATTGCTGGCTCTGTTGTGGGGATGGGGACAGTGCAGTCTGTTTCGGAGCTGTCAATGTCAGACCGCAACTTCAGGATTCCCGCATTTGCTAAATCCCGAAGTTGCGGTCAGTTTCAAAGGCGGAATGAAGGCGAACACTGCCAATTTGCTGTCATTCCGACTGCAAATTCCTGGCCAATAACTTCCATATCCTCCGTAACTAGATTTTCCATTTCATTCCCGAGTGGCCAGGCCCGCTCTAACTATTGTACTCTTAATATGCTTATAAAGGCCCTTATTTTATATTATCGGCTAACTTTTTAATATTTTTTTCAGTTATTACCCTTTTCACTTCCCCACTACACTTTCTATGCCCCTCATGATTTTCTTTGGTACTATTAGATCTTACCTGACATTGCACACAGTATGTGACTGGGAACCTTATGAGAAATTTGGTGGGTGAAGAAAACTTTTATTTGAAGTCTGGGAGTTGGGATTGGGTTCAGGTGGAAGTACAATTGAATAGTAATGTGGTCAGGAGTTGACGGCTAAAGACAGTTTTTAAACAGTTCGGTCAAGGTTGTGCATGTGAAGCTGCAGTGGGGCAAAATTTTGAAAGCACTGGGCTTGTAGTATGTGGAGAGAAAGGAAAGTTTTTAAAAACCTGGGGCCAGGAAAGGGTAGGGGCTGGGAACCTGTCGGGTGGAGACTCTGGGGAGGACAACATTTTCAACAGTTGGTGCATGTGGATGGGGTCGGGAACCTGCAGATTGGGAACATTTTGCAAAAAGGCAATAGTTTTGAAGGAAGGTGGAAGAAGCACCCTGCTGTGACTAGTTTTAAAAAGTTGTGGTCCGAGCTGGGAACCTGCGGAGGTGGGGTGGTGGTGGTGGTGGTGGTGCAGGCAGGGGAAGGAGAAGAGTTAAAAGTTTTGAAGAGGGAGCTGGGGTCAAGTTGAACATGTGGATCAAGAAGATGGTAAATTTTTCAACAGTTAGGGCAGGAAGCTGCCGACAGGGAAAGCCTTTTTGAAAGAGTGGGGCCTAGGATTGCAGTAGGATGTTGGAAAAGCCCAAGGCTGGGTTGGAGGGCAGCCTGAAATTAAAAGAAGCCCTACTTTTAGGGGGTAGGCAGGCAGCTGGAAAAGGTGTATAAGTTTGGTGATAGGATTGTAGCAGTTAAGAGTTTATGTAGGGACTTGCCATTATAAATGTTTATATTGCTGTTGTAAGTGTTGACATGTAAAGCATTACACAAAATCATGACATGGGAAGCTGGACAGGAAATGTGTGAAAACACAAGGGCCTAGAAATTCACTACCAGTCTCGCCAGGGCACCGGAAGTACCGCCCCGGAAGGAGTCGCGGCCGCCCGCCGCAAATTCAGTTTCAGCGCCCCAGACAGAAGCGCGGCGCTACTCGAGGTGCCCCGCATCCCTCTTGGGGCGCTGCAATTGAAAATCGCAGCGCAACGTGCCGCAGTGCCACACGCTGCGGCACGGCGCGCGGTGGTACTGCAGGCCTTCCTCCCCGTCTTAAAGGGGAGGGGCCTGCTGCAGCGCGCTCTTCGAGCGCGAGTGCCGGCAAAAGAGCCCGGCACCGAGGAGAAATGCCGGGCTCTTGGGACACAGCCGGCACAACGCGGGGGGTGGGGTGCTCAGGAGGCCGGGGACGGTGGCGCGGTGAGGTGCTGGCAGGCGGCCAGCAAAAAAAAATGGCCGCCGCGCACCTCAGCGCCTCTACCGCCGCAGGTAGGCCCCCCTGAACCGGTCGCAAATTGCGACCGGCGTTAAAGCCGGGGGCGCTACCAAATTTCACGATCGGGGCGGTAGCGGGGCGCTGCGCACACTGATGATGTCATTGGTAGCAGCGCTAACGGCTAGCGTCGCCATTAGCGTCCCACTAAATTTAGCGGGAGGCGTGGCCAGTGGCGTAAAACCCACTAAGTACCCTCTTTGGCCGCTAACGGGTGGCGCAGCCCACTGAATTTCTAGGCCAAGATTTTTAACAAAATGTGTATAGATGAATTGTTAACCTTAATCTTATCGTATGCCCCCTTATTAAGTTTCAGTTTAGTTTCAATCTTTTTATCCAAGAATATATCTTATTTTGTACTGTATCCATCTTTTAGTCGTCTTGGCTCAGTGGTTGCTCCCTTGCCTCTGAGTCAGAAGGTTGTGGGTTCAAGCCACACTCCAGGGCTTCACTTAATCTAGGCTGACACTTCAATGCAGTACTGAGAGAGTACTGGATTGTCGGAGTGCTTTCATTTGGTTGACATGTTAAACTGAGACGCCACCTGCCTGCTCATGTGGACTTAAAAGATCCCATGGCACTTTTCTAAGATGAGCAGGTAGTTCTACCGGTATCCCTCAACCAACACCACTAAATCAGATTATCTCATTTGCTGTATGCAACTTGGCTGCTGCAGCTGCCTACAGATCAGTAATTACACTTCAGAAGTCATTCCTTTGAAGTGCTTTGGGACATCCGGAGGATGTGAAAGGCGCAATATAAATACAAGTTCTTTTTTTCTTTATTAATCAGGTAGAACATCCATTAATAGCGCTTATGACACTAATTTGGAAAAGTTTGTATCATGATTTACTAAGAAGTTTGGCCCTGCTCCTGCAATGCCTTGTGTATTCTGCAGTATCTCCATAATTTATACAATGTTGTTTTCAAAATAACCTCCTATTCACGTTCGTGATGCAGATATTTCAGTCTTTTATGATCTATTTGTGTTTGATTACCCACCGGTGTTCGGTTTTGTGTAAGCTGTTTGGAATTTGTGCGCAGATAGGGCCTTTATGGCTCCCATCTGGGACTCTAATAGATCTTTATAATTTCATGTACCCAAGATGTTTTTATAATTTCATGTACCCAAGAATTTAAGTTTTTAATGCATAGCAAACTGGATTGTTGTTAATAGTTTCACTTTGTAAAGTTACTGAACTGCAAGCCCTTATGGTAGATTATCAGTAATTTGATTTTGCTTTCTGGCAGGATGGTCCTTGGGACTCAACCAGAGTTTTTAAACTAGGGTCGTTTCCTAGTTTCATTTGGGTCAGGAAATTGTTGCCATATGTCCACATTGGAACATTGTTTCCACTATGCTTGCAGAGCCCTAAATTGTTGCGTCTCTTGCACAGTAATTTAGGCAGTCTCAGCAGTTATTTGTTTTCTGTGTGCAAGGACTCGAGGAGAACCGGTGATTAACTAACGGATAGCCAAATGGTTCAGTGCATCCTACACTGCTATCATCTTGCAGGGCAGAAGCCCAGTGGGCAGGTTATGGGTCAGTCCACTCGTCATACAATTGCTTTCTGGGGCATCTCTGAATTGATAGCTTATGCAGGGCTGTCACAGGGTGCAATCCTCATACATTTATAAATGTTATTGTGGTACATGGTTCTGATGAAGGGTCATTGACCTGAAACGTTAACTCTGTTTCTCTCTCCACGATGCTGCCTGACCTGCTGAGTGTTTCCAGCATTTTCTGTTGTTATTTCATACCTTCAGTAGATTGGTTTTGACCAGTGTTGTCCAATACTTTAACCACAAACCACTTGTGGCTAATTGGGAATATAGATGTGGCTGGTTGCTTTACTGATTAATAAATAAAAAATATAATAAACACTATCCAATTGTAAATTTTCCCTACTTTGCAATGAAGATAGGTTCTTACAGCTTGCTTTCATCTTTGAGCAGTATGTTTCTATCACACATCACAGACCCTCTATGCATCCCTGCAAGTGCATTGTGTTCTTTGGAGAGTGGGATTAGTATTACAGGATCAGTTAGTTTCAATTTAGCTTTACATCAAAATGAAGTGGTACAATGGAACAACTCCTTGGATACAATGGTGGTAGATGTACTTCGCATCTATATTTACTTTAATAAACATTTCACATGTATACGTGATACAACACAGGAGTAGACGATCACTTGCAGTGCCATCTATCTGCAGTGTCATGAAGATGAGGTGGCGACTGCTCGCAGACCTCTACCAGTGCCCCTGTCCATCTCATTATTATTTTCTATTTCTTCCTCCCTGCCCAGAAACATTTCTCCTTCTGTGTGGCACACTGCCATGAAGGGATGATTCAAGTTGTGTGTCTGAGTGTATGTTCTCTATCTCTGTGGAATAAGTGATTGGAATGCGCTATGCCATAAGGTGCTAAGAGTTCCCAATCTTGGCTGTGCTGTTGGGGATGCACCCAGTAGAAGCTAGGCACCATGTTTAAGAAGCAATCTGAGAAATGTAGAGAAGAGCAAACACATTCTTAAAATGAGGAGGTGGTGGAAAATGGCCATAAATTGAATAACTTAATAATTGTATTTAATCACACAAACAACTTGCATTTATGCCTTTTGTAATTAATAAAATGCTGTCTACAAAGTGAGACTTTCTTGTTGCCTATTTAGTTGTGAGGCTGAGCAAAGAGAATCAGCCGCGCGATACGCGGGGGACCTCGGCTCCGGACCTCAGGCGCTAGGCAGGGGGAGGGGCCGGAGAGAGGAACAGAGGGGAGCGGGGGAGTGGGGGAGGGGAGGGGGGGTGGGCGAGGGGAGGGAGGGAGGGAGACGGGAGGGAGGGGAGGGAGGGACAGGACAGGGAGAGGACATGACCGGGAGAGGGGGGGACACACAGGGGCAGGGAGACCAAGCGCCCCAAAATTGCCCTCGCAACGCGGGGCTCCCCAGCTAGTTAGGTTATAAAAGCACATATTGATTCAAAATTATAGTACTCATTGGAAAATAAGGCTGCCACTTCTAAAATGGAATAAATTAAGAAACAACTTGAAGCAGAAGTAAGGTCCAGATGGGGAATGTTTTTGCACATATATTCTTTCTTGCTTAAAATACCTGTACAAATAAACCATAAGGATTGTCACATTTCAGGATTTTTGATCACTTTATTATCCACAGAGAGGATTTGGTGGAGTTGCATCTACATTTTGTATTTTTAAAGCGTTTGGAGAAGAGTTGCATTTAAAAAATGTTTTAAAGCCAAGTGTATTCACATAAGTTTAAAAAGAAACACTGATATGGATGGTGATTAAAATGCTAATGAACCAGGCAAATTGGCAAGTTCCAGTAATGAGCCTGTTCTGACTGAGATACAGACGATTGGGGTGGACTCAGTGGTGGAATTGCAACATGAGAGACTTTGACAGCATTACAAAAGTATGCAGAGCATCAGGCAGACAGGAGTGGAGAGGCAGGTAGAGCATTGGTAATTGAGTGTGAGGCAATATCTCTGTTTTAATTCCCTCAGAGAGCTACTCAAGATGGCCTTGATCACTGGCTCAGCGCAGCATTAAAGCATGCACTTTGGCATGGCCAACTGTGAAATGTAGCAACTTAGTGAAGAGTCTCTGGTACCGTGCAGGAGGCTTGTGGCAAAGATAATGGTATATGAAATTTCTTCTTCTTCTTCTTCTTCTTAGGCAGTCCCTCGGAACCGAGGATGACTTGCTTCCACATTAAAAATGAGTTTGCAGGTGACTGATGAGTCCAATGCGGGACCTACAGTCTCTGTCACTGGTGGGGCAGACGGTGGTTGAAGGGGCGGGCGGGTGGGGTGCTTGGGTTGACGTGCGCGGCCTGCGCTTGGCTTCCGCTTGCTCCCGGCGAAGAGACTCGAGGTGTTCGGCGCCTTCCCGGATGCTTCTCCTCCACTTTGTGCGGTCTTGGGCCAGGGATTCCCAGGTGTCGGTGGGGATGTTACACTTTTTCAAGGAGGCTTTGAGGGTGTCCTTGAAGCGTTTCCTCTGCCCACCTGGGGCGCTCTTGCCGTGCCGGAGCTCCGAGTAGAGCGCTTGTTTTGGGAGCCTCATATCGGGCATGCGGACAATGTGACCTGTCCATCAGAGCTGATTGAGCGTGGTCAAAGCTTCGATGTTGGCCTGAGCAAGAACACCGACGTTGGTGCGCCTATCCTGCCAATGGATTTGCAGGATCTTGCGGAGGCAGTGTTGGTGGTACCTCTCCAGTGCTTTGAGGTCCATATCTCTGAGGCATACAGCAGGGCGGGTATCACTGCTGCTCTGTAGACCATGAGCTTAGTGCCGGGTTTGAGGTCCTGGTCTTCAAACACTCTCTCCCTCAGGCGACCGAAGGCTGCACTGGCACACTGAAGGCGGTGTTGGACTTCGTCGTCGATGTCTGCCCTTGTTGACAGGAGGCTCCCGAGGTGTGGAAAGTGATCCACGTTGCCCAAGGCCTTGTCGTGGATTTTGATAATCGGGGGGCAGTACTGTGTGGTGGGGGCAGGCCGGTAGAGGATCTTTGTCTTACGGATGTTTAGTGTAAGGCCCATGCTCTCGTACGCTTCGGTGAAGGTGTTGACGATGGTTCGGAGTTCGACCTCCGAGTGAACGCAGACGCAAGCGTCGTCTGCATACTGTAATTCGACGACAGAGGATGGGATGACCTTGGATCTGGACTGGAGGCGACGGAGGTTGAACAGTTTCCCGTTTGTTCTGTAAATTAGCTCCACTCCAGTGGGGAGCTTACTGAGGGTGAGATGGAGCATCGCAGCAAGGAAGATCGAGAAGCGCGTTGGTGCAATGTCACAGCCTTGCTTGACCCCGGTTCGTACGTGAATTGGGTCTGTGGTGGAACCGTTGGTCAGGATCACGGCTTGCATGTCGTCGTGAAGCAGGTGGAGGATGGTGACAAACTTTTGAGGGCAGCTGAATTTGAGGAGGACACTCCATAATCCCTCCCGGTTGATAGTGTCGAAGGCCTTTGTGAGGTCAAAGAAGGCCATGTACAGCGGTTGGTGCTGTTCCCTGCATTTCTCTTGTAATTGACATGTGAAGATCATGTCCATTGTGTCCCTTAGTGGGCGGAATCCCCATTGCGACTCTGGGAGGAGCTTTTTGGCCACTGGGAGAAGGCGATTGAGGAGATTATATGAAATTAAGGGGAATATAGTTACAGAAAACTTTTTTTATCCGGGACTGGCGTGGTGCCGGTTGATCAAAAAGTCCGGATTACAAAGAGGTATACTTACCAAGGTACGAGAGCCCCGTACACGGCCACAGGTGCAGGAGCCCCGGTTGCACGGCCACAGGTGCAGGAACCCCGGTTACGCAGCCACAGATCCAGGAACCCCGGTTACACGGCCACTAATATACAGTAAAACTCACCTGAACCTACTCCTGAATTTTGCCGGTTAAGAGAGATTTCCGGATATTTAGGTGCCGGTACATGGATAGAGAAATAGTTGTAGTTAAGATAAAAGGGAAGTTTCTTGGATGGAAAGGTGTAACTAGTGTTCCACGGGATTTCTGTTGAGGCAAGTACGTGAGGGAAAATTTTTGAAATTTGTTGATACCCCTCCCCCAATTTGGTATGACAAATTGACAACCGCAGGAATATATAGATGAAGCAAGCAGGCTGGAAGATGTAGTTCAATGTAGAAAAGTGTAAGCAATATATTTTGGCAGTAACGAGAGGGGAAGGAAATGCACCTTAAACGGTATAGGGCAGTAGAGGGATTTTCGTGCACAGATAAGCAGATCATTTAAGGTGGCAGTGTGAATAGACACAGCCATAAAAAGCAAGTGGAATCATTGGTTTTATGTCTAGAGGCATAAAGTACAAAAGCAAGGAGGTAATGTTGAAATTGCAAAGACCTTAGTCTGCAGGTGGTGTATTGTGTGCAGTTTTGGTCTTTCTTAAAGAGAGGCTATAAAATCAAAGGAAAAGTTGCAGCGTAGATTTACGAAGATGTTACCAGATGTTAATTACGAAGAGAGATTTGGGAAGTTGAGGCTTTTTTCACAAGATCGGAGAAGGTTAAGAGGTAAACTGGCAGGACTTACAAGATTTTTTTTATTCGTTTGTATGATGTGGGCATCGCTGGCAAGGCCAGCATTTATTGCCCATCCCTAATTGCCCTTGAGAAGGTGGTGGTGAGCCGCTGCAGTCCGTGTGGTGAAGGTACTCCCACAGTGCTGTTAGGGAGGGAGTTCCAGGATTTTGACCCAGCGACGATGAAGGATCGGCGATATACTTCTAAGTCAGGATGGTGTGTAACTTGGAGGTGGTGGTGTTCCCATGCGCCTGCTGCCCTTGTCCTTCTAGGTGGAAAAGGTTGCGGGTTTGGGAGGTGCTGCCGAAGAAGCCTTGGCGAGTTGCTGCAGTGCATCTTGTAGATGGTACACACTGCAGCCCACGGTACACCAATGGTGGAGGGAGTGAATGTTTAAGATGGTGGATGTGTTGCCAATCAAGCGGGCTGCTTTGTCTTGGATGGCGTCGAGCTTCTTGAGTGTTGTTGGAGCTGCACTCATCCAGGCAAGTGGAGAGTATTCCATCACACTCCTTACTTGTGCCTTGTAGATGGTGGAAAGGTTTTGGGGAGTCGGGAGCTGAGACACTCGCTGCAGAGTACCTAGCCTTTGACCACCTCTTGTTGCCACAGTATTTATGTGGCTGCCCCAGTTAAGTTTCTGGTCAATGGTGACCCCCAGGATGTTGATGGTGGGGGATTCGGCGATGGTAATGTCGTTGAATGTCATGGGGCGGTGGTTGGACTCTCGCTTGTTGGAGATAGTCATTGCCTGGCACTTGTATGGCGCGAATGTTACCTGCCACTTATCAGCCCAAGCCTGAATGTCGTCCAGGTCTTGTTGCATGCGGGCATGGACTACTTCATTTTTTGAGGAGTTGGAAATGGCACTGAACGCTCTGCAGTCGCCAGCGAACATCCCCATTTCTGACCTTATGTTGGAGAGAAGGTCAGTGATGAAGCAGCTGAAGATGGTTGGAATAACAACAGAAAATGCTGGAAGCACTCAGCAGGCCAGGCAGCATCTGTGGAGAGAGAAATAGTTAACATTTCAGGTCTGTGACCCTTCATCATCAGAACTGGCAAAGGTTAGCGATGTAACAGATTTTAAGCAGGTGCAAAGACAGGGAAAGGGGGGGGGGAGGGGAGGAAGGAATTGAAGGAATAGTCTGTGCTAGGGTAGGAGGCAGGAGAGGTTAAATGTTGCAAATGGGGATGGCAGAATCATCAATAGCCGCCTGAAAAATGGGGGCAGGGGTTATAGTCTGAAATTGTTGAACTCAATGTTGAGTCCAGAAGGCTGTAAAGTGCCTAATCGAAAGATGAGGTGCTGTTCCTCGAGCTTACATTGAGCTTCATTGGAACGGTGTAAGAGGCCGAGGACAGAGTGGGAGTGGAGAGGAGAATTAAAGTGACAGGCGACTGGAAGCTCGGGGTCACTCTTACGGGCTGAACGGAGGTGTTCAGCAAAGCGGTCACCCAATCTGCGTTTGGTCTCCCCAATGTAGAGGAGACCGCATCGTGAGCAGCGAATACAGTATACTAAATTGTAAGAAGTACAAGTAAATCGCTGTTTCACCTGCAATGGAAGGGGTGTTTGGGGCCCTGGGAAGTGGGAGGTAAAAGGGCAGGTGTTGCATCTCCTGCGCTTGCACGGGAAGGTGCCGTGGGGAGGGGAGTGGCTGTTGGGGGTGATTGAGGAGTGGACCAGGGTGTTGCGGAGGGAGCGGTCCCTTCGGAATGCTGAAAGGGGAGGTGAGGGATAGATGCGTTTGGTGGTGGGATCACGTTGGAGGTGGCAGAAATGGCGGAGGATGATCCGTTGAATGTGAAGGCTAGAGGGGTGAAAGGTGAGGCCATGGGAAACCCTATTGTGGTTCTGGGAGGGAGGGGAAGGGGTGAGAGCAGAAGTGCGGGAAATGGAACGGACGCGGTCAAGGGCCGTGTCAACCGCAGTAGAGGGGAATCCTCGGTTGAGGATAAAGGAAGCCATATCGGAAGCACTGGTATGGAAGGTGGCATCGTCAGAACAGATGCGGCAGAGACGGAGAAACTAGGAGAATGGAATAGAGTCCTTACAGGAAGCGGGGTGGGTTGAAGTGTAGTCCAGGTAGCTGTGGGAGTCACTGGGCTTGTAGTGGATGTTTGTTGATAGGCTATCGCCAGAAATGGAGACAGAGAAGTCAAGGAAGGGAAGAGTTGGAGATGGACCATGTGAAGTTGAGGGAAGGGTGGAACTTGGAAGCAAAGTGAATGAAATTTTCTAGTTCAGAGCAAGAGCAGGAAACGGCACCGATACAGTTATCGATGTACCGGAAAAGAGGTGAGGGAGGGGACCTGAGTAGGACTGGAACAAAGATGGTTGGGCCTAGGACACTGCCCTGAGGAACTCCTGCAGCGATGTCCTGAGGCTGTGATGATTGGCCTCCAACCACCACAACCATCTTCCTTTGTGCTAGGTATGACTTCAGCCAGTGGAGAGTTTTCCCCCCCGATTCCCATTGACTTCAGTTTTACTAGGGCTCCTTGATGCCACACTCGGTCAAATGCTGCCTTGATGTCAAGGGCAGTCACTCTCACCTCACCTCTGGAATTCAGCTCCTTTGTCCATGTTTGGACCAAGGCTGTAATGAGGTCAGGAGCCAAGTGGTCTTGGCAGAACACAAACTGGGCATCAGTAAGCAGGTTATTGGTGAGTAAGTGTTGCATGATAGCACTGCCGATGACACCTTCCATCACTTTGCTGATGATTGAGAGTAGACTGATGGGGCGGTGATTGGATTTGTCCTGCTATTTGTGGACAGGACATACCTGGGCAGTTTTCCACATTGTCGGATAGATGCCAGTGTTGTAGCTGTACTGGAACAGCTTGGCTAGAGGCGCGGCTAGTTCTGGAGCAGAAGTCTTCAGCACGATAGCCGGGATGTTGTCCGGGCCCATAGCCTTTGCTGTATCCCGTGCGCTCAGCCGTTCTTTATATCACGTGGAGTGAATCGAATTGGCTGAAGACTGACTTCTGTGATGGTGGGGACTTCCGGTGTAGGCCGATATGGATCATCCACTTGGCACTTCTGGCTGAAGATGGTTGCAAATGCTTCAGCCTTGTCTTTTGCACTCAAGTGCTGGGCTCCACCATCATTGAGGATGGGGATATTCATGGAGCCCCCTCCTCATGTTAGTTGTTTAATGGTCCACCACCATTCATGACTGGATGTGGCAGGACTACAGAGCTTTGATCTGATCCGTTGATTGTGGGGTTGCTTATCCTGTCTATAGCATGTGCTGCTTCCGCTTTTTAGCATGCATGTCGTCCTGTGTTGCAGCTTCCCCAGGTTGGCACCTCATTTTTAGGTGCACCTGGTGCTGCTCCTGGCATGCTCTTCTGCACTCCTTATTGAACCAGGGTTGGTCCCCTGGCTTGATGGTAATGGCAGAGTGAGGGATATGCCGGGCCATGAGGTTACAGATTGTGGTGGAATACAATGCTGCTGCTGATGGCTCACAGCGCCTCATGGATGCTCAGTTTTGAGCTGCTAGATCTGTTCTGAATCTATCCCATTTAGCACAGTGGTAGTGCCACACAGCATGATGGAGGGTGTCCTCGGTGTGAAGACGGGACTTTGTCTCCACAATGACTGTGCGGTGGTCACTGCTACCAATACGGTCATGGACCGATGCATCTGCGACAAGTAGATTGGTGAGGACGAGGTCAAGTAGGTTTTTCCCTTGTGTAGGTTCTCTTACCACCTGTCGCAGGCCCAGACTGTCAGCTATGTCCTTCAGGACTCTGCCAGCTCGGTCAGTAGTGGTGCTACCGAGCCACTCTTGGTGATGGACATTGAAGTCTCCCACCCAGAGTACATTCTGTGCCCTTGCTACTCTCAGTGCTTCTTCCAAGTGGTGTTCAATATGGAGGAGTACGGATTCATCAGCTGAGGGAGGGCGGTAGGTGGTAATCAGCAGGAGCTTTCCTTGCCCATGTTTGACCTGAAGCCATGAGACTTCATGGGGTCCAGAGTCAATGTTGAGGACTCCCAGGGCCACTCCCTCCCGACTGTATACCACTGTGCCGCCACCCCTGGTGGGTCTGTCCTGCCGGTGGGACAGGACATACCCAGGGATGGTGATGGGACTTTGGGACATTGGCTGAAAGGTATGATTCTGTGAGTATGACTATGTCAGGCTGTTGCTTGACTAGTTTGTGGGACAGCTCTCCCAATTTTGGCACAAGTCCCCAGATATTGGTAAGGAGGACTTTGCAGAGTCGACTGGGCTGGGTGTGCCGTTGCCGTGTCAGTAGCCGGTGCCGAGGTCGATGCCGGCTGGTCTGTTCGGTTTCATATTGTGTTAAGATGATGAAGGATTAGAAGATAAAATTGTTAGACTATTTCAACTGCTTGTTGAGATGGTAATGAGGGGGCACAAATTTAAGATCACAAAAAGAATTAAATTTGAGTTTATTAAAAATATTCTTTTCACAAGAGGGTGGTTGGAATGTGAAGTCTCTGCCACAAATTGTTAGGAACAGGAGTAGGCCATTCAGCACCTCAAATTGATTCTGATGGGCTCTGTATTGCAAAAGCACCTGAAAGGCATCATTACAAAGGCGTTCACTATAATAAAACTTAATTCCAAGCAGAAGTTTGGCGAAGTAGAAAGGTTCTTTGAAAGAAAATTTGACCACCATCTTTCTGTATGTTACAAGACAAGCAAAACTGACTGAATGAACCCTGTATGAATTTAGCAGAGATTTTTCAGTCACAATCTAGCTAGATATTGATTTGGTTATGAATTAAAATTGTTTGTACATCCAAGGTAATATAATTGCTGATAATTCATGCATATCCCATATGTGACAGTCTCAAGTACTTATTAATGTTACTGAAATTAATCAATTTTTATAATGAAGTGGCTAGAGGTGAAATTAATAAGCTTTTTAATTATAAACACTGCAATGTGTTATTTAACCCTTCAGAATTGTGGATCAGAGTTTTCAGCAATATGTTACCAATTAAATTCAAATAATGCGAGCAGCAGAATGGAATGGAAATTATAAGTCGGCTAATTAAATTTCCTGGAGGATGACTAGTTCCACAAGATTCCTTCTCTTGCATGTGTTTGTCAGACTCGGTGAGGAAAGGCTCCCTGTCTTATATGTCAGTGTAACTTTGAAGAGGGAAGTGACTGACGGACACACCTGCTGGCTATGTGGACAGCTGCTTTGTGGCTAGCTGCTAATTTCTTCACCAATCAGAGCAAATTGAGGGTGGGAGTTTTGTTCCAAGGGTAGGTTGAACTGCAGTTGGCTATTTTTCTTCATAGTGAATCTGAAAATTCCTGCAACAACTGATTATTTTTACAGGAAATGCTTGAAATACTGAAATGGTTTGTGCACTTCATTGTGTCCTGCTAAATCATAATACAAAAAATATATAAGAATGCATTTTATTTGATGGAGGATAGAGAATAAGTTATAAATCTGATTAATGTGACACTGTTGATAGGAACGCATCCTATTTAAGATCTTCAGCAATGCTATGTTGAATATCATCGTATAGGATGGATTCAGTGTCTTTTCCAGGCATTTCTGAAGGAATTGTGATGATTTTTTCAGTATTGTATTGATTGGCAGATTTGCCTGGAGACTTGGTGTGCTCCATTTGCATCCTAAACAATGGGTTAAACAGTGAAATATAGTGAGCTCCCCAAATACAATGCTACATTTTTGTATGGTTCAGGATGGGATATCTAAAGTATTGATTATTAGAAGATATAAGAGTGTCTGTCCTAGTTGTTGGTTCATGATGGTTACTTGGGAATTCTGTTGTATGCCAACCTTAGCTTGAACATAGTTCTTTGGGATGGCACTAAGAGTTGAAAAGGCACTTTGATCTATCTTGTCTGTCTTCAGTAACTGCAAAATTCCAATTCATGTTAAACTTATAGCATTTGTGTGTCTAAGCAGTTCTTTGTGGTTTGAAACTCCTCGATATGCGACTGAAGGGCTTACACTGGTCCATATGAGATCCAGGACCAACCTGCAAGGTAAATTGAAAGCAAATTGTGAATGCAGTTGAAGGGAGGGTGGGTGGGGGCGGGGGTGGTGCCCCAGCCTATAATGATCTGTCATTCAGCACCCTGGAGAGGGATTAGGTCTCATAGTGGGCACTTTTCCAAAGCTCTTCATGGTGACTCAGATTAAGTAGTTGATGGCAAGTAAACCTAGCAGGCAGCATTGGACTTGGCTGTCTAGAATGTCAAGATGACTGACCCATTGCAAGCTATTCAGTAATGATCCTTGCAGCACACTGAAAGCAGATGTCTTTTGTATAGTTGATAAGGAAACTTGAAGTTTGGAACAACAACTGCAGGAAGATATTACTTGGAGGCCAGGTACGAAAACCTACACTCTTATATCCAGGGTTCAGTGCCTACCACAATTTTCCATTTGGGTGATATGTCACCAAAGACTTTTGGCAGGATGTGATTTTCTATCCCTTACCTGTTTACCTTTTCTTGTCATTTAATGTGTGCTTTTAAGATGCAGAGCATATTTGGGTGACATGTTCAACACATGCTTTCTGATGGAAAACCCTGGAAGTGACTTTGGGGGGGCCAGTGTAACAATTCTCTCTCTGAATTTCCTACCTGCCCCAGGTCCACCCAGAATTTAACAGACGGGAACTGATGAGCCTTGCAGTCCCTTCAGACAGATAACAGTCATAAAATGACACAAAGTTAAATGATTTCAGGACATTCAGCTAATTTTTTTGTAGCAAAATATAAGAAAAGAGAAAGTCAGGAGATAAATTTGCTAGATGTAAAAAGGAGAACTCTCAGTACAGACCTGGGACCTTCAGCTCTATATGACGTGGCATAACATTGGATGCTGCCTTTATGTACAGTCGTTGGGAGGAAGGATTAAATTCAGGAAGTTTTAAAAGACAAAACAGGCGAGCAAGACTGGAAAATTAGCAATGCATATGATGTGTATTTTGAAGAAAACGGCCCAGGAGGGAAAAAAACACACTTGAATAAAAGAATCGAAAGAATACAGGAAACCAACTAATAATGCATTTTTCCTCACTCCTGAAAATGTGGTCTATGGGTCACTGTTGCTCACAAACTTGTGGTTACTGAGTTAATCCTCACAGCCCCAATAATGGGTCTACCGTATGTAATGGTGTTTGTGTGCATCTCCTCCATTTCATTATTGAAAACCATCAGCCTAGTTTCAAATATAATCATAGGTAGCTTTGTTACAATTTTTTTTAATGTGGTGCAGGACTGAACTTGCTGGTGCTTTATACAGGGATTGGGCCATGATCTGTTGCAACTTGCAGTTTGTGCTGCATTTCCACAAGTTTAGTCTGATGCTTAACCGTTGATGACGAGCAACCAGAGAGATTTTAGGCCAAATTTGTTTAAAATTTTCCCATAATTTTCATTTGGAGATTAAATTTGTATATGTGTTTAAAGCTGAGTCACAATTCTGCAGTTGAGGATGGTGTACCTAAGGGCAGATGCTACTTATCTCCTCTTGATCAAAAAGATTACTTTGATAATGACTAAGGTTGAACCTGAGGCCACATGACACTAAGAAATCTTGGAGTTTATTGCCAAAAGTAGAGATACAAAACCAAGAGGATAGCTTCAGAAATGTTTATGGACATGCTGCCAGATTTTTATGATGAGACAGATGGTTGATAACTGCTGGGAGTTTAGAAAAGGTCCTATGGTTAAATGCACCAGAACTTTCTTGTTATTTCATAGACTTTTAGCAGATGCATCACTCACTTTGTATGGCGAAATGGTACCTGGAAGTTACTGGAACTGTATGGAATAACTGAAAAGATTACCAAACATCTAAAGGAGAAATGTAAATGAGCAAAAGCATGTTTAAGTATTGGAAGAAAAAGGTTTGTGTAAGGAATGAAAGGATGGTTCAGAGGGGAGACATAGATTGTATCTTGCCACCAACTTGGTTCAGTATTGTCATGGACTGTGTTACGAACGAGCGTCAAGGTGTAAGGATAGGCCATGACTTAGAATATGTAAAAGATAATGTTTCTGGATCCTTGTTTGCTGATGATGACTTTAAGGAGCTGAGTGCTGGTGGTGTTGGTCAATATCATTGTCCCAAAGACCAAGGCCATATTTGTAGTACAACGAAAAGCACAAGGATAAATGAAGTGGACCTAAATGCTGAGAAGGTAGAAATGGTGGATTAGTTTATGTTCCTAAGGAGCTGTGTAAGAGATGCAAAACAGAAAAGAAATTGAAGAATTCTTGACTGATGATGGAAACCACTGTGGAGGATGTGAAAAGGAGTGTTTGAGGCTACTATTATTAATATTTCTGTATGAGGCTGAGATATGCACTTTGGTGAAGGCGCAGAACCAAAGAGTAGATGATTTTAAACATAACTATGAAGGAGGAAGTTGGATATTGGGTGGGAGGTCTGAACATAACATAAGAATTAGGAGCAGGAGTAGGCCATACAACCCCAAGCGTGCTCTGCCATTCAGTCAGATAATGGCTGATCATCTACATCAACTCCACTTTCCTGCCCTATCCCCATATCCCTCGATTCCCTTAGTGTCCAAAAATCTATCGATTACGGTCTTAAATATACTCAATGACTGAGCATCCACAGCCCTCTGGGATAGAGAATTCCAAAGATTCACAACCCTTTGAGTGAAGAAATTTCTCCTCAACTCAGTCCTAAATGGCTGACCCCTTATCCTGAGATTGTGACCCTTGGTTTTAGACTCTCCAGCCAGGGGAAGCCTCTCAGCATCTACCCTGTCAAGCCCTCTAAAAATTTTATACGTTTCAATGAGATCACCTCTCATTCTTCTCAATCCCAGAGCATATAGGCCCATTCTACTTGATCTTTCCTCATAGGACAGCCCTCTCATCCCAGGAATCAATCTGGTGAACCTTTGTTGCACCCCCTTGAAGGCAAATATATATTTCCTTGAGTAAGGAGACCAAAACTGCTACCAGTACTCCAGGTGTGGTCTCACCAGAGCCCTGTACAATTTCAGCAAGACTTCCTTACTCTTATACTCCAACCCCATTGCAATAAAGCCCAACATACCATTTGCCTTCCTAATTGCTTGCTGTACCTGCACGTTAACGTTCTGTGTACACGGATACACAAATCCCTCTGAATACCAACATTTAATAGTTTCTCACCAATTAAAAAATACTCTTGTTTTTCTATTCTTCCTACTAAAGTGAATAACCTCACATTTCCCCATATAATACTCCATCTGCCACCTTCTTGCCCACTCACTTAACCTGTCTATATCACTTTGTAGCCTCTTTGCGTCCTCCTCACTGCTTACTTTCCCACCTAGTTTTGTATCGTCAGCAAACTTGCATAAATTATACTCGATCCCTTCATCTAAGTCATTAATGTAGATTGTAAATAGCTGAGGCCCCATCACTGATCCTTGCGGCACCCCACTAGTAACAGCCTGTCAACCTAATTATTCCTACTCTGTTTTCTGTCCCTTAACCAATCCGCTATCCATGTTAATATATTACCCCAACTCCATGAGCCCGTAACTTGTGCAACAACCTTTTATGTGGCACCTTATTGAATGCCTTTTGGAAATCCAAATATACTACATCCACTGGTTCCCCTTTATCTACCCTGCTAGTTACATCCTCAAAAAAAACTCTTAACAGATTTGTCAAACACGATTTCCCTTTCATAAAACCATGTTGATTCTGCCTAATCACATTATTATTTTCTAAGTGCCTTGTTACCACTTGCTTAATTATAGATTCCAGCATTTTCTCGATGACTGATGTCAGGCTAACTGGCCTTGGCCTGTAGTTCCCTGTTTTCCATCTCCCTCCTTTCTTGAATAGCGGTATTATATTTGCTACCTTCCAATCTGCTGGGACTGTTCAGAATCTAGGGAATTTTGGAAGATCATAACCAATGCATTCCCTATCTCTGCAGCCACCTCATTTAGAATCCTAGAATGTAGGCCATCGGGTCCAGGGGATTTGTCAACTTTTAGTCCCATTAATTTCTCCAATACTTTTTCTTTACTAATATTTACTTTAAGTTCCTCACTTTCATTAGACCCACTATTTCTGGTATGTTTGTTTGTTTCTTCTACTGTGAAGATACAAAATATTTGTTTAACATCTCTGCCATTTCCCTATTCTCCATTATAATTTCTCCTGTCTCAGCTTCTAAGGAACCCACGTTTACTTTCACTACTCTCTTCCTTTTTACATACTTGTAGAAGCTCTTACAATCGCTAGGAAACTGTCATGAATGCATTCCATGATCTCGTCCTCCAAAACTACGTTTGCTAATTTGATGGATTCTTTGCTGTTTTCTAAACTCTCCTAATCCTCAGGCTTATTACTACTCTTGGCAACATTATAATCCTCTTCTTTTAATCTATCACTATCCTTAACCTCTTGTGTTAGCCACGGATGGATCGTCTTTTCTTTTTGTTTCTCAATGGAATGTACATTCATTGAGTATTATGAAATATTTCTTTAAATGTTCGCCATTACTTATCGATCGTCATACCTTTTAATCAAATTCTGAATCTACCTTAGCCAACTCACCCCTGATACCCATGTAATTGGCTTTGTTTAAGCTTAATACTCTAGTTTTAGGCTTCAGCAGGTCACTCTCTGATCACTCTTCCCCAGAGGATCTCTTACTATGAGATTACTAATTATCCCTGTCTCATTACAAATAGTCTCTTCCCTGGTTGGTTCTACAACGTATTTTTCTAGGAAACTGTCTCGAATGCATTCCATGATCCCGTCCTCCAGATTCCCCATACCAATTTGATTTGCCCAGTCTACATGAAGATTAAAGTCCCCCACGATTATTACATTACCTTTGTTACAAGCTCCTCTTATTTCTTGATTAATACTCCATTCAACAGTATAGCTACTGTTAAGGGGCGAATAAACTACTCCCACCAGTGTTTTCTGACCCTTGTTATTTCTTCTCTCCACCCATACTGATTCTGCTTCCTACTCTTCAGAGCCAAGATCCTGCCTCACTACTGTCCTTATGTCATCCTTTATTATCAGGGCTACCCCTCCTCCTTTTCCATTTTGTCTGTCTTTTCAAAACGTTTACCCTGGAATATTTAGTTCCCAACCTTGGTCACCATGCAACCACCTTTCTGTAAAGGCTATTAGATAAAACCCATTTATCTCTTTATGGCATTAATTCGTTTATCTTGTTATAAATGCTTTGTGCGTTCAGATAAAGCGCCTTAATTTTAACTTTTTACCATTCACTGATACACTATTACTGTTAAACTCTCTGTCCTTCCTGTCACACTCTACTTATCTTTACCCAAATCGCTACACTGCACCGTGGCCTTGATTTTTCTATTTAGATTTATAAAATTTCCCTCACCTAAACTCTCTTCTTCCCCCCCCCCCCCACACTTTTTTTTTAGTCCTATCTACAGCCCTAGTTATTCGATTTGCCAGGACACTGGTCCCAGCCTGGTTTAAATGGTGACTGTAATCCCTCATCCCTGGAATCATTCTAGTAAATCTCTTCTGTACTCTCCAAAGCCTTCATGTCCTTATGTGGTGCCCGAATTGGACACAGTACTCCAGCTGGGACCAAACTAGTGTTTTATAAAGGTTTAGCATAACTTCCTGGCTTTTGTACTCTATGCCTCTATTTATTATGCCCAGGATCCCATATGCCTTATTAACTGCTTTGTTACCCTGTCCTACCACCCTCAAAGATTTGTGCACAAACACCCCCAGGTGTTCTTGCACCCCCTTTAAAAATTGTACCATTTAGCTTGTATTGTCTCTCTTCATTCTTCCTACCAAAATGTATCACCTCACACTTTTCTGTGTTGAACTTATCTGCCACGTGTCCATCCAATCTACCAGCCTATGCATGCCCTCTTTGAAGTGTATTACTATCTTCACTGTTGACTACACTTCCAAGCTTCGTGTCATCTGCAAATTTTGAAATTGTGCCCTGTACCCCAAGTCCAAGTCAATATGTTAGCAAAAACAGCAGTGGTTCTAGTACTGAACCCTGGGGAACTCCACTGTATACCTCCCTCCAGTCTGAAAAACAGCCATTCACCACAACTGTCTATTTTCTATCCCTTAGCCAATTTTGTATCCATGCTGCTACTGCCCCTTTTATTCCATGGGCTTCAATTTTGCTAACAAGCCTAATATGCAGTACTTTATCAAACGCCATACACACAACATCGACTGCACTGCCCTCATCACCCTCTCTGTTACCGCATCAAAAAACCCAATCACGTTAGTCAAACATGATATGCCCTTAACAAATCCGTGCTGGCTCGCCTTTATTAGTCCATATACTTGTCCAAGTGGCTGTTAATTTTCTCCCGGATTGACGTTTCTAAAAGCTTCCCCACCACCCATGTTAAACTGACTTGCCTGGAATTGCCAGGTTTATCCTTTTTTTTGAACAAGGGTGTAACATTTGCAATCCTCCAGTCCTCTGGACCCCCCTTGTATCTAAAGAGGACTGGAAGATTGTGGCCAGCAGTTTCTACCCTTACTTCCCTCCGCAACCTAGGATGCATCCCATCTGGACCGGTTGACTTATACACTTTTAAGTACCACCAGCCTTCCTAGTAACTCCTCTGTATCTATTTTTATCTCATCCAGTATCCCGACAACCTTGTTGTTTACTGTAGCTTTGGCAACGGTCTTCCTTGGTAAATGTTGATACAAAGTACTCATTTCGTACCTCAGCCATGCCGTCTGCTTCCACCAATATATCTCCATTTTGGTCCCTAACTGGCACCACCGCTCCTCTGACAACTGTTAATACGCCTATAGAAGACCTTTGGATTTCCTTTTACGTGAACCGCCAGTCTATTCTTGTACTGCCTCTTTGCCCCTCTTACTTCCTTTTTCAATTCTCATCTTTTTATATTCAGCCTGTCATATACCCCCTTTTTCTGCTTCACCCTACTCTCTAACTCCTTCATCATTCAGGGAGCTCTGGCTTTGGTTGCTTTCCCTTTCCCTCTTGTGGGAATGTACATAGACTGTACCCAGATCATCTCTTTTAAAGGCCACCCATTGCTCCATTACATTTCTGCCTGCCAGTCTTTGACTCCAGTTTACCCGGATCAGATCCCTCCACAATTTGCTGAAATTAGCCCTCTTCCAGTTAAGTGTTTTTATTCTAGATTGCTCCTTGTCCTTCTCCATAACTAATCTAAACCTTATGATACTACGATCATAATATGCAGCTCACTCCAGTTGGTCAGCCAGGCATCTGCAGTAGGGCTCAAATAGATCTTCAGGTACAGGAGGTGAGTGAGGTTGCTGCGCATGCTTCCTTCACAAGTCAGAAGGACCGCCTATAATGAAGAGCACAACATGGACACACGATGAAAGGACAACCTCCATGCCTGGCTCGCACAAAGCCAGTCCCAATAACTTTTTGCATAGGAGGCACAGGAGTGCTCTATGCAGGACCAATTAAAGTTGTGCTTCCTTCCTTGTTGGGGTAACAATACATTAACTGAGGAAACAGTACTGAACACACTGGAAAAAAAATGCTCTTTCTCATTACAAATATTTTCCATATCCCAGTCAAACTATTTTTGGAAAGTTTAAATCTACAATTAGGACTATTTTTCATACTTTCATCTTTAACTTGTCTTCAGATTTCATCCACAATTCCCTATGCACTGTTTGGCAGTGGGTAAAATGCTCCCAGTAATTGGAACGATTCCTTGCTATTAAGCTTAATACAAAAGGATTTTGTTTAGGCCACTTTTCTATTTAAATCCTTATGTTGCAATGCTATGATAGTGTCTCTAACTAATAGTGCTGCCCCTCCTCCCTTTCTTCTTTTCCTATCCCCTTTTCCTCTTCTGAAGTACTGTGGTAGCCTTCCAGTACCTTGTCCAAATGACTGTGAGCTTAGACAGCTATTGTATCATTGGCAGCACAGCCAAGCTATTTCTTGTCCTTACCTGATCGCCATACATGCACACATTCTAGCAGGGCTTAGGTATAGCGATTGAGAGCATGAGCGTTGGTTTTCAACTCTCTACCCCACCCTGCCAGCCCAAGGGAGCTGAGGCCAACTGTAACTGTCCAACTACTACCTTAACTAAGCTGCATACTAAGCATTTGAACTTCGTAACTTCCTGGTTTTTGTGGTTTACTACCACGCTAACTGCTGCATTTACCCCATTTCACCTTGAGGAAAGCATCTAATGTCAAGGCCCTCCTTGAATAGCAGGTCTCGACCTCAGATGAACAGTACCCTTGGATTACAGTGACATTACTATGTACGCAGTCTGACCTTAAAGCTTTTCTTTAGACAAGCTTTGAATCCAAGGGTGGCTTTGTAATTTAGAATTGTTTCCAGTTTCTCTTGGGGAAACTTCACGGAGTCGGTGCCTTGTTGTAGTGGACTGAGACTTGCTTTCAATTACTTTAGTTAGAATAGAATCTGGTTGCCATATCTTACACTTGCTTGTGATGTAACCAAAAATCTTGTGTGGTGAGCATCATGTGGAAAGCCAGGATAATTTTTCAAAAATATTTTTGTTCAAATTTATGTGCTAATTGAGATGAGGGATGTTACACTTTTTCCCCACTTTGACCACCCACTATCAATATACAGTATCTCAAGTCAGGTGTAGCTCCACTTACTCTGCCCCAACACTAACTCCAATCTCAGAACACTGTCTACTTTCACCAGGAAATTTGGCAAATTAGGGTTAATTTTGTTCTGTGGATCATCATTCACAGGGATTATGTTGCTAGTTTTTGTGCTGGGCAACAATTCCAACCAATGTCTTGCTGAAGAGCTGCTCTCAAGAATACGACAATGTACTGCACCATAGAGTGAATAGAACCCCACAAGTGAGTTCCTGATTCAGACACCAATTGAAGGCAAGCTGCTACTTCCCAGGAAGAGAAGAAAAAAGTATGACCAATAGTTCTATTAAACAAATGTATTTTTATAGGGCCCTTTTATATGTTGTATGCAAACTAGGATAGCCCCACTTCCTGATAGTTAATTCTGCTGGAGAAGAGGTCAAGAATAAGAGAGAGGGCACAGCACTGAATCCTAGCTCAGGCAAAATCTTATAACCAGGTTGTGAATGAAAGTCCAGAAGCACATGGAGTAACAAGTCTATAGTGACTCGCAAGTTTTTTATTTTGAGAGCTGGAGTCCTAAAATATCAGTTGTCTCTCAGCATTGTTGGGACTGTTGAAAATATGCGGGACGGTTCCAGACACTCCATCTGTGTTTGCCTACCAGAAGTAAGTGTAATTATAGGTATCATTTTGTATTGCCTGATGTGATCTTGTGGTTTCATGGCTTGTAGTCCAATTACAGATTACCCCCTCCCACATTTTGTACCTGTTCTTGAAGATTAGTGGGGACAACAGAATGGAACTCTTAAGATTTTAGCTTTCTTGATTAATGCTCGGCTATTCTGTATTGGTGCAATTGCGGTGAGGTGTATTTGCAATTGAAACTATTAGACATATTTGTTCACTTTTAATGGCTGTGATCCAGGATGATTGCAATGTGAAGACTGCTCCCATTCTTCTACACTGTTTACAAGATGGGCTTCTAAGGTTTTACTGAATTATGGTGCTCAAGAAAATGAATGCATGTTTGAAAATTGCATATGTGTATATGTATGTAAGTAAATAAAAAAGACCTGACTGGAAGTATGCATTGAGGAAACTTTTGTGAGCTCTGTAGAGTGTTAACATTTTTCTGGCGGTAAGTAAATTTTTCATTTGGACGAAATATTTTATGCTATTGTGTGGTTATGTGCTGAACCCTTTGCACAAATTTTAAACATGTTTGGCCCGGATTTTGCAGTGGGTAATGACGGCAAACTGTCAGTGTTTGCTGTCATTACCCCTCTGAAAATGACTAACTTCAGGATTTACCGGATGCACAGGAAAATGTGGAAATCCTGAAGCTGTGGTCAGTCATTCGCTGCTCCGCCACAGGCTGTGCTGTGGAACTTCCTAGAGCCAACAATCCGTGAAGTCAGTTGAAGTGACAAAATCTGATCTAATTGTACTGTTAAACACCCCATTAAAAGTTAAGCCTTGTTGGAATAGGTGTAACTGGAGTTTTAATGGCTTATTGACTGCTGAACAACTGTTCTGGCCCTGAAAAACTAATTTTATATTTGAAATTTCAAATTTTTTCATTATGATAGAAAATTAATAGATTTTTAAAATATACTTTTTAAATTTATTTTTATTTTTTTCAAATTTGTTTATATTTCAGCTTCTTTCTTAACCCCATGTGTACATCCCATCTTTATTTCGCTCTCTGTAAAAATTTTAAAAAGTGAATTGAATCAGTGTTTTTTATTTCCTGGTTTGCTTTCTGTGAATTCTTTAATGTGATTGGCTGCTTAGACGGCTTGATCACATCACTGCTGTATCACGCTGGGGATACCATTTTGACAGCACTTCAATCAATTTAATGTAGAGAAAGCTTAAGTTTTAGCCACAGAGCATGCGAGATCTTTGTGGGCAGCTTTAAAGAAAGAAAAAGGGAAACAAAGCTTTCTTCGTTGGCAGCGGCGATCGCCATCGCTTCACCACTGACTGCAAATTCCAGGCCGTTATGTAGTCTTGAATTTAGAAATGGTCTTGTGGTTAAGCTCAATATGTATAAGGTGTTCTCACTTATACATACAGTGAGAAAAAGCACTCTGAGCACATCTGTCTAGACCAGGCATATATCTGTTTAGTGCCATACTTGACACTATGCCGGCAATTCATGCATTAAAATGATGGAACTTGTGTTTACCCTTTTGCTCAGAAATGTAAAAAAAATCTTGGCTGTAAATAGTTGTTATGGAATCTATAAAATTTACAGCGGACATCTGAGAATTTTGTATGATATAAAAAGTATGTACATTTGGTGAAGTGAAAAGGTCTTTAAGTACACAGAGGGCTAAAGGGACTACATTAATTCCTATTCATGCAGTGGGCCAACGTGTGTATTGATCTCAGCTGGGGAGATTTGGAAGCTTTGATTTCTGTGCCCTGAAGTTCTGAACTCTCAGGCCTCAAACTTCTCACCCCAGAGAAATCTAATGAATTGGATAAAGTTATCAGATTCAGTGTTTTACAGTGCACTAGGGAAATTGGATTTGACTAAAAACATGTACACTTTTGAATAGGATACTGAGAATGTTACCTTTGGGGGATAATTGGTAATGAATAGCATAAATGATTGCAGTACCTATTTGTGGCTCCACATCCAGCATTCTACTTGGTCTGTTCCTTGCAACCAAAAGAACAGTAACAGAAATGGGTGGATACTGTTATGGTTCCCTCTTATTCCTCTTCCAACATGTGCATGCACACACACACACACACACACACACACACACACACACACACACTCTGATTGTAAATAAAATGGGGAATTCAGGGGAAACATTTAAATTTAAAGGTGTTATTTTTTTGTGTCTTTCAATTAGGGTACCAAGATGTCTGACTTGGATCAATGTTAGAGCACTTTCGCCTCTGAGACAGAAGTTTGTGGGTTCAAGACCCATTCCTGAGATTTGAGCACATAATCTAGGTTGACACTTTAATGCAGTACTGAGTAACTGTTTTGCTGTCTGAGGTGCCATCTTTCAGATGTGACATTAAACCAAAGCCTTGTCTGCCCCCTCAGTTGGTCATAAAAGATCCAATGATACTGTTCATAGAAGAGCATAGGATAGTTCTCCTGGCCAACATTTATCCCTCAAGCAGCACCATCAAAAACAGATTATCTGGTCATTAATACAAAGGCAAAATACTGTGGATGCTGGAAATTAAAAAATATAAACAAAAAATGCTGGAAATATTCAGGTCAGGCAGCATCTGTGGAGAGAGAAACAGAGTTAATGTTTCAGGTCAGAGACCTTTCATCAGAACTGGAAGATCTAACCAGTTTTTAAGCAAGTACAGAGGCAGGAAAAGGGGGGAGGGGAGGAAAGAATAATCGGGAAGGCAGGAGTGATTTGAATGACAAAAGGGGGTGGTAATGGGACAAGTAAAGAAACAAAAGAAAGGTCTAGAGGAGCAACAGCAGCTGCCCTTTTGTTCTTTCCTCCTCTCCCCTCCCCTTTCCCCGCCTCAGTAGTTGCTTAAAAACGAACATTTTCCAGTTCTGACGGAAGGTCACGGACCTGTTTCTCTCTCCACAGATGATGCCTGACCTGCTGAGTATTTCCAGCATTTTCTGTTTATATTTTCTGGACATTATCTCCTTGTTGTTTGTGGGACCTTGTGTGCAAGTTGGCTGCTGTGTTTGCCTAAATTCCGACAGTGACTACACTTCTAATGTACTTCATTGACTGACGATGTCTTGGGGGTTGTGAAAAGGGATCTATAAATGCATGTTCTTTCTAAATATGAGAATGCACCAGTTATGGGTGTGTGGATACCTGTTCCCAGGTCTCTGCCAATGTCACTCTTGGCTCGATGTTAAGATGTGTATGAAAGTAGCCCAGGGAAATTAGACTGTCCAGCTTTCCTCCTGATGTGGGGAGGTACCTTGGTGTTGCCTCACACATTAGACTTTTTAAAATGAAATATAAATTATTTGATTTTCAGTAGCTACAAATGATATAACCATTTAAATATAGACTAGCTTTCCTTACCAAATACAGGTGTTCCATATAGCTGATCCTAATGCATTCAACAGTCCATACATTGCATCACCTTTTGATAATGGATACTGTTTTTGCTAAAGTTTTGCTTTGTACAAGGGCATTCATGGATAATCACCCACAACTTTCCCTGTTCCATTTGATAGTTTCTGTTCCTCACAATGTTTTAGTTTTATAGTTTTTTGTGGTCGAGGAATGAGTGGTGGCACTTTTTGTTAGTAAGTTGTGGGAATTTGTATAGAAGTATATTTGTGTCTGGATCTAACTACTGTGACCAGAATGTTTATGTCGAAAGGAAATTAATGTTTAATGTGACATTCCTAAAAAGATGAGGATTTTCAAAGGAGATACATGTACTCATTTGGCATTGGTCATAGTAGAGTTATTAATATTGGGATTTTGACATTTATTTGCCTCCTGCTGTACTCTTATGGCTGCCATTTTGATATTGATTGCCTTCACCCTGATCCCAATTTCCATGCACCGTGACACATGATGAGCATTCTCGCATTGTGATATTTCAGTAGACTTAGAGATGGCGCAGGGAGACAGGACCAGCTTGATTAATAGATCAGCTTTCATCTGCCAAAAAATAACTGCTTGTTGAAACAAATTCTGTTTACATTTTGCACCTGAACTTACATTGGTTTCTTGTATATGGGTCCTAAGTTGATGCCATCTGAACTGTTCTTTTTACAGTGCAAGAATGGGTTTGTTCTCAGAGGTGAATTCTCCAGATGGTGCCAGTGTGTAATAATCATTTATCTACTATATAATTTGTTGGTAGTTTTGACGTTTCCAATTGAACTTGACTCATTCATAATTGAGAGGTCTACTGACAAACAATGAAACCAATAGGAGCACCTTTGCCAATGGCCAAACTAATTTGTGTTTCTACTGTTGAATTCTGTAAGATAGCATTTATTTCAAGGAAGGCAACTCAAACTGAATGCAATCCTGAGAGTTCACACTGAGGGCTGTTCCTTGAATCAGTTCTTGTGCTGGAAGACATTAAATTATCTGCCTGGACAAATGAACTGACAGCTTTCAGAGCTAAAGTCCAGTCAGAGATGAGAATTTTGAACTTTGCATCCCAAATCAGCACTGACATTTAAGACTGCGGAAATTTTATTTTGTCATGCAGTTGTTGAAAATGACAACCTGGCTGCTTGACTGGGTGTTCTGGAGTGCATCAGCAGCCAATTTTGAATTTGCAGCTATTAAATGGAGCTTTATCATTTGATGATAGCTGTGGAATGAGCCAGTTTAAAAGCATGCTGCTCATCTTTGACCACTAACCTGCAAACTAGTGAAGCAGACAGACTACAGTAATTGAGTAGCTTGCAGTGCCTTATGAAAACCTGGTAACAATTCAGCATGTTTGAGATGACGAACTCTCCAAAGCTGCCATTATAGTGTCAATTTTATACAAGTGTGAAACCCTTGGTGAGGCTATACCAGTATAAAGCTGATTATGTAGGTCTGTGCGCAGTGTTTAAACTTAATTGCTTATACACCAAAAGGCATGCAGATAATCTGTAGAGCATGTGGAAATATAAATATCAGTGAGATCTGTCTGAGGTGCACAGATCTCACTGCTAGTGGCAAGAAGATGGATTCCTCCACTATGGCGAAACCCTATGCCTCCCATCGCAAGCATGTAGATTGACCACTGTACCAGTCAGAGGACGTGATGTACGGCCCCGACCTAGAACTGGAAAAATGTCAAGTAGTCGAGAGCCCCTTCTGAAGGCCTATATAACAGGTCCACTCACAAACCCCACAACACATCCCTGTGAAGGGCGCACGGGTTGCTGTGAAAGCAGCCCACTTGAGCTGTATAGAAAGAGTGACCCACGCATAAAACCCAGAGCGAAGGTGGGATAGCCTCTGTGTCACCCTGTCCGCCGTGGACCTGCACCTTTTAAATTACTATACAGATATGCGCAACTATGCTGTCAATATACCTTTGTGTACATGTGTTGTGAATACACACAAGTGCTATATGTCAAAACCAATGTATGATTTTTTGCTTGTTAATTTAAATGTTTGTATCTGGGCTGTTAATTGTTAAATGTTACAATTCGTTTCTGTTTTAATGTGTAATCTGTTCACTTTGTTTCTTGAAATAAAATCTTAAAGTGTTTGGGGAGGGAGTTTGAGTAAATATTTTTTTTAAAAGCTTGTTGGTACATAATTTCAATAAAGTCCTGGATTGAATGGTATGCATAGAAGGGAGCGAAACAGAGGTCTGTACCCCCCTCACTATTGCAGAACAACTATTGTAACAACAGGGGGAAAAAATCACATGATTTAACGGAAAGCTATGTAAAATGCACAGACTTTGGGTAGAAACAAAGTATCTGGCACCAATTTAACCGAAGTGCAGAAGTAGTCAGGATCTTTATTGCAGTTTTCTTTTTTAAAGGGCAGGTGCATAACCTTTGTCACTGAATATCCTTAGTCCTCCAAATAGTGACATTTTTGACCTCATTATCTCTTACCCCAAGTGGAACTTTTGTAGCTCCTCCAGTGCTAAATGTTGGCTTCCACTTTTTTTGTGCAAACACTTCTTTTGCCTCAAGAACTCTTAGCTCACTAAACCTCAAGTTTGTCCAGAGCCTGACTACAGCTTGGGGATATTCTCTTGGCAACTCTTGTGTTGTGTATGTACCTTTAAGGGAATAACTGGTCTCAGACTGCAGTACCGGCAGTGACCACCCCTGTATAAAAGGCCCTAGCAGGCTTCTGTAGTTTCAGTTTCCAGGTTGTCTCCATTCAGTAATGACTTGTTATAATCAACTCCTGCAGTCCGTGTCTCAATTATACACGGACATAATACTGGCGACGAGTAAGAAATGAACTTACCTGCAACTCGGCAGCACCTCAGACGACGTTATTGAAGGTCGAAGCCAGACGAAAGAAAAAAAAATAATCCAAAGAAACTCGAGAAACGGGCGTCGACCGTGGGCAACCGCCCTCCAAATCATCGAATTGAAAAGTGCAGGAGAGACTGTCGAGAGCCAGGCTTGGTTCTCCAGTCTGTGGTTTCCCAGCTAATCGGGCTGGTGGCAGGTAGTGCACTGATCCTTCCTGGGCTGCGGGCTAGAGCTTGATTGGGTGGCTCTGCAACGGGGCCAGGCAGCGAGTCGGGAAGCAAAGAGAGAGAGAGAGAGTGGAGCACACAGGGCGCGGCCGGTGCTTCGAAGCCGGGCAGCGTTCGGACCTAAGAAGAGGGAGGGAAGTGTCCCAGAGGGTCCGCTCCACGACGGGAACGGTTCTTCAATTAACGGAGCAAATATTGAAGCGCGATAGAAAAATAAAAATACCGCGGAGAGCGGCGTTGGCAGCAGCGATCGGGGAGGCGCGAAGACCATAGGGCATCGCCATTACAGGATACTAAAATAAATATAAGCGGCAGCGGCGGGAAAGCGCGGGAGGTGCCATCCTAACTCGGCGGGGAAGAAGGAAAAGCGCGGGAGGTGCCATTTTGATCCATCGGGGACGAAGGCAAAGCGCGGGAGGCGCCATCTTAGATTTTCAAGATGCCAAAGACTGGCGATATCACTGCCTTCGATAATGCAATAGAAGACTGGACCACGTATGTGGAAAGAGTCGAGGTATATTGCGAGGCAAACGAAATAGCCGATGAGAAAAAGGCATCGGTATCGCTAAATTTAATGGGCGCAAGAACGTACGGCCTATTGCGGGACCTGATTACTCCAGCCAAACCGAAGGCGAAGAGTTTTAACGAAATTGTTGCTATCCTACAGGAACACCTAAATCCTACACCGCTGCTGATAGCAGAAAGATTTAAATTCCACAGGAGAAATCAGCATAAAAATGAGAGCAATGCTGATTACCTTACGGAACTACGCAAGCTATCAAAGCACTGCCAGTTCGGAGCAGGACTGGCAGATACCTTACAGGACAAATTTGTCTGTGGACTCCTGAGTGAAGGAACCCAGAAGAGGGTGCTCTCAGAGAAAGAGCTGACGCTAGATAAGGCTTTCAGCGTGGCAGTATCGTACGAAGCAGCAGCAAGGGGAGCTGCGGAAATACAACAAAAGCCACAGGAATACGGCACCCACGAAATGACACGGGGATTTGAAAAATGTTATCGCTGCGGCAGAACAAACCATGACCAGAAGGACTGCTGGTCCAAGGACAAAATATGCAGACAATGCGGAAAGATGGGACACATTGCACGAGTTTGCAGGTCTGGGAAGAAGACCAACGACAACAAAAAGGCTACTAAGGAACCGTACAGGAAAGTACAAAAGATGACGGACAGTAGTTCCGAAGACCAGATGAGCGATAGTGAATCCGGGAACAAGAGACTAAACTGTCTCAAACTTCACAATGTAATCGCAAAAGAGGATCACCGAACCATTTGGGTCACCCTCACGATAGCAGGGTCCCAAGTCAAAATGGAATTGGATACAGGATCAGCTCTAACCGTCATGAATCGACGAGACTACGAGCGGCTATTCTCACACATACCCTTGAGAGAGACATCCATTGTCTTGAGGACGTATATGGGGCAAAAAGTATACCCCAGAGGAAAAATAAGGGTGCCTGTCGAATACAACGGCAAGAAAATACGGAATTTGTATCTCTACATTCTGCAAGATGGTGGACCACGGTTATTGGGACGTGAATGGATCAGAAAGATAAGTTTAGACTGGCACTCCATTCAGGCACTGACGGTGGCTGGTAAAAAGGATGACGACGTCACTCCTGGACGATTGTCAACAATCTTAGCTAACGCCAAAGAGGTATTTCAACAAGAACTGGGCACTCTTAAAGGCGTAACCGCCTCGATAAAAATAGAGGAGAATGCAATTCCCAAGTTTTTCAATGCAAGCCCGGTACCATATGCAATTCGCCCTGCCGTCAAGGCAGAGCTGGAGAATCTGGAGAATGCAGGCGTGTTATCTAAGGTAGACTGGAGCGAGTGGGCGACACCCATCATTCCTGTCATGAAGAAAACGTTAAACAATAAGTCTGAGGAGCCAAGGAAGGTTCGCATCTGTGGGGACTTCAAGGTGACGGTGAACCTAGTCCTTGACACAGTACAATATCCTCTTCCAAGGATAGAGGATATCTTCGCCTCACTATCTGGAGGGAAGCGTTTTACAAAAATTGACCTAGCACAAGCATATTTGCAGATGGAGGTTGAAGAATCCTCTAGGAAGTATCTGACGATAAACACTCACAAAGGTCTTTACCAGTATAATCGACTGGTATTCGGAGTAGCATCAGCTCCGGCGATATGGCAAAGAGCGATGGAACAAGTCCTGCAAGGGATTCCGGGGACTCAGTGTTACTTGGACGACATCCTTGTGACAGGTGAAGATGACAGTGAACACCTTGCCAACCTAGAGCAGGTGCTCACTAGACTACGTGAACATGGGCTACGAGCCAATCGTCCCAAGTGCGAGTTTTTAAAGAAACAGATATCGTATTGTGACCACGTGATTGATGACGAGGGGTTGCATAAGTCCCCTGACAAAATTGAAGCGGTAGTTAAGGCTCCAGCGCCTGAAAATGTGTCGCAACTGAGGTCATTCCTCGGATTGGTGAATTACTACCATAAGTTTTTGCCGAATTTGTCCATAATTCTGCATCCACTGAACGCCCTACTACGAACGGGAGTAGCATGGAAATGGAGCGATGAATGTAAGCGGGCCTTTCAGAAGCGTAAGGACCTGATCACTTCAAGAGAAGTATTGGCTCACTACAACCCATCACTACCGATAAGACTGGCGTGTGATGCGTCTCCCTACGGCATTGGGGCGGTACTGTCACATAAATTCCTTGATGGTTCAGTGAGGCCGATAGCTTTTGCGTCACGCTCGTTAACTTCAGCCGAGCGTAACTATGCCCAGATTGACAGAGAGGCCCTCAGCCTGGTGTGGGGGGTGAAGAAGTTCAATCACTACCTGCACGGTCAGAAATTTACTCTACAAACTGATCATCAACCTCTCGTCTCCATTTTCAACCCTCAGAAGGGCGTCCCGATAATGACAGCACAACGGCTACAGAGGTGGTCCCTTTTCCTAGGGGCACACCAATATGACATCGAGTACAAAGGAACTAAACAGCATGGGAATGCTGATGGATTGTCGCGCCTACCGTTGCCGACGGTGGAAGAAGAACTGGCAGTGGATCCAGTGGAGTTATTCCACTCGACTATAGTCTAATGTCTCCCTGTGACAAATGCAAACATAGAAAAGGAAACACGAAATGACCGGACACACTCCTGGGTCTATGATTTAACGGTGAAGGGATGGCCAGCACATGGCGAACCACTGCTGCCAGCATTCTCGCCGAGAAGAGAACAGCTGTCAGTGTGCAGAGGAACCTTGATGTGTGGATCCAGAGTAGTAATTCCACCCAAATTGAAGGATAGAGTGCTCAATGAGCTTCATGAGGGTCATCTGGGAGGGGTAAAAATGAAGAACTTAGCCAGAGCGTTTGTGTGGTGGCCGGGAATCGATAGAGAAATCGAAGAGATGACCAAGAGCTGTACAGGATGCCAGAAGGTCCAAAACGCCCCACCACAAGCCCCTCTACATCCATGGGAGTGGCCCTCATCTCCATGGCAAAGGGTGCACATTGATTTTGCTGGTCCCTTTATGGACTCGATGTTTTTAATTGCGGTGGATGCCCATTCAAAGTGGCCAGAGGTAATAAAAATGTCCTCTATCACAGTCTTAGGAACCATATTCGCCAGGAATGGGCTGCCTGAACAGATTTGCTCTGACAATAGACCACAGTTTGTGCCTGAAGAGTTCCGGAGGTTCTTAAAGAACAATGGTGTTAAGCATTACACATCCGCCCCATATCATCCAGCCACTAATGGATTGGCCGAGAGGTTTGTTCAAACATTCAAGAAGGCTATCAAGGCAATGTGTAATGAAGACATACCCCTACAACACAAGGTGGATAACTTCTTGTTTGCCTACCGGAATGCGACACATGCGGTTACCAACCAAACTCCAGCCATGATGTTCTTCAATCGAAGACTGCGATGCTGCTTGGATTTGGTTAAGCCAAACGTCAGAAGAGATGTGGAGAACAGGCAGTTTCAGAATATGAATGAAAGGCCGACCAGGAGTTTTAAGATAGGTCAACCAGTTTTGGCCCGGGACTACCGCACAGAGAAATGGCAGCCAGGAACGATCTGTACACGGCAAGGACCTCTAATGTATACCGTGGACGTTGGAGAGAGCATTGTAAGATGCCATGCTGACCAGATTCTAGAGTCACTGGAAAACGTCAACTCCACACCACGATCTGATACACCTGGCGATGAAACCGAAGTACCAATTGCATCTACCGCAGAATCGGTGATATTGGAAGCAGACGAACCAAACAACGACATTGATCCCGACTCAACCTTGCTAGAAGAACCTGATATCCGAAAGAGGCGTTATCCAGACAGAATCGGGAAGCCTCCTCAAAGACTGAACTTATAATTGCTTAACTTCAACCAATGTATCTAGCAACCGTAATTGTAATTAGTTATTATTTAGTTGTTAAATGAATGTTATGTACTGTTTATCTAAAAGGGGAGGAATTGTTGTGTATGTCCCTTTTTAAGGGAATAACTGGTCTCAGACTGCAGTACCGGCAGTGACCACCCCTGTATAAAAGGCCCTAGCAGGCTTCTGTAGTTTCAGTTTCCAGGTTGTCTCCATTCAGTAATGACTTGTTATAATCAACTCCTGCAATCCGTGTCTCAATTATACACGGACATAATATCTTGCCGTCTAGTTTGTCACCTGATGGCTGATCCCTCTTTAACCTCAACTTCAATTTCTGGTGCTTTTGCTCTCCATTGTAGTTTTTCTTCTCTTCCTTTGACATGTCGGTCCTCTTTTAACTTCCCTCTCATTGCTCCTGAGCTACAAATGCACTGTCATACATAGAAATAGAATCATAGAAATTTACGGCACAGAAGGAGGCCATTCAGCCCATCATGTCTTTCCCGGCTGAAAAAGAGCTATCCAGCCTAATCTCACTTTCTAGCTCTTGGTTTGTAGCCCTGTAGGTTAGGGCACTTCAAGTGCACATCCAAACACTTTTTAAATGTGGTGAGGGTTTCTGCCTCTATCACCCTTTCAGGCAGTGAGTTCCAGACTCCCACCACCCTCTGGGTGAAAAAAATTCTCAACTCCTCCCTAATCCTTCTATCAATTACTTTTAAATCTATGCCTTTATTGACCTGTCTGCTAAGGGAAATAGGTCCTTCCTATCTACTCTATCTAGGCTTCTCATAATTTTATACACCTCAATTAAAACTCCCCTCTGCCTCCTCTGTTCCAAAGAAAACAATCCCAGCCTATCCAATCTTTCCTCATAGCTAAAATTCTCCAGTCATAGAAACATAGAAGATAGGAGCAGGAGTAGGCCATTCGGCCCTTCGAGCCTGCTCCGCCATTCAATGTGATCATGGCTGATCATCCAAATTCAGTACCCTGTCCCTGCCTTTTCCCCATATCCCTTGATCCCTTTAGCCTCAAGAAATATATCCAACTCCTTCTTGAATATACTTAATGAACTGGCCTCCACCGCCCTCTGTGGCAGAGAATTCCACAGGTTCACCACTCTCTGGGTGAAGAAATTCCTCCTCATTTCAGTCCTAAATGGCTTACCCCTTATCCTTAGACTATGACCCCTGGTTCTGGACTCCCCGGCCATCAGAAACATCCTTTCTGCATCTAGTCTGTCCAGACCTGACAGAATTTTATAGGTTTCTATGAGATCCCCTCTCAATCTTCTAAACTCCAGTGAGTATAAGCCCAATCGACACAATCTCTCCTCATACGTCATTCCTGCCATCCCAGGTATCAGCCTGGTGAATCTTCGCTGCACTCCCTCCATGGCGAGAACGTCCTTCCTCAGCTAAGGTGACCAAAACTGCACACAATACTCAAGATGTGGTCTCACCAAGGCCCTGTACAACTGTAGCAAGACATCCTTGTTCCTGTACTCGAACCCTCTTGCTACGAAGGCCAACATACCATTTGCCTTCTTAACCGCCTGCTGCACCTGCATGCTTACCTTCAGCGACTGGTGCACAAGGACACCCAGGTCTCTTTGCACTTCCCCTTCTCCCAATCTATTGCCATTCAAATAATAATCTGCCTTCCTGTTTTTGCCACCAAAGTGGATAACCTCACATTTATCCACATTATAGTGCATTTGCCATGTTTCTGCCCAATCACCCAACCTGTCCAAATCGTACTGGAGTTTCCCGACATCCTCCTCGCAGCTTACCCTCCCGCCCAGCTTTGTGTCGTCTGCAAACTTGGAGATATTACATCCAATTCCCTTGTCCAGATCATTAATATATATTGTGAACAGCTGGGGTCCTAGGACCGATCCTTGCGGTACCCCGCTAGTCACTGCCTGACGCTTGGAAAACGACCCGTTTATTCCAACTCTTTGCTTTCTGTCCGCCAACCAGTTCTCTATCCAAGTCAATACCTTGCCCCCAATCACGTGCCTTAATTTTGCACGCTAATCTCTTGTGTGGGACCTTATCGAAAGCCTTCTGAAAGTCCAAATACACCACATCCACTGGTTCTCCCTTATCTATTTTACCAGTTACATCCTCAAAAAATTCCAGTAGATTAGTCAAGCATGATTTACCTTTTGTAAATCCATGTTGACTTTGTCCGATCCTGTCACTGTTTTCCAAGTGCTCTGCTATTACATCTTTTATAATAGACTCTAGCATTTTCCCCACTACCGATGTCAGGCTTACTGGTCTATAATTCCCCACTTTTTCTCTACCACCTTTTTTGAATAGTGGGGTAACATTAGCGACCCTCCAACCCATGGGTACCGTTCCAGAGTCTATCGAGTTCTGGAAGATGATCAGTAATGCATCTACTATCTCTAGGGCCACTTCCTTAAGTACCCTGGGATGTAGACCATCAGGCCCTGGGGATTTATCGGCCTTCAGTCCCATCAATTTTCCTAACACCATTTTCCTACAAATACTGATTTCTTTCAGTTCCTCTCTTTCATCAGACCCTATGTTCCCCGGCATCTCAGGTTATTTGTGTCCTCCTTTGTGAAGACAGAACCAAATTATGCATTTAGTTGGTCTGCCATTTCCTTGTTTCCCATTATAAATTCCCCTGATTCTGACTGTAACGAACCTACGCTTGACTTCACCAATCTTTTTCTCTTCACATATCTATAAAAGCTTTTACAGTCAGTTTTTATGTTCCCTGCTAGCTTACTCTCATATTCTATTTTCCCTTTCTTAATTAATCCCTTTGTCCTCCTTTGCTGACTCCTAAACTGCTCCCAATCCTCAGGATTATTGCTTTTTCTAGCCAATTTATATATCCCCTCCTTGGATCTTATGCTATCCCTAATTTCCCTTGTTAGCCACGGTTGAGTCACCTTTTTTGTTTTATTTTTACGCCAAACTGGGATGAACAAATTCTGTAGCTCATCCATTCGGTCTTTGAATGTTTGCCATTGCCTATCCACCGTCAACCCTTTGAGCGCCATTCCCCACTCAATCCTACCCAACTCACTCCTCAGAACATCGTAGTTTCCTTTATTTAAATTGAGGACCCTTGTCTCTGAGTCAACTACTTAATTCTCCATCTTAATGAAGAATTCGATCATATGATCGCTCCGACCCGAGGGGCCTCGTCCTGGCAACATCCTCGTAGATCTCCTCTGCAATATCCTTGTAAATCTCCTCTGTACCCCCTCTTGTGCAATCACATCTTTCCTGTAATGTGGTGACCAGAACTATCTGCAGTACTCTAGCTGTGTCCTAACTAGTGTTTTATACAGTTTTAGCATAACCTCCCTGCTCTTATATTCTGTGCCTGGGCTAATAAACTTAAGTGTCCTGTACGAGTTTCTTAACCACCTTATCTACCTGTCCTGCTGCCTTCAGGGATCTGTGGACATGCACTCCAAGATCCCTCTGTTCCTCTACACTTCTCACTATCCTACCATTTATTGTGTATTCCCTTGCCTTGTTAGCCCTCCCCAAAATGCATTACTTCATACTTCTCCAGATTGAATTCCATTTGCCATTTTTCTGCCCACCTGACCAGTCGATTGATATCTTCCTGCAGTCTGCAGCTTTCTTCCTCACTATCAACTACATGGCCAATTTTTGTATCATTTGCAAACTTCTTAATCATGCCCCCTAGATTGAAGTCTAAATCATTGATATCTGCTTTTCTTCCCTGTTCCTCTTAATATTGAAGTCAAGTTTCATTGCATAGTCCCCTGTTGTAACTCAATTTTGCAGGATTTCTAATTGTAGAGCACTTCAGGGTGTCCTACAGAGAGTCCCAAGTGCATGACATGGGTTCTCCATCTCAGCTCATTGATAAATGGAGGTGATTTGTTGGAATAAAGAATGGTCATTGTTCTGGGCCTTTTACCTCTTCCTCCATATAAACTACCCTATCATTGGTCATGGCCACCCCCTTGAACTTACCATCACCCATAACATCTACTCCTGATCACTGACAAGACCATATCACCATACTCCCTTCCAACCCCACTTCCTTCTGCATCTGTCTCAGGGGAAAAAAACCCAATCATTTATAAATACACTTTCAAACTCCTAAATTGCCTAGCCTTTGGTCTTCCATTTTCCACAGTACTTCTGCAAATGCTGATTAGCTCAACCACTCCCTTACCTCCACCTTTCATGCCATTGTCCCCAACCAAAACCTTTACTCTTTCCAACCCAGTCGTTCCCCCTGGTATGGCTGCATCTTCGCGCTCTCAAGTCCAAGGGGTGTAGATTCGGGTGCACCTGTTACAAAATTGATTTAGCCATTCATCATCTGATCTAGCTGGACCACATCAAGTATTATCAATCCTTGCTCTTCCCTGCCAAAATCACCCACTACACTAGAATGATCCTGGAAAGCAAAAATTGTTTTCTCCACTAACAGCTGCCTCCTTCAAACTCTCTCTCCACTCCTCTGCCCACACCTCCACTCCTCTGCCCACACCTCCAACAACAAGTGCAAGGAGTTCATGGACCTTTTTGTCACTAAGATAGAGACCATCCGTTCAGCTGCCTCTGCTGCTCCCCCCGCTCCTCTTTCTAGTTCTGAGTATTCTTTACTATATTTTCAGATTCTAGTTGTTTTTCTACTACATCTTTGAATAAAGATTACATTGGCCCGGAATTTGCGGTGCATAATAATTTGCTGTTATTACCCCTTTGAAACTGACCGCAACTTCAGGATTTAGCACATGTGCATCCTAACGCGGAAATCCTGAAGTTGCAGTCAGTCATTCACAGCTCCGACACTGGCTGCGCTGTGCCCCCCGCCCGCCACACATAGCCGGCAATCAGTGAAACTGAAGCAAAGTTACAGCTTTACTGCGGTAATAATCGCTTTTAAATACCCCATTAAAAGATAGACCTTCTTGGATTAGGTGTAACTGGGGTTGTAACAGCGTATTGATTGCTAAACCAACATTATGGCCCTGAAAACCTAATCTTAATTTTGTGGAGCATCTCATTTTTCAATTTTTGCAAAAATTACAATTAAGAAACTTTAAAAAAAAAAGTTATTCTTTAACGTTTGTTCATATTTATTTCAGGTTTACCTTTTCCCCAATCTTTGCTTTGCCATCTAACATTTTTAAAAAGTTAGAATAAAAGGAGCTTCTTCATTCCTGGTTCCCGGTCTGAGAGAATTCTGCATTGTGATTGGCTGCTTAGACAGCTTGTTGACGTCACAGCAGCTCGCACTAGGGCTTCCCCATTAACTTACACTGATCTCAACTAAATGTCAGAAAAGCTGAACTTCTCGCCACAGAGATCGCAAGACCTTTGTGGGAAGCTTTCTTCGGGGCCAGCTGACCGTAAATTATGGGCCATTATCTTTCCTGCCACCAATGTTAATCTACCTTATCTATAGTTCCCTGGATTGTTCTATCTCCTTTTTTAAATATAGGAATAACATCAGCTGTCCACCAGTCCTCTGGCACTATTCCATTTTCAATTAATTATATACATCTAATAGTGCCTCTGCTATCTCTTGCCTAACTTAATTTTAATATGCGCAGATGCAATCCATCCGGACCCGGAGTTTTATTCTCTCTAAGTTTGGTTAGTTGATTAATTAGCTTCCCCCCCCACCCTCCCCCAACACACACACACTTTCTATCTTAAATGTCTTTTTATCTATTTTGATCTCTTCTAATCTAATTTCCATCTTGTTTGTCTCCCTGGTAAATACTACGGCAAAGTAATTATTCAATATTTTTGCCATTTCGCTGTCATTACCGATAAGTTTATCTTGTGCATCCTTTAGTGGCTCTATCCCTATCCTGATTTTCCTTTTGTTATTTAGTGTAGACTACTTTACTATTTTTATATTCTTTGATAGTTTAATTTCATCTTTGCCTTCTGAATAGCTTTTTTGACTTCTTCCCTAACCCTTTTTGTTATCCTCTCCTTGCACCCCTCTCTTTCTTGCAAACCACTGTCCCATCTCTCTTCTTCTCCAAAGGTCCTTGAAGATGTTCTCTCCTCCCAAATCTGTGGCCATCTTTCGCACAGCTCCCTTTTTGAATCTCTCCGATCAGGTTTCTACCCTGGTACAGCACAGAAACTGCCCTAACTAAAGCCACGAATGAGATCCACTGTAACTTGTGCATTATCCCTCCTCATCCTCCTTGAACTCTGCAGCCTTTGGCACAGTTGACCATGCCATCCTCCTTCAGCACCTCTCCTCCATTGTCCAGCTCATTGGGACTCCTCTGCTTGTCTCCATTTTACCTATCTGATTGCAGCCAGAGCTTCTCCAGCAATGACTTTGTCTCCCATTCCTGTATCATTATCTTCAAAGTCCTCCAAGGATCTATCCTTGCCACCCCATCTCATCTACATACTTCTCCTTTGCAGCAGCATCTGCAGACATGTGGTCTGCTTTTACATGCTGACAACGCCCAGCTCCACCTCTCCACCACTTGTCTCTGCCCTTCCACTGCTTTTGTGTTGTTAGACTGCTTGTCTTGGACGAGCTGCAGCTTCTTCCAGCTAAACACTGGGAAGTGTGAAGCCATTATTTTTGGCCCCTACCACAACTCCATGCCCTTGCCACCGATTCCATCCTCCTCCTGGTCAGTGTCTCGGGCTCAGCCATTCAACCTATTCAACCCTGAGCTGAGCTTCTGACCCCATATCCTCTTCATCAGAAACCCCACCTACTTCCACCTCCGTAACATTGCCTGCTTTCATCCTTACCCCAGCCCATCTGCTGCTGAAACCCTCATTCATACCTTTGTCACCTCCAGCCTCGACTATTCCAATGCTCTCCTGTCCTGCCTCTCATCTTCCACCCTCCATAATCTTCAGCTCGTCCTAAACTCTTGTCCATAATACTGTTCTGCTTACCCATCATTCCTGTCGTCGTTGACCTACACAGGCTCAGTCACCTGACATCTCAAATTAAAAATTCTCATTCTTGTGTTTAAATCCATTCATAGCCTCGCCACTCCCTATCTCTATAACCTCTTACAACGCAGCTCTCTGGACTCTCCCTCTTGTGTATTCCCCAACCCCCTCCCCACAAATGATAGCAGTGTCTTCAACTGCATAGGTTCAACACTGGGATTTCCTCCCTATGGCCGCTAATCCCGATTACTGACAATGCCATCTGGAGTAGGGAAATTTAAGAATATAAGAATTAGGAGCAAGAGTAGGTCATACAACCCTTCGAGCCTGCTCTGCCTTCAGTAAGATCAAGGCTGATCTTTGACTTCAACTCCACTTTCCTGCCTGATCCCCATATCCCATGAGTCCAAAAATCTATCTATCTCAGTCTTGAATATACTCAATGGTTCAGCATCCACAGCCCTTTGGGGTAGAGAATTCCAAAAATGTACAACCCTCTGTGTGAAGTAATTTCTCCTTATCTCAGTCCTAAATGGCTGACCCCTTATCCTGAGACTGTGCCCCCTAGTTCTAGATTCTCCAACCAGGGGAAACAATCTCTCAGCATCTATCCTGTCAATCCCCCTCAGAATCTTATGTTTCAATGCGATTACCTCTCATTGTTCTAAACTCCAGAGAGTATAGGCCCAATCTCCTCAAAGGACAACCCTCTCATCCCAGGGATTAATCTAGTGAACCTTCATTGCACCGCCTCTAAGGCAAGTATGTCCTTCCTCAGATAAGGAGACCAAAACTGTGCACAGTACTCCAGGTCTCACCAAAGCCCTGTACAATTGTAGTAAGACTTCCTTACTTTTGTACTCCCATCCCCTTGCAATAAAGGCCAACGTGCCATTTGCTTTCCTAATTGCTTGCTGTACCAGCATGTTAACTTTCTGTGTTTCCTGTACAAGGACACCTAAATCTCTTTGAACACCAACATTTACTAGTTTCTCACCATTTAAAAAAATTCTGTTTTTCTACCAAAGTGAGTAACCTCCTATTTCCCCACATTATACTTCATCTTATTGCCCACTCACTTAACCTGTCTGTATCCCTTTGCAGGCTCTTTGTGTCCTCAGAGCTTACATAAGAAATAGGAGCAGGAGTAGGCCTGCTCCACCATTCAATAAGATCATGGCTGATCTGATCCTAACCTCAAATCTTCTATCACTCTCCATCCCACCCGAACCCATGTGATCTCCCGGGAGAGGCAAAAAACCAGATTAAAAACCCAATGGCCAATTTGGGAGAAAAAATCTGGGAAATTCCTCTCCGACCCATCTAGGCGATCGAAACTCTTCCAGGAGATCACTCTGTCCCTATATTTTCTACAGTACTTACCTTCTGTAAAGGCGATCTCCACCCCAGCCAGGAACAGGAATAAAACCATCTCCTGAAATCTAACACAGAATTATAACACAAGAAGTAGGAGCAGAACCAGGCTACACGGCCCCTGGGCCCGCTCCACTACACACGGGGCCACGACCATTCCGAACCTAGACTCATGTCCAATTTCCTGCCCGCTCCCTGTAACCCTTAATTCCCTTTACTTCTAGGAAACTATCTATTTCTGTTTTTAATTTATTTAATGATGTAGCTTCCACAGCTTTCTGGGGCAGCAAAATCCACAAACCTACCACCCTCTGAGTGAAGAAGTTTCTCCTCATCTCAGTTTTGAAAGAGCAGCCCCTTATTTTAAGATTATGCCCCCTAGTTCTAGTTTCACCCATCATTGGGAACATCCTCACCGCATCCACCCGATCAAGCCCCTTCACAATCTTATATGTTTCAATAAGATCGCCTCTCATTCTTCTGAACTCCAATGAGTAGAGTCCCAATCTACTCAACCTCTCCTCATATGACCACCCCCTCATCCCCGGGATTAACCGAATGAACCTTCTTTGTACTGACTCGAGAGCAAGTATGTCTTTTCTTATGTATGGACACCAAAACTGTATGCAGTATTCCAGGTGTGGTCTCACCAATACCTTGTATAACTGCAGCAATACCTCCCTGTTTTTATATTCTATCCCCCTAGCAATAAAAGCCAACATTCCATTGGCCGCCTTAATCACTTGCTGCACCTGCATACTAACTTTTTGAGTTTCGTGCACCAGGACCCCCAGATCCCTTTGTACTACAGTACTTTCCAGTTTCTTGCCATTAAGATAATAACTTGCTCTATGATTTTTTCCTGCCAAAGTGCATAACCTCACACTTTCCAGTATTGTATTCCATCTGCCAAATCTCTGCCCACTTACTTAGCCTGTCTATGTCACTTTGCAGGTTTTTTATGTCCTCCTCACTCACTACTTTCCCTCCCATCTTTGTATCATCTGCAAACTTTGATATGTTACACTCGGTCCCCTCCTCCAAATCGTTAATATAGATTGTAAAGAGTTGGGGACCCAGCACTGACCCCTGCGGAACACCACTAGTTACTGATTGCCAGTCTGAGAATGAACCATTTATCCCAACTCTCTGCTTTCTGTTAGAGAGCCAATTCTCCACCCACGCCAGAATATTACCCCCAATCCCGTGATTTTTTATCTTGAGCAATAATCTTTCCCACTTAGCTTTGTATCATTAGCAAACTTGGGTACATTGCACTCGGTCCCTTTATCTAAGTCATTAATATAGATTGTAAATAGCTGAGACCCAAGCACTGATCCTTGCGACACCCCACTAGTTACAGCCTGCCAACTGGAAAATAACCCATTTATCCTTACTCTCTGTTTTCAGTCCTTTAACCAATCCTCTATCCACGCTAATATATTACTCCCAACCCCATGAACCCTTATCTTGCGTAAGAACTTTTTATGTAGCACCTTATTGAATGCCTTTTGGAAATCCAAATATACTACATCCACTCATTCCCCTTTTATCTACCCTGCTAGTTACATCTTCAAATACTCTAATAGATTTGTCAAACACGATTTCCCTTTCATAAAACCATGTTGGCGCTGCCTAATCATATTCTGATTTTCTAAATGCCCTGTTACCACTTCCTTAATTATGGATTCCAGCATTTTCCAGACAACTGATGTCAAGCTAACTGGCCAGTAGTTCCCTGTTTTCTCTCTCCCTCCTTTCTTGAATAGCAGGGTTACATTTGCTACCTTCCAATCTGCTGGGACCGTTCTAGAATCTAGGTAATTTTGGAAGATCACAACCAATGCATCCACCATCTCTGCAGCCACCTCTTTTAAACTCTAGGATGTAGACCATCACGTCCAGGAGATTTGTCGGCTTTTAGTCCCATTAGTTTCTCGAGTACTTTCTTGCTACTATTCTTAATTACTTTTAAGTTCCGCACTCTTATTAGCCCCTTGGTTCCCCACTATTTTTGGTATGCTTTTTGTGTCTTCTACTGTGAAGACAGACACACAATATTTGTTTTAAAGTCTCTGCCATTTCCTTATTCCCCATTATAATTTCTCCTGTCTCAGCCTCTAAGGAACCAATGCTTACTTTTGTTGCTCTTCCTTTTTACATACACCGATTGATCACTTTTCCCATGGAGTTTTTTTTTCTAAATGGAATGTATATTCGTTGAGAATTTTGCAATATTTCTTTAAATGTTTGCCACTGCTTATCTACGTCATACTTTTTAATCTAGTTTCCCGATCTACCTTGGCCAACTTGCCCCTCATACCTATGTAATTGGCTTTATTTAAGTTTAAGACTCTAGTTTCGGATGTGAGTATTTCACACTCAAACCCAATGTGAAATTCTCTCATATTATGATCACTCTTGCCCAGAGGATCCTTTACTATGAGATTACTAATTAACCCTGTCTCATTACACAATACAAGATCTAAAATAGCCCATTGCCTGGTTGCTTCCATGACGTATTGTTCTCGGAAACTGTCTCGAATGCATTCCATGAAGTTTTCCTCCAGACTACTTTTGCCAATTTAATTTGCCCAGTCTGCATGAAGATTAAAGTCCCCCACGATGATTGCATTATCTTTGTTAAAAGCTCCTATTATTTTTTGATTAATACTCTGTCTGATGGTATAGCTACTGTTTGGGGGGGCCTTTAAACTACTCCCACCAGTGTTTTCTGCCCCATGTTATTTCTTATCTCCACTCATACTGATTCTACTTCCTGATCTTCCGAGCCAAGATCCTTTCTCACTATTGTCCTTATGTCATCCTTTATTATCAGGGTTACTCTACACCACCACCCCTTTTCCATTCTGCCTGTCTTTTTGAAATGTCAAGTACCCTGGAATATTTCATTCTGAAGTTGGTCACCTTTCAACCATGTCTCTCTAATGGCTGTTAGACCAAAGCCATTTATCTCTTTGTGCCACTAATTCATCTATCTTGTTACGAATGCTTTGTGTATTCAGGTAAAGAGCCTCATTTTAACTTTTTTTACCATTATTCCCTGCTTTCATCTTATTTGGTAATGCACTTTTACCGTTAAACTCTGTCCCTCGCCCGTCACACTCTGCTTATCTTGACCCTAATCATTACACTGCTCCATTGCTTGACTTTTCTCTTCAGATTTCTAATTTTCTCCATACCTGCCCCCCCTCACTTTATAGTTTAAAGCCCTATCTACAGCCCTAGTTATTCAATTCGCCAGGACACTGGTTTCCCCAGTACTGAATCAAAACTCCTTCCACACCACTCTTTGAGCCATGCAATTAACTCTCTGATCAACTTGTCTTATGCCAATTTGCACCTGGTTCAGGTAACAATCCAGAGCTTATTACCTTTTGAGGTTCTGTGTTTTAGTTTGGATACTTGCTCCTCAAACTCTCTCAGCAGAACCTCATTCCTAGTTCCTATGTCATTGGTTCCTACGTGGACAATGATAATTGAATCCACCCCCTCCCACTCCAAATTTTTCTCCAGCTACGAGGAGATATCCTTAACCCTGGCACTGGGCAGGCAACATAGCCTTTGAAATTCCTGGTTCCAGCTGCAGAGAACAGTATCTATCGCCCTGACTGTCCCCTACCACTACAATATTCCTTTTCACTCCCCCCCCACTTGAATGGTCTCCTGTACCACGGTCAGTTTGCTAATCCACCCTGCAAACTTTGCCCTCATGCACACCGACAGCAAGAACCTCATACCTGTTGGATAAGGGCAAAGGCCGAGGCTCCTCCAGCACCGCACCTGGGTCCCCTTACCTGCCTGAGTTGCAGGCACACCCTCCTGTCCTTGACCACTAACCAGACCTGTACCACTACCTAACCTAAGGGGTGTGACTGCCTTCTGGATCAAAGTGTCCAGGTAACACTCCCCATCCCTGATGCCCTGCAATATCTGCACCTCAGACTCTAGCTCAACAAATCTGAGCTGAAGTTCCTCGAGATGCAGACACTTACTGCAGACTTAGTTGTCCAGGGTCGCAATGCTCTCCACAAACTCCCATATGCTGCAATTGCGGCACACCACCTGCACTACCATCCCTAGATAACCTTGTTTTAGTTATTTAATTAATTAAAGTTTATGTATTAAGTTAACTTAGCTTATAGTTTAGTTTTGAATTAATTAATAGATCTAATTGAAGTTATCGATTGATGAAATTAAATATTTACCTGCGACACAAAGCACTACAAGTATTGGAGGGAAAAAGCAGAACTTCCTTCCCCCTCTGCTCCGAATTCCCAACTTTAACACTCTTTGGAAACATATGGGAGAGAGGGGGGAAAGAGTCCAGAACAAGGGGCCATAACCTTAAAATTAGAGCTCCGCAGGTCAGGAATGGTAGCATAGTGGTTATGCTTCTAGACTAGTGATCTTGAGGTCTTGATCCAGAGATTGAGTTCAAATCTCACCACGGCAGCTGGAGAATTTAAATTCAGTTAATTAAATTAATCTGGAATAAAAAGCTAGTATCAGTAATGGTAACCATGAAACTATCTGATTGTTGTAAAAACCCACCTGGTTCACTAATGTCCTTTTAGGGAAGGAATTCTGCCAATCCTTACCTGGTCTGGCTTATATCTGACTCCAGACCCACAGCAATGTGGTTGACTTTTAATTGCCCTCTGAAATGGCCACTCAGTTGTAACAAACTGCTACGAAAAACAATAATAAGAATAAAACCACCCGGCATCGACCTCGGCACCGGCTTCAGCTCCAGACCTCATTACAGCCTTGGTCCAAACGTGGACAAAAGAGCTGAATTCCAGAGGTGAGGAGAGAGCAACTGCGCTTGACATCAAGGCAGCATTTGACATGTGTGGCATCAAGGAGCCCTAGTAAAATTGAAGTCAATGGGAATCTCGGAAAACTCTCCACTGGCTGGAGTCGTACCTAGCACAAAGGAAGATGGTTGTGGTTGTTGGAGGTCAATCATCTCAGCCCCAGGACATTGCTGCAGTAGTTTTTCAGGGCAGTGTCTTAGGCCCAATCATCTTCAGCTGCTTCATCAATGACCTTCCCTCCATCATAAGGTCAGAAGTGGGGAATGTTTGCTGATGATTGCAGTGTTCAGTTCGATTCGCAGCTCCTCAGACAATGAAGCAGTCCATGCCCGCATGCAGCAAGACCTGGACAACACTCAGGCTTGGGCTGATAAATGGCAAGTAACCTTCGTGCCACACAAGTGCCAGGCAATGACTATCTCCAACAAGAGAGAGTCTAACCACCGCCCCTTGACATTCACCGGCATTGCCATTGCTGAATCCCCCACCATCAACATCCTGGGGGATCACCATTGACCAGAAAGTTAACTGGACCAGCCACACAAATACTGTGGCCACAAGAGCAGGTCAGAGGCTGGGTATTCTGCAGCAAGTGTCTCACCTCTTAACTCCCCAAAGCCTTTCCACTATCTACAAGGCACAAGTCAGGAGTGTGATGGAATACTCTACACTTGTCTGGATGAGTGCAGCTCCAACATCACTCAAGAAGCTCAACACCATCCAGGACCAGGCAGCCTGCTTGATTCGCATCCCATCCACCACTGGCACACTGTGCCTGCATTATGTACTACAGGTACACTATCCCTTATCCGAAAGCCTTGGGACCAGCTGAGTTTCGGTTTTCGGAATTTTTCGGATTTCAGAAGGTATTATTATAAGACTGGGAAATTTGTATTTAATATATATTTTTGAAGTTCAGGCTACCTCTTGCGACTGTTCAGTGTTTCATTCCCCTTCCTGCTTCTCTGGAAAGCCGGATATCGGCTGACTCCTACTAAGCTGGCCCGCAAATCAGGTCGGGTGGGGGGGGGGGGGAGGAGAAAAGAATATCGGACGGGCCGCGGTTCAGGTCGGTGGGGGGGGGGGGAGAAAAGAATATTGGGGGGGTCGGGTCGGGTGGGGGGGGTGGTAGAAAAGAATATCGGACGGGCCGCGATTCGGTTCGTGTCGGGTCGGGGGGAGAAAAGAATATCGGACGGGCCGCTGTATTGTTGGGTTCACTCTCCCGGTACCTCCTTCACACTGCCCGGCTCGGCCTGCAATCTCCTACCCAGGAGGGAACTCTGTGACCCTTTGCCCTGCTCAGCGTAAGTCGTGCGCCACTCTGGTCATGTCGTGCGCACGACTTACACTGAACGAAAAAACTTTCGGTTTTTAGATGTTTTCGGTTTTCGGATAAAGGATAGCCTACCTGTACCTTCAAGATGCACTGCAGCAACTCACCAAGGCTTCTTCGACAGCACCTTCCAAACCCGCGACCTCTACCACCTGAAGGACAAGGGCAGCAGGCACATGGGAACACCACCACCTCCAAGTTTCCCTCCAAGTCATCCACCATCCTGACTTGGAAATATCTCGCTGTTCCTTCATTGCCATTGGGTCAAAATCCTGGAACTCCCGACCTAACAGCACTGTGGGAGCACCTTCACCACACTGACTGCAGCGGTTCAAGAAGGTGGCTCACCACCACCTTCTCGAGGGCAATTAAGGATGAGCAATAAATGCTGGCCTTGCCAGCGACTCCCGCATCCAAGGAATAAAAATATATTTTTTTAAAAGGAAGCACTTGTTCACACAAAGGGTAATGGAAATCTAGAAAACGCTCCTCAAAACGCTGTTAAGGCTAGGTGAATTGAAAGTGTCAAAACTGAAATTGATAGATTTTTGTTAGGTACGGGTATAAAGGGTTACGGAACCAAGGCGGGTAAATAGAGTTGAGCTACAGATCAACCATGATCTAATTGAATGGTGGAACAGGCTCGAAGGGCTGAATGGCCTACTCCTGTTCCTATGTTAGAAATAACCTGACTTTAAAAAAAAAATGTTTTGGGTCAGGTCAAGGTCATAATTAACAAATTAAAAACTTTGTTGCTTTCCAGGTTTAGAATTGAAATTGCTCAATGTGGTGTACAGGTGGAATATCAGATTCTCCAGTGTTTGTATTCCAGCCAAGATTTCTTGTATTTAGCAAACACAATTTGTGGAGATAGCGTTATTTTAGTCTAACCCACAGCATGCCAGACAATGATTTATTCCTATTCTCTACTATATTTGAGTAAACCCAGATTAGTGGAATACCCTGAGTGGAATGATTTATTTATGGAGTTTTGTGCTGACCTCTCATTTTTCAATCTTAAGTGTCTACTGGCCCTTTGTTTCACTGTGCCAATATAATACCAATCTGGATAGGAACTAACTGACACCCATTCTTAAACAGAGTAACGATTACCTTACTCATTGGCAAGCACAAATCCATTTGTTTGTCTAAATGAATTTCTTAACAACTAATTATTCACTGGCTGCCGGAATCTGGGCCACTTAAATCGTCTACTAAATTATAAAGGTCTTTGTAAGTGAAGAAGTGCATTTACCTTGCAGTGCTGCTGCCAGCTGCACCCCCAATTTAAACCATTGGATGGCTGGTAAATGAGATGGCGCAGCAGTCTCAGGAGGAGCTTAGACCTATCTAAATGAAGTTTTCTGATGGTCTGCGAGTGGCCATAGAAATGGAACACCAATATGAATGCACATGCCACCAAAGGTGTGGTGGCAAAATGGTGTAAAGATGTATTTGCAGTTTCTTTTCCATGGCATGATTGAGATTAATAACGTAGTGTCTTGGGAGCTCTGCCTTCTCTCTCACTAGCATTGTGCTATTGCTCTCTATTTGCATCAAACATGTTTGTAACAGTCAATGGACGGTCAGTAAAAATGTATATTCGTATTTGTGAGTGGAAGTGCAATCTTTGTGCAAGCAGTGTTCGGATTGCCTCTGCCCCACACACCCTGTAAAACTGTGTTTTTGATTTTACGAATTCCACCTACCACAACACTTTATAGCCTGTCAATCAATAGATGAATTTGGTCTGTTCGAAGCAGTGCATTTGCTTTTTTTTCCCTTCTAAGCTGAAAAGAAGGTTGACAGTTAAGTGGTATGCTGTAAGATGTCAGATTGTGGTGTTATAACAACTTGTGTTGGGTAATCATGTTCCTCAGGAATAACTGAAGCAGCAGGATCCTTTTTCCCTCTCATTTTTCATCAAGCTTTGCTTTCATAAAAAAATGACAACTTCATGTGCGAGAATACAATAGTCTGAATTGTAGGTTTTCCATTTAGATTTTAAACTTTTTAATTATATTGGAGCTAAATAAACGCTAACAGTTTAAACTTGCTGGCTTGATGCAACATAAAGCATGAATGTTTTATGGATTTTCTCCCCATACAATTTGTAATTTTCAGCGGATAATTTTTCAACCCGTGTTAATCACATTACAGTCCAGAATAACATTGTGGATAGCTGAACCAGTACAGCAGACTTGCACAATTCTATCTGCTTAAATGGCTTGCAAATTCAAGAAATATGAAGTACTCCTGACTATCATACTGGGACAAAATACTACACTTTATCTTCTCTCACTGTTTATACTGTCCATTTTCCAACAAGTTTCATTGGATAGTGCGCAAGAGTGGATAGGGCCCTTTCTATTCAGGGGCACAGAGGTGAACTGTAGCACTCCAGCTGCCACTGCAGCTCAGATCAGCTACTTCAGTGCAGACCAGGGATCTAGCCTGGGAATTTCCTGGTCTAGTTCCTCAGCCTAATACCAAGGCATGCTCAAGCTTCCAAACTCTTTGGAAGGGGTTCTTCAGGGATCTTGGAGAAATTGTCAATTCTCATTTTTTCCCTTTCTGTCAGATGGTCAGTAGCGCTCAATGTGCTAATGGCTTCTTACGTTGCTGTTGCTACAGCACTGTGCTCAGCAAACATGAGGTTTGCTTGAATTTGGAGCAATATTTTTTTTTATATTTAACAAATTAAAAGATAACTTTGAAAGAAAAGAAATATCCCAAATCTTTCCCTTTTTGAAAGTTGAAGTGATCTGTCATAGCACAGTGATCCATTTAGTGATTTGATCAAAAGCTGTCCAGGAGCTTGGTCTTTGAATGATAGTAGACTAGGAGTCTGGCTGAGACTTTTAGATCTTTTACACCTTCACTTCACTACAGGTGATGCTTTGTTCATTTAGAATGATAACACTGATGCCCGATGTATACTTGCAGAACTGTTTCCATTGCAAGCGTTTTTATAATATACGCCAGTTCCCTTGCTGCCGAATCTGGCCAGTTTATTTTGCAGGGTGGATTTCAGCAACAACTGGTACCTGGGTTTGCATGCGACATTTCATGAAGTAGAGTGGAGGTCGGCCACACAGGCCAACAATCTCCAAAATTCAGTGTCGACTTGAACAATTGAGTGGTAGATGCAGTGCTGCTGACATAGGTGCCCAGAAAAATTCCCAATCAGAAAGACTCTTCAACTGCTCTTGTATTGAAGCCCACGTCTCAGGAAAGTCAGTTAGCTTTGGTATTCTCCATTATTTAGGTGTGCAATGTGCAAATACTGTTTCTCTAAACCAGCTGTGCTGTGGGGGCCCCCTACATTCTGTACTTGCACAGAGCTGGCCATAACATTTTGGCGCATATGCATGGAGCAGTGATGTCATTATGTCACTATAAAGATAGTGGGAATGTGTGTAATGACATCACCAGTGAAATGTGCTGCAGCAATGTGTAAGACAGCTAGTAATACAAACTTCATTCCACTAACCTCATTAAAAATTTATTTTTTGATAATTTTATACATCATTAAAAGTGTAATCCGGGTCAATATTTGCATAAACTCATTTAATACAGTGTATGTGCATAATTTAGGATATGAGAATGTTAATTAAAACCGTGGATATCCCCTTATGCTGATGCAAATAGGCCCTGCCCCTGCTTGCATCAACTGTAAGACTTCGGTGCGCAATCGCTGGCCAGTGGCTGGGCTAATAGCCCAATTCTGCGCCAGTGATTGCTTTTTCGGGGCCCCTGCGGATGGCCTGTCAACACGCATATGGAAATCCCGAACTGGCGGGGCATTTCAAAGGGAATATGACGGCGTACTCTGAGTACGCTGTCACAGACACCGCAATTTCAGGGCCCCTATATTTCCTCAAAAGAGTGTTAACTGTTGATGCACCAAGCTGCTTTTGCAGTTCATTGCATATTTTCTATTTTGTAAATGAATAGAGAATAAAATGAAAGTCAAAATGTAATGTTAGGAATATTAAATGGGATTGTATTCTGAATAAAAGGAAAGTACCTGTAGTGGAACATTAAACTTTTCAACTATTGTACGTAACAACTTTACTAGCCAAAAAAATGAGATGAAGTGGAAACTAAAAGTTATAAGTCTGTTGATTGCATTCCTTCAGTCTGTCAACATCAAGTAGCAGTAGGTACTTAGAATAAGCAATCTCTCCATCCAACTCCAAGGTCACTGATCTTGATGAGTACAATAGATTTTATATTGATTGTAGTTGGAAATCTCTTCTGTGCCCCTCTGTATTTGTTGGACTGTGGTCTATTTTTTGTGTGTCCAAACTCATGACTATCTGTTTTTCCCAACTGTGCCTAAAAGTGCCACAATGGATTGAAAGTGCCACTGTGGTGTTGTACACACTTAGCTTTATATTTCACTATTACATTTTCTATGAAGTACATGCATCAACTTCAAGCTGAACTTGAAGCCTTTACTGGCCTGCTCAGTGTTTTCTGTAACAGGCAGACATAGGCAGGCTGAGTTGATTGTGCACGTTTTGGAGGGTATGGATTTGGCATGTATAATGTATTGGTGTGTTTTCATTCCCTTTGAAGATTTATACAAAACTTTACTTCAGGTTTGGAGCAGTGAAATGTTTCGAAATAAAACTTATGAAGGTTTTTAAATTGTAGTGAAGAAATGTTGACACAAGAAACCAATCAAATAATTCACTACAGATGGAGTTAAAATATCTGATGGCTTCAGGAAACTATATTCAGAACTTCCTCAAACTCTCACTCTAGTGATTGGACCTTTAAAGACTATTATACATCCTAAAGATAACTTTAATTTTAAATGTATATGCATAATTTGGCAACAATTTATCAAGGTGCATAAATATGCTGGTTGTATAATTCTACATGTATTATATAAAAGGTGTGTAAATGTATTTGTGTACAAATATACTTCCTAATAATGTGGAACTTTTTTCAAATATATTACATAGAATATACAGCACAGAATAGTCCATTTGGCCCAACTAGCCTGCTGGTGTTTATACTCCACACAAGCCTCTCTTCATTCCATCTACCTCCTCTCAGCCTTTCAGCATATCTTTCTATTCCCTTTTCTCTCATGTACTTGTCTAGTGTCCTTTTGAAACCATCTAGGCAATTTGCCTTAACTGTAGTGTATGTACTTTGAAGAAGGAACTATATTCTGCAGCCCCTGTATACTGCAGTACCAGTAGTGACCACCCCGGTATATAAGCCTGTGTAGTAACTTTGTATAGTAGTTCCAGTTTTGTCTCCATTCAGTAAACACCTGTTATAACCAACTCCTGCAGTCCGTGTCTCAATTACACACGGACGTTACACTAACCACTTTCTGTGGTAGCGAGTTCCACATTCTAATCACTCTGAGTAAAGACATTTCTCCTTGTTTCCCTATTGGATTTATTAGTTACTGTCTTGTATTTATGGCCCCTAGTTTTGGATTCTCCCACAAGTAGAAACATTCTCTCCACATTCTGTCCAACCCGTTCTTAATTTTAAATACTTTTATCAGGCCTCCTCTAAGTCTTCTCTTTTTTTAAAGATATAGCCCCAACCCGTTCAAGGTTTCCCGATAGCGGTAATGTCTCAGTTCTGGTATGATGCTTATAAGTCTTTTTTGCACTTTCTCCAATGCTTCTATATCCTTTTTCTAGTGTGGAGACCAGAACTGGGCACAGTGTGGCCTGACCACGGTTGTACACAATTTTAACATAACTTCACGACTTTTGAGTTCTATACCCCATGAAATAAATCCCAGTGCTTTGTTAACCTTTTTAATTGCTTTGCCGACCTGCGATGTTGCTTTTAATTAGTTCACCTGTATCCCTAGATCCCTTTGCTGTTCTACCCCATTCAGATTCTTATTTTCTATGGTGTAGATGATGTTTCTATTTTTCCTACCAAGTTGCACACCTCACATTTGTCTATGTTAAAGTTAATTTGCTACTTAACTGCCCAGTCTGCAAGTTTTTGAATGTCTTGTATTATGTTGCATTCTTCTTCAGTGTTAACTATACGCCCCAGTTTGGTATCATCTGCAAATTTTGATGTTGGGTTACTTGTTCCTAAGTCCAAATCATTAATATAAATTATGAATATCAGTGGTCCCAGCACTGATCCTTGTGGAACACTGCTTAATACCTTACTCCAATGTGAATAACCACCATTTACCCCTACTTACTGCCTATTTTTTAGCCAATTTGCTATCCATTCAGCAATTTGTCCTGAATCCATATCCTCTAACCTTTGTCATGAGCATATCTCGTGGTACTTATCTAAAGCCTTTTGAAAATCCAAGTATATGATATCTACTGCATTACCCATATCTACTCAGAGAAAATGCTGGAAATATTTAGAAGTTCAGGCAGCATCATGGAGAGAGAAACAGAGTTAACGTTTCGGGTCTACTGCATTATCCTTGCTACTCTTTCCGTTACCTCTACAAAGAATTTTGTCAGGTTAGTTAAGCATGACTTAGCCTTTCGGAATCCATGCTGATTATTTTTATTACATTTTCTGTCTCTAGATGCTCTTCTATCGCTTCTTTTTGTATAGATTCCAATATCTTTCCTATCACTGATGTTAAGCTGATTGGTCTATAGTTCCCAGGTTTTGTTCTATCTCCCTTTTATGTATATAGGAACATTAGCTATCCGCCAGTCCTCTGGCACTACCCCCTCTTCTATAGAACTTTTGTATAGATAAACGAGTGCCTCTACTGTCTCCTCCCTAGTTTGCTTGAATATGTGTGGGTGCATACCATCTGGACCTGGGGTTTTAACCTCTTTTAGTTTTGCTAGTTTATCAATTATTTTCTCCCTTTCTATTGCATCTGTATTAATATTCTTTTTAAGCTCATTGTCCAGTGAAGTGTCTCTTTTGTTATTTTCTTCAGTTAAAAACTGAGGCGAAGTAGTTATTCAATAGTTTGGCCATTTTACTGTCATTTTCTGAGAGTTTATCTTGCTTATCCTTTAGTGGCCCTATCCCTACTTTAATTTTCCTTTTGTTATTTATGTGTCTATAGTACACTTTATTATTTCTTTTTATATTTCTTGATAATTTAGCTTTGTATTTTCTCTTGCCTACCTGATGGTTTAAAAAAAAAACTTTTCTCCCAAATTCTTTGTATCCCTTTTGCCCTCCTCTCCTATAATATCAAAGTACCTCCTGTATGTCTTTTTCTTTAGATTCAATTTTTCCTTTAGTTCTTTATTCATCCACGGTGCCCCAAAACTAGCTCGCTTGTTTTTGGCTTTTAGTAGAACACATTTCTCATTACCCTTTCACATAATAATAAGAACATATATAGGAGGAGGTGTAGGCCATAAAGCCCCTCGAGCCTGTTCCACCATTCAGTAAAATCATGGCTGATCTTCGACCTCAACTCTACTTTTCCGCCCGATCCCCATATCCCTTGATTCCCTTAGAGTCCAAAAATCTATCGATCTCAGCCTTGAATGTACATCCACAGCCCTCTAGGGTAGAGAATTCCAAAGATTCACAACCCTGTGAGTCTTTTTTTATTTGTTTATGGGATGTGGGTGTCACTGGCAAGGCCAGCATTTATTGCCCATCCCTAAATGCCTTGAGAAGGTGGTGGTGAGTCACCATCTTGAACCGCTGCAGTCAGTGTGGTGAAGTTACTCCCACAGTGCTGTTGGGTAGGGAGTTCCAGGATTTTGACTATGAAGGATCGGCGATATACTTCTAAGTCAGGATGGTGTGTGACTTGGAGGGGAACTTGGAGGTGGTGGTGTTCCCATGCGCCTGTTGCCCTTGTCCTTCTAGGTGGAAGAGGTCGGGTTTGGGAGGTGCTGCCGAAGAAGCCTTGGCGAGTTGCTGCAGTGCATCTTGTAGATGGTACACACTGCAGCCACGGTACACCGGTGGTGGAGGGAGTGAATGTTGAAGGTGGTGGATGGAGTGCCAATCAAGTGGGCTGCTTTGTCCTGGATGGTGTCGAGCTTCTTGAGTGTTGCTGGAGCTGCATTCATCCAGGCAAGTGGAGAGTATTCCATCACACTCCTTACTTGTGCCTTGTAGATGGTGGACAGGCTTTGGGGAGTCAGGAGGTGAGACACTTGCCACAGAATACCTAGCCTCTGACCTGCTCTTGTTGCCACAGTATTTATGTGGCTGGTCCAGTTAAGTTTCTGGTCAATGGTGACCTCCAGGATGTGGATGTTGGTGAGGGGTTTGGCGATAGGAATGCCGTTGAATGTCAAGGGACGGCGGATAGACTCTCTCTTGTTGGAGATAGTCATTGCCCGGCACTTGTGTGGCGCGAATGTTACCTGCCACTTATCAGCCCAAGCTTGAATGCCGTCCAGGTCTTGTTGCATGTGGGCATTGACTACTTCATTATCTGAGGAGTTGTGAATGGCACTGAACACTGCAGTCATCAGTGAACATCCCCATTTCTGTGAAGAAATTTCTCTTCATCTCAGTCCTATCCCCTTATCCCAAGACTAAGGCCCCTAGTTCTAGACTCTCCAGGCAGGGGAAAATAGCCTTTCAGCATCTACCCTGTCAAGCCCTCTCAGAATCGTATATGTTTCAATGAGATCACCTCTCATTCTTCTAAACTCCAGAGAATATAGGCCCGTTCTACTCAATCTCTCCTCATAGGACATCCGTCTCATCCCAGGAATCAATCTAGTGAAGCTTCGTTGCATCCCCTCTAAGGGAAGTATATCCTTCCTTAGGTACGGAGACCAAAACCGTACACCATACTCCAGATGTTGTCTCACCAAAGCCCTGTACAATTGCAGCAAGACTTTCTTAGTCTTGTACTCCAACCCACTTGCAATAAAGACCAACATACTATTAGCCTTCCTAATTGCTTGCTGTACCTGCGTGTTAACGTTCTGTGTTCTGTGTACAAGGATACCCAAATCCCTCTGGACACCAACATTTAATAGTTTCTCACCAATTAAAAAATAATTCTGTTTTCCTATTCTTCCAATCAAGTGAATAACCTCACATTTTCCCACATTATACTCTATCTGTCACCTTGCCCACTCACTTAACCTGTCTGTATCCCCTTGCAGACTCTTTTGTGTCCTCCTCACGGCTTACTTTCCTACCTAGCTTTGTATTGTCAGTCCCTTCATCTAAGTCATTAATATAGATTGTAAATAGCTGAGGTCCCAACGCTGATCCTTGGGGCACCGCACTAGTAACAGCCTGCCAACCTGAAAATGAACTGATTATTCCTACTCTGTTTTCTGTCCTTTAACCAATCCTCTATCCGTGCTAATATATTGCCCCCAACCTCTTGAGCCCTCATCTTGTGTTACAACCTCTCATGTGGCTTTTTGAAAATCCTAATATGCTATGCCCACTGGTTCACCTTTATCTACCCTGTTAGTTACATCCTCAAAAAAACTCTTAGTAGATTTGTCGAACACTATTTCCCTTTCATAAAACCACGTTGACTCTGTCTAGTCATTATGATTTTTTAAGTGCCCTGTTACCACTTCCTTATTAATGGATTCCAGCATTTTCCGATGACTGACATCAGGCTAACTGGCCTGTAGTTCCCTGTTTTCTTTCTCCCTCTTTTCCAGAATACTGGTGTTACATTTGCTACCTTCCAATCCACTGGGACCATTCCAGAATCTTGGGAATTTTGGAAGATCACAACCAATGCGTCCACTATCTCTGTAGCTGCCTCTTTTAGAACCCTAGAATGTCCGCCATCAGGTCCAGGAGAACTTATTGGCTTTTAGCCCCATTAATTTCTCCAGTACTTTTTCTTTACTAATATTAATCACTCTTATTAGACCCTTGGTTCCCCACTATTTCTGGTATGTTTTTTGTGTCTTCTACTGTGAAGACAGATACAAAATCTTTGTTATTTTAATATTTCTTGGTAGTTTACTCTCATACTCTCTTTTCTCCCTTTTTAATCAATTTTTGGTCAGCCTTTGCTGGTTTCTGAAACTCTCCCAATCCTCAAGCTTGCTACTCTTCTTGGCATCATTATAAGCCTCTTCTTTTAATCTAATACTTTTAAAGATTTCCCACTGTTTTTCTGTATTTGTTTTTCAAGATTTTATCCCAGTTTATCTTCTTTAGTTCTACCCTCCTAGCCTCATAATTTGCCCTTTTCGAATCTATTATTGTAGTCTTTGTCCTACTTAATGTCAATCTCGATCCTAATCGTGAACTGTTGTGATCACTACTGCTAAGATGCTATCCCACTCTTACTTGTCCTTATGTGTATGTATGGGCTAGAATTTCTGCTTTGGGTGCCACCGGCGATGTGTGTGCAAATTGCACCCAACATTGCACTAGTTTTGAGAAGCATTTTTTTAATCAAGCTTCCGCTCAAACTCATTGGCATATCATCGAACGTAAAATCTGCCATGAACTAGCGCAATCAGGCAGCTTTTTAGAAGGTAATTTTTTCTTAAATTTTGTTTCAAAATATATTTCGTGATATTTTTAAGTGGTCACTTGGTGCAGTTTGGTTAATACGGCTGAAAATTGGTTTATCACAAAAAATAAACATTTTCTACCACCTGTGAGTAACCTGATTTTAAATGACTGAAAATGACTTTATAAAACTATACAGATCCATTTTCTAGTTATATTTGTGTACAGTAGCCAGTTTCTTAGTTAAAAAAAATTCAAGAGCTTTTGAAATGTGCCTATTAGTGTCCTTGCACCTAAAAAAAAACCTTAATTTTTAGAGCCTCCTTGAAGGCCTGCAAATGAGTGCAATTAGCGGAAACTCCCCATGGTGATTAATTCAATCTGGGGTGTGGTCAGTTTTATGGGCAGGGCTTCTAATGCAATGTTTTTTAAATTGACGCAAAAGATCGCGGAAACATAATTTGCACTTAAAATTACGCAATATTTTGCGCTGGTTTTGCCAATTTCTGGCGAATTGCGCCAAAAAATCCAGCACAGCCTTCTGGAATCTCCAGGCCTATGTTTAAGAAGGTCTTGTGTTGTTGAATCTCTGGCAGCAAAACCGGTTGGCTAATAGCAGCAGGTTGCATGATATGATTTAGAACAGCTCCCAAGAGAGGAAAGGATAGAATTCCCCCCATTAACAGTGTTTAACCATTCTAGAAAAAAAATTGGCAAAAGAACTCCGTGTTGTGTGTGTTTGATTTGTTGTGATGTAAATCTTGTAAACCACAACTTATTTAACAACTTGTGATGAACAGACATTGGGCAGGCTTGCTTTGATAGGTTGACTGTAACTGTTCATTAGTTTTATTCCACTGCTCACAGCTTTGTAGTGCTGTTCTAGTGAAAAGATGATTAGAAAACTTGAGGTTTCCGTTATTTAGGAATGCGTATGGATGTGTGTGAAGCTGGCAGTTTTGGTGCCAGCATTCTCGCTTTGTGCATGGGACAGGCAACAGTCCAATACAGCACCATTAACCAAGTATTGCAAAAATTGAGTGTATGTTCAACGGCGGAATACCATGTTCGTACGTTCTACTCCTTTTAATATGTCTGAGAACTATTGCAAGGGAAGAAAATAATTGCTGTTGGCTGAGTAATGGAATTTTGTTTGTTGCTTAAGGCCCAATTTTTTTGTCTTTCTGTGGAGAATACTTTTAATTACCTCGTTTTGGAATGTTAAATTTTGAGTAATTGACCTTAAAGTGGAATGAAAATGCTGTATTACTGTGTATATCATAATTTCATCTGCTTGTGTGGCCCTGATTACAATTCATCATCTAATTGAGATGCGGTTGAAATGATTGTCTAATTGAGATCGAATGGAGTGTTGTAAATGATGCAGTGTCATTGATGCTGGACTATCCAGTGTCTTTTGCATAGTGACCATCAGTTTAAGTAAAAAAAAAGTAATCACCTTGAAGCAAGAGCAACTTTTACTTTCTATCCTAGAATATTTGAGTAACATTGCCTTTATTTGGTATTGGTAATATAAGCGCTGATTAGATACTGTACCTCTTGCTCTTGATGCACTTGCAGATTAGCGTTGAGTGGAGTGGATTCTGTGAAGAGCAGCCAGTTATACTGGCCACTTGGGCCAGAACCTTTCAGTATGTACCTATATAACATGTGAAGTGGAGATCAGCTTTTATATTTCATTATCCATCAGGGGATCATTGGGAAGGAGAGAATTAGTGTGTTCTACCAAGCAGGAAGATGGTCATTGCTATGCATGGTGCTGCTGACATTGCAACTGGCAAATCCTTTTTATTCCACCAGCCGACAACATCTTGGAGCTGAGCTCGTTTGAGATGGCACCAGGAATGCTGTACTACAATTTTGGGAATGATATTGTGAAGATGGAATGAAGCCACTGAAGTGTAGTACATGTATAATGAGGATGTTTGGCTCTTTTTGCATTTCCTATTACTGCCTCATGACAGTCTGTCATGAGGGTGACATAGTGTGCTGGAGCCAGTTTAAGGCACTTTGGGACGTACAGAGGTTGTGAAAGGTGCTATATAAATGCAAGTTCTATCTATCTTTAATAACTGAACAAGTTGGTCTTCAGAGAAATGCTTTCTTATTTTCATCCCCCCTGAGATGCAGTACTTTGCAATATGCCGCTGTCTTTAGTACACTGGAAGGAAACTGCTAACAGTGGCCCAGTGAAAACAGGCAAGTCACTTGGGTCAGTTTATGTTGGTTCTATCCAGGCAGTGTCCTGGCCAGGCAAGAGCTCTGTACAGTTTGTGCTTCCAGGCTTATACAGATGTTCCCTCTTAGTGGTTATAATTTATTATTTTGAGAGCATAGGCAGGAACATCTGCACTTTCTCTAAACATTCAAATGAACTCTGATTAAGTTTTTTTTTAAACGTTCAGGGCATCCCATGGAAAGTACAATTGTTTCTGCTGCAAGACTTTTGTGTTTGTTCCTTCTGTACATCACTGTGTTGTAAATTATTATTGCCTTCCTTGCCAACAGTTTTTTTAAATCATGCATTTCATTCTCTTTGATCATACATGTGTATTTTAATAAGTCGTGGGTGTTAATCCTGACTTGATGAAGTGTTAAGTGCTTAGGATAATGCTGCTGAATCTTGCTTGCAGTCTGCATGGTAATGTTTACTGTTATTTTTAGGTACCAGCAGAGTGTTTTCAGACTGCTCAGACCTGACGTGACATTCTGGAAAGGCTGGCTGGGCTCTTTCTCTTTCCTAGTTATCTCTATTGTACATGAGTTAAGACGGGCACTTGAGCATTTGTGGAGCTATTCATAGTGCAGAAGTACCAGCATTGTACCAAGGACCCTCATTAACGTGTGCTAGTTGACCTCCATCTTTTGTACTTGTATTCAACAGCTGGTTGTCAAAAGCAAGCTAAATAAGACAAACTAGAGCACTTTGTAAGACAGAAAGCAGAGTAGCTGGGCGGGCATCTGGGTTAATGAGATTTGATTGTAAATGTTGTGTTCCAAAACAATTTGCCATTGCAGGCAGTATAGAATACTTTTTTTTTGGATTCTGCTCATTATTCATTCTAGTAACATTTGATTCATAAACTACAACTGTAACAAAGCTTTATTATAAAAATAATTTAACCTGTCTTGACATTTCATATGCCTGCTGACTATATTCTTTGCCACCATTATGGTGAGGAACATAAAAGTCACAAAGCAGGCAGGGAATGAAACTTTGAAAGAATGTTTTCTTTTGCCTCTGAACCAGGGTAGAGTGAATGAAATCAATAAAACTTCAATAATAAAAGCAGGAAATACTCAGCAGGTCAGGCAGCATCTGTGGAGAGAGAAACAAAGTTAATGTTTCAGGTTGATGCCCTTTCGTCAGAACCTTCATCACTTAAATAATGAGGATGGCTTATCTAGTTGGTGAATACTTGGGGCTGTATTTTGCGACCCCTACGGGTGCGTACGACCCCTACGGGTACGCGCCCATAGGGGCTGTGCAAGTTCCGGGTTTAGGCATGCGAAGCGCATACGCTAAAACCTGGAACTTGCGATGTCAAGAATCTTCTTGACAGATCCTCCGCATCACCGGGAGAAGGGGCTCTGCGGGTGGAGAGTTGCGCTATTTGCTCAACTCCCGCCCGCTGACTGCCCGTGAAATTTTTATGCCTGAGTTTAAGAATTCTTACGCATGAGTTTTTTAAAAATAGAAAAATAAAATTATATCACTCATTTATACATTAAAATCCCTGTCCAATAAGTTGTTTATTTTTAGCCCTGTCAAAACATATACATTTTTTTCAAAAATAAATTTTTGTTTAAAATATTTAATTAAATGGCATTTTAATTAATTTTAAAAATGTATTTCATATGTTCAATTATTTTTTAAGTGATCCCCATTCATACTTATGAGAGTTCCGTAGGAATGGAACTCTCATAAGTATGAATGGGGATTCCCTTTTATTGGTTGGGCTGACCCACGTGATCCCAGGGGCGCATGCGGTTCACAAGCGCCCCTGGGATCACGTGGGCCTCTGCCCACGCGTACGCGGAGAGGCCCAGGATCGCAAGTCTCCATACCTCCTGGACCACCAGGTAAATTCGTAGATTTTTTGCAGGTCGGAGGCATCCGCCCGCGGGAAGCCTCCGATTGCAAATTTAAGAACATAAGAAATAAGAGCAGGAGTAGGCCATGTGGCCCCTCAAAACTGCTCCGCCATTCAATAAGATCATGGCCGATCATCGACCTCAACTCCACTTTCCTGCCTAATCTCCATATCCCTTGATTTCCCCTAGAATCCAAAAATCTATCTATCTCGGCCTTGGATATACTCAAAGATTCAGCATTCACAGCCCTCTGGGGCAGAGAATTCCAAAGATTCACAACCCTCTGAGTGATGAAATTCTTCCTCATCTCAGTCTTAAATGGCTGACCCCTTATCCTGAGACATTGCCCCCTCGTTCTAGACACTCCAGCCAGGGTAAACAACCTCTCAGCATCTACCCTGTCAATCCCCTTCAGAATCTTGTATGTTTCAATGAGATCATCTCTCATTCTTCTAAACTCCAGAGAGTATCGGCCCATTCTACATAATCTCACATCATAGGACAGCCGTCTCATCCCAGGAATCAATCTAGTGAACCTCCGTTGCACTGCCTCCAGGGCAAGTATATCCTTCCTTAGATAAGGAGACCAAAACTGTGCACAGTACTCCAGGTGTGGTCTCACTAAGGCCCTGTACAATTGTAGCAAGACTTCCTTACTCTTATACTCCAACCCCCTTGCAATAAAGGCCAACATGCCATTTGCCTTCCTTATTGCTTGCTGTACCTGCATGCTAGCTTTCTGTTTCTTGCACGAGGACACCCAAATCTCTCTCAACACCAGCATTTGAAAGTTTCTCACCATTTAAAAAATATTCTGTTTTTCTATTCTTCCTACCAAAGTGAATAACCTTACATTTCCCTACATTATACTCCATCTGCCACCTTACTGCCCACTCACTTAGTCTACCTATATCCCTTTGTAGACTCTGTGTTCTCCTCACAGCTTACTGTCCCACATAGCTTTGTATCATCAGCAAACTTGGATACATTACACTCGATCCCTTCATCTAGGTCATTGATATAGATTGTAAATAGTTGAGGCCCCAGCACTGATCCTTGCGGCACCCCACTAGTTACAGCCTGCCAACCTGAAAAAGATCTGTTTATCCCTACTCTCTGTTTTCTGTCCGTTAACCAATCCTTTGGCCCCAACCCCATGAGCCCTAATTTGTGTAATAACCTTTTATGTGGGCTATCATCTTTAGAGAAGATTGCCTTAAACTAAAACTTGATGTAAATGTTTGAAGAAGATTGGAATTTATTGGCAGCATTATTGATAGATTGGCCTGCTGCTATATTGAGGAGAAACAACATCCCAAAATTGTGGCGGTTTTAAACCATTTAACTCTTGTGTGAACTCTTTTAAAGAATGTTTTGATTTTCATAATTCTGCAGGGGAAGTTATTCAGTGTTAGATTGTTGGTACCTATTTTGGTATCCTGGTGTTCGTGCTCCATCATCTTTTTATAATGTGTGTCCAGTATCTTGCACACTAAATAATGACTAGACTATTAAAATTGTGGTTTGCACCTATACTCTGGATATGTAGTGGTCAACTAATGGGGGAAAAAACAGCAGTTCACTCTATACTCCTGCCTTTAAGGGTTCCTTTTTTCTTTGTTTTCCATTATGAACATTTCTATTTAATTTTAAGAGTCTTGTAAGTCCTGCTTTTTTTTGTAATTTTTTTTCTTAACACTATGATGTAGATAACATGGCTGATCTCTTGCATCTCCCAATGCCTGGTTACAGAACAACATTGGTAAAGGCCTTGGAAACTGGTTGCCTTCTAGCCCTCTCTGTCACCGAATGATGTGTCGTTGAGGGCGGCAGAGTTGCCACCAAAAGTTAAATTAAATTAGAATTGTGGGAATTTAAAAGAAGCTTTTTTTTCGAACTCATGAGTTGAATAGATTCAGTCGTGAGATGGTGTGTGTTCTGCTATTCTGGTGTCACGCGTTCAGTGTTCCTCCTGCTTGTATATAGAATTTTATTTTAGCTGTTGAAAATGATTAGGAATTTCCAAAATCAATACCCAAATGTTTTGCAATAACTGAGCTGAAGTAAGTACTTAGAAGTTTATTTTTAATAACAATAGACAAATGCTCACGGGCAGCTTAGTAGTGATTCCCATCAGGTGCTAATAAAAAGGCAAAAAGCTCTGTGATCATGTTTATGGGACTTGGTACCTCTCGGGAGCTGCACAAGTGGCTCCGATGTGTATACAGCACTGTCATGCAAACACTGATGGACTAGTTTAATGACAAGTTAATTAAGCCTGCTCTGTAGGACTGTAATGGCAAAAATCCTTGCTTCTGCCAGTTGATACATGTAATTGTTTACAGTTTTGTCCCAGAACAAGGGCTGTACAATTGGGTGTGCGTGTGTATTATGTGAGTAAAATTTATGAAGACAGCTGAAAGGTCGTGTGTGTGTGTGAGAGAGTGGTCCTACAATAAAGTGGACAAGTAAAGTTTTAACTGACAAAAAATTGCAGATCATACTGCTGACTTCATTAATTGACGCAGTTCGAACCTGTGTCCTTGCTGACAGTCTTCATACCTGTATCATATTCCTGTAATACTTAGAGGGTTATAGGAGAACTAAATTTATCTTAACAGCGTTTGCACTGCATATTGTATTACGTGCAAAGTGACAAGTGTATTAGCTATTTTCTTTCATCCTAATTGGACTTTTATTCATACAAAGCACTGTTATAAATTACATTGATATGTGTAGAAATTTGTTTCAAGCAAACTTGTTTGGAAGAACTGGATAAGTAAGTGCAGTTATCAGCAAGTCTAACAACAACAACTTGCATTTATATTGCATCTTTAACGTAGTAAAACCTCCCAAGGTGCTTCACTGGAACGTTAGCAAACAAAATTTGATACCGAGCCACAGAGATATTAGGACGGGTAAATACGCAGGCTTTGAGGAGCGTCTTAAAGGAGGAGGAGATAGTAGTAGAGAGGTTTAAGGAGGGAATTCCAGAGCTTAGGGCCTAGGCAGCTAAAGGCATGGCCGCCAATGGTGGGGCGATTAAAATTGTGGATGCGCAAGAGGCCAGTATTGGAGGAGCGCAGAGATCTTGGAGAGTTGTAAGGCTGTAGGCGGTCACAGAGATGGGGAAGGGCTAAACCAGGAAGGGATTTAAAGACAAGGATAGGAATTTTAAAATCGAGGCATTGCTTGACCGGGAACCAATGTATGTCAGCGAGCACAGGAGTGATGGGTGAACGGGACTGGGTGCGAGTTAGGATATGGACGACAGCGTTTTGGATGAGCTCAAGTTTAAGGAGAGTGCAAGGTGAGAGGCTGGCCAGGAGAGCATTGGAATAGTCGAGTCTCGAGGTAACAAAGGCATGGCTGAGAGTTTGAGCAGCAGATGAGCTGAGGCAAGGGATGGAGATGGGCGATGTTACGGAGGTGGAAGTAGATGGTCTTGGTGATGGAGAGGATATAGGGTTGGAAGCTCACCTCGGGGTCAAATAGGATGCTAAGGTTGTGAACAGTCTGGTTCAGCCTGAGACAGCAGCCAGAGAGAGGGATGGAGTCGGTGGCTAGGGAACAGAGTTTTTGCTAGGGTCTGAAGGCAATGGCTTCAGTCTTCCCAGTATTTAATTGGAGAAATGTTTGCTCGTTCTATATTGGATGTCAGACAAGCAGCGTGACACATTAGAGGCAGTGGAGGGGGTGGTGAGGTAAAGCTGGGTGTCTTCAGCGTGCATGTGGAACCTGACGTGTTTTCGGATGATGTCGCTGAGGAGCAGCATGTAGAAGAGAAATAGGATGGGGCCAAGGATAGATCCTTGGGGAACACCAGAGGTAACAGTGTGGGACCAGAAAGAGAAGCCATTGTAGGTGATTTTCTGGCTACGACTGGATAGCTAGGAATGGAACCAGGCAAGGGCAGTCCTACCCACCTGGACAACTGAGAGGCATGTGTTCACCCGTGATTCACCCACAAAAGTTTCTCATTTTTAACTTAATTTAGCACTGGGTAAAGAGTGTAACATGCATAAAAGTAAAAACTCTGATCTGTGGGACATAAAAATCTCAGCTTTGACAAAATGGTGAAGTATGAGTAATGGTCCTATGGTAATCTGCTGTATATTTTTCATTTTCTCCCCTCTCGTCCTCTCCGGAAGGCGTGAAGTTCTCGGTGCAGTACAGTTCTCTGGATGCCCCTCCCAAGAGCCCATCATTCATCTCTGAGCCTTGGCAGTGAGTGTTGCCAGGTGATTTGACACCAAAGTGGGCGTGGGGAATCGCAGCTGAGCCAAATCCTATCCTCATCCAAAGTGCACCCATTCACTTCTAGCATGGGTCACTTGACACCAATCAGAAGTGGGAACTCTGGCAGATTAGTCTCAACACCATGGACACTGAGGCCAATTGTAATGCCCTACCACTGCCCTGGCTGAGAGCTAACTTAGCACAGACCACAGATCGAACCTGGAACCTTCCTTGACTTTATGGCTGAGCTACTCATTAAGAAAAAGATAGCTGAGTAAGTTTATCTAAAGGAAAAATTGAGCGATTGTGCCCTTGCACTTCTGCATCTTTTTTAACTAATGTATTCTTCACTTGGCTGCAAATAGCTATAGGGAGTTACAGGAGAAAAATGTCAGAGCTACAAGAAAGCTTGTACAGTATATAGTGAAATTTAGAATATACCTTTTAGAAATTGTGTAGAGTTACTGGATGAATCAGATCAAAATTGCCGCACTTAATTATTATCCAAGTTATACTGACTAAAGACACATGATTTGCTGGAAAGTGGCTGTATTTTGTGCTTTACAAGTCATTTGGTCTTGTAAACTTTGGAGAGTTATGTTTGAGCATCAAAATATTAAATTACTATAGCCTACTGATTTATTATGTGAATTGAGATTGTGAATTGAGATTGTCAGCTGGTATGTCCATAAGTGCTTTACTGACCCTCAATGCATGCAATAGATTGTCCTTTCTCTGTTTGTAAGCAATCTCGTCAAAAAGAAGTATTATTTCTCATTGCTTTGAGTTATTGAATGTAAACGAACTTCTTTTTGTTCATGCTAGTTTTGATAGTTGCTCTTGTATGCATTACACAGAAATGTGACAAACTGCTGTGTATATTAGTCCGTATTCATAGGAGAACACTGAAAGGATGCTGCACAAACCTACCCTTCTGTGCTGTAATTGAAGTTTCCTGTAGTTGGTGTCTACCTGAATGACAAGACTCTACGATAAATCGGAGTAATAACTGCTTTTTCTTTTGTATTCTGTCATTTCTTGTTACCTGAATAACTTCTTTATAATACTGACTGTTGGGGAATATGGAAAATAACAAAGTCTTATTGAATAAGTACATTAATATAAGATGAAAAACGCTTATCTAGCTGGGTGGGGATAGGGAACTGATATTTTGTGGTCGCTGTAATGCCACATAATTTTAGGTCATACATTAGTTATTTTTACCTGTCTTACCATCTCTCTTCAATAAGCATGTCTGTATACTGGTAAGAAAGGTAGGGGACTAAAGTATAACTTTTTAAAAATTCGTTTATGGGATGTGGACGTCGCTGGCAAGGCCAGCATTTATTGCCCATCCCTAGTTGCCCTTGAGAAGGTGGTGGTGAGCCATCTTCTTGAACTGCTGCAGTCCGTGTGGTAAAGGTACTCCCACAGCGCTGCTAGGTAGGGAGTTCCAGGATTTTGACCCAGTGATGGTGAAGGATTGGCGATATATTTCTAAGTTAGGATGGTGTGTGACTTGGAGGGGAACTTGGAGGTGGTGGTGTTCCCATGCACCTGCTGCCCTTGTCCTTCTAGGTGGAAGAGGTCGCGGGTTAGGGAGGTGGTACACACTGCAGCCACAGTACGCCAGTGTTCAGGATATCATACTCCAGGATGATTTGGACAGGTTGGGTGATTGGGCAGAAGCATGGCAGATGCAATATAACATGGATAAATGTGAGGTTATCCACTTTGGTAGCAAAAACAGGAAGGCAGATTATTATCTGAATGGCAATAGATTGGGAGAAGGGGAAGTGCAACAAGACCTGGGTGTCCTTGTGCACCAGTCGCTGAAGGTAAGCATGCAGGTGCAGCAGGCGGTTAAGAAGGCAAATGGTATGTTGGCCTTCGTGGCGAGAGGGTTTGAGTACAGGAACAAGGATGTCTTGCTGCAGTTGTACAGGGCATTGGTGAGACCACACCTTGAGTATTGTGTGCAGTTTTGGTCACCTTATCTGAGGAAGGATGTTCTTGCCATGGAAGGAGTTCAGCGAAGATTCACCAGGCTGATGCCTGTGATGGCAGGAATGACGTATGAGGAGAGATTGGGTCGATTGGGCTTGTACTCGCTGGAGTTTAGAAGAATGAGGGGGGATCTCATTGAAACTTATAAAATTCTGACCGGACTGGACAGACTAGATGCAGGAAGAATGTTCCCGATGGTCGGGGAGTCCAGAACCAGGGGTCACAGTCTAAGGATAAGGGGTAGGCCATTTAGGACAAAAATGAGGAGGAATTTCTTCACCCAGAGAGTGGTGAACCTGTGGAATTCTCTGCCACAGAAGGCAGTAGAGGCCAATTCATTAAATATATTCAAGAAGGAGTTGGATACATTTCTCAAGGCTAAAGGGATCAAGGGGTATGGGGAGAAAGCAGGGACCGGGTACTGAATTTGGATGATCAGCCATGATCGCATTGAATGGCGGAGCAGGCTCGAGGGGCCGAATGGCCTACTCCTGCTCCTATCTTCTATGTTTGCCTATGAATACAGGCTATTTATGTATATTATAAATTATAATTTGCTAACAGTGAAATTAAGTCTTGAATTCAGCATTTTGCTGGTGTTCCTGTAGTTTGTTATCTGAACCCAACAATTAAATTTAAGTGCCAGTTATTTGTTATCGTGCATTTCCTATATACATCCAATCACAATGAAAACATAAATAGAATATAAGCTGGGGCTTCCAAATATGCAAAGCAAAGAGTAGCAAAGAAGTGAATTGCCACAGCCATATAAGAAAAGATGCATATTGGTATGAGTAATATATCAACTCCAAACGCAGAAGTCAATACCTTCACTAAAGGGGACTACAAGAAGTGTTCTGTTAAGTGGCTAGAAATTGATAATGGAAAGCACTTGCTGATGGGGCCTGTGGTACTATCTAATTGGAGAAATTGTATAGCAGTTAAACGCTGTGTTCTCGATGCCAGACAGTGGTATAATTCTGTCTCTAGTGTACTACAGTACACTGCAAATTAGACTTTCAACAACCAATCAAGGTTCATTTGAGGAAAAAAGTGATTTATTGCTGAAATTTCAGAATGTCTTTGTATCCTATTTCTAATGAAATGACACTTTTTTCCTTTTTGGAAATCTGACTACATTTTTGAAGTATTTTGCCTCCAAACTGCCGCTACTAAACCTTTGACTGCTGGGAGGTCCAGTAAAATGATTGTCCTTCTCGGTCAGCTGCATTTTAAGTTTTCAGCTTGCATATCATGAAGCTGAACCAAACACAGATATTACAGGAATAAAACCACTTAAATGGCATGTGTAGCTTTTTGATGAAGTAACAGAGAGGGTTGATGAGGACAATGCAGTTGACATGGTGTACATGGATTTCCAAAAGGCGTGCGATAAAGTGCCACATAATAGGCTTGCCAGCAAAGTTTGAAGCCCATGGAATAAAGAGGACAGTGGCAGCATGCATACGAAATTGGCTAAGTGACAGGAAACAGAGTGGTGGTGAACGTTTTTTTTTATCGGACTGGAGGAAGGTACACTGTGGTGTTCCCCAGGGGTCGGTACTAGGAACCCTGCTTTTCTTGATATATATTAATGACTTAGACTTGGGTGTACAGGGCACAATTTAAAAATTTGCAGATGACACAAAACTTGGAAGTGTAGTGAACAGTGAGGAGGATAGCGATAGACTTCAAGAGGACATAGACAGGCTGGTGGAATGGGTGGACACGTGACAGATGAAATTTAATGCGGAAAAGTGCAAAGTGATACATTTTGGTGGGAAGAATGAGGAGAGGCAATATAAACTAAAGGATACAATTCTAAAGGGAGTGCATGAACAGAGAGACCTGGAGGTATATGTGCACAAATCATTGAAGCTGGCAGAGCAGGTTGAGAACGTGGTTAAAAAAGCATACGGGACCTTGGGCTTCATAAAATAGAGGCATAGAGTACAAAAACAAGGAAGTTATGATGAACCTTTTATAAAACACTGGTTCGGCCTCAACTGGAGTATTGTGTCCAATTCTGGGCACCGCACTTTAGGAAGAATGTGAAGGCCTTAGATCGGGTGCAGAAAAGATTTACAAGAATGGTTCCAGGGATGAGGGACTTCAGTTATGTGGATAGACTGGAGAAGCTGGGGTTGTTCTCCTTCGAGCAGAGAAGGTAGAGAGGAGATTTGATAGAGGTGTTCAAAATCATGAGGGGTCTAGACAGAGTAGATAAAGAGAAACTGTTCCCATTGGCAGAAAGGTCAGGAACCAGAGGACTCAAATTGAAGGTGATTGGCAGAAGAACCAAAGGCGACATGAGGAATAATATTTTTACATAGCAAGTGGTTATGATCTGGAATGCACTGCCTGAAAGGGTGGTGGAGGCAGATTCAATTGTGACTTTCAAAAGGGAATTAGATAAGTACCTGAAGGAAAAAAATCTGCAGGGCTACAGAGAAAGGGCGGGGGAGTGGGACTAGCTGAAGTGCTCTTGCAGAGAGCCGGCACGGGCATGACTGGCCGAATAGCCGCCTCCTGTGCTGTAACCATTCTTTGATTCTGTGTTGTTGTGATATTGATCTCGACCTAGAAATATAATTTTAAGTTTACATAAAAGTAAACTCTTTCTGTCCTATTTTCCTTCCTCAGTTTCCTCTACCTCAGTCTGTGTCTATTTTTATTAGCCCAGTGGCAAATTCATGCCACAATTTGCTGGAAAAATAATTAGAATACGCCGCAGCAAGCATATAGCGGTGGATCGGGAGCGGCGCAGCCAATGTCTGATACACATCCAAGGTACCAAGGTCCAACACAGAACGGAACAACAGGTTATTTAACAGGGAAATGTTTTGGAGCAATGGCTTCAATCTGATAACATGGTGATGGGTTTCAGTGTGTATGGACTAAATATCCAGGTCGTGTTTAATTTGATTGAGTATAAATATATAAATCGCTGTTAAGAAAGGACCAGTATGCATAGGGTTGTCTGCTGAACTGTGTGCGATCCTCAGTCATATTTCATTATATGAATCCATGCTTAGCGTACAAGCTCGCTAAATAGTAATATAAAAATATCAGTCGGGGGAAAATCAGAACATCCCTGGCTGTCAAAACACTTATTTTATTACTTAATTGTGGTTTAGGATTTCAATTAAGTTCCTAGAACAAGTCAGTACCCTCGGGCAACCTGCTGAGCAATTGCATGCTTTACTAATTCTGAGCCCTCCAGTGCCATTCTGCAGTGGTCTAAGTGGCTGTGCCATTAATTCAGCAAATTCGATCTCACCATTGATTTTAATGGGTGTGGAGCTTTGATAATTAGCTGTTCAACTTTTTCAGTGAGCGTCCCTGTGGAGCAGCGCAAAAGTCCCAGCAAATTCTGGCATGGCATAACTCACTCATGCCATAATTTCCTGGAATTTTTGCACTATAATAAAGGCATACGCCATAGATGCCGCAAGTTTTCAGTAAATTCAGGCCCATTATTTTAACTTTAATTGTTGCCACCCTCTAATCTTTCAAGTTCAAAAATAATTGACTTGTTTCTTCTGCCTCCCAGCTCTCCCCATACATTTTGGAGATGGGTACAAGTTTTTGTTTTATGAATAACAGCAATTTGATTTAAAAGGCAGTCCAGCCAATTGAATGGCAAAGAATGTAAAATTTGATGGTGTGACCAGGTCAGATGTTGAGGTGCAAAAATGACAAAGCAGGAATGGACTCTGCCAAACAAATCAGAGGAATTTGTCAAGTAACAAAATATAGAAACATAGAAGATAGGAGCAGAATTGGCCATTCGGCCCCTCGAGCCCGTTCTGCCATTTAATGAGATCATGGCTGAGCATCCAAATTCAGTACCCTGTCCCTGCTACTTTCTCCCCATATCCCTTGATCCCTTTAGCCTTAAGAAATATATCTAACTCCTTCTTGAATATATTTAATGAATTGGCCTCAACTGCCTTCTGTGGTAGAGAATTCCACAGGTTCACCACTCTCTGGGTGAAGAAATTCCTCCTCATCTCAGTCCTAAATGGCTTGCCCCTTATCCTTAGACTGTGACCCCTGGTTCTGGACTCCCCCGCCATCGGGAACAGCCTTCCTGCATCTAGTCTGTCTAGTCCTGTTAGAATTTTATAAGTTTCAATGAGATCCCCTCTATTCTAATAAACTCCAGCGAATATAAGCCTAATCGACCCAATCTCTCCTCATACGTCATTTCTGCCATCCCAGGTATCAGTCTGGTGAATCTTCGCTGCACTCTCTCCATGGCAAGAACATCCTTCCTCAGATAAGGCGACCAAAACTGCACACAATACTCAAGATGTGGTCTCACCAAGGCCCTGTACAACTGCAGCAAGACATCCTTGCTCCTGTACTCTAACCCTCTCGCTACGAAGGACAACATACCATTTGCTGCCTTAACCGCCTGCTGCACCTGCATGCTTACCTTCAGCGACTGGTGCACAAGGACACCCAGGTCTCGTTGCACTTCCCCTTCTCCCAATCTATTGCCATTCAGATAATAATCTGCCTTCCTGTTTTTGCCACCGAAGTGGATAACCTCGCATTTATCCACATTGGGCAGGTGCATGGCAAATGCAGTATAATCACCCAACCTGTCCAAATCATACTGGAGTTTCTCGGCATCCTCCTCACAGCACACATGCCCACCCAGCTTTGTGTCGTCTGCAAACTTGACTTTTGGATCCCTTCCAAAACATACTTACCCAGGTACAGCCATTCAAATTGTTCTGTAAATGCTACAAATTCGTGAATGCTTTCTGTACCCTGATAAATTCCATGCTGTAGGAACAAAACTAGGAGGTCTTGACTGGTTTCGTGCAATTCATCCTGTTGAGAGGAAATGTACTGCCTTATTTCTGCCAGGCATATCAAAAGGATGCATATCTTGGGATGATTCTTTCCTGCTCTGCTAATTTATAGTGAAGATTTCTGTAATGTACTCCAAAAACTGGCATTTTTTTCTGATGTTAGAACAGTGTGATATGGAGTAAGATTGGTAGGATATTGTAGGCTTGTGGATTCTGCACTTTCTGATAAAGGTTAAATAAATGCTGGTGAGACTCGTGACATCTGGTGCCCAAAATTGTGTGGCTTTCGGGGCACAAATAGTTCACATAATCTCCCTGGCAAAAATATTATTGGCAATCTGATGAAAATTATAGTTAAAAGGTTTTAAACCCTTGAAAATTGTTAGTACAATTGTTTATATAAAGGTTAAAGTGATGCGCATGCGCGCTGTATGCTGGGTACTTTCATTCAGCTGTCTCATGGAAATCTCTCTCTTGACTTTCCTTCAGCAGATGCCCCCTCAGTATAGTCAGCAGGGCATGAGTGGCTACTGCCAACAGGGCCAGCAACCTTACTACAACCAGCAGCAGCAGCAACAACAGCAGCCTTCGTACATGCAACAGGCACAGCAGAGGTACCAACCCCAACAGGTAAGCGTATCTGCTTACTGGAAGCCATCAGGGTTCCAGAGAATCCCAATGGACTAGCAGACACACATTAACAGTAGAAAAAATAAATAAATTAGTGAATTGTTTACCTTGCACTGAACACTTCCAACATTGATGCCTAGATTCAACCTTGGACTAACTTCGCTAACGTGAAATTGTGTTTAAATGTTTGCCTTGTTACGAAAAAGTCAATTTATTGGCTTATTGATTCATATTTCTACTTTTGAAATTTTTCAAAGTGGTTACTTTTCCTGACTCCTGGTTATCTGTGACATTCTGATAGGGAATGATTGCTTTGGTCAGTGCATGCAGTGAGATCATAACTACATTGAACAATACCAGCGACCAGAATGAATCTTCCCCTCATCTGGTTTGGTTCCTAATTATTTATTTGGGGGAAAAAAAAGTGGCAACCAACATTTCAGTTTTAGGAATTAAATGATTGCAGCTGAAATGGTTAGCTTTGAGTTTTAGTCTTCATAAGGCTTAATGAGAATGTGACACCTGAAAAGCTAGGTCTTAAAGTTGCTGTTGAGTGGTCTTTCCTGTGAATAACACTTGTGAAAATTCAAGGATTATTTCTGCCTTTGAGGGAAAATGGAAGATTTTAGCTTTCATTTCTTTTGTTCTTTGTTGTGTACTTCAAGCTGTTTCCAAAATGCATCCCCCAAATCCTAATTTAAGATTTCCCACAGTTACAAATACATTTATTTTGTATTTGTGACATTCTGATTACCACAACACAACATACAGTAGAAGGTTCTCAAATTAGAAACACTGCCATGATGAGTAAAGTGAGCCCTTTATCCATTTATTGAAACGATGTATGCTGATTCCAAATGGTAGTAATCTGCCCTCTAAGTTCCTAGAATTAAAATCATACATTAATGGATTTTCATCAGGAAACTCTAATGTCAACTGGGCTCGTTAGGCTGTATTGGACTAATACATGTATGAGAATAACGAGATTGTGCAAAATGTACTAAAACAATTGTATTAAATATATCTTACCTGTTCATTTAAAAAAAACTAGTTAACATTCCTTGAAAAGGGTCACAATACTTGATTTAACTGCCTGTAATTGAAAGTTTTAAAATGCTTCCATCTATTAACTCTTCCAGTGCTACAGGAGACAATTAGGAGAAATGCAAGCATTACCCTGGAAATCTGAGAGCCAGAGTTAGCCATAACACCTGAATTATATGCTGCTTTTTGTAATTTGTGCTATGGAATATTTATGGTCTCCCAGGACAGACCGGTGAGGCCTTAACTTAACCGATGGACAGTGTCTCCAGGAGTAATGTACCCGTAATATAGTACATGATGTAAGCTATCACTAGTGGGTACATGTTCAGCTTTTGAACATAAAACATTCTGATCCAGAGTTGGAAAGCATGGTCAGCTAACACAGGAATACATAAATAATTAACATTCCCACTACATAAGAACATAAGACATAGGAGCAGGAGTAGGTCATTTGGCCCCTCCAGCCTGCTCTGCTATTCAATAAGATCATGGCTGATCTGATCTTGGCCTCAACTCCACTTCCCTGCCCGCTCCCCATAACCCTTGATTCCCTTACCTTTCAAAAATCTATCTCCACCTTAAGTATATTCAATGACCCAGCCTCCACAGCTCTCTGGGGAAGAGAATTCTAAAGATTCTGAGAGAAGAAATTCCTCCTCATTTCCAATTTAAATGGGTGCTCCCTTATTCTGAAATTATGCCCCCTAGTTCTAGATTCCCCCACGAGGGGAAACATCCTCTCTGCATCTACCCTGTCAAGTTCCTTCAGAATCTTTTATGTTTCAATAAGATCCCCTCTCACCTAAACTTCAATGAGTATAGGCACAACTTGCTCAGCCTTTCTTCATAAGACAACCCCGTCATCTCCAGAATCAACCTCGTGAACCTTCTCTGAACTGCCTCCAATGCATGTATATCCTTCCTTAAATAAGGAGACCAAAACTGTACGCAGCACTCCAGGTGTGGTCTCACCAATGCCCTGTACAGTTGTAACAGGACTTCCCAACTTTTATACTCCATTCCCTTTGCAATAAAGGCCAACACTCCATTTGCCTTCCTGATTACTTGCTGTACCTGCATGCTAACTTTTTGTGATTCATGTACAAGGACTCCCAGATCCCTCTGTACCTCAGCATTTTGTAATCTTTCCCCATTTAAATAATAATTTGCTTTTTTATTTTTCCTACCAAAGTGGATAACCTCGCATTTTCCCACATTAAACTCCATCTGCCAGATTTTTGCCCACTCACTTAGCCTATCTATATCCCTTTGGAGATTCTTTGCTTTCCCACCTATCTTTGTATCATCAGCAAATTTGGCTACATTACATTCGGCCCCTTCATCCAAGTCATTAATATAGATTGTAAATAGTTGAGGCCCCAGCACCGATCCCTGCGGCACCCCACTAGTTACAGTTTGCCAACCTGAAAATGACCCATTTATCCTGACTCTCTGCTTTCTGTTAGTTAGCCAATCCTCTGTCCATGCTAATATATTACCCCAACCCCGTGAGCTCTTATCTTCTGTAGTAACCTTTTATGTGGCACCTTATCGAATGCCTTCTGGAAATCCAAATACACGACATCTACTGGTTCCCCTTTATCCATCCTGCTCGTTACATCCTCAAAGAACTCCAGCAAATTTGTCAAACATGATTTCCCTTTCATAAAACCATGCTGACTCTGCTTGACTATATTATGATTTTCTAATTGTCCTGCTGCCACTTCCTTAATGATGATGGTCTCCAGCATTTTCCCAATGACTGATGTTAGGCTAATTGGTCGATAGTTTCCTGCTTTCTGTCTCCCTCTTATCTTAAATAGGGGCGCTACATTCGCGGTTTTCCAGTCCGCTGGTACGTCTCCAGAATCCAGGGAATTTTGGTAGATTACAACCAATGCATCCACTATCTCTGTAGCCACCTCTTTTAAGACTCTAGGATGCAGGCCATCGGGTCCAGGGGACTTGTCCACCTTAAGTCCCATTAGTTTGCCTAGTACTTTCTCTAGTGATAGTGATTGTTTTAAGTTCCCCCCCACCCCAATAGCCCCTTGATTATCCATTATTGAGATGATTTTAGTGTCTTCTACCGTGAAGACCGATACAAAATATTTGTTCAAAGTCTCCGCCATTTCCCTGTTTCCCATTATTAATTCTCCAGACTCATCCTCTAGAGGACCAATGCTTACTTTAGCTACGCTCTTCCTTTTTATGTACCTGTAGAAGCTCTTACTGTCTGTTTTTATATTTCTTGCTAGCTTACTCTCATAAGCTATCTTCTCTCTCTTTTTTAGTTTTCCTTTGCTGGTTTTTAAAAATGTCCCAATCCTCTGGCCTTCCAATATTCTTCCCAACATTGTATACTTTTGTTTTCAATTTGATAGCATCCTTTACTTCCTTAGTTAGCCACGGATGGTTCAACCTTCGATTAGAGTCTTTCTTTCTCTCTGGAATATATCTTTGCTGAGAGTTATGAAATAGCTCCTTAAATGTTTGCCACTGCTTTTCTACAGTCTTGCCATGTAATATATTTTCGCAGTCCACTTTAATCAAGTCTGCCTTCATACCTTTGTAATTACCTTTGTTTAAGTTCAGGACACTAGTTTGAGACCTAGCTTTCTCACCCTCAAACTGAATTTGAAAATCTACCATGCTATGATCACTCTTCCCAAGAGGATCCTTCACTTCAAGATCATTTATTAATCCAGCCTCGTTGCACATTACCAGATCTAAAATAGTCTTCTCCCTGGTTGGTTCCACAATGTATTTGACATGAATCAACAGAGCGGCCTGCGGGTGGCGCTGTCCAGGGAGCGTATAAATACTCTGGCACGGGCCCAGCTTGCGCAGGACATTCTTAACGGGTACTAGTGAAGGACACAACTAGACCTCCATGTTGTAAAACAGTTGATTAAAACTTTGTTTAACGCTTAGACCAAGTGCCCAGTAGTTTTCTTATGTCAGTATTGTTCCAAGAAACCATCCCGTATACACTCTTAAGAACTCTTCCTCAAGTCTACCTTTGCCAGTTTGCTTTGTCCAATCAGTATGAAGATTAAAATCTCCCATGATTATAGCTGTACCTTTTCATACAAGCCTATTATTTATTGATTTATACTCTGTCCTACAGTGTGGCTACTGTTTGGGGGCCTGTAGACCACTCCCACCAGTGACTTCTTACCCTTATTATTTTTCTCCACCCAAACTGATTCTATGTCTTGATCTTCTAGGCCAGTATCATTTCTCATTACTGCACTGATCTCATCCCTTATTAATAGAGCTACACCACCTCCTTTTCCTTTCTGCCTATCTTTACGAAATGGCAAATACCTCTGAATATTCAGTTCCCAGCCTTGGTCACCTTGCAACCACGTCTCTGTAATGGCTATCGGATCATACCCATTTATTTCTATTTGTGCTGTCAACTCATCCATCTTGTTACGAATGCTGCATGTGTTCAGATATAGAGCTTTTAATTTTGTCTTTTTACCAATTTTCCCTACTCTAACCCCTCTTTCTGATGCACTCTTTTATGTGTATACGCTCTGTCCCTTCCTGTCACACTCTGGTTATCATTACCCCTATCGCTACCCTGCACTTTTGCCTTCTCATTTTGCTTTGACTTTTTAATTTAATTTCCGCTCAGTGTATCCCTCCCCGTATCCTAACAGTGAGTCAGCTGTCTATTGTATTAGTTTGTCCATAAATCTCCCATGGTGTTGCTCATGGATTTATATGGACTTTACATCTGCTGCACTGCTACTTGTGGCAGATGCTGAACTTTGTGTGAGAGAGCACAATGCTGGGTCCAAGGTGGTATTGTGGAGCCTGGGGTTTTTTGAGCAGGAGGCTTGGGCTTAGCATGTCATGGCAACAGTGTCTCCTTTTTTGCAAAATCAGATTAGTGAATCGGAAAATTTAGAAAGGAGGAAGGTCTTTTTGGTTGTTTTGTGGAATGTGATTGGTTGCTTCAATCAGGAAGCGGAAATTCTCATGCACTTTCTAAAAATGAATTCTTGGGATATGGGAGTTGCTGGCAAGGCCAGCATTTATTGCCCATCCCTAGTTGCCCTCATGAAGGTGGTGATGAGCCTCCTTGTGTGGTGAAGGTACTCCCTCAGTGCTATTAGGTGGGGAGTTCTGGGATTTTGACCCAGTGATGATGAAGGAACGACGATAAATGCTCAAGTCGAGATGTTGTATGACTTGGAGGTGAACTTGAAGGTGATGGAGTTCCCATATACCTACTGCCCTTTTATTATATGCGGTGCAGGTTGTGGGTATGGGAGGTGCTGTCGAAGAAGCACCCCCCATTGTGAGTAGAAAACTGAGAGTAAGGGTGATGGGTAGTTACTGGCAAAAGATGAAGTGGTGTTCCACGAGGATGGGTGCCAGGACCACTTTTATTCACCATTTACATAAATGATTTGGACTCTGGAATCGGAAGTACTATATCAAAATTTCTGGATGACACCATATTGGGAAGTATAGTTAATAATGAGGAAGACTGCGATAAAATAAGTGTGAGGTGCTGCATTTTGGTAGGAAGAATAAAGAGGCCACATACATACTCCTTAGAAAATAAGAGTTTAAATGGAGTAGAGGAGCAAAGGGATCTAGGGGTACAAATACACAAATTACTAAAAGTAGCGACGCAGGTTAATGAGGCCGTTTAGAAATGATAGAATTGAAAAGCCGAGAAGTTATGTTAAACTTGTATAGAACATTGGTTATACCACACTTGGAGTACTGTGCACAGTTCTGGTCTCCATATTATAAAAAGGATATAGAGGCACTGACAAAGATGTAAAAAGATTCACAAGGATGATACCAGAACTGAGAGGTTATACCTATCAGGAAAGATTGAACAGGCTGGGGCTCTTTTCTCTAGAGGAAAAAAAAAGACTTGCATTTATATAGTGCCTTTCACGACCACCGGACATCTCAAAGCGCTTTATAGCCAAAGGCTGTGAGGCATGACCGGATAGAGGTCTTTAAGATTATGAAAGGGTTTGATAGGGTAGGTGTAAAGAAGGCGTTTCCACTTGTGGGGGAGACCAAAAATAGGGGCCATAAATAGAAAATAGTCACTAATAAATCCAACAGGGAATTCAGGAGAAACTCCTTTACCAGAGAGTGGTTAGAATGTAGAACTCACTACCACAAGGAGTAGTTGAGGCAAATAGCATAGATGCATTTAAGGGGAAGCAAGATAAATACATGAGGGAGAAAGGAATGGAAGATTATGCTGATAGGGTTAGATGAAGAGGGGTGGGAGGAGGCTTGTGTGGAGCATGGGCCAGTTGGGCCGAATGGTCTGTTTCTGTGCTGTACGTTCGTAGAGACCTCAGGAGGAGGCCGGGAAAGATCTTCCACTCTGCACTTCTGGTTGAAGATGGTTGCAAATGCTTTAGCCTTGTCTTTTGCACTGACATGCTGGGCTCTGCCATCATTGAGGATGGGGATGTTTATGAAGCCTCCTCCACCTGTTAGTTGGTTAAATGTCCACCAGCATTCATGAGTGGATGTGGCAGGGATGCAGAGCTTTGACCTGATCCATTGGTTGCGGGATCACTTCGCTCTGTCTGTCTATAATATGCTGCCTCCACTGTTTAGCATGCACTACAGACACTTAACCAGTCACAAAGAATACACACACTAAAGACACATTATAAAGATATATGATCTAACCGTTTACATCTCCCCAACTTTTTGCTTTCTTCTCCCCTTCCTCCCTTCTTTAAGTCACTGATTCATGCTGGTCAGAACGTGTGTATTTGACAAGATGATGGTCAACGTTAAACTAAATGAGCTATTCACCTTGGATGCATCTTGTTGATGACTGACATACCCTCAATCACAGTTGTCTTCATACTAAAAGGTAATTCACCAATCAGACAAATCACATATGAGTACTGTACCTTCTACTCCATTCAGGGGCCAATTAATTAGAAACCAAGTGAAATTTGTTAGGCTGATATTTTGTGTGTGATTACGTCTTCAGAGCAGTCCTGGTCGGTATCTTTTCTTTCTTCCCTAATCTGTTATGGATGATTTAATGGGTGCGAGTATGATATTGGAAGCTTATTCATTGGTTTAAAACAGGTTTTTTTGCCCCACTTTCTTTCCCTTTTTCACCTCGTCCATTCATGAAGGCATTGACTCTTTCTGGGGTACAGTGCCACCGGCATTTCACTCAAGTGCCATATACGGGTTATCACAATTGAGAATAGATCTGAACATGCATGTACACTTTTCCACAGGATTACTGGATAATTATCAGGAGCAGTAGAGGAGGAGGGAGTAGAGCTATTGGATTGGATAAAAATAGATAGAAAGGAGGATCTAAATAGGTTGGCATCACTCAAAGTTAACAAGTCACCGCTCCAGATGGGATGCAATCTAGTTGTTGAGCAAGGGTGGAGATAGCAGAAGCTCTGATGACAAACTTTCAATCTTCCTTGGATATGGGAGTGGTGCCAGAGGACTGGAGGATTGCAAACATTACACCCCTGTTCAAAAAAGGAGAGAGGGAAAAACCTGGTAACAATCAGTCTAAAATCAGTGGTGGGAAAACTACTAGAGACCATTGTCAAGGACAAAATTAATTCTCACTTGGAGAAGCATCGGTTAAAAAGAGACAGCCAGCACGGATTTGTTAAAGGCAAGTCATGTCTGACTAACCTTATTGAGTTCTTTGATGAGTAACAGAGGGTTATAGAAGGTAGTGCAGATATATGAATTTTCAAAAGGCATTTGATAAAGTACCACATAACAGACATTCAGAAAATAGAAGCACATGGTATTAAAGGGACCATGGTAACTTAGGTATATGTAATTCGCTAACCTTATAGGTGAATGGATGTTTTTCTGACTGGCGAGAAGTATGCACTGGTGTTCTCCAGGGGTCTGTATTAGGACCATTGCTTTTCTTATATATAAATGACATAGACTTGGGTATAAGGAGCACAATTTTGAAGTTTGCAGATGATTTCAAACTTGGCAACACAGTAAATAGTGAGGAGGATAGTAACGTACTTCAGGAGGTCATAAACAGACTGGTGAAATGGGCAGACACACGCCAGATGCAATTTAATGTGGTTAAGTGTGAAGTGATGCACTTTGGGAGGACCAACATGGAGAGGCAGTATAATCTAAATGGTGCTATTTTGAGGGGGGTGCAAGAGCAGAGGGACCTGGGGGTACATATTCACAAACCTTTGAAGGTGGCAGAGCAAGTTGATAAGGCAGCTAAGAAAGCATATGGGTCACTTGGCTTTGTAAATAGGAGCATTGAATATAAAAACAAGGAAGTCATGCTAAACCTTTACAAATCTTTGGTTAAGCCTCGGCTGGAGTAGTGTGTACAATTCTGGGCACCACACTTTAAGAAGGATGTCAAGGCCTTGGAGAGGGTACAGAGGAGGTTTACCAGGATGATACCAGGAATAAGGGACTTATGTGGGGAGTTTGGAGAAGCCAGGATTGCTCTCTTTAGAGCAGAGAAGGTTAAGGGGAGACTTGAGAGATATTCAAAATTGAGAATTTTTCTCACACAGAGGGTTGTTAAGATCTGGAACACACCACCTGAAATCGTGGTAGAATCAGATTCCATAGGAACTTTCAAAAGGCAATTGGACATGTATTTGAAGAGGACTAATTCTGTGATTCCATCAAGCTATGAACGATTTCTCCTCTGAAACGCAAAGTGCTGGGGCTAATTGTAACGCTTTTTTATTGCCACTCTGGCTGAGATGATTCAGCACAGACTGGAAGCCAAATCTGGGATGTTCAGGTTTATATAACTTAGTTACATACTCTCTCTACCAATTGAGCCATTGGGGCAGTTTTTAAAGCATTCCGCTATATCCGTTATAATGCATTACCAGTCTGAGTACGGAGTATGCTAACGGACTTTCATAACTGAGAAAGGGAAGGAGGAAGAACTTTGCTGATGATACTGTACAAGACTATACTTGACCTCTTATACTTTATCATAAAAAATAGGCATTGGAAACCCAGAGCAGATTTGCTCACTGGCAGTGGTTGGTGATAAATCGGGAAAGGACCATTGTGAGCTTCAAACTGTCTATATTTTTGTTTGCCAGAGAGATGGGTTGCAGTTTCTAGTCAGACATTTCAAATCCAGGATTTACAATTTATGGGTATGTCGGAGCGTGGTGAACCTGGAGTATCTGAGTCCTGAAACTTGCAGGTAATGCTTGCCAAGACTTAAAAATGAAATTATTCCTTGTCATGCGAGCTAAAGAAAAGTTCAAGAATTGGAATTGTTGATAAAGGTGCAACTGCTGTTGCTGGCATCATTCCTCACATTCTCAACTATGATTGGCAAGAAAAGACACCAGATTACTGTTTGAGAATTGCCTATCTTAGGACTTCCATCTCCTATTAACTCAATGTAAGAAGATACCCTTTTTTAAACATTCTTTTTAAAATTTTGTACAGTATGACAGAGGCGGGTAAGTTTAAGTGATGCTGTACCGTGGACTTGGGTAAAGCTGAATCTGGGGCCAGATCTTTTATAATGAATATAGAACTGCGGAACTTTAAGAAAGTGGAAGAATTCTGTCACTACCTCTTACATTTTTGTACAATTTGCCTGAGATTGTGATCTTGTCAGCATGAACACAGAAGGCCAATTTTAGGGTTTTTATATACAGAGGTTCCCATGGCTACGTGACAGTTGATCACAGTTTTGAAAAAGACTAGCATGCCATTTCAGATGGCGATACACACCAACCTTCACTGAAGTCCTGGTGACAACCTTGATATAAACACCATGGCTTGGAGTTTCCGCTCAGTTGCGCTGGTTTTTTTTGGGTGCAATTCGGCCGAAATTGGCGTAACCAATTTTAAGCAGAAATTACGTTCAGTGCAAATTGAGTTTCCGTGATCTTCTGTGCTGTTTAAAACACGGAGTAATTATTTGCTCGAACATTGGGTACGGAGTCTAAACACCGTCCCGCCCCCCACCAGAGCCGCACATGCGCACCCAATGTTGTGGCTGTGCATGCGCACGGAGGGCCCTTGTCCTCCCATTGCTGACGATTTGTGGGGCAGGCTGGCAGATGTAGGCCTGAGCACTAGGACGCAGCCTCGGGGTGGGAGCCTGGCTGTTGGGACCAGTATCGGGCTCTGCAGCCGCAGGGCCAGAGCTGCAACTCCGCTTACTGTCTGCGTAGGTATTTCTGGAGCGATTGTGCCCCGGCGTGGAGTATCCGGGCCGAAGTTTCAGCCTGTTTGTGCTGCATGTGTTTCGGTAGAAGGTCAGGGGATCGGCGAGGGTGGGAGAGAAGGTCTGGATATCAGCGAGGGTGGGGGAAGAGAAGTTCAGGAACTTTAGGGGAGAATAACCCGGGAGGGGAGCCCTGTCAGTTCTCTGAAAACAATAGTGGCTGCCTCAGCCTAGCTGTCGCAATGAATGGATCAAATTACACACTGCAAAGATCTTGATTACTCCAGCAGGCAGGATCTAATGACACATTCCAGACAAACTGTTTGGTTCCCTTGGAGGACAAGACACACCCATCAGAAATCTGGTATTAATCTTTAAAAAAACATTGAGCTAGACGCTGGCTCTGCCCACAAAATGGGCCATGCCTCCCATGGTGAATTAATCACCATTGGGAGTTTCTGCTAATTGCGCTAGTTTGCAGGTCTTCCAGTTTAAAAATTAAGCTGGTTCTTTTGGGCGCAACGTTACTGATGGGCACGTTTTTAAAGCTTTTGAATGTGTTTGTGTTTTTAGTTTACTAAGAAACTGACTATTGTACCACAATATAACTAGCAAAGGGAGAAGCAGGCCACCACAGGTGGAGCCGAGTCGGCAACAGTGAGGAGGAGGCCGCGGTGACGAGGAAGACGGAGCGGCTGAGGGACATCGTGCTCCCACTGCCACCGGATGCCAAAGAATTGACTTTCTGAACACGGCGCTGTAAGAATAGCTGACATGTCCCTACGGGGAGTAAGCATTCCATTGTACTAGTTACATATGGCAAATAAAATTGAATTGAATTGGTTCTGTATATTTTCAGTCATTTAAAATGGGTTACTCATAGGTGGCGAATTGACATTGTGATTAAAAATGTTTAATTTTTTGGTGAACCCATTTTCAGCTATAATAATCAAACTGCATCAACTCTTAAATATATCAAGGAATATTTTTTGAAGGAAATTTTTAAAAAATGGTTTAAAGCACTGCCTGATTGCGCTGGCTCATGGCAGATTTTACGTTTGGCAGTATTCAAATGAGTGAGCAGAAACATGAGGAAAATAATACTTTTCAACATGGGTGCCCAAAGTGGAAACTCTTGGCCCAGGTATTAATAAATTTGTATTTTGAGTGAATATAAGGTGAGAGTATCATTGCTGGAGAATGGAATGCTTTGTTGCTTTTTCACTGAGCATCTGCATTCCCAGGTCAGGTTACATTACAGACTTCATGTAGAATAAAGCCTCCTGTTCTGGCCTAAACTCCAACTTCAGAAGGGCATTTCCCCCTGTGCATGGATGTATTCCAGGAGGCCAGCAACCGTGAACCACCTCCTGGTGCTGACATTAGTAATACTGGTTCCCTTATCGTTGTGGTAGAATTGGAACCCCAGAATACCAGATGGAATCCAATAAGTGCTAATATAAACAGCAGTTCCAGTTGCTGATGTAACTTAAAAACCAAAAGGTCCCAGCATTGATCCTTTGGAGTGGGGGGATGGGAGCTTGGGGCTCCCCACTATCCTGACATCATTCTTTCAGCCAATTTTTTTATCTAACTTTAATTCCAACTGCTTCCAACAGGTAGCAGCCTTACTGAGGACCTTTCATGATTAGCTTTTGGGAAGTCTCTTACACTATGCCATAACATTTTCTGCAGGCTACTCTGGGATGTCAATTCCCTTTTCAGATGTTGATTGACCTTTCTTGTCCTCAGGATGTCCCAAAGCACTTCACAGCCAATTAATTTATTTTGAAGTGTAGTTTTGGTTACATAGGCAAATGCTAACACTTTATGCTTTCATTTAATAAAGAGAGTGCTCTGTGTACAATAGGGTCAAGTGATTTTAAAATTTAATGTTCTGTCTGTTTACTCTGCATGACTAATCAGATAGTAACATTGTGTTTTACTTGCGTGCACCTTTTACCCCCAAAAGTTCTAGCAAAGGAGGACATTGAAAGATTGAGGCATCAGTGATAATAAATGAGGGATAATTGTTGGCCAGGACACCAGAAGAACTCCCCTGCCAAAAAGTACATTAGAGACATCCTACAGTATTCTATTCTCTTTACTGATTGCTGCACCACTGCGAGTCAGCAATAACAAAATTTGCTAGCAACACAAAAATGAGGAGTAAGGTTAACTCTGAAGAGGGCTGTAAATGACTTGGAGAAATAGACAGGCTAGGAGACTGGGTAGATAGATCTCAGATTAAATTTAATGTGGAGAAATGGAAAGTGATACATTTGTGAGGAAAAAATGTGTATTTATGTAGTGCGTTTCTCATTCTGAGGATGTCCAAAAGCACTTTACAGCGAATTAATTCCTTTTGAAGTGTAGTCACTGTTATTTAGGCAAATTTGCACATAGCAATGTTCCACAAACAGTAAATCAGAAAGATGACCACGTAATCTGTTTTGGAGGTGTTAATTGAGAAATTATTGGTAAGGGAAGAAGTCTTATGCTCTTTGAAAAGTGTTATGGGATCTTTTGAGGCAGATGGGGCCTCCGTTTAACATCTTAGCTAAAAGATAGCACCTCCAACAACACAGCACTCTCTCATTACTGCATCGAAGTGTCTGCAACAGATTTTGCGTTCAACTCCTGTAGTGGGGCTGAAATCCATGACCTGAGGAGGAATAAGGAGGAAATAGACACTAAAATGTAAAACTATAAAAGGAGTAGAGGAGCAGAGAGACTTAGGAGTTCAGATACACAAATCTTTAAAAGTGGCCAGACAGGTTGTTAAAGCTTTAGAAAAGAAAGTGGCATTCTAGAATTTATAAATAGGGGCAATGAGTACAAAGAGGTAATGCTAAACCTATACAAATTATTGGTTAAGTCAGAGTTAGAATATTGTGTGCAGTTTTGGCTGCTCTACTTTAGGAAGGTTGTAAAGGCCATGGAGAGGGTACAGAAGAGATTCACTAGGATGATACTAAAATGAGGAGCTTTAAATATATGAGGAAAAACTAGGGAAAATTTTCATTAGAACAAAGAAGATTAAGAGGAGATCAGATGAGGGTTTTCAAACCTCCAAAGGCTTTTGATAAGGTAAATGGGATAAAACTATTTCCAGTAATAAGTAGAGGGCATAAATTTAAGATTACCATGAAATTGAAAGGAGACAGGAGAATTTTTGTTATGCAGAATGTGGTTAGGGCATGGAATCAATGTTCCCTCTAATTTTTGGGAGGGGGGCCGTGAAGCCCCTCTAGAACGCTGCGCGGCTGCACAGCTTGAAAGGGAAAGTTGCATGGAATGCCCTACCAGAAACAGTGATGGAACTAAATTCCATAATAACTTTTAAAAGGCAAGTGGATAACCTAAATGTTATGGGGGGAAAAAGCAAAGGAATCACTTTTTCACAGAGTTGGCACACGCACAATGGGCCGAATAGACTCCTGTAAAATTCTATGATTCTGTATTTCATATGGGTGTGCTGACGCATTAGAGTTAGCTTGGCTTGGCGGTAGCATTTTTATCTCCGAGTCATTAGGACATGGGCTCAAGCCCCATCACAGGACTTCTACACATAATCTAAGCTGGCACTTCAGTGCAGTACTGAGGGAGTGCTGCACTGTCGAGGTGCGGTCTTTTGGATGAAATATTAAATTGAAACCTTGTCTGCCCTCTCGAGTGGTCGTGAAACATCCCACGGCACTATTCAGAGAGCAGGGAAATTCTCCGTGTCCTGGGAAATATTTATCCCTCAACCAACATACAGATTATCTGGTCATTCATTTCATTGCTGTTTGTGGGACCTTGCTTGATGTGCCTCAATAAATCCAAGACTCGATGTTAGCGAAACAAAACAAGGCTTTTATTGACTTAGAAGGTAACACACACAGGAGAATGTATCTTCCATCCAGAGGTCTGGCGTACTGGATGTGCTGCAGGCTGGGCCAGCTTACATAGGAGCCAGGTATGGGCGGAGCCCTACACACAGTACAATACAATGGAAATGAAACTGAAACCAACCATAGTCACAGGCAGAGAAATACTGATGAGTGATGAATGGAATATTTCATCAAATTCACCCCTTCTATAGATTTAGTCTGTTCGGGGGTTTGATAGTCCTCTGCGACCGACGTGGCTGTTGTGGTGCCGCGGGTGTCCCCGGTGGCCTCCTGGGTCTCCGCCGGGGGTGCTGCCAGGGTTGTTGAAGGGGTAGTTGGTGGGGGTACCATTGGTTGATGTTCTCCCGGGGGTGATGAAAGAGTAGTGGGTGGGTAAGAGTTGCTGTGGTCGTTGTTGCTGCTGTTGTCGTGGTTGTTGTCGTTACCGGCTGGGGCGACGTCTTTTATGGACACGGTGTCCTCCCTTCCGTCGGCGTGCTGGACATACGCGTATTGGGGGTTGGCGTGGAGTAGGTGCACTGACTCCACGAGAGGGTCCATCTTGTGGCCCCTCACATGCCTTCGCACGAATACCGGACCTGGGGTGGAGAGCCATGACGGCATGGATACGCCGGAGGTGGATTTCCGGGGAAAGACAAACATTCGCTCGTGAGGCGTGGCATTAGTGGCAGTACACAATAGCGACCGTATCGAATGGAGCACATCTGGGAGGACTTCCTGCCAGCGGGAGATAGGGAGGCCTTTGGTCCTTAGAGCTAGAGTGACTGCTTTCCATACTGTCCCGTTCTCTCGCTCCACTTGACCGTTACCCCGGGGGTTGTAGCTGGTGGTACGGCTCGTGGCGATCCCCCTGGACAGCATGTACTGGCGTAGCTCTTCACTCATGAAGGACGCCCCCCTATCCGTATGGATGTAGCTCGGCATACCAAACAGGCAGAACAGGCTGTTGAGGCATTTAATGACCGTGGCGCTGGTCATGTCTGGGCAGGGGAAGGCGAATGGGAAACGAGAGTATTCGTCCACAATGTTCAGGAAGTAAACATTGCGGTCGACGGACGGGAGGGGGCCCTTGAAATCTAAGCTGAGCCGCTCAAAGGGCCGTGTAGCTTTGATTAAGTGGGCTCTATCTGGGCGGTAGAACCGAGGCTTGCACTCAGCGCAAGTGCGACAGTTCCTGGTCAGGGACCGAACTTCCTCAATCGAGTAGGGTAAGTTGCGGGACTTTATGAAGTGGAACAGCCGCGTGACCCCTGGGTGGCAGAGGTCATTGTGGCGGGTCTGTAGCCGATCCCCGGTGGCGCTGGCACACATCCCTCGTGAGAGGGCGTCGGGGGATTCGTTAAGGGCCCCTGGCCGGTAAATGATGTCATAATCGAAGGTGGAGAGCTCGATCCGCCACCTAAGAATCTTATCATTTTTAATCTTCCCCCTCTGTTTATTATTGAACATAAACGCTACCGACCGCTGGTTGGTAAGTAGGGTGAAGCGTTTGCCGGCTAGGTAGTGGCGCCAGTGGCGCACTGCCTCCACGATGGCTTGGGCCTCCTTTTCTACGGAGGAGTGTCTGATCTCGGGCCCTTGGAGGGTCCTCAAAGAAAGCTACGGGCCGCCCCGCCTGGTTGAGGGTGGCCGCCAAGGCAAAGTCAGACGCATCACTTTCCACTTGAAAGGGAGTGTTCTCGTCCACTGCCTGTAGCGTGGCCCGCTCAATATCCTGCTTAATGCTTTTGAAGGCGGCATGGGCCTTAGCAGAGAGCGGAAAAGAGGATGCTTTCAAGAGGGGGCGGGCTTTGTCGGAGTAGTTGGGGACCCATTGGGAACAAGAAGAAAATAACCCCAGGCACCTTTTCAGGGCTTTGGGAGTGTTGGGCAGGGGCAGCTCCCGTAGGGGGCGCAATCGGTCGGGGTCTGGTCCGATTTCCCCATTCTCCACCACGCTGCCTAGTATGCAGAGGCGTGTGGTGTTGCAAACGCACTTGTCCTCGTTGTAGGTGAGGTTGAGTTTTTGTGCGGTTTTCAGGAACCTCTCGAGGTTCGAGTCGTGATCCTGCTGGTTGTGACCGCAGATGGTGACGTTGTCGAGGTAGGGGAAGGTTGCCTGCAAGTGGTGGTCATCGACCATGCGGTCCATCTCCCTCTGGAAGACCGAGACCCCATTCGTCACCCCAAAGGGGACTCTGAGGAATTGGTAGAGGCGTCCGTTCGCCTCGAAGGCGGTGTACGGGCGGTCCTCTGGTCTGATAGGGAGCTGGTGGTACGCTGACTTGAGGTCGATGGTGGAGAACACCCGGTATTGGGCGATTTGGTTCACCATTTCTGATATGCGGGGTAGCGGGTAGGCGTCTAGTTGGGTGTACCTGTTGATCGTTTGGCTATAGTCGATCACCATCCGTTTCTTCTCGCTACCCCTTACCACCACCACTTGGGCGCGCCACGGGCTATTGCTGCGTTCAATAATGCGCTCTCAGGAGCCTGTCTACCTCGGTCGCGATAAACCGCCTGTCCTCCCAGCTGTACCTCCTGCTTTTGGTCGCTATTGGCCGGCAGTTAGGGGTAAGGCTCACGAATAGCGAAGGCGGCTTTACCTTCAGGGTAGCCAGACCGCACACTGAGGGGCGGCTGGGACCCACCGTAATTGAGCGTGATGCTTTGGTGGTAGCACTGGAAATCCAGGCCCAAGATCACGCTCGCACATAGATTCTTCATGATTAATACTTTAAAATTATCGTATACAGTTCCGTTAAAGGACAATTGTACCGTGCAGTAACCCATAATGGTCGATGTCTGGGTTTTATCAGCCATAGAGATGGTACCCTGAGTAGGGACCACCTTTAGGGAGAGTTGTTGTACCAGTTCAGGGTGGATAAAACTCTCCGTGCTTCCACTGTCAATTAAACATTTAACCCTGCACCCGTTTACTTCGATGTCCACCAATGATTTGGATAGCGGGTGCGGCCTGGTCTGGTCCACTGTGACCGATGCCACTGTAGGGCCCTGATCGAGACAAGATGGCGTCCACGCTGTCTGCTCACAAGATGGCGGACCCCACGAGGTCGGGCAAGATGGCGTCCAAGATGGCCGCTCCCATGGCGCACACGCGGCGGTGGCGGGTTTTCCGGCAGGGTTCCCTCTGCACACCTTCCCGAAGTGCCCCTTCTTACCGCACTTAAAGCAGGTGGTGCCTTTCGCCGGGCACAGGTTTCTGGTGTGCTTCGGCTGCCCGCAGAAGTAGCAGTTGGGTCCCCGACGCATCGCGGCTGTCGTAGGGCTTCTGGGGGGAGAGCGGGGCCCCGACGGTGTCGGGCTGCCGGGCGGGGAAGATGCCTTCCAAGATGGTGGCGCCCTTGGTGCGCACGTGGCGGCGTGGGCTGAAGAGTAGGCGTCCGAGTTTCTCTGGGCCACATCCAGGGATCGTGCTGTGTCCGCAGCCTGTTTCAGGTCCAATCCCGTTTTTTCCAGCAGTCTCTGCCGGATGTAAGTGGAGCTGAGGCCTGTGATAAAGGCATCGCGTACAAGCTCGTCAGTGTACACTGCGGCTTTTACATCTTGGCACTTGCAGTCTTTGCCAAGCGTTTTCAGGGTGCCTAGGAACTCCTCCACCGATTTCCCCAGGTCGCTGTGTGCGAGTAGCGAGCAGATGCCTAGCATACACCTCATTCGTAGGCTGCTGGTAATGCGCCTTTAAGATGTCGCAGGCGGCCGGGTACGTGTCGGCGTCTTGGATGAGGGGGTAAACCCGGTGGCTTACCCAATTCCGCAGAATTCCGAGTTTCATACTCGCAGCGTCCGTAGCGTCTTTGATGGCTGCGGAATTGTCCAGGAAGAATTCCATACACAAACCAGTGTCTGAAGCGTGCCGATGCGTCCGAAGCATGCTGGTCCAAATCCAAACGTTCGGGTTTCAAGAGTTGATCCATTGTGTTGAAAATTAAGTCAATAAAATTGATGTGCCTCAATAAATCCGAGACTCGATGTTAGCGAAACAAAACAAGGCTTTTATTGACTTAGAAGGTAACACACACAGGAGAATGTATCTTCCATCCAGAGGTCTGCCGTACTGGATGTGCTGCAGGCTGGGCCAGCTTACATAGGAGCCAGGTATGGGCGGAGCCCTACACACAGTACAATACAATGGAAATGAAACGGAAACCAACCATAGTCACAGGCAGAGAAATACTGATGAGTGATGAATGGAATATTTCATCCTGAGGGAGTGCTGCACTGTCGAGGTGCGGTCTTTTGGATGAAATATTAAATTGAAACCTTGTCTGCCCTCTCGAGTGGTCGTGAAACATCCCACGGCACTATTCAGAGAGCAGGGAAATTCTCCGTGTCCTGGGAAATATTTATCCCTCAACCAACATACAGATTATCTGGTCATTCATTTCATTGTTGTTTGTGGGACCTTGCTTTGATTACTTAATTGATTGTGAAGCGCTTTGGGGCGTATGGAGGACGTGAAAGGCGCTATATAAATGAAAATTATTTTTTCTTTTTAAGTTACAAGTCATATAGATTCATACAGCGCAGAAGGAGGCCATTCGGCCCATCATGCCTGTGCCGGCTCTTTCAAAGAACTATCCAATTAGTCCCACTCTCCTGCCCTTTCCCCACAGACCCTGCAATTTTTCCCCTTCAAGTATTTATCCGATTCCCTTTTGAAAGTTACTCTTGAATCTAGTTCCAACACCCTTTCAGACAGTGCATTCCACATTACCATAACTCACTGCATAAAAAAAAAATTCTCATTTCCCCTTGGGTTCTTTTGTCAATTACATAAAATCTGTGTCCTCTGGCTATTGACTCTCCTGCCAGTGGAAACAGTTTCTCCCTATTTACCAAAACCCCTATCATTTTGAACATCCCTATTATATCTTCCCATAACCTCCTCTGCTCTAAGGCAAACAATCCCAGCTTCACTAGACACTCCAGATAACTGAAGTCCCTCATCCCTGGTACCATTCTAGTAAATCTCCTCTGCACTCTCTCCAAGGCCTTGACATCCATCCTAAAGTGTAGTGCCCAGAATTGGCCACAATACTCCAGCTGAGATCCAACCAGTGATTTATAAAAGTAACTTTTTTACTCTTATGCTTCTTATTTATAAAGCCATGGATCCCATATGCATTTTTTTTAAATTTTTTATAAACAGCCATATCTATTTGTCCTGCCACCGTAAAAAATTTCTGAACAAAAAACCCCAGGTCTCTGTTCCTGCCACCCCTTTAAAATTGTTGCATTTAATTTATAATGCCTCTCCTCATTCTTCCAAAATGCATCACTTTGTACTTCTTTGCATTAAATTTCATCTCACGTGTCTGTCCATTTCACCAGCCTGTCTCTGTCCTTCTGAAGTCTGCTATTATCTTACTCACTGTTTACTACATTTGCGAGTTTTGCATCCTCTACAAATTTTTGCAGTTATGCCCTTTATCCCCAAGTCCAAGTCATTAATATATATCAAAAGGAGCAATGGTCCTAATACCGACCGCTGGGATGCCAATGAACAATTCCCTTTGGTCTGAAAAACAACTGTTTAGCACTACTTTGTTCTTTACCACATTCATATCCACGCTGCCACTGTCCCTTTTAATCCCATGGGTTTCCATTTTGCTAACCAGTCTATCATGTGGTACTTTATCAAACACCTTTTGAAAGTCCATATACACATCAACCACACTACCCTCATCAACCCTCTCAGTTACTTCATCAAAGAACTCAATCAAGTTTGTCAGACACGATTTGCCTTTAACAAATTCGTGCTGGCTGTCATTTTTAACCTATGTTTTTTGAAGTAACAGTTAATTTTGTCCCGGATAATTGTCTCAAAGTTCCCCCAACATCTGAGTTAGGCTGACTGGGCCTGTACTTACTAGTCCAGTAACATAACCCGTATGCCACCGTAAGGGTCCTTATCTGGTCTGGCCTATGTGATTCCAAACGCACAGCCATGTGGTTGACTTTTAACTGTCATCGGCAGGACAGACCGACGAGGTGGTGGCACAGTGATAAACAGTCGGCAGGGAGTGGCCCTGGGAGTCCTCAAAATTGACTCTGGACCACATGAAGTCTCATGGCATCAAGTCAAACATAGGCAAGGAAATCTCCTGATGATTACCACCTACCACCCTCCCTCAGCTGATGAATCAGTACGCCTCCATGTTGAACACCACTTGTAAGAAGCACTGAGGGTAGCAAGGGCTCAGAACATACTCTGGGATGGGGACTTCAATGCTCATTACCAAGAGTGGCTCGGTAGCACCACAACTGACTGAGCTGTCAGAGTCTTCAGGACATAGGTGCCAGCCTGGGCCTGCAGCAAGTGGTGAGAGAACCAACACGAGGGAAAAACCTGCTTGACCTCATCCTCGCCAATCTACCTGTCGCAGATGCATCTGTCCATGACACTATTGCTAGGAGTGAGCACTGCACAATCCTTGTGAAGACGACACCCGCCATAGTGTTGTGTGGCACTACCACCGTGCTAAATGGGATATATTCAGAATAGATCTAGCAATTCAAACCTGAGCATCCATGAAGCGCTGTGGGCCATCAGCAGCAGCAGAATTGTATACCATCGCAATCTGTAACCTCATGGCCCGGCATATCCCTCACTCTACCATTATCATCAAGCCAGGGGACCAAACCTGGTTCAATGAGGAGTGTAGAAGAGTATGCCAGGAGCAGCACCAGGCATACCTAAAAATGAAGTGCCAACCTGGTGAAGCTACAAAACATGTATGCTAAACAACGGAAGCAGCATGCTATAGACAGGGCTAAGCAATTCCACAACGAACGGATCAGATCAAAGCTCTGCGGTCCTGCCACACCCAGTTGGGAATGGTGGTGGGAAATTAAACAACTAACAGGAGGAAGAGGATCCATGAATATCCCCATCCTCAATGATGGTGGAGCCCAGCACGAGTGCAAAAGACAAGGCTGAAGCGTTTGCAACCAACTTCAGCCAGAAATGCCGAGTGGATGATCCATCTTGGTCCCCAGTCTTCAGCCAATTCGATTCACTCCACATGATATCAAGAAATGGCTGAGCGCACTGGATACAGCAAAGGCTAAAGGCCCCAACAACATTCCAGCTGTAGTGAAGAAGACTTGTGCTCCAGAACTAGCTGTGCCTCTAGCCAAGCTATTCCAGTACAGCTGTAACACTGGCATCTACCCGACAATGTGGAAAATTGCCCAGGTATGTCCTGTCCACAAAAAGCAGGACAAATCCAATCCGGCCACTTATTGCCCCATCAGTCTACTCTCAATCATCAGCAAAGTGATGGAAGGTGTCGTCGACAGTGCTATCAACTGGTACTTACTCACCAATAACCTGCTCACCAGTGCACAGTTTGGGACCACATGTCTCCAGACCTCATTACAACCTTGGCTGGAACATGGACAAAAGAACTGAAGTCCAGAGGTGTTGAGAGTGACTGCCCTTGACATCAAGGCAGCATTTGACCGAGTGTGGTATCAAGGAGCCCTAGTAAAATTGAAGTTAATGGGAACCAGGGAAAATTCTCCACTGGCTGGAGTCATACCTAGCACGAAGAAAGATGGTTGTGGTTGTTGGAGGCCAATCATCTCAGCCTCAGGATATCACTGCAGGAGTTCCTCAGGGTAGTGTCCTAGGCCCAGCCATCTTCAGCTGCTTCATCAATGACCTTCCCTTCATCATGAGGTCAAAGTGGGGACGTTCTCGGTGTTCAGTTCCATCCACAACTCCTCAGATAATGAAGCAGCCTGTGCCCACATGCATCAAGACCTGGAAAACATTCAGGCCAGGTTTGGGCTGATAAGTGGCAAGTAACATTCACACCACACAAGTGCCAGGCAATGACTATCTCCAACAAGTGACCGTCTAACCACCGCCCCATGACCTTCAATGGCATGACTATCGCCGAATCCCCCACTATCAACATCCTGAGAGTCACCATTGACCAGAGACTTAACTGGGCCAGCGGGTCAAAGGCTGGGTATTCTACAGCAAATGTCTCACCTCCTGGCTCCCCAAAGCCTTTCCACCATTTACAAGGCACAAGTCAGGAGTGTGATGGAATATTCTCCACTTGCCTGGAAGAGTGCAGCTCCAACAACACTCAAGCACAAGACCATCCACGACAAAGCAGCCCGCTTGATTGACACCCCACCTACTACCTTAAACATTCACTTCCTCCACGACCGACTGGAGTGTATACCATCTACAAAATGCACTGCAGCAACTCACCAAGGCTTCTTCAACAGCACCTCCCAAATCCACGACCTCCACCACCTAGAAAGACGAGCAACAGACGCACAGGAACACAATCGTGACTTGGAATTATATCACCACTCCTTTATCGTCACTGGGTCAAAGCCCTAGAACTCTCTCCCTAACAGCACTGTGGGAGTACCTTCACCACATGGATTACAGCAGTTCAAGAAAGCGGCTCACCACCACCTTCTCAAGGGCAGTTAGGGATGGTCAATAAATACTGGCCTTGCCAGCGACGCCCACATCCCAGGAGCGAATTTTTAAAAAAGTTCATCCCTCTCCCCTTTTTTGAACTGGGATGTAACATTTGGAATCCTCCAGTCATCTGGCACCAGTCCCATACCCAAGGAGGATTAAAAGATTGTGGCCAGCGCCGCCTCCTATTTCACCCTTGATACCCTGGGCTTTCCTGAGGGAGAGGAACCAGGGATTTATATGCAGCTGCCAATCCAGAGACAGTTACCTCTGCAATTAGCTTCTAATTCTCCTCAGGATATGCTTATTTAGCTAATTTTCCCATTGTGAGTAGCCAATAGTGATCTTAAAGGGCTGGGCCAAGTTGAACAGGATTCTGTGCAGCTGTTAACTGTCTCAATAGTGTTCCAGACCCAGACAAAGTCATGGAGCTCGGCAATTAAAAATGACCTACCCATCACACATCCATGCTGTTTGTGTGCAAAATAGTTGCCGTATTTCCCTCCATTACAATAGTGGCTCTACTTCAAAAGTACTTCATTGGCTATAAAATGCTTTGGGATGTCTGGAGGATGTGAAAGGTGCTTTATCAATGCAAGGTTGTTCTTTCTTTATTTGATGCCAAGTTTGTGTTGAATTAGTTGATCTAATCCACAGAGGCAGCAAGAGCACTATACAATGAAACCTATACAAACAGACATGCGCAAAATACGGACACTTTCTGACAGTCCCAAATAACTTGCATTATAATAAGATGCAAACTGCCCCTTGAAACTACGGATACTCGCAAATTACAAACTACAGTGCACCAAGTCTGTTTACAACATAAACCATGGACACGAACGTAAGTGTGAGGCAGCAACAGGTGAAAAATGGCTTTTGTGTAATGCAGATCTATTTACCCAGCATGCAAAGTGGCAGAGAAACTGCTCTATATCTGGGATTGACTATTTGCACGGCTCTTTCATGGGTAGAGAGGTTTCTCTACCGTTATGGATGTTACGTAAAGGAATCTTCATTATTCAAAAGCTGGGAACTGCTGGAGGGTGTTGGGAATCGGGGCCCTGAAATTGCATAGGTTGGGGGGGAGAAGGAGACTTGAGGAATGGGGACAGAGGTGGTGCTTGTGGGGAGAGAATAGTTTTCTGTTTTCCACGTCCACGTTTTCCCCTCTTCGCCTGCTCTCGGGGGCTGCCTGGTTTTTGGAACTTCTTGCACAACAGCTGCTGGTTCGAATTTGCAAATAAAGATTCTCAACGACAGGGGACCCAACCTTTATAAGGTAAACCAATAACATTTGTAGAAGTCATGTGATCCTGTGTCATGTGGTCAGAAGATCACGTGATCAAACCTCCAGGAATGCCCCCAACCAGAGTTGGAACCCTACTTCACTAGTATGTCAGGTACTGATGAGCTGCTAACAGCACCTCTACCCACCCTCCAGCACTTCAGACATTAGCAGCTACAGCACATGGAGGGAAGGGGTCCCGGACAGGGGTGTGCAGGAAATCTGCCAGGCACTCTGGCCCTACAGCAGTCACCTTGCTCTGTGCAGGCTGCCAATGTAGCAGATCCGAGGATCAGGATATTCCTTCTTGAATAGAAAAGGACCCTGGGATGACAATGAACTAGGAAACCCAACGAACAGAAAATGAACTGAATTCACAGCCTGCTGGCAGGGCTCCAGAATTGGGCACGATCCCAGGTGAGGGCAAAGAGAAGATGGAACGTTGCAGGAGATAAAGCCAATTCTCAAATATTTGGCTTATCCGGTTTACTGTACAATTACCATTTTGAAAATAAGGACAACTGCAAGTAACGGACATCTGATGCAAATTCTTTAGGTGTCCCTAATTTATAGATTTCACTCATTAGAAAATTCTCATCCCCGTTTTCAAATCCCTGCATAGCCTTGCCCCTCCCTATCTCCTGTAATCTCCTCCAGCCCCCCCCGCCGAGATATCTATGCTCCTCTAATTCTGCCTTCTTGAGCATCCCTGATTATAATCGCTCAAACATTGGTGGCCGTGCCTTCTAGTGCCTAGGCCCTAAGCTTTGGAATTCCCTCACTAAACCTCTCCGCCTCTCTACCTCTTTCCTCCTTTAAGACGCTCCTTAAAACTTACCTCTTTGACCAGTTAGGGTCATCTACCCTAATTTCTCCTTATGTGGCTCGGTGTCAAATTTTTTGTCTTCTAATACTCCTGTGAAGCGCCTTGGGACATTTTACTATGTTAAAGCCGCTATATGAATCTTCTTCTTTCGTATGGTAGTAGCAAAACAAATCAAATGTCAGTATCTAAGTTGGATATCCAGGCCAAACTTCCAGTGTAACGGTGTGGATATCTTGTAGGCTGCCTGCAAATTTCTTCTGAGGGCAGTGCCCAATGATGTGCTCCAGGGTCTGATCAGGAGCTCCACAGTCGGATGATGGGGATGCTTTAATCTTCCATCTATGGAGAAGGTGGTAGCATCTACCATGACCAGTTTTGAGGCGGTTGATGGTTGTCCACTGTTTGCGCGGAAGGTTTGATCCTTCAGGTTGTACTGTGGGGTCCTCTATAAGGAATCCATTCCGTATGTCGCAG